>NC_092715.1:45115572-46510514 GCF_047496885.1 Scyliorhinus torazame | reverse complement strand
CGTAACTGGGACCAGCCCAGGGGCCGTACCTTCCATGTGGATGAACCTGCGGCGACTACTCCTGAGGACGTGGAGACGGAGGACGACTGCCTGCAGTTGCATTGTGTGGCAGCTCCCCGTGTGGACCCCATTAAGGTGACAGTACGGGTCAATGGCCACCCGCTTGAGATGGAGTTGGACACTGGCGCAGCGGTCTCCGTGATCGCCCAGAGGACATTCGACCGCATCAAGCAGGGTATACAGACCCTTACATTAACCGACTCACAGGCCAGGTTGGCCACCTACACGGGGGAACCACTGGGCATTGCAGGAACTACAATGACCCCTGTTGTTTATGGACGCCAGGAGGGTGTTTCCCACTTATCGTGGTGCGCGGCCATGGGCCCAGCCTGTTGGGTTGGGACTGGTTGCGCCATTTGCGGTTGCAATGGCAGCACATCCTCCAAACAGTTTCTGAAGGGTTGACTGAGGTGCTAGGACGATACCCAGATGTCTTCCAGCCTGGTTTGGGGAAAATAAAAGGGGCCGTAGCCCGTATCCAAGTCGAACCAGGAGCCACGCCGCGCTATTTCCGGGCGCCCGGTGCCTTACGCCTTGCTCGAGAAAGTAGAAGGGGAGCTCACTCGTTTGGAGAGTTTGGGTATTATCAGGCCCGTCCGTTTTGCTGACTGGGCAGCACCAATTGTACCTGTAATGAAGCCAGATGCCACAGTTCACTTGTGTGGCGACTATAAACTTACAGTGAATACGGCTTCCCGACTCGACCGATATCCAATGCCTCGCATAGAGGATCTCTACGCGAAGCTTGCAGGTGGACTCTCGTTCACAAAATTAGATATGAGTCACGCCTACCTGCAGTTGGAGCTGGACCCTGCCTCCCGACCATACGTAACGATTAATACACACCGGGGCCTGTATGAATATACACGGTTGCCCTTTGGAGTATCCTCTGCCTGCGCAATTTTTCAACGTGTTATGGAGGGCATTTTGAGAGGTTTACCACGTGTTGCTGTCTACTTAGATGACGTTTTGATTACAGGGACGTCGGAGCAGGAACATTTGGAAAATCTGGAGGCTGTCCTTAGACGCCTTTCGGAGGCTGGAGTCTGTTTACGTCGCACAAAGTGCTTATTTCAGGCAAAGGAAGTAGTCTACCTAGGTTATCGGGTGGACCGCGAAGGTTTGCACCCCGTCGCAGAGAAGGTGCGTGCAATTCAACAGGCCCCCGCCCCGGCTGACACTTCGCATCTTCGTTCTTTTCTCGGTCTCGTAAACTATTACGGGAAGTTCCTCCCCAATCTGGCAACTACGCTGGCCCCTTTATACCTTCTGCTAAAGAAAAATCACACCTGGGTTTGGGGTCAGCCGCAAGAAACCGCTTTCCGGCGGATAAAGCAACAATAGTCGTCGTCTGGGTTACTAACCCACTATGATCCTCGAAAGCCTTTGTTCGTCACATGTGATGCATCCCCGTATGGTATTGGGGCCGTCCTGTCCCACAAGATGGAGAACGGGGCCGAGCGACCGATAGCTTTCACCTCCCGCACATTGACTGCAGCGGAGAAAAAGTACGCGCAGATCGAGAAGGAGGGCCTAGGTAGATAACCTAGGTAGACTACTTTTTGCGGTGAAACGCTTCCACTAGTACGTGTATGGCCACCATTTCACTATCGTGACTGATCATAAGCCTCTGCTGGGATTTTTCAGAGAGGATAAGCCAATACCGCCCATTGCTTCTGCACGGATCCAGCGCTGGGCTTTGTTGCTTGCTGCATACGAGTATCCTCTGGAGCACAAACCAGGTACGCAGATAGCAAATGCTGACGCACTGAGCCGATTGCCTTTATCGACCGGCCCCATGTCGACCCCCACGACCGGTGAGGTGGTTGCAACCCTAAATTGTATGGACACCTTGCCTGTCATGGAATCACAGATCCATGAGTGGACCCAGACAGAGCCAGTTCTGTCAAAGGTTCGGCACATAGTCCTGTATGGTGGGCAGTATAGACAGCTCCCAGGCGAGTTGCGGGCATTTTCCTCCAAGCTGTCAGAATTCAGCGTGGAAGACGGCATCCTCTTGTGGAGGACGCGTGTGATTGTCCCGGAAAAAGGCCAGGAGCTGATACTAACAGACTTGCACAATGGGCATCCAGGTGTGACCAAAATGAAAATGTTGGCCCGGAGTTATGTCTGGTGGCCAGGCCTCGACACCGACATTGAGAAGGTGGCCCAAAACTGCTCCATTTGCCAGGAGCATCAGAAGCTTCCGCCGGCCGCGCCACTACATCACTGGGAATGGCCAGGGCGGCCTTGGGCACGCTTGCATGCAGATTTTACCGGCCCTTTTCAAGGATCCATGTTCCTTCTATTAATTGACGTCCAGTCTAAATGGCTAGAGGTGCATAAGATGCAGGGGACAACGTCCTGCGCAACAATTGAAAAGATGCGTTTGTCGTTTAGTACGCGTGGCCTCCCGGAGGTGCTGGTCATGGATAACGGCACTCCATTCACGAGTGAGGCGTTTGCGAGGTTCACGAAGATGAACGGCATACGCCATATCCGCACTGCCCCTTACCACCCAGTGCAGACATTCAAAAGAGGCCTAAAGAAGCAGTCTTCCGGATCAATGGACACGAGACTGGCTCGCTTTTTGTTTACGTATAGGACCACCCCCCATGCGGTGACTGGGGTAGCTCCCGCAGAACTCCTAATGGGCCAAAGACTTCGCACCCGCCTTAGTATAGTTTTCCCGGACATTGGCGCAAAAGTACGCCGCACACAAGAACGGCAGGGACAGGGATTTTCTCGGCATCGGCCGATTCGGCAGTTTGCGCCCGGTGACCCAGCGTTCGTTTGGAATTTTGCTGGTGGTGCCCAGTGGGTTCCTGGTGTAATCTTCCGCCAAACGGGCCCTATATCTTACCAGGTGCAAGCCCAGGGTCGTCTCCAGCGCAAACGTGTAGACCACGTTCGGTCCAGAAGACTATCCCCTCAAAAGATTCCCCGCCCCCGGAGCTCATTTCTACAGCCGCAGAGACCAGAGACAAGGGAAGGTAGTCCTCACAATCTTCCACTGGTGCCTCACTCGAAGCCTGCGCAGGTCGTCACAGAACCGAGTGGAGATAGAGACGCTGACATGACGGAGGCAGCAGACTCTGACTCTGAGATGGAGACACAGGATGCATCAGAGGGGGAATCCTCGGGTCCACAGGCCGTGGATGTACAACCGTTGCGCCGTTCATCACGGAAGCGCCGGTCTCCGTCTCGTTACACGCCGCCTGATCCAGCGCAAATGGTGTCCTGCCTGCGGCAAAACGAGTCCGACGCCCTCCTTCGCCAGGGTCTTCGGTGGATTCCTTGGACTTTGGGGGGGGGGAGGGATGTTATAACCTGCCTACTTACCATTGGCTGGGGACTAATGACAATCCCACAATCCTGTGGGAGTATGAGCTTCTCCAATGAGGGGGGCGGAGAAACCATTAGTAAACTCCTAGTATAAATAAAGCTGGCCAGTTTAGGAACCAGCAGGAAGGAGTGTGCAGCAAGGGAAGTTGCTGCTGCTGTTATATATATATGTTATTGTAAATAAATGTTATTACTTTGTATCCTTAAAACTCGTGCTGGATTCTTCGTGGCCCTCACAAAAATGTCCTATGTTTCTTTTTCCATGTATGGGATGATCTGTCTGAACTGTACGCAAAACAATACATTTCACTGTACCTCGGTACACATGACAATAAAACAAATCCAAATCATAAGTTAAACCCTTTCATCCCAGGAATCACCTGAATCACCCCTCTTGTGTTCAAAGACATGAACAACGTGATATAAATGCAAACTATATCATTGTTATACACTGGCACAAATCACCAAAGCCTTCTGGAGTGAAAGAGAAAGAAGCACAGGATCGAAAATTAAACCAGTTAACTCCGTTCTCATGGAAAACTGCTTCACACAGCCTTGTTACCAGATCCCACTTTGGATTTATCACCAACACCGCCGTCCATAGATTTGCAGCCTTTTCATCCAATCTGACCTACTGCAAGGAACAGATTGCTCTGAGCTTGCCAGAGCTTTATGGCCATCTGTTAACAATTATATTTTACAGAGTGAGCTGCAAAGCGCTATCCCATTTCATGCACTATTTAAAAGACAGGGAGCAGAAAAAGGTGATTTGGATTGCAAATGGCTCCAAATGGTACTCACGCTGCCGGAACTTGCTCAACTTTCTAGCGTCACGAATCAGAACAAAAGCTGGGTATCTCTTTAAGCGAGCGAACACCTTCAGATTAGTACCAGGGCTCGGCGCATGAATGCGACACAAATTTCAAAAACCGCCGATTTGGAGACCCGCATCTGTATTTGTGTGAGGGAAGGAATGTGTCCCTCGTGCCCCAGGTCAAGTGTGATAACTTCATGACCTTGAGTCTGACTCTATGGATTGAAGTGAACAGACTAGTGGGAATCAATAGTGTAAAGTTTGTAAAGAATTAGTGGAGGCCACATTCCTGTGCCTATTATCCAAAGGGATTGTCAGTTTGAGCAGTGGAATAAAGCTTTCTCTGTCTTTATGCTCTATAACTGGCACAGAGGAGTCCAAATTCAAGGTTTAATTACGTCACGGGCCTCAGAAATCTTCCTCCATATTTTTGACCATAGCCTTCAATATAGGTCAGCTTTTTTGTAACTGAATACAAAAGTCTTTGTTAAATGCAAAGCAAGTCCAAAACAGCTGCTGAGGAATGAAGTTAGGCTTAGATAGCTGCCATTGAGACCTTGGAATGATCAAATTGTTTCTCTGCACCTGTCAATTGGAGTATAATCTCACTCCGTGTAATACCGCTCCTGAACAATTGCTCGAGTATTGTAGAACTAAATCTGCCTCAATGTGTGTGGTAAATAATTCTCTTTAAAGTCTTTGTCCTCAGTGGGATAATTGTCACTTCCAATAGGAGTTGGTGTTTAATAGTTTTGAGAAGAATGAATCAAACTGCAAACTGAGTAGCCACTTCATTTTTGGAGGTAATTCTGCTCTTTTTCAAAAAGAAAAAAAAAATGCATGTCCCTGGAGCACTTGTACATATTCACAAAGGTTGGCACTGAATTCCTCCAGACATGCTGAATCCCATTTTCAGTGTTCCACAGAAAACGACATGCATGAGCAGAGGGACTAAATGCCCATCTGTGTGCGCAGAATGCCACTTTCATTTTCTCTGTCACCACTCCAGCTGGCAGGCAAGTGTCGGTGGATGGAACCACAGCAACTAATGTAGAGGCTGATTCTGTTTTTAAAGTATTTATCCCATTTGGTGTGTGCATAATGTGTGCTGGGGAAGGAAGAATATCTGCCCAGCTACTGGCAATAATTTGGAGTACATGCCAGCCCTTGTTGGCAGTCTCTTCAGGGTCGTGGGCACATCCAGCTGCCTTGAATGTCCAGGGAGGCCTGCATGCCAACATGGATTTGGGCATCGTGCTTTGAATGCTTTCCTCTACCAAAGGCAATTTGTTAATTTTCCACCAAAGAGCTCACTTTGAGTGCAAAACATCAACATTGTGCATTTATATGCCATCGATCATAGAATTTACAGTGCAGAAGGAGGCCATTTGGCCCATCGGGTCTGCACCGGCTCTTGGAAAGAGCACCCCACTTAAGCCCTAACCACCACCCTATCCCCTATAACCAGTAACCCCCACCTAACATAAGGGCAATTTAGCATAGCCAATCCACCTAACCTGCACATCTTTGGACTGTGGTAGGAAACCAGAGCACCCGGAGGAAACCCATGTAGACAAGGAGAGAACGTGCAGACTCCGCACAGACAGTGAGCCAAGCTGGGAATCGAACCTGGGACCCTGGAGCTGTGAAGCACCTGTGCTAACCACTCTGCTACCGTGCTATAGTCAAACGCTCCGAGGAGCCTCACGGGCATAATTAGCTTGTTGTTGAGAGACAGGAGATCTTTATGTAACGTTCAGGAAATCTTCAACAAGACAAAATTGGTAGAAACATTTCTCTTACAGGACGAGAACTACTGAAAAGTGCTGGAGAATAATTGACAAGTGCCGACCACAAATGATAACATGATTCTGTCGGCAGCACTGGCTTCCTCGAAACACCACACTCGCAAGGTCATTCAAGTGACAGTAGCAGCTCAGTGGTGTACCATTATGAAGTGACCTAACAAGAAAATGACCTTAAAGATGGTGGCACAGCAGCACAGTACTTAGTAGAGTCCAAGGTTCAATTCCTGGCTTGAGTCACTGTCTGTGCGGAGTCTGCGTGTTCTCCCCAGGTCTGTGTGGATTTCCTCCGCGTGCTCCGGTTTCCTCCCACAGTCCAAAGACGTGCAGGTTAGGTGGACTGGCCATGCTAAATTGCCCTTAGTGTCCAAAAAGGTTAGGTGGGCTTAGTGGGTTACGGACAAAAGTGTACAGGTGTGGGCTTAAGTCGGGAGCTCTTTCCAAGGACCAGTGCAGACTCGATGGGCTGGATGGCCTCCGTCTGCACTGTAAATTTTATGCTTCTATGTGGAAACATGTCCCAAATATTTCAGGAAAAATGGAGGCCACTGTAAAGAGATATGAGGAGGTGTGATCAGCAGCCTGGTCAAAGTGTTGGATTTTAAGGAAGTTCTTAAAAGAAGATACGTGCAGTGTGCGAATCAAGGCAATTCCAGGGCAAGCTGTACAGGACGAGCATTGGGACTATCCTGGAGTCTCCAAGAATTAAAGGTGACTCATCTCGGCGATTTAAAAAACTAAATCATACATGGGACATGGGTGCCGCTGGCTCGGACAGCATTTATTGCCCATCCCTAATTGCCCTCGAATTGCCGAGGCATATCGGAGGGCATTTTGTTTGAAGAGTAAACCACGTTGCTGTGGGTCTAAACTCACATGTAGGCCAGACCAGGTAAGGGTGGCAGATTTCTTTCTCTGAAGGAAGGGTTTTTGTGACAATCGACAGTGGTTTCATGATCATCATTAAGACTTTTATTCCAGACTTTTTACTGAATTTAAATTCCACCATCTTCTGTGGTGGGATTCAAACCCAGGTACCCAGAGCTTAACCATCGGCCTCTGCAATACTAATCCAGTGACAATACCGCTACGCTACTGCCTTCCCCTATTAGGAGCAATCAGGAGAAAAATCATTGGTGCATGAAAGAAGCATGCTGCATGTGTGTTTTTAAAAAGATATTTCTTTCAGCTCTTACGTTTGTTATAAAAATACCAGAATGCAAAAATGTTCATGTTGCTTAATTGTCTCCAATTTCTTTTTAAAATAGAACCAATTGCTCCATTTTATCCAGGAGAGAGGGGGAGGGAATGGAACTGACCGAGCACCTTCAGGTGTATTATTCTCTTGACAAATCTGAAAGCTTTTTTGGCACAGTATTGCAAATTACTGATAGAATTCTCCATTTCTGCCTTCAACCATACACTGTGTAATCATTATCTTTTCAATCAATCACATAACTGGGACTCATTCTTCTGTCATTTTAGTAATATACTGTTAGTGTTGTAATGCCATGGGACTACATCACTTAAATCAAACACATGTCTAGCATCAATGAGATTACAATAGTACTGTTGTGCATTTTTTAACAATGTGTAACAAGTTTTACAATATTGATTTGACTGATAATGAATTAATTTGATGATGATTAATTGCAGGCATTCCTTTTAAAACTGCGTTCTGCCACAATTAATTTCTTTAAATCATCAGCAGTCTCCCTGATCCATACCTCATTACAAAATTTACAATTTAAACCCATTTATAGTTCAAATTCGATTCCGCCCTTGCATGGACCCTGATAGTACTCTCAGAGGAGCCAATGCACCAGGGAAAGAGGGTGTGGGCAAAACCTCAGGAGACATTTCTTAAAGGCAATCAAATCCAAGTTTCTGGGAGAGGTAGTTGTGATGCAAACGCAGAACTCAGTTAAGAAACAGAGGACACGGTCATGGGAAGTAACTTTTGTACTGAAGCATAGAAACCCTACACTGCAGGAGGACATTTGGCCCATCGAGTCTGCACCAACCCTCTGAAAGAGCACCCCACCTAGACCCACTCCCTCGCCCTGTCTCCACAACCCCGTAACCCCACCTAATCTGCTCATATTATGACACTTGAGGGTAATTTAAAATGGCCAATCCACCAAATCTGAACATCTTTGGACTGTGGGAGGAAACGGGAACACCTGGACGAAACCCACGCAGACACGGGGAGAACGTGCAAACTCCACACAGACTGTCACTCAAGAGCGGAATTGGCCTGATGCTGGGAGGCAGCAGTACTAAGCACAGGGCCACTGTGCCACCCATTCTGAAAGATGAGATCAGCATTGTTGCAGGGCTTTCTTCATTTACATAAGAACATAAGAACTAGAAGCAGGAGTAGGCCATCTGGCCCCTCGAGCCTGCTCCACCATTCAATGAGTCCATGGCTGATCTTTTGTGGACTCAGCTCCACTTTCCGGCCTGAACACCATAACCCTTAATCCCATTATTCTTCAAAAAACTATCTATCTTTATCTTAAAAACATTTAATGAAGGAGCCTCTACTGCTTCACTGGGCAAGGAATTCCATAGATTCACAACCCTTTGGGTGAAGAGGTTCCTCCTAAACTTAGTCCTTAATCTACTTCCCCTTATTTTGAGGCTATGCCCCCTAGTTCTGCTTTCACCCGCCAGTGGAAACAACCTGCACGCATCTATCCTATCTATTCCCTTCATAATCTTATATGTTTCTATAAGATCCCCCCTCATCCTTCTAAATTCCAATCAGTACAGTCCCAGTCTACTCAACCTCTCCTCGTAATCCAACCCCTTCAGCTCTGGGATTAACCTAGTGAATCTCCTCTGCACACCCTCCAGTGCCAGTATGTCCTTTCTCAAGTAAGGAGACCAAAACTGAACACAATACTCCAGGTGTGGCCTCACTAACACCTTATACAATTGCAGCAGAACCTCCCTAGTCGTAAACTCCATCCCTCTAGCAATGAAGGACAAAATTCCATTTGCCTTCTTAATCACCTGTTGCACCTGAAAACCAACTTTTTGTGACTCATGCACTAGCACACCCAGGTCTCTCTGCACAGCAGCATGTTTTAATATTTTATCATTTAAATAAAAATCCCTTTTGCTGGTATTTCTACCAAAATGGATAACCTCACATTTGTCAACATTGTATTCCATCTGCCAGACCCTAGCCCATTCACTTAGCCTATCCAAATCCCTCTGCAGACTTCCAGTATCCTCTGCCTTTTTGCTTTACCACTTATCTTAGTGTCGTCTGCAAACTTGGACACATTGCCCTTGGTCCCCAACTCCAAATCATCTATGTAAATTGTGAACAGTTGTGGGCCCAACACTGATCCCTGAGGGACACCACTAGCTACTGATTGCCAACCAGCGAAACACCCATTAATCCCCACTCTTTGCTTTCTATTAATTAACCAATCCTCTATCCATGCTACTACTTTCCCCTTAATGCCATGCATCTTTATCTTATGCAACAACCTTTTGTGTGGCACCTTGTCAAAGGCTTTCTGGAAATCCAGATATACCACATCCATTTGCTCCCCATTATCTACCGCACTGTTAATGTCCTCAAAAAATTCCACTAAATTAGTTAGGCACGACCTGCCCTTTATGAACCCATGCTGCGTCTGTCCAATGGGACAATTTCCATCCAGATGCCTCGCTATTTCTTCCTTGATGATAGATTCCAGCATCTTCCCTACTACCGAAGTTAAGCTCACTGGCCTATAATTACCCGCTTTCTGCATACCTCCTTTTTTAAACAGTGGTGTCACGTTTGCTAATTTCCAATCCGCCGGGACCACCCCAGAGTCTAGTGAATTTTGGTAAATTATCACTAGTGCATTTGCAATTTCCCATGCCATCTCTTTTAGCACTCTGGGATGCATTCCATCAGGTCCAGGAGACTTGTCTACCTTTAGCCCCATTAGCTTGCCCATCACTACCTCCTTGGTGATAACAATCCTCTCAAGGTCCTCACCTGACAGCCTCATTTCCATCAGTCACTGGCATGTTATTTGTGTCTTCCACTGTGAAGACCGACCCAAAAAACCTGTTCAGTTCCTCAGCCATTTCCTCATCTCCCATTATTAAATCTCCCTTCTCATCCTCTAAAGGACCAATATTTACCTTAGCCACTCTTTTTTGTATTATGTATTTGTAGAAACGTTTGCTATCTGTTTTTATATTCTGAGCAAGTTTACTCTCATAATCTATCTTACACTTCTTTATAGCTTTTTTAGTAGCTTTCTGTTGCCCCCTAAAGATTTCCCAGTCCTTTAGCCTCCCACGAATCTTTGCTACTTTGTATGTTTTTTCCTTCAATTTGATACTCTCCCTTATTTCCTTAGATATCCACGGTCGATTTTCCCTCTTTTTACCGTCCTTCCTTTTTGTTGGTATAAACCTTTGCTGAGCACTGTGAAAAATCACTTGGAAGGTCCTCCACTGTTCCGCAACTGTTTCACCATAAAGTCTTTGCTCCCAGTCTACCTTAGCTAGTTCTTCTCTCATCCCATTGTAATCTCCTTTGTTTAAGCACAAAACACTAGTGCTTGATTTTACCTTCTCACCCTCCATCTGTATTTTAAATTCCACCATATTGTGATCGCTCCTTCCGAGAGTATCCCTAACTATGAGATCCTGAATCAATCCTGTCTCATTACACAGGACCAGATCTAGGACCGCTTGTTCCCTCGTAGGTTCCATTACATACTGTTCTAGGAAACTATCGCGGATACATTCTATAAACTCCTCCTCAAGGCTGCCTTGACCGACCTGGTTAAACCAATCAACATGTAGATTAAAATCCCCCATGATAACTGCTGTACCATTTCTACATGCATCTGTTATTTCTTTGTTTATTGCCTGCCCCACCGTAATGTTACTATTTGGTGGCCTATAGATTACTCCTATCAGTGACTTTTTCGCCTTACTATTCCTGATTTCCACCCAAATGGATTCAACCTTATCCTCCATAGCACCGATGTCATCCCTTACTGTTGCCCGGATGCCATCCTTAAATAACAGAGCTACACCACCTCCCTTACCATCCACTCTGTCCTTCTGAATAGTTTGATACCCTTGGATATTTAACTCCCCGTCGTGACCATCCATTAACCATGTTTCAGTAATGGCCACTAAATCATAGTCATTCACGATGATTTGTGCCATCAACTCATTTACCTTATTCCGAATACTACGAGCATTCAGATAAAGTACACTTATGTTGGCTTTTTTACCTCTGTTCTGAATCTTAACACCTCGATCAGTAACCTCTCCTCGATCAGTAACCTCTCCTAAGTTATATTTCTTCTTCACCTTTCTCCTAATTTTCCTTGTCGTCGAACCCATATCTTCCTGTAACAACCTGCCGCGTCGCTTACCATTAATGTTTTCACTTCCCGTTTTATTTCATTTAGTATTCCTGGTCCTATTCACTGAGCTCCCCTCAGTCACTGTCCCTTGTACTGTCGCCCTTTTTGATTTTTGACTATGGCTTCTCTGCCTTACACTTTCCCCCTTACTGCCTTTTATTCCTGTCCCTGTTTTACTACCTTCCAACTTCCTGCATCGGTTCCCATCCCCTGCCACATGAGTTTAAACTCTCCCCAACAGCTCTAGCAAACACCCCCCCTAGGACATCGGTTCCAGTCCTGCCAAGGTGCAGACCGTCCGGTTTGTACTGGTCCCACCTCCCCCAGAACCGGTTCCAATGTCCCAGGAATTTGAATCCCTCCCTCTTGCACCATCTCTTGAGCCACACATTCATCCTATCTATCCTGACATTCCTACTCTGACTAGCTCGTGGCACTGGTAGCAATCCTGAGATTACTACCTTTGAGGTCCTACTTTTTAGTTTAACTCCTAGCTCCCTAAATTCAGCTTGTAGGACCTCGCCCCGTTTTTTACCTATATCGTTGGCGCCTATGTGCACCACGACAGCTGGCTGTTCACCCTCCCCGCCCCCCCCCCGCCCCCCAGAATGTCCTGCAGCCGCTCCGACACATCCTTGACCCTTGCACCAGGGAGGCAACATACCATCCTGGAGACTCGATTGCGTCCGCAGAACCGCCTGTCTATTCCCCTTACAATTGAGTCCCCTATCACTATAGCCCGGCCATTCTTCTTCCTGCCTAGCTGCGCAGCAGAGCCAGCCATGGTGCCATGAACCTGGCTGCTGCTGCCTTCCCCTGGTGAGCCATCTCCCTCAACAGTATCCAAAGCGGTATATCTGTTTTGCAGGGAGATGACCGCAGAGGACACCTGCACTGCCTTCCTACTCTTTCTCTGTCTTTTGGTCACCCATCTACTATCTCCCTCAGTACCTTTCACCTGCGGTGTGACCAACTCGCTAAACGTGCTATCCACGACGTCCTCAGCATCGCGGATGCTCCAAAGTGAGTCCATCCGCAGCTCCAGAGCCGTCAAGCGGTCTAACAGGAGCTGCAACTGGACACACTTCTTGCACGTGAAGGAGCCAGGGACAGTGGACGTGTCCCTAAGCTCCCACATCGCACACGAGGAGCATGACACGGGTCTGAGATCTCCTGCCATGTCTTAAACCTTCGGTTAACTTCAGCAATTTCAACTTCCCCCCCAAAAAATTTAAATAAGTAAATAAACAACGAAGAAAAAAATAAATAAATATAACCAATGAAAAGAAAAAGAAAAACAGAAACACTACTTACCAGTCACAAAAAGCACTTCCTCCCCACCCAGCTTCGAATTCCCACCTCGATTCAAATTCCCAAACTCACTCTTTGCTGTCTCACTCTGACTGTGTCTTCTCTGGCTCACTGGGAGAACTCACTGGGAGTGAGTTTACAAGTGGCTCTTTTTAAACTGTCCTGAATTGACTCCCCTCCCCCACCTGCTTTTAGATTGAACCAATCTTGTGACAAATTTGACATTCCCAGTTGCAAACCTGCCCAAAATCAGCCACAATCATGGTGGAGAATAATTTACCTGTTCTGGTTGGAGTTTCCCCATTTGTGCCACCCATTATCCAAACCTTTCAAAAATAAGATGAATGTGCATGCTTCAAATAGTGAGCAGCTGGCAGGCCATTTATTCTACATTCCTTAGTTTTTGATTGAAGTCACGTTGCTATGGCGAGATATGAAGTTACCTCAAGCCCTGTTTCCCCATCGTTGTCATCCCCCTTCTGCCCCCCCCCAACCTGCCACCTCTCCCCTGTTTCTCCTTCATTTGGAAGAGTCAAAATATCAGATGGAGATTTTGTTGCTTGTCACGTGAAAATGTTAGTGGCAGAGACGTGGAAGCAGATTATCAGCAGTCTCCTGGGCGCAACATAGAAGTTACAACATGGAAACACCCTCTCCCAACTGGTCCATTTTGGTATTTATCCATCATGTGAGCAAGGAGCACTTGCCTGTGCGAAGATCCGAGACCAGACCTTTAGGTTTTTGGACAGATTTGGTTAGGTACCAATAACGTTTTGTTTAAAGTCGACAAAGATTGAGATTCAATGAATGAAGCCACAAGATTCCATTTGGTTTGAACAAATAAAAATAAATTTTACTGTACGCGTTGGATAGATTCTTAAAAAGTTTTAATACCTACCTTGTACTCTGACATTGATGGTTAAAATTAGGTCCATGTGAATTAACAAGAAAACTTAATAATTTAATAATCTTTTTATTGTCACAAGTAGGCTTCCATTAACACTGCAATGAAGTTACAGTGAAAAGCCCCTAGTCACCACATTTGGGTACACGGAGGGAGAATTCAGAATTCTCAAGTGGTACAGGAATTGAACCCACGCTGCTGGCCTTGTTCTGCATCACAAACCAGCTGTCTAGCCCACTGAGCTAAACCAGCCCCCACTGAGAGGCCTGAGGTCAAGCACACTACACCATAGACTAAATGACAAATGTGACCAACATGGATTCCATGGATTTCTGAACAACACCCCCATATGTCAGTCACACTATGAGTCAATTAATCTCACAAAAGTCTGTCTCCAAACATTGCTTCAACGCGGACAGCTTCAACGATGGCCCACCTCATAGTTTTCAATGTCATCTTCAAAGATTCCATTCTCCTGGATTCCTGAATTTGTACTCCGCCATCAACTTGCAAGCACAATGTCAGCTCTTTGGCCACGCCAAGCAGAGCACCACTGCTTCAAAAGGTTACATTTGTCCTAAAGGCCTACAGCACAGAATCACCAACCCTCTGCTGCCTTTTTGGATCTTCAGGCCTTCTCCTGAGCCCACTCCGTTTACCAGAGCATCTACTTAGCCTGCTTCACTTAAAGTCTGCTAACTACAGGTGTTTTCCTGCTTGAAGCCTCTCTCTCTGCAACTTTCTTTTTAACTTAACAGGGACCCATTCCTGTTTCCTGCCTGGATCTCTTCTTCAGGAGTTCTCCTTGCCCACTCCCGCTTTTGAGTCATCTCCCTGTTCCGTCTCCCAGGCCCATGCCTGGGACACTTGTGTTTAATGATGCACCACTCCCTGTCACATGATCTGGGTTGTTGCATCATTTTCCTTTATGAAGAGGCCTGCTGGGTTGATCCATGGCCCAACAAACCTGAAAATGCAGAACTGTACATCTGCAACCTGCTCCCAGTTTGCGTTTGCGTGGAAAATCCAAGGTCTGTCGGGACTTCTGAACCTCTGCTCTCAACTCCAAGGTAAGCTAACTTTCATAACACATGTTCCCACCCTGATATCATATTCTTTTATTTCCTTTCTCTGAATCCACCCATCAAAGTTATTCTTGAAAAGTTGACATAGGCCTTGCACTTTCTGGGTTTGCTCCGGCACCTTGCTTGTCGCGTCCATGAAAACAAAATGCAAGTGAACAGTGTTTCCACCATGCTTCGCATGAGGTCATGGAGCAGAGTGAGAGCAGCTCTGAGTAGATTCCCGACAATGGTCTTTGCTTCAGTAACCAACTCTAGCAGTCCATTCTGCAGAGACTCACAGCCTTCGATGTAAAAGCCTGGTTTCCCAATGATATGGAGCTCAGACCTCCATTATGCCAAAACTAATTTTTCAAAATTAATTTACGAGATGTGGGCATCACTGGCAATGCCAGCATTTGTTGCCCATCTGTAACTGCCCTTGAATGAAGTCTCGCACTCAACCCTTTCAGAGATGGCAGTTAACTGTCAACCATCACTGAGGGTCTGGAGTCACATGAGTCACATGTGGGACGGACCAGATTTGCTTTCCCAAAAGGGTGTTTACAACAATTGACATTTGTCAGCATTCGAGTTTCAATGGCAGATTTCTATTCAATACAAATTGCATCATCTGCTGAGGTGGGATTCGAACCCAGGTCCCCAGAGCATTACCCATGTCTGTTGGATTACTAGCCCAGTGACAATATTAACCTGCCACCACCTCCCTATTGCTAGACCTTTGTTTTTATAAAGTTAGAGTACCAAATTCTTTTTTTCCCAAAGAAGGGGCAATTTAACGTGGCCAATTCACCTACCCTGCACATCTCTGGGTTGTGGGGGTGATACCTACGCAGACACGGAGAGAATGTGCAAACTCCACACGGACAGTGATCCATGGCCAGGATCGAACCCGGGTCCTCGGTGCCATGAGGCAACAGTGCTAACCACTGTGCCAATTTGCCGGCCTCCCCCCGCCCCCCCCCCCCCCCACCCCCCTCCATTGCGAGATCTTGCTTTGTAAAACAGGTTGAGGTAGTTTCATAGAAAGACCCAACTGGGGCCTCCAAACATTTCTTTCAAATGAAACAGAAATTTGGATGAGGTCCCAACGTGAGATAAACACCACTACTCTTTTGGCATCAGGTCTCTTTCTCTCAGGCATCAAATGATTTAGGCCTGTTTGAACAAACAGAGTTCACTGAGCTTCTTTCACGCTTCCGTGGCAGAGAGACCAACAACGCACACTTGAATTATGATGTATCAGCTACTCGGTGCAAATCTTTAACTGCCCTCCCAACCCTCCCGAGATGCACTGCGCCTCCACACCCGTAATCTCTTAAAGGGCTACCCAGTCACATTATAATTACAAACAGGAGAATGCCCTCCAAAAATAAATTGATTAAAACAAATGTAAAAAAAAAAGGCTGAGAAAGGTGATTGTCTGGAAATGAGCCTTAAATATTCACTTATGATATTAGAAAAGGATTGTTGCTTTTAGTCAGCTACCCTCTCTCCAAGAGATCTTTTAGGGTTACAGTCTGGTAACACGGTTCAAGAGGAGCTGAGAGAGATATGGTTAAACGTGCTGGCCGATATTTCATTGGGCGGTTCCGCTTAACTCACATTCAAAAGAAGCAATGCAAAGAGCAGCTTGTTCTCTGTAGTTCAAGCATTGACCAAGAAGATTCCGTGATAAGTGAGTGAGTAAATTGGAAAACAAAAAGCTGAAAAGTCTCTCACACCTCTGCTACACCAGCATGTTCCGTTGGATTAACCTGAGGAAAGGAACGATGGCAAACAACACTTCACAAAGCAGCATCTTGCATCAAATATATACAGGTGTATACACAGCAGGCAGCAGAATGCTGGCAGAGAGTTTGTTTTACAAAAACTGGCAAGGTGCCATGGATGCACCCACAGCTTATTCAAATGGCAGTGCCAGAAGTCTCACAACACCAGGTGAAAGCCAACAGGCTTATTTGAAATCACAACCTTTAGGAGCGCTGATCCTTCATCAGGTAAAGTGTCGATATGCGCGATCCTCCTCGAGACGCTCTCCACTTTGAGCCGGTGGGTTTGTGGTGTCGGTGGTAGCCATGCTGTGGAGGTGCCGGCGCTGCACTCGGGTGGGCCCCTGATGAAGGAGCAGTGCTCTGAAAGTTTGTGATTGCAAATAAACCTGTTGGACTTTAACCTGGTGTTGTGAGACTTCTTACTGTACCTACCCCAGTCCAGCACCAGTATCTCCACATCAGATTCAAATGGTGGCTCAGAATCCCAGCAAAATGTTACAAAGTACAAGGAACTGAGCTAGTGATACACATAAATGTGGAATTATGCCGATTTAAACTTTTTGTTTTATCAACATAATGCAAAAATATCCAGCACCCTCAGGATGTCCCATTTTTGCATTGTGTTAATAAAACAAAAAGTTTAAATCGGCATAATTCCACATTTATGTGTATAACCAGCCTAGTGATTATTTCTGGCCATATTTTCACTCTTCAAATTTAGACCAGACACGGTACAGGCAAGAATGCTTAGGGACCAAGCTCAGTCCATTAACATGGTTAAACAGTGCTGCACATCATAGGATTATGCCTTCCTCGGTTTTACAAAGGACATTTAAAAAGGTTCAGTGGTGATGATTAAAAGAAAATATTCTGAAGGAATTCCCAATTCACCGGATCAAACCACTTCACCTACCCAAACTCAGGATTTACTTTTATTCAAAATGAATCCCGGGAGAACTGAAGCTATTGATCGGCTTGGACTGTCAGTTGAGTTTAGTCAATAACGCTCCAACCTTCTGCACCGTTCTGGGAATTAAACACACGGAAAACAAACAGTATTGAATAAGAAACACGACCAAATTATTTCAGCTCACAGTAAGCAAAAGGAGAAAGGAATTGTCGGACCAGAGTGAAAGCATCTGGTGGTTGTGTACTCCTCCACATAAAGGGTGGGCAAGTAAGAACTATCGAAGACAGGGTGTAAAAACATGAGAGTAGAAGAAAGGAAGTTGAACTTTCACCAACTCAGGATGTGCCAAGTGAATTACAGCAGTAGTTTTAAAGAGTAGTCACTTTCGTGATGTAAGGCGGAATTTTCCCAAGCTCCCGCTGTCATGTTCGATGGTGGGAGAATACATTGGGATGCCCTCAAATCCATTTCATGCCACTTGAGTTCACATCGGGATTGTCCACTGGCGCCTGCTATGGCGGGTCGGGGTGCAAATAAAGGTTCAACCCTCTGCCCCAATGCCAGATTCCTTGCAATGCTGTGAATCACATCCGGAACAACATGCGTGCAGACATTGGGATTCATCTGGACAACGTGTGGGGCTGTCTCTGGAGTTCAGGATGGAGGTCGTCTGCAACCCTGGAACATCACAGCAGTGGGCCAAGAATGCATCTGTAGGTGGATCTTCCAGATTCGGTGTCCTGCAGGGGGCCTCAGAATGTTCCTGGAGATCCAGTCTCATTCTCAGGAGGTCTCTGTGCTGGTCTCAGAGTGCTCCTGGAGATCTTTTTACATTTTCACGATTCCCACCTTCTTTCTTCAACGGTGGGTTACTGATGTTGGATGCTTTCACAATATGGTGCCCACACACAATGATGGACTACATGCCATCCAGGCCAGCCCCGCCACTCAGTATGGCATGAAACACCAAGATGCATAATAAATCAGGTTAGGGCCAGAAGATTTGGTGCGTTTCCCATCAACCTCTGCAGCTGGAAACACTCCACTTTCCTGTCCCCACCACAGCACTTAGTCTAAAAATGGGAGAATTCCACCTGTGGAAAAGATGGCAACCAATTTGTGCACAGCAAGGCTCCACAAACAGTACCCTGACAATGATGAGATATTCCTGTTTTTCGATGCTGGGTGAGGAACACCAGGGTGAACTTCCCTGGTCTTCTTCTTTAATAAAACTTTCATGAGATAGACAAGGGCCTGGACTTAACATTCCATCAAAAAGGTCATGGGTGCGATCTACCGACCGCGTTGCGCTCGAGCGAGAGCACAATGTGGCCAGTCGATCCCGGGAAAGGACTCCCGGCAGTCTTTTGCGTCGCGGGATATACCCAAGTCCTGCGAGGCGTCAAAATCAGAATGCCAAAGGGTTCGCCAGTCTGGACAAGCTAAAGGAGAGGGTAGAGCTGCCGAGGGGGAGAGAGTTCAGGTAGCTACAGGTTAGGGACTTTGCACGAAAGGTCTGGAGGGGGTTCCCTAGGTTGGCGGGCTACACCCTGCTGGAGTGACTGCTGCTTCGGATGTGGAAGGGGAGGGAAGAATTGGGGATATATACAAGTGGCTGGGGGAGCAGGGAGGTGAGCGGGTGGTGAAGATCAAGGATAAATGGGAAGCAGAGTTGGGAGGGGGGATCAATTGGGGAGTATGGAGTGAGGGACTGCGAAGGGTAAACAGGACCTTCTCTTGTGCAAGGATGAACCTAATACAGTTTAAGGTGGTGCACGGGGTGCATATGACTCGGGTGAGAATGGGTGGGTTCTTTCAGGGGGTAGCAGATGAGTGTAAGAGGTGTGGGTGGGAGATCGGGAATCACGCGCACATGTTTTGGAGTTGCGAAAAATTGGGAAGATTCTGGGCAGGAATGTTCGTGGTCTTAGTCAGGGTAGTGGAGGAGGAGGTGGACCTGGACTCTTTGGTGGCGATATTTGGGGTTTCAGAGAAGCCGGAGCTCATGGAGAGGAGGAAGGCCAATATCATAGCCTTCGCCTCTCTGATGGCGCGGCGGCGTAATTTGCTGGAGTAGCGGTCGACATCGCCACCGGGGGTAATGGCATGGTTGGGTGACCTTTGCGACATCCTGCGATTTGAGATGATAAAGTATGAGTTAAAGGGCTCAGCAGGGGGGTTTGAGAAAAGGTGGGAGTGGTTGTGACCATGTATGAGGAGCTGTTCGTCAGGTGGTGGGGGAGGGTGAAAAAGGGGAAAAAATCTGTACAGACTGTATAGTTTAAAAAAAAAAAAATTTAGAGTACTCAATTCATTTTTTACAATTAAGGGGCAATTTCACATGGCCAATCGACCTACCCTGCACATCTTTGGGTTGTGGGGGCGAAACCCACATAAACACAGGAAGAATGTGAAAACTCCACACGGATAGTGACCCAGAGCCGGGATC
The DNA here is from genome assembly GCF_047496885.1 of Scyliorhinus torazame. NCBI lineage: Eukaryota > Metazoa > Chordata > Chondrichthyes > Carcharhiniformes > Scyliorhinidae > Scyliorhinus > Scyliorhinus torazame. The sequence continues at coordinate 46,490,657 of NC_092715.1, read as the reverse complement.
GAACCTGGGACCTCAGCACCCTGAGGTAGCAGTGCTAACCATTACACCACCGTGCTGCCCCCAGACTGTATAGTTGATTGTTGGGAAGTATGTTTCCCGGGGTGTTTATTTGCTGTAACCTGCTTTGATACATATTTGTAATAAAATACAAAAATCAGAATGCCAGCCAAATGGGGTGCGATCAAATGGCACCTGCCTAAGTAGGGTTTAAACCTACTTAGGCAAGCTTACTTGAGGTTTACCGGCCTCCCAAGATCTATCAGCCTCCCCAGTGAGGCTGCAGCTGGGCGCCGTTCAGTACTGGTCCACACAAACATAGACCAGGCAGAACAGCACCCGGGATGGTCTCCCGGTCCATTGGAAGCCCCAATTTTAACCCATTTTATGGGTTACCAGGGATAGTGCAAGGTGGCTCCCTGGCCCTCCCCTTGTAATGCGGATACCTTGGCACTGCCCAACTGGCAGGAACAAAGGGTGCCTGGGTGTCACTGTTAAATTCCATCCCACATCTCTGACCAAGAAGAGTGTGAGAATTCATCCCCATGGGGGCTTCTCCCAAAGGCAGGTCCTTCATTCTTGGTATTCTGCATGTCTCTCTGTCTTGTGTCAGTCTTCTCATTTTCCAATAGCTTCTGTTAATTTTCAAGCCATCCAGCATTGATATTCTCTTTCTTCCTCATCTTCAATTCCTTGAAATCGTCTCCCCATGATTTCTGAAACAGGTTTGCTTCCTCGTAAACTGTGCCCGGCTTGGCATCTCTGACTTTCCCCATTACTCTCAACAAATTCCTTTGTCTGTCCTCTATCCTCAGCACATCAGCATTTGTTACTTTTTCTGTCCAGTTGATCCTTTCCTTTCTCCTCCAAACTCACATTTCAAAGCCTTTTAGCAAGTCGGTCTCTGCCTTCCATAAGGTCCAAGTCTCACATCTATCCAAAATAATACTCAAAATTCTTTACAAGCTGCTTTTTTGGGTTTTTTTATTCAGCTTTCCGATTGGCGACTATCAATACCAAATACAAGTCAGCTGTTTAGCCCACTATGCTAAACCAGCCTCTCACACCGGTTCTGGCTCTTTGCCCTCTTTGAATATACGAATATTTCTTGGTGATTTTGAGATGTGTGTCACATGGGTTTTGCTGCTCATATTCACTTTCTTTCCAAAGTTCATGCCTGCTGTTACTATTCTACCTACTGTTTCTTTTAACCTTCCTTCTGTGCTTTGTCATCTGCAAATCTAACTGATGTTGTCATCTTTCCCTGCCCATCCCCACCCCACAATTTTAATCCCAGACTCGCTATCTTTAAACGCTTCTTTGATCATTGCTTCTGCAGAGGAATTGAAACCGTGTCAAACAACGCCCTAATCAATCTCCTCCAATTACACATGGTTCCAACTCGTTCCCAGAATCAGATTTGAACTCACAACACTCTGGTTCAGAGTTGAGCATGGTCCCAACTCCATACGGAGAGTGACCCAGGGCTGCGATTGAACCCGGGTCCTCGGCGCCATGAGGTAGCAGTGCTAACCACTCTGCCACCACGTCGCAGCTTGAACACGCTTTTAAAAAAAAATTTAGAGAACCCAATTCATTTTTTCCAATTAAGTGGCAATTTAACATGGCCAATCCACCTAGCCTGCACATCTTTTGGGCTGTGGGGGCGAAACCCACGCAAACACGGGGAGAATGTGCAAACTCCACACGGACAGTGACCCAGAGCCGGGATTGAACCTGGGACCTCGGCGCCATGAGGCAGCAGGGCTAACCCACTGTGCCACCGTGCTGCCCTTGAACATGCTTTTAATCATCTGCCCTCATAATGTGGCTCAGTGTCAAATTTAGCTTTTTAATACACTTCAAAGTGCCTTCGGTGTTTTATAACATTAAAGGCATATATAAACAAAAGCTATTATTGTTTTTTTTTTAAATCTTTTTTCTGGCATTTTCAAAATTATATACATTGCCGTTCGTTTTCATTTATCGTACAGTACAAAAAGAGGCTTCTTCTTAGGTTTCTCTATTTACACTCTGTCGCCGTCTGACTCAGCGTACAATCCTCCCTAACCACTCTCCACCTCCCCTCTCCCTAATCCCACCACCCCCCAGACCTGATGCCCAGCCTTTTTTTTTCCTAAATGTTTTAAAATACAGTTTTGTACAAGTTATGGATACAGGTATATGCAAAGCAAAACACTGTTGCTCTTATTAGCCTTAGTTTTATTAGCCCTGATTATGTCACCTTTGCTCACGAGTCGCCAGGTATCTTTCTGATACTGCCACGTGGTTCAAGCTCAAGTTATGATTAATAAGACAGCACACCACTTAGTAAGATTGAAATCAACGGTCATTTGTTATGTACAGCAATAAATACTTACACAATAACCCTACTTTCTAAATCACTACCTACCACTACTGGCCAATACTTAACTTTTGGGAATGGCCCACCAGGTCAGGGAAACGAATGGTTTATCGAATTGGGTCTGGCCTGCGGGATTCAAAAGGTCGATGGCTAGGAGTCTCTATACGGTTTCTGATCGATGGTTCTTGCGAAGGTTGCGAGCAGGAGAAGAAGGGAGAGAAGGGTCGATCTGAACTTGGCCCCTCATTTTATAGGGCCCAGGGGCTTCCCGCCTCTCAGGGCGGATCTTGACCCTGAGTCCCAAGTGATTGGACTTGTTCCCAATCACTGCGTTCGATATGATCCAGCAGAGGGCAGTAGAGCGGAGCTGCTGATTGGTGTTACAAGGGAAATTTGCATACCTCCGTTGTGGTCACTCTGAATTGCAGCTGTACCTCAGCTAAAGACCCTAGCTGTTCGAGTGAAGACAAGCATCCAGCAGAGGGCAGTAGAGCAGAGCTGCTGATTGGTGTTACAAGGGAAATTTGCATACCTCCGTCGTGGTCACCCTAATTTGAAGGTAGTTTGTGGAGGAGCTGTTGTCAAGTGACACTTAAACCCGAAACACTTCCCTACCCCCTCCTCTATCCAAAAAAAACCAACCGCTGTGAAGATCAAGAGGCAGGCTCGAGGTCAGTGACTGGTAAGTAGCGTTTCTGTTTTCTTTTCATTGGTATATTGATATTTTTTTTTCTTCGTTGTTTATTTATTTATTTAATTTTTGGGGGTAAATTGTAATTGTTAAAGTTAACCGAAGGTTTAAGACATGGCAGGAGATCTCAGACCCGTGTCATGCTCCTCGTGTGCGATGAGGGAGCTCAGGGACACGTCCACTGTCCCTGGCTCCTTCACGGGCAAGAAGTGTGTCCAGTTGCAGTTCCTGTTAGACTGCTTGACGGCTCTGGAGCTGCGGATGGACTCACTTTGGAGCATCCGCGATGCTGAGGACGTCGTGGATAGCACGTTTAGCGAGTTGGTCACACCGCAGCTGAAAGGTACCGAGGGAGATAGAAAATGGGTGACCAAAAGACAGAACAAGAGTAGAAAGGCAATGCAGGTGTCCTCTGCGGTCATCTCCCTGCAAAACAGATATACCGCTTTGGATACTGTTGAGGGAGATGGCTCACCAGGGGAAGGCAGCAGCAGCCAGGTTCATGGCACCATAGCTGGCTCTGCTGCGCAGCTGGGCAGGAAGAAGAATGGCCGGGCTATAGTGATAGGGGACACAATTGTAAGGGGAATAGACAGGCGGTTCTGCGGATGCAATCGAGACTCCCGGATGGTATGTTGCCTCCCTGGTGCAAGGGTCAAGGATGTCTCGGAGCGGTTGCAGGACATTCTGGGGGGGGGGGGGGGGGGGGGAGGGTGAACAGCCAGCTGTCGTGGTGCACATAGGCACCAACGATATAGGTAAAAACCGGGATGAGGTCCTACAAGCTGAATTTAGGGAGTTAGGAGTTAAACTAAAATGTAGGACCTCAAAGGTAGTAATCTCAGGATTGCTACCAGTGCCACGAGCTAGTCAGAGTAGGAATGTCAGGATAGATAGGATGAATGCGTGGCTCAAGAGATGGTGCAAGAGGGAGGGATTCAAATTCCTGGGACATTGGAACCGGGTCTGGGGGAGGTGGCACCAGTACAAACCGGACGGTCTGCATCTGTGCAGGACTGGAACCGATGTCCTAGGGGGGGGGGGGGGGTTTGCTAGAGCTGTTGGGGAGAGTTTATACTAATGTGGCAGGGGGATGGGAACCGATGCAGGAAGTTGGAAGGTCGTAAAACAGGGACAGAAACAAAAGGCAGTAAGGGGGAAATTGTAAGGCAGAGAAGCCATAGTCAAAAATCAAAAAGGGCGACAGTTCAAGGTACAGTGACTGAGGGGAGCTCAGTGAATAGGACCAGGAGTACTAAAAGAAATAAAACGGGAAGTGAAAACATTAATGGTAAGCGACGCGGCAGGTTGTTACATGAAGATATGGGTTCAACGACAAGGAAAATTAGGAGAAAAGTTAAGAGGAAATATAACTTAGGAGAGGTTGCTGATCGAGGTGTTAAGATTCAGAACAGAGGTAAAAAAGCCAACATAAGTGTACTTTACCTGAATGCTCGTAGTATTCGGAATAAGGTAAATGAGTTGATGGCGCAAATCATCGTGAATGACTATGATTTAGTGGCCATGACTGAAACATGGTTAATGGATGGTCACGACTGGGAGTTAAATATCCGAGGGTATCAAACTATTCGGAAGGACAGAGTGGATGGTAAGGGAGGTGGTGTAGTCCTGTTATTTAAGGATGACATCCGGGCAACAGTAAGGGATGACATCGGTGCTATGGAGGATAAGGTTGAATCCATTTGGGTGGAAATCAGGAATAGTAAGGCGAAAAAGTCACTGATAGGAGTAGTCTATAGGCCACCAAATAGTAACATAATGGTGGGGCAGGCAATAAACAAAGAAATAACTGATGCATGTAGAAATGGTACAGCAGTTATCATGGGGGAATTCAATCTACATGTCGGTTGGTTTAACCAGGTCGGTCAAGGCAGCCTTGAGGAGGGGTTTATAGAATGCATCCGCGATAGTTTCCGAGAACAGTATGTAATGGAACCTACGAGGGAACAAGCGATCCTAGATCTGTTCCCGTGTAATGAAGCAGGATTGATTCAGGATCTCATAGTTAGGGATCCTCTCGGAAGGAGTGATCACAATATGGTGGAATTTAAAATACAGATGGAGGGTGAGAAGGTAAAATCAAGCACTCGTGTTTTGTCCTTAAACCAAGGAGATTACAATGGAATGAGAGAAGAACTAGCTAAGGTAGACTGGGAGCAAAGACTTTATGGTGAAACAGTTGAGGAACAGTGTAGAACCTTCCAAGTGATTTTTCACAGTGCTCAGCAAAGGTTTATACCAACAAAAAGGAAGGACGGTAAAAAGAGGGAAAATTGACCGTGGATATCTAAGGAGATAAGGGAGAGTATCAAATTGAAGGAAAAAACATACAAAGTAGCAAAGATCAGTGGGAGACTAGAGGACTGGGAAATCTTTAGGGGGCAACAGATAGCTACTAAAAAAGCTATAAAGAAGAGTAAGATAGATTATGAGAGTAAACTTGCTCAGAATATAAAAACAGATAGTAAAAATTTCTACAAATATATAAAACAAAAAAGAGTGGCTAAGGTAAATATTGGTCCTTTAGAGGATGAGAAGGGAGATTTAATAATGGGAGATGAGGAAATGGCTGAGGAACTGAACAGGTTTTTTGGGTCGGTCTTCACAGTGGAAGACACAAATAACATGCCAGTGACTGAAATGAGGCTATGACAGGTGAGGACCTTGAGAGGATTGTTATCACCAAGGAGGTAGTGATGGGCAAGCTAATGGGGCAAAAGGTAGACAAGTCTCCTGGACCTGATGGAATGCATCCCAGAGTGCTAAAAGAGATGGCTAGGGAAATTGCAAATGCACTAGTGATAATTTACCAAAATTCACTAGACTCTGGGGTGGTCCCGGCGGATTGGAAATTAGCAAACGTGACACCACTGTTTAAAAAAGGAGGTAGGTAGAAAGCGGGTAATTATAGGCCAGTGAGCTTAACTTCGGTAGTAGGGAAGATGCTGGAATCTATCATCAAGGAAGAAATAGCAAGGCATCTGGATGGAAATTGTCCCATTGGGCAGACGCAGCATAGGTTCATAAAGGGCAGGTCATGCCTAACTAATTTAGTGGAATTTTTTGAGGACATTAACAGTGCGGTAGATAACGGGGAGCCAATGGATGTGGTATATCTGGATTTCCAGAAAGCCTTTGACAAGGTGCCACACAAAAGGTTACTGCATAAGATAAAGATGCATGGCATTAAGGGGAAAGTAGTAGCATGGTTAGAGGATGGGTTAATTAATAGAAAGCAAAGAGTGGGGATTAATGGGTGTTTCTCTGGTTGGCAATCAGTAGCTAGTGGTGTCCCTCAGGGATCAGTGTTGGGCCCACAACTGTTCACAATTTACATAGATGATTTGGAGTTGGGGCCAAGGGCAATGTGTCCAAGTTTGCAGACGACACTAAGATAAGTGGTAAAGCAAAAAGTGCAGAGGATACTGGAAGTCTGCAGAGGGATTTGGATAGGCTAAGTGAATGGGCTAGGGTCTGGCAGATGGAATACAGTGTTGACAAATGTGAGATTATACATTTTGGTAGGAATAACAGCAAAAGGGATTATTATTTAAATGATAAAATATTAAAACATGCTGCTGTGCAGAGAGACCTGGGTGTGCTAGTGCATGAGTCGCAAAAAGTTGGTTTACAGGTGCAACAGGTGATTAAGAAGGCAAATGGAATTTTGTCCTTCATTGCTAGAGGGATGGAGTTTAAGACTATGGAGGTTCTGCTGCAATTGTATAAGGTGTTAGTGAGGCCACACCTGGAGTATTGTGTTCAGTTTTGGTCTCCTTACTTGAGAAAGGATGTACTGACACTGGGAGGTGTGCAGAGGAGATTCACTTGGTTAATCCCAGAGCTGAAGGGGTTGGATTACGAGGAGAGGCTGAGTAGACTGGGACTGTACTCGTTGGAATTTAGAAGGATGAGGGGGGGATCTTATAGGAACATATAAGATTATGAAGGGAATAGATAGGATAGGTGCAGGCAGGTTGTTTCCACTGGCGGGTGAAAGCAGAACTAGGGGGCATAGCCTCAAAATAAGGGGAAGTAGATTTAGGACTGAGTTCAGGAGGAACTTCTTCACCCAAAGGGTTGTGAATCTATGGAATTCCTTGCCCAGTGAAGCAGTAGAGGCTCCTTCATTAAATGTTTTTAAGATAAAGATAGATAGTTTTTTTGAAGAATAAAGGGATTAAGGGTTATGGTGTTCGGGCCGGAAAGTGGAGCTGAGTCCACAAAAGATCAGCCATGATCTCATTGAATGGTGGAGCAGGCTCGAGGGGCCAGATGGCCTACTCCTGCTCCTAGTTCTTATGTTCTTATGCTCCAATAATGGGGCGATTCCTTGATCTGGGGGTGGTCGTTCACCTGTCTTTGTCTCGGCCACTGCTGACACCGAGAGGTCTGGCCCCGGCATTCAATTGCTAATATGTTGCAATTGTTCCCGGGGTTAGCCGATTAAACTGTCTGGGTTGATGTGCTGCTAATAGTCGTAGGTATCGATCTGGGCTGACTTCCCCAGAGCCGAATACGCTATTCTGTCTGCAGCTGTCCGTTTGTGCCCTGTTGGCTGCTTTTCCCATCAGCCTTTTCGGTTAGCCATTTGATATCAGGTTTTGGCCAAATTAATCGGGAATCAGCCATTTTAGGTGGCTACAACACACAGGCTCGAGGAAACATAACCGGACTTGTGGTGCACCCTAATGTGGCAGGTCCGGGAGGCTTCCAGCGTCCTGGATGGCTTCATCTGCAGAAAGTGCACCCAACTGCAGCTCCTCACAGACCGCATGGTTCGGTTGGAGCAGCAATTGGATGCACTTAGGAGCATGCAGGTGGCGGAAAGCGTCATAGATCGCAGTTATGTAAGTGTGGTCACACCCAAGGTGCAGGCAGAGAAATGGGTGACCACCAGAAAGGGCAGGCAGTCAGTGCAGGAATCCCCTGTGGTTGTCCCCCTCTCGAACAGATATACCCCTTTGGATACTGTCGGGGGGGATAGCCTATCAGGGGAAAACAGCAGCAGCCAGAGCAGTGGCACCACGGCTGGCTCTGATGTTCAGAAGGGAGGGTCAAAGCGCAGAAGAGTAATAGTTATAGGGGACTCTATAGTCAGGGGAACAGATAGGCGCTTCTGTGGACGTGAAAGAGACTCCAGGATGGTATGTTGCCTCCCTGGTGCCAGGGTCCAGGATGTCTCCGAACGGGTAGAGGGAATCCTGAAGGGGGAGGGCAAACAGGTAGAGGTCGTTGTACATATTGGTACTAACGACATAGGCAGGAAGAGGCATGAGGTCCTGCAGCAGGAGTTCAGGGAGCTAGGCAGAAAGTTAAAAGACAGGACCTCGAGGGTTGTAATCTCGGGATTACTCCCTGTGCCACGTGCCAGTGAGGCTAGAAATAGGAAGATAGAGCAGACAAACACGTGGCTAAACAGCTGGTGTAGGAGGGAGGGTTTCGGTTATCTGGACCACTGGGAGCTCTTCCGGGGCAGGTGTGACCTGTATAAGATGGACGGGTTGCATCTAAACCGGAGAGGCATAAATATCCTGGCCGCGAGATTTGCTAGTGTCACACGGGAGGGTTTAAACTAGTATGGCAGGGGGGTGGGCACGGGAGCAATAGGTCAGAAGGTGAGAGCGTTGAGGGAGAACTAGGGAATATGGACAGTGTGGCTCTGAGGCAGAGCAGATGGGGAGAAGTTGCTGAACACAGCGGGTCTGGTGGCCTGAAGTGCATATGTTTTAATGCAAGGAGCATTACGGGTAAGGCAGATGAACTTAGAGCTTGGATTACTACTTGGAACTATGATGTTGTTGCCATTACAGAGACCTGGTTGAGGGAAGGGCAGGATTGGCAGCTAAACGTTCCAGGTTTTAGATGTTTCAGGCGGGATAGAGGGGGATGTAAAAGGGGAGGCGGAGTTGCGCTACTTGTTCAGGAGAGTATCACCGCTATACAGCGAGAGGACACCTCAGAGGGCAGTGAGGCTATATGGGTAGAGATCAGGAATAAGAAGGGTGCAGTCACAATGTTGGGGGTATACTACAGGCCTCCCAACAGCCAGCGGGAGATAGAGGAGCAGATAGGTAGACAGATTTTGGAAAAGAGTAAAAACAACAGGGTTGTGGTGATGGGAGACTTCAACTTCCCCAATATTGACTGGGACTCACTTAGTGCCAGGGGCTTAGACGGGGCAGAGTTTGTAAGGAGCATCCAGGAGGGCTTCTTAAAACAATATGTAAACAGTCCAACTAGGGAAGAGGCGGTACTGGACCTGGTATTGGGGAATGAGCCCGGCCAGGTGGTAGATGTTTCAGTAGGGGAGCATTTCGGTAACAGTGACCACAATTCAGTAAGTTTTAAAGTACTGGTGGACAAGGATAAGAGTGGTCCGAGGATGAATGTGCTAAATTGGGGGAAGGCTAATTATAACAATATTAGGCGGGAACTGAAGAGCATAGATTGGGGGCGGATGTTTGAGGGCAAATCAACATCTGACATGTGGGAGGCTTTCAAGTGTCAGTTGATAGGAATACAGGACAGGCATGTTCCTGTGAGGAAGAAAGACAAATACGGCAATTTTCGGGAACCTTGGATGACGAATGATATTGTAGGCCTCGTCAAAAAGAAAAAGGAGGCATTTGTCAGGGCTAAAAGGCTGGGAACAGACGAAGCCTGTGTGGCATATAAGGAAAGTAGGAAGGAACTTAAGCAGGGAGTCAGGAGGGCTAGAAGGGGTCATGAAAAGTCATTGGCAAATAGGGTTAAGGAAAATCCCAAGGCTTTTTACACTTACATAAAAAGCAAGAGGGTAGCCAGGGAAAGGGTTGGCCCACTGAAGGATAGGCAAGGGAATCTATGTGTGGAGCCAGAGGAAATGGGCGAGGTACTAAATGAATACTTTGCATCAGTATTCACCAAAGAGAAGGAATTGGTAGATGTTGAGTCTGGAGAAGGGGGTGTAGATAGCCTGGGTCACATTGTGATCCAAAAAGACGAGGTGTTGGGTGTCTTAAAAAATATTAAGGTAGATAAGTCCCCAGGGCCGGATGGGATCTACCCCAGAATACTGAAGGAGGCTGGAGAGGAAATTGCTGAGGCCTTGACAGAAATCTTTGGATCCTCGCTGTCTTCAGGGGATGTCCCGGAGGACTGGAGAATAGCCAATGTTGTTCCTCTGTTTAAGAAGGGTGGCAGGGATAATCCCGGGAACTACAGGCCGGTGAGCCTTACTTCAGTGGTAGGGAAATTACTGGAGAGAATTCTTCGAGACAGGATCTACTCCCATTTGGAAGCAAATGGACGTATTAGTGAGAGGCAGCACGGTTTTGTGAAGGGGAGGTCGTGTCTCACTAACTTGATAGAGTTTTTCGAGGAGGTCACTAAGATGATTGATGCAGGTAGGGCAGTAGATGTTGTCTATATGGACTTCAGTAAGGCCTTTGACAAGGTCCCTCATGGTAGACTAGTACAAAAGGTGAAGTCACACGGGATCAGGGGTGAACTGGCAAGGTGGATACAGAACTGGCTAGGCCATAGAAGGCAGAGGGTAGCAATGGAGGGATGCTTTTCTAATTGGAGGGCTGTGACCAGTGGTGTTCCACAGGGATCAGTGCTGGGACCTTTGCTCTTTGTAGTATATATAAATGATTTGGAGGAAAATGTAACTGGTCTGATTAGTAAGTTTGCAGACGACACAAAGGTTGGTGGAATTGCGGATAGCGATGAGGACTGTCTGAGGATACAGCAGGATTTAGATTGTCTGGAGACTTGGGCGGAGAGATGGCAGATGGAGTTTAACCTGGACAAATGTGAGGTAATGCATTTTGGAAGGGCTAATGCAGGTAGGGAATATACAGTGAATGGTAGAACCCTCAAGAGTATTGAAAGTCAAAGAGATCTAGGAGTACAGGTCCACAGATCACTGAAAGGGGCTACACAGGTGGAGAAGGTAGTCAAGAAGGCATACGGCATGCTTGCCTTCATTGGCCGGGGCATTGAGTATAAGAATTGGCAAGTCATGTTGCAGCTGTATAGAACCTTAGTTAGGCCACACTTGGAGTATAGTGTTCAATTCTGGTCGCCACACTACCAGAAGGATGTGGAGGCTTTAGAGAGGGTGCAGAAGAGATTTACCAGAATGTTGCCTGGTATGGAGGGCATAAGCTATGAGGAGCGATTGAATAAACTCGGTTTGTTCTCACTGGAACGAAGGAGGTTGAGGGGCGACCTGATAGAGGTATACAAAATTATGAGGGGCATAGACAGAGTGGATAGTCAGAGGCTTTTCCCCAGGGTAGAGGGGTCAATTACTAGGGGGCATAGGTTTAAGGTGAGAGGGGCAAAGTTTAGAGTAGATGTACGAGGCAAGTTTTTTACGCAGAGGGTAGTGGGTGCCTGGAACTCACTACCGGAGGAGGTAGTGGAGGCAGGGACGATAGGGACATTTAAGGGGCATCTTGACAAATATATGAATAGGATGGGAATAGAAGGATACGGACCCAGGAAGTGTAGAAGATTGTAGTTTAGTCGGGCAGTATGGTCGGCACGGGCTTGGAGGGCCGAAGGGCCTGTTCCTGTGCTGTACATTTCTTTGTTCTTTGTTTCTTTGTTCTAATGTTTTTTACGTTCTTTTGTGCAGTGGCCTCGGCATCGGCCATTGCTTGTTTCCCCTTCCTGTTTTTCTTTGCGTTCTCTCGCCGTGCTGTGGTTGCTGCCACTGTGTCTTCCCCTGTGCTCTCTCCTCCCCCCCTCCCCTCCCGTTTTTGTTCACTTATCTGTTCCCCGATCTGGCTCCCCTTTTTTGTTCTACCCCTTCCCCACTCCTTCCCTTCCCACTCCCCTTCCCTCCTTCTTCACTGGTGCTCCCGATTCTTTCTTGCTGGGTTTTGCTACCTCACCTTGCTCCCCCCATTCCCCCCCCCCCCCCCCCCCCACCCCCCCACCCCCTCCCAAACGGGTTCTCCTGCTTTCCTCTTTCTGTCTTGTTCCGGCTATTTCTCCCTGGCTACTGATTTATTTATTCATTTATGTGTCGGGACAGTCGGGTGAACGGCTCCCATGTTTTGTGGAACCCTCTTCCAACCCGATAGGTCAGACAGCCAGTCTGCAGCTTTAGGTGGAGCTACTGACGGCCAGCTGGGCAGGATTCTACGGCAGGCGATCAGGGAGGCAAAGACAAGAGCGTCCGCCCTCCTCACCCATGAAGTGATCGGGCTGGTCTGATACCCTGAAAACCGCCACTTTCGGGCATGGCTCCACCCTCACCCCCACCACTTTGGACATTGCCTCGAATGGGCTGTCCAGTACCCAGCAAGTCTGGGGCAAGACCAGAACATATGGGCATAGTTGGCCCGCCTCCATGGCACTGTTCATATCTATCCTCCACCTCCAGGAAGAACCTGCTCATTCGGGTTCTGGTCAAGTGGGCTCTATGTACCACTTTTAGCTGCGTTTGTTTGAGCCTCACGCATGTGGTCAGGACCAGGGGCACAAGATGCACCACAAAATAGAAAGTGCATGTCAGAAAGGCAAGGTCACAGTGATCATGGGGGACTTTAATATGCAGGTGGACTGGGTAAATAATACTGCCAGTGGACCCAAGGAAAGGGAATTCATTGAATGTTTACAGGAGGGCTTTTTGGAACAGCTTGTGATGGAGCCCACGAGGGAACAGGCCATTCTGGACTTAGTGTTATGTAATGAGCCAGACTTGATTAAAGATCTTAAAGTAAGGGAGCACTTAGGAGGCAGTGATCATAATATGGTCGAATTCAATCTCCAATTTGAAAGAAAGAAGGTAGAATCAGATGTAAAGGTGTTACAGTTAAATAAAGGTAACTACAGGGGCATGAGGGAGGAACTGACGAAAATCGACTGGGAGCAGACCCTAGTGGGAAAGACAGTAGAACAGCAATGGCAGGAGTTTCTGGGTGTAATTGAGGACACAGTACAGAGGTTCATCCCAAAGAAAAGAAAGGTTATCAGAGGGGGGATTAGGCAGCCATGGCTGACAAAGGAAGTTAGGGAATGCATCAAAGCAAAAGAGAAAGCCTATAATGTGGCAAAGAGTAGTGGGAAGTCAGAAGATTGGGAAGGCTACAAAAACAAACAGAGGATAACAAAGAGAGAGATAAGGAAAGAGAGGATCAAATTTGAAGGTAGGCTAGCCAGTAACATTAGGAATGATAGTAAAAGTTTCTTTAAATACATTAAAAAAAAACGGGAGGCAAAAGTTGACATTGGGCCGCTCCAAAATGATGCTGGTAATTTTGGGATGGGAGACATGGAAATAGCCGAGGAACTGAATAAGTACTTTGCGTCAGTCTTCACAGTAGAAGACATGAGTAATATCCCAACAATTCCGGAGAGTCAGGGGACAGAGTTGAATATGGTAGCCATCACAAAGGAGAAAGTGCTAGAGAAACTAAGAGGTCTAAAAATTGACAAATCTCCGGGCCCAGGTGGGCTACATCCTAGAGTTCTAAAGGAAATAGCTGAAGAAATAGTGGAGGCGTTGGTGATGATGTTTCAACAGTCACTGGAGTCAGGGAAAGTACCAGAAGATTGGAAAATCGCTGTTGTAACCCCACTGTTCAAGAAGGGAACAAGGAAAAAGATGGAAAATTATAGGCCAATTAGCCTGACCTCGGTTGTTGGCAAGATTCTAGAATCCATTGTTAAGGATGAGATTTCTAAATTCTTGGAAGTGCAGGGTCGGATTAGGACAAGTCAGCATGGATTTAGTAAGGGGAGGTGGTGCCTGACAAACCTGTTAGAGTTCTTTGAAGAGATAACAAATAGGTTAGACCAAGGAGAGCCAAAGGATGTTATCTATCTTGACTTCCAAAAGGCCTTTGATAAGGTGCCTCACGGGAGACTGCTGAGTAAAGTAAGGGCCCATGGTATTCGAGGCAAGGTACTAACATGGATTGACGATTGGCTGTCAGGCAGAGAGTTGGGATAAAAGGTTCTTTTTCGGAATGGCAACCGGTGACGAGTGGTGTCCCGCAGTGTTCAGTGTTCGGACCACAGGTGTTCTCTTTATATATTAACGATCTAGACAACGGGACTGAGGGCATTCTGGCTTAGTTTGCCGATGATACGAAGATAGGTGTAGGGGCAGGTAGTATGGAGGAGGTGGGGAGGCTTCAGAAAGATTTAGACAGTTTAGGAGAGTGGTCCAAGAAATGGCTGTTAAAATTCAACGTGGGCAAGTGCGAGGTCTTGCACTTTGGAAAAAAGAATAGAGGCGTGGACTATTTTCTAAACGGTGACAAAATTCATAATGCTGAAGTGCAAAGGGACTTGGGAGTCCTAGTCCAGGATTCTCTAAAGGTAAACTTGCAGGTTGAGTCCGCAATTGCAATGTTGTCATTCATCTCAAGAGGCTTGGAATATAAAAGCAGGGATGTACTTCTGAAGCTTTATAAAGCATTAGTTAGGCCCCATTTAGAATACTGTGAGCAATTTTGGGCCCCACACCTCAGGAAGGACATACTGGCACTGGAGCCGGTCCAGCGGAGATTCACACGGATGATCCCAGGAATGGTAGGCCTAACATACGATGAACATCTGAGGATCCTGGGATTATATTCATTGGAGTTTAGGAGGTTGAGGGGAGATCTAATAGAAACTTACAAGATAATGAATGGCTTAGATAGGGTGGATGTAGGGAAGTTGTTTCCATTAGCAGGGGAGACTAGGACCCGGGGGCACAGCCTTAGAATAAAAGGGAGTCACTTTGGAACAGAGATGAGGAGAAATTTCTTCAGCCAGAGAGTGGTGGGTGTGTGGAATTCATTGCCACAGAGGGCGGTGGAGGCCGGGACGTTGAGTGTCTTTAAGACAGAAGTTGATAAATTCTTGATTTCTCGAGGAATTAGACATAGAATTTACAGTGCAGAAGGAGGCCATTCGGCCCATCGAGTCTGCACCGGCTCTTGGAAAGAGCACCCTACCCAAGGTCCAAACCTCCACCCTATCCCCATAACCCGATAACCCCACCTAATCCCCATAACCCAGTAACCCACCCTACACTAAGGGCAATTTTGGACACTATGGGCAATTTAGCATGGCCAATCCACCTAACCCGCACATCTTTGGACTGTGGGAGGAAACCGGAGCACCCGGAGGAAACCCACGCACACACGGGGAGAATGTGCAGACTCCGCACAGACAGTGACCCAAGCCGGGAATCGAACCTGGGACCCTGGAGCTGTGAAGCAATTGTGCTATCCACAATGCTACCGTGCTGCCCCAATTAAGGGCTATGGAGAGAGAGCGGGTAAATGGAGTTGAAATCAGCCATGATTGAATGGTGGAGTGGACTCGATGGGCCGAATGGCCTTACTTCCACTCCTATGTCTTATGGTCTTATGGTCTTATGTGGAGGTAGAGTTGACCTGTGCAGTGCTTTGCTCCAGAATCCCCACCTATTTCGAACCCCAAGTCTTCCTCCTATTTCCTCCTTGTCGTGTCCATTTTGGTGTCGGCCCTCTCTAGCAGTCGTTCATACATGTCGCTACGGTTCCCTCTGCCCAGGATATCTGTGTCCAGTAGCTCTTCTCATAGTGTCTGTAATGGTGGTCGTGTGTATGTCCTTGTCTCCTTCGGTAGGAAGGTTTTAAGCTGCAGGTATCTGAGTTTGTTGCCTTGAGCTAGTTGGAATCTCTGCATCTGTTCATCCAGAGTTGTGACCCTGCCGTCAGTGTATAGGTCCCTGACTGTCAATGTCCCTCCATCCTGTCTCCACCTTTTGAAGGTGGCATGGGTGAGCGCTGGTGTGAACCTGTGGTTATTGCAGATGGGGGCTTTGTCAGACATTTCAGTCAGTCTGAATTGCTGCCGTAATTGGTTCCACGTCTGGAGGGTGGCTATCAAAAGCTATTATTGTTGAGGGGGGCCTTGCAAAGAAACCAATTCCCATCGTCAATGAGAGATAATTTTATGAAACATCATTCTGGTGTAAATCAGAAGGGCATGTCAGAAAGATATGTGGGGGCAGCACGGTGGTGCAGTGGTTAGCACTGCTGTCTCACGGCACCCAGGTCCCAGGTTCGATTCCGGCTCTGGGTCACTGTCCGTGTGGACTTTGCACATTCTCCCCGTGTTTGCATGGGTTTTGCCCCCACAACCCAAAGATGTGCAGGGTAGGTGGATTGGCCACGCTAAATTGCCCCTTAATTGGAAAAAATGAATTGGGCACTCTGAATTTTTTTAAAAAGAAAAATATGTGGAGGTGCTTGCCTGAATTGTTGCTATGTGCTCTTGGATGCCAGGCGTCCTTGCCAGCTGCAGAATTTTATACAACTAACCATCCGATTCCAGTCCATTTTTTCCCCATGTGAGCGAAAAGCCAATGATACCAATTTATTGCCATATTCAAAATTTTTAATTCTAATTTAGATATCGCTATGCACATATTGTACACGCTCTCTAGAGTCATGCAATGGTGTCCCTTTGAGAACAAACTTGTTATTGATTAATTAAGTGGTGTCATTGGTGTATGTTACGAGACTGGGAGAATGGCTATACTTCAACTAATAAGTTAGATTAGGTAAAGTACCTTGGTGTTAAGAGGATGCCAAAATCTCCCAGGGGGAAAGGTGTTGGATGGCATTCCCCAAAATAACCTCTGCCACTAACCCCCGCACCCTGTCCCTCCCCAACCCCTGCACCCTACCCCCTCCTCAAACACTCACACAAAGAGCTGGATTTGTGAGTGTTTGCTTCTTATCAGTAATTCAACAACAAATACAATTTTGCACCTCACTCGTTTAGCAGTTTTATAATCATTACCTTAGTAAAGAACATTATACGAGGATGGTCAAGGCAACAGCATAAAGGTCTAGGAAACAATTAACCAGCATATTTTAACGCTGTAATACCATCACATCTCCAGACTGTCCTTGTACTGATTGTGAAGTCAGCAACAAACAACTCAGAATCAATGTCACAGCACTGTGACAACATGATTCAAGATAAAGTTTGCAGTCTCACTAAAGAAAGCTAAAATACCATCGCAAAGGATCACATTGCAAATGTAATTTCTGGTGCGTGAAATGATTTGAACTCAATTTTTCAAAATAGTTCAAATGCTCCTCTGGAACTTCGCAAGCTAGCCCAAATGAAATTTATTTTCGGTGGAGAGAGAGTGAGAGAGCAGAACTTTATTTTATGTTGCGCCATAATTTTAAAAATAGGTGGGAAGGAAAAAAAACTATTTTCTCCTGATCCCAGCATCATTCACCTCAGTCCACACCGACTTCTTCCTTTGCAGGCATCAGGCTTCCGGACATCGTCAGCCATTGCTAATAGTGGAATTTCTGAATTAAAGCTTTCCATGCCCCAGATGACCTTCCTGAGGCCATCAACCTATCCCGTGCAAGATAAATCTCAAAACAAAGCTGGTTCACGCCAACATACAAATATGGCAGACAGCTAAGACACCAGCTGATTTCAAAGAAAGGGAACCATTCCTCTGTCAATGTGGGTAGCAAATAAATTTGGGAATCTCATCTCCAATCCTCCCCTGCAATCAAAACCATTTCTAGGAGGTCAGAGACGCATTGTTCCATGTCCCAACTTCTTCTTGTAAGCTGTACTTTGTACATAGTTAGGCACCTGTCCAGCTCCCTTTAGAACATTTACAGCAAATCGTACACACTGTGTAAGCCAGGGTATTGTTCCAGGGATTGATAACCTTTTGAAAAAAAAATTCTCCGGATACCTAATCCTGTTTTCTACTTAGGTAATAGATGTGCATACCCTCTCATCGTTCCTAACCTGGATAACTCAAATAGCGTGCATCTTTGCATCATTCACACACTTTGTGACAGGATTCCACCCAAATCAAATACTACCTTCTCACTGTGAGCCCAATTTACTCATATTATTATTATTTTTTTTATTATAAATTTAGAGTACCCAATTATTTTTTCCAATTAAGGGGCAATTTAGCGTGGCCAATCCACCTAACCTGCACATCTTTTGGGTTGTGGGGGTGAAACACACGCAGACACGGGGAGAATGTGCAAACTCCTCACGGACAGTGACCCAGGGCCGGGATTCGAACCTGGGTCCTCAGCGCCGTAGTCAGCAATGCTAACCACAGTGCCACCGTGCTGCCCCTCCAATTTACTCATATTGGGGGCGATTCTCCAGCTGCGTTGCGCCTGACGCAAATCCTGCTGTGTCGGGAGAATTACGGGAGAGGCCCGAATCGGGATTTGTGTCGGGCATAAAACAGTTTCCGAACCTCCCGGCCCACTCCAGACGGCGTGATCAGGATCTTGCCCATGTTCACAGCTCATTTGCATTCATTCTAATCACATTACTGAGATTAAGGTTGTATGCAGCGGCCTTCCGGTATTCGCCATACGCCGCCCTTGAAACCCATTTTTGGCCTGACACCCGATTTACCGGACCATCAGGATTCCCTCCACTGGCGGGCAGCCCCGGATAATTCCAGCTGGTTGTTTACATTGAATTTCACACCACCATTGACTTTTACGAGCATCTGCGATTTCACTGTTGCAGCATGCCTGATTTTACCCCTTTATACTTGGTTGTCTACATTGAATTTCACACCCTATTGACTTTTACCAGCCACTTGACTGACATTGAAGGCTATCTCGAAAGAGAGATTAGCTTTGTTTGTTTTTATAGAACTTCACAGTCCATTTACTCTGAAGTGCTTCCTCTTTTGAGCAGGTGTCATGTCTGACTGCATTTTTTTCTGGAGTGGATTTTTTTCTACTCTGAATTGCATCTTACAAAGGGCAGATGTCCTGCCTTGGTGCATTTTTTCCACATTGGGTTTACTTCTACTCTGAATTGCGTCCGAGAAAGAGTAGGTGCTCGATCTGCGTGCTTTATTTCATATAGTGTGATTGTTTAAAGTCTGATGTGCTTCCTACAAAGCAGGTGCTCTGTCTGACAGCAATTATTTTTTACTGGATATTTTTCAACCGCTGAAGCCTGAACAATATGCCTGTACTGGAAGAGCTTTTCCAACATAGAAGCAATTGCACCACTCAAATATTAAAGTGCAAGAGTTCCACAAAGAGGGCCTTCTCAGAGCCACTGTTGAATTCTCTGGATAGGCATGATGACCATGCCACGGGGTGGCACGGTAGCACAGTTGGTTAGTACCGTTGCTTCACTTTGGCAAGGACCCAGGTTCAATTCCCGGATTAGGTAACTGTCTGTGCGGAGTCTGCACGTTCTCCCTGTATCCGTGTGGGTTTCCTCCGGGTGCTCGGGTTTCCTCCCACGAGTCCTGAAAGATGTGCTTGTTAGGTGAATTGGGCATCCTGAATTCTCCCTCTGTGAACCCGAACAGGCACCAGAGTGTGGCGACTAGGGATTTTCAAAGTAACTTCATTGCATTGTTAATGTAAGCCTATTTGTGACACGAATAAAGATTATTATAATTATTATTATTGTCAGAGGCCATTATAGCCTCCGGGTGGTCAGGAACATGGCTGGACATGTTGCACTACACCGAGCATAGCCCCTGCCAGCCTGGCAGTGGCACTGACAGGGCTCAAGGGGGCAATGCCAGATTGGCACTGCCAACAGGTGGGTTCTGAAGGGAGTGGGCTGATGACAGCGATTGGTGGGGAGTAGGTCTTTGAAAATGAGAACGGCGGCTGCTGTAGTGTTATTCTGAGGACCGGCCTTGCTGGCATTTACAGGTCACACAAATCACATTCTCAGCGCGAATCACCGCCAGCTAAAAAAAAGATTCCCAATGTGGGTGGATTGCGATCTGGATCACACCAAACCACCCAGCAGGAATTCCACCTCGTTTCCCGCCGAAGGCCACACTTCGAAATCTTTTGGGAGAACTAAGCTCACTGTTATATGGGGCCACTTCAGGGAAGTATAGGTAATATTCACTTTCCCATTCCCCATTGCGACAGACCCAAATTGATGGAGCCCTTTCACTGCATTCTGTTAATTTAAGAATATTTGGAAAAGGCAGTACATTTTTTTCTAGTCTTCGGCTTACACTTTACATATGATGGCTATTTTAGAAAGTGTGAATCTATAATATTACCACAGCTGCACTATGGGTATCTTACAATACACAGTGACAATATTACTACCGACAGTATCATTTGGTGATCATAATTTTGAGCAGCATAATCACAGACGATCCAGCAATACATTTTAAGAATCCTTTTATCATGCAAAAAAATCCAAGTGTGCAGACTCTTTTAGACCTTTCAATTCAGAAAGGCCTCACCATCCATAAAGGGGAGACCTGATGGTTTCATATCCTTTGATCAAGCCCATCATCCCTGTCTACACAATGATTCAATTGTATTCCTGTGCAAACACAGTGAGTGTTTAGAAAGGCGGGCAAGTTTGCTCTTAGATACCGCAGACTCAATAAAAAATCATTCAGCTTGTGATCAGCTGCCATAAACAGGCACCAGTTTAAATAGACAGAACATGCTGGGCGCTGGAACGAGCGATATAACAAGACAAAAGTAAGTGTAACCTAAGCAGTTCAGGCCCAGCGGTGAAACACCATCATCTTTCCTCATCTAATAATTCTGACACATTGACTAACAGACCTATTGTCAACAAGTAACAAAAGTATACAATGATTAAGATGTCATGGGGTTCCACATGAATTCAAACAATAATCCATCGGACCTGGAAATCAAAGACAGGGCTTTCTATTATTGGAAAGCATTTTGTCCAAACAATTAATTTTAATATTTAATCTGTTTTTCCCTCTATTAATTTGGCCCCTCTTCTCTCCTGAAGGCACTAACCCCTTTTGTTGTCTGTTGACAACAGTTCCTCTGGACTACTGCATCCAACTGGGCATTACTCAAGTGACGGATACCAGTGAGGAGGCTGGGTGAGCATCGGAACTGAATGTGACACCATGTTCACCCAACATCCACGTGCGTGAAATGATGTTCGGGAGACTCTCTCTCCCCCGCCCCCATCCCCCGTCCCCCCCACTTCCCCCCGCTATTCCCCCTTCTTCCCCCCACCCCGTAGCAGTGTAGGGGGCCAGTATAGCTCAGTTGGCTCGGCAGTTGGTTTGTGATGCAGAGCAAGGCTAACGTCATGGGTTCGATTCCTGTACCGGCTGACGTCATTCAATGCCTTCTTTAATAATAATAATCTTCATTGTCACAAGTAGACTTGCATTAACACTGCAATGAAGTTACTGTGAAAAGTCTCTAGTTGCCACATTCCTGCGCTTGTTCGGGTACACAGAGAGAGAATTCAGAATGTCCAATTCACCTAACAGCAAGTGTTTTGGAACTTGTGGGAGGAAACCGGAGCGCCCGGAGGAAACCCACGCAGACACAGGGAGAATGTGCAGACTCCGCACAGACGGTGACCCAGCCGAGATTCGAACCTGGGACCCTGGCACTGTGAAGCAACAGTGTTAACCACTGTGCTAACCCTCACCTGAGGTGTGGTGACCCTTTGGTTAAATCACCCCTAGTTATCTCTCCCCCTCAGAGGAGAAGCAGTTTGTGGTCATCGGGGACAGCAAGCATAGTAGTAAGGAGAAGTGCTGGGGTTCTCCTTCACTCTTGATTCGATTATGGATTTGCACACTTATGTATTATAACCAATGTCCTTCTGTACATCATCACGTGATACAGGGGTGACATCACAGAGGCACTTGGGAGATTTTCCCTCTCCTTTATCTGGGACTGTAAGCAAGCAACACCTCTGTAATAAAGTCTGACAACTGGTTAAGTTACCCACTGTGTGGCAAAACAGCAAAGTCCCTAAAAACATAACACCCACGTGCAAATGATCTTTTTGATCCTTTTTCAGAAAAACCTCTGCTGTTAATAATGAAATGGGTTTGAGTAATGTTGAAATGGCCTTCCTGTTCAAACAAGACATTGCTTGGAATTGATAAGTAACTGAAATTTGTAAGCTGCAATGAAGGGGGGGGGGGGGGGGGGGGAGGGGGGAGTGCATTGTCCAGAAAGGATTGATAAGATAAGGTGAGAAACTTAATGACAAGCGGAGGCTACATCCAACTAAAGGGGACAGAAAGAAGAAACCCTCAACCAGGTACAGACAAAGACAACAGGACATATAAAACAGACACGTTTATAGTAAACATAGACAAGAGATGACGGAATGTCTGGGTCAGATGGTCGGAGAAGATCAACACTTTGGGGCACAGAAGTGGAAGGGTTGTGAATGGTCCATGGCAGAGCAATGGAGAAGATGGAGACTAAGGGTGCGATCTTTACAAATGGAACACAGTCCCTGAGCGAGCACGTTTAGCCACGTGTTTGCCTGAATAAGGGGCCTAAACGGGGGAATCCGCACCCGAGGCCACACATAGCCCCGTTTTTACAATGAGGTGCTCTGCTGGTCTGACTCATTTTTTGAATGGCGTTCCGATCTCCAAGACCCACAAAAAACATCTCCAACCTCCTGAACACCCACAGCTGCCAACCTCAATTCAATCATGCGTGGGGGGAAAATGCCAGCTTGGCACCCCTAACCTGGCACTCTGGCAGTGCCCATACCAGCTGGCAATACCACCTGGGCACCTTGGCAGTGACAGGCTGCCGTCCAGGTGGCATGCCAAGGTGCCAGGCTGGCACTGCCAGGGTACCCAGGTGGCAACAGCTGTGCCAGGGCACCACCCTACCCAAAGGGCATGCAGCTGGGGGCTTCCGATCCCATTGGAGACCTCTACGAGTGCCGTTCCGTCTGGTCCCCATTTGTGGGGACTAGATTTTTTTTAAATTCTGAGTTACCAAGCCAGGGCTCAGAGTGTGGGTCAGGGGCGAACCCCTAATCCAGCTCCTCGCCTGCTCCAAAAAACAATTCAAATTAAAACCAATTCATGGTCCCACAAGAGAGACATATCAGATCTGAACCAAAGGCTCAATCTACATTACACTTGATCTTAGCCAAAGGGCCGAGACTAGTTTTTTTAAAAAAAAATTTTATTCAAAAAAATATACTTTATTCATAAAATCTATCAGAAACATTACAAAACATTTCGAATTGTCTTGGCTGTCCATTTCCATCAGAGTTACACATTGCCTTGACTTTCTTCCATTCAGTTTTGATAATATTACATACATGTCACTCTTTATGTTACAATTCCTTCTTAAATATTTACATTGTCATATTTCTTTTATGCCGAGACCTGTACCAAACGACACTCACCCAAGGTCCCCGTGGCAAAGGGATTGAATCCAAAGTCGCAGGTATCTTGGGAATCTGCACATTAGAGTAAGGCTTACTGCCTTGCTCTAATATGCAGATTTGCCGAAAACTGATCCCACCCTTGCAACATCTTGCGATATTGCATTGAATCTAGAACATAGAACATTACAGCGCAGTACAGCTCACGAGGCGTTTCAAGCCGGGTGGATCCTGGGAGCGCATCGTGGCCGGAAGATCGCGCCTAACACTTACTAAGTCAAAGTTCACCTACTAAGTTCACTTACTAAGTTCACCTGAGGAAGGAGCAGTGCTCTGAAAGCTAGTGATTTAAAACAAACCTGTTGGACTTTAACCTGGTGTTGTAAGACTTCTTACTAAGTCAAAGAAAGCAGACTCTACCAGGACATAGCGTGCTTTCTGCCTTGCGACAGATGGGTAATAACTACTTGGAGCTATAAATTCCATCCGTGATAAACTACATTGTATCGATCTCTGCAATGTATCGAATTAGTTATCTTCAGTCACCAGTTGGTATCAGGTTGAATTCTTCAGTAAAAATCTTACAGTGGGGCTCAGTTCCTCATGGGATAAGCTGAGTGAGTCAATTCCAAGGTTAAATATTGTGGAATACAAACAGCTGAAGCAATCTGAAATACAGAGACACATACTACTCGTGATATGGTGTTTTGAAAGTTGTAGTTCAAAATAACAAATAAAGAAAATGTTTCAAAGGGCATGAATCGATTATAGTCATAGTGCTTTAAACACGGCTTTTAAATGAATAAATTAGGAGCATGGAATAGAAATAAACTCATCATAAACGATACTGCGCCACACTTGGGTATTAGCTTAGCAATAGGCCAATTCACCAACATGTTTCCCTGCTGAATTTGATTCTGCATGCTCTTACAATTCTTTAATTGAAAAGGTTATTGCCCTGGCCATCTTTACTGAATGAATGAATGCCTTTGCTACAAACAGTTTGAAACTGCTGTGATGAAAAGCTCTCTTTCATTGTTCATTACAGCCATTCAAGTGCCTGAAACTTTGGATCGGATTTTGCTGATGAGCTTGAGATCCCAATATCGGGGCCATTTCCAGGTCGGGTGGATGGTGGGGCCTGTGTAGCACTCTTCCTGTATGCAGCCAATTAGCATTGGGGCTGCAGGGAGGTGGGGAATAGGCAATAACCAGTAGCTGGTGGGAGTTAGTACCAGCAGGGAACCTCAGGGCACCATTTTGAAAGGGCAGTCTGCAGCCTTCATATCAGCTGTTCACTGGGGAAGGAACAGTGGAAGGCAGTGAATGGTTGTGAGGAAGAGTCACTCCACATTTCAGTGACACTTCCCTGTGATGTGTTAGGCAGGTAGGTTCGATGTGGACTGCACTCGATGCAGGGAAGCTAGAAACAGATGTCTAACACTGGAGAAGATCCAACACTTTTATTCAACGATAGAACTGATATACATATTCAGCTGTGGGTCGACACTATACTGAACTGACTGGAGACCATTTAGTAGCCTGACCAGACTTACGAGCTACCGCATGGTGTTTGCACTTGCTAGCTCGTGGACTCTGACTGTCTCAGTGGCTGGGTCCCGAGAGAGCGGGAAACCTAGTGCCCTCTGGCTTTATAGTGGTAGTGTCCTGTCTGGTGATTGGCTGCACTGTGTTGTGTGCTTACTGGTCATCCTGTGTGTCAATCACTGCCTGTCTGCATCTCATTATACACATGAGTGGATATTATGACATCTCCCCCCCCTTTTTTTTCAGATAAATAAATACCAAGGTGTGTGTGCGTATATATATATATGTCTGACTATATACAAAAGGTGTCTAAATGAATGTATATAAATAGGAAGGTGTCGATAGTGCAGATACATGGCAAACAAAACAATATTTACAGAGGTTAAATCGATGAAGTCACAAAATGTACAAAAGTTCAGTCCACAGATTCAGTCTTTGTGGTGGGCGACAAATTCTTGTCGATCGCTGCAGAGGTGGATCAGGAGCCGCCTGCACATGGATAGATGGGATCACTGCCATCGCTGTGGTCGCATGGGCTGGCAGCATTGCTGGTAGATCGGTGGCCTCGTGGCAGGGTACATCCAGAGGAAGCATCGTAGGCGGCGGGGCACTTCGGTCAGGTAGCGGGGGTGGAACTCTTCGCTGTGCCCGTCTGTTGCGCCATAGCAGGGAGCCATCAGTCATGCGGACAAGGAACGATCTTGGGGCAATTGTTTGATCACAACAGCTGTGGCTGACCAGCCGCCCTCAGGCAACTGGACACGAACATGATCAGTTGGGGCCAGCTCGGGTAGATCCGTGGCATGAGCATTGTATGTGGCCTTCTGTTGGCCCGTGACTGCTGCATTTTCTGTAAGACAGTGAGGTGGTCAAGGTTTGGAACATGGATGGCTGGAACTGTGATTCTCAGAGTGCGGTTCATGAGCATCTGCACTGGAGACAACCCAGTGCACAGTGGGGTTGCCCTGTATGCCAGCATTGCCAGGTTGAAGTCGGAGCCGGAGTCTGCAGCTTAGCACAGCAATCGCTTTACAACATGGACCCCTTTCTCGGCCTTCCCGTTTGACTGCGGGCAGCGGGGATTGGAGGTTACATGACGGAAGTTGTCGGACTGTGCAAAATCAGACCATTCCTGGCTGTAAAAGCAAGGACCGTTGTTGCTCATTACTGTGAGCGGAACCCAATGCCTGGCGAACGTTTCTTTGCAGGCTTTGATTACCGCCTTCGACGTGAGGGCGGACAGTTTCACCACTTCTGGATAACTGGAGAAGTAGTCGACCAGGAACACGTAGTCACGCCCCTTGGCATGGAAAAGGTCTACACCTACTTTGGACCACGGAGAGGTCACGATCTCGTGCTGTTGCAGCGTTTCCTTTGGTTGAGCTGGTTGAAACTTCTGACAGGTAGGGCAGTTGAGGACTGTGTCTGCAATGTCCTGGCTGATGCCCGGCCAATAGACCGCCTCCCGAGCTCTGCGTCGGCATTTCTCGACCCCAAGGTGACCCTCATGGAGTTGGCCCAGCACCATAGCCTGCATGCTCTGAGGAATTACGATCCTGTCGAGTTTCAGAAGGATTGCCTCCACCACCGTCAGGTCGTCTTTTACGTTATAGAACTGGGGACATTGTCCCTTCTGCCAGCCATTGGTAAGGTTCTGCATCACACGCTGCAGCAGAGGATCCTTGGCCGTCTCTTCACGAATTTGGACCACCCGTTCGTCAGAGGACGGAAGGTTGGTGATACACAACTGCACTTGGGCTTCTATGTGGCAGATGAAGTCACTTTGTTCACACAGTGTGGTAATGGACCTGGATAGGGCATCTGCAATGATCAGCTCTTTGCCTGTCATGTAAACAAGTTCAAAGTCGTAGCGGCGTAGCTTAAGAAGACTTCCCTGTAACCGAGGTGTCATGTCATTTAAATCCTTCTGGATTATATGGACGAGAGGCCTGTGGTCCGTTTCTACCGTGAATTTTGGCAGGCTGTAAACGTAGTCGTGAAACTTGACTATGCCTGTCAGGAGGCCCAGACACACCTTCTCAATCTGAGCGTATCGTTGCTCAGTGGGCATCATGGCCCTGGAGGCATATGCCACTGGAGCCCAGGACGAGGAGTCATCTCGCTGGAGGAGCACCGCCCCGATGCCGTCCTGGCTTGCATCAGTCGATATCTTGGTTTCCTTGGTTGGGTCGAAGAATGCTAGAACCGAGGCTGTGGTGAGCTTTGCTTTCAGCTCACGCCATTCCTCTTCATGCATGGGCAGCCACTGGAATTCCGTCGACTTCTTGATGAGATGGCGGAGGGCCGTGGTGTGGGATGCCATCTTGGGAATGAATTTCCCGAGGAAGTTGACCTTCCCGGCGAAGCTGAGAACCACCTTCTTGTCCTCCGGGATCTTCATGGCGTTGATCGCCGAGACCTTGTCGACATCTGGCCGCACGCCCTGCTGCGAGATGTGGTCACCCAGGAACTTAATATCCGATTGACCAAATGAGAACTTGGCCCTGTTGAGCTGGAGACCATGTTCATGAATTCTCTGGAATGTCTTCTTGAAGTGAGCGATGTGTTCCTGGGGCATTGTGGATCAGATAATTACGTCGTCAACGTATACTCGCACCCCCTCGATGCCCTCCATCATCTGCTCCATGATGCGGTGAAATACTTCGGAGGCAGATATGATCCCAAAAGGCATCTGGTTGTAGTAGTAGCGACCGAACGGGGTGTTGAACGTGCACAGCTTGCGACTGGACGCGTCCAGCTGTATTTGCCAAGAACCCTTGGAGGCGTCCAGCTTAGTAAAGAATTTGGCATGAGCCATCTCACTGGTCAACTCTTCACGTTTTGGTATCGGGTAATGCTCCCGCATGATGTTGCGGTTTAGATCCTTAGGGTCAATGCAAATGCGAAGCTCCCCTGACGGCTTCTTTACGTAGACCATGGAGCTGACCCAGTCTGTTGGCTCTGTGACCTTCGATATGATGCCCTGGTCTTGGAGGTCCTGTAATTGCTTCTTCAGACGATCCTTGAGGGGTGCCAGCACCCGGCGTGGTGCATGAATTACAGGGGTGGCGTTCGGCTTGAGCAGGATTTTGTATCGGTATGGGAGCGTGCCCATTGCATCGAATACACTGTGGTACTGCGTGATAATGTCATCTATGTCGGCTTGCAAGTTTCCATCAGGCGAGGCCGTCGTCAGTGATGACTCGCGGACCACAGTGTGGACTCACTGAACCAGGTTCAGGAGCTTGCAGGGTCGAGCATCGAGCAGGGATGCTCTGTCAGCCCCGACAATTTCAAACTGCAGTGTTGCCTTGATCGTCTTGTTGGATACCCCTAGTTGACAGGAGCCACTGGCAGCTGTGGCATTACCATTGTAGTCAAGGAGCTGGCAGGCCGGTGGAAGAATGCGTGGTGTGGCGCGGATGGTGTCGAGGTCGGATTTTGAGATGAGGTTCGCTGATGCGCCGGTGTCCAGTTTAAATCGGATGCGAGCCTTGTTAACTGAGGACAGCACACCACTTGTCGTCGGGATCCACACTGAGGATCGAGAGGCGTTTTGCCGTTGTGGTGGAAGGCAGCACATGTGTAGTTATGATGCCCACCTGATATGAGGACTTGAGGCACTCAGCATCAAGGTCTGTTGGGCTGTCGGGATCGGAATCTGGCATGCCTTGTTGTCGTGAGCGGACACTTCTGCGCCGCAGCTGGGATCGCTGGCTGCTGAGCGGTGGAGCAGATCTGCAAAGGGTTGCGTAGTGGCCAAGCTTGCCACACTGTAGACACCGGCGTCCTTTTACCAGACATCTCTGCTTTAAATGGGCGGAGCTACAATTCGGACATGTCATGACGCCGACGTCAGCGCGTTCCGTGCGCCATCGCGCATGCGCAGTGCGGTCGGTCGACATACGCACCTGCGCAGTTGGGTTGTCGGGCTCATTGTCCACTCGGTCGTGGCGCGCATGCGCAGGGACCCGGGAAAAGCCCGCAAAACGGCCACTCTCCTCGATGCTCAGGCCCTGCACCCGTTCCGCCTCATGTGAGGCCAGCTTTGCAGTTTCTGCCGCCCTGATGTGGGAGTAACGATTCTTAGCACACTCATGGACAACGCACGTCTCGATAGCGACAGAGAGGGTCAACTGTTTGACTTTCAGGAGCTGCTGCTGAAGGGAGTCGGAGTGGGCCCCGAAAACGATCTGATCTCGGATCATGGAATCAGCCGTCGAGTCATAGTTACATGACTGCGCGAGGATGTGGAGATGGGTCACGAAGGACTGAATAGGTTCATCCTTATCCTGAAGCCTCTGCTGGGAAACGTACCGGTCAAAGCTCTCATTCACCTCAATGTCGCAGTGGCTGTCAAACTTCAGCAGGACTGTTTTGAATTTTGTTTTGTCTTCGCCGTCAGCGAATGTAAGGGAGTTGTAGATGTGGATGGCGTGGTCCCCCGCGGTGGAGAGTAGTAGCACGATCTTCCTGGCATCCGATGCTGCTTCAAGGTCGGAGGCCTCGATGTACAAGAGGAACTTTTGCTTGAAGATTTTCTAATTGGCGCCGATGTTGCCGGAGATGCGGAGGAGGCTGGATGTTTTCCATTTCACCGGATGGCTGCTTGCTGGTCAATGCTGATTCACTCGAGGTAGGTCCGTCAAGATCAGTATCACACTGGTACCATGATGTTAGGCAGATAGGTTCGCTGTGGTCTGCACTCGATGCAGGGAAGCTAGAAACAGACGTCTAACACTGAAGAAGATCCAACACTGTTTTATTCAACGATAGAACTGATATACATATTCAGCTGTGAGTCGACACTATACTGAACTGACTGGAGACCTTTTAGTAGCCTGACCAGACTTACTAGCTACCGCATGGTGTTTGCACTTGCTAGCTCGTGGACTCTGATTGTCTCAGTGGCTGGGTCCCGAGAGAGCGGGAAACCTAGTGCCCTCTGGCTTTATAGCGGTAGTGTCCTGTCTGGTGATTGGCTGCACTGTGTTGTGTGCTTACTGGTCATCCTGTGTGTCAATCACTGCCTGTCTGCATCTCATTATATACATGAATGGACATTATGACACCCTGGAGGCGTTCCTGAACGTGGTGAGTGAAAGGAGAGAGTTACTATCAACATAGAAAATAGAAGCAGGAGGAGGCCATTCGGTCCATCGAGCCTGCTCCGCCATTCATTATGATCATGGCTGATCATCAAGTTCAATATCCTGGTCCCGCCTTTCCCCCATAACCCTTGATCCCTTTAGCCCCAATCTGATTTCTTCTTGAAATTACACAACGTTTTGGCCTCAACTACTTTCAGTGGTAGTGAATTCCACAGATTCACCACCCTCTGAGTGAAGAGATTTCTCCTCACCTCAGTCCTAAAAGATTTACGCCTTATCCTCAAACTATGACCCCTAGTTCTGGACTCCCCCACCATCGGGAACATTCATTCTGAAACTACCCTGTCGAATCCTGTTAGAATTTTTAAAATTAAGGTTTTTAAAAAGAAATTCCAATAAAGGAGCAATTTAGCGTGGCCAGTCCACCTGCCCTGCACATCTTTGGGTTGTGGGGGTGAGATCCACGCAAACACGGGGAGAATGTGCAAACTCCACATGGACAGTGACCCGGAGCCGGGATCGAACCCGGCTCCTTGGTGCTGTGAGGCAGCAGTGCTAACCACCATGGCACCTAGCCAAACCCAAAATTAAGGGATAAAAATTTCCTCTGAATGTTTCCCCTAGGGGTGAATTCTCCATTGTCCAATGCGAGTAGCGGGTTTCCCGCTGCTGGAGAACAGAGAGATGGCTGAAAAACAGGACTGGCGCTGGGCACCATCCCCATTCAGTTGCTCGCTGGCCGCAACAGCAAGCTATATGCCCCACGCTGGTAGGAGGATACCAATCTATGATTAATGATTAACAGGCTGGGAGCCCAGGTCGCCACCACCCCCAGTGCACCCCCTCTCCCCGCATCAGAGACCCCCAGCATAGATCCCTGCCTGAAAGCTGAAGAGTAGTTCAGGCAGTAGAGTGAAAAATCACAGCATTTTCACTTACTCTTCTCTCACATCTGCTCCCACAGACAAAAGTGTTTAAATCAGCAGCTGTTACAAGTGTCAGAGGCTTCCTCAAAAGCCAAGAACACTTCAAAGGGTAGGCTTCCACAAAAGCCAAGTACACTTCAAAGGGTTTCAAATCTCTTGACAGCCATTGAAATGCAAATCTTCCATTTAATTTTACACAGTAATACATTGCATTAGCCAGTGATTAACAGTTTATTACTCCAGAGACAGGTGCTTGGTGGATTGTTGATCTATCTTTCCCTTCACGCTTGAATGCATCTGAACACGTTTGCTATGATTGACAGTTCCTCACCACATCAAAAGCAGCTAAGTGCTTTCTCACAGCAGAAAACAATTAGCTGCTTTTGTATTATGGGGAAGAAGGGGGCCTGCCGCCAAAGCTCGGTATTGGGCAGCCTGCTCAAAATGGTGGCCCGATACTGGGATTTTGACAGAATCCAGTGAGCTCCCTTGCATACATATGTTAGCATGGTAAAGGAGAGGGAATCACACCTGGGAACTGCTCCTAGCACCAGAGGAGGCCGGTAGCGAGACTCCGCTGGTGGGAGCACTTAGTCTGCAGAACGGAGAATCCAGTTCCTAATGTCTGATGTTGAACAAGATTAAAAAACTAACCCCTGGAACGGCAATCTCCAAAGAATATATATGGGAAATAACAATGATCCTGGAAAGTGTGGGTTAGACATCATTATTATAGAAGATAAGAAGCTGCGCTTTTGTTTGGAAACTAACTTGAAAGGCACACTGGGTGCCAAAAGGAATTGCAGTAGCATCAACAGATCAAGCTTCAGTTCAACTCATGAGTTAATGACCATCTCTGGCAAGGTGATTTCAACATTATTTTTCTGTCACACTTACAACCTCTTAGAATGTGCTTGCCATTCGGGGGTCGGAGGAGGGGTTTGACTCAGGGTGGAGGCTGTTCATCTCCTCCTTTAAGCGGTGGGAGGGGGGTGGGGGTATTGTTTTTTTTTAGATTATAGTTATAAAGCGGGGCGTGCGAGGTGATAGGGTGGAGGGGGCGTTTAGAATGAGAAATGTATAATGTTGGGTGGGATGGTGTGAAAATGAAAATGTTCTGAATAAAAATATTTTAAAAAAAGAATGTCCTCAGCGTTCATTATTTCAATTTAGATATTTTAACCAAAACGTCAGAAGAAAAATAATAGGAAACAAAGAGATCTCAAAGTCCACCAATATTCCTTGATGCAAGGCTTTTATTTTTGAAGGAATGGTGTTGTTTAGTTGCCCATTCCTAAATGCCCTTGAGATGGTGGTCTGAGGCAGAGACTGTCATCACATTTGTTTTTATAAATTTGGAATATGCAAGTGCTCCAACCTAGAGGACTATGGACCAAAGATTGGGGAGTGGCATTATGCTGAATACATTTTTATGGGCTGGCACAGACAAGTGGGCCAAATGGTCTCCTCCTGTGCCATCAATCCTTTGTGTTCTATGATCCTACATATATTCTTTCAGATAAAGAATGGCCAGCATTAGAAGTTGGAATATTAATACCGAATAATCGCACCCATAATCCCCACCCAGAGCACAACTTAAGCCAGATGTAATGCCAGGATATCTGCATTAACTCCTCTGATAGTCCTTCGCGCTTCTCCATTTCAGAATGGCTTATCCTTGGCGTGAACTCGGACCACCTCTGCCACATTTTGATTTGGGTTACTCAATCATTTCATGGATAATCCTTTGAAGTTGATGGCGAACAAACTATTTTACTGAATCAGCCTGGGCAAGATTTAACCCCATGACCCAGAGACGGCACAACAGCATTGTAAGAGCTTGCACAAATGTGTTGAAGAATGGCTGGTGTGCAGTTGTGGGGGAAGGGCTGAAATAAAATCTGGTTCTGTCTTCAGTTAGCACTTAACCCACCCAGGTTAAGACATTGTAAGAGCGTCCTCAGCATATGAAGCTTAACACTTGCCCCCACCTCACCGTCACCCTAAATTTAGTCTCCTTTCTCTGCTGAATGGATGACTCAGACTGAGGTACACTCCGATGTGCTGCAGCATTTCACCAGCACCTTGCCTTCCCTTTATGAGCCAACAGTATGATATCAGCCAGATCCTGACTTCCACAAGCATTCCATACAAACATTCCAGCCAAGGTCACAGGATTCAAATATAAGGGAATAGATAGGCATTTCTGAGGCAGCAAACAGGACTCCAGGATGGTGTGTTGCCTCCCTGGTGCAAGGGTCAAGGATGTCTCGGAGCAGCTGCAGCACATTCTGGAGGGGGAGGGTGAACAGCCAGCTGTCATGGTGCACAGAGGCACCAACAAAATTGGTAAATAATGGGATGAGGTCCTACAAGCTGAATTTAGGGAGTTGGGGAGTTAAACTAAGCAGGACCTCAAAGATAGTAATCTGAGTATTGCTTCCAGTGCCATGTGCTAGTCACAGTATGAATGGCAGGATAGATCAGATGAATATGTGGCTTGAGGGATGGTGCAAAAGGG
This sequence comes from Scyliorhinus torazame, assembly GCF_047496885.1. Taxonomy (NCBI): domain Eukaryota; kingdom Metazoa; phylum Chordata; class Chondrichthyes; order Carcharhiniformes; family Scyliorhinidae; genus Scyliorhinus; species Scyliorhinus torazame. The sequence goes on along the minus strand of NC_092715.1, from coordinate 46,457,320 downwards.
AGGGATTTAAATTCCTGGGACATTGGAACCGGTCTGGGGGAGGTGGGACCAGTACAGTCTGCATCTGGGCGTGGGCAGGACCTGAACCAATGTCCTAGGGGGAGAGTTTGTGAGTGCTGTTGGGGAGGGTTTAAACTAATATGGCAGGGGGAGGGAACCGATGCAGAAGTAAGATGGGGACAGAAACAAAAGGCAATAAAGGGAAAAGTGGAAGGCAGAGAAACCAAAGACAAAAATCAAAAATCATAGAATTCATAGAATCATATAATTTACAGTGCAGAAGGAGGCCATTCGGCCCATCGAGTCTGCACCGGCGCTTGGAAAGAGCACAGTACCCAAGCCCATACCTCCACCCTATCCCCATAACCAAGTAACCCCACCCACCAGTAAGGGCAATTTTGGACACTAAGGGCAATTTTAGCATGGCCAATCCACCTAACCTGCACATCTTTGGACTTTGGGAGGAAACCTGAGCACCCGGAGGAAACCCACGCACACACGGGAAGAACGTGCAGACTCCGCATAGACAGTGACCCAGCTGGGAATTGAACCTGGGACCCTGGAGCTGTGAAACAATCGTGCTAACCACAATGCTACAAAGGGCCACATTACATCATAATTATAAAAGGGCAATAACTGAAGGCTCTGTGTCCCAATGCGAGGAGCATTTATAATGAGGTTGATGAATTAACTGCACTGACAATCATTAACGGATATGATGTAATTGGGATCACGGAGCCTGGCTCTAGGGTGACCAAGGATGGGAACTTAACATCCAGGGGTATTCAATATTCAGGAAAGATAGAAGGAAAGGGAGGTGGTGTAGCTTTGCTGGTTAAAGAGGAGATTAACACAACAGTAAGAAAGGACATTAGCCTGGACGATGTGGAGTTTTATGGGTGGAGCTGCGGAACACCAAAGGGCAAAAAGCGTGAGTGGGAGTTGTGTACAGACCACTGAACGGTAGTTGTGAGGTTGGGGATGGCATTAGGATGCATGCAGTAAGGGTACAGCAGTTATTATGGGTGACTTCAATCTGCATATTGATTGGGCTAATCAAACTGGTAGCAATGCGGTGGTGGAGGATTTCCTAGAATGTTTCAGGGATGGTTTTCTCGACCAATGTATTGAGGAACGAATTAGAGAGCAGGCCATCCTAGATTGGGTTTTGTACAATGAGAGAGGATTAACCAGCACCATTGTGGTGCGAGGTCCTTTAAGGAAGAGTGACCATAATATGGGAGAATTCTTCATTAAGATGGAGAGTGACACAGTTAAGTCTGGGACTGAACTTAAAGAAAGCTAACTTTGATGAAACGAGACATACAGAGCGGGATTCTCCACCCCCACGCCGAAGTGGCCACGAGGGAGAGAGAAAACAGAGAATTACAGATCAGTTAGCCTGACATCAGTGGTGGGGAAAATGTTGGAGTCAATTATTTTATTTTTTTATTTTTAAATTAAATTTAGAATACCCAATTCATTTTTCCAATTTAGGGGTAATTTAGTGTGGCCAATCCACCTACCCTGCACATCTTTGGGTTGTGGGGGTGAAACCCCCGCAGACACGGGGAGAATGTGCAAACTCCACACAGACAGTGACCCAGGGTCGGGATTCAAACCCGGGTCCTCAGCGCCGTAGGCAGCAATGCTAACCACTGTGCCACTGTGCTGCCCTGGAGTCAATTATTAAGGATGAAATAACTGAGCATTTGGAAGGTGGGGACAGGACCGATCCAAGTCAGCATGGATTCACCAAAGGGAAATGATGCTTGACAAATCTTCTGGAATTTTTTGAGGATGTGACCAGTCGAGTGGACAAGGGTGAACCAGTGGATGTTGTGTATCTAGACTTTCAAAAGGCTTTTGACAAGGCCCCAACAAGAGTTTAGTGAGCAAAGTTAAAACTCATGGTATTGGGGGTAATGTTCTGACGTGGATAGAAAACTGGTTGACAGGCAGGATGCAGAGAGTAGGAATAAACAGGTCCGTTTCAGAGTGGCAGGTAGTAATTAGTGGAGTACCGCAAGGTTTGGTGGACCCCAGCTGTTCACAATATACAATCATGATTTGGACGAAGGAATTGCATGCAATATGTCCAAATTTGCAGATGACACTAAGCTGGGTGGCAGTGTGTGCTGTGAGGAGGGTGCAAAGAGGCTGTAGGGTGACTTGGACAGACTGGCTGAGTGGGCAAATACTTGGCAAATGCAATATAATGTGAGAAAATGTGAGGTTATCCACGCTTGGCAGGACTGACAGATGAAGAAAGAATGGAAAGACTGGGTTTGCACTCACTGAAGAATGAGAGGAAATCTCATAGAAATCCTGATGGGACTGGACAGGCTAGATGCGGGAAGAATGTTCCCAATGTTGGGGACGTCAAGAACTGGGGGCCACAGCCTAAGAGTAAAGGGTACGTCATTCAGGACATTCAGCCATTCCTGCCACAGTCCAAAGATGTGCAGGTTAGGTGGATTGGCAATGCAAAATTGCCATTTGTGTCCAAAAAGGTTAGGTGGGGTTACTGGGTTACAGGGATAGGATGGAGGTGTGGGCTTAAGTCTTTCCAAGGGCCGGTGCAAACGCGATGGGCCGAATGGCCAACTTCTGCACTATAAATTCTAAGATTTTATGTGGAAGAACTTGGGGAATTCTCTACCATAGAAATATGTTGGGGCCAGTTTGTTGGAAATATTCAGGAGGGAGCTGGACGTGGTCATTACAGCTAAAGGGATCAAGGTGTATGGAGAGAAAGTGAGAGTGGGATACTGAATTTGAACAATCAGCCATGATCATATTGAATGGTGCTGCAGGCTCAAAGTGCCGAATGGCCTATTCCTGCATCTAGATATCCCCATCCCCCCCCCCCCCCCCCCCCCATCCCCCCCCGGCCACCAAGAATCCAAAGATATGCAGGTTAGGTGGATTGGCCATTCTAAATTGCCGCTTAGTACCCAAAAGGTTAGGTGGTGTTCCTGGGTTACGGGGATAGGGTGGAGCGTGTGCTTAAGTAGGTTGCTCTTTCCAAGGGCCGGTGGTGACTCAATGGGCCAAATTACCTCCTTCTGCTCTGTAGGTTCTCTGAACCCTAGCAGATTGATTCCCCCTTCTCCAGCTCAGAGGACATGCGTAGAATAATAACACTACACCAGCCCCAACCAACTGTTCTATTCCAGGCCCCAACTGAAACCAGCTAAATGAGAACATGGAGGCCTTAAATATTCCAGATCTTTCTGAGTGAATCCTCAAGGAGCCACGGGAAAAGCAATAGGATCATTAAGGGTGATTTATGCCTTTGCCGCCCTGTTGTCGAGAGCAGATTGTCTGCCTGTCTCAACCCTGCCCAGTTTAATTTTGATGATCCACTCTGCTGGATTTCCACCAAGTATCTTTTATTTTAAGTAGAGTACATAACATTGATGGGACACCCATTTATTAATTTATTCTCATCAGGCACCACTCTCCTATCATTCCTGGTGCTCGCTGACATACCATTGGCTTCCGGTCAAGCAAAGTCTTGATTTAAAAATTCTCATTCTTGATTTCAAATCTCTTCATGGCTTCAACCCTCCCTACCTCGATAATCTCCAGTCCCACATCCTTCCGCGGTATCTCTGTTTATATAATTCTGGCCTTTTGAGCATCCCCAATTTTCGCCAATGGTGGCTGTGCCTATATCCTGAACTCTGGAATTCCCTTCATAAAGCTCCCTGCCTCCCTACCTCACTTTCTTCGTTTAGCATACCCCTTAAAACCTACTTCTTTGACAAAGCTTTTGCTAATCTGATCTAACATCTCCTATGTGGCCCAATGTCCAATTTCTGCATATAATGATCCTATGAAGTGCCGTGCGGCATTTGTTATGCTTTACTGGCACTATATAAATATTAGTTGTTGCGGTTGTGGCACAGTAGCGAGGGATTAGACACAGTTATCAATAATATATGAGGTCTGTACATTCTTGTTTGCCAATTCCAATGAACCACAAGTTGTCGGTGAATGCGTCCACTTGTGCTGGTCTGACTGATCTCACTGGGATAATGGTACACACAGTGCAAAGTATCCAAGGATATATGTCCTATCTAACAGACAGGCAGATGGGCAAAGGGGGCGGGCGGGGTTGCATTGTTAGTAATAATAATAGGAGAATAAGGGGGCAGAGGTGAGTGCAGTGACCATTACTAAGGAGAAGGTTCTGGGAAACTGAAAGGTCTGAAGATGGATAAATCAGCTGGACCGGATGGACTACACCCCAGGGTTCTAAAAGAGATAGCTGAGGAGATTGTGGAGGCATTGGTGATGATCTTTCAGGAATCACTGGAGGCAGGAAGGGTCCCAGAGGAAAGTGGCTAATGTAACACCACTGTTTAAGAAGGGAGGGAGGCAGAAGATTGTAAATTATAGGCCGGTTAGCCTGACTTCGGTCATTGGTAAGATTTTAGAGTCCATTATTAAAGATGAGATCGCAGAGTACTTGGAAGTGCATGATAAAATAGGACGGAGTCAGCACAGATTCGTCAAGGGGAGGTCTTGTCTGACAAATCTGTTAGAGTTCTTTGAGGAAATAACAAAGAAATTAGATGAAGGAGAACCAGTGGACGTGATTTATTTAGATTTCCTTAAGGCCTTTGACAAGGTGCCGCACAGGAAACTGTTAAATAAGTTAAGAGCCATGGTGTTAAGGATAAGATCCTAGCATGGATAGAGGATTGGCTGACTGGCAGAAGGCAGAGAGTGGGGATAAAGGAGTCTTTTTCTGGATGGCAGCCGGTGATTAGTGGTGTACCTCAGGGGTCGGTGCTGGGACCACAACTTTTTACAATATATATTAATGATCTGGAGGAAGGAACTGAAGATACTGTTGCTACGTTTGCAGATGATACAAAGATCTGTAGAGGGCAGGTAGTATTGAGGAAGCAGGCAGGCTGTAGAAGGGATTGGACAGGCTAGGAGAATGTACAAAGAAGCGGCGGATGGAATACAATGTGGAAAAATGTGATGTGATGCACTTTGGAAGGAGAAATGGAGGCATAGACTATTTTCTAAATGGGAAGATGCTTCGGAAATCAGAAGCACAAAGGGACTTGGGAGTCCTTGTTCTTGATTCTCTTAAGGTTAATGTGCAGGTTCAGTCGGCAGTTAGGAAGGCAAATGCAATGTTAGCATTCATGTCGAGAGGGCTAGAATACAAGACCATGGATGTACTTCTGAGGTTATATAAGGCTCTGGTTGGACCCCATTTGGAGTATTGTGAGCAGTTTTGGGCCCTGTATCTAAGGAAGGATGTGTTGGCCTTGGAAGAAGTCAAGAGGAGGTTCACAAGAATGATCCCTGGAATGAAGAGCTTGTTGTATGAGGAATGGTTGAGGACTCTGGGTCTGTACTTGTTGGAGTTTAGAAGGATGAGGGGGTATCTTATTGAAACTTACAGCATACTGCGAGGCCTGGATAGAGTGGACGTGGAGAGGATGTTTCCACTTGTAGGAAAAACTAGAAGCAGAGGACACCATCACAGACTAATGGGGCAATCCTTTAAAACAGAGATGAGGAGGAATTTCTTCAGCCAGAGGGTAGTGAATCTGTGGAACTCTTTGCCGCAGAAGGCTGTGGAGGCCAAATCACTGAGTATCTTTAAGACAGAGATAGATAGGTTCTTGATGAATAAGGGAATCAGGGGTTATGGGGAGAAGGCAGGAGAATGGGGATGGGAAAAATATCAGCCATGATTGAATGACAGAGCAGACTCGATGGGCCGAGTGACCTAATTCTGTTCCTATGTCTTATGGTCTTAATACGATTGGCTGCTATGCCCCAGTGTAGTACAAAGGGGAAAATACACTGTTTTGAGCTCAAAGATTAAAGTGTTTGTTGTACTCTGTCTTTGTGAACTGAATGTGAGATGGCTGCTTCCAGTCATTTGGATTTGTTTCTTGTCACGTGTACCAAGGTTCAGTGAAAAGGATTTTTCTGCGAGCAGCTCAACAGATCATCAAGTACATTAAAATAAAATAAAATAAAATAAAATACACAATAGGTAAACACAAGATACACAATGTAACTACATAAACTCCGGCATCGGGTGAAGCATACAGGAGTGTAGTGTCAATCAGGTCAGTCTATAAGAGGGTTGTTTAGGAGTCTGGTAACAGCGGGGAAGAAGCTGTTTTTGAGTCTGTTCGTGCGTGTTCTCAGACTTCTGTATTTCCTGCCCGATGGAAGAAGTTGGAAGAGTGAGTAAGCCGGGTGGGAGGGATCTTTGATTATGCTGCCCGCTTTCCCCAGGCAGTGGGAGGTGTAGATGGAGTCAATGGATGGGAGGCAGGTTCGTGTGATGGACTGGGGCTGTGTTCATGACTCTCTGAAGTTTCTTGCGGTCCTGGGCCGAGCAGTTGCCATACCAGGCTGTGATGCAGCCAGATAGGATGCTTTCTATGGTGCATCTGTAAAAGTTGGTAAGGGTTAATGTGGACATGCCGAATTTCCTTAGTTTCCTGAGGAAGTATAGGCGCTGTTGTGCTTTCTTGGTGGTAGCGTCGACGTGGGTGGACCAGGACAGATTTTTGTAGATGTGTACCCCGAGAAATTTGAGGCTGCTAACCATCTCCACCTCAGCCCTGTTGATGCTGACAGGGGTGTGTACGGTACTTTGCTCCCTGCAGTCAATGACCAGCGCTTTAGTTTTGCTGGCATTGAGGGTTAGATTGTTGTCGCTGCATCACTCCACCAGGTTCTCTACCTCCCTCCTGCATTCTGACTCGTCGTTATTAGAGATCCGGCCCACTCTGGTCGTATCCTCAGCAAACTTGTAGATGGAGTTGGAACCAAATTTTGCCACGCAGTCATGTGTATGCAGGGAGTATAGTCGGGGGCTAAATACGCAGCCTTGCGGGGCCCCGTACGGAGGACTATTGTGGAGGAAGTGTTGTTTATTCTTACTGATTGTGGTCTGTGGGTCAGAATGTCAGTGCCTCATGGCAGAGGTCATGTGACTACGGCAGGTGATATGGCTACCACAAGGCAGGCTGGATCTTTTGTCCATGATTGCATTTTAATCCAAACACAAACCGGGGTTGCCACTCTTGATTGTCACTCCTGCTGGAAATTGTGTATATGTAAATAAATGTGTGGAGAGACTGCATTTGAGCCTATACAGCGATGCGCAATGTGCCTGAATAGCTGTCGAAAATGTCTGTGGCTAGGCTTAACAAATACATGAAAATGGTCAACTAACTCAGACACTTTTGGGGGAGATGGGCGGAGGGTGTGGGCTGCCTGCAGCTCTATAACCCAGTATGAATCAGCACCTTTGGGAAACAGCAATTGAACAAGACAAGACACAAGTTAATAGCTTTTTTAAAAACATCGATACAGGACAAGCTATTGCTAAATAAGATCAATGCTAAACTCCATTTTTATGCAGAGTAAGTGATACTTCCTGACACAGCATTCCTTCTCACTCTCTTACACGCACTCACAGACAATGAACAAAAGGGACAGGTTCTGATTAATAAAGCCTTACTGATCAAGCTTCATCTCTCTTCTAAACGTACATGTATAATATGCAAAGCACACGGTTCAATGTTGCTCCGTACACCCGAACCTGAATCCTTTGCTGATGGCTGCCTTTTATTTCCCCTCATTATCATCTAATTATTAAAACAGAAACGATGCACTCTTGAGATTAGAATACTAGGTTTAACACATACATTCCACTTAAATGATGTGAGCATCCTTTAATTGCTGGTAAATTTTTAATGTTGATTTCTCAGCACTTGCTGGAGCAGACCTTTAATATTCGAGTGTGGAAAGACTTGGGATGGCCAGCACTGAGAAAATGAAGTGTTTGCGATCGCAAGGAGCAGATGGTGTTGATTAATAACAAAATTATGCATGATGACATCCAAAGAAATTGTGCTACCTTAATTGATTTATCACCAAAGGTAGTTGGTATTTGTACAGGATTGAGGGACATAGTGACTTGTTGTCTGATTTTTAATTAAAGCCAAGGACTGTTTGAAATTAATCCATAGGACAAGCTTCTCAGACAGTTTCAAACCTTGATGTGCAAGAGCTCAGGACTGAGGCCCACAAATACATTGTTGACTTTTCCTTAACACGGTGACTGTGACAGTTAAGTTCAGGCCTGGAAACATGGTAGGCCTCACACCCATCAAAACCCCATATGGCTCCCCCAGCCTGATTCCAGAGGGAAATTTGCCAGAGTACCTCCAGGACATCCCCCCCCCCCCCCACCCCGCCCCCTCCCTCAGGGAATTTCAGAGCGACTGTATACAGGACACAATCTTTTTATTCCTCCCCGTCGGTGCAACAAACTCTGGGTGGTCCATTGGAGTCGTACAGAGGAAACATATTCTCGGCGTGCATTTAAAATATTTTTGTGATTAATGAGGGGGCCCAGAAACTACGCGTTTGTCAGATTGTGGTTAATCAGTGTCAGGCTTGAGGCTAAGGATGCTTCATTTCCAGTGAATGGTTTAACACCTTGCTGATAACAGCCACCTAGTCGGTATTTTCAGCTGACGTGTCCAGACACACTGGTTTCAAACTGTTGCCACAAATAACACTTCCGGAGAAATAATCAGCATCTTTACCTGCACTGTTTTTAATTAACCAACCTTCACTTTTGCACACAATTGAATCTGCTACCAATTATTCAAACAAATGATCAGGCACATTAAACCACCAAAGAGAACTCTCTCAAAACCTTGGTGTATAAATTGCACGGTTCAGCATGCTGCTGAGGCGTAGAGATCATCCAGCTGCAGGGCATAATTCCCAGTCTGTATTGGCTTGGCTGACCTTAATCATGAGGTAACATGATTCAGCAGCTCTCGAATGATATGAACAAATCAAAGTAATTGATCAATCAATATTCCTACTCCCGATAACTATAGTGATTATTGCTGGAAAAACACAAATGTCCAATTCTGGGCATCCCTCTTTTGTAAAGGTATTTATCAGAGGGGGTGCGGGAAAGATTTGCGAGAATGGTTCAAGGGATTAGGACTTTCCGTTATGTAGATGGACTGGAGAAACTGGGGCTGTTCTCTATGGAGAAGAGTAGATTACTAGAAGTATTGTTAGAGGTGTTCAAAATGATGATGGGTGGGATAAATGTAGATGGGAGAAACTGGCCCCATTGGTGGAAGGGTCAAGAACCAGACAGCAACAATTTAAAAGTGATTGGGAAAAGAAGCAAAAAGAGGGCAGCACGGTGGCGCAGTGGGTTAGCCCTGCTGCCTCACGGCGCCGAGGTCGCAGGTTCGATCCCGGCTCTGGGTCACTGTCCGTGTGGAGTTTGCACATTCTCCCCGTGTTTGCGAGGGTTTCGCCCCCACAACCCAAAGATGTGCAGGCTAGGTGGATTGGCCACGCTAAATTGCCCCTTAATTGGAAAAAATGAATTGGGTACTCTAAATTTATTTTTTAAAAAGCAAAAAGGTGATGTGAGGGAAAACTTTTTATACAGGCAGTGGTTAGGATCTGAGATTCTGGTGCAGGGTAGTTCAATTGTGGCTTTCAAAGCGGAATTGGTTAGTTATCAGGAGCTAAAGAAATTGTAGGGCAACAGGGAAAAGCTGGGTGAATAGGACCAGGTAAGTTACTTCCACAGAGAGCAAGCACGGGACATGATGGCACAAGGGACTGTATAATAATAATCTTTATTATTGTCACAAGTAGGCTTACATTAACACTGCAATGAAATTACTGTGAAAACCCCTCGTCGCCACATTCCGGCTCCTGTTCGGGTACACAGAGGATGAATTCAGAATGTCCAATTCACCGAACAATCACGGGCGGGATTCTCCAATCCCGCAGCAGAGTGTCCATGCCATCGGAAATGCCGTAGCGTTTTACGATGGCGTGAACGGGCCACTCCCATGACTAATTCCGGCCCCTACAGAGGGCCAGCATGGCATTGGAGCAGTTCGCACTGCTCCAGCTGCAGATCCCGGCACGAATTGTGCGCGGTGGGATCCGCGCATGTGCAGTTGTGCCAGCGCCAACGAGGCTAGGCCACATCAGAGGCCCCCCACCCCGGGGGTCGGACCCCGCCCGGGGGCGAACCCCCCCCTCACCCCCTCACCCCCTAAGGCTGCTACCCAACCCTTACACGCCGAGGTCCTGCCGGCCCAGAGCAGGTTAGAACGGCGCCAGCGGGACTCGGCCCTTTTCTTACGGCCACTCGGCCCATTCGGGCCTTGAATCGGCGGGCCAGCCGCGTAGAGCGGCCCATGACCGGCGCCGCGCCAACCACGCCGGTGCCGATTCTCCGCTCTGTGGATAATCGCATGCCGGCGTGGCCCGTTCGCGGGGATTCTCCAGCCCGGTACAGGGTTGGGAGAATCCCACCCCATGCACTTCAGATCTTGTGGGTGGAAACCGGAGCACCCGGAGGAAACCCATGCAGACATGGGGGAGCACAGACATTGACCCAAACGGGAATTGAACCAGGGACACCGGGAATTGAACCAGGGACACAGGCGATTTGAAGCAACTGTGCTAACCACTGTGCTACCCTGCCGCCCATTGTAACTGTACTGTGATTCTATTTTATATGTGGACTATAAGGATAGAGCTTTTTATTTTAAAAAATTGTTTTCTGATTAAGGGGCAATTTAACCTGTCCAAACCACCTACCCTGCACATCTTTTTGGGTTGTGGGGGTGAGACCCCCGCAGACATGGAGAGAATGTGCAAACTCCACACAGACAGGGGCTGGGATCAAACCTGGGTCCTCGGCGCCGTGAGGCAGCAGTGCTAACTTCGGCGCCACTGTGCCGCCCTAACTATGAGGACAGAATTGACACGGATCTAATGCCCTTCCATTCTTGAACACACTGGCAACACCCAGACGCTAGGTTCACAAGAAAAATGGCCACTTGCTTTTTCGGGGGCCTCTGGAATTGTGTCGCCCAAAAACAGCCATCACCTTCAGGGCATGAGTGAATGACGAAGGCTGGTTTAGTCTGAATTGAAATGGGGTTCTAGAGAAAGATGTACTTAATAGTTTGCACAGCTAACAACACACAGAATGCAGCTCAGTTCGCTCTCATCACACTATAGAACCAGTGTACGTCTGTTACCAGCTTAATAAATTGAAACCTCAACATAAATTACAGTGCTTGTTTTTAATTACAGCAACACAGAAAGCCCTTTTGTAGAACAGGATGAGAGCAACCAGATCAAAAATGTGTCTGGTTTGTCACTTCGCCACCGACTATACCACACAGGCCGGCTTAATGGCAAGTCCATTAATCAGCATACCGATACAGGTTAACCATTTCCTCCAAAGCTGAATTATTTCAACAGGCTTGACACCACATGCTATTTACTTTTTAGCACTAAGTATAATGTGTGGTGATGATTGCCGGGCAAATCATTTTCATCATGTGCTGAACAGAAAGAATTAATTCTTAAATAAGCACCATTCATATGCGCCTGTATAAAACCTCCTTGGGTGATTGATTGGGCTTCGTTAGTGCACAATATCTGAAACATTCAATTTCAAGGATCCAATGTCAATAGGTATATTAAATCAGAAGACATCACCTGTACAACACAAAACTTCCAGCTAAGTATGACTTGTCTCATTCTTTTTTAACCAAAGGGTGCAAAAAGTATTTACTAGAATGCTTCCAGGGATCAGAGAGTTCAGCTACGGATTGGAAATGCTGTGGTTGGTCTCCTGAGAGGAGGTTTAATAGAGATGTTCAAAGTCAAGGCGGGTCTAGGCAGAGCAGACAGGAAGAAACTGTTCCCAGTGGTAGAGGGGCCAAGAACTGGAGGACACAGATTTCAGGTGAAAGGCAAAAGGACCAAACGCAACATGAATAAAACTTCTTTAATGCAGCGAGTGGTCAGCATCTGGAATGCACTGTTTGAGGGTTTGGTCGAGGCAAGTGTGCAATTGTAGCTTTCCAAGGGAATTGAATAAGCACCCGCAGGCAAAAATAAATGTGCTGAATAATGCAGAAAGGGCAAGGATGTTTTTTTTCATAACTTTAGAGTACCCAATTCTTTTTTTTTGCAATTAAAGGGCAATTTAGCGTGGCCAAAGGGCACCACGGTGGCGTAGTGGTTAGCACTGTTGCCTCACAGCGCCGAGGTCCCAGGTTCGATCCTGGCTCTGGGTCACTGTCCATGTGGAGTCTGCACATTCTCCGTGTTTGTGTGGGTTTCGCCCCCACAACCCAAAGCTGTGCAGGCTAGGTGGATTGGCCTTGCTAAACTGCCCCTTAATTGGAAAAAATGAATTGGGTACTTTAAATTTATATATTTTTTAAATTTAGCGTGGCCAATCCACCTACCCTGCACATCTTTTTGGGTTGTGGGGGTGAGACTCATGCAGACACGGGGAGAATGTGCAAACTCCACACAGAAATGACCCGGGGCCGGTATCGAACCTGGGTCCTCAGCGCCGTGAGGCAGCAGTGCTAGCCATGGTGCCACCGTGTCACCCGGGAAAGGGCAAGGATATGGGCATCTGAACTGTACTTGCAGAGAGCTGGCATGGACTCAACAAATCCAACAGCCTCCATGCTGCAACCATTGTATGATTTTAAGATTTAAGAAAGCCTTGTTGCAAAAATGGCAAGACATTTTAGAATCAGAGGAATGTGAGCATAGGAGGAGGCTGTGGGGCCTAAGTGCAAAGAGTCAGTACAGACATGGCCTGTCGAATGGCCTTCTCTGATACTGTAAGTTTTGATGAGTGTAAAATGCTCCCAAATCAGGACAGCCTTTTAAAGAAAATGGGGAGATTAATGTATGTTGTCCAAAAATTGTTGATTGAAATCAACAAGAAACTACTGTGCTAATGCGGTCGAATTTATAGGGAGTGCCTACAAGATAGGGAGTCAGTCATCCAATGTTCGAGCTGACTCATGACATCAACTACTAGTTGATGGCAGTTCTAACAAAAGCTTGACACCTGAAATGCTAACTTGTCCATTCTTTCCACAGATGCTGACTGCCCGGCTGACTGTCCCCAGCACTTCCAGCCTTTTCTTTCAGATTTCCCTGCATCCGACATCCTCAGTTTGCTTTTTTGTTGACAACAATCTATGATTTTCATGCAAATCCATGCAAATGGTCACTGCTTGCATTGGGAGCGATGTAAAGTGTAGCATTTTCCTGTACGAAGACGTTCAGAGGAGTAAAACAGGCACAGACTTACCTGACTTCCAGAAGTTCTAAAGCTTGCTGTTCAATTGTGTGTGCTGTTCTGTTCAACCAGCTCAATCCCCTCACAGGCCCACTGGGTTTGGTTCATCAATCTCAGCCTGCCTGTTGGGTGCATTAAAAATTAAAACTGACTACCAACGATAAATTGTTAACTTTCCCATTTTGGTTATTCTGTCCTTAATAATTGATGTTGTGCAAATCCATAAAGAAGTCAAAATAATTCAGAAGATCTGGAACGTTGTTCAACTTTCATTTTTTTTACCAACCATTGAACCATTTCAAAGGAATTATAGTTTGGATGGAAACCTGTGCCACTGCCACTGACTCAGGCCTCATTTCCTTGCTTTCCATCTCCCTCACATGACCATTTATACTCTTCTTTTCAATATACTTACACAATTCCATTTTAAACACTGTCACAGTATATGCCTCAAGAGCCCCTTATGGTAAATGGACTGGAGTCTAAAAGTAGAGAAGTATTGTTGCAATTGTATCGGGTGCTGGTGAGACCACATCAGGAGTATTGTATCTCCTTATTTGAGGAAGGAGTGATAGCACTGGAGACAGTTCAGGGGAGGTTCACCAGATTGATTCCGGAGATGAAAGGGTTAATGTAAGAAGAGAGATTAAACAGTTTGGGCTTATACTCGCTGGAGTTTAGAAGGATGAGAGGAGATCTGGTCAAGGCATATAAAATACTAAAAGGAATTGCTAAAGTAAACGTAGATTAAATGTTCCCCCTTGTCGGGCAATCTAGAATGAGAGTCCACAGATATAGAGGCCGTGGATTTCAAACTGAGATGAGGAGGAACTACTTCTCGCAGAGGATGATGAATTTGTGGAACTCGCTGCCCCATAGTGAGGTGGAATCTGAGTCATTAAATGGTTTCAAGAAGGAGATCGATATAATTTTTAAAATGGGTTAAAGGGATATGGACAACTAGAGAGGTGAATTTGATCTGACTGAATGGTGGAGCAGGCTCGAAGGGCTGAATTGCCTACTTCTGCTCCTAATTCCGACGTTCCTAACTTATTGGTGTGGGAAAAAATATTGCACAGCCCTCTGCCTTCACTTGCCCACCCAAGAATTCAAAATGTTTCGAGGCTCTCAGCAACTTTGAGAAGTGCGTCATTGTGCTGACCCTACGCAAGGTAACACGTGACATGTAATGTGCTGTTACTAACTTTATTTGCTGCCAACATCGAAGATTTATTTTATTTCCCATAGAATCTAGGGCGCACAGCGTATGGAAATATGAGGTGATCCAGGGAAATAACTGGGAGAAAGAAATAAACGAAAGATTATGAAGAAATAAAAAGGAATGATTAACCTTCATGAAAAAAATAAAATGTTCCTAATTCCAATGAACCAATATGCTCAACAGAAGATTACTTTTATAGAAGCTAACTGTCCTTCAGTGCATCCCCAGTATATTTAATTTTGTTTCAGTTATGTAGCATTTTCCTTTCAATTTATTTTCACAACAGCACACAAAAATCTACTTTTGAAACATGCACGACTTCAATAACACATTCGCTAATCACCAAAATAACTTAGAACTAAGTACCACAGGGGCAGAGGAGAAAGAGAAATGGAAAAGCAAAGACGGTACAAGAAAAATCACGGAAACTCAAAGATGTAGGGAAAGACTCATTATTTAAATTTTGATAGGTTGCTTGGCTCCTCATGTTGCATACCTAAGAAGTGTTAAGCTGCAGATGACTGCTGTTCAATTCTTTAATCATTTGTTTAAAGTTGGCAAACGGGCTGAGTTCTCCAGCACCCTGAAACATGTTTTTCCGCAGCGGAAGCGGCTTGTCATCGGCGGGATCTTCTGGTCCCGCCGATGGTGACCCCCCCCTCCCTCCCCGGCTGCGGGTTCACCGGTGGTGGAGGGTGCAAACAGTGGGAACTCTCATTGAAAGCGGTGGAACCAGAAGATGAAATGAAATGAAATGAAAATCGCTTATTGTCACAAGTAGGCTTCAAATGAAGTTACTGTGAAAAGCCCCAAGTTGCCACATTCCGGTGCCTGTTCGGGGAGGCTGTTACGGGAATTGAACCATGCTGCTGGCCTGCCTTGGTCTGCTTTCAAAGCCAGCGATTTAGCCCTGTGCTAAACAGCATCGGCCTCCGTTTCTGGAAAACACGGGCGGCGGGAGCAAGGGGGGGTACAAAATCCAACCCAATATATAACATCATAGCATGAATGTCATAAAGTGTTTTACAGCCAATTGAGTACTTCCAAAGTGTAGTCACTCTTGTAATGAGGAAGCACAGCAGCCTGTTTACGCACAGCAAAGTCTCGCAAACAACAGTGTGATAATCCCGCCCGCAATCTGGGATCCTCCAGGTTTGTAAAGTACCGGGGTAGGGTGGAAAGGGGAGGAGGAAATGGGGGGGCGGGGAGGAGGAAATGGGGGAGGAGGGGGGAGGGAGGAAATGGGGGGGGTGTGGAGGAGGAAATGGGGAGGGAGGAGGAAATGGGGGGAGAAAATGGGGGGAGGGGAGGAGGAAATGGGGGGGGGGGGGAGGCAGGGGGATGCGTGGAGTGGTTTGGACAGGGTGAAGGAAGCATTTTAAAAATGTTGTAGATATTCCTCCGAGCTCTAGTCCAACTACTCACTTGACATTTTGGAAGGTAGTGGTTCATTCTGAAAAGTGTATTTTTAGTACTCCTGCCTACTAATATAGAAACGATAATATTATGAAGTGTTCCGCCCTTCAAAAACATCCATAGCACAGAAAAATCTGCTTCGCTATCCTATAGCTCAAATATCCCAGCACTCAATATTTTAAAAATCACACACATATTTCAACATTCTTTGTGGTAAAATAAAATGTTAACCTAGTCATTTTCGGACCCTTCAATATATTGTGAGCAATGTATGCTGAGCTATATTATACATACGAGTGTGTGTATGTGGCTAAATAATCATTTATACATCATATCAACACTTTTATAAAACTGATCAAACAAAATCTGTATCTTTTCAGCGACCAACTACTTCATCATTTCAACCCCCAGCTGGACAAAAAAACAGCTGTAACCCTGCGGGCACATCCTGCAGGCCAGAACGACTGCTATGTACCTGGGGTCAACCAGAAACCAACTAGAAACCCAGCCAGAAAGCATTTCACCCCTGATTTTGTCAGCCGAAGTTACGCAATGTCTGGCTGTGATTGTTGAAAAAAATTCATTCATGGGGTATGCATTTATTTATTGCACATCCATAATTGCCCTCGAGAAGGTGGTGGGGGAGCTACATTCTCGAACCGCTGCTGTCCACGTGGTGTAATAATAATAATATTTATTGTCACAAGTAGGCTTACATTATCACTGCAATGATACTGTGAAAAGCCTCTAGTCGCCACATTCCGGCGCCTGTTCGGGTACACAGAGGGAGAATTCAGAATGTCCACATTACCTAACAGCACGTCTTTTGGGACTTCAGGGAGGAAACTGGAGCACCCGGAGGAAACCCACGCAGACACGGGGAGAACATGCAGACTCTGCATAGACAGTGAATCAAAACTGGGACCCTGGAGCTGTGAAGCAACAGTGCTACCCACTGTGCTATAGGTACACACATAATGGTGTTAGGGCCAGGATTTTGACTCAGCGACAGCAAAAAAACGGCGATACATTGTTGAGTCCGGATGCTGATTTGCTCCAGGTGAACCTGAAGGTGATGGTATTCCCGTGAGTCCGCTGCCCTTGTCCTTCGAGGTGTAGCGGACATTGGGTTTGGCATGTGTGTCTAAGGAGCCTTGGTGTGGTCAGCTAGCGAGTTTGGGGACAGGTAATCATGCATGCCACTTGCCCCAACGGGGTTACACTCAGGCTCTGACGTGACCTTAGACCTTTGATTTAAATGTGAGTTTTGGGCAGCTGAACAATTATCATCCTCATGCTTATGAGAATGTGACTGCTGTATGATTTGCAATCCGGAAAAATATCCATTTCCAACATGAAAATCGATTATATGCATGTTCATTAATTGTTTCATTTCTGATTTTTGTTTGCGCACAGACAACATGCCCATACATGGAGAATTTCCATATGTTGAGCCATACTCCAAGATACAAGAAATAGGGAAGGATGTGGATGTGGAGATGGTGGCTGCCAGGATCCACCATAACGTGGGGCAAGGTGCCTGCTTGGCCAAAATATTGCTGAAGGTGAGGAGGTGGTGGTGGCGGGGAGGAAGAGAAGGATGTGGAAGTGGCAGAGAGGAAAATGAGGAGATGGAGAAGAGAAAGAGGAGGTGGTGGCGGAGTCGAATGGAAGAGCACATAGCAGTCAGAGAAATCTCACCTTGATATGTGTTCTACCCATGGGAACCTCACCCATCCTCACTCCCCCTCAGCCACTCAAACTCATTCACTCACCACCTCACCTACTTACCCTCACTTACTCACTCACCCTCACTCACTCACCTCCGCTCACACACTAACCATCATTCAGTCACTCACACCCTCACTCATTTCCTGTCCCTCACTCACTCAGCCTTACTCAGTCACTCATACCTTCACTCACTCCTTCACTCACTCTCACTCAGTCACTCACACCCTCACTCTCACTCAGTCACTCAACCTCACTTACTCATCCTCAATCAGTCACTCACACCCTCACTCTCACATTCACTCTCACTTATTTACTCTCACTCACTCGCCCTCACTCATTCAGGCACTCACCATCGCTCTCACTCACTCACCCTCATTCAGCCACTCACCCTCACTCAGTTACTCACCCTCACTCAGTTACTCACCCTCACTCACTCGGCATCACTCACTCACTCATCCTCACTCAGTCACTCACTCTCAATCACACATCCTCAATCACTCACTCACCCTCACTCACTCAACATCACTCACTCAATCACTCATCCTCACTCAGTCACTCACTCTCAATCACACATCCTCAATCACCAAATCAACCTTCCTCAAACTAACCGTCACTCAATCACTAATACTCTCTCACTCACACCCTCACCCACTCCATAACCCACTAATCCTCGTCCACTCACCCTCACTCACTAATCCTCACTCACTCATTAACCCTCATTTACTCACCCTCACTCATTCACACCATCACCCGTCCGCAATCACTCACCCTCACTCACTCACTTCACACACACACTAACCCTCACTCATTCACTCACTCTCATTCACACTCATTCACACTCATTCACCCTCACTCATCCACTCACACCCTCACTGAGTCACTCACACCCTCATTCTCACATTCACTTTCACACTCAGATACTCACCACCACTCTCACTTTTACTCACTCACCCTCACCCTGTCACTCACACTCTGACTCATCATCACTCAATCACTTGCCCTCACTTACTCAATCTCACTCACCTCGTCACTCACCCTCACTCAGTCATTCACCCTCACTTACACACCCTCAATCACTCACTGACCCTCGCTCAATCACTAATCTTCACTCACTCACACCCTCACTCACTTACACCCTAACCCTCACCCACTCACTAATCCTCACTCACCCTCATTCGCTCAACCTCGCTCACACTGTCACCTGTCTGCAATCACTCACTCTCACTCACTCACCCACTAATCCTCACTCATTCACTCACTCATTCACCCTCATTAACCCTCACTTAGTTGCCCTCATTCACTCACACTCTCATTCACTTACTCACCCTCAATCACTCACCCTCACTCATTCATTCTAACTCACCCACTAACCCTCAAGCTTTTGTGAACACATAATGGTTATTGCAGCAAAAGTGACCATTTGGCCCATCAGGTCTGATACCAATCAATCCAGTCGAAACGGTAGTTAACAAGAACTGTGGTTTTAATCAGCTAGAATGTGCCCACCAGTAGCTGCTCCCGCACTGAGAGGCTGTCCCGGATCGATGGGTTATATACCTTCTCAGGGCGGCGGAGCCACAGGCGGAGCCAACAACAACATCAACACAACAACAATAACAGTGAGTAAATACAATAATATATACAACAGCCATACGTGGCTCACCACAAGGTCCGATTCGGCTCTCTGTCAGAACTAGTCAGCCAGTAAACGCAAGCCCGTCAAGGTTTTTTTTGCCAAATAACTTTTGAGCTAAAGAGAGACATTTTACAGGTAATTCAAAATAACTGCAGAAAATTCAGGGTCAAGGGGCGAAAAATAATGTCATCTCCACACAAGTCACTAGCACAACCATCAGTTGAGATTATTTTAGTATTTGATGAATGTGATCTGTACTGGTTTTCTCAGCTATTGCTTTGGAATTACTATCTGAAATGGTCTTTGACTAGAATTTTCATTGTGAATGTGATTCTCATTTGCTGTACCATGGTGCTGGTTTCTGAATACCCGCTGCCAATAGCGTGGTGCTCAAACAAAGCTATTTGGTGAAGATAATGAGCTCCCTGATGCAGAAAACCAAGATTGTTCTTTTTAACGGATTAAAACACTCAGCTCCAAACAATTTTGACAGCCTGTGAAGTTCAGAACAATCCCAAGGCACCATCCTTAAAATAAGCCTTTTGTTTTAAATGAACCCAAGGAAAGTGAGTGTAGCCAAAGAGCAGTGGTCCGAGAATGTAGTTAGATTTGCAAAGCGTTTAGCTTTCAAGCTGGTTTTCAGGCGAAATTGAAATGCCAGAAAGTAAAAGAAAAAATTCCAGATCATTATTTCCATGGTGCATCATTTCCCATCTTAGTTTTCACAGCTAAGATTGAAGTTGGGGAGATTTATAGAATGTGGGAAAAGAAAAGCGAGGGAAAGATTGAAGGGCTAGATGATGGCTCACCTCACCCAATTTGAATTTGATGCATTTTCCTGACCTGGACTTGTTCTTCAAAACGATGGCTGGCAGATTGCTCCAATCATTAGTGACCTGTCAGTAAATTCCAAAACAACGGGCCATAATCTTAAAAACTGGAGATGGGCCATGGTCAGAAAGCACCTATTCCACACAAAGGGGAGTGGACATCTTTCCCCAAAATGTACAGAGGTACAGGAGTCTGTAGACCCGCACATCCAGACATAGGAACAGCTTCTTTCCCACAGCTACAAGACTCCTCAATGACTCCCCTTCGGACTGATCTGTTCCCTGTAAGAACACTATTCACGACACCCTATGCTGCTCTTGCTCATGTATTTGCTTTGTTGAGCCCTTTGTTCCGCACAGTAACCAATCACTGTTTATCGATGTACCATTTGTCAATGTTCTCTGTTCATTATTCTTCTTGTCTACTATGTACGTACTGTGTACGTTCCCTTGGCAGCAGAAAAATACTTTTCACTGTACTTCAGTACATGTGACAATAAATCAAATCAAATCAATTGTGGTAGCTGCTGATTCAATCAAAATGTTCACCATGACAATCAACAGATATTTATTCGTTAAGCATATCTTAGAATCATAGAATCTCTACAGTGCAAAAGGAGGCCATTCAGCCCATCGAGTGTGCACTGAACCTCCGAAACAGCAGACACCCACTCTCCCACCCCATCCCTGTAACTCCACCTCAGCCTTGGACACACTAAAGGGCAATTTAGCATAGCCCATCTCCCTAACCTGCACATTTTTGGACTGTGGGAGGAAACCGGAGCACCCGGAGGAAACCCACGCAGACACGGGGAGAATGTGCAAACTCCACACAGTCACCCAAGGTTGGAATTGAACCCGGGTCCCTGGTGCTGTGAGGCAACAGTGCTAACCACTGTGCCACCATATCGAGGAGAGTGGCACAAAGGCAGGTAAATGGAGTTGAGGTAAAATCAGTCACAAGTTCTCTGAATGGCAAAAAATAGACTTGAGGTGTGGAAAAACCTACTTCTTTTCATAATATGTCTTCTTTACATTTATTTTTCATTAGTTTAAATTTCTGGTCCTCCTGCCTGATTTCTTATGAATTTACTTGATTGTAATAGTTAATACTTGATGAGGTCCCTATTTGCCACCCTTGCACCATATGTACAGCACATATATCTATATAAATATATACACACATGAGCCTCCTCCCATCTATCTTCATTTAATCATGTCAGTACATCCTTCGATTGTTTTCTCCACTTTGTATATACAGTATATGTGCAGAACGAGGTGTCACAGATATAGTTTGAAAGGTGGTAGATTTAAAACCGAGATGAGGAGAAACTACTTCTCGCAGAGGATGGCGAATTTGTGGAACTCGCTGCCGCATAGTGCGGGTGGGGTCTGAATCATTCAATGATTTCAATAATAATAACCTTTATTAGTGTCATAGGTGGGCTTACATTAACACTGCAATGAAGTTACTGTGAAAATCCCCTAGTCGCCACATTCCGGAACCTGTTCGGGGAGGCCGGTACAGGAATTGAACCCATGCTGCTGGCCTTGTTCTGCATTACAAGCCAGCTGTTTAGCCCACTGTGCTAAACCAGCTCCTGGATCAGAAGTAGGCAATTCAGTCCTTTTGAGCCCGCTCTGCCGTTCAATCAGATCATGGCTGATCTCTTCCAGGTCTCAAATCCACCACCCTGCCATCTCCCCATATGCCTTTGACCTGTTTTTAAAACATTTTTCCAAGGGGCAACTTAGCGTGGCCATTCCACCTGCCCTGTGGAATGCCCAGTGACCCGGGGCCAGGATCAAATCCGGGTCCTCGGTGCCGCGAAGCAGCAGTGCTAACCACTGCACCACCTTGCCGCCCCCAATCAGTTCCTTTCTATAAGTATGGTCACCAGACCTGCACACAGTATTCCAGCTGGGGCCGAACCAGCGTTTTATAGAGCTCCAGCGTAACCTCCCTGACCTAGTTAATAAAGGCAAGAATCCCATTGACTTTGTTTATCATAGAATTTACAGTGCAGAAGGAGGCCATTCGGCCCATCGAGTCTGCACCGGCTCTTGGAAAGAGCATCCTACCCAAGGTCAACACCTCCACCCTATCCCCACAACCCAGCAACCCCACCCAACACTAAGGGCAATTTTGGACACTAAGGGCAATCCATCACGGCCAATCCACCCAACCTGCACATCTTTGGACTGTGGGAGGAAACCGGAGCACCCGGAGGAAACCCACGCACACACGGGGAGGACGTGCAGACTCCGCACAGACAGTGACCCAAGATGGAATCGAACCTGGGACCCTGGAGCTGTGAAGCAATTGTGCTGCCGAGTTTGCACATTCTCCTCGTGTCAGTGTGGGTCTCACCCCCACAACCCAAAGATGTGCAGGGTAGGTGGATTGGCCATGCTAAATTGCCCCTTAATTGTATTTTCTGTTTTTAAAAAGCAATACATTGTACTCAAGTCTCCTGCAGTCAAACTTCTTGAGGGAACAAGGAGGACAGTTTTGATGTGCGATACACACGAGAAAGAACACCTTGCTACCATGCAACAAATCCTCCCTCCCCTCCCCCCCCCCCTCCCCCCCAAACTCCCAAGTAGCAAATTAAGCACAGCAAGTTGTTTATGCAAAGACAGTGGCATGACCCTCCCTGAAAGGGGTAAGAAGGAAGGTGAGTTGCAATGCTGGCAATGTAGAGTTTCTGTAGATCGGCTAACAGCCTCACCTCCCTCCCCACACAAACACTGAGCCCATTGACTGCAGGGTCCTGGGGACTGAGCTGGGGGGATAAGATGTCAACACGGAGTAGTGAATGCTTTTTTACTGTCGGAGGGAACCTTTAATGGGTCAAGTTCATGAAGAGGGAACTGATCCACAAATGATTAAGGTGCAGTTAGCCCCATCAATCTTCCGCCCGCTTTGCAGTTTGCAGAGGGCTTTTGTTATAAGGATGCCAAACCGCTATCACCAAATTATTCCGTCGTAAAGTGAGACAGTGCTGTGTTTAACAGAATAGATGGCGCCTTTAACCTAAATTCCCAAGCGATTGGACTTATATTTCATATACAGATGCAGCGATGATAATGAGGGTAATGAGAGCTGAGGCTGACCTGGCAAGTCTGCCTCGCCAATGAATCATTCTCGTCAAATGTACGCTTTTGCCCCCACCCCCCTCTTTACTTTGATTTATGTGTGGGTCTCGCCTGGAAACTAATTTCAACATATTTGTTGTGGGGAAAAAAATGTTGGACGTTTGTTTTTTCTTTAAAAAAAAAAGGTTTACTCTCCGGCTTGTGAGTGGCAGAAGCACATTATTAGATTCTGTTAACAAGCAGCGCCCAAGGCATCCTGTTCTTGTTTAAGTGTCTGTTGAGGAGGAATGGTGTTTTTTTTTGAGCGTGGCCTGGTACACTGGGGTCTGGGTAAGGTTGCACTGGGAAAAATTGTGTTGATCTCACCCCCAGATGAACACAAACCAGCATTCCCCAGCTGCAAAAAAATAAAAATAAAGCGCCTTCAATCTTCTCCCATTTTACAAGGCAGGGGGCGGATTTACTGAACTTCAAATCAGCCGCCAGAATTAGTTTTTAAACAGCCTTTTACGATCCTTTAACCATGTGCCCAAGAACTCTCATCAAGAACACAAATGTGCAGCAGACACACCACACAAGCACTTGTATTACACGGGGCCCTTGTAGGGGCTGCTTTCCAAACTGGAAAAATAAAAGAAAGCTGAAAAGTCTGATGTCTGTGAGACCTCTTTATATTTAACACACGCCAATTGCTTGTCCCTTTGAAGATTACACCAGCTATTTTCTGAACATTTCCACATGCACTGCCGTTTGGTCAGTCACACAGGGGATCCACCATGACCATTTCCCTTTAATTTCTGGAAATCTCAGTGGTGCCTTCATACCTGGGGCAGCACGGTAGCATTGTGGATAGCACAATTGCTTCACAGCTCCAGGATCCCAGGTTCGATTCCGGCTTGGGTCACTGTCTGTGCGGAGTCTGCACATCCTCCCCGTGTGTGTGCGTGGGTTTCTTCCGGGTGCTCCGGTTTCCTCCCACAGTCCAAAGATGTGCAGGTTAGGTGGATTGGCCATGCTAAAATTGCCTTTAGTGTCCAAAATTGCCCTTAAGTGTTGGGTGGGGTTATTGGGTTGTGGGGATGGTGTGGACCTTGGATGGGGTGCTCTTTCCAAGAACCGGTACAGACTCGATGGGCTGAATGGCCTCCTTCTGCATTGTAAATTCTATGATACCTGGGTGGCACGGTAGCACAGTGGGTAGCACTGTTGCTTAACAGTGCCAGGGACCCGGGTTCCATTCCCGACTTGAGTCACTCTCTGTGCAGAGTCTGCACGTTCTCCCATGTCTGCGTGGGTTTCCTCCGGATGCTCCGATTTCCTCCCACAAGTCCCGAAAGACGTGCTTGTTAGGTGAATTGGACATTCTGAATTCTCCCTCTGTGTACCCAAGCAGGCGTCGGAATGTGGCGACTCGGGGACCTTCACAGATATTTCATTGCAGTGTTAATATAAACCTACTTGGAGGGCAGTACGGTGGCGCAGTGGGTTAGCCCTGTTGCCTCACGGCGCTGAGGTCCCAGGTTCAATCCCGGCTCTGGGTCACTGTCCATGTGGAGTTTGCACATTCTCCTCGTGTTTGTGTGGGTTTCGCCCCCACAACCCAAAGATGTGCAGCCTAGGTGAATTGGCCATGCTAAATTGCTCCTTAATTGGAAAAAATGAATTGGGTATTCTAAATTTTAAAAAGATATATAAATCTACTTGTGACACTAATAAAGATTATTATTAAATGAAGATGGAGACCCCTATGATCACTCCTCCTCCTGAACACATCTTTGAACAAGGAACGATTGGGTCCCCAGCTACTGTACGAAGGAGGTGGGCACCAGTGGATGTTTCATTAGCTGCAGTCTTGCCCAGGATACTGCAGCAGCGGGTTTTTGAGTGGTGGTGGTGGAGAGTGCTGAATTGTAAAGAAGTTGCTTTTTATGCAGTGTCCCAGCCAGCTGCCACGAGGAGCTGGTCTTGCCCATCTAACTTAACCCCACCTAACCTGCACATCACTGGACACTAAGGGGCAATTTAACATGGCCAATCCACCTAACCTGCACATCTTTGGACTGTGCGAGGAAACTGGAGCAAACCCACGCAGACATGGGGAGAAATCCGGAATTAGATTCTCCCCCAGCAGTGGAGGCGGTCTTTAGCTGTCTATAGACCCTAAGCTGCAATTCCTTTCTTATACTCACCATCATCCTCTCGCTCTGCTCCTTTAAGGCCTGGTTTAAAAGTTATTTTATCAAACTTTTAGTTGCCTGTCATAATATTTCCTTACGTAGCTTAGTGTCAAATGATGTCTTGTTATGCAGACGCAAAGCATTTAAAGCAGTTTTGCTAACACAACCGTGAAAGTTAAATGCAAGTTGTTGTGATTGTAATCATCACATTCAGGAGAGGAGAGATAGAAACAAGCCACTGGAGCAGGTTTTTGATGCAAATGACCTTCGTATTATTCTGAGTTGAATTATGTGGCACAATAGTGGAGCAATTTCCATTGTAAGTCTGATGAAGACTGGGCAAGAAAAGGCTTTGTTCAGTATTCTTTGTCACTGCAATATTTGGAAGTTTTGCTGTTGATCAAAGTGTCGTTCATACTCATTCCCTCTTACGAAACGAGCAGATTGTAGCGGAGGGAGGTCCACCTTTTGAGTCCTGAATCCTCAAATGGTGAAGGGGCTCGGAACCTCGTTGAGGGCCAGTGGTGCACAAACGACTGCGAAACCCAACTATGGAGGGCAACAAAGAGCAATGCTCGCAGCTTTCTGTCCCTTTCAGCCCCAGCACACTAGCTATGTGCCACTGATATGGTTCGGGCTGATTCAAATCAGCTGCAAGTGCAGAGGCTGAATTAACTGGCTCAATGTAAATCAACCATTCACAAACTAATCCCAGGCCTGCAGAGTTTGAAAGAAGGCAGGCAGCAGACTGAGACAATCCCCAGCACCTGGCTTGCAGGGACCCCCAGGGGAATATGCAAGAGCAGGAAAAGCAGGCAAAACATTAAGCCAGGTTGAGGTGCAGGGCCTTATCATACTCATGTCTGTGATCTGAACCTTTGGGAAAGTTTGTTTTTGTTAACATCTGATACTGAATTTAGTGCACTTCACAGACATTGCCATGTAAACGTAGACCCTTTTCTAAAACAAAAACAATCTTGCCTGTTCCTGTGTCCTAATGTCTCCCTTTCAGTACCTCGAGGCTGGGAGACAGCTTCCTGCAAAACATTCGCTGTCACCGTATACCTAATGTGCTTCACCTATTTTCCACTGCAGATGATCGGCAAAGTCTCCTTTGTTTCTGAGGCCAGTGAGTTTAACACGAATGGTCGGCACAGTAAAGCTTCCTGTTACTGACACGACTCAAATGGACCAATTTCAACAGGAAATCGAAAGTTCTAGCAAAACTCAGCGGGGATGATAGTCCCAAAGACTGACTAAGTGGTGGATTTTCCACCACCTGCCAGCGGGAGCATGCGCCCTATCTAATACAAATAATAATCTTTATTGTCATAAGTAGGCTTACATTAACACTGCGAAAAGCCCCTAGTCGCCACACTCCGGCGACTGTTCGGGTACACTGAGTGAGAATTCAGAATGTCCAAATGACTTAATAGCACATCTTTCGGGACTTGTGGGAGGAAACCGGAGCACCCGGAGGTGACCTTCGCAGACACAGGGAGAACGTGCAGACTCCGCACAGTCAGTGACCCAAGGTGGGAACCGAACCTGGGACCCTGGCGCTGTGAAGCCATAGTGCTAACCACTATGCTATCATGCTGCTCACTGGCGGAGAATCGAGCAGCTGGTTAAAAACGGTGCTGATCCCATCCAATTCTCCAGTCCCCTGCTGAGGGAAGCAGCGTGCTACACACCCTGTACTGGTGGGAGGATGCAAATGGGTCATTTGAACCAATTTGCATCCGATTTATGCACTGGAAGCCCAATTCTCCAGCCCCCCCCCCCCCCCCATAATACCCCGGCCTTCTTGGCCGGGATTCACCTGGGTGTGGATTGTTGGAAGTATTTTCAAGCGCGGTCCTGACGCAGTGGACCCTGCGGTGGGTCAAGTATTTCACATAGGTGCCCCCCAGGACCCCCCTATTCCCCACAAAGCAATTCATGCCCACCCCAGACATAAGACGCCCAACAGAGAAACTCACATCACACCCCGAACAGAAAGTCCCATCAGAGACCCCCCCATCAGGCCCCAACAGAGATCCCCATCATATCTCCCCATCAGAGACCCCTGCCTGAAAGTTGAAATACAGTCCAAGCATACATTGAAAAATCATTGCATTTTCACATACCCTTTCCTAACATCTGCTGCCTCAGACAGAAGTGTTCAAAGCAGCGGTTGTTACAAGGGTCAGAGGCTTCCTGGAAAGCCAAGTACACTTTATAGGGCTTGAAAAACCTTGACAGCCTTTGAAATGCAAATCTCCCATTCAATTTCACACAGCAATACATTGCATTTGCCAATGATAGACAACATTACCCCTGCTTTGATGCTAACCACAATGTTTATCAACACTCTTGCCATGATTGACAGCATTTCAGCACATCAAAGGCAGCTAAGTGCCTCCTGCTGTGAAAAAGGGGAAGTCGAGCGAGGGAATGAACCAGGTCGTGTTGTGTGCCGTGGGCATCATACTCCATTTGGTACCCAGCGGAAACCCTGCTTAGGGGCTCTCCTACTATCCTACGGGAATAGTGGGAGTGCTCCAGGCACAACGGAGAGGGAGGGTGGGGGTTCCTCTCAAGAAAATATCAATTTAATAGAACTAGCATTCAGACAGAAATGGCTGAATCAATATTTGTTTGTTGTATACTATTGTCCAAAAACAAAATCAGCCAGTGCCACTATCATCAATCACACATTTCACAGTGCTTCTCACTGCTACACAATGCAGGAAGAGGTTTAATTAGGGTTAATCAGTTCTGTGCCTCTGGAAGTTTCTTTAGCAGAATGCCGTTATCTCCCCCCACCACCACCCGGCCCCATGCATGCTGATTAATAAAAGCCTTCCACTTCCCTCCACATGCTCACTGACCTTTTCTTGCCTTTGGGAGATTAAGACCAGAACGAGGGCACGACGGGGCGAACAAATGGTCATGAGTTTGACAATTCTTAGCGGTTGTGTGAGAGTTGGACCATTTGGCTGGATTCATTTTCAGAAGTTATTTGTGCGGTGGTGGTGGTGTGGGGGGGGGGGGGGGGGGAGAGCGGTGATGGTGGATGCTGTGGGGGCGAGGGCATGGTGTTGCCAGACTCCAGGTTCCCCTTGGGCGCCAAATACTCTTGCACCAGCCCTGGGTTTAATGTCCCTGCAAGGATGGTTCAAATGACAAAAGCATTGCTCCCTATACACAATTTGTCACACTTTCTCAAGTAGAGAATAGCACAGAGAGTATAAACTATTTAGTCTAATCAATCTGCGGTGCTGTTAACCTTCGACATGAAGGCAAGAAAGTCATGCACTTACATAGTGGCGTTAATGACAGCAACAGATCGCAAGGATACCCCTCACCCTGTGTCTGTTTAGTTCCCATATCCCTTTACTGCCATAGAATTCATAGAATCCCTAAATTGCAGAAGGAGCCAATTCGGCCCATTGAGTCTGCGCCGATCCTCTGAAAGAGCACCCCACCTAGGCTAATTCACCACTTTATTTATCCCCGTACCTCACTTGATGTACACATCCTTGGACACTAAGGAGCAATTTTAGCATGGCCAATCCACCTAACCTGTGCATCTTTGGACTGTTGGAAGAAGCTGGAGCACCCTGAGGAAACCCGGACAGACACGGGGAGAACATGCAAACTCCACACAGTCACCCAAGGCCAGAATTGAACCTGGATCCCTGGTGCTGTGAGACAGCAGTGCTAACTAACCACTGTGCCACCCTTTCTTTTCTTTCAATCAAAATTTACATAGGCCCTGCTATTTCCAAGTCTGAAACTGCATTTCATATCCTGTGTAAAAAGATTACTCCCCGCTCGCCTTTATTTGCCAAGGCATAGAATATAAAAGCAGGGAGGCTATCATGGAGCTGTATAAAATGCTTGTTCGGCCACAGCTAGAGCACTGTATGCAGTTCTGGTCGCTACACTATAGGAAGGGTGTAATTGCACTAGAAAGGATGCAGAGCAAATTCACCAACATGTTGCCTGGGCTAGAGTGTTTCAGCTATGAAGAGAGGCTGGTTAGGCCGGGTTTGTTCTCTTCAGGGCAGAGAAGGATGAGGGGGGGGGGGGGTCTGATTGAGGTTCACAAAATTATGAAGGACATAGATTGGGGAGATAGGAAGGAACCTTTCCCCTTAGTAGAGGGGCCAATAGCCAGGGGGCATAGATTAAGGTAAGAGGCAGGAGATTTAGAGGAGATTTAAGGAAAACCCTTTTTCACCCAGAGGGTGGTGGGAATCTGTAACTCACTGTCTGAAAGGTTGGTAGAGGCGGGGATCCTCACAACATTTAAGAAGCATTTGGATGGGCACTGGAACCGCCAAAGCATACGTGTTTACAGACCAAATGCTGGAAAATTGAATTAAAACAAATGGATGCTTGGTGGCTGGCACAGACACAATGGCCGAAGGGCCTCTTTCTGTGCTGTAAAACTCCATGAATCTAAATCACTTAAAATGTAACTTATCTCTACATTCCCGCTTCGAGACCTCCGACAAAGGGATGCAATACCACAATCTAAATATTGAGAACTGATGAGGACAAGATTAAATCTTGAATCATTAACTGAATGGTGGAAACCTGTACGATACACGAGATCACTCCCATTGGTGCAGCTCTTTGTTGACACCGTTCCATTGTCAGATCTGATGATGCTTGTCCGACAAGGATGGTGTAGAAAGGAAATGTGGGGCGGGATTCTTCAGTCTCCCAGCAGCATGTTCCCTGGTGGCAGGAGGTAGCGCCCCGTTCGCTGCCGGCAGGATTCTTTGCTCCCATTACTGTCAATGGCCATTTTTAAAGGAACTTGCACAAACAAGCATTAGAATCATGGGATGGATGCAGACATCAAGGTGAACAGGAGTATGGATGGTTATCAGATTTCTCTAACATTGGGATCCCTTTTTGCAAAGGCAACACTAGCCCCTGAAATCCTGTTACTGGAGGAGGAACATCAATTTTGATAACATTAGTGTGTGCACAAGAAGCAAGTTTTGCGGCTTGGAAGCAGAAGGCCACAGGAATTATTCTTTAAAATTTGTTCATGGGATATAGCCACCGCTGGCTGGGTCAGCATTTAATCCCCACCCCTGAGGACAGTTAGGAGGCAACTACATTGCTGTGGGTCTGGAGTTACACGTTGGCCAGACTAGGTAAGGCTGACAGATCTCCTTCTCTAAAGGACATTCGTGAACCAGCTGGGTTTTTCGACAATCGACAATGGTTTACTGCTCATCATTAGACTTTTAATTCTAGATTTTTATTGAATTTAAATTGCACCATAAGACATAGGAGTGGAAGTAAGGCCATTCGGCCCATCGAGTCCACTCCACCATTCAATCATGGTTGATTTCAACTCCATTTACCCGCTCTCTCTCCATAGCCCTTAATTCCTCGAGAAATCAAGAATTTATCAACTTCTGTCTTAAAGACACTCAACGTCCCGGCCTCCACCGCCCTCTGTGGCAATGAATTCCACACACCCACCACTCTGTGGCTGAAGAAATTTCTCCTCATCTCTGTTCTAAAGTGACTCGCTTTTATTCTAAGGCTGTGCCCCCGGGTCCTAGTCTCCCCTGCTAATGGAAACAACTTCCCTACGTCCACCCTATCTAAGCCATTCATTATCTTGTAAGTTTCTATTAGATCTCCCCTCAACCTCCTAAACTCCAATGAATATAATCCCAGGATCCTCAGACGTTCATCGTATGTTAGGCCTACCATTCCTGGGATCATCCGTGTGAATCTCCGCTGGACCCGCTCCAGTGCCAGTATGTCCTTCCTGAGGTGTGGGGCCCAAAATTGCTCACAGTATTCTAAATGGGGCCTAACTAATGCTTTTTAAAGCTTCAGAAGTACATCCCTGCTTTTATATTCCAAGCCTCTTGAGATGAATGACAACATTGCATTTGCTTTCTTAATTACGGACTCAACCTGCAAGTTTACCTTTAGAGAATCCTGGACGAGGACTCCCAAGTCCCTTTGCACTTCAGCATTATGAATTTTGTCACCATTTAGAAAATAGTCCACGCCTCTATTCTTTTTTCCAAAGTGCAAGACCTCGCACTTGCCCACGTTGAATTTCATCAGCCATTTCTTGGACCACTCTCCTAAACTGTCTAAATCTTTCTGAAGCCTCCCCACCTCCTCCATACTACCTGCCCCTCCACCTATCTTCGTATCATCGGCAAACTTAGCCAGAATGCCCTCAGTCCCGTCATCTAGATCGTTAATATATAAAGAGAACAGCTGTGGCCCCAACACTGAACCCTGCGGGACACCACTCGTCACCGGTTGCCATTCCAAAAAAGAACCTTTTATCCCAATTCTCTGCCTTCTGCCTGACAGCCAATCGTCAATCCATGTTCGTACCTTGCCTTGAATACCATGGGCCCTTATTTCACTCAGCAGTCTCCCGTGAGGCACCTTATCAAAGGCCTTTTGGAAGTCAAGATAGATAACATCCATTGGCTCTCCTTGGTCTAACCTATTTGTTATCTCTTCAAAGAACTCTAACAGGTTTGTCAGGCAGGACCTCCCCTTACTAAATCCATGCTGACTTGTCCTAATCCGACCCTGCACTTCCAAGAATTTAGAAATCTCATCCTTAACAATGGATTCTAGAATCTTGCCAACAACCGAGGTTAGGCTAATTGGCCTATAATTTTCCATCTTTTTCCTTGTTCCCTTCTTGAACAGGGGGGTTACAACAGCGATTTTCCAATCCTCTGGTACTTTCCCTGACTCCAGTGACTGTTGAAACATCATCACCAACGCCTCCACTATTTCTTCAGCTATCTCCTTTAGAACTCTAGGATGTAGCCCACCTGGGCCCGGAGATTTGTCAATTTTTAGACCTCTTAGTTTCTCTAGCACT
The DNA here is from genome assembly GCF_047496885.1 of Scyliorhinus torazame. Taxonomy (NCBI): domain Eukaryota; kingdom Metazoa; phylum Chordata; class Chondrichthyes; order Carcharhiniformes; family Scyliorhinidae; genus Scyliorhinus; species Scyliorhinus torazame. The sequence continues at coordinate 46,425,134 of NC_092715.1, read as the reverse complement.
TTCTCCTTTGTGATGGCTACCATATTCAACTCTGTCCCCTGACTCTCCGGAATTGTTGGGATATTACTCATGTCTTCTACTGTGAAGACTGACGCAAAGTACTTATTCAGTTCCTTGGCTATTTCCTTGTCTCCCATCACAAAATTACCAGCGACATTTTGGAGCGGCCCAATGTCAACTTTTGCCTCCCGTTTGTTTTTAATGTATTTAAAGAAACTTTTACTATCATTCCTAATGTTACTGGCTAGCCTACCTTCAAATTTGATCCTCTCTTTCCTTATTTCTCTCTTTGTTATTCTCTGTTTGTTTTTGTAGCCTTCCTAATCTTCTGACTTCCCACTACTCTTTGCCACATTATAGGCTTTCTCTTTCGCTTTGATGCATTCCCTAACTTCCTTTGTCAGCCATGGCTGCCTAATCCCCCCTCTGATAACCTTTCTTTTCTTTGGGATGAACCTCTGTACTGTGTCCTCAATTACTCCCAGAAACTCCTGCCATTGCTGTTCTACTGTCTTTCCCATTAGGGTCTGCTCCCAGTCGATTTTCGTCAGTTCCTCCCTCATGCCCCTGTAGTTACCTTTATTTAACTGTAACACCTTTACATCTGATTCTACCTTCTTTCTTTCAAATTGGAGATTGAATTCGACCATATTATGATCACTGCCTCCTAAGTGCTCCCTTACTTTAAGATCTTTAATCAAGTCTGGCTCATTACATAACACTAAGTCCAGAATGGCCTGTTCCCTCGTGGGCTCCATCACAAGCTGTTCCAAAAAGCCCTCCTGTAAACATTCAATAAATTCCCTTTCCTTTTGTCCACTGGCAGTATTATTGACCCAGTCCACCTGCACATTGAAGTCTCCCATGATCACTGTGACCTTGCCTTTCTGACATGCACTTTCTATTTCGTGGTGCATCTTGTGCCCCTGGTCCTGACCACTGTTAGGAGGCCTGTACATAACTCCCATTATGGTTTTTTTGCCTTTGTGGTTCCTCAACTCTACCCACACAGACTCCACATCATCCGACCCCATGTCGTTTAGTGCTATTGATTTAATTTCATTCCTAATTAACAAGGCAACCCCGCCCCCTCTGCCCACCTCTCTGTCTTTTCGATAGGTTGTGAATCCCTGGATGTTTAAATGCCAGTCCTGAACCCCCTGCAACCATGTCTCTGTGATGCCTACCACATCATGCCTGCCAGTCACAATCTGGGCCACAAGCTCATCTACCTTGTTCTGTACACTGCGCGCATTTAAATATAGCACCTTTAATTCTCTATTGACCGTCCCTTTTTGTTTTCTTAGTGTGGTGGACCTTGGTTTACTGAGCCTTTCCATACATTGTGTCATATTTTGTGGGATGGGGACTATTGTAACCTCTCCTGAGTTCTGTCTTTTCGTGCTTTTTTGTATTCCTAAGCAGCTACGTTTCCCACTGATTACTTCACCTCTTGGTTCCCTGACTTTCCCTTCCCCCCCAATCTTTAGTTTAAAGTCCTATTGACCACCCTATTTACTCTTTTCGCCAGAACACTGGTCCCAGCTCGGTTCAGGTGGAGACCATCCCAATGGTATAGGTCCCCCCTGTCCCAAAACTGATGCCAGTGTCCCATGAAAAGGAACCCCTCTTTCCCACACCACTCTTTCAGCCACGTGTTAACTTCCCTTATTCTTGCCTCCCTATGCCAATTTGCACGTGGCTCGGGCAGTAATCCGGAGATTATGACCCTTGAGGACCTGTTTTTTAATTTGAATCCCAGCTCTTTATAATCTCTAAACAGGTCCTCTTTCCTAGACTTTCCTATGTTGTTGGTACCGACATGGACCACAACAACTGTATCCACCCCCTCCCTCTCCAGTATCCTTTCAAGCCGGTCAGAGATGTCCCGCACCCTAGCACCGGGCAGGCAACATACCATGCGGGACTCTTTATCCTGCTCACAAAGGATACTATCTATCCCCCTGATAATAGAATCCCCTACAACTACAACTTGCCTATTTACTCCCTCCCCTTGAATGGCCTGCTGAACCATGGTGCCTTGGTCAGCTGACTCATCCTTCCTGCAATCCTGTTCGCCATCCACACAGGGAGCAAGTGCTTCATACCTGTTGGACAGAGTCAAGGGCTGAGGCTCCTGAGTTCCTGACTGCTGGTTCCCTTTACCTGCCTGACTTGCAGTCACACCCTGCTGTCCCTGGCCACTAGCAGGATTTAAATTACTTACTCTGACAGGTGTGACTGCCTCCTGAAACACAGTGTCCAGGTAAGTCTCCCCCTCTCGGATGTGCCTCAGTGTTTGAAGCTCAGACTCCAGCTCATCAACTCTGAGCCAGAGCTCTTCGAGCAGCCCACACTTACTGCAGATGTGGTCGCTGCAGCTCGCAATGGGATCTGCCAGCTCCCACATCAAGCAGCTCAAGCACATCACCTGACCAGCCATCACTAATTAATTAATTAGTTTAATTTAAGTTTATGGTGGGGGCAGCTTCAGCCAATCAGACACTACCCTGCACTTTTAACTGAAAAACAGCACAATTAGATTAACCACTTACCTTTCCTGGTTACCTTACTGCACCAAACTAGCAAATTGTCACTGTCTGTATCTCTCTCACTCCGGCTGTGTCTCCTTGACCTGCGCAATGCTAATAATATAATATAATAATATAATATAATATGGCACTTACCTCACACCAATGGGTCTCATTATTAGGTTAGAGGAGGAGGGCGGGTGGGAGACACTACACGTGTAGTGTCTCGGGTTACCTCTCCACCAGAATTTATTGTTTGGTTGGGGGAAGGTGGGGGGGGGGGGGGGGGTCTTCCCAGAAGTCCGCGGGTCGAAAAAAATAAAACAGAAAAGAAGTGTTTTTTAAAAAATTGATAAACTTACCTCCCAGAAATCACTTGCGCACCGCTCCCGCTGAAATCGACTGGACTGCTCCTGTGAAGGTAAATGTTTTTAAAGGATAAACTTACCTCCCAGAAATCACTTGCGCACCGCTCCCGCTGAAATCGACACACACTACCTACTACTGGGTTAATATCAGTGGTGGTGGGATGAAGCCTTTAAGTGGTCATTAATTAGCAATAGGGCAGGTAGGTTGACCATTTGTCTTTCCACCTAGAACTTAATTCTGGCAGTGGTGGAAAGGCAGCGGGATATTTGTTTGCCAACATCCCACCCAATTGTATGCCCTTTTTGCATCTAAGCATGCCAGTAGTGAGCATAGAAGATTCCACCCAATAATTTTGGTGTTGTAAGCCTTCATCACACAACATTCCAGTTATGATTGGTCTCCAAATGTCTTTTGGGTATTTTGATTTTCCTAATAGATATCACAGACCTAGGACCGACTGTAACAGGCCGATACTTTAGTTCCAACCTTGTTGATTGTGAATTCAATTTGACACACCATTTTCCGTAGACACACAGGACAAACAAGAAGAGAGGGAGAGTAGAGCTTGACTCTTACAACTGGGTTTTAATGGCCGGAGGTTTATTAGAAAAACATAAAACCAACCCTCGCCTCAACTCCGAGATAGAAAGAACAACATTTGCATGGATACAGTTCTGAGCTTTCAAATGCTTTTTCCATTTGTTGCTCTGTTGCCGGGAAGGGTACCTTACAGGCACTCTCCCGCAAAGCTAACACGAGGGACAGATAGCAAGACCATTCAGTGCAACCTTTGAACTGCAGGTTCGCATCCCATGAATATCACAGCCACTAGAATCCTCTGCATGGGCAGATGTGTAACACAATTGTCACCTTGAATATGAATCATTCAACATAGAACATAGAACAGTACAGCGCAGAACAGGCCCTTCGGCCCACAATGTTGTGCTGACCACTTATCCTAATCTAAGATCAACCTAACCTACACCCTTTCAATTTACTGCTGCCCATGTGCCTGTCTAAGAGTCGCTTAAATGTCCCCAATGACTCTGACTCCACCACCTCCACTGGCAGTGCATTCCACGCACCCATCACTCTCTGTGTAAAGAACCGACCTCTGACATCTCCCCTATACCTTCCTCCAATCACCTTAACATTATGTACCCTCATGACAGCCATTTCCGCCCTGGGGAAAAGTCTCTGGCTATCCACCTTATCCATGCCTCTCATCACCTTGTACACCTCTATCAAGTCATCTCCCTTCCTTCTTCGTTCCAGTGAGAAAAGTCCTAGACATGCCCTCCAGTCCAATCAACATCCTGGTAAATCTCCTCTGCACCATCTCCAAAGCATCCACATCTTTCCTACAATGAGGCGACCAGAACTGGACACAATATTCCAAGTGTGGTCAAACCAGGGTTTTATAAAGCTGCAGCAAAAGTGCGGCTCTTAAACTCAATTCCCCTGTTAATGAAAGCCAACACACCATACACCTTCTTAACAACCCTATTAACCTGGGTGGCAACTTTGAGGGATCTATGTGCATGGACCCCAAGATCCCTCTGTTCCTCCACACTTCCAAGAATCCTGCCTTTTACTCTGTATTCAGCATTCAAATTCGACCTTCCAAAATGAATCACATCACATTTATCTAGGTTGCACTCCATCTGCCACTTCTCAGCCCAGCTCTGCATCCTGTCAATGTCCTGTTGTAACAGCCCTGAATACTATCTACAACTCTGTCAATCTTTGTGTCATCAGCAAGCTTACTAACCCACCCTTCCACTTCCTCATCCAAGTCATTTATAAAAACCACAAAGAGCAGAGGTCCCAGGACAGATCCCTGTGGGACGCCACTGGTCACCGACCTTCAGGCAGAATACTTTCCATCCACTACCACTCACTGTCTTCCTTCGGCCAACCAATTCTGTATCCAGACAGTTAAATTTCCCTGTATCCCATGCCTCTGACTTTCTGAATGAGCCTACCTTATATGCGGAACATTATAAAATGCCATACTGAAATCCATATACACCACATCCACTGTCCGACCTTCATCAATGTGGCTCGTCACATCCTCAAAGGATTCAATGAGGCTGGTGAGGCATGACCTGCCCCTCACAAAGCTATGCTGACTATCTTTAATCAAACTATTTTTTTCTGAATAATCATAAATCCTGGCCGGGATTCTCCGAGCCTCCGTGCCGAAATGGCGCACGGCGCGGGGGCAGAGAATGGGGCCTCAGACCCACGATCAAGTCCAACACCGGGGCGCAATTTTCCAGCGACCGGAGAATCGGCGCCAATTGGGGGCCGTTAAAAGAGGCCCCCGCGGCGATTCTTCGCGGTCGACCAGCTGAGTTCCCACCGGCATGGTTCACTTATGGTTGCACCCGGTGGGAGGTCGGTGTCGCGGCCGCAGTGTCCAGCTTGGTGAGAGGCAGGGGGATCAGTCTCTGGGGGAGGCCTCCACGATGGCCAGGCCCACGATCGGGGGCCACCAAGTGGCGGGTACGTGCGTTCTGGGGGGATGGGCCGAGCAGTCGCAAAAAAAAATCGGAATATGGCAACTCGGGGCTTTTCACAGTAAATTCATTGCAGTGTTAATGTTTGCCTACTTGTGACAATAAAGATAATTAAAAATTATTTCATGTCTTGAAATGCATTCGGGTTCTTCAGCAATACCAGGAACAATACGTCGGGATCTTTAGCACCATTTGGGGATTGATCAGGCAAATCCTGTTCTCACTGGAGAAGAGAGGCAGCAAGTCCTCAGGGTGTTTATGCAAAACCAATGCGATCCTTCCTTTGACTTTTAAACTGTACTGCTTTTATTTCCACTAAAAGAGGTGCTGCTGATGAACATGTCCAGGAAGGAATTTGATCTGTGGACAGGTGGGTCCCACTTGGGACGTCTTTGGCTCTGCTATGGCCTTGAGTAAGAGCTCAGCTGAATGCAGCACACCAGGGAATAGTACTCACAAGCACAAAATACAACCCTGGCAAATCCCACAGCATTCAGCCGAATGAATATTTATTATCTTATGTCTTGCCTGCTTAAAAGAAAATGAGAAGGATTGGTTTTACTGAACAAGTCACGGAACACGGCAATAAAAAAATCCAAGAGCCATAACTGAAAAGTACAATGTGGAAAAACTCAAACAAACAAATGATGAAAATGAAATAGAAGCACCCGTTCTCAATTTATTTTCAAGCGTTGATTGCCAAAGCCATCACTCTCTACATGACATGGTATTCTGACGAACAGAAAATGCTATTTTGTATCTGGGGAGGGAACTAACCCTCTGTCAAAATGATTTCCCTGCAGTTTACTGGTCTTCACTCCGTAACAAGCTAAATGCTCACCAAACAAAATGATCCAGGCCGGCATTGGGCGCACCTGAAGTCAGCCTCCTTGGGCGCACCTGAAGTCAGAGTTAAAAACACTTTCAATAGGGCAGCACGGTGGTGCAGTGGTTAGCACTGCAGTCTCACGGTGCCGAGGTCCCAGGTTTGATCCCGGCTCTGGGTCACTGTCTGTGTGGAGTTTGCACATTCCCCCCGTGTTTGCATGGGTTTCGGCCCCACAACCCAATGATGTGCAAGGTAGGTGGATTGAACACGCTAAATTGCCCCTTAATTGGAAAAAATGAATTGGGTCCTCTAAATTTATTTTAAAAAACCACTTTCAATGTTGCACTCCTTTTACTCACTAAGTCACACTCATAGAATCCCTACAGTGCAAAAGGAGACTGTTCAGCCCATCGAGTTGGCACTGACCCTTCGAATGAGCACTCTACCGAATTACGAGTGTCCACCTTGCCCTATCCCCCGAATCCCATAGCTTAACCTGCACATCCCTGGACATTAAGGGGCAATTTAGCATGGCCAGTGCACCTAACCCACAGTCTTTGGACTGTGGGAGGAAACCGGAGCACTCAAAGGAAACCCGCGCAGACACAGGAAGAACATGCTAATTCCACATTTGTCACCCGAGGCCGGAATTGAACCCAGGTCCCTGGCGCTATGAGGTAGCAGTGCTAACCACTGTGCTGCCGTGCCGCCCAAGTATTGTCCCACTCTCATGAGACTGCACCTGACCTTCATCTCAGTTTGAATTTGAAGGAAACTCCTAGGCTCCTGCAATGTTTTATTTGCATGAGATTACACGCTCTGTCATCTGAAGAAAGCCCCCTGGAATCCAAGGACTACAAAAACAGAGTGGAGCCCGACACTCTTTTTCCTGTTTTTCGTGGGGAGAGGCGGGGGGATTCGGGAGTGGGGCTGGGGGTGTCTGGTAATGTGATTGTTGGGAGGTCACACAATTGCTTCGATATTTAATCAGTTGGAACAGACTATCCTGTATCTATGGGCTACCTTTAACATAAACTGGTTCAGATCAATATCCTATATCACTGCTTCCTTTTATCAATTAATAACAACCAAAGCTCAACTGAGCCATGTTTTCAACAGAGCAGAGATTTGTCAGCATTGTCAGTAACTGAAAGCTGAACCATTGCTGAAGGCTTTGTGTAACCAGCCATTCCGTTACACGGATCTGATAGACAAACTCCTGCAGAGTCTGGAATATCTTGGCTGGAGGCCATTGATGGTATTTTTCCACCCAGAGGGCAAAACAAAGTAAACTTGCTGTAATTGCATTTACTCGAAGGGAGACAGATCATATGAAGTTATTAAATCTTCAATGTTTAATTTCCTATGGTAGTCTAAGAGATCGATATCAACTTACCCCCTTTCGGCAGTTCCAAATCAAATGCGTGCTCAACAACAGCTATGTTGCATTGTTTTGTTGCAATTTATAGAATTCTTACAGTGCAGAAGGAGGCCATTCAGCCCATTAGGTCTGCACCGAACCTCTGAAAGAGCACCCTACCTAGGCCCACTCCCCTGCCCTATCCCTGTACCACCATCTAATCTGGACATCTGTGGGAGGAAACTGGAGCACCAGGAGGAAACCCACGCAGATAAGGGGTGAAAGTGCAAACTCCACACAGTCACCCAGGTCCCTGGTGCTGTGAGACAGCACTGCTAACCATTGTGCCACCGTGTCGCCTTAATGGGGGCGGCGGTGGGAGAGGTCCTGGGAAGGGGCGGGTGCGGTGGGTGGGCTTGGTTCATCGATTTAACCTGCCACAGAAATGCTCACCTTATCTAGTTGTGGGTCATATATCCATCAAAACCTGTAGCCAATACTGTGCCCATTTAAATCTTTCTCAAATTATTTAGGATTTAGAGCCCTGAAGAAGACCACTCAGGCCATGGGTTTATGTTGATATTTATGTTCCTAATGATCCTCCTATTACCCTACTAAATCTAACCCCAACAACATATCCTGCTGTCCCTTTGTCTCGCACATGCCTATCTAGCTTTTGGGTTGGTTCATGGATTGTAGTACCCTCAATAACGACACGAGAGTGTAGAACGGTAAATGAAGGCTTTAATAAACAGAGAACTAGTCAGTGACTGAGACGTGTGCTTACTGAGTGCCACCTACGGGGCGTCACATTATATACTGCCCCCTGGTGGGCGGAGCCAGAGGCGGAGTCCCCCAGGGTTCCAAACCCGGTCTTAAAGGGGCATCACCTACATGGTGTTAAGGGTACAGTAACCATTCATCACACGGATGAAATCAGGAACAGATGGACTTTTAATTATCTGTCCCTTTTTGCATCTTCTCCTCACTCAGTTTACAGATTTCCCGCCAATCTTTCTCTTCTCCCCATCTCACCTCAGGCATTAGCACGTCAACCTCGGGAGCTTACTCATGATTGAGCAAATTGGTTAAATGACCGTAGATTTAAAATCATTGGTGAATCATCTGGAGAGGAGATAAGGAGCAATGTTTTCACTCTGAGGGTTGTCGGGACCTGGAACATTTTACCTGGTGGAAACTGAATCCATAAGTGAGATTGAAAGGGAGTTGGGCAGGCGCCTGAAGGGAAGGAATTTATGGGATTACAGACGAAACACAGGGATGTGGGACAACACTGCTGCTCCATCAAACAGGCAGCACAGGTAGGTGTGGCCAAGCCACTTCCCTTCCATGCTATAAGTTTCTATGAGTCGTTGAACCAAGACATGGAGAGTCCCTGGGTTAAATTCCACATGTGGGGTAAAAATAAATCAGGTCAGCCAAGCTTGATCCTGTCTTTTCCTGGCAGCCACGCACACATACATTCAGCTGGTGTGTACGGGATCATGACCGGGTGTACAAATCCCTGACCAATTTGTCTCTCCCTAAGCCCGGGATTACTTTATAAAAAATAAATTTGAAGTATCCAGGGCGGGATTCTCCGATCCTGAGGCTAAGTGTTGATGCCGTCGTAAACGCCATCGTGTTTCACGACGGCGTCAGCAGGCCCTCAGAAGCAGCGATTCCAAGCCCCTCAGTAGGCCAGCACGGCACTGGAGCGACCCACGCCACTCTGCGACTGGCGCGGTTGCGCGCATGCACGGTGGCTCCCTTCTCCGCGCCGGCCCCGACGCAACATGGCATAGGGCTACAGAGGCCGGCGTGGAGCAAAAGAGGCCCCCAGCCCGAGAGGCCAGCCCACCGATCAGTAGGCCCCGATCGCGGGCCAGGCCACAGCGAAGTCCCCCCCCCCCCCCCCCAGGGTCGGACCCCCTTTCCCCCCCCCCCCCCCACACCAGGCCACCTCCGGATGGATGCACGGCGAGGTCCTGCCGGGTAAGACTACATGTAGACGGTACCGGCGGGACTTGGATTTTTTTTGCGACTGCTCGGCCCATCCTGGGTGGAGAATCGCCGGGGGGGGTCACGTAGAATGGCCCCCGACTGGCGCCGCGCCGACCGCGCCGCCGCCAATGGCGCCGATTCTCCGCTCTCCGGAGAATCAACGGACCGGCGTTGTGGCGGCGTCACGCGATTTGCGCCCAGCCCAGCGATTCTCCGGCCAGGCGTGGGCTGAGAGAATCCTACCCCCATTTCTTATATTTTCCAATTAAGGGGGAAATTTAGTGTGGCCAATCCACCGACCCTGCAAATCTTTGGGTTGTGGAGGTGAAACCCACGCAGACACGGGAGAATGTGCAAACTCCACACGTACGGTGACCCAGGACTGGGAAGCCTGGAATTACCGGGGCCAATGCTCAGGTTGTCATCAGCTAACTCAGCAGATACTTGGGTCTCTGGGCTCAAGCAAATTAACTTGAGGGGGAGTGGGGTCTGCAAGGGGGAGGGGTTGGAATCTTTACATTTGAGGATAAAGTAATTGCATTGAATATGAAGACATTTAACCAGCTCAATGATGATTGTTTATCTCCTTCGTCTCTTGCACCCCAGAGTATTTCCGCATTCCACGTGACCCTTGACCCCAGCCAACCCAGCTAAATTTAAACCGCCCATGGACCGAACTGCCCAAGCTAAACATATCTGAAATCCGGCACAGCTTCAGTGCCGAGGTTGCTAGATTTGAGACACTGTAACTGGATCCATATTCGCAGTTTAGGATCAGATGGTGCGAAGTTTCATTCTTAGCATGAACCAATTCATTCAGTAGGATGGGAGATTGGAAACAGAAGGGGAAAGCAAGCATAAAAGCAAGAGGATCAAAACCAAACCGATTGTACTCCATGTTTACCTTACTATTTGTTCCAAGTTTCAAATACTTTAATGTGCCTGAGAATCCCTGTCCTGTATTACGACAGAAGCTCATTTTCGATATATTCAATTATTATTCAGAACTAAACAAGCGCTTAACAAAGAGATGGAAATGTTGATCTTAAGTATACAAGGTTCCATGTCGAGAACACGGGTTCGATTCCGGCCCCGGGTCACTGTTCGTATGAAGTTTGCACATTCTACCCGTGTCTGCGTCGGTCTTACCCCCACAACCCAAAGATATGTAGGGTAAGTGGATTGGCCACGCTAAATTGAAAAAATAAGTTATTGGGGTATGTAATAACCTGCACAGGACTCATCCACCTGGGGATGATTGTTCCCTGTGTTCAATTGGACTGAGTTAACCTAGCACTAGCATAAAAGGCAGGCAGCTGTAGAGCCAGCTAAAAATGAATGAGGACCCGGTGAAAGGGAACCGGGCCCTGTGTATGTATGATGCTGTTGCAGAAATAAAGGACTTTTAAGAAGCTCGTTGGACTCCCCTGGCTTTATCACAGGGTACTCTAAATTTATTTAAAAAAAAATAAATACAAGGTTCCATGATCTCAATTAAAAGATAACCAATACATCTAAAATCCCTATTTGTTTATCTCATTGAGTTTCACCCATCAAAAGTAGGATCTGAAGTATAAAATCAAGATTAAATTAACTGTATGAGTATCGTAGGTGGCAGGTTTCAGGAAGTCAGAGTGCAGGGTGGGCCCTTAACTCCAGTTCCTGGTTTCATCCCTTTTAAAGTGACAAAGAGCCCAATCAATGCATCATCGATCAGCATCCAACATTAGGAATTTTGCAACCTAACCCCAGTCTGAGATTTTGGTGGGATCCTAAGCGACGAAGATACGAATATGAGGTCAGCACTGCCAAAACACAGCAGAGCTGGAAGGAAATGCCACAGTATCCAATACATAGTTATCCCTCCCCACACCCGGAAGATGAATGAAGTCTCTTAATTTTACTCCCGGATTCCTTTCTTCTCCTAGGAGACAGACATCCCAAAGGTTCCTCAACCGTAGAGGTTCAAAGTCACATTTGCCTGGGTTGGTCGGGTTTGAATTTACATCGGACTTTCAATGAAGAACCAGCCCGGTCAGCTGGTGATAATGCTGCACACAAGCTCTATTTACATCATCGCACCTACATGACACATTATTTGCAGCCTGTCCCAGTTCATGCATCTATCAGAAATTTTGTAGATTTTGCATCAGGTGTATAAAGCGTCCACCCATGAATTAGGCTGCAATGTGATGCTATGCAAATAAGAGATGCACACTATTTGTTCATTCGCACCTCTTGCAATCATGACTGGAATTCCATGATGTCCAATGTTACTAGAGCAACAGAGGCTTTTGCATGTTTCCTGGACTGACTGACTGTAAGGCTGGTCATAAAAATATGGGGCAAATTCTTTTGAATTTTCACCAGATTGGTGCTGTCTAATTTTCTTTTAATTTCTTCTTGGGAACATAGATGATCTGAGCCAAGCCATCATTTATTGTCCATCCATAGTTTTAAAAAAATATATTTTTTTATTCTCCTTATTCACATTTTCTCCCAAATTTACATCCAACAATAAACAATAATCAGTAACGAATGTAATGTCAATCCCCATATCAATAACAACGATCCCATCCCCCCACCAAACCCCAGACATTGGCCTGCATGTTAACATAAACAAATGACAAAAAGGAATCAGGAATCACCCATAGTCGCCATTAACACATACAGTCCCTCTCTCCCAACCCTCCCAGGCCCCAACCCCCCAATGTTCAATGTGATCCAATTCTCGAAAGTGCATAATGAATAACGCCCATGAATTGTAGAACCCCTCCATCCTTCCCCTCAGTTCAAATTTGACCTTTTCAAGCGTCAAGAATTCCAGCAGGACCCATGCCACGCCAGGGCACAGGGTGGAGAGGTTGATCTCCACCCTAACAGGACCCGCCTTCGGGTGATCAACGAGGCGAAGGCTACAACATCTGCCTCCGCACCTGTTTCCGACCCCCTGAATATGGCCTCCCGAGGGCCCGGGTCCAGTTTCACGTGCACCACTTTGGAGATTACCCTAAAGACCTCCTTCCAGTAATCCTCCCGCTTTGGACAGGACCAAAACATATGAACGTGGTTTGCGGGGCCTGCCCCGCAACGTTCACACACATCTTCTACCCCCTCAAAGAGCCGGCTCATCCTTGCCCTTGTAAGGTGCGCTCTATACACCACCTTCAGCTGTATCAGCCCCAACCTCATACACGAGGTGGAGGCATTCACCCTCCGGAGCACCTCACACCAGAACCCCTCCTCCAAACCCTCTCCCAACTCTTCCTCCCACTCCGCTTTCATCCCTTCCAGTGGTGCTGTAGCCACCTAAATTGGCCAGCTCCCGATTTAAAATGGTGAACGGCAAACGCTGATGGGAAAGTCAGCCAACACAGACAGAAACCAGCAGCTGCAGGTTTGCTGTGTATTTACCTCTGCAAAGGCCAGACAACATCGATACCAGCGACCATTAGCATAACAAAGTAGCAGCCATCTGCATACTGATGAGCAATACCCGGGAACAATAAGTAACATTTTGGACACACAAAGCAAAGCCAGACTCCTCGGCGCCAGCAGGAGCCAACACAAAGGAGGTGAACGAGCACCTCAAGACCGCCCATCGATCAGGGAACTGCTCCAGTATTGGAGAAATCGAACCAAGCGATTGGGACAAAGTCCAATCACTTGGGACCAGGTACAGGGTCCGCCCCGAAAGGCGAGAAGCCCCTGGGGACTATAAGAGTTAAGCCCCAAGTTCAAATCGCTCTCTCTTCAGCTCTCTTCACCTCTGCGACCTGCCCGGGTCACCCAGCAACACGAACCAACATTGACTGTGACCGGTGCAGTGACCCCCGACGAAGTAAGTCTTAATTCAACACTCGCTACGAGATAGGCGCTCCTAGCTACCAATCCGTACCAACTTCGAATCCCGCAGACTCAGAACCCGAACGAAAGGCCTTTTGTTCCCCTGACCTGGTGGGCCAGCCCAAAGTTAAGTACAGGCCTGTTAGTTGTAGAAGTAGCTTAGACGTAGAATTTGTGCATGAGTAGCGATTACTGTGTATAATAAATGTGTTTTGATTTGAATCTTACCAATCGGTGTACTGGGTTATTGATCATTACTCGGACTTGAACCGCGTGGCGGTATCATAAAGATACCTGGTGACTCGAGAGCAAAGGTAATAAAACAGAGCAATTGAGCCAAGGAGAAAGTGCCTCCTCCTCTTCCAAAACAGCCCCGTTAAACCGCCGATACTACCCCCTTCTCCAGTCCCCCTGTCGTCAGCACCTCCTCCAGCAATGTGGAAGCTGGCTCTACTGGGAAGCTCTGTATCTCCTTTCTGGCAAAGTCTCAAACCTGCGTGTATCTAAATATTTCCCCGTGCTCCAACCCATGCTTCGCTCCCAGCTCCTTCAATCCCGCAAAACGGCCCCCAAGAAATAAATCTTTTAGTGTTCTAATTCCTTTCTCATCCCATCTCTGAAAATTTCCATCCCACTTCCCTGGCTCAAATCTATGGTTCCCCCATATCGGCATTTCCCTTGACACTGCCCCCAACCTGAAGTGCTGTCGAAACTGCCTCCAAATTCTCAACGAAGCTATTACTACCGGACTCCCTGAGTATTTTCCCGGGGCCATTGGGAGCGGCGCCGTCACTAGCCCCTTCAGTCCCGACCCCCTACACAAACTCTCCTCCATTCTGACCCATTGGGAGTCAACCCCTCTGACCCAGCTCCGCACCTTCTCCACATTCGCCGCCCAGTAGTAATACATCAGGTTCGGAAGACCCAAACCCCCTGCCTGCCTTCCTCTCTGTAGCAGCACCTTTTTAATTCTGGCCAGCTTCCCTCCCCATATGAATGAGGTAACCCTTCCCTCAATCTCTCTAAAAAATGCCTTTGGCAGGAAAATCGGCAGGCATTGAAAAATAAACAGAAACTGTGGCACACCTTCATCTTAACCGCCTGTACCCGACCCGCCAGTGACAGAGGGAGACCATCCCACCTTGTCAGATCAGCTTTCACTCTCCCCACCAAACTGGAAATGTTGTACCTATGGAGCCCCCACCCCCCCTCAATGTCGGGCAGTAGTCCAGCCACAGTTGCCCTGAGATGGTGATGGTGGGCTTCCTCATTGAATAACTGCCGCATTTGCAGTGCAGGTGCTGACACAGTGGTCTTAGGCCGAGGAAAGTCTCATGATGTAATTCCTGAGGCATCTACCCCATCCGTTCATGCAACCTTGAGCATGAGAATCCAGGCAGGTAGATGTTGTGATCAACTCAGATACAACTCCAAAAGACCGTCCAGAGGGTATAAGGGTGTCTAATCTTTGCTGGATAGTTTCTTGTATATTAATGATCTTCCAATGCCTTGTCCTAATGGCTAATATTCAAATAGCAGCTTAGATATGAGCAGAATGGCATATTCAATCCAGTTGACTATCAGAATGTTGTTCCTCTGTTTAAGAAGGGTAGCAAGGATAATCCTGGGAACTACAGGCCGGTGAGCCTTACTTCAGTGGTAGGGAAATTACTGGAGAGAATTATTCGAGACAGGATCTACTCCCATTTGGAAGCAAATGGACGTATTAGTGAGAGGCAGCACGGTTTTGTGAAGGGGAGGTCGTGTCTCACTAACTTGATAGAGTTTTTCGAGGAGGTCACTAAGATGATTGATGCAGGTAGGGCAGTGGATGTTGTCTACATGGACTTCAGTAAGGCCTTTGACAAGGTCCCTCATGGTAGACTAGTACAAAAGGTGAAGTCACACGGGATCAGGGGTGAGCTGGCAAGGTGGATTCAGAACTGGCTAGGCCATAGAAGGCAGAGGGTAGCAATGGAGGGATGCTTTTCTAATTGGAGGGCTGTGACCAGTGGTGTTCCACAGGGATCTGTGCTGGGACCTTTGCTGTTTGTAGTATATATAAATGATTTGGAGGAAAATGTAACTGGTCTGATTAGTAAGTTTGCAGACGACACAAAGGTTGGTGGAATTGCGGATAGCGATGAGGACTGTCTGAGGATACAGCAGGATTTAGATTGTCTGGAGACTTGGGCGGAGAGATGGCAGATGGAGTTTAATCCGGACAAATGTGAGGTAATGCATTTTGGAAGGGCTAATGCAGGTAGGGAATATACAGTAAATGGTAGAACCCTCAAGAGTATTGAAAGTCAAAGAGATCTAGGAGTACAGGTCCACAGGTCATTGAAAGGGGCAACACAGGTGGAGAAGGTAGTCAAGAAGGCATACGGCATGCTTGCCTTCATTGGACGGGGCATTGAGTATAAGAATTGGCAAGTCATGTTGCAGCTGTATAGAACCTTAGTTAGGCCACACTTGGAGTATAGTGTTCAATTCTGGTCGCCACACTACCAGAAGGATGTGGAGGCTTTAGAGAGGGTGCAGAAGAGATTTACCAGAATGTTGCCTGGTATGGAGGGCATAAGCTATGAGGAGCGATTGAATAAACTCGGTTTGTTCTCTCTGGAACGAAGGAGGTTGAGGGGCGACCTGATAGAGGTCTACAAAATTATGAGGGGCATAGACAGAGTGGATAGTCAGA
The DNA here is from genome assembly GCF_047496885.1 of Scyliorhinus torazame. Lineage (NCBI taxonomy): Eukaryota > Metazoa > Chordata > Chondrichthyes > Carcharhiniformes > Scyliorhinidae > Scyliorhinus > Scyliorhinus torazame. The sequence continues at coordinate 46,408,972 of NC_092715.1, read as the reverse complement.
GGCTTTTCCCCAGGGTAGAGGGGTCAATTACTAGGGGGCATAGGTTTAAGGTGAGAGGGGCAAGGTTTAGAGTAGATGTACGAGGCAAGTTTTTTACGCAGAGGGTAGTGGGTGCCTGGAACTCGCTACCGGAGGAGGTAGTGGAAGCAGGGACGATAGGGACATTTAAGGGGCATCTTGACAAATATATGAATAGGATGGGAATAGAAGGATACGGACCCAGGAAGTGTAGAAGATTGTAGTTTAGTCGGGCAGTATGGTCGGCGCGGGCTTGGAGGGCCGAAGGGCCTGTTCCTGTGCTGTACATTTCTTTGTTCTTTGTTTGTTAGAACCAAGCCTTGTTCCTCATATTATGGCCAAATTTGGTTGGGAATACAATGTTCCCTCATTAGACCCATGGTGGAGTTCACCTGTGGCGTTTGAAGAATCATTTGAGGGGGAAGGGGTTCAAAAAGAATGGATGTACTTGCAGCACGAAAATCATCTTTGGTCGCTGCAGGATTTACTCTGCTTCTTATTTAAGCTTATCTTTCTGCAGGACATTCCCCATTATTGAAGGTGCAGTGCTGTTCCGAGTGGAAAAAGCTTCTGGGCTCAGTTGGGGAATGGGAGGGATTTGCTCAGTCAGGCTGGCAGTGTTTTGCCTGCCACCTTCAACTTCCAGCTTTTAAAACAAAAACATTCTGCCCGTAACCCAGGAAGAAAGAAAGCAGCAGCATTGGAGCAGGAGAGGCCAAAACCTTCCTCTTCTGAATAGCTCAGGGCTAAACATGGTACATTTACACACTGAAGCATTGAAGAGGGAAAGCAATCTTTTTGTCAGGGTTTATCAACTTTGTGCGTGTTTGTCGTCCCCTGCCCCCAGTACTCTCCTAGTAATTGCCTGCTCAAAGGTTCCCCCCACTTACCCTAATTTCTCAGCCGACGTCCCTCCAGCCGAGAGTCACGGCACCCAACTTTCTCAGCAGGTTGTCATAATTCTCCGCCACTTTCAAATATTGATTCATACAAGGTCATTCCCAGGACCAGAACATATCAAGTAGGATTTGGAATAGGCCATTCGAACCTGCTCCACCATTCAGTAAGATCCTGGTTGATTGTCTACCTCCTTTCCACCTTCCCTCAAGATATGACCCTTCCCTGCTTTAGAAATATTTAGGAATACAACTCATATAATCCAGTGCTCTTTAACAGATGCTAAGTAATATTGTTTTGTTTTGCTTCAATCAAGTTTTGACCCCCCAGGCACCAGCCCTGTCTTGGGCCCATGTAATGTGTTCAGCTCAATGCCATTCACTTACCCACCAAGTCAGCGGGGAATCTTTCCATTTTCTAATTTAAAAAGCTTCTTGTCTTGATGCAATTCATTTTCAGAGGAGTTAAAATAAAAAGGGTTCAAATCCGGCCTCAAATCACCCTGGAAAGTAATTACAAATCGCTCCTTTCAGTGAAAAGAGTCAACACACTAGGAACACAATACTGAATAGAAGCCGCTCTAACACTGTGTTCCTATGCACCTGTGAGTCAGGCCATAACTCATTTGTCAAGGGTGAGACCATTTAACATAGACTGCCATTCTGTAGCAGTCTTCCACCTTCTACAGTATGCCCATTAACAAAGGGTTCTTTTTTCATCCTTATTCTGCTCCCCTCTCCTCCCTCAAACGCTGATTTTAGATGGGAAACAGTTTCCTGCCCACCAGCAGTACGTAGTGAAAGCAGCCAATCTGTTTAGCACAGGGCTAAATCGCTGGCTTTGAAAGCAGAGCAAGGCAGGCCAGCAGCACGGTTCAATTCCCGTACCAGCCTCCCCGAACAGGCGCCGGAATGTGGCGACTAGGGGCTTTTCACAGTAACTTCATTTGAAGCCTACTTGTGACAATAAGCGATTTTCATTTCATTTTCATTTCAATCTTTGTCGGTGAACCCACACGGCGAATGCGAGCTCGTTACTTGACTTGTGCGCTGGAGAATGCTTCCAGCAAGTGAGCCATTCAGTGCTGAATGAAAGTTCTCGTGCTCCACTGCTACAGCTGACAGTTGGTTTAGCTTCTCTGGACATCCACCTCCACATTTTTAAAAGTTTTAAATACATTTTGAGTATCCAATTCTTTTTTTTTCTAATTAAGGGGCAATTTAGCATGGCCAATCCACCTACCCTGCTCATCTTTTTGGGTTCTGGGGTGAGACCCACGCAGACACGGGGAGAATGTGCAAACTCCACACGGACAGTGGCGCGGGGCTAGGATCAAACTCAAACCTGGGTCCTCGGCGCCGCGAGATCCATCTCCTTCTCAATGTCCAGTCCTTTATCCCTCTCCTCGTACAAATCCCACTGCGTGTCGGAGCGTTGATCACAGGGCCGAGTAATGCCGGTTAATCTGGAGCACTGGCAGATTCTTTTGTCTGAAATAAAGTTTGACACACCAGCGTCAAGTCTTCTGCCTTGCCAGGCAGCACGGTGGCGCAGTGGGTTAGCCCTGTTGCCTCACGACGCCGAGGTCCCAGGTTCGATCCCGGCACTGTCCGTGTGGAGTTTGCACATTCTCCCCGTGTTTGCGTGGGTTTCACCCCCACAACACAAAGATTTGCAGGGTAGGTGGATTGGCCATGCTAAATTGCCCCTTAATTGGGAAAAATGAATTGGGTATTCTAAATTTATTTTAAAAAGTCTTCTGCCTTGCCAGTCTCAGGGTTATTGGTTATTTTCATCCAGATGGCAAGATCGAATTACATAAACACTGTCAGAAGCTGAAACCCTCTGGTGCATTACCTCTCCCCCCGAAAGAAGCTCCCAAACATAAGTGAGAATATTGTCACTGACGTGCTGCAGCAACAAGATGCAACCTGACTGGGAGAGCAAGTAGCTGCATTTGAGGCATTAAGTATTTGTAACCTACTGACTACATATCCCAGGGGGATTTTTTTGCTGCTCAGATGAGGCAGTGCACAGCAGAAATTAGTGATAATAGAGGGAGGCATCTCATTATAATGCTGCGAGCTAAATAAACCGCCAAAACAATTAATTCCTTTCAAGAGGCTGACAAAAACAATGATGGATGAAGGTGTGTACCACATGAAACAGGTCGGAGTAACAAGGCAAACCCAAATGATGGGAGAAAGAGGTTGTTTGTTAAGAGGCATGCAGATCCTTTCTCTCTCTCTGCTGCAGCCAGACTTGGTGACGGCAAAACAAGTACTATAATTTTACTTGTATGTAAACCTTACTTAAATGTAGACCTCACCCAAACACAGCTGGCTTTCTTTGTACCAGTTATACGTTTTGTCTCAACAATTAGTGTTGCTTCTGGAGACGTCACTCTCAGTGAATCCTGGGCTATGGTGGTACAGCAGCCATGGTTTTTGCTCATGCTGTAGAAAAGTGGTCATGGCTTCCTTACCTCCGACTCTCCTGCCTTCGACACAATGCCTCAACGGTTCAGCCGAGTGTGTCTGTGCAAACTCTTAGGATGAGCTGTCCAAGCCATGACGTTAAGCAGAAATCAATAGATTTCTGGATCATAATGACATCAACGGACAGAACAGAAAAGTGTCTTTGAGGTAAATGATCAGCCGTGATCGAATGGAATGGTGGAGATTGCTCGATAGGCCGTTTTAATGTTCAAATCCCACTTTGGCAGGTTGCAGAACTGCAATTTAATCTTCTCATTTGTGGACTGGCATCTGGAAAGCTGCTGGAGTGCAATGGGGAATTAAAAACTGATTCATTAATAAGCAGGCAAGATACCCTAACCTAGTCCGGCCAGTATAGCCTCCGGTCCCATTCTACACGCCCTGTAAGGTGACCTGTCAAACATGGGGCCGGATAACCAATTGCGAAGGAGCAAGGTGGCTGGCCAATATTCTGTTGTACAGCACACAATGTAATACATAGGTTAGAGTAAGCTGCCCTGAACACTTGTGCTCTGCAGTGCTATTTCAGCCCAGGAATACCCTCTTTAACAAACGTCCCACCCACCTACATACACAGTTATCCACACAGAAGGATTTAAATGCCTTGATTTATGCAGACAAAGCTTGAGAAAGCAATGGTTTGGAGAGGTCTGCTCAATCCCAGACACAAAGAGATTTCTCTGCCAAAGGCAAAAGTAATTAGCCAAGATTCTGCTGTTGATAGGAAAATAACAGGTAATAATAACAATAATAATAATCGCTTATTGTCACAAGTAGGCTTCAAATGAAGTTACTGTGAAAAGCCCCAAGTCGCCTGTTCGGGGAGGCTGGTACGGGAATTGAACCCGTGCCGCTGGCATTGTTCTGCATTACAAGCCAGCTGTTTAGCCCACTGTGTTTGTTTGGCAGGGAAGGCCGATATGGTGCTGGGCAGCCTACCGACATTCACTGTCCACTTTCGCCCGCAGGCTGGCATGGGCCAGGTATTTCACTCAAAGTAAGCCTGGTAAATCCTGAGTTGGATGTTCTCCAGAGAGACAAAAGAGAGACACCAGGGGCTGGTTTAGCACACTGGGCTAAATCGCTGGCGTTTAAAGCAGACCAAGGCAGGCCAGCAGCACGATTCAATTCCCCTACCAGCCTCCCCGAACAGGCGCTGGAATGTGGCGACTAGGGGCTTTCCACAGTAACTTCATTTGAAGCCTACTTGTGACAATAAGCGATTTTCATTTTTTTTTTCATTTTCAAAGGGGAGATTAGAAAAGTTTGCATTTATGTCGCACCTTTCGCAATCCCAAGGTGCCCCAAAGTGCTTGACAGCCAACAAAATACTTTTGAAGTGTAGTCATTGTTGTAAGATAGGGAAGGCAGCGGGTAGTTTGCGCACAGCCAAGGTCTCACAAAGAGCAATGTGATACTAACCAGATAATCTGCTTTGGGGATGATACAGTGCTCTAAATACGTGCCAGGCACCAGGAGCAAACTCTCCTGCTTTTCTTCAAAATAGTGCCCTGGGATTTTTTAACATCTTTTCACAGTGCCTAGTACTGCTGCCTCACAGTGCCAGGGACTAGGTTCCATTCCGGCCTTGGGCCACTGTCTATGTTGAGTTTGCACATTCTCCCCGTTTCCGCGTAGCTTTCCTCCAGGCGCTCTGGTTTCCTCCCGCAGTCCAAAGATGTGCGGATTAGGAAATTGTCCCGTAGCGTCCATTGATGTACAGATTAGGTTATGGGGTTACATGGATAGGGCAGGGTGGAAGGGGGAGTGTAAATAAGTAGCTCATTTGAAGGGTCGATGCAGACTCAATGGACCGAATGGCCTCCTTCTGCACTGTAGGGCTTCTAAGATTCCCGAGGGAGCAGACATTATTGTTGTGCTGCCCAAACATTGTGCCACCCCATTGTGATACCGGAATTAATATTCTTTTTGTTTATGTTTCAATGCATAGGTTCCATCCTGCGGCATCCCTGATCACTAAAAACCTGGTTTTCCAAAGTGTCGTGCACACAGTCATTAATTACTCTCTCATTGTTGTATTTGTTGTCTGCATGCCCTTGGTGCTATACAAATCTTTGTCTACACAGTTCGCCAGTTTCGGGGTTGTGCAAGATTCTTTCCTCCAACCATTCAAAGTGGTCAGCTGCAAGGCTCGGCTGTGAATAGGGACCACCTGAACAGAGCTGTCTGCAGGATGTGTTTCCACAAGAGTAAGTCAGCAGTGGTTTCTCTCATTAAGCCAAACATTGAAAAGGTTCCAGGAGATAAGAAAAAAAAGGGCTTCATTGTAAAGTGTCGAACAAACGCTGAACAAGTCAGGAGAAGCCGAGTGCTTTGAGACCTCGTCATTTCTTCATTGGCTTTTAATGATGGATCACAAATTAAAATGTTCGCACAACGTGGGGCGAAGCTTTCTGCTAGTCACAAAGGGGGGGAAGAATGACCTTCTTCACTCTGTGTAGTAACTTCATTAATGCATTCAAAAAGAATCGGCAGACAATGAATTCACACTCTGGCCTTAGTGCTTCACCCACCATGAATGCATGCTGGGAATTCAGGGGACCAGTCGACTCCCCAGGACTTTCTGGACAAATGGATGGAAACTATTGTCGGAACACAGGTGATTTTATACGAGGTTAACTAAGATACCTTAATACAAGCTGGTGTTGAACCCACTGATCGGTGCACTCCCGACAGACCTCCCACATTCCACACTGTGTGAACTTGAGCTCAGTCAGAGATCTGTTCTTCCCATATCCTCACTTGCATTCATCCATCACCCCTCTGTCCGCTGACCTGCATTGGCTCCCGGTTAAGCAACACATTGATTTTAAAATTCCCGTCCTTGTTTTCAAATCCTTTCATCACACCACCCTTCCCTATTACTGCAATCTCCTCCAGCCCTACAACCCTCCGAAATACCTGAAGTCCTCTATAATTCTGGTCTCTTTACCATCCCCAGTTTTCATTGCTCTTGCCAAAGGCAGCCATGCCCAAGCTCTGGAATTCCCTTCCTAAACACTCTAGGCGGGATTCTCCTGTGCGGGGACTGAGTCCCCAAGCTGGCGGGAATACCGATGCAAACCACTCCGGCGTCAACAGCCCCCGAAAGTGCGGCATTCTCCGCACTTCCGGGGGCTAGGTGGACACCAGAGGGGTTGGCGCCGCGCCAGCCGGTGCCGAAGGGACTGCACGAGTTAACGCATGCGCCAAAGGGCCGGCGTGATCTCGCGCATGTGCAGAACCGCCAGCGTGGTTCGGCGCATGTGCAGACCAGCCGGCATATTCTGGCGCATGCGCAGGGGGTTGTCTTCTCTGCGCCGGCCATGGCGGAGCCCTACGGGCGCCGGTGCGGAAGGAAGGAGTGTCCCCACGGCACAGGCCCGCCCGCAGATCGGTGGGCCCCTATCGCGGGCTAGGCCACCGTGGGGCCTCCCCCCGGGGTGGGAGCCCCCCACGCTCCCCAGAGGACTGCCCCAGCCGACTTACCTGCCAGGTCCCGCCGTGTGGGACCAAGTCTAATCCACGCCGGCGGGACTGGCTAGAAACGGACGGCCGCTCGGCCCATCGGGGCCTGGAGAATTGCCGTGGGGGGGGGGGGAATTGTCAACGGCCCCCGACCGTCATGGCGTGATCCTCGCCCCCGCCTGAAAACCGGCGCCGGAGAATATGGCAGCCAGCGTCGGGGCGGTATTCGCTCCGCCCCCCGGGGATTCTCCGATCCGGCGGGGAGTCAGAGAATCCCGCCCTCTGCCTCTCTGCACCTCCTTCTTCTTTTATGAAGCTCCTCAAGACCTGTCTTGTTCATCCAGCTTTTGGTCATCTGCCATAATGTTTCTCTTTGTGGTTCAGTGTCAGATTCTGTTGGGTAATGGTCCTGTGAAGCACCTTGGGACATTTGCCAACATTAACCATGTGACATAAATACTGGTTGTGAACTTTATGTGGACAGTGTCGACAGGCGATGGCAACATCTCTTCCAAAATCCAGTGGATGTAAAATATCCCATGGCACTATTTCGAGGAAGAACAAGGGTGTTCGCCTCATTGTACTGACTAAGATCTGTCAAACACCACAAAAGGATTATCTGGACAGTAACATGTTGGTGTTTGGGATCCTACTGTGTGAAAATTGGCTCCTGAAGTTCTGACATCAAAACAATGGCTTTACTTAAAATGCTTCATTGTCTCTGAAATGCTTTGGACATTCTGAGGGTATGAAAAACACTTTATAAATACAAGCCACTTCTTTCTTTTTACCGTGAAGTTGTGGTACGTTTTTGTAAAAATGTGACACACAGAGGGGGTAACAGGGAGTCAAGAATGCTGCTTCAAACAAAAAAAGTTATCCTCTATAACAATCGTTAGACTGGGGTCTTCCAATGAAAACACTTTGCTATTATTAAAACTTAGAAGGAGGTGAATGGAACCAAGATATTTATCGAAGCCAGATGTTGCCTTTCTGCCTGATACTGTGACCTGCCGAAATGAATGTAGAAAGAAAATGCAAAGAAGAAAATACTGGAATGTGATCCAACCGTTTCTGGAGTCACAATCTGGAAGATATAATAACTCACTTCAACAAAGTGACCTGAAGAGGTGGTGTTCACAGGAAGTGGCTGAGTGGATGCTGGAGAGCTGCATAATAATAATAATTGCTTATTGTCACAAGTAGGTGTCAATGAAGTTACTGTGAAAAGTCCCGAGTCTGTTCGGGGAGGCCGGCACGGGAATTGAACACGCGCTGCTGGCCTTGTTCTGCAGTACAAGCCAGCTGTTTAGCCCACTGTGCTAAACCAGCCCCCTACATGAGACAGCTTCTCAAGATTCTCGCAATTTTCCATGTAGGGTGACCTTTTCTGCAGGACAGTGCCTGGGTATCGACGAGCAATGGATATGAATTAGCCCAAATCACTGTGCTGTACTTACAGACGGTAGCATACATTGAATTTTGGGAGGTGTCATTCCCCAGAATCAAGCCTATCAACTCAATCTTACAACATGCAGTAGAGCTGAAAGATTATGTAGTTGGAACAGAGTGAAGCACCACATGGGTTCTAAGCAAGGTCTGACTTATAGTTAAATAATAATAATCTTTATTAGTGTCACAAGTAGGCTTACATTAACACTGCGATAAAGTTACTTGGAAAATCACCTAGTCGCCACACTCCCAGATGACAATAGGCTACTTTCCCCTTTGAGATTGAGCTGACTAGTGGTCATTTAACTTGAATGACACCACATCTCCGGCGAGGGGCAAGATTGAGAAGGTGGGGCCTTTGTGAATAACGCCAGCCAGTACTGGAATTGAACCTGTGCTGTTGGTGTCACTTCACATCACAAACAAGTCGTCCAGCCAACTTAGCTAACTGGCCCCCTCCTGCCATTTATCTGGGTGTACATCTCCTGGTTAAACAGCTCGGAGATGCTGGTCATGCCTCATTTAACCTTTGAAGGCCAATGTATCAGTCATAATATCCATGTTTTTGGGAGTCTTGCCCAAAGCCACTTTGGCTTCTATTGAAAGCCTAATAAATCTTTCTCTCTGAGCACTCTGCCGCCTACAAGTTCCCCACTAAGCCACACGCCATTCTTTTTTTAAATATAAATTTAGAGTACCCAATTAATTATTTCCAATTAAGGGGCAATTTAGCGTGGCCAATCCACCTAGCCTGTACATCTTTGGATTGTGGGGGTGAAACCCACGCAAACACGGGGCGAATGTGCAAATTCTACACGGACAGTGACCCAGAGCCGGGATCAAAACTGGGACCTTGGCGCCGTGAGGCAGCAGGGCTAACCCACTGTGCCACTGTGCTGCCTTGCCATACACCATTCTGACTTGGAATTGTATCGCTGTTCCTTCATTGTTGCTGGGGCAAAATCCTGGAACTTTCTTGTTTACAATATTGTGGGTGTTCCTTCACCATATGGACTGTAGCAGTTCCCACCACCATCTGCTCAAGGGCAATCCGGGATGGGTAATAAGCGCTGATCCACAAAAGGAGATATAGCAATCCAGAGATAGATGTTAGGAGCAGAGAGCTTTGAGGAGGGAATTCCAAAGCATTTGGACCCAGGCATCCAAAGACATGGCCATCAATGGTGGAGTGATAAAACCAGGGATGTGTAAGGGATCGGAATTAGAGTAGCGTAGATGACCTGTGGGGTATTGGAGTTGGAGGAGATTACAGGAATGAGGGGTGATGTCAGGGAGGGATTTGAAAACACCAATGTGCATTTTTAAATCAAGGTGCTGCTCAACCACACGACAGTCGAAGTCAGTGAGCACAGCCATGCAGTGATGGCTGAACAGTATTTGGTGTAAGTGAGAAGGCAGGTAGCAGATTTTGAAAGAACTTAAGTATATGGAGGCAAAAGGTGGGGTTCATCCAGGAGAATGCAGGAACAGTCAAACCCACAGGTAAAAATGATGGTTTCAGGAACAGATCATGGAATCATAGAATTTACAGTGCAGAAGGAGGCTATTTGGCCCATTGAGTCTGCACCGGCCCTTGGAAAGAGCACCCCACCCAAGCCCACACTTCCACCCAATCCCCGTAACCCAGTAACCCCGCCTAATCTTTTTGGACACGAAGGGCAATTAATTACGGCCAATCCACCTAACCTGCACATCTTTGGACTGTGGGAGGGAGGAAACTGGAGCACCCGGAAGGAACTCACTCAGACACGGGGAGAACATATGGACTCCGCACAGACAGTGTCCCAAGCCAGGAATCAAACCCTGGTCCCTGGTGCTGTGAAGCAACAGTGCCATCCACTGTGCCACCGTGCCGCCCTCTGAGCTGAGGCAGGGGAAAAGATAGGCGATACCACAGAGGTGGAGATAAGTGGTCTTAGTGATGGCGCAGATATGTGATCAAAACTTATCTGAGGGTCAAATTCGACACCAACAAATCTTTATGTTCATTCTCCGACATTGGCAGGAAGAGGGGTGGAGTTGACAGTTAGGGAACAGCATTTTTGATGGGGACTGAATGGCTTCAGCACACCCGATACTTGGAGGAAATTTCTGCTCCTCCAGTACTGGATGGTGAATCTTTCGAGACACTCAACAGGTCGGGAGAATTGGGTGTTGTCAACGCACATGTGGAACCTGGCGTTGACATGTAACCCACTCTTCCGTACATTGCAGGCAGATTCTGCAATGGTCAGTAGTGCCGCTCCATCAGATTGAACTTCCGCCTCAGCATGTGCTTTTTGCCTGACAGATCCCCGTTGGGCATCAAACTAGTACTCATTGGATACATTGGGTACCAGCCCACCATTTAAAAATTCTCATTCCCTTGTTTTATTCTCTTAAGGCCATGACCCACCTTATCTCTGTACCTTGGCGAGCCTGTCAAACCTCTGAGACCACCTGATCTAACTCGGTGCCCATTTTTTTGTCTAATTTTCCACTGCCGTGTAGCGCCTTGGGAGGTTTGATCAGGTTGTCAATGCAAGTTGTTCTCGTAAGTACTGCACCGCAACAAACAAGAGGTGGGTAACTCTTCCGTCGCCAGTAATCATAAGAATTATCTTTATTAATGTCACAAGTAGGCTTACATTAACACTGCAATCATGGAATTATAGAATTTACAGTGCAGAAGGAGGCCATCTGGCCCATCGACCCTACCAAAACCCGCACCTCCACCCTATCCCCGTAACCCAGTAACTCCACCCAACCTTTTTGGACACTAAAGGGCAATTTAGCATGTCCAATCCACCTAACCTGCACATCTTTGGACTGTGGGAGGAAACCGGAGCACCCGGAGGAAACCCACGCACACACGGGAACAACGTGCAGACTCCGCACAGACAGTAACCCAAGTTGGAAATCGAACCCGGGTCCCTGGCGCTGTGAAGCAACAGTGCTAACCACTATGCTACCATGCCGCCCTATGACTGTCAACAATGAGGGAGCAGTGGGGGGAAAGCATGGTCAGCAGGGGGCAGAGAGAGAACATGGAGTGTGGGATAATCGATACAATATGTAAGAAAAATAAGCTGTGAGTAGATATTATGACTGACAACTATCCCAAGAACGGGAATCCACAGTGCTGGAAATGAAAAGTTTGTTTTCTTTTTGGCATGGCTTCCTTCTCAACTGATGTTTATTACATCTTACGAAAACTATGGTGGTGGGTCGATAGGTCACTTTCTGCTTGACTCGAATGACTGGAATGCTCGCCACACCCATGCATATTTCATTTTAACCCCTCCACTTCCTTCTGTATTTCAAACAAACTGCATTCTCTTTCTCTCCACAGACCCTCGCTGCGTGATCCTTCATAGGAATGCCAATTACTGAAAATAAATTGCACTTATAGATTGAGCTAAATTGCTGGTAAATGAGATGCTATGGATCATAACTCCTCGTATCGCACACAGTGCAGGCGGACAGAAAACGCTGCCGCCATATGTGAGCCAATTGGTCAACGGCATTTGGCAGGTAAAGCCCCCCTTCCTGTCTCTCTGCTGCTGGGTCCCTCATTTGTCATGCCATATTGAACCTCCTTAAAACAAAATGAGAGCCATTTTCCTTCAGGAAACAGATGTTTACACCAAATGTGGCAACAGAATGGAAGCTCAGCTGGAATGGTTCACTTTAAAACAAGGGCTGCCTGCCGCAGTGTCTCTACGATTCAGACACCAACAGCTTCCCATGTGTGTCTGGAATTATTTCAGCCAAATTGTGATTGTGTGGGCCCCAAAGGTTTCATTGCTCCGTGTTTCAGTCATTACCAGATTATTTGAACTTGTCCACCTGATTTAATCAGGGCAGAGTTGATCTGATTTACATTACTCTTGCAGTTATTGTTTAAATAAATAGAAAAACAGAAATATGTCAGTTATAACCTGGATCGGTCGGTGTCGGGTTCTGTCAAATCTCTGTCTGCTTTCCTGGCAAATGGGTTTAAGCTTGCTTGGCTTCTGCAGAAGAATATGAGAACCACAGGCTGTAAATATGATGACATAACACCTAATAGCATTTTTTCTCACTTTCCCCCCCACACGGGGTAGTTACTTATACTAAAGCTATAGGAGTAATGTTTCATTGTTTTTTTTCTCTCTCTTTTGTTTCCTCTCCCCCTCCTATGAGTTGGTGACCCACACTTTGACATGGTTCCAAGTGGCATCTTCTCATGTGTAGGACGCAGCAGTGATTGTGGGCAGCCCACTCAACATTAGACTCTGTCTAATCCTCACTTCGCCTTGGTCTGACCATTTGCGCACTTTGCATCAAGTATCACTTTAACGGTGATCCACAACTGGAGATTTTGTCCATCCCCTTTTCCCAAGCACACTGAGACCAATTCTGACCCCCTCTCCCCCAATGTTTCTTCCCCCTTTGGAGATGAGGTGACTAGGCCCAGACCATTGGTCAACTGTGGACGAAGATTGATTGATTTTTAGACACTAAAGAAATCAATGATATAAAGACAGGTCAGGAAAGTGTTGAGGGAAAGTAACCATGTGGAAGGGTCGACCAAGCCTCAGGGGTCGTATAACCTACACCTGTTCTTATTTTTTCTGCTCTTATAGTGATTTTCTGCCATGTGTCACATCTCTACCACCCACCATCCCCCCCCCCCCCCCCAAACAACTTGCCTTCCCTCACCCTATGCCCAGTTATGTATGGCCTTCTTTTGCACCGCATGATTTTATGCTCCTCTCACTCACTATCCGTAGTTAAGACTACATTACACAGGCTCTGCTTACACCTATAATTAACTCATATATCATATGAAAGTGTAAGAGCTCAAATGCCATTAAAACATTTTTTTACATGGGAGTGTCACTGGCAAGACCAGGAGTTGTTACCCTTGAGAAGGTGGTGATGAGCTGCCTCCTTGAACCATTGCAGCACATGTAGTGTAGGTACACCCAAGGTACCATTAGGGCAAGAGACCTCCAGCATTCTGACCCAGAACCAGGGAAGACTGAGGGGATCCATCCAAATTATTTGATTTTCAACCTTTCTGCAGTGGTTTATTACAACGAAGTGGTTTGTTGGGCCATTTCAGTGGGCAGTTGAGAGTCAGCCACATTTATGGGTCAGATGTCACATGTGTGTTAATTGCCCTGATCTATCCTCCATGAAAGCCCAGATGCCCCATGACTTCTATCACTGCCAATCTCCATTAGTTCCATCTACCAATGTGCTGAATTTAGAAAACCCTGTCCTCATTTGCAGTCACCCCATCTTACCCCGACAAACCCATCCTTTTTGATGCTAGATCATGATTAAATACATTATAAATAGTGCAAAATACCTGAATGAGTGGAGTTCCAAAAACACTTAAGAAGCTCGACACCTTCCAAGACAAAGCAGCCCTCTTCACTGTTGCTGGGTCAAAATCCTGGCATTCCCTCCCTAACAGCATAGTGGGTGTATCTACACCACATGGACAGCAGCGGTTCAAGAAGGCAGCTCACCACTACCTTCTCAAGGGCAATTAGGGATGGGCAACAAATGCTGACCTAGCCAGCGATACCCACATATCCCGTAAAAATGAATGTTCAAAAATTCAAAGTATAGGAGTAAACAAGCATGGCCTCCTTATCTTGACACCGTCATCAACCCATGAAAATAAGGAACTGTAATTCTGCCATCACAAAACCCCATTTGTATAGAAGGCTTGCTCAGTTCAAGTAGAAAAGTGAGATAGGAGCCATCACTTTCACAACAACCCTTCCAGCTGTTGAAAATGTAATTGAAAGGATGACAGAGAGGAAAAACATTTCTAACGCTTGCCTCAGCTGTCTAGATAGTGCACCAACCAAGACTGACTCACACATCAGGGCGGGATTCTCTGACCCCCCGCCGGGTCAGAGAATCGCTGGGGGGGGGGGCGGCGTGAATCCCGCCCCTGCCGGCTGCCGAATTCTCTGGTGCCGGGGATTTGGCGGGCGCGGGAATCGCGCCATGCCGGTCGGCGGCCTCTGGCACCGCCCCCCCCCGGCGATTCTCTGGCCCGCGATGGGCTGAGTGGCCGCCCGTTTTCGGCCAGTCCCGCCGCCGTATATTACACCAGGTATTTGCCGGCAGGACCTGGCTGCGTGGGCGGCCTCTGGGGTCCTCAGGGGGGCATGAGGGGATCTGGCCCCGGGAGGTGCCCCCACGATGGTCTAGCCCGCGATCGGGGCCCACCGATCCGCGGGCAGGCCTGTGCCGTGGGGGCACTCTATTCTTCCGTGTTGGCCGCTGTGGTCCTCCGCGATGGCCGACGTGGAGATGAACCCCCCCTGCGCATGCGCTGGGCTTACGCCAGCACACGCTGGCGCTCCCGTGCATGCGCCAACTCGCACCGGCCGGCGGAGGCCCTTCGGCACGGTTGGCGTGGAGCCAAGCCCCTTCGTTGCCGGCCGGCGTGGTGCAAACCGGAGAATTCCGCACCTTTGTGGCGGCCCGACACCGGAGAGGTTCATGCCACTCCTTCGTGCCCGAGTTGCCCACCGCACCGATTCCCGCAGAATCCCACCCCAGATGAATGCACTGACTGCTGTGTTATTGAGCTTGAAGATTAGGTAGATCACAGCTTTGGTTGTGAATGTCAATGGGGCTGGATTCTCCAAAAATGGGGCTATGTCCCCATGCCGGCGTAAAATTTCCACTCCCTCTCCTGCAAAAAATAAAGAGCAATTCACTTACCTGCAGGGGGCTAGCAGGGACCTGGGGAGCTTCACGCAGCTTAGGCTGCGGATACAGGCCCCCGCACTCCTGGTTCAGATTCCACGCATGCGCACGGCGGCCTCCAGCGGCCACGCCGGGTTCCATGGCGGACACAGACCATCAGCAAGAAAGGTCCCCCCCGATCAGCCCCGCACCGCCTCATCCGATCCGCCCTATCGCTGTCCCGGCCGCCCATAAGTCCCCCCCGGTGGTGGATCCACCCGCCCCCCCCACCAGGGCGGCCGCGGACCGCGCTTAAGTCCTGACCGGCCAGACGTGGTTAGAACCATGCCATTGAGAAATTGGCCGGTCGGGATTGGAGTATCACTGGGTGGGCCTCTGGCAATGGCCCCCCAGCAGGGCGGTGTGATTCGCAGGCGAGTGATTCTCCAGGGACCGGCGAATTGCGAGAGAGGCGGCGGACCCGATTCGGGGGTAAAGTCGATTCTCCGCCCCTGTGCCAAACGTGATTTCGACGCGGGGTTGCGGAGAGTCCAGCCCCATAAATCTTTGTCAGGATGATAGTGTGGGCACTGAAGTTATCTTCTGCTGAGCGAGAGGCTCCAAGCAAATCCACCCACATTCCCATCCCTGATCCCGACCCTGCTCCAAAATGTGCATTGAAATACCGGGGGCGAAATTCTCCGGAAACGGCGCTATGTCCGCCGACTGGCGTCCAAAACGGCGCAAATCAGTCGGGCATCGCGCTGCCCCAAAGGTGCGGAATGCTCCGCATCTTTGGGGGCCAAGCCCCAACCTTAAGGGGCTAGGCCCGCGCCGGATGAATTTCCGCCCCGCCAGCTGGCGGAAAAGGCCTTTGGTGCCCCGCCAGCTAGCGCGGAAATTACATCTCCGGGCGGCGCATGCGCGGGAGCGTTAACGGCTGCTGACGGCATTCCCGCGCATGCGCATTGGAGGGAGTCTCTTCTGCCTCTGCCATGGTGGAGACAGTGGTGGAGGCGGAAGGGAAAGAGTGCCCCCACGGCACAGGCCAACCCGTGGATCGGTGGGCCCCGGTCACGGGCCAGGCCACCGTGGGGGCACCCCCAGGGGCCAGATCGCCCCGCGCCGCCTTGTTCCGCCGGTAAGAGAGGTGGTTTAATCTACGCCGGCGGGACAGGCATTTTAGCGGCGGGACTTCGGCCCATCCGGGCCGGAGAAGTGTGGGGGGGGGGGTGGGCGCAACCGGCGCGGTGCGATTCCCGCCCCCGCCGAATATCCGGTGCCGGAGAATTCGGCAACCGGCGGGGGCGGGATTCACGCCAGCCCCCGGCGATTCTCCGACCCGGCGGGGGGGTCGGAGGATCTCGCTCCTGGAGTGGGTTTACCGGCCATGTCTCTCTCGGGCCAAATAGCCAGTTGGGCACTCACTGTTCCTGCTCAGATGAGGACCAGCTTTATGCCTGAGGTAACAAAAGGCCTAAAACCACCAGAGAACCATTTCTCTGTTCCGTTTTAAGGGGGAGGGAAATTGAGAGAGGGAAAAACAAAGTCAACGTTTAAATACAAATTGAACTTTTCCATTTACTCACAATCTACTAAATCTTTTGAATCAAGACAGGTGTTGTGCGCCACACATCATAATTCTTACCCTTTTTATACATATGTAACAGAGGAAGATATCTATTTTAAACAAGAGTCGACACTGATAAGCCTACTGGGATGTGTAATGCTGCAGAGGTGCCACTGATCGCTCAGATATAAGATGGAAGAGATGTGAAAGTCGGTGGACTGGAATGTCCCTTCCAGCACCACAGTGATGAATCATGCACAGCACTGAATACACAGATCACCAGGGGAAAGGATGAAGAAAAATATCTTCCTCTCATTTCTCCGCAGTGGACAGTGCCGGCTGGTTGTTTGTATTAACAATCATGATATCTCCACGCAGAAAAGATTGCTTCTGGACAGTATGCTCTCTTCCCTGACATGGGATTTGTCTATTGAAAATCAATTCAGATTACTATTAGATAAAAATCAGACAAAATAGGTTTTGTAACGAGGCCTCGGACAACATGGGTTTGTTTTTTACAAAGCCATCCATCGTCTAACGCATACTGAATTATCTTTCCACACTCCAACAGACTGCATGATGCAAGACAACTCTGGTTCTCTCCAAATTCAGGCTTTTGGATGAGATGCAAAACTTTTAAAATAAATTTAGAGTACCCAATTATTTTTTTCCAATTAAGGGGCAATTTAGTGTGGCCAATCCACCTACCCTGCGCATCTTTAGGTTATGGGGGTGAAACCCACGCAAACACGGGGAGAATGTGCAAACTCCAAACGGACAGTGACCAAGAGCCGGGATCGAACCTGGGACCTCGGCTCCGTGAGGCAGCAGGGCTAACACACTGCTCCACTGTGCTGCCCCTGAGATGCTAAAATTGAGGTTCAATCCACTCCCTCAGGTGGTCGTAGAAAATCACAGAATACTACGGTTCAGAAGAGGGCCTTCGTCCCCTCAAGTCTGCACCAACGCATGAAAGGCCCTGACTTGCCCACCTAATCCCACTTGCCAGCACCTTGGCCCTTTGCCTTGGATGTTATGGCGTGCCAAGTACTCAACCCCATGGCATGATTTTGAATAATAACATGGAAATTCTCCCCAGTGTCCTGGCTAATATTTATTCCTCAACTAAAGTCTTTAAAACGGGTTAGATATCTTACAGATGTCACATTTCTGTTTGTGGGGCCTGGCTGTGTGCAAAGTAAACACCTCACTGCTTTCATATGTCCCAAGGTTGTGAAAGGCCTGCATCTCATGGAATAGAATCACAGAATGCCTACAGTGCAGAAGGAGGCCCTTCGGCCCATTGAGTCTGCACCGACCCTCTGAAAGAGCACTCGACCTCGAACCACTCCCCCACCCCATACCCCAGTAATCCCACCTCACCTTGGTTGGGCCTTTTATAGTAACGGACATTCCTTTTGCCTGCTGTTTCAGTGAAAGGGTTAATCCATTTAAAATCAACCGAGTTAATGCCCGAGTCAAAATAGTCAGAAGTAGTGTCGTATAAATGCATGAAGCGTTCATCCATTAATTTCATTAACAGTCGTTTCCAAGCTCGTCGTGCTGCGGAACACATCAGAAGGAAAGTTCAACTCAGCCTGATGCCTATTACCCGTCCTATTACCTTGTCAAAACGGGAACGGATTAAGACCACATCCCACAACTCCACCTGTTCTCTCACTCGCACTCAACCCGCATTAACAAGATGAAAGCTCCCTTTACCTGGTGCTGCAAGGCTCTGAAGTGAAATGAATTGTGGCAGATGTATCAAATAACAGAGACCGGAACGGGTCTCAGGGGAGTAATATCTCAGCATAGAGATAATGTGGATTTGCTCTGAGCTTTGCTCTCACACCTTTAACATCATTTGAACCCCTTGGTGGGTTACGACCTTGACACATTCTAACCGGTTGCCCTGCGATATACTTCAGTCTGTATGCAACCGCCCCCCCCCCCCCCCCCCCCCCGCATACCCCACACAAATGCTGCAGTTCTGAGTGTGAAAATAAATGTAGATTACACTCATCCCACGAAAATCACTTGCTATTTCTGATGGGTCAAACACATTTCCATTGTTATGACAAGGTTTCATGAAGGAAGCACGAGTCTGCCTGAGATCAATAATTCTCTCTTTTGTGTCCGTGTGCCGGTCAATGTGAAAAATACAAGAAGGCAGGGTGGGAACAGGCTTCCACTTCTGAATACTCACCAGGAAAGATTGGTCGAGTTCTTTCTGGATTAATTTACAATTCTGTAGCATGTACAAATCAAAACAAATCAAACCTCACCCCAGCTCCGCATTCTAAGCATCTGAACAAGACAGGTCCAGGATAGATAGCGTCAGTCTTAACTCGGGGTCTGAGTGTGAAGTGCCTATGCTGACATAGATATATTTATGATTTTAAAAACGGGTTAAAGGGATATGGGGGACAGGTAGGGAGCTGGCTTTGAGACCAGGAAGAGATCAGCCGCGATCTGATTGAATGGTGGAGCGGGCTCGAAGGGCTGAATTGTCTATTTCTGATCCTAATTCCTATGTTCCCATCAGCATAAGGCCCTGGTCACTTTAACTCCTGGGCCTCATCATCATCTACTGATGACCTTGCATCCAAAACTGGTGGGAATGTCAAGGAACCTTGCAGGCTGAAATAGGAATTTTGGTGGTGTGAGGGACCAAGTGGGCCGCCCCCTGCACTCATGTAAGTGCAAAGGTTGTGGGGAAGTGTGGGGTGTGGTGATGTTCACAATTGCGGGAGGGCAGAATAAGCCCAACGTGCCCTCGTGGTAGACCTTCCTAAAAGGTCCATTTTAAACTTACTTGGGTTTCTTGTGGTCTCGATCCAGCACTGGCCCCCAATGCCTCAATTGATACATAAAAGCACATCTGGATCGAGGGGACTAGTTGCCAGTTAGGCACAATCAACACGGTTTGGGATGAGCTCAAGTTTACAGATAAGGCAAAGTCAGAAGTCAAGGATATTGGAGATGTCAAATCTGGAGGCAAAAAAAAAGCATGGATAAGGGTTTAGGCAGCAGATAAGCATCGTCGGAGTTGAGTAATATATCAGAGAGTACAAGTTGTGTTGTCCCTTGTTTCCAGCATGCTTACGGGTCAAATGGTGGAAAATATGTCAGATTGTGCCGTCCCTGAAATAGCACCAGGTGAAGACCTGGGATCAGCCCAACATAAAGAGGAATATGCAGGACGTGGGGGACAAAATACCATATTTCATTCAGACATAGCCCCACCCTGTGTTTATCTAGGGCCCAGGTCAGCATACTGGGTTTGCACAATTTCAGGTCTCTCTCGAGCCACTGTTTCCAAAGTTAACGTGGTTACATTAAATGCCAGCATGTGACACACGGTGGGAACATCCGCCTGGGGTTGGGTACAAGTTCAAACAATGCCATTCACTGATCTCTAAAACTGAGATCAATTTGACCTCCGTTCAGTAAAGCAAAGCTGTGGCTGCCAACACTTGTTTCTTTCTGATGAAGCCAGTTGAATCGGATCCTGTTATATATTTTTTTTTACTTCTCCCAGGTAAGCCATCACGGAACAAAGAAACAAATAACACTCATCACCAACAATTACCAGCAGTCCCTTCAGTCCTTTGGCTCCAGGTCCTGGCCACTGATTCCTGCTGTTCCGCAAACTTGTCTCCAAAAACAAATTAAAGTTTGCCAGCGGGGGTAGTGACTCTTCTAAAAGTACATTTTCATGCAGCACAGCAGTTAAGTTAGATATGAATTACTAGCAACTATCTTTGCAGTTCAGTGTCATGTTTACTTCCGTGAGGCTGCCAATGTTTTCCATTCCAAACATAATTCTGGATGATCAACTATGAATCAACTGCTTCACTGCATGTCACTGTGCCGAAACACAAATGAGATTAATTTTGTCACTATATGCATGTATGTTTTGGATCATTTATATTCTGTCGGTGATCGGAATGCGAGGGGGTGGAGGGAAACGACTTGGGCGATGCACAGCAGCGTTTTATTTACGGGTGCCTGAGGGATCAAAACGGAATGAATGTGTTCCCCAGGGGTGCAGTTGGTCACCGCACCACGGGGTGCCCCCCCCCCATGGTCACTGAGTCGGCAAGGCCCAGGCAGGACCTTGCCATGTGCTGAGTGAGAGGACCTCAGTTACATTAGCCATGGAAGTGCTACAATTGTCTACACAGAATTTGACCATGCTCAAACAGGCCATGTGGGCCACAAGGTCTATTCTGATGTTAATGTTACACACAAATCTTCTTCATCTGAGTGTCAATTTATCCTTCTATTTATCATCCCTCATTTACATATCCAACTTCCCTTTGAACACCTCCGTGTGCCCACTGAAAGTAGTTCATTGAATGTGAAAAAGCCTGGGGTACATAATAATAATCTTTATTGTCACAAGTAGGCTTACATTAACACTGCAATGAAGTTACTGTGAAAAGCCCTGAGTGGCCACATTCCGGCGCCTGTTCGGGTACACAGAGGGAGAATTCAGAATATCCAATTTACCGAACAGCACCTCTTTCAGGACCTGTGGTGGGAGGAAACCGGAGCACACAGAAAAAACGGACGCAGACAGCAGGAGGCAGCCGCGCGTTGGAGGGCTCCCGTTCGGGAACGGCATTGTCGGGGGTTAACGCCCGGTCCTAGGGCCAGCGAAGGCAGTAAAAGTCGGGAGACAGCACAGAGGAGAAGAATGTCGATGACCAGCAAAAAAACGGCCATGAAAAAAGCGGCCGAAAGTCCGTTGGGGAGTGGAAAGGGCACCGCGGGGTCAGTAAAGAAAATGGAGGCTGGAGCACCAGGGGAGGCCGCAGTGCTTACGGCTGAAGGAATAGCTAAGGTGATGGCTGTGGAATTCGAAAAGCAGTTTGCGAAATGGATGGAGACGGTGAGGAAGGAGACGAGGGAGGTTTTGAGTGCGCTGGTGGAGGAGGCGATTTCCCCGGTGATGACGGCGGTGGCGCAGTGGCGGAGGTGCGAGAGCAAGGGGAGGCACTGAAGGAAGTGGAGGAGACGTTATTGCAGCACGGTGATCAACTTGCCTCGATGGGGAAGGAGATGCGGAAGGTGATGGACATTAACAAGGATCTGCGAGGAAAAATGGAAGCCCTGGAAAACAGATCCAGGCGACAGAATTTGAGGATTGTGGAGCTGCCCGAAAGGGTTGAAGGACCAAAGCCGACTGAGTATTTTGACGCGAAGCTGGCAAAGCTATTGGGGGAGGGGGAGGATCCCTCCCGATATGAACTGGATCGGGCTCATCGGTCGTGGAGGCCTGTACCAAAGGCGAGTGAGCCGCCAACGGCAGTGACTCTGTGCTTCCGTAGGTACAGTGTGAAGGAGAAAGTCCTGAGCTGGGCCAAGCAGAAGCGGGTGGTGCAGTGGGCTGGAGCTGGTATACGTGTATACCAGGACTTTACGGTGGTGCTGGCGAGGAGGTGGGCTGCCTTCAACCGGGTGAAGTGGGCACTGTACATTAGCAAGGTGCAGTGTGGCATTGTATATCCAGCGAAGCTGAGGGTGACTTATAAGCTCAGGGACTTTTATTTTGGAACGGCGGAAGCAGCGGAGGAGTTTGCGAAGGCAGAAGGACTGTGGCAGAACTGACAAATTGAGAAATGGCCATGTGCCGATGTAACCGTATGACTGTATTTTCTTCTTTTTTGTTTCACTGCGCGCGGGTGTAGGGGCTAAAGGGGCTAATGTTGTATATATTTGGACAAGGGAAGTGATGGGACTTTCACTCGAAATTAGGGCTCTTTGGGGTGTAGGTGGATATGCGGGGTTTGTGTGCTAAAAGGGTATCTCTGGGCTTTCCTAGGGCCGGGCAAGGGGGAAAGGGACGCAGGCGGGGGCCTCCACGCTGGCCGGTGTGTGCCGGCCAGTGAACGGGAGTGAGGTGGGGGGAGGGGCTGCAGCCATCGGAGCCTGGCAGAACAGGGTCCGAGTGGTCTAGCCGGGGTGCAAAGTTGGGGGGAAGAACCGAGGTTGGGAGGAGGAGTTTTACAAGAGGCAGTGGACGGGAGGAGCTGGAGACTGGTGTACAACTCTTCGGTATCATGTACGGTACTCTTTCAGAGGCTGGATGGCGTTGAGTGTAGGGGGGGAGGGGGAGTGGACTCTATAGGTAAATGGTGACCATGGGCGGTCCCGGACTCCTTTTTCTTTTTCCCTTTTGTTTTTTGTTTCCACCGTGGGAGGGTTTGGTTTATTGGATGCATATATTGACAGGTGGGCCGTTGTTTGGAGTGGTGGGAGGATGGGATCATTGGTATTGTTAAGGGGATTGATTTTGTATGTGTTACCATTTACTGTTTGTGGGTGGGGTGTAAATTTTTGAAGGAAAATGTGAAAATGTAGAATTTAAAAAAATTTAAAAATAAATAAATTTTTAAAAACGCACGCAGACACAGGGAGAACCTACAGACTCCACACAAGCCGTGACCCAAGCCGGGAATCGAACCTGGGACCCTGGAGCTGTGAAGCAACAGTACTAACCCCTGTGCTACCATGCCGCCCACATTGAGGACGCATCAAGGAATTGTACAAACGCGAGCTCCTTTACTTTGTTTGATCGGTCTCGGGCATAGGAACTCTAGATGGTATTTCCACTCTGGCATTAGAGATGTGAAGTTGTCCTGAGCAAGGTTCTATCAGCAATGATTAGCAATTGAACAGGGAACATTCATGGTTTCTGTGTCTAAATTGTGCAACCTTCCACTGCGCTGTGGAGAAGACAGAAATTGAATTTTCTTGCACTTTGTTCAGATTGCTAACTCCCTTAACAATTGGGTAAAGTCTGTAGGCCAGCAACGGCAAAACTGTACCTGCGACCTGCACTGAGGGATGGGTTGAAAGCCCATTAATCCTTAGTGGTGAGTGTGTGGCACCTGCAATGACGCCTTTGTTTTGGGACATTGCTGCCAATAGCCTTGTCAGTGGAAAATACTCAATTCAGCCTGTGATGAGTGGCTCACCAGGCCTCTAGTACACCACAATGCTGACAAAAGGAACAAGACTGTCCTCAGGAGGCTGACTCAGAGGCACCTCTACAGTCAAGGTGGCACTTGGGTCTATATGTGAAGCAAACTTTATTTGAGTGCTACATGAAAGACTCAGCCATCAATGTGCAGACAGGAAACATATTCACTTTTCTGGCTGGAAGAAAGCCCAGGCACCGTATTGGTGAAAAAACAAATCAGGACCCATGCAAACAGATGGTTTGCAGATGCAAATGTAAAAAAAAAATTTTTTTTAGAGTACCCAATTCTTATTCCCATTAAGGGACAATTTAACATGGCCAATCCACCTAGCCTGAACATATTTGGGCTGTGGGGGGTGAGACCCACACAGACATGGGGAGAATGTACAAACTCCCACACGGACGTCCTCACCGACGTGAGGCAGCAGTGCTAACCACTGTGACACTGTGCCGCCCTTGCAGATGGAAATAAGGGGCATGTACTAGAATATTGATTTACCCTGAGGCAGTTGCAACTGGGCTGAGTTGCAGACTTTACTTACTGCTACGGAACTTCCCCTAATGTGGGGAACGGTCTGTGCCCCAAACTATAAGATCCTGAACATGAACGCAGAATATCCCATGGCACTAGTTTGAAGATGAACATGGGGCATCCCTGGTGTCCACACCAATATCTATCCCTGGTTGTGGGAGCTTGTTTTCAATTGGCTGCCATGATTCTCATCAATACCGTATCCATAGAATCCCTATAGTGCCCAATCCACCGCTCTATCCCCGTAACCCCACCTAATCTTTGGAAACTAAGGGGTAATTTAGCATGACCAATCCACCTAACCTGCACATCTTTGGACTGTGGGAGGAAACCGAGGCACCCGGAGGAAAGCCACACAAACACAGGGAGAATGTGCAGACTCCGCACAGTCACCCGTGGTTGGAATCAAACCCGGGTCCCTTGCGCTGTGAGGCAGCAGTGCTAGCATCTGTGCCACCATGCCGTCCATTGAGTATACTTCAAAAAATACGCCGTACAGCTATCCGAGATGCCCTCAAAGGTGCTATATAAATGCATTTTTTTAAAGCTCAACTATGCCCTCCAGCCATCTTTACTGACCTTACAGTTTTATTGTCATCGGCTAATTAGTCAAGTATAAACCCATAAGTTTCAAGAGGTGTTAATAACCCATTCATACCAGGAAAAATATGCTGAGGAGTCAACTTTCAAAAGTACATGTGGCAAAGGCAACAGGAGTTTCCTCATGTGGTGTCTCAGTTGAATAATAAATTTGGTTTGTTTTAAGAAAACAGGCCACTTCACACTTCAGTGTTTCTGAAAATGGCAAGTCTCTCACTCGTGCAGATTTCTTCCTATTTTTGCATTGAGACTAAAAGGTCTTTTTTATTGGATTTCTCTCAAATCATACACCAGAGGTTCATGCCGGCTGCCAGTCTACACAAAGCAGATTCAACAACAAGTAGCTGACTCTCGCTCGGATTGCTGAGTTCCTAGAACACAAATCAGAAGCTGCCCAATATAGAAAACAGCTAAATGCACAGGCAGGAGCTGTTTTTTGTTATAAGTATGTGCACATTTCCCATTCCAGCACATGGACTGCAACGAGGAGGAAGCAAGTATCAAGTGACCAGTTCAACAGCCAGTTATGTTATGCTGTTCCACTTCTGGGAGGTCTGTGCTCTACCAGCTGCTTGGCACCATTGTCCGATCAATAATTTCAAAAGGAGATTGGATAAGGCGCTTGAGGGAAATAAACTTGCAGGGCGACAGTGATAGAGCGAAGGAAGGCTCTGACTGGATTGCTCTACAATGAGCTGGCATGAACTCATTGGGCAGAGCGGCCTCCTGCTCTGCAGTAATGACTCCATGATCCAGTTTACTTTGCATCAAGGTGACCAGGAGAATTGTGGAGGCTTTGCTACAGACCAACAATAATCATCAGGTAACATAAGCAAAATCCAGTGGATGCTGGAAATCTGAAATAAAAACAGTGCTAATGAATGGTTACTGTGATGAACGGTTACTGCCGAATCATCATGTAAGGTGATGTCCCCTTTAAGACCGGGCTTGGAACCCTGGAGACTCCGCCTCTGGCTCCGCCCACCTGTGAGCCATATATAAAGGGCTGCCTCATGGGCTGTGCAGCAGTCAGCACATGTCTCAGCTTTAGCATAGTTCTTAGTCTATAAAGCCTTCTTTACCGTTTACACTCTAAGCGTCGTTATTGAGGGTACCTCAATTTATTAGACTAAACTAGATTCAGGATGGACGCAGGCCTAAAACCAGAGAAGCTCAATCTGGAAGCACGGACACCGGAGGCGAAGGAAATTTTAAATACTGGCTGCGGTGCTTCGAGACCTACTTGGACTCCGCAGAGACTCCCATCCTGGGGCCACGCAAGCTGCATCTACTCCACGCCCGGGTGAGTCACAGAATCTCCGCCATGCTCGAAGAGGCGACGACTTATGAAGAGGCAGTCGAGTTACTCCACAAGTGGTTTGTCAAACCCATCAACGAGGTACACGCCAGGCATCTGCTCTCTGCCTGCCGGCAGCGCTCGGGGCAATTGCTAGACGAATTCGTCGAGAAACTCACCGCGCTTGCCAGGGACTGTGACCATCAGGATGTGACAGGGGAAGTCCATATGAATCTGCACATCAGAGACGTTTTCGTGTCCGGCATCCGCTCGACCTACATCCGGCAGCGGCTGCTCGAAAACGGGGCAAAAGACCTCCAGGACACGCTAACGCTCGCCTCCTCGCTGGAGATGGCCCGACATAACTTGGGTACGTACCCCGCGGACTCTGCGAGCCCCCCCCGGACTTCCGCAGACTCATCCGTATTACAGGCTTGCACCACATGGCGACCCGCTCACCATGGGGGCACACCGTGCTACTTCTGCAGGCAGGGCCAGTACCCATGCCCACGCTGCCCAGCCTGCTCCGCGATCTGCAGCGACTGCGGGAAGAAAGGGCATTGTGCAAGGGTCTGCCTGGCCAGACCCAGGGACCAGAAAAACAAAGAACAGCCGGCTCGAAAATCAGGCTCTCAGGCCCGCAGGCCTTGCAATGCTGCTGCGCACCGACCCGACACGCCCCCTTCTGACGCGTCATCAGCCTTGTGCGAATCATGGGAGCGGCCATCTTGTCGGCGGCCATCTTCTCGATCCGAAACGTGCGACCGGCGGCGGCGGCCATTTTACGAGTCCGACTCGGCTGAGGACTCCGACTATCCGCAAGTGGGTGCGATCACCCTCGACCAAACTCGGCCAAAACACCTGCAGAACTCTATGATGCAGGTCCAGGTCAACGGGCGCGACACTGCATGCCTCTTCAACTCCGGGAGCACGGAGAGCTTTATCCACCCTGAAATGGTAAGGTGCTGCTCCCTACGCACCCATCCCGCATCCCAAACCATAGCCCTCGCATCTGGGTCCCACTCGGTACAAATCAAGGGGTACTGTATTGCGGATCTCTCGATCCAGGGCGCCAAATACACCCGTTTCATATTTTATATCCTCCCTCACCTCTGTGCCCCCCTGCTGCTCGGACTGGATTTCCAGTGCAGCCACCGAAGCCTGACACTAAAGTTCGGCAGACCCTTGCCCCCCCGTCACGGAATGCTGCCTTGCGACACTGAAAGTCGCACCCGCCTATCTATTCGATAACCTCACTCCCGACTGTAAGCCCGTCGCCACCAGGAGCCAGCGCTACAGTGCCCAAGATATGGCTTTTATCAAGTCAGAGGTCCAGCGCTTACTGGGAGAGGGGGTCATCGAGGCTAGCAACAGCCCTTGGAGAGCGCAAGTGGTGGTAGTCCGGTCCGGGGAGAAGAAATGGATGGTCGTGGATTATAGCCAGACCATAAGCCGATTCACACAGCTTGATGCGTACCCACCTCCTCGCATCGCGGAAATGGTAAATCGGATCGCCCAATACTGAGTCTTTTCCACGGTCGACCTCAAATCCGCCTACCACCAGCTCCCCATCCGACCAAAAGACCGCCCCTATACTGCCTTCGAAGCAGCCAGCCGGCTCTTCCACTTCCTCAGGGTCCCCTTCGGTGTCACAAATGGGGTCTCCGTCTTTCAAAGGGCGATGGACCAAATGGTGGACCAGTACGGTTTGCGGGCTACATACCCGTACTTGAGACAATGTCACCATCTGCGGCCATGACCAGCAGGACCATGACGCTAACCTCGAAAAGTTCCTCCAGACCGCCCGAGCCCTTAACCTGACCTATAACGAGGACAAATGCGTTTTCCACACCACCCAGCTAGCCACCCTCGGCTATGTCGTGGAAGACGGGGTCCTAGGTCCCGACCCCGACCGCATGCGCCCCCTTAAGGAACTCCCTCTCCCCTGCAGCCTCAAGACTTTCAAACGGTGCTTGGGGCTTTTCTCTTATTACACCCAGTAGGTCCCCAAGTATGCGGACAAAGCCCGCCCACTCAGAAAGACCACCATTTTTCCCCTCTCGGCTGAGGCTCAATTGGCCTTCAACCGCATCAAGGCCGACATCATGAAGGCCGCTATGCACGCGGTGGACGAAACCATCCCTTTCCAGGTAGAGAGCGATGCATCAGACATCGCCCTGGCTGCTACCCTCAATCAGGAAGGCAGACCAGTAGCGTTCTTCTCCCGAACCCTCACCGCCTCCGAGGTTTGACACTCTGCAGTCGAAAAGGAGGCACAAGCCATTGTGGAGGCTGTGCGGCGCTGGATATGCTACCTCACCGGTAGGAAGTTTACCCTCGTCTCCGACCAACGATCAGTCGCCTATATGTTCGATAACACGCAACGGGGCAAAATAAAAAATGATAACATTCTGAGGTGGAGGATCGAACTCTCCACCTACATGTACGATATCAAGTATCGTCCAGGGGAGCTCAACGAGCCCCCAGATGCCCTGTCCCGCGGCACATGCGCCAACGTGCAGGAGGACCGCCTGCAAGCCATCCACAATGACCTCTGCCACCCGGGGGTTACCCGGCTCGTCCATTTTATCAAGTCCCGCTACCTATCTTACTCAACCAAGGAGGTCAAGGCTATGGTCAGGGCCTGCCAAGTCTGTGCGGAGTGCAAACCGCACTTCTACTGGCCAGACAAGGTTCGGCTCGTGAAGGCTTTGGGTCCCTTTGAGCGACTGAGCGTGGACTTCAAGGGGCCCCTCCCGTCCACCAATCGTTATGCCTATTTCCTCACCGTGATCGATGAGTTCTCCCGTTTCCCATTCACCATTCCCTGCCCCGACGTGACCTCAGCCACTGTGATTAAGGCACTGCATCTTCACCCTGTTAGGTTTCCCCACTTATATCCACAGCGACCGGGGTACATCGTTCATGAGCGATGAACTGCATCAGTATCTGCTCAGCAAAGGCATCGCCTCGAGCAGAACGACCAGTTATAACCCGCGGGGAAACGGGCAGGTGGAGAGGGAGAACGCGACAGTGTGGAAGGCTATCCTTCTGGCCCTGCGGTCGAGAAGTCTCCCAACCACCCGCTGGCAGGAGGTCCTACCCGATGCCCTACACTCCATTAGGTCACTCCTCTGCACGGCCACGAATGAGACCCCTCACAACCGATTGTTTGTCTTCCCCAGGAAGTCTACCTCCGGGGTCTCGCTTCCACCTTGGCTGATGGCTCCGGGACCTGTTCTTCTCCGGAGGCACGTGAGGAGCCATAAAACGGACCCCCTGGTCAAAAAGGTCCGACTGCTCCACGCCAACCCCAGTTACGCCTACGTTGAGTACCCCGACGGCAGGCAAGATACGGTTTCCCTCCGGAATCTGGCACCCGCTGGATCCCCCACCACAGACGCCCCTTCCCGCGCCGCTCCCCTGCAGGACCCAGCGCCCCCTACAACACACCCCCTTCAGGCCCCGTTGGTGAGCACCTACCGCGCGCCCCCTTTACACACCCCACCGGCGCCGGCGCCGCTACCCCCGGCCCTGCCTAGTCCGCCTGCCCCGACCCGGACCGAAGCTCCGACCGCTGTGCTCCCGGATGTGCCTTCAACCGGGACGTCCGTGCCCGCCGCACCACCGCCCGAATTGAGGAGGTCGATGAGGACGATCCGGCCACCGAGACGGATGGACCTATGATGGCACTTCACCCCCGCTGGACTCTTTTTAAACAGGGTCTGAATGTGATGAACGGTTACTGCCTTATCATCATGTAAGGTGATGTCCCCTTTAAGACCGGGCTTGGAACCCTGGGGACTCCGCCTCTGGCTCCGCCCATCTGTGAGCCATATATAAAGGGCTGCCTCATGGGCTGTGCAGCAGTCAGCACATGTCTCAGCTCTAGCATAGTTTTTAGTCTAATAAAGCCTTCTTTACCGTTTACACTCTAAGCGTCGTTATTGAGGGTACCTCAGTTACTGACCTGAAACTTCAAACACGATGTCATGGTGAGCCCTGGTCTCTGCCTCTCCCGCTCAAATGTTGACAGGAAGTGTGTGTGTGTGGGGGGGGGGGGGGGGGGGGGCATTCCAATTTCATGTTTGGAGCAGCCTTCACTGCTTTAAGGCATAACATTTGGCCCTATCGTGGAACTCCAGGCAGCACCGAAGAGCACTGGCTAAGTTTATAAAACACACCTCTAGGTTCGAAGCTACTAATGTCACAAACCTGCCTCCAACATCCAAATCCCACCATGAGTTAATTTGTTTCTGGCAAAATAAGAACAAGTTTCCAAGTGGGCCATTTTGCCTTTCAAATATCATGACAAGCATGGAGGGACTGCAGTCAGAATTTAAAATTTCTTTCAGATTGAGCTTCAGATTACCCAAATACCTCACACCCAGTCAGCATAATGAGCATTGGTGACAGTTGAAAGTATTTTTGCCCCTGAGGCAGAAGGGTGCGGGATTCAAGTCTCACTCTTATCATCTCACTATTTATTGTCTCCAAATTGGAGGCTATATTACGACAGTCGCTTGAAAAAGGAGCAGCACTTTATTTCCTTTGGGACATTTTGAGGCCATGAAAGGTGCCATATAAATGCAAGCTCTCTTTCTACACAAGACAAAGTGTTTGTCAGATCACGCCATGAAGATACTGGATGTCCCAAAACCTCTTCCAGCTAGAAGGACAAGGACAGCAGATTCATGGGAACACCACCACCTGGAAGTCCCCCTCCAAGCTACACATCATCCTGACTTGGAAATATATCGCTGTTCCTTCACTGCCCCTGGAACTCCCTTCCCAACAGCACTGTGGATGTATCTACATTACACAGACCACAGCGGTTCAAGAAGGTAGCTTACCATCACCTTCTCGAGGATATTTAGGGATGGGCAATAAATGCTGGTCTAGCGAGGAATGCCCACGTTCCATGAAAGAGTTTTTGAAAAACATGTTTGCTGCCCACTGCCAATCTCAATGCTCGAGCGAGTCAAGGGTGCAATGATCTACCAGGGTTTTCACTGATCGTTTCTGATTTCTCCAACACACTCCCCTCCCACCCTGATGATATTACATTGCAGACTTCAGTATGTTATAATGTTTTGCAGGGTCACCTGGAGATATCATAACACAATGACGTTTTTTTAAATTACACCAGTGACTACACTTCAAAATTATCTTGTCACCCTGATGTTGTGAACTGTGGTGTATTAATGAAAATCTTTCCTCCTTACGCTACTCATGTGCAGTAGCAGATTTTGCAACAATAATAATCTTTATTATTGTCACAAGTAGGCTTACATTAACACTGCAATGAAGTTACTGTGAAAATCCCCTCGTCGCCACATTCCGGCGCCTGTTCGGGTACACAGAGGGAGAATTCTGAATGTCCAATTCACTTGACAAGCACACCTTTCGGGACTTGTAGGAGGAAACCGGAGCACCCGGAGGAAATCCATGCAGACACGGGGAGAATGTGCAGACTCCGCACAGACAGTGACCCAAGCAGGAATCAAACCCAGGACCCTGATGCTGTGAAGCAACAGTGCTAACCATTGTGCTGCATGCCACCCACTTGTTTACAGCCACTATGAACAATCCCTTAAAATGTTTCCCCACCCCAGCTCTGACGAGTACCAGCTGATGTGGGGCTTCAGCAGCATCGCATTGTTAGACCCCTGTTCAACTGTCCAGTTTTGAATATAAAAGGGCTTTAAATTGCCAGCCCATAATATCAAGTCACTGACGGCTGACTGAAATCACAAGAACGTTTTGAGAACACTTGGTTATATCGTTATTATTTTTTCATCAGATTGCAAGACTGCCATTACCACACTGATTAATCTTTGCTTTTTAATCAACAGGTGGGTTTGAAGAAAAACATTTTTTTGCCACAGTCTCTCAGTTTTAAAATAAACCTTTTGTTCAGCGACAGCTGCAGTTTCTGCCTGTATTTATACCGTCAATGGGGCATCATGATTCAGTGACAAAGGGCTGCTAATGAACTCACATCAACAATCAATGCCCACAATCAATCAGCCACTTTGAATCTTGTTTCCAAGGTGTCAATGGAATAGCTAAAAATGAATTGGTACTGGAGATTATATCATATCCCCTGAGTTGTTCAAGCCCTTGACCAGGACCAGCAGTGAGAAATGAGCACTAACATTCCCAATGTGTAAGCGGTGGTAGAGACCACCACAGATTTCCAGTATCCCAGGATTTGAAAATGAAGAATGGGAAATGGGGCTGTTATTGCGGACCAGTAGCCAAAATCAGAATCTTGTCCCATTCCTATGATGATGAGGTAATTGTAGAGAGGCAGTGGTTTTTAATCAAGGTTCACCCTGAGTAGCTCCGTATGGCAGGAATCTGCACTCTACGAGCTGTTCCCAGAGAAGCAGACAAAACGTCAACTGCTACCTGAACACCATCAACTCGGTAAAAGATTCTCTTTGGTCTGCCAAAAACTACGAGTCTGCCAGTGCAAGGAACTGTTGATGGGCTGAGTGTTGCAGACTGGCACATTCCAGGGTCTAGGACTACACGCTAAAGCTTGGGGTAGCTGCTGCAAAGGTTTGGGGTGTGAGGTGGGGTGGGGGCCGCAGTTTGAGGTCCTCCCACCATTGCAAATTGAGGGGCTAGAAACCCATCAGGTCCAGAAGATGTTGACTTTACCAGTTCTGCAAATGTTTGAAATTAAGTATTTTTAGAAAAAAATAATAATTGTACAACCATCATGTCCTGATAACTTCAGGAATTTGGGATTGGGACGAATGGAAGTTGGGTCAGGCCATCCTACTGCTAAATTGGTCTACTTTGCACCTGTTATAAATACAAAAATGGGCACACTACATATCAATTACTAACCCAGTGTAATATAACAGCAAGTGTACCCAATGCTTCTGAAAGCATGTGGGACTTGACTTTCTATAGATCATGAGGGTCAAAGATTTGAAGACAGATTCTTCGCCCAACTTGCATTCCGAAAATAATGATGGCACTTTGGAACCCCAATATAAAGGGATCATTGCTTTTGACGTGGCAGGTCTCTCCTTCGTACTGCTATCCCAGAATCCCAACACTAGTCGAAAAGGGTCTTTAATAAATGCGTAGCCCTTCAGCTAGTGCACTAACTAGGAAATAGAACAGATCAGGATAAAGGCCAGAGGGTCCAATGGCATTGTTTATGATTCAAGGAGCGAGCACTGCTGTCTCACGGCGTGGAGTGCCCAGGTTTGATCCCGGCCCAGGGTCACTGTCTGTGTGGAGTTTGCACATTCCCCCCGTGTCTGCGTGGTTTTCACCCCCACAACCCAAAGGTGTGCAGGTTAGGCAGATTGGCCATGCTAAATTGCCCCTTAATTGGAAAAAACTAATTGGGTACTCTAAATTTAAAACAAATGATTCAAGGAGTGAACAGAGTCTTATGTTTAATGGTTTTCATAGGTGCATGCCAATCACATTTGGAAGGTCGCCCTTTAAGATGACCCTCCAAACAATACAATAGGAACTCATGGGGAAAGGTTTGCAAGCAAGTGGACAACTAAGTACTTTGTTCTAGTTGCAACAAGGGACAGGCAATATTAGATCTTGTTATGAGTAATGAGCCCAATTTAATTAGCAGCCTAACCGCGTGCGAACATTTATCAAATCTTGATCACAATATGATTGAATTCAGTGTAGCATTTGAAAGTGGAAAACACATTTCAGACACGAAAGTTGTAGACTTGGGGAAAGCTGACTTTAACAGGATGAGACAGAGACTGTCCACAGTAAACTGAGACGATCTGTTAATGGGTCAAATGACTAAAGATCAGTGGAGAACATTAAATGAGATACAGAGCGAGTATCTAGTCCTGAGAGGAAAAGGCTCAATTCACAAAAAGCAGCTATGGACAACGAAAGAGGTGAGGGACAGCATAAACTAAAAGAATGGGCTTACAAAATTGCAAGACACAGCACAGATCTGGACGAATGGGATTGATACAAAGACCAGCAAAGCGTCACAAAGCAGCTTATAAGAGCGACTAAAAGGGATTATGAAAGGAAACTTGCACGTAGCATCAAAATTAATAATAAGAAATTTTATAGTTATATAAACATAGGAACATAGGGGCCGGGATTCTCTGCTGCTGGAATTCTCCGTTTTGCCGGCGCCCGGGGGTTTCCCGACGGCGTGGGGCTGGCCCACAATGGGAAACCCCATTGACTGGCCGGCGTAATGTAGGATCCCGCCGGCCGGCCGGGGCGGAAATGTGGCACGGCGGGGCCGAGAACCCCGCCCAGGAATTCGCAGTCAAAGTAGCGCTCCAGCCCAGCGAGCCTGCTCCGCCATTCAAACAGACCGGGCCTGATTTGTGGAAACCAGACTCCCAAAATCAGAACTAAAGCAGTACCAGAATAAATGTGGTACGCACTGTAACAGAAGATAAACTAATTTCCGTGGGTTTGCAAGGTTGCAATTCATCTCACAAGCTTTGTTTTCCTTATGCAAATTCCGCTCAATCCAATTGTCTGTCCAGTGGAGTGATACACTCCTGGTTTTATTGAAAAACTGCTTGAAATGTGGAATATTCCCCAGTTATTACATTTTGAGTAAAGCAGAAATAGTGAGTGTTTGATTTCAAACGCAATTATTGAGGTGCCTGAGAATACCGAATTGACATTCTTCTGTGCTTGATCTTCCAAATCACCTTTTCACAGGTACCAAGACAAGCTTTCAAATTAACAGCTGTACTGATGACAAACATTTACTCTTGCATTATGTGCCACACTGCCTCACGTTCAGATCACTGAAAATACTCTTTAACAAATTGTAATGTTACCATAACAAGGTTAAAATTAATGGGACGAGAGGGCAAATTTGTGAGGCATGGTTCCCTGCTGCAAGATATCACCGAATAGGACCGACCATGGGCAGCAGAATTGTCTCTTTGGCATGAAGGGTGATTGGTATAAAGCCGCCTCCCGCAAGGCTCTGTGTCGACAGCAAGGCCTCTCAAAATTTATCCTGCAATTTCCGAACATATGACAGGCAGAGAAAGACTAGCGGGTCCAACAAGCCTGCCCCACTCCTTGATGGCTGGAGCAAGATGACTAAACACCTCGTCCATTTCCCCCAACAGCACTGAGCCCTCCCTGCCCTGCATCACCATTGCTCCACAAACCCAGTTCAGCTGTTTAATCTCCTGGGAAAGGCAATGGGCGCGATCCAACGGCCACGCTGTGCCCGAAAAGAAGCTCGCCGCGGCGCTGTGTGGTCGTTGAAAGCCGGGAGACACCACTCCCGGGATCTACCCGGCTCGCCATGCCTCGCGAGATCCAGCTTTTTGACAAATCTGCATATTAGAGCGAGACAGCTAGCCTTACTGTAATGTGCAGATTCCCGAGGTACCTGAGGATCTGTGATTCCACCCCTTCACCTCAGAGACCTTGGGCAATCGGCGTTCAGCATTGGTCCCTACAAATGGGAACTTAATAGAATGGCACTTGTGGGGGTCTCCCAAGGGATCGGAGGCCTCCAGCTGCATGATCTTTGGGCAGGGTGGTGCCCTGGCACTGCTGGTATCATCAGCTGACACTGTCAGCTGGATTAGGTACTGCCAGGTTGGCACTGCCAAGGTGACAAGCTGGCATTTTTTATGTGAGCCAGGGTTACCCTTCTGGGTGTTGGTTGGGGGGGGGGGAGCTGCGGGGACTCACCTTTACTGCGTTTGGGGTAGGGTGGTTGGGATTGCTTCGGGGGCCTTGGAGATTCGGAAACCATTTAAAAATGGTATCCTGATCTCTCGCTACAATGGGGAGTTCCAGCAAGTGGAGCTCCCCACTGTACAAACCGGGGCTATGTCCGCCCTAGGCCATGCATTCCCCTTCCAATCCCCTTATTCAATGCAAGGAATAGCCATGTGTTTCCCGGCACTGTGTGTTTTCCGGCACTGTGCCCATCTGACACCGGGATCGGCAGCTGGAGCGGTGTGGATCACTCCAGTGCCATGCTGGACCCCTGTAGGGGTCAGAATCGCTGCTCCTGAGGCCATGTTGACGCTGTCGAGAAACGCGACGGCGTTTACGACGAGGTCACACTTAGCCTCAGGATTAGAGAATCCCGTCCCTTATCTCCGGAATCAACCTATTGAACCTCCTCTGAACTGTCTCCAATGCCACTACACCCCTCCTCAAATGAGGGAGCTAACACTGGAAAGACTTATTTTCTACTTTCACTTCTCCTGAGAATGCTGACTCACGATCCCACAGGATGCTGCGTTTGCTGGCTGCCCTGTGCTATTTCACACAAGTGCTCTGACCCTGGATCATAGAGATGCTTTTTAACTGAGGAGGCAAAGTATTGCATGTAGCCTTGATCCATTCCTCAGACAATCACTGCCCGTTCACCATCTGGCTGAAAGCCAGTATGTGTTCAGTAACAACAACTCGGGCTGATTTTTTTTCCTCAATCAATCTAATCTGTCTGATCCAGTCAACCTGGCCAATGCGTTTGCCCACCAATCCATCGGGTGACATAATGAAGCTTTTTTTTAACGGCTTAATTTGAAGTTGTGTAAATAACACGCATTGTTGCGGTTTTTCCTCCGACTTTAATATATTGGGGTGTTGGAGCTGTAATGATAACAATAATAGTCTTTATTAGTGTCACAAGTCGGCTTACATTAACACTGCAATGAAGTTATTGTGAAAACCCCCTAGTCGCCACACTACAGCGCCTGTTCAGGTACACAGTGGGAGAATTTAGAATGTCCAATTCACCTAACAGCATGTCTTTCGGGACTTGTGGGAGGAAACTTGAAACCCAAGCAGGCACAAGGAGAACGTGCAGCCTCCGCACAGACAGTGACCCAAGCCGGGAATCAAACCTGGGTCCCTGGCACTGCGAAGCAACAGTGCTAACCATTGTGCTACCGTGCCACCCAGGTCAGTTACAGGTCAGTTTCGTCCCGCTTAAATTACCTCCATGTATTCTTGGGTTCTAGCCTCTCCCACAACAATGAAGGAACTTGCATGTATCTCACACCTTTCATAAACTTAAGCTGTCCCAATCCCTTCACAGCCATCAACCTTAGGGGGTCACCTTCAGCGATGTTAAGTGAAGATAATTATTGGACAGGACACCAGGAGAACCTCCCAGATCTTTCTCAACTATCTCTGGGTTATTTTGTATAAGGCTTATTTTTAACATCTTGTTCAAAAGGTAGCACCTCTGACAAAATGGCACTCCCCCAGTGTGACATTTGAAACTCAGCTTTAATTAAGTGCTCAAACTGGACATGAACCCCCCCAGTTTTCTGACTCGGGGTGGTGATGGAGCAAGGGCAGTACCATCGAGCCAAGGATTAAAACTAATAATTCTTTAACTAAAAAGGCGAATCATTTGTGAGCTAAGACCTCATCATGCATATTTGTTTCAAATAGATATCTATAACCTCATGCTATTTCTAATATTGTAAAGCTGGACAAAGACCTTTTAAAATGTCTGCCTCTCCCTGTTGAATGAAAGGAACTTTCAGACAGTATCAGGGAAACCCACACCTTATTATCTCTGAAGAGACACCAAGGGCGCAATTCAATGGAAACATTTCAGTGGCGGTTTACGACACGTTTGGTGGAGAGTTTCGCTACTGCTGCATTGGCTAGATTATGGCCTGTATTCAATGGCACTTTAGTGCCAAAAATGAGTCCCATGAGATTCTCAACATTACTGGCTCCCTCGCCATTTGATCCGCCCGCCTCGCTCTTTGGGGATTCCGACCTGGCCAGGCATCTTTGACGCTGTGGATGCGAGATGGGACATCTTATTCTGGTCGGAGGATCAGCAACAGGGTCAGCATTCCTATCTGGAAAGCTGTGGCAACAGGGATCAGTGCAGGCAGCATGACAAGGTGGACCGCCATCCAATGTTGGAAGAAGACAAACGACCTTCAATGAAATTTGCTGGATCCCAAGACCCAGCTGGGTCCCAGTCAGATGTCGAGCCTCTGGACAAGGTTCTCCCAGGGCTGGTGCAGATGATAAGACACAACCGTGAGATTCAGAAGGGGGTGTTGGTGGCATTCCAGCGACTGCAAGGCCATATGGAGGAGTCTCAAAGGCTGCTGGTGCGGAGTTGGTGCCGACAATGCAGGTGGCACCAATTCCAACATTGCTTGGGTGGTGACCACAGTGGAGAACCTGGAACAGGACGTCTGCATCTTGAATGGTCATGTCCAAGGCATGGCTCAGTCTGTGATGACGATGGCTGACGGCCTCAACATCATGTCCCAGTCATTGAGGGATGGACCCCGGATGCAGATTGACATTGCCGAGGCACTGAGGAGCATTGCTGAGAGCGTCGACACCATGGTGTAGACAATGAGGAGACTCCAGGACTAGCAGCGAAAAATTACTCAGTGGCCTCTAGAGTTAACTGCAGCTACCCCTCCATCCCATGGAGACTCCCAGGACACTATGAGCACCATCAAGGAAGAGGATGCACTAGAGGCCAACAAAGGGCTACCGCCAAGGGACTACAGCGGTCTCCAGTTCTTTGGCGCTGGTGAGGTCACTATCTGTAGCTAGGGGGAATGGAAATCTGTCACAGTAGAAAACCTCCGATGCAGATCCTGTTGAGAGGATGGGTGTGAGCGCACTGTCAGCAGAAAGCCAGGAATCAGACTTTAGCAGAAACTGAGGAGCACCAGAGCTTCCCTCACAGGGAGTGATCTTCACTCTCATGCCTTGCAATACAGATCCTTTATATCTAAATGAGGATTTAAGTGTGTTAATCTGGTTCATGCCCAGATCACGCCAGCTGGAGTGGGCTGGGAGCAGCAGGAACTGTTTGACGTCAGGCGTAACTCCCGTTTCGGGCCTCCCCTGGAATTCTCCCGACATAGCGGGATTTGGCTGAGGGGCAATGCGGTCAGAGAATTGCCCCCAATGTGGAGAGGTGGGAGTCATGTGATATGAACCTCTAGTTGCTGGAACCAGTTTTAATGCCTTGTTGTAGTGTAAATCTACACTGTTTCTACCAGAACCTCCATAATATTGCTTAGAAGACTGATTCTTCTCTACATGCCTATCTCATCGTGTGAAGTCAATTCCGCCAGAGAGGTGAATTATACAGCATCGGTTTTCTTTTTTTTTTATTAAATATTTTATTGAAAATTTTTGGTCAACCAACACAGTACATTGTGCATCCTTTACACAATATTATAACAACACAAATAACAATGACCTATTTTATAAACAAAAAATGAATAAATAATAAATAACAAAAATGAAAACTAGCCCTAATTGGCAACTGCCTTATCACAAGTAACACTCTCCAAAAATATAATTTAACAGTCCAATATATAATTATCTGTAGCAACGACCTATACATATTATACAGTATATATTAACAACCCTGAGAGTCCTTCTGGTTCCTCCTCCCACCCCCCCCCCCCACCCCCCCCCGATCCTGGGCTGCTGCTGCTGCCTTCTTTTTCCCATTCCGTCTATCTATCTGCGAGGTATTCGACGAACGGTTGCCACCACCTGGTGAACCCTTGAGCCGACCCCCTTAGGACAAACTTAATCCGCTCTAGCTTTATAAACCCCGCCATGTCATTTATCCAGGTCTCCACCCCCGGGGGCTTGGCTTCTTTCCACATTAGCAATATTCTGCGCCGGGCTACGAGGGACGCAAAGGCCAAAACATCGGCCTCTCTCGCCTCCTGCACTCCCGGCTCTTGTGCAACCCCAAATATAGCCAACCCCCAGCTTGGTTCGACCCGGACTCCTACTACTTTTGAAAGCACCTTTGTCACCCCCATCCAAAACCCCTGTAGTGCCGGGCATGACCAAAACATATGGGTATGATTCGCTGGGCTTCTCGAGCACCTCGCACACCTATCCTCCACCCCAAAAAATTTACTGAGCCGTGCTCCAGTCAAATGTGCCCTGTGTAATACCTTAAACTGAATCAGGCTTAGCCTGGCACACGAGGACGACGAGTTTACCCTGCTTAGGGCATCTGCCCACAGCCCCTCCTCGATCTCCTCCCCCAGCTCTTCTTCCCATTTCCCTTTTAGTTCATCTACCATAGTCTCCCCTTCGTCGCTCATTTCCCTATATATATCTGACACCTTACCATCCCCCACCCATGTCTTTGAGATCACTCTGTCCTGCACCTCTTGTGTCGGGAGCTGCGGGAATTCCCTCACCTGTTGCCTCGCAAAAGCCCTCAGTTGCATATACCTGAATGCATTCCCTTGGGGCAACCCATATTTCTCGGACAGCACTCCCAGACTCGCGAACTTCCCATCCACAAACAGATCTTTCAGTTGCGTTATTCCTGCTCTTTGCCACATTCCATATCCCCCATCCATTCCCCCCGGGGCAAACCTATGATTGTTTCTTATCGGGGACCCCCCCAAGGCTCCAGTCTTTCCCCTATGCCGTCTCCACTGTCCCCAAATCTTCAGTGTAGCCACCACCACCGGGCTTGTGGTGTAGTTCCTCGGTGAGAACGGCAATGGGGCTGTCACCATAGCCTGTAGGCTAGTCCCCCTACAGGACGCCCTCTCTAATCTCTTCCACGCCGCTCCCTCCTCCTCTCCCATCCACTTACTCACCATTGAAATATTAGCGGCCCAATAATACTCACTTAGGCTCGGTAGTGCCAGCCCCCCCCTATCCCTGCTACGCTGTAAGAATCCCTTCCTCACTCTCGGGGTCTTCCTGGCCCACACAAAACCCATGATGCTCTTTTCAATCCTTTTAAAAAAGGCCTTCGTGATCATCACCGGGAGGCACTGAAACACAAAGAGGAATCTCGGGAGGACCACCATCTTAACCGCCTGCACCCTCCCTGCCAGTGACAGGGATACCATATCCCATCTCTTGAAATCCTCCTCCATCTGTTCCACCAACCGCGTTAAATTTAACCTATGCAATGTGCCCCAATTCTTAGCTATCTGGATCCCCAGGTAACGAAAGTCCCTTGTTACCTTCCTCAACGGTAGGTCTTCTATTTCTCTACTCTGCTCCCCTGGATGCACCACAAACAACTCACTTTTCCCCATGTTCAATTTATACCCTGAAAAATCCCCAAACTCCCCAAGTATCCGCATTATTTCTGGCATCCCCTCCGCCGGGTCCGCCACGTATAGTAGCAAATCGTTCGCATACAAAGATACCCGGTGTTCTTCTCCTCCCCTAAGTACTCCCCTCCACTTCTTGGAACCCCTCAACGCTATCGCCAGGGGCTCAATCGCCAGTGCAAACAATAATGGGGACAGAGGGCATCCCTGCCTTGTCCCTCTATGGAGCCGAAAATATGCAGATCCCCGTCCATTCGTGACCACGCTCGCCACTGGGGCCCTATACAACAGCTGCACCCATCTAACATACCCCTCTCCAAAACCAAATCTCCTCAACACCTCCCACAAATAATCCCACTCCACTCTATCAAATGCTTTCTCGGCATCCATCGCCACTACTATCTCCGTTTCTCCCTCTGGTGGGGCCATCATCATTACCCCTAACAACCTCCGTATATTCGTGTTCAGCTGTCTCCCCTTCACAAACCCAGTTTGGTCCTCGTGGACCACCCCCGGGACACATTCCTCTATTCTCATTGCCATTACCTTGGCCAGGACCTTGGCATCTACATTTAGGAGGGAAATAGGTCTATAGGACCCGCATTGTAGCGGGTCCTTTTCCTTCTTTAAGAGAAGCGATATCGTTGCTTCAGACATAGTCGGGGGCAGTTGTCCCCTTTCCTTTGCCTCATTAAAGGTCCTCGTCAGTACCGGGGCGAACAAGTCCACATATTTTCTATAGAATTCGACTGGGAATCCATCCGGTCCCGGGGCCTTTCCCGCCTGCATGCTCCTAATTCCTTTCACCACTTCTTCTACCTCGATCTGTGCTCCCAGTCCCACCCTTTCCTGCTCTTCCACCTTGGGAAATTCCAGCCGATCCAAGAAGCCCATCATTCTCTCCCTCCCATCCGAGGGTTGAGCTTCATATAATTTTTTATAAAATGTCTTGAACACTCCATTCACTCTCTCCGCTCCCCGCTCCATCTCTCCTTCCTCATCCCTCACTCCCCCTATTTCCCTCGCTGCTCCCCTTTTCCTCAATTGGTGTGCCAGCAACCTGCTCGCCTTCTCCCCATATTCGTACTGTACACCCTGTGCCTTCCTCCATTGTGCCTCTGCAGTGCCTGTAGTCAGCAAGTCAAATTCTACATGTAGCCTTTGCCTTTCCCTGTACAGTCCCTCCTCCGGTGCTTCCGCATATTGTCTGTCCACCCTCAAAAGTTCTTGCAGCAACCGCTCCCGTTCCTTACTCTCCTGCTTCCCTTTATGTGCCCTTATTGATATCAGCTCCCCTCTAACCACCGCCTTCAACGCCTCCCAGACCACTCCCACCTGGACCTCCCCATTATCATTGAGTTCGAAGTACTTTTCAATGCACCTCCTCACCCTTAGACACACCCCCTCATCTGCCATTAGTCCCATGTCCATTCTCCAGGGTGGGCGCCCTCCTGTTTCCTCCCCTATCTCCAAGTCCACCCAGTGTGGAGCGTGATCCGAAATGGCTATAGCCGTATACTCCGTTCCCCTCACCTTCGGGATCAATGCCCTTACCAGCACAAAAAAGTCTATTCGCAAGTAGACTTTATGGACATAGGAGAAAAACGAGAACTCCTTACTCCTAGGTCTGCTAAATCTCCACGGGTCTACACCTCCCATCTGCTCCATAAAATCTTTAAGTACCTTGGCTGCTGCCGGCCTCCTTCCAGTCCTGGACTTCGACCTATCCAGCCCTGGTTCCAACACCGTATTAAAATCTCCCCCCATTATCAGCTTTCCCATCTCTAGGTCCGGAATGCGTCCTAGCATCCGCCTCATAAAATTGGCATTATCCCAGTTCGGGGCATATACGTTTACCAAAACCACCGTCTCCCCCTGTAGTTTGCCACTCACCATCACGTATCTGCCCCCGTTATCCGCCACTATAGTCTTTGCCTCGAACATTACCCGCTTCCCCACTAATACAGCCACCCCCCTGTTTTTCGCATCTAGCCCCGAATGGAACACCTGCCCCACCCATCCTTTGCGTAGCCTAACCTGGTCTATCAGTTTCAGGTGCGTTTCCTGTAACATAACCACATCTGCCTTAAGTTTCTTAAGGTGTGCGAGTACCCGTGCCCTCTTTATCGGCCCGTTCAGCCCTCTCACGTTCCACGTGATCAGCCGAGTTGGGGGGCTTCCTACCCCCCCCCCTTGTCGATTAGCCATCACCTTTTTCCAGCTCCTCACCCGGTTCCCACGCAGCTGTATCTCCCCCAGGCGGTGCCCCCCCGCCCATCCTCTCCCATACCAGCTCCCCCCTCTCCCCAGCAGCAGCAACCCAGTAATTCCCCCCTCCCACCGCCCCCCCCGCTAGATCCCCCGCTAGCGTAATTACTCCCCCCATGTTGCTCCCAGAAGTCAGCAAACTCTGGCTGACCTCGGCTTCCCCCCGTGACCTCGGCTCGCACCGTGCGATGCCCCCTCCTTCCTGCTTCTCTATTCCCGCCATGATTATCATAGCGCGGGAACCAAGCCCGCGCTTCTCCCTTGGCCCCGTCCCCAATGGCCAACGCCCCATCTCCTCCACCTCCCCTCCTCCCCCATCACCACCTGTGGGAGAGAGAAAAGTTACCACATCGCAGGATTAGTACATAAAACCCCTCTTTGCCCCCCACATTCGCCCCACCACTTTGTTCGAACGTTCTTTTTAATAACCCACTCATTCCAGCTTTTCTTCCACAATAAAAGTCCACGCTTCATCCGCCGTCTCAAAGTAGTGGTGCCTCCCTCGATATGTGACCCACAGTCTTGCCGGTTGCAGCATTCCAAATTTTATCTTCTTTTTATGAAGCACCGCCTTGGCCCGATTAAAGCTCGCCCTCCTTCTCGCCACCTCCGCACTCCAGTCTTGATAAACGCGGATCACCGCGTTCTCCCATTTACTGCTCCGAGTTTTCTTCGCCCATCTAAGGACCATTTCTCTATCCTTAAAACGGAGGAATCTCACCACTATGGCTCTGGGAATTTCTCCTGCTCTCGGTCCTCGCGCCATCACTCGGTATGCTCCCTCCACCTCCAACGGACCCGCCGGGGCCTCCGCTCCCATTAACGAGTGCAGCATCGTGCTCACATATGCCCCGACGTCCGCTCCCTCCACACCTTCAGGAAGACCAAGAATCCTCAGGTTGTTCCTCCTTGCGTTGTTTTCCAGTGCCTCCAACCTTTCCACACATCGTTTCTGATGTGCCTCCTGCGTCTCCGTCTTCACCACCAGGCCCTGTATGTCGTCCT
This sequence comes from Scyliorhinus torazame, assembly GCF_047496885.1. Classification (NCBI taxonomy): domain Eukaryota; kingdom Metazoa; phylum Chordata; class Chondrichthyes; order Carcharhiniformes; family Scyliorhinidae; genus Scyliorhinus; species Scyliorhinus torazame. Next base: position 46,364,600 of record NC_092715.1, on the reverse strand, counting down.
CATTCTCGGCTGCCTTTGCCTTCACGACCCGAAGCTCCCGCTCCTGGGTCTTTTGTTCCTCCTTTAGCCCTTCGATCGCCTGTAGTATCGGGGCCAACAGCTCTTTCTTCATTTCCTTTTTGATCTCTTCCACACAGCATTTCAAGAACTCTTGTTGTTCAGGGCCCCATGTTAAACTGCCACCTTCCGACGCCATCTTGGTTTTTGCTTGCCTTCCTTGCCGCTGTTCTAAAGGATCCACTGCAATCTGGCCACTTTCTCCTCCTTTTTCCATCCGTATCCAGGGGGGATTCCCTTCTGGTTTACCGCACAGTGTTTTTAGCCGTCAAAATTGCCGTTGGGGGTCCTATCAAGAGCCCAAAAGTCCGTTTCACAGGGAGCTGCCGAAACGTGCGACTCAGCTGGTCATCGCCGCACCCGGAAGTCCCAGCACCGGTTTTCAACCTGTCGATCTCTGTGAAGGAATAACCCATTGGACTTTGATTCTGGACTTTGGCCCACACGTGAAACAACAATTTTTTCTCTGTGGTCTTTGACCTGAAAATCTTTCTTTTCTCTAGCCCTCTTTTGCTGTATGAATGCAAAGGGAGCTACATTGTGACCCCACTTCCGTATTTAAGAGTGTGCAAATAAACTAACCTTTTGAGTTAATCCTATCTCAAGCTTGCTGTGGAGTTATTAATAGAATATTGGATTATGCCCAAAACTGAGGGGTCGGGAAATACCCCACCACTATAAAGTGTGTGTGGGTGGGTGGGGGGGTGCGGAAATCAGGATACCTTTCTGTTCTGTTTAGAGATGGGTGGTGAAACAAGAAATCTGTGCTGTTTAAATGAACCCCTCTCCTGTTCAGAACACCTTCCTTAACCCAAATACAGGTTGAGCACTTAATCAAAGCTGAGTTTTGAATGTAGCACTGATGGAGTGCCACGTTGTTAGAGGTCAGCATTCCCATGCAGTTGACACTGCAATCAGCCGTTAAGGGTTGCGTGAAGCAGGCACACCTCCACACTCCTAACCACAACACTTCCCCCCCCCCCCCCCCCCCCGCATCTCCCCAGAGACACTCAGTTCTTCACCCTTCATCTGCCTGCAGATAGTAAAGCTGGGATCAGGAAGTTGAGCCTTGTGAATGACAGAGATCGTTGTGAGAAGCATCTGCCACATTCGGCAATGTAACAACACTCGCTGTACATCAAAAAAATTAACGCATTGCCTCAGGCACTTTTGAGACGTTTTGATGTGAAGAGCTTTATATAAATACAACAGCCTTCAAATTAGGACACTAAGCATACTGAAACCCCTCCCTAGGCCATTTTCACAGTCGCCGTACCCTGTTTATGGTGGTACGGTTAAAGTTCCACTGAAATTAAACTGGAATTTCAGATGACCGGGTCAAGCCTTCATGGGATAATCCCACGGAATCCCACGGAGTTATTTTGGAGTTGAGTATTATTACTTTTCCATCTGTAGAGCATTGCTTTGGAAAATGTGAGTGTAAACTGTACAGAATTCTATTTCTTATTAAACCCATTGTACTATTGTAGCACCTGTTACCCCATGAACCAGTTCTTGGCGGACAGTAAGCTGGGATCTTCTGTAACCAGCTATGCGTCGGGATACTGAGGAGCTGCTTACTGATTCATCTTTTCTCCCAGATATTCACCTGGGCTCCGGAAAACCCGACCTGTGCATTTTTATGTTTGCAAGATGCAGTCGACACATATGTGACTCTACGATGGGATTTTCTATCTTTTCACGAAGGGGTTAAGTTCACAGTGTATCTTGCGAGCCACCACGGAGTGCATGAGAAATGTGGGTGCATGACGAGCTAGCGAGAAGGCCTGGTCTTGGTTCTCCAACAGCAGTCCAACTCCTGACATTGCTTAAATGCTCTCTAAACCACACCCGCCCTCAGGCCTTCCTTTGCCAACTAGTTTTTCCTCATGCCACACCACTAGATTCCCCCCTGCCACCTCTCTGTGCCCCCATATCTCCTTCATAGTCACTCACCCAGTAGGCACTGGACACAGTTCTCAGAAGCTATGCAATAGCAAAGGGAATTATTTAAAAATGATTGGGAAAGCATTAAACCTCTTACAGTCGAAAGAAACCCTGAATTCAAACTCAATATCATTGGTACTAGACCAAAATACCCAAGGGGGAAAAGATTTGTAAACCCTTAAGTGTCATTAGCTTTAGAAACAAACAAGAAACTACATCAAAGTCAAGATCTGTCATCAATGGCTTGTAAAAGAGACTCTAGAATCATAGAATTTACAGTGCAGAATGAGGCCATTTGGTCCATCGGGTCTGCACCGGCCCTTGGAAAGAGCACCCTACTTAAGCCCACATCTTCATCATATTCCCGTAACCCAGTAACTCCATGTAACCTTTTTGGACACTAAGGGCAATTTAGCATGGCCAATCCACCTAACCTGCACATCTTTGGACTGTGGGAGGAAACCGGAGCACCCGGAGGAAACCCACGCAGACTTAGGGAGAATGTACAGACTCCGCACAGATAGTGACCCAGCAGGGAATCGAACCTGGGACCCTGGAGCTGTGAAGCAACCATTGTGCTACCGTGCCGCCCTCTAGTTCTTGAAAACTACGTTTCCCCCACACCAAAAAATAAAAGTGCTGCCATTCACACACCAAAATGTTCTTCCGTACCCAGATAAAAATTTCACCTGAAATTTCTCTTGCGGTCCTATGGGGAAACTTGTCTCAGCCCAGGCATCAACAACGGAATCAGAGCTGGTCACTGTGTCGAACCCACATCACCAATGCAGTCAAAAAGGTGTTGGTAATGTTTGTGCTCTTGGCAAAGAATGGAGCAATTTATTCCTGCACAATATCTTCCCCAGAATGGTATCCTGAAATGGTTGCATTTGACAAGACTTATGAAAACAAGAGGAGGAGAAAGTAAATGGCAAAGACCTATAAATATCTTGGTTTACAGTCTCCCTGACAACAGATGTTCAGTCAGCCAAGCCAAGATTTTTGTTCTCGATGTTTTTAGTTTTTCTTTTCGTTGTGTTTTCCAGTTCTAGTTTGTCCCTCCTATATCCATGAGACATTGAGCTTTGGCTCAACATTCTAGAAGTAATCTCCAGAATTTCACTCAAGTGGTTGATGTGTTATGTACTGTGGGATAACACAGGCTGCAACTGGATGCAGCTTTAACCAAAAGATACTCCAGACCTTGAAGTTAGTTCAATCTGATTTATTGAACCAGTAGCACAGTTAGCACAGTTCTCTATGAGTTTGACTATCTGCTAACCTAAGTGTGGTTACTCTGTCTGACTGAACCAGACTAGCTCTTAGCCACGTGCTGGAGGTATGATACTGTACATACACCCTGACTCACTCTGTAGATGTTCATCAGTGGAAAGAGGCGGAGTGTGAGCGCCTCGTGCGTTTTATAGTGAGATACCACCCCGAGTGTCCTGCCTGATCATTGGTCATGTCCTTTTCCCTGTGTTCATTAGCTGCCTGTCTGTGCCTATCTGTATATCATTATCTGCATGTCTGCATATCATGACATCTCCCTGTCTGGGTCAAAAAATGCCAAGACGGGTGCAGTGGTGAGCTTGGCTTTCAGCTCAAAGGCAGTGGACCTTTTTACCAGGTTTCGTAGGACTGTGGTGTGTGAGGCCAGGTTTGGGATGAACTTGCCCAGAAAATTGACCATGCCCAGGAAGCGCAACACCGCCTGCTTGTCTTCAGGGACCGTCATGGCTTAGATGGCCTTGACCTTGTCTGTGTCCAGGCGCACGCCCTGCTGGAACTTGCGTGTCGACATGCCAAAGCAACATTTGGACCTGTTCAGCTTCAGGCCATTGGCATGGACACGGCAGAATAGCTGCTGGAGACGGGAAACATGCTCTTCAGGGGTCGTGGACCATATGATGATGTTGTCCACGTGCACATGAACCCCTTCAATGCCCTCCATCATCTGCTCCATGATGTGATGGAAGATCTCTGATGACGGGACAATGCCAAACGGATGCGATTATAGTAGTATCTGCCAAACGGTGTGTTGAAGGTGCAGAGCCTTCTGCTGGACTCATCCAGCTGGATTTGCCAAAATCCATGTGATGCATCTAACTTGGTGAAAAAACGTGCGTGTGCCATCTCACTGGTGAGTTCCTCCCGCTTCGGGATGGGGTAGTGTTCACGCATTATATTCTTATTGAGATCCTTGGGATCAATGCAGATGCGCATGTCTCCCGAAGGCTTTCTAACACATACCATCGAGCTGACTCAGTCAGTCGGTTCGGTTACCTTGCAAATGATGCCCTGTTGCTGAAGATCCTTGAGCTGTGCCTTCAGGCGCTCCCTCAGCGGAGCCGGGACCCGGCATGGTGCATGGACCACTGGCTTGGCATCAGGTCGTAGCAGAATCTTGTATCGATATGGCAGCGTGCCCATCCCGTCGACCACATCCGGATACTGAGCGAGGATGTCGTCAATGCCGGCCTGAAGATCCACATTGGAGGATGTCGTTGTGTAAACCCGCTGCACGAGGTTCAGCTGCTTGCAGGCATGCGTGCCAAATAGGGATGCCCTGTCTGGCTTGACAATTTCAAAACGTAACCGTGCATGGGTGCTCCAGTTGGAGACGAGTAGATAGCAGGATCCCAGTGCCGTGATGGCATTTCCATTGTAGTCCAGGAGCCTGCAGGCTGCTGGAAGGACCTTGGGGGACTTCTTGATGCGTTTGAAATCTGCCTGTGAGAGGAGGTTGGCAGTAGCACCTGTGTCCAGCTTAAACTGGATGGAACAGTGGTTGACCTGCATCACTGCACGCCATTCGTCCGCAGAATCCACACCAAGGATGGATTGAATTTGTGATGAGTTGGGTGTGGCATATTCACATTTGGTAATGATGCCCACACAGTAGGCATTCTTCCTCTGGATCCGTTGTGCTGCCAGGATCAGAATCGTGGAATCGTTGTTGCACACTCTGAACGTGCCGTTGTCGGAATTGGGAGCGCTGGCCCCTGACTGGTGGTGCAGACCTGCACAAGGCTGCATAGTGTCCAGGTTTCCCGCAGTTTAAACATTGCCTGCCTCTTGCAGGGCTGTGTTTCTTTAAGTGGGTGTTGCCGCAGTTCGAACACGTCATGACGTCGCCGTCCTGACGCTCCGTGCATCATCACACATGCGCAGTGCGGGTGTCGGCTAATTCGTTATCCCGTTCGCATCGCGCATGCATGGGGCACGGGAAAAGCGCGCGAAATGGCTGCTTTCATCCATGCTGAGGTGCTGCATCCGGGAGATGGCCTGCACACTCTGCCTCGTGGGAGGCACATTTCTCATTTTCAGCCGATTTGTACTGGGCAGAGCGATTTTTGGCGTGCTCATGCACTGTGCATGTTTCAATCGCGACTGGCAGGGTCATATGCTTGATTTTCAGTAGCTGCTCTCTCAGCGGATCAGAGTGAACTCCAAAAACGATTTGGTCTCTGATCATGGAGTCAGCAATATCACCAAAGTTGCAGGACAGCGCTAGCAGGCGAAGGTTAGTTAAGAAGGAGTTGAAAGATTCATTTTTACCTTGTAGATGCTGTTTGAATATGTAGCGCTCGAAGATTTAATTGGTGTCCACTTCACAGTGACAATCAAACTTGTCCAGGATGGTGAAACTTTGTCTTGTGCAGCAGAAACATTTGCTTGAATGTCCGCCAGTTGGCACTGAGATTGCCGGAGGTCCTGAGCTGGTGAGGAGCTTGAATCTTCTCCATGGTGCCGGGATACATTCGCTGGTCGTCACGGAACGGACTGAGGTAAACCACCTAGATTAAACAGTTTCCTGGTAGCATGATGTGTTGTGTACTCTGGGATAACACAGGCTGCAACTGGATGCAGCTTTAACCAAAAGATACTCCAGACCTCGAAGTTAGTTAAATCTGATTTATTGAACCAGTAGAACAGTTAGCACAGTTCTCTATGAGTTTGATTCTCTGCTAACCTAAGTGTGGTTACTCTGTCTGACTGAACCAGGCATGGGCCACACGGTAGCATAGTGGTTAGCACAATTGCTTCACAGCTCCAGGGTCCCAGGTTCCATTCCCGGCTTGGGTCACTGTCTGTGCGGAGTCTGCACGTTCTCCCCGTGTGTGTGTGGGTTTCCTCCGGGTGCTCTGGTTTCCTCCCACAGTCCAAAGATGTGCAGGTTAGGTGGATTGGCCATGATAAATTGCCCTTAGTGCCCAAAATTGCCCTTAGTGTTGGGTGGGGTTACTGGGTTACACGGATAGGGTGGAGGTTTGGGCTTGGGTAGGGTGCTCTTTCCAAGAGCCGGTGCAGACTCGATGGGCCGAATGGCCTCCTTCTGCACTGTAACTTCTATGATATGATTCACTATCTCTGAGCCACGTGCCGGAGGTGTGATACTGTACATACACCCTGACTCACTCTGTAGATGTTCATCAGTGGAAAGAGGCGGAGTGTGAGTGCCTCGTGCTTTTTATAATGAGATACCACCCCTGAGTGTCCTGCCTGCTTATTGGTCATGTCCTGTTCTCTGTGTTCATTAGCTGCCTGTCTGTGCCGATCTGTATATCATTATCTGCATGTCTGCATATCATGACAGTGGTCACTTTTCACATATCCGTCTTTGTGACATTATTAGTTAGAACATTGGACACAAGCCATGCTCATGGTGGTGGAAGCTGATGCCACTGGTCCAATGGAATATAAAGCAAGAGTTATAAAGCAGCCTTCAGGTGTAGGCTCAGTTGGTTGCACTCTCACCTCGGAGTCAGAAGATTTGTGGGTTAAATTCTAATCCAGTACTTGAACACAAATTTCAAGACTGATACTCCAGCACAGTGTCACCGCAGAGATCCTTCAGTGTGATTTGGACAAGTTGAATCAGTGGGCAATGAATGGCAGATGCATTATAATTTGCATAAATGCGACGTTACAAGAGTCTAAAAAATTATGAGGGGCATAGACAGAGTGGATAGTCAGAGACGTTTTCCCAGGGTAGAGGGGTCAATTACTAGGGGGCATAGGTTTAAGGTGCGAGAGGCAAGGTTTAGAGGAGATGTACGAGGTAAGTTTTTTTACACAGAGGGTAGTGGGTGCCTGGAACTCGCTGCCAGAGGAGGTAGTGGAAGTAAGGACGATAGTGACGTTTAAGGGGCATCTTGACAAATACATGAATAGGATGGGAATAGAGGGATACGGACCCCGGAAGTGTAGAAGATTTTAGTTTAGACAGGCATGGTCGGCACGGGCTTGGAGAGCCGAAGGGCCTGTTCCTGTGCTGTACTTTTCTTTGTTCTTTGTTCTTATCCACTTTGGTGGCAAAAACAAGAAGGCAGACTTTTCTCTGAATGGCCATAAATTAGGAGAGGGAGACATGCAACGAGACCTGGATGTCCTCGTACAGCAGTCACTGAAGGTAAGCATGCAGGTGCAACAGGCGGTAAAGGAGGCAAATGGGATGTTTGCCTTCATTGCCAGAGGATTTGAGTACAGGAGCAGGGATGTCTTGCTGCAATTATACAGGGCCTTGGTGAGGCCACACCTGGAATATTGTGTGCAGTTTTGGTCTCCTTATCTGAGGAAGGATATTTTTGCTTTCGAGGGAGTGCAGCGAAGGTTTACCAGACTCATTCCTGGGATGGCAGTACTGACTTACGAGGAGAGATTGAATTGGTTAGGATTGTATTCGCTGGAGTTTAGAAGAATGAGAGGGGATCTCACAGAAACCTAGTAAATTCTAACAGGACTGGACAGGACAAGAACAATGTTCCGGATGGTGGGTGTGTCCAGAACTAGGGGTCACAGTCGGAGGATACGGGGTAGGCCATTTAGGACAGTGATGAGGAGACATTTCTTCACCCAGAGAGTGGTGAGCCTGTGGAATACGTTACCACAAGAAGTAGCTGAGTCCAAAACATTGTATGATTTCAAGAAGCCGTTAGATATAGCACTTACGGCGAAGGGGATAAAAGGATATGGGGGACTGTCAGCACGCTGGCACAGTGGGTTAGCCCTGTTGCCTCACGGCGCCGAGGTCCCAGGTTCGATCCCGGCTCTGGGTTACTGTCCGTGTGGAGTTTGCACATTCTCTCCGTGTTTGCGTGGGTTTTGCCCCCACAACCGAAAGATGTGCAGGCTAGGTGGATTGGCCACGCTAAATTGCCCCTTATTTGGAGAAAATGAATTGGGTACTCTAAATTTTTTTTTTTTTAAATTAAAAGGATATGGGGGAAAGCGGGATTAGGCTATTGAGTTGGATGATCAGCCATGATCATAATGAATGGGGGATGGGCTTGAAGCAGCGAAAGGCCTCCTCCTGCTCCTATTTTTTCAATGTTTCTATGTACTGAGCCACTGCAACACTGTCAGAGGTGCCATCTTTTGAACAAGACAACAAACTGAGGGCCTGATGGCCCTCTGAGGCAGGCGTAAAAGATCCCATTGCATTATTTTTAAAAGACCAAGGAGGGGTTAACCCAATGCCCTGATCAATATTTAATCCTCAATCAACATCACACAAAACGGATGATCTGGTCATTAGTTCATTGTGAGAGCTATCTTTGAGCAAATTGTCCACTGTGTTTTACATTACAAATGCGATTACACGTCGAAAGTACTTCATTTTCTTTACAAAGCACTTTGGGAGGGCCGATGGTTGCGAAAGTTGCTGTCTAAATGCAAGGGTGCGATTCTCCGGAAAGATTTCTAAGTGTGGTAGTGAACAGGAACTGACGCAAGCTTCCCGGTGCCCGGCCCGGCTAGCCAGCAATGCTATTCAACGTTAATTGGTCTACTTAATGAGAGCCCCATGGGCTTCTCATTGCAAATGAAGTCTCGCCAGCCAATTCGCTGGGACCGCGCTCACCAGTCGACCCCATCCCCGCTAACAAGGTCAAGCAGCACTTAAACAGCAGTTGCACAGCCAGCCCCACTCTGCTTGCAGCCATGGTGTCGGGGCGACCAGCCCCAAGTTTCTGGGATGCAGGCCTGGGGAGGCTTCTCGATGTGGTGGAGGCCAAGAGGGATGTCCTGTTTCCCCAAGGGTCCTGGAGGGTGAGCCAGAGTGCAGCCAGTGCGGCCTGGGATGAGGTGGCGGTGGCCGTGAGCTCAGGGAATGTGACCAGGAGGACTGGTCTCCAGTGTTGTGCATCCTGGGGACATACATAGACGTAGAGGTGGAGTAAGGAAGGTTACGCACGTTGAGGATCACTGAGGGCAAGGGGGGAGAGGGGGGTAGAGGGTGGGGGGGGGGGTAGGCATGGGGTGCGGGGGTGGGGGGGAGAATGGGGTGACCCCATCGGCAGAGTAGGGCAATGTGGGACACCTGTGACACATTAAAACCCTTGACCACAAGCGGTATGAAGCCTCTGTCACTTTCTTCAGCAATGCGGCCCGACCTCCAAACCCTTGGCCCATCTCTATCAGCAATTTCCCCTCCCATAGCGCTTACCCTCCCTCCGACCATGGACATGTCCCCAGGGCTGTGTCCCATCCCTGGGTGTTCAGATGTTGCCTGCTGCGTGTGTGATGTTGCCTCTCGCAGTGTTCAAGCACAGTGTCCATGCATCAAGGTGTGATTGGGATGCTAGGCAATAACTCCCACATGCTCATGGCCCGCCCACCCATGGGAATCCACTTGGGTTGTGTGAAGTGCTCACTTAACCATGATTACCAATTCCCTATCAGCAATCGCCTTCAGCCACATGGCCAGAGGCCTCGGCAGTTGGTGGGGGTTATGGGTGGTCGGTGGGACAGACGGGTATGGGCTAGGGTTGCCCCCAGAATGAGTACACACAATTCAGGGATTGGCATGATGGGTGCCCCACTCCCCACCTCTACAAAAGGTGCCCCCTGATGTGTTGGGTGTTCTGGATCACATACAGGTCACCAACACTTGAAGTAGTGCAACACTATTTTATTAAAAGGTTAAATATTTAAACATACTTGAACTGTGAGTAAATACAATACTAGCTTTAACTAAAGACCTTTGCCTTGTCCTAACTAGTTGATGCACTCAGCACATGGTGAATGTCTGTGTTGCAGGCTGTGAGCTCTGTGCTCGAATGAGCGGGAACTCTGATGCCCCCTGTCTTTATAGTGTGTGTGCTCTCACTGGTGATTGGCTGCGGTGTTGTGTATGTTGATTGGTCCCACTGTGTCCCCATCAGTGTGTGTCTGCACCATGATATACTGGTGTATATTATGACCCCCCCCCCCAAAGCAAGAGCCCCCACCTTCCACCGAGCACTGGGGCAGAATGCCCAGCGCCCCCGGACTCATTGCCTGTGAACAAAGATAGCTACTCACTTCCTCACCTCCCCACAGAAGCCCTTCCGCCAGGTTCACATTTTTTAACAGGAGTACTAATCGACGCCAGTGTGACCACTTACTGGGCGGCCAATGAATCAGGGAGGCCGTTAGATATGGGGTCGTTCCCATTAATTGAATGGAAATAGGGCTTAAGTGGTGATAATTGGTTTCTTGCACACTGCGGCGTGACCCCGATTTCGCCTATGGGAGTGGGCCGATTGCATCGCCAACTGTTTGCCGCCTGGCGCAGTTTTCATTTGCAGTCTCTCCCGCTATTCACCGACCTCGTTTCGCTCGGGTGAGAGTGCAACGAGGCCTGAAAACCGTGCCCCAAGTCTTTCTTTTATCATGTATCCTCCAGCTTGCATTGCATATTAACGGTTAAGACCTTAAGACCATGAGAGATAGGAGCAGAATAAGGCCATTCAACCCATTAGGCCTGTTCCGCCATTAAATCTTGGCTGATATTTTCCTCATCTCAATTCTCCTGCCTTTTCCCCATAAACCTCTGATCCCCTTATGAATCAAGAACCTATCTATCTCTGCCTTATTGACACTCAACAACTTGCCCTCCACAGCCTTCTGCGGCAACGACTTCTGCAGATTCCCCACCCCCTGGCCGAAGAAATTCCTCCTCATCTCAGTTTCAAAGGATTGTCCCTTCAGTCTGAGGCTGTGCCCTCGGGTTCTAGTCTCTCCAACTAGTGGGAACAGTAATCAAAGCATACATTTTAAAAATGAGTTGAGTAAGGTACCCAGTGTTTTGATATAACAGTTCCTACAAATCAACTTCTCTGACAGATTTCTATTAATGACCAGTATAATTATTCATTCCAGAACATAATATGACCTACTAATTATATACTATAATAATCTAATTATCACATGTTTACAGATACTGCACTTTTACATTGCACAGAACCATTGTCTTTTAGTGCAGTATCTATTCTATTTGCATTGCTCTATTATCTCTCCTGGTTAGAGCACCTCAGGCCAGCCACGCCCAAGCTCTGTTTTTAAGCACACACCAAATGCAGGTGTCAGCAATCATTCAATTAGCCCCAAGTGTCTCACTCTCTGACAACCTGACCTTTGAACTGATCATTTAATCCCTTCATATCTGGTTTGCCCCTCTTTGACCCCTCTCATCTCTCATGTCATTTTTGTCTGATTACGGTGCCCACGCTGGGCTTCTCTTCGCTATTTCTTTGACAGATCTCCAATTTTGTTTCATTCCATTCTTGCGTCTGCCCGTAACCTTTTACTCCTCTCTGTGAGCCAAACAAGTTTGGCTGGGGATGTGTTTGGCTGCACGCTGTTCCTACAGGATTGCCAGCATGAAGGAGTGTCCTCATTTTCTTTGTCTCAAATCTATGAAAGAAATGGCAAACTCACTGGCGGGGTGGGGCGGAACGAAGGTTTGTTCCTGTCAATCTGCACAAGGTTGATAATTCCACCCAGTTCTAACATCGAAGGCAAGTTCTGTATAAGGCTCAGCATTTCTCTGAAGATTACTCCAGGCTGTTTTCATTTACCTCCCAAAACATTTTTATTCCACTGGAATTCTGTTGATAGTGCAATGTAAAGGATTTGAAGACGTAACAGCGGAGGCCCAGTTGCCATTGCCAGCTGTGCTTGGATCAATCCTCAGGGTCAAGAGATATGGGGATAAGGCAGGACCAGGGATTGAACGTGAGATCAGCCATGATTATAATGAATGGTGGAGCAGGCTCGAAGGGCCGAATGGCCTCCTACTGCTTCTATTTTCTTGGTATCTTTCTATGTATGTCCAGCACATGGCCAACCATCCCATCCAATCGAAAAGCCTTTTTCTCTAATTCAGCAACAGCAGCCGATATTTATATTGCGCCTTTAACATAATAACATGCTCTTCAGGGTAGCTTTTAAGAAGCATCTGGCAAGAAAGAAAGGTAGAGAGGCAGCGAGGTTTAAAGAGGGAATTGCATGGCTTTGGGCCTATTAAAACATTTCCTATCTTTTAGAACTAAGAAATGAAAATGATGAAAGAAAATAAAGAAAAAACATGTTTTTGAGCAGAGGTGTAAGCAGATGTCAAGGAAGGGAAGGAAGATAATGCTCACCCTTAACACCAGATTCAATAGTATTTTTGGAAATGTGCAGACAATTATTGCTGCCGTGACAGTAAGGAATGGTTCAATGTTGAGCACTCAAGGCAAATGCAGGGTGGACATGCAGGGTAAGTTCACTCCATGTCATTCTACCTCAAATGAAAATCTCCATAATGCACTCCAGTGTGGAATAGTTATCACTTCTGAAAGTGAGGAGCAATTTAGTGACAAAGGGCTTAAAATGACAGGAACAAGAAAGAGAATATAATGTCAAACAGCTGAACCCAGTGTAGACATTGCTACAGAAGTTATTTTAATTAAAACATTTTTTTTTTAGAGAATTCCATTCTTTTGTTTTCTCCAATTAAAGGGCAATTTAGCACGGCCAATCCACCTACCCTCCACATTTTTTGGGTTGTGGGGGTGAGACCCATGCAGACATGGGGAGAATGTACAAACCACACAGGGACAGTATCCCGGGGCCGGGATCGAACCCGGATCCTCAGTGCAGTGAGGCAGCAGTGCTAACCACCATGCCACCGTGCTGCCCGAATTGCTACAGAAATTAAACAAAAGCTTTGCCTTTCATCGTAAATTATATTTTATTTCCCTTTTTCCCCTCCCACATGTATGCAAGAAATACGTTTTGACTGTGCATTTTCCGCAATGCAAGCACCGGTCTGCATAAGTTATTAGATTTCCCAAAGATTTCCACCCCAACCCGAGCATTATATTATATCCCATTGAGATTAGCTGATTAAAAATCATCCCCTTTTAATTTCCAGTTTTGCATTTTTAAAACCCTACGGCCAGCGTCAGATTTGAGTAATCAGAGGGCAGCACGGTGGCACAGTGGGTTAGCCCTGTTACCTCATGGTGCCAAAGCCCCAGGTTTGATCCCAGCTCTGGGTCACTGTCCGTGTGGAGTTTGCACATTCTCCCCGTGTTTGCGTGGGTTTCGCCCCCACAACCCAAAAGATGTGCAGGCTAGGTGGATTGGCCATGCTAAAAAAAAATGAATTGGGTACTCTAAATTTATATTTTAAAAAAAGTTGAGTAATCAGCTAAGGCACAGAGTACAGCTCCCACAACGGAATGCAGGCTTTGATGATTACCCTTACTGTGCCCAGTGTGTGATGCCATTTCTTCTCACACTGAGATTGACAAGACCTTTGTTCAGATTATTATTTTTTTCTTGTTTTTAAAATTTAGAGTACGCAACTCTTTCTCGGACAGTGACCCGGGGCCGGGATTGAACCCGGATCCTCAGGACCGTGAGGCAGCAGTGCTAAACACTGCGCTACCAGAGGCAGCCGTGCTAACCACTGCGTCACCATGCTGCCCAGTTGGATCAGATTATTAAGGGATTTTTTTTTTTTCATTCGTTCGAGGGATGTTGCCATAGTTGGCTAGACCAGCAATTATTACCCAACCCCAGATTTCCTTGAAATATGAAGCTAAGGCAAGTGAAGGGAATTTAGGTAATGGTCAACTACGATCGAGCTGAATGGCAGAGCAGCTCCCAAGGGCTGAATGGCCGGCTCCTGTTCTTATCTGTTTTCTCCACCAAAAAGGAGGGCCAATTCAGTACCACAGGCTCCATTCCACAAGAACTGGAATGGAGCTGCCCAAACATATTTCACAAAGCAGCACTCGGTACACTGGCCAAGAAAGACAAGACTTGTTCAATGTGTCTGGGTTACATTGAAATCCAGGGCCTCATGATAAAAGGGCAAGGTTTGTTGATCTACTGTGTTATTCAGTTCTCAAACAGACTCGCCTCTGGTGAAATAAAAGCATTGGTGGTCGGAATCCAAAAAAGGCACATTTTTAATATGAGGAATCCTGGCAAGGCTTTAATTTATTGCCTTAAGTAGCAACTGTTTTTTACAATCTGGCAAGGGCAGAGCGAGTGGGTATTTCCTACCCTGTGCCAGCCTCATTCTTTAAACAATCCACTCACTTTACCCAGTGCCAGCTCACAAATTAGCCAATTCATTAAAATCAATTCCACAATTTCTCATGGTGGGATTTACTACACATATAAACTGCTGTCGGTAGGAGATGACAATCAGCAAGTAAAATACTTATATATATAAAATCAAATTCAGGGTAGCACGGTGGCGCAGTGGTTAGCACTGGGATTATGGTGCTGAGGACCCAGGTTCGAATCCCGACCCTGGGTCACTGTCCGTGTGGAGTTTGCCCATTCTCCCCGTGCCTGCATGGGTTTCACCCCCACAGCCCAAAGATGTGCAGGTTAGGTGGATTAGCCATGCTAAATTGCCACTTAATTGGAATTTTTTAAAATTGGGTATTCTAAATTTATAAAAAATAAATAAATAAAATTCACAGGTGACAGTTTTTCACCGGATAATCCAGAATTTGCTAAAAAAAAAACGAACACACAATGACCCTTTTCTAATATAGCTTTATGCACTCTCCTTCTGTCTCTCATGTTCTGTTCTTCTTAATCTTGCCATCCCCTGCAATCCGTTTTAACACATACGGCAGAGGCATCTCCCATCATGATTCTGTTTACATGGCAAATATGTTCTCGTCTTCCTCTCTCGCATCAAAGGTTTCCTCAAAACCTATCTTGTTGCCCTGTATAAGTTTCCTCATCAACCTCCTGCTCACAGTGCATCATTCTTGCCTAAAAGCTGCCTCAGGACATTTTGCTGCATGAAAAGCACATTGATTGACAGCAGGTGGACATAAGTGGGATCAGGGGGTTGGATAGGGTGGACAGTGAGAGCCTTCTCCCGTGGATGGAAATGGCTGGCACGAGGGGACATAACTTTAAACTGAGGGGTAATAGATATAGGACAGAGGTCAGAGGTAGGTTCTTTACGCAAAGAGTAGTGAGGCCGTGGAATGCCCTACCTGCTACAGTAGTGAACTCGCCAACATTGAGGGCATTTAAAAGTTTATTGGATAAACATATGGATGATAATGGCATAGTGTAGGTTAGATGGCTTTTGTTTCGGTGCAACATCGTGGGCCGAAGGGCCTGTACTGCGCTGTATTGTTCTATGTTCTATGTTCTATGGTCGACTGCTCGATCAGGCCAATTTTTCTTTCCATTTAAATCAGTGGGAGGAAATCTCGGGCCGTGTAAAAAATTAGCAACTAACCCACCGCTGCCCATATCCTGTATTTTGTTTTTAAAATTTAGAGTACCCAATTCATTTTTTCCAATTAAGGGGCAATTTACCATGTTCAATCCACCTAACCCGCACATCTTTGGGTTGTGGGGGCGAAACCCACGCAAACATGGGGAGAATGTGCAAACTCCACACGGACAGTGACCCAGAGCCGGGATCGAACCTGGAACCTCAGCGCCATGAGGCATATCCTGTATTTTTTAACTATTTCACAAGGTGTGGTCATCGCTGGCCAGGCCAGAATTTATTGCTCATCCCTAATTACCCTTGAGAAGGTGGTGATGAGCAGCCTTCTTTAACCGCTACAGTCCCTGTGGTGTAGGTACACCCACAGTGCTGCTAGGGCGGGGGGGGGGGGGGGGGGGCGGGGGGGGGGGGGGGGGGGGGCGGGGGGGAGAGTTCCAGTGACAATGAAGGAAAAACGGTATAGTTTCAAGTCAGGAATGTGTGTGACTTGGAGGGGGACTTGGAGGTGATAGTGATCCCATGTATCTGCTGCCCTTGTTTTCTAGGTGGCAGAGACCACGGGTTAAAAAGGAGTGGATGAATAGGTTAGAATTGGCACTGCTGTAAGCTGCTGTTATTATTTTTAAAAATTTAGCAATCAATTATCGAGCCTATTCCGACTTTTGAAAGCATTTGCATCAGCAACATAGCAAATCGCGGAACTTAAACACGATTCTAACCCCAATCCTCCTAAAGTGACTTGGAAGCCCTTATTAAAGGTTGGGATTGCGAACTTCTGAGAAACACTTCTCAACTCTTGCACATAATGGTAAGAGAATGGTGCACGTGAAGCTTTTATTAACATGAATTTGGGAAGAAGAAGTGAAGCTATGTTTACCACGATGTGGAACGTGATGCTGTTTGAATAGTCCAATAAAATAAACTTTCAAATGCTGCAATTCTAAGGGTATTCTTGTTACAAGATTGCTACAAGAATACGTGCCACACATCTACTCAAGCTAAACTAAGACTAGCTATCAATTATCTGTAATCTTTCTCTCTTCCTCTAAATCTCAGTTGGGGCAGCCAGTAAACCATCAAACACAACTCTTTTTCTGGCATTGCAATAGGTCAGCTAAATCCATTCTGAATTAAGGAAGCTTCTTTCCCCACACATTTAGCGTACCCAATTATTTTTTTTTCCAATGAAAGGGCATTTAGCGTGGCCAATTCACCTACCCTGCACATATTTTAGGGTTGTGGTGTGAGACCCACACAGCCACCGGGAGAATGTGCAAACTCCACGCAGGCAGTGACCCACTGCCGGGGTCGAACCCGGGTCCTCGGCGCTGGTAGGAAGCAGTGCTAACCACTGTGCCACAGTGCTGCCCAACTGAATTAAGGGAGTTAACAATGATTCACAAAATATAAAATGTATGCTGCAGATTTTCCATGCCAAAGCTAAATGATTTCAAAAACTTTCAAACATTTTATCTGTTTGCCTGTATTTATTCCAAAGCAAAACAGCCCGTTCTTGAACAGTAAACCGGACAACTGCACAGTGTCCTGTGCCCTTTGATAGCAACTAAAACTTGTATTTATATTTCACCTGCAAAATGCTAAAACATTCCAACGCATTTCATAGATCACAGATCATAGAATTTACAGGGCAGAAGGAGGCCATTCGGCCCATCGGCCTGCACCGGCCCTTGGAAAGAGCACCCTACGCAATCCCATGCCTCCACCATATCCCCATAACCCAGTAACCCCACTTGACCTTTTGGACACTAAGGGGCAATTTATCACGGCCAATCCACCTAACATCTTTGGACTGAGGGAGGAAAGCGGAGCACCCGGAGGAAACCCACGCAGACACAGGGAGAAAGTGCAAACTCCACACAGACACCCGAACCCAGGTCCCTGGTGCTGTGAAGCAGCAGTGCTAATCACTTAGACACCGTGCTGCCCATTATGAAACAAAATTGATAACAAGCTACATAAGGATATTTTATAACAGAGTACATGGAGTTTGGACTGATGATCAAAAGCTTGATCAAAGACGTATGCTTTAAATAGTGTGTTAGGCGCGGCACGGTGGTGCAGTGGTTAGCACTGCTGCCTCACAGCGCCGAAGACCCTGGTTCGATCCTGGCCCAGGTCACTGTCCGTGTGGAGTTTGCACATTCTCCCCGTGCTTGCGTGGGTCTCACCACACAACCCAAAGATGCGCAGGGTTGGTGGATTAGCCATGCTAAGTTTCCGTTAATTGGAAAAAAAAGATTTTAAATAGTGTGTTAAATGTGAAATAGAAGTAGAGAGGGCCCACAGAGCTGAAGGCACAGCGCCAATAGTGAAGCGAGGATTGGGGGTTGAAGGAGGTTACAGAGATAGAGCAGGGGAGGCCATGGAGGCATTTAAAAACAAGAATGAGAATCCGGGAAGTGCCACTCAAACACCCTGGCAGAGTCAGCCTGGCATTGCCAGGATGCCAAAGTGGCACTGTCAGGGAGCCAAGGTGTCAGGATGTCACTTCCAGGGGTCTGGCCCAAGTTTTGGTGGGGGTGGTGGGGGGTGGGGGGGGGGCCTTCCCCATTGTAAGGAGGGGGGGGGGTTCCAGGGGCCTCATGAAAATCGGGCGGGTTGGTGAAGGAGGGAAGGAGGTGAGATCCAAAAGGTTGGGGGGGGGGGGGGCGGGGGGGGAGTGCAGAGATCGGGGCTGATGGTCAAAATGGCGCCCTGACCTGCGAGGAACCATTCTTGCTAGCGAGGTAAATGGACTGAAATGAAACCTCAGTGAGGAGTGTCTCCCAAGGCACAAAAACCGGCAAAGTGCCGGTGAATAGTGGGGTGAATCCCCTGCCAAATGAGCTCAAAACAGCACTTTAAAACTTTCCTATTGAATCGTGCCCATAGATTTAGATAATTCATCATCCATTTCTTTTCAATATGACTAATTGCTCCTGACTTTTTGATTTCAGTGCTCCTCAATATTCCACAGTGAATTCTTTCTCTATTTCAATTTTATTCCCCTTGGAGCTGGGAGAACCAATTTTTGGAGATTTGGATGTCAAGTCAAAAAGGAATGCCAGAGAAGTGGAGATACAGAAAAGGTTTGAATTTATAGGCCTCCCAATTGTTTTGAGTAGCATACATGTCAAAGGTCAGTCACCCCAGCACCAGACATGCTCATTGCCTCCCTCCCTCTATCACTTTTCAAAATGATAGGGTTAATTGGCAGGGAGGTTGGAAGATGGAAGCCTTTGTTACTCCATTTCCAAAAGAGTGGATCTACCACAGGGGCAACCATTACTCACCAACCCACTGAGGTTAACCAAGTGTCTTTGTAGCGTTTGTGTCCAAATGGTTTCTGACAGAATCCACCTGAGTCAGGAACGGAGTCTTAAGAACATTTCCTCTGATACTATAACTCAGGCGTTCTCATGCCAAGCTATGCTTATTTAATACTTTATTTAGCCAACTATTTGCAACATCTTGCTGACTTTCCCAACTGCTCATCTCTCCTAGACTTGTTTATTCCACTGGATAACTGAGAGGCCCTTCTGCTTGTTTGTTGGACTTCACCTCGGACCTGAGTCGCCACAGGTGCGACGAGCCGAATCTCAAAGCTGCCGTCAACACTGGGGACCCCAACGAGCTGATGGGCGACAGATTCTTGCATTGTAATCTTATCTTATATTATATTCTTATGTCATGTTATCATTTGCTAATAATGTAGAGTAGACAGACGTCTGTCATTGTTCTCTTAATTACATTGTTTTCGGGGCGGCGCGTGGCGCAGTGGTTAGCACTGGCACTATGGCGCTGAGGACCCGGGTTCGGATCCCGGCCCTGCGTCACTGTCTGTGTGCAGTTTGCACATTCTCCCCGTGTCTGAGTGGGTTTCACCCCCAAAACCCAAAAATGTGCAGGTTAGGTGGATTGGCCACGCTAAATTGTCCCTTAATTGGAAAAGAAAATTAATTGGGTACTATAAATTCATATTTTTAAAAAAATTACATGGTTTCCAAATCACAAAGAACCTTTGGAGCAATCCAAGACAAGCAGCCAGGCCAAAAAAGTGTAGAGCTCCCTATAAGAATCTCTTTCTTGGACGAAGATTTACATTTACTTTCGCAGTATACAACCCATTCTGTTTTTTTTCAATTTTAGAGTGCCCAATTCATTTTTTCCAATTAAGGGGCAATTTAGCATGGCCAATCTACCTAGCCTGCACATATTTGGGTTGTGGGGGCAAAACCCACGTAAACACAGGGGAATGCGCAAACTCCACACGGACAGTGACCCAGAGCCGGGATCGAACCTGGGACCTCGGCGCCGTGAGACAACAGGGTTAACCCACTGCGCCACCTTGCCGCCTGCAACCCATTCTTAATAAAAAACCCTCAGTTGTTGCACTATCCATGCTGTGAGACCAATGGATCCACCTTGCAATTTTCTCATTAGATTGTCAGCTGAGCTGGAGGACATTTACAATAGCAAGCACCTTGTTGCAACATGTCTGATGCTTGGCTCTCAAAGCCTACACTATAATGAGGGTTGCTGGTATGTTAGCATTTTAATTATGATGCTGTATATCCATGGTGATTACGCAAGTCATTTTAAAGATCAGCACATTATCTAAATTGCGAATGAAATAACAGAAACAAACCATTAATTAAAACATATAACTGTAACAGCTTGGATGAAATTGGCTGAGGAATTCCTGGAGACTAGCATTTATTTTATGACTGGAAGGTAAAGTTGAACTCCTGCCCAGGAAAATCAAACAGAGACCTGTCACGCTGATGACTGAGGATGGTTACGGGATGACTTCCATGAATTCCATACATGAAAAAGCAAAGGCACCTCTTCCATTGTTGCTGTGCTTCTGATTCAAGGAACATGTTGTTCTCACCGGCAGCCAATGACATAATATCAACGGGAAGGGGCAGCACAGTGGCCCAGTGGTTAGCACTGCTGCCTCACTGCGCCGAAGACACGGGTTCGATCCCGGCCCCGGGTCACTGGCTGGGTGGAGTTTGCACAGTCTCCCCATGTCTGCGTGGGTCTCACCCCCACAATCCAAAGATGTGCAGGGCAGGTGGATTGGCCACGTTAAATTGCCCCATAATGGCAAACATTTTTTGAGAATGTGAAAAAAAATATCAACAGGACACATTCTGTGGCAGTGTGACTGGATTTTAACTTCTAATAGGTCCCGAGAGCAAAGGTCGCAAAGAGAAAATAATCAACCTCTCCAATATGGGGGTTTGGGGGTGGACCACAGCAGAGGGGAAAAAAATACGGAAGTGTGGAGTTCAGAGGTCAGAGGCCCCCTGCTCCAGCACCATTCCCCAGAGAGTCAGTAGCAAAGAAAACTTTATTTTTATTTCTGGAATATTGGTGAGTCATTCAAGATCCAGAGACTGAAAAAAAAACACTTGATGATATCAACTGAGGCCTGATCATTCGGTGATGTATTGCACCAATGTAATCTGAGTTTTGTGCAGCACCTTTAATGACCCACATCAGTCTGTGGCTACATGGAATCAAAATGGCCTGCTGTCCAACATTGACAATCCCTTTCAATGCACACCAAGAGCATTCTATATATACAGATTAGATCAGAGGGAGATAGCAGTAATCTAGAAGCTCAGGTTAATTTTCTGGGTAATGGATTCAAATCTCACCATGGCAGCTGGAGGAATTTTAATTAGAAAAATCTGGATTTGAAAAGCAGTCTTAGTGATGGTGACCATGAAATCTTCATTGATAGTCGCAAAAGCCCGTCTGGTTCACTACTGTCCTTTATGGAAGGACATCTGTCTCCCTTACCCGGTCTGGTCTACATGTGACTCCCGATCCACAGCAATGTAGCTGACTCTTAACTGCCCTCTGAAATGGCCGAGCAAGCCTCTCATTCCAGGTGCAATGAGGGAAGGGAAACAAGTACTGGCCCTGCCTGTGATGCCCAGATCCCAGAAAAGAATAAAGAAAAAAAAGCACGAGTATTACATATGTGCTATTTCACAGAACAAGCTATTTCCTGCAAACATATTAAGAATTAATTACTGGATTGAAGGCGCTGTCATGATATTCAAACACACACATCATGATGGACACACCAACAGACAAATCAGAGCACACAACACCACAACCAATCACACACAAGGACACCAACCACATAAAAGCACGAGCACGACACCTAGTGGACAGTAGGTCTGGGGACAAAGACACGGACAAGACCTGTTACAAGATCACAAACAGGGAATCCCCACGTGCAGAGTATCAAGACAAAACTGTACATAGAAAGTTTAAATAAAATAGCGTTGTACCATATACAACCGTGCTGGCTCATCTGTGTGTCAGAATGCCCAACACCACATGGTACAGGAGTGGATCGATACCTGCCAACTAACCTGCCATTCTGGACATGGACCGCACCGACAAACCGCAGCTGTTGCAAGTCGCGGGGAACCTAGGTACCAATTGGAAGCTCTTCAGGCAGCGATTTGACCTGTACATCCGAGCCAACGAAAAACAGAGTGCCTCGGATGAAACGAAGATTGCAATGCTCCTCTTCTACGCAGGTCAGCACGCCCTCGACGTCTTCAACTCACTGGTGTTCGAAGAAGGCGAAAACCAATCCAAATATGACACGGTCATCCTCAAACTGGACCAGCACTTTAAAGTTGAAGTAAATGAAAGTTTTGAAAGATACTTCTTTCAGCAACGCCTGCAAGGTAAGGAGGAGCTTTTTCAACCCTTTTTGACGCACCTCCGAATTCTAGCGCAGTCCTGTGGTTACGGCAGCACCACAGAGTCCATGATCAGGGACCAGATTGTTTTTGGCGTTGCCTCTAGTGGCCTACGCCAGCAGCTTCTTAAAATAAAAAGCCTCACCTTAGCGTCTGCTGTGGAAGCCTGTGTCCTCCACGAGAATGCAACCTGCCGTTTTGCCCGATTTCAGGCGTCCGAGTTGGCACGGAGGGGGTCCCCAGCCGTCGAATCGGCAAGCCAGGCCGCCCACGACGCCGAACGCATCCAGGCCGTCGATTACTTCCCGACCCACGGCCCGGACGACAGCGGCCGCTTCCCGCGCTTTTCGCGGTCTCCCGCGCTGGTGCGCGCCAAAAATAACGGCCACATCGAGGGACGCACTGCGCAGGCGCGCCCACCACAAGATCGCACTGCGCATGCGCAGTGGCGCAACGAACGCCGTGACGTCATGACGTGCGGCAATTGTGGAGCTGTACACTTAAAAGGGCAATGTCCTGCTAAAAACCGACAGTGCCTCAGATGTGGCAAGATGGGCCACTATGCTGCCCACTGTCGTTCGGCTCAACCCATGGATCCTGCACATGCCCGACAATCTCGCAGACAAGTCAGGACCGTCCAGCCCACGCATCAAGACTTCCAGTTAAGTGATGCAGATGACCAGGATGCCTTCCGCGTTTCCGTCATCGATGTCAACAAGGTCAATGCCATCAATCCAGCCGATAAGTGGTGTGCCACCCTGACGGTCAACCGATCGCGCGTCACCTTCCGTCTGGACACCGGCGCATCCGCCAACCTGATTGCATATTCTGCATTCCAGGCCATGAAGGTCAAACCACCCATCACGCCATCCCGGCTCAAGATGGTTGATTATAACGGGAACGTCATCCCGTCCATAGGATCTTGCCAGCTACAGATAACTCACAAGATGCACACGGCCACACTCCCCTTCGAAGTTGTCGGCTCATCAAAAGACTCGTTACTGGGCGCACAGGCGTGTAAGGTCCTTCACCTGGTACAGCGCATTATGTCTCTCTCTCCAGATGAGATATCCGACTTCCCGGATGCTGAGTTCCACGCAAATCTCCATTCCCTCCTTGCTCACAACCAGGAGGTTTTTGAAGGCATGGGGACATTGCCATACACGTACAAGATTCGACTCAAACCGGACGCCATCCCTGTCGTTCACGCACCTCGCAGGGTTCCTGCGCCACTCAAAGACCGCCTCAAGTTGCAGCTGCAGGATCTTCAGGACCAAGGGGTCCTATCCAGGGTCACGGAGCCCACGCCATGGGTCAGCTCCATGGTCTGTGTAAAGAAGCCCTCTGGCGAGCTCCGCATATGTATAGATCCTAAAGATCTGAATAACAACATCATGAGGGAACACTATCCCATCCCGAAACGAGAGGACCTCACCAGCGAGATGGCGCAAGCCAAAATATTTACCAAATTGGATGCGTCCAAAGGATTTTGGCAGATCCAATTGGACCCGGCCAGCCGAAGGCTATGCACGTTCAACACCCCTTTTGGCAGATTCTGCTACAACCGGATGCCATTCGGCATCATTTCAGCATCTGAAGTTTTCCACCGCATTATGGAGCAGATGATGGAAGGCATCGAAGGGGTACGTGTATATGTGGACGATATCATCATTTGGTCCACCACTCCGCAGGAACACATGCATCGTCTACGACGTGTCTTCACCCGCATACGACAAAATGGCCTGCGTCTCAACCGCGCCAAGTGTGCCTTCGGCCAGATGGAGCTGAAATTCCTCGGGGACCACATCTCACGATCAGGGGTCCGTCCCGATGCAGACAAAGTTAGCGCCATCACAGCCATTCCACGGCCGGCTGACAAGAAGGCTGTCCTAAGATTCCTGGGCATGGTCAACTTCCTTGGGAAGTTCAGTTCCAACCTGGCTTCTCATACAACGAATATGCGCCATCTCGTAAAAAAATCAACAGAATTCCACTGGCAGCAATCGCATCAGCTGGAATGGGAGGAGCTCAAGCACAAACTGGTCACGGCACCAGTGCTGGCGTTCTTTGACACGACTCGCCCTACAAAGATCTCAACAGACGCCAGCCAATCTGGTATTGGAGCGGTACTCCTGCAAAAAGACAGCACCTCGTCATGGGCCCCGGTTGCATATGCCTCACGAGCCATGACCCCTACCGAACAGCGCTACGCGCAAATAGAAAAAGAATGCCTGGGCTTGTTAACTGGACTGGACACGTTCCACGACTATGTGTATGGCCTGCCACGATTTACGGTTGAAACTGACCACCGCCCCCTGGTCAACATCATTAACAAAGACCTGAACGACATGACCCCTCGCCTTCAGCGCATCTTACTTAAACTCAGGAGGTATGATTTCGAACTGATCTACACTCCGGGGAAGGATCTCATCGTGGCGGACACGCTCTCCCGAGCAGTGACCACACCACCAGATGCGGAGGGGTTCGTGCGTCAAATTGAGGCACACGTGACTCTGACAGCAGCAAATCTGCCAGCTGATGATCCAAGTCTGGCCCACATATGCGCAGAGGCGGCGACTGATCCCCTTCTGCAGCGAGTGATGCGCCACATGACGGAAGGGTGGCTCAAAGGGCAGTGCCCCCAGTTTTATAATGTGCGAGATGACCTTACCAACATAGACGGGGTCCTTATGAAATTAGACAGGATCGTTATTCCGCACAGCATGCGCCAGATGATTCTTAATCAACTACACGAAGGCCACTTGGGCGTTGAAAAATGCAGACGAAGGGCCCGAGAGGCGGTATATTGGCCGGGTATTAATGAAGACATAGCCAACATGGTGCTCACCTGCACAACCTGTCAGAGGTTTCAGCCGGCGCAACCTCCGGAGACGCTTCTACCACACGAGTTGGTGATGTCCCCCTGGGCGAAGGTGGGTGTTGACCTATTTCACGCGCTCGGCAGAGATCACATCGTTATTATAGACTACTTCTCAAACTACCCGGAAGTCATGCCTCTCCATGATCTGACGTCGTCCGCAGTCATTGGGGCCTGCAAGGAAACATTTGCTCGCCATGGCATTCCAAGGACTGTCATGTCAGACAATGGACCCTGCTTCGCCAGCCGTGAATGGTCGTCCTTTGCCGCAGCATATGGTTTCACTCATGTGACATCCAGCCCTCTACATCCACAGTCGAACGGGAAGGCTGAAAAGGGCGTCCACATTGCCAAGCGGCTCCTGTGCAAGGCGGCTGCTGCCGGATCGGACTTTAACCTCGCCTTGCTGGCCTATCGATCGGCCCCGCTATCCACGGGTCTCTCGCCAGCGCAGCTACTAATGGGTCGCTCCCTCAGGACGACGGTACCGTCCATCCTGGCACCAACAACAGACCATGAGACGGTTCTTCGGAACATGCAAATGCAGCGTGATCGCCAGAAAAGTCAGTACGACACACGAGCGACGGACCTGCCCCCCCTGTCCTCCGGAGACAAAGTACGCGTCCATCAACCGTATGGTGGCTGGTCAGCACCGGCCGAAGTCCTCCGACATGTAGCTCCCCGCTCGTTCCTGGTTCGCATGCCGGATGGTTCAGTGCGTCGCCGCAATCGGCGCGCCCTTCGCCGACTTCCACGCTCGCAGCCACACAGTACGCACACGCCAGATCCTCAACAGGCTTCCGAGGATGACTTTGTGGAGCTGCCGCAGATCACGCCCTCTCCATCGCCACCCATGGCCATGCTTGCACATCAGCCGGTGGTTCTTGACCCACCCTTGCGGCGGTCAACCCGAACTCGTCGCAAGCCCATTAGACTGGACTTATAACACCGTTCATATGTCTAACAAGTTACACAATTTTATATGATAACCTGTTGTTGTTTATCGTTCCAGATATCGTCTGACTGGACCACTGTTCAAGTTTTTTTTCTCGTTCGCATTCATGTTCTGTTATGGTACAACCTTGTTCATGTGACGCACCCGACATCGCCCCATGTAAATAGTTACGTCATATGCACATGCTGTACACAACACACACACACTCTTAGATGCACTCACGACGCGATCATATTTATTACCACGTAGGCACATATCTTTGTATAAAGGGGGGATGTCATGATATTCAAACACACACGTCATGATGGACACACCAACAGACAAATCAGAGCACACAACACCACAACCAATCACACACAAGGACACCAACCACATAAAAGCACGAGCACGACACCTAGTGGACAGTAGGTCTGGGGACAAAGACACGGACAAGACCTGTTACAAGGTCACAAACAGGGAATCCCCACGTGCAGAGTATCAAGACAAAACTCTACATAGAAAGTTTAAATAAAATAGCGTTGTACCATATACAACCGTGTTGGCTCATCTGTGTGTCAGAACGCCCAACACCACAGGCGCGAGCAACAGCGCCGCTCCCGACGGCCCCGGGGAGTCCGGTAGTAATAGCTTCGTTGAGAATTTGGAGGCCGTTTCGCTAGCACTTCGGCTTGGGGGCAGAGTCAAGGGAAATGCTGATTCAGGGGAACCATAGATTTGAGCCAGAAAAGTGGGAAGGAAATTTTCGGAAATGGGAGGAAAAAGGAATTAGGACACTAAAAGATTTGTTTCTTGAGGGGCGGTTTGCAGGATTGAAGGAGCTGGGAGCGAAGTATGGGTTGGAGCACGGGGAAATATTTAGATACATGCAGGTTTGAGACTTTGCCAGAAAGGAGATACGGAGCTTCCCAGTAGAGCCGGCTTCCACATTGCTGGAGGAGGTGCTGACGACAGGGGGATTGGAGAAAATGAAAAATGAACTGAAAATCGCTTATTGTCACAAGTAGGCTTCAAATGAAGTTACTGTGAAAAGCCCCTAGTCGCCACATTCCAGCGCCTGTTTGGGGAGGCTGGTACGGGAATTGAACCATGCTGTTGGCCTGCCTTGGTCTGCTTTCAAAGCCATGCTGTTGGCCTGCCTTGGTCTGCTTTCAAAACCAGCAATTTAGCCCTGTGCTAAACAGCCCCTGGGGGTAGTATTGGCGGTTTACGGGGCTATTTTGGAAGAGAACGTGCCGCTGGAAGGGATCAAGGCAAAGTGGGAGGAAGAGTTGGGAGAGGGTATGGAGGAGGGGTTCTGGTGTGAGGTGCTCCGGCGGGTGAACGCCTCCACCTCGTGTGTGAGGTTGGGCTGATACAGCTGAAGGTGGTATATAGAGCACACCTTACAAGACGAGGATGAGACGGATCTTTGAGGGGGTAGACGATGTGTGAATGTTGTGGGGCGGGGGCCCACAAACCACGTTCATATGTTTTGGTCCTGTCCAAAGCTGGAGGATTACTGGAAGGAGGTTTTTAGGGTAATCTCTAAATTGGGGCACGTGAAACTGACCCGGGCCTTTGGGAGGCCATATTCGGGGTGTCGGACAGCCGGGGTTGGAAACGAGTGCAGAGGCAGATGTTGTAGCCTTCGCCTCGTTGATCGCCCAAAGGCGGATCCTGTTAGGGTGGAGATCAACCTCTCCACCCTGTCCTTTGGCGTGGCGGGGGGGACCTGCTGGAATTCTTAACTCTTGAGAAGGTCAAATTTGAACTGAGGGGAAGGATGGAGGGCCCAACTCATGGGCGTTATTCATTATGCACCTTTGAGAATTGGATTAAATTGAACATTAGGGAGAGGGGTTGAAAGAGTTGGGGGGGGGGGGGGACTGTATGTGTTAATGGTGACTATGGGCGATTCTTGATTCCATTTAGTAATTTGTTTATGTTAACATGCGGACTAATGTTTGGGGTTTGGTGGGAGGATGGGATCGTTGCTATTGATATGGGGATCGACATTGCATTCATTACTGATTATTGTTTATTGTTGGGTGTAAATTTGGGAGAAAATGTGAAAAAGGAGGAGGATAAAAATATTTTTATAAATAAATAAAAAAGTATGAATTCCTGGAACTGGATGTTAGAGAATTTGGAGAAACATGCATTCATCTAATCCATAGAAATTAGGATTAGGAGTAAATCACTCTGCCCTTTGGGCCTCCGCCATTCAATATGTCTGATCCCCGACCTCAACCCGACACCCCTGTGCTCTCCCCATAACCCTTGATGCCTGAAGAGTCCAGAAATCTATTTACTTTGTTCTTAAATATATTCAGTGTCTTGACCTCTATAGCTTTCTGTGGTAGAGAATGCCACAGGTTCACCACCCTTTGAGTGAACAGGGTTCTTCTCACCTCAGTCCTAAATTGCCCACCCCTTATCCTGAGACTGTGGCCCCATCGTACTAACCTCCAACCCCCCCACCCCCCCACACACCCAGCCAGAGGGAACATTATACATGCATCTAGTCTGTCCAGCTCTGTCAAAATTGTCTGTGTTTCAATCAGATCCAATCTCATTCTTCTAAATTCCAGCGAATACAGGTCTGGTCAACCCAATCCCATCTCATACGACAATCCTGCCATCCCAGGAATCTCTAGTTTTTAAAGTTCCCTGGAACTTATTCTCTCACTCAACTCTACAGACAAAGACACCACACCAATCAGACAAAATCTGCCAAGATTCAATGCATAGAAAAACAATCCAGGTTGTGTTAACTTGAATTGATTCAGGTTCTGATGTGGCCATGATATTACCTGGTCATGGCAGTATAGAGGTTACTTTACTGGATTAATACACGAGAGGACCAATCTGCTCATACGTGTTCAAATCCAACCATGTGGAATTTAATATCAGTTAATTAAATGAATCTGGAATAAAAGATCATGGTGACCATAGGATCACCAAAAAAAAAAACAATCCGGTTCACTAATATCCTTGAGGGAAGGAAATCTACTGTCCACACCTGGACTGGCCTATATGTGACTAGAGATTCACTGCAATGTGGTTAATGCTTAATTATGCCCTAAAATGCCCAAGCAAGACACTTGATCTTCTCATGGGGATTAAGGATAATTTTGCCACAATAAATAGTGGCCTTACTCGCAATGCCCACTGGAGCATCTCTTACTGCTAGGTAGGCGAATGGAGCACAAATCTGCATGAGTGAGCCTTTTTAGACAGCAAAAGGCAGAAAAATGTGCATTTAAATGACACTCTTTCAGGACCCATCTCATTGTGCCCAACGATCAATGGGCAGGTTACCTGTTGATTATGCAGTGACTGGCCTAGAAATTGGTCGATGCTGGTGTAAAACGAGTGCCAAAGCCACTATCACGGCTTGTGCGTGCTCATTCCACACCAGAAGTGTGCCACACTGCAAATTGTTAAAGGTGGAAAAGAACCACCCAGTGTTCATGGGGGATTTCAGAAGTGGGAGCCTTAAAAAATAGATTGTCACTCGCAAACATTAACTCAAGGAAAAGATCTTAGGAATGGTCAGCATGTGGAACTTGTTACCACAGGGAGTAGTTGAGATGAATAACATCAACACTGTTAAGAGGAGAGGATCGAACCATAGAATCATAGAATTTACAGTGCAGAAGGAGGCCATTCGGCCCATCAAGTCTGCACCGGCCCTTGGAACAAGCACCCTACTCCAGCCCACACCTCCACCCTATCCCCATAACCCAGCAACCCCATTTAACCTTTTTGGACACTGAGGGCAATTTAGCACGGCCAATCCACCTAACCTGCGCATCTTTGAAGTATGGGAGGAAACCGGAGCACCCGGAGGAAACCCACGCAGGCACAGAGAGAACGTGCAGACTCTGCACAGACAGTGACCCAAGCTGGGATCTGTGAAGAAACTGTGCTAACCACTGTGCTACCGTGCTGCCCAGCAGAGACAACACATGAAGGAAAAATGAATAGAAAGCGATACAGATACGGTTAGATGAAGTCGAGTGGGAGTAGATTTGTGTACAGCACAGGGCAATTGTGCCGAATGGCTATTTGTACGTGAGTCTATGCAACTCAATATTTCCTCCTATTATTTTGAGGGAGAGGGAGGGAAGTATCTGTCTTCCCTGCAGATAGTGTGAGTGAGGGACCAGAATGGAATGGGCCTGATGGTCTATGATAAAAGGGATGATGCATCCAAGCTCTGTCCTAGTCTCGGAAGGACCTTTCACCCACACACTCCACACTCCTTTTCAGGGCAGGGAGAATTTATCTTCATTTTGACACAGTGAAAAATTATGTAAATCCACATTCCTAACCTTTAGGTTTTTTTCCCCTCGAGGAAACGTTTATTTTACATATCTGAACCAAGGGAATAAGTGATCATAAAATTCCAGTGAAACGTGTACCAGAAAAAAATGACATGTGTGTACTGGAAACAACAAAGAGGACAAACCTCCACATAGGCTGGAATAAACCAAAGTGCGTTGGGTGACATGATAAGATCAGTAATAAGTACATCAGAATTGTTTTGATAAAAACTGGTGGTTTGACAAAGAAAGAGAAAAATTTCGCAGACACCAGGGCCAAATATGGTGAGTAACCACACATCCAAATGTTGTCTGAAATACATCTGGCCGATTATTGAGTATGGTGATTTCTCAAGCATTCTTGGTGATAACCTAAAACAGGCAATTGGCCCTTTACATATTTAAATGAGGAGTTTAACACTTGTTTTAGGCTCATTGTCAATATTCTTTGACACAGGACTGTTCAAAGTTAAAGAAATAACCGACCATCCAGAAGCTTATCGTGCTTTGCCACACACTGAGCTGCAGCTGCCATCCTCCACATTTCCCCATACCATTTGTTATGGGCCAGGGTTTAGAGAACCCCAAAGTGTATCATGGAGTTCCCCTGACCCACGACTTTTAATAGATTGTGGTATGGGGAGCACACAACCCACTGTATAGGTGTGGTAGAGCAGAAATGGAAAAGTATTTTTTAAAGCAAAATAATGTTTATTCTATGAACTCAAGTTCACCTTTTTAAAACATACAGTGAACATCTTAGCAACCATCAATTCAAATACAACCCCCAAAGAATACAACATTAAGTACTCCTTAATAACTTCCCAAACAACATCCAGAAGACGAAAGAAACACCTTTTAACAGAAGCACATTAGGTTTACATTCACTACTGAGAACATTTATAATTCTGAATTCACCAAATGATCAAGAGATAGTCTTTTCATGGTAGAGAGATCAACAGTGCACCTGCTCTGTCTGGCTTCAGCTCCAACACTGAAAACAAAACTAAAACACACCCTGCAGCAAACAGCCTAAAACGAAAGTAAAAAGCCGACAGACAGCCCAGTTACACCCACTCTTTGACATCACTTCAGTAGTAAATACCCATTTCTTAAAGGTGCGCTCACTACAGATATTTATATTCACACCAATTTAAAACACCCATTTCTTAAAGGTACTCTCACATGACACCTCCCCCCCAGAGAAACCCCCCCCCCCCCCATCAACTTCAAGATGGTTTCATTTTTCACCTTTTCACTGTCCTTTAGTACAGTAAATATACTTTTTGTTTCAACAAAAACACACGCAAACAGGTACAATAATCTAGTACATTCTTGTTCTTCTTCCTCCAACTGAAATCGTTCCTGGTTGTCAGTCTTTTTGAACAAGAAGGTCTCTGCACGTTACGTCCATTTCTCTACGCTTCGGCATTTCTCTTTAAAGTCAGATACTTTAGTTCAATCTGATCACAGAGTCCCTTGTAATTCTCCAACGCAGGAGCATTGGTTATCACAGCTTTCAGGCCATCAAATGCCTGTTGAAAGTCTGCTGTCCACTGACATTTTCGACGTTTCTTCAGCAAGTCCACCTGTGGAGCAATCACGCTACAAAACTTTTGCACAAATGTTCGATCAAATCCACTCATGCCAAGAAATCGCATTATTTCCCTTCGTCTTGAGGGTATCAGAAACTCCTCAAGGAAATTGACTTGGGCCTTTCCAAATTCACTTTTGGCTAGGTTTATCACCAAACCCGCCAACTGAAGTCGATCGAATAACTCCATCAGATGTTTCAAATATTCTGTCCATGTCTGGCTGAAAATTACCAGATCATCGATGTATAACGCACAATTGGGTAATCCTGAAACGATTTTGTTAGTTAACCATTGAAATGTGGCTGGGGCGTTTTTCATGCCAAATGGCATAACTTTGAATTGGTATATACCACCTGGAGTCACAAAATCTGAAATCTCCTGCGCCCTTTCGGATAAAGGTACCTGCCAGTAACCTTTACATAAATCCAATTTGGAAATAAAAGCTGATTGTCCCACTTTCCCAATGCAATCCTCCAAATGTGGGATAGGATAAGAGTCCGTTCTTGTAACTGCATTAACCTTTCTATAGTCCACACACAACCGTTGGGTACTGTCTGGTTTAGGCACCATCACTATGGGTGAGCTCCATTGACTGCAACCCACTTCAATTATGCCATTTTTAAGCATACTCTCAATCTCTTTGTTAACCTGTGCCAATATTAAAGGGTTAAGTCTATATGAATGTTGTTTGATTGGAACAGCATTCCCCACATCTACATCATGTATAGCCATTTTAGTACTTCCCAATTTATCTCCACAAACTTGCCCATGTGATATCAATAACTCTTTTAGGTCAGTCCGTTTTTCCTCTGGAAGGAACTCAACAATTTATCCCAATTTTTAAGAACATCCTCGTTTTCCAATTTAATTTGGGGTATGTCAAATTCACAGTCATCTGGATTTGGTTTGTCTCTTTGAGTTAGAATCATTAAATCCTCCTTTTTCTCTCCTTCCCTTTCAAAGTACCTTTTAAGCATGTTCACATGACACACTTGGTGAGTCTTCCTTCTATCTGGTGTTTTTAACCACATAATTCACCTCACTTAATTTCCTTTCAATCTGATAAGGTCCACAAAATCTTGCTTTTAAAGCATCACCTACCACTGGGAACAATACTAAAACTTTATCTCCACTGGCAAAACTACGAACTTTGGATTTCTTGTCCGCTCCCCATTTCATTACATTTTGAGCAACTTTTATATGTTGTCTCGCCAATTCACCTGCTCTATTTAATCGTTCCCTAAAATTTGACATGTAATCCAATAATATAATTTCCGATTTCTCACTCACCAATTTTTCCTTAATCAATTTAAGTGGTCCTCTTACCTCATGACCAAAAATTAGTTCAAAAGGACTAAATTTGGTTGACTCATTGGGTGCATCCCTAATTGCAAACAGTACGAATGGAATTCCTTTACCTCAGTCCTCTGGATAATCGTAACAAGAGGCCTCAACATTGTCTTTAATGTCTGATGCCATCTTTCTAATGCTCCCTGTGATTCTGGATGATACGTAGTTGATTTAAATTGTTTTATTCCTAAGCGATCCATAACTTCTTTGAATAACCTTGAGGTAAAATTTGATCCTTGATCCAATTGTATTTCTGTGGGTAGTCCATATCTAGTAAAGAATTCAAGTAACACCTCCACAATCTTTATAGCTGTAATATTACGGACTGGAATGGCCTCTGGAAACCTAGTAGACACATCCATTATCGTCAAAAGATATTGATTCTCACTTTTCGTTTTGGGAAGCGGTCCTACGCAATCAATTAGGACCCGTGTAAAAGGTTCCTCAAATGCTGGAATGGGTATTAAGGGCGCTGGTTTTATCACTGCTTGAAGTTTCCCTATCACTTGACATGTGTGACATGATTGACAACATTTAACTACATCTTTATGTAGTCCAGGCCAATAAAAATGTTTCTGGATTTTAGCTTGAGTTTTCCTTATTCCCAAATGACCTCAACTGGTACCTTATGTGCAACTCGCAACACCTCCTTTCTATACCCTACTGGCAATATTACTTGATGAACTTCTGCCCACTTTTCATCCGCCTGCATATGTAAAGGTCTCCATTTTCTCATCAAGACATAATTTTTACGGTAATCCACTCTGGTATCCACTCAGATTCCTCTTCCGTGTATGCTTTCTGATACAACCGTTTTATTTCTACATCTTTCTGTTGTAACTCCGCCAATTTTCCTGAACTAAAAATATCCGCCTCATCCTCCACCTGTTATTCTTCTTTTTCAACCATCTGATCAAAAATCGTTTCTGATAATTGCACTTCAACTTCATCTTCACTCTCTGATTTCTCCTCTTGTCTTAACCTGTGACTTTGTGACCTTGTTACTACACAATCCGGGAAAATCCCAGGCTATTCGTCCTTCAACACTTCAGTTGTCTGATTTTCCACTGGCTTATCAACCATCGTAGGCATCACTCCCACCTGCAATCCAGCTATATCATTACCCAAGATAAACTATATTCCTGGACAAGATAGTTTCTCTATTACTCCTACTACCACTTTACCACTCTTCACTGGACTTTCCAACCTTATCTTATATAATTGAACACTACCCCTCTCACCCTGAATTCCACATATTACCACCTTTTCTGTCCTCATCTCTTACCATTAAAGATTGACTAGCTCCCGTATCTCATAAAATTGTGACTTCTTTACCTGCTCCTCCTGATACACATGAGTAAACTTTACCCACACAAGTAAATTCTTTAAAGCGATCTGGCACCTTCTTATCAATCACCTCTTGATCAGGCTGTACAATCTTTTGCACCTCCTTTGCTTCACTTAGGCTTTCCTTTACCACTTTAACAAACCCCACTGACTTATCCTGTTTTACTACATCAGCCTTCACTGTGCTTTTCTTCAACCACCAACACTGTGACTTTACATGGCCTTGTTTATTATAGTGAAAACATTTGGAACTTTTCATTTCTTTTCCTCCTTTCTGGATTTCTTTTTTAATCTGAGGTACACTCTCCTTATTATCTCCCATCACATCACCTTTGCCTCTACCACTTGAGTATTTCTCATGTCCCCAGTTTCTATCCCTCACAGGCTGAAACTGATGTTGGAAACCAAGCTTTGATTTTTGAACTAATTAATAATCATCTGCCATTTCTGCTGCTAACTTCGCATTTTTAACCCTCTGTTCTTCCACATGAGTTCTCACTACATCAGGAATTGAATTTTTAAACTCCTCCAAAAGTATTATTTCTCTGAGAGCTTCATACGTTTGGTCTATTTTCAAAGCCCTTATCCACCTATCAAAATTACTCTGTTTGAGCCTTTCAAACTCCATGTATGTTTGACCAAATTCTTTCCTTAAATTTCTAAATCTTTGTTTGTAGGCTTCAGGCACCAGTTCATATGCACCTAAGATGGATGTTTTCACCTCCTCATACGTTCCAGATACCTCCTCCGGTAGTGATGCAAACACTTCACTAGCTCTACCTACCAGCTTTGTTTGAATCAGTAATACCCACATGTCCAGTGGCCATTTCATTTGTTTCGCTACCTTCTCAAATGAAATGAAAAAGGCTTCTACCTCCTTCTCGTCAAACCTTGGCAATGCTTGGACATACTTAAATAGATTCCCACCAAGCCTTCGACTTTGACGCTCTTTCTCACTATCCTCATCACTATCATCCAACTGTACGTTTCCCTTTACATCTGCCAATTTTAACTGACTGTCATGTTTCATGTCCATTTTCTAAAGTTCAAACTCTCTCTCTTTATCTTTTTCCCTGATCTGTATCTCCCTTTCTCTTTCTTTTTGTTCTGCTAGGGCTATTCTTTCTTTTCTCCTTTCTGCTCTCTCCTTTTCTTATTCCTCTCTATCTCTTCCTCTCTCTCTTTCATTTTCATCTCTATCTCTTTCTCGCTCTCTTTCTTTTTCCTCTTTCTCATATTCAAGCTGCTTTAATTCTTTCTCATATTCCATTTGTTTAATTTGTAACTGAATTTTTGCCATTTCCAATGAGTCAAACTGTATCTCAGGCAACTTTAAATGCTTAGCCACCACCATAATTACCTCATCTTTTCGCATTTTGTCAGGTAATGTTAACTGCAATGTTTTTGCCAAATCTAACAGTCTGCTTTTAGTCTCTGTCCGTAAGGTACTGCGTGAGACTGTCTCCACCCCCAAAAACTTCTGAGCCTCTGAAAGAGCCATTGTCCACAACACACTCCCTACTTAAACTAGAATACCACACCTGAAAAGCAACCACAATATGCTCACCCCTCACTGTTTTTAAGTTCACTAAGCCAATCCAATAGGTAGACTTTTATCCCGGACAAGCCCCCAATTTGTTAAAGTGTATCATGGAGTTCCCCTGACCCACGACTTTTAATAGATTGTGGCATGGGGAGCACACGGCTCACTCTACAAGTGTGGTAGAGCAGAAATTGAAAAGTATTTTTTAAAGCAAAACAATGTTTATTCTATGAACTCAAGTTAACCTTTTTAAAACATACAGTGAACATCTTAGCAACCATCAATTCAAATACAACCCAAAAAATACAACACTAAGTAATCCTTAGTAACTTCCCAAACAACATCCAGAAGACAAAAGTAACACCTTTTAACAGAAGCACATTAGGTTTACATTCACTACTGAGACCATTTATAATTCTGAATTCAGCAAATGATCAAGAAATAGTCTTTTCATGGCAGAGAGATCAACTGTACACCTGCTCTGTCTGGCTTCAGCTCCAATACTGAAAATGAAACTAAAATACACCCTGCAGCAAACAGCCTAAAATGAAAGTAAAAAGCCAACAGACAGCCCAGCTCCACCCACTCTCTGACATCACTTCAGTAGTAAATACACATTTCTTAAAGGTACTCTCACTACAGATATTTATATACACACCCATTTACAAACACCCATTTCTTAAAGGTACTCTCACATGACACTTATGCCCAGGACCTTAGCTCCTGTCTGCTGCTGGAGAGTCAGGAGACACACAACTCATTTCTTCAAACTGTAAACTACTTGTGGAGGCTTAACCATAAGACCATAACAGGGGCTGTCAGCATTGTGAATTAATATTAGGGAGGCTACAGGCCCAATCCTAGGTCAGTCTCGGGTCTCCTGGTTGAGGCAGGAGTTTCAATTGCCTCGATCCACGCCCCCCTCCCAACCCCCTGTCTTCGCGCCTTAAAGAGAAGCTTTACGGGCAGCATGGTAGCACAGTGGCTAGCACTGTTGCTTCACAGATCCAGGCTCCCAGGTTCGATTCCCGGCTTGGGTCACTGTCTGTGTGGAGTCTGCATGTTCTCCCTGTGTCTGCGTGGGTTTCCTCTGGATACTCCGGTTTCCTCCCACAAGTCCCGAAAGACGTACTTGTTAGGTAATTTAGACATTCTGAATTCTCCCTCTGTGTACCCGAACAGGCGCCAGAATGTGGCGTCTAGGGGATTTTCACAGTAACTTCACTGCGGTATTAATGTAAGCCTACTTGTGACAATAAAAAGATTATTATTAAAAGATGCCAACAGATTCATACTCCTATACTGGTCTTCATCGTTCAAAGTTTTTGAATAATGAACAGAGGCGTGCTGGGGTTGCCAAGTTACCAAATAAAAAGCTGCTAAGGGGAAAAAAATGCAGCAGAGGCCATAATTGACAATGTACACGAGACAGAAGCTCATAATTTCTGGGAGGAGGAGCCACTTTATGTAAGTGCTACTTCCAAACCCGGAGCACATGGCCAAAAGTGACAAAGGTGTTCAATGACCTCAGTGAAAGAAGCAGAAACTTGTACATACGTCGCATCTTTCATAACATCAGGCCACTCCACACTGCTTTAGAGCTAGTGAGCAGTCATTGTATTAATGTAACAAATGTAAATTCAGGTCTAAGAGTGGCTAGACCTCAAAGGTTATGCATCGATGACAAAGCATTTCTCGATGCAGATCACAAGGCAGCAGGGGAAAGCAAATTTCTTCCTCACATTATCAATTAAAATAAGACCACCCACCATTACTTGATATAAAATAGCTTGTAAAAATATGCATGGTATAAAGTATTTCCACCTTGTCACAGTATCTGATAGTCTTTTGAATGCTTACTCATGCATTCCCACCCATTAGCAAGCTACATTTGGAAGCAGCATATAAACTGGAAACCTTTTCACGATTTTGCCCTTACTGGACTCCATCCAAAATTTAGAATCGGACTGCACAATGTATCTGTCACAAAGGATTTGTCACCATCTGTGCTCCTGACAATTCCAAGTCTGATTTTCCACATGCAGGACTTCCATCGCTGCCGGGTCAAAATTCTGGAACTCTCTCCCTGTGTTCCTACACCGGATAGCCTGCTGCGGTTCAAGAAGGTGGCTCACCACCCACCCGTCTCAAGAGCGAGTAGGAATGAGCAATACATTTTAGCCTTGCCAATGACACCCTCGTCCCACAAATGAATCAAAAGATAAAGTAACGCATAACAAAAGAAAAAGGCTTGAACTGGAGAGAGCCCGTGCTGTGAAGCTCTCGGCTGTCCTTGCCGTTTTCACAGCAAAAGCACTGGCACAGGGAAGAGAGTTTCGAGGAAGAACCTCTCTCGTGAAAATATCAGTTTATTCCCCTCACGCGCTTAACAGATCAGAATGAGAGAGGGATGATGCCACCCATAAAAGGAAATGGTCAGGAAACCATGTGGCCTGCTCTACTCTTCTTTATGGAACTCCATGCTGGATCGAAGCTTTGGAAAGTGAGCTTAATGCAATGATGTTTTTCGGTGCTATTGCAACTATCGTGTCTTAACAGAATGAGTCCATAAAAACCTTTAGCTAAAATTTGAAACTACAAAGGCATGAACACAAAAGCAAAATGAGTGGGAGTGATTAACGCAGATGAACAGCCAATCATAAAATCAACACCGGGGCGGAAGCAAGGAGGAGTCAAAAGCAATTCAGCGGCTTAACGCACTTTCGACCCAGCACGACTGCGCTTGAAAGTTTTGCCTGAGATTTTTAAATGGCGTATTGTTGTCCACCCACCCCCAACCAATGAAAGAACCTGCAGGCAAATGACAGGACACCACAGGACGTGGAATTGGAGAGAAGCGTTCAAAACGGTCAAGGCTATCTCTCTGCAGCAGAATGAGGGAAAAAGGTGAGATTATTTTGGGAAACGGTAGGTGGTCCTGTGAAATCCCTCCAGACATTTCTGAGAGACGTGATAAGGCATTTTCCTCGCGCACATCAAAGAATGGCAAGTATGCCCATTCTGCAGAGCCATCGTCAACAGCCTAATCCACCCACAATGCAACAAGTGGTCACAGTGACAGCTGGGAAGAATACAAAACAGTCATCATTTTTCAAAGTAGTCCCCTTACATGTAGTTTAAGAAAACAGCTTCTTGAGAATTGGACAGTCCTACAAAGATATTCTGTTAATTAAGACGGAGGAAGCTTTTGCTGTGGCTAGTGCTGCTTTTCGAACATTTAACACCATTCATATCAGCCAATGCTGACAATCTCATTCCATGAATGAGCACTTGGACTGCATAAGGGAAGAAAATATGGAAACCAAAATCACATGACATCAGGAGGAAAACAGATTTGAAAATATCACAAAAAGACATGTGTGAAATGAACAGAAAGGACTCAACAGCAGCAAAACTCATTTTTGGATTCAGGTTCCATGATTTAATCATGTGTCACTGCCAGTAAGTCCCCTTTCCTCGACTGCATGATTCAGCTGTTCGTGAGAATTTATGAAAAGAACATTTCCATTAATCTCTTCAAGGAGTGTTTCAAACTCTGTATAAAGTTTCAATATGATGGTAGTTTTTTTTGAACTTGCACTTAGTTTCAAATATCTTCAACTGTTTTGCAAGCCTGTTCCAACAATGTACAGCTTACTGTGGCGGTATGTGTCAGGTATCAAATACCAGGGAGGATGCTAAGCGTCTTTTTCTACTAATTTACCGTTCCATCCTGTGTTGTGTAACAGCAAACATTTATTTTTTCAATTTTTTTTTTAAATTTAGAGTACCCAATTATTTATTCCCAATTAAGGGGCAATTTAGCGTGGCCAATCCACCTACCCTGCACATCTTTTTGGGTTGTGGGGGGTGAGACCCACACAGGCACGGGGAGAATGTACAAACTCCACATGGACATTGACCCGGGGCCGGGATCGAACCTGGGTCCTCGGCGCCGTGAGGCAGCAGTGCTAACCACTACGCCGTGCTGCCCTTTAGTTTTACCATTGTTTCCAAGAATTGCAAGCCACTCACCATCCCGATTCTGAACTATATCACCGTTCCTTCACTGTCGCTGGGTCAAAATCCTGGAACTCCCTCCCTAACAGCAGTGTGGGTTCACTTGAAACTCAGGGGCTACAGCGGTTTAAGAAGGCAGCTCACCACCACCTTCTCATTGGCAACTAGCGATGGGCAATAAATGCTGACCTAACCAGCGATCGGTAATGCACTCTATCGATGCTAATATCAGAAACAGTGTCAACTTGGTGAACTATGCCATTAAACACTCCTTTTATTGTTACAGCAAATACATTGTCCTCCAGAGGATTGCCACAGCATCAGGACACCACATCCAAAATTATATGACATGCTTTAAAAGGTTTCAGTTTATTAAGCTTGTGCAGAGGAAGTTGTGTTAACGGTCAATCCGCTATCAGTGCGCCTGGTATATCAACATAGATGGGCTCTCTGAATAAAGTCTTGGACCTGGAAATTCGATGCACCCATAAAAAGGCGCAGAGGGAGTGACCGTGTCCTGGACGTGGGCGCATGGCAAATCCATGATGACAATTTATCATATTGAGCTTGGCGCCCAGCCAGTGCAGCCCACTTTGCCTACTGCCTGCACACCTGTTTGGGTTGACAGGAAATGAAGCTTCAATGACCTGAGTGATCCTTTCAAGTTCCCTCAGTCAGCAGCCAAACATTTAATTGGGTCCAGCAGAAGATCTTTGCTGACAGAAGACAATACAAATTAAATGCTGGGGACTAATTAAACATTCATTGGGGCCATTCAGTTTCTACATTGCTGCAAATCTCACCCTGAGATAACGTCACAATTCCTAATAACATTAAGTGAGGGAGATAAGAAATAGGAGTAGGAGAGGGCACGCAGCTTCTCGAGCCTGCATTGCCATTCAATAAGACCATCAGTGCTCTGATTGTAGCTTTAACTTGACTTTCCTCCCCGCTTCCCCATAATCCTTGACACCCTTGTTCGTCAAAAAACTATCAAAATCTGCCTTGAACATTTTCAATGGCCCAACCTTGATAGCTTTCAGTCAAAGAGAGTTTCAAAGGCTAACAACCCTTTTAGAGAGAAAAAATCTCCATCGTAAATGGGAGATCCTGTATTATTTAAACTGTGCCCCCCAGTTCTAAACTCTCCAAGAAGGGGAAACATTCTCCCACCATCTGCCCTGTCTGACTCAAGAGGCTGTATTCTCCAACCCCCCCACCAGGTCCAAGAATCGCTGGGGGCTGGCGTGAATCCCGCCCCCGCCGGTTGCCGAAGTCTCCGGCACCGGATATTCGGTGGGGGCGGGAATCGCGCCGCGCCGGTTGGCGGCCCCCCCCCCCCCCCCGAGCGATTCTCCGGCCCGGATGGGCCGAAGTCCCGCTGCTGGAATGCCTGTCCTGCCGGCGTGGATTAAACCACCTCTCTTACCGGATGGACAAGGCGGCGCAGGTGGGATCCGGGATTCTGGGGAGGGGGGCGCGGCGATCTGGCCCTGGGGGGTGCCCCCACGGTGGCCTGGCCCGCGATCGGGGCACACTGATCTGCGGGCGGGCCTGTGCCGTGGAGGCACTCTTTTACTTCCGCCTTCACCATGGTCTCCACCAAGGCGGAGGCGGAAGAGACCCCCTCCACTGCGCATGCGCAGGGATGCCGTGAGCGGCCGCTGACACTCCCGCGCATGCGCCGCCCGGCAAAGTCAGTTTTGCGCCAGCTGGCGGGGCACCAAAGGCCTTTCCCGCCAGCTGGCGGGGCAGAAATCAGTCCGGCGCAGGCCTAGCCCCTCAAGGTTAGGGCTCGGCCGCTCAAGATGCGGAGGATTCCGCACCTTTGGGGCGGCGCGATGCCGGACTGATTCGCGCCGCTTTTTGGCGCCGGTCGGTGGTCATCGCGCCGATTGCGGAGAATTCCACCCAAGAAGTGTGACAAAGACAGGAACATCAAAATGGAGGACGCTGGAGCCCAACATGATAGGAACAAGACAACTATGCGGAGAACAGCTGTGCTGGCACTGAGGAAATAAGCTCCTGAGCCCAAACATTCCGTTTTCAGCAACTTAACAAATAGGATCTTAACAATAGATATCACCTATAGCCCAGGTGAATCACTCCAAATGGCAACAATGGTCTTTGTAAGCAAACTCGCCATTTATAACAAATGAACAGATTCACAGAGAATACATTTAGTCATAAGACACATTTTCAATCATATTTGACATTAAATGCTTCCATCTTGATCTCATGGCCTCAATGAATGGTGGAGCAGAACTGAGGAGCCGAATGGCCTACATAAGTCCTCCGTCTTATGGTCTTTTTTTTATTCAATGGGATGTGAGTGTTACTGGCAAGACCAGCATTTATTGTCCATCCCTAATTACCTTTGAGAAGGTGGTGGCAAGCCATCTTCTTGAACCATTATTTTTGATGTAGAATTGTCCACTGTGCATTTTACTGTATCAGTTTTATGCAACTGAGTGTCGGATCTGATAGTCCTGGTGGTGGTTGCTGATGACTCAAGGATCATGTGGCACAGGCAGGAGATCCCTGACAAATTATCCCAATAAAGTGAACCTTAGAGGCTGAATCTTACATAGATTTAGGGTTGGATTTTCACTACTGATGCAGGCTGAGTCAATATTTCCAGACTCAGCTGACCCACTTCAGTTTAATGTACCAAGTCGCACCCAGATTTAACTCTGGGTTGGTGGGAATGAGGAGGGGGTGAGGGGTGCAGTGTAGATGTAGGATGGAGTTGGGCCCACTGACCTTGGAAGCAGATACTAGATGGCAATGGGTGTGCACGAGTGCCAAGTAAGGCTTTTTAAAAGGCATTGAGGCATTGACAAAAGAGATCACATAAACTACTATGAGCCCTTAAAAATGTCAATCAAGCAAAGTCAACAATTTACTTCAATTGTCAAAACTGATGCCCTGCTGGGATAATGATTTTCTTGTTCTGGGCTCTCAGTCACGCATGCATGATGAGAACAAGTGGAAACCCAATCAATGTCGCAATGTTATTTGGTCATGTGAAGAGGTGTGACATTTCAGAAGCCTGTTATTGAAACTTTAATAGTCTGTCGGTATAAACTTTCATAGGGTAGTAGGAACAGCAGATATTTTTTCAAAAGAAAATTCTGAATGGGTGTTTTTTGTCAGCAATTCCACACTTGCCACTTTTATTACATGCGCATTTGTTATGCGCCTAGTACATACTGGGAGAATGGCTGTGGAAGAGACGTGATTTGGGATAAAGTTGGCAGGGAGAGTGTAAGGAACCAAGGGGAGTGACTGGGGGGCCATGAGTTGGCATGCAGCGTAGTAGGGCCTTGGGAAGTTTCTGGCGGCATGGGTTGACACGAGGAGTGGCCAGGGGGGCATGAGTAAGACATTTTGAACTTGCCTTTTAAAAAGTTCATGAATCCAGATTTTGATCCCTGACCCTTCTCAAGTGCCGTGACCACGGATCATAGCTATACTCCATAAAAATTGAGGCAGGGCTAGGAGCGGCCGACACCTGTAAAAGAGCTGGCCAAGTTGGGAGTGCAGGATGCTTGCTAGCTACTCACACCCTTTAAAAAAAATTAAATTTAGTGTACCCAATTAAGTTTTTTGCAATGAAGGGGCAATTTAGTGTGGCCAATCCACCTACCTGCACATCTTTGGGTTGTGGGGGCGAAACCCACGCAGACACGGGGAGAATGCGCAAACTCCAGATGGACAGTGACCCACAGCTGGGATGGAACCTGGGACCTCAGCGCCGTGAGGCAGCAATGCTAACCACTGCGCCACCATGCTGCCCCTACTCACTTTTTGCGTGCTGGCAAAAATTGCCAACACTGGGAATGGGTGCAGGAATGCTGGATTCAGGTCCCACCTGCCATTTTCAAATGGTTCTGGATTCGCCCCTACTCTGTGAAAATGTGGCCCTGAATATTACTTTGAATAAGTTTAACATCGCCGTACAATTTATTCCTGGTCCAGAGGAAGCACTTATGGGTCCCATGAATCAAGAACTCCTTGGCTTCGCAGCTACCTGCGATGGTCAAAATAGTTAAACGAATGCCGCTGCAGTCCATCAGATTTCTGAACATGAAAATAGTAGGCCTGGGATGGTGAATTATACATCAGTCATGGGAAGTGACTGCCTCAATCTTCAAATATTGAAACTTCAT
Source organism: Scyliorhinus torazame (assembly GCF_047496885.1). Taxonomy (NCBI): domain Eukaryota; kingdom Metazoa; phylum Chordata; class Chondrichthyes; order Carcharhiniformes; family Scyliorhinidae; genus Scyliorhinus; species Scyliorhinus torazame. The sequence goes on along the minus strand of NC_092715.1, from coordinate 46,320,158 downwards.
CGGTGCATCTTGGCCGTGCAAGGCAGTATTGATGAACCCATTTCACCGCTTTCAACAGTGGCTTTGCCCACTCCATTGTATCGAGCCAGTTCGAAGGACACAGCGCTGACAGAATGTGATATCTCTGTTCGTGCTCCAGTGGATGGTTAGTGGAGCAGCAGCAGCAGCAGCAGAGCCTCTGGCCGTGCTTGCACCCTGACTGACTACATTTGGCAGATCAACAAGGCAGAGAGTGGATTTCGTCTGGAGGAACCGTGTACTGTCCGTCAAGCACACTGTTTGTATCACAGACTGTATTGCCGTGAAATGCTTTACCAGCTGAGTTCCTTATGACTAATGATTATCAGAAAGAATTACAAGCCTTTTGTGCTGCAGCACAGTGACTATTACCACTGTCTCATCCCTTGAAGTTTCAAGGCCCTCGTGCGATGTTTTCAATCTGTTTACAATGTATGTATTGTGGATTTAATGTAAGACGGTACTTCAAAACAATCCTCAAAAGCATGAAGTCAATGCAGTTAGTCACTGTCAAAGGATTTCCCACGACTAAAGAGAATTTACTTGCATTTGATTTTAACTTAATTAACATCCTAAGACTTAATGACTTATGCATGAACTTAATTTTGAAACTCTTCATCGTAAACATCACATCCTAACTTCTCAGGCATAAATTTCATGCCTTTCGGGCTCAAAAGGGACCTCCTGCCACCTGGAAAATACTGCCCGCCTGCCTGCCTATAAATCAGAACAGAATCAGAGCAATCCGACAGAAACCGGCAGTCACGAATAATGCACACTGACTACAATGAAGAACCATGCAGGGAAAGCAAAATGGGCATTGCTCAGCTTGATCACGCAGGCAGAGAGGCAAGAAGAGGAACAGCTATTAGTGTGACCTTATAGGCAAGCAGGTGATAACTGCCAACACGAGCATCTGATTATTGTCATTGTTTAGTGCAGCCCTAAGTTTTCTCTGCAAGTGTCCACTGAGATCGCACTTTTAGGTCTTCCTCAAGCATACCATATGTACGGTTACGCAACAGAATACTGCGGGAATGCCCAAATAAGGATTATTGTGAAAACGATCCTGTGCAGTTCACATGTTGAGACCCGTTAAGGTCAATGTTGAGCGCCCTCATCTTGTCTTAAAGAAGCAGTAAATGCCTCTGATTGAGCTGCCTATAAACGGCGGCCTTGTAGCAAACTCCATTTTAAATTGGGCTTTTCACCCAGTATCATAAAACACCCAGCAAATTGAAAGGGCAGGACTTCAACTTTCATATCAATAGATGTCAATTGTGCCTTCGATTGCCATCCCCACAGGCGGTCCCTAAATAATCGAGCCAGCTGCTGCCATGGAGTCCTGCCCTCTGAAAATGCTGCCACCACCACCTCCCCCCTGACCCCCTCCATTTCGGGACCTCAATCTGGCACACTGCAGCTCACCTGGCAGCTTGAAAATGCCAGCTGCCCAGCAGTCAAAATCTACCACAAGTGGCCATTCTTTACACTCAAGCCTGGCCAACAAACATCGCCGTCATGAAAAGCATAATATAAATGCTAGTCTCTCTTTCCTTTTTGCAGCCCTATTAGAGGTACCACCTTTCAGATGAGATGTTGACCGAGGCCCTGTCTACCCTCACTGGAAGGATCCCACCATGGCACTACTTTGAAGAAGACCAGGGGAGTTATCCCTGGTGTCCTGGCCAATCCCTCGATCAACATCACTGAAACAGATTATCTGGCTATTTGATCATGTTACTGCGTGTGGGAGCTTGCGGTGTGCAAACTCACTGCTGTATTTCCGTCATTGCTACTGCAATTACGCTTCATGAGTATTTAATTGCCAATAAAGTACTTTGGGATGCCGCGAGGTCAGGAAAGGCACTACATAAATGCAAGTCTTTCCCTTATTTCACAAAGACCAACCTTTGGGAGCTCCTGTTTCCTCCCACAGTCCAAAGACGTGCAGGTTAGGTGGATTGGCCAGGCTAATTGCCCCTTCGTGTCCAACGGTTAGGTGGGGTTACATGGATGGGGCGTTGGAGTGGACCTGAGTGAGGTGCTCTTTCAGAGGGTCAGTGCAGACTTCAAGGGCTAAATGGCCTCTTTTTGCCCTGTAGGGGTGATATGATTCTTTACAGCAGAAGCAGTATAGACCAAGAATGAAGCTGCCAAGTTCTGCACCAGGCAACACATATGCTGGGGTTGCGAAGGCAGTTCCTAACTTTGAAGGAACAACATCAAGTTTTTTTAAGAATCCCGAAACAATGGTGCAGGATTAGCTGTCTAGCTAATATTGCACAAATCCTTGGTGTTATTTATAATAAGTAACAATAAGTTAGCAGTGAGTGCAAGATTGGTTGGCACTCAGTCAGCTAGATTCCTGATGATTCCTGTCTGCCACTCTCTCCTGTCTCAGTCCTGATCCTAGATGTGCTCACAGAAATAGGCATGTGTTAAGCAGCTCTCTCAAACTGAAGACCAGTGGCGGGACTGGCGACAAGCGTTGCACCTCCGACAATCTAACTGGAGAGACATCAGTCGATTGTGACACTCCACAACTTTTGTTTACATGCAAACCATGAAGTGCTGTTGAAATTAGATGTTCTTGAATTATTCACGGTGAATGAACTAGCTGGTTATTAAGTGGAATTGCAGGCTGATATTTTCAAGAATGGGCTATTTTGGGAAGTGCTTTTCGAATGAATAAAGAAAATTATGGGGTCGCGCAGCTTTAATGAGCCATCCATTTTGTTGTTCAGGTTACAGCTGCAGCAGACTAAATACATGTAAACAACTTCTCTGCATTGTGAAATTTGTTTAAATTTAATTCTAGTTCAAGCTGCAGTGCACCGTGAATTTGTTCGTGCAGTTTCAAGCCTCAGGATTACATTACTGTCCTTCATTCACCAAAAATCAATCTGTAAGTGCTTCTGAGATTTATTTCCAATGCAAGACGAAGACTAAGAGCACACCTACATCACACTCATCAAAGATTTCTCCATTGACACCAGCAGTACAGTACTTGTTTTCCCTGTTGACAGAACCAGGACTGCACACTGATTGCCAAAATAATGGTGGCCCCTTACTTCCCTGTACAATTCGACAATAACTGCATTTATGGAGCAGCAGTTACCTGAACACTGGACAATAACCAGTGGAGGAAAGGCCAGCGATGAAGAAATTGGCAAAAAAAAGCAATGGCAACATTTTTTAAACGAAATTTAAAGTACCCAATTCTTTTTTCCCCCAATTGAGGGACAATTCAGCCTGGCCAATCCAGCTTTCCTGCACATCTTTGGCTTGTGGGGTTGAGACACACGCAGACATGGGGAAATGTGCAAACTCCACACAGACAGTGACCCAAGGCCTCGGCACCGTGAGGCAGCAGTGCTAACACTGCACCACCGTGCCGCCCCGCAATGACATGAGGAAAAGCTTTTTCTCGCAGCACGTGCCCAGGATCCGGTATGCACGGCCTGAAATTGTGGTAGAGGCACGTTCCATCAAGACTTTCAAGAGGGCATTGGATTGTTATCTGAAAAGCAATAAAATGTGTGATTGTGGGGAGAAGGCAGGGGAGTGGCACTCAATAAATCATTCTGCGGGAGATGGCACAGATGCAGCAGGCAGATTGGCCTCCTTCGGGGGAATGTATTCTGTGAAGCAGCTGAAGATAGTTGGACCTAGAACACTGCTCAGAGGAATCCTTGGAGCAATATCCTAAGGCTGAGGTAATTGGCTTCCAACAAACACTATCATTTTCTTTTATGCTGGGTATGGCTCCAGGCTGTGGGGATTTTCTGTCTGGTATCCATTGACTTCTATTTTACTGGCCTCCTGGGAGCCACTTGGTCAAATGCTACATTGATGTCGAGCGCAGCCACTCTCACCTCACCTAACCACTGGTAGTCGGCTTGTTTCAACGTGTTTGGACCAGGGCTGTAATGAGGTTTGGAACCCAGTAGCCTTGGCAAAATCCAAACTGTGAGCAGTTTGCTGGTGTTCGCGTTTCTCTGAGAATGTCTGTTTATTCCAGCAATCCTGCAACCCAGCATGAATCGGAACAACCTTGGATGAATTAATAATATTCACTTCTTTACATACGAAGCAGAAGCAGGAGTAGGCCAGGAGGCCTTTTGAGTCTGCACTGCCATTCAATAAGATCATGCCTGATCGAATTGTAACCTCAGCTCCACATTCCTACAACCCCCAGTAACCTTTCACCCCCTTGCTTATCAAGAATCTATCTAAGCTCTGGCTGAAAAATATTCAAAGTCGCTGCTTCCACTATCTTTTGAGGAAGAGAGTTCCAAAGACTCACAACCCTCTAGGAGAAAGAAATCCTCCTCATCTCTGTCTTAAATGGAGGGGGGGGGGGGGACGCTTATTTTTAAATAGTGGCCCCTAGAAGTCGAGGTAAACCTCTATAAAGAACGCAGAAAACCTCTATAAAGAATGCAGAAAATTCTAGGTTAAAATAGGAAGTAGGAGCACCAAGATTTCTATCTGCCTGAAAGGACAGGAGGCCAGACACAAGTACATAAGAAATAGGAGCAGACAATATGGCTTATCGAGCCTGCTCTGCCACTCAGTAGAACCACTGTATATCTCAGCTCCACATTTTCTACCCGATCCCCATCTGCCTTGATTCCACGAGAGACCAAAAATATATCGATCCCACCCTTAAACTAACAAGGGTCAACAGCATATTTCCAAAGGTACCAGATATTGTTTTCAATCAGACTTTCCCATAGAGACTAATTGAGGTTGAATTTGTGCGTGGAGGTAGTTTGCCTTTTTCATCTCATGCACTCAAGAAAAAGAACCTTCCATGCTGCAATGGAATTTCTATTTTTGAAACTAACTTCATCATGGTAGGTTGCTGACAGTGTGGCATCATGCAAAGAAAGTCTTGGAGACATAGCTGCTTCTGCCACTGAAATAAGAAGGCACAATTGTATATTCTGCCAGTACATCCCATGTTGTCAGCACATCCAAATCTAAGACAGGTTTTAGCAAAGGACTAATAGGGACACTATGAGGAAAATAGGTGCATCTCATCAGTTAGCAGTGATCATTTATGAAATCACACTACCCAATAGCTCAGCTGGTTTATCCAATGCATAACTCGACTGTATCGTGCCAGATTTGCTCCCTGCTCGGTACTGAGCCTGTTTAGCTCTGATAATTCCCCTGCACATCTTCAGATGGAAGCGACTGCTCAAATTTACTTTAATGCTTGGACAAGTGTAATGGCCATGTGAATGAGGTGCTAGAGAAACAGGGGAGGACAATTGGAGAAGAAAATGGCTCGAGGATAAACTGAAACAAAACCACTAGCTTTTATCAAATGTTTGATATCTGCAAAAATATGTGAGTAAAACCCGGACCTAATGGCAGGTGACAGGCAACCTGAAATAACTTGCATTTGCATAGCACCTTTATTAGCATCAGGATGTCCAAAAGTATTTTACAGCCAATGAACAACAACAACTTGTATCTAACATGGTAAAATAATAACCTTTTATTGTCACAAGTATGAAGTTACTGTGAAAAGCCCCTAGTCGCCACATTCTGGCGCCTGTTCGGGTAAGCTGGTACAGGAATTGAACCCGCGCTGCTGGCCTTGTTCTGCATTACAAACCAGCTGTCTAGCGCACTGAGCTAAACCAGCCCAATAATGTCCCAGTATGGTGAAATCTGACACCGGACCTTCTAAAAGAGGATATCAGAGCAAATGAACATTAGCTTGTGGAAGAGGTAGGTTTGTGAAAGATGTGGGAGCAGGGTGTCAGGCTCACCGGCAAGGTGCAGGGAGAAAGTTTAAAAAGCTTGAGGGGAGAAAATATTTGAAAAGAAACAAAGGAAGTCTCACCCTGAGGGAGAAAAAGCACAATCACCAAGAGAAACCTAGCGAACTGCATGTATTAATAGAATCCATCAGCATAAATTCTCCAACGTCTGAAAAGTCACTGAGAATTTATTGACATCCATTTTGCAGACTTTTTTTTTGAAAAACAGTAATATTACTGTAATGTGAATGAGGCTTATGAAACAATTGCACTGCATAAGTAAATACGAAGACACTAAAAAAAAAATTCAATTCAAAACTCTGTTTTTTCTGTTGCACTTTGCAAAGTTAATTAAACTGCTGAAGTAGAAAGGGTTTGAAGATTGTGGCACCGTGCCCCTCTCACAGAAGAGCTATTCCCTCTGAATGGCCCAGCATTTTCTAGTTCAGCTTGAGAATACTGGCCAGTTCTGTCTGAAATAATTTTCCAATTAGCAAAATAAAGGGATTTTATTTCCTTACCGTCTGAAGGAGCTAAATCAAATACAACAGATTAATTCACTGTAGCTGACAAAACGCAGGCCAACAAAATATTGCAAAATAGTCCAAAAGAAATAGAGACATTCAGAGTGCTGCCCTGACACTGTTTGCTCCACTTGCACCTTTCCATATATGGCTGATATAAGAATTCAATGTTTAAAGGTGCACTGGGAAAAGATCCCAAATAAATGTAAAATAATGACTTCAAAAAGCAACGCCTGTTTCAATAGCATCTATACGCTGCTTAAATGTGGTTGGGGCAGACACACTGGGAAACTGTTTTGGTGTAATGTATCATAGAATTTATGTAGAAACTGTGTAGTTGAAGGTGTTTACCATGGATGCTGGCCTGAACTATTTGGGAACAACTTTTACTGACTGGACGTGATGCTCCATTCAGTGATATCTATGGCAGGCAGAGTGACTAGCTCAGGAACAGGCAAACTAAGATGAATGAAAAATGAAAGAATGAAAATTGCTTATTGTCACAAGTAGGCTTCAAATGAAGTTACTGTGAAAAGCCCCTATTCACCACATTCCAGCGCCTGTTTGGGGAGGGTGGTACTGGAATTGAACCGTACTGCTGGCCTGCCTTGGTCTGCTTTAAAAGCCGGCTATTTAGCCCTGTGCTAAACCAGCCTCGATATTCAGTAGTTGCCAAGGTAAATGTTGCAACTCGGACTCACCTGATGAAGGAGCTGCGCCCCAAAAGCTAGTGATTCAAAACAAACCTGTTGGCCTTTAACTTGGTGTTGTAAGACTTCAGACCTTCCAGAGTTGACGTCCTGTCATTCTTTTTTAAAAAAATACAATTGTCTTTCGAAAAACATACTGTGAAAATAATGTATATTTTACACAATAATTACATTTTGTGACTCCAATTTCTGATTTAACCCCAGGTAGGATTGATTATTGTCAGGAAATTGCAGAGATGTGAATGAAGTATTATCCTAGTTTTATTTTAAGGCACGGTGTGCTTTGGGGCAGATGGTAAGGTATGCTTTGTGTCAATTGTGGTGGTAAAAGTTAATTCTGGGAAAGTGGAAGTATTTGGTCAACTTCTCCATCAGTTTCAACAACGGGTACCCTCAGGTAAGACACCGCACCTCAACGGTTGTGTGACCACAAAAGCATTTTGCACAACCATCATTAAGCGCTCTCTAACGCTATTTTGCATCGGTTCGTGTTTCAATTCGGTCGCCGAATACAAAAAAAAACCCTGGGTGAACAAGGTTGTGGTGATGGGCAAGTTGGATACAGTGGGAGATGGTCCATCAATGCCAATCACCGGGCACCGGGATGAAACTGGTGGCCAAACTAAAGCTTCTTGAGTGAGACGGTCAGATTCAGTAACAAATCCAAGGGCGGCTCTGTACCCCTCCGGCCACTAAACCAGGAATGAAACCAATCAAAACTAAATTACGTTTGTTCTTGTTCAGAAAGAGGTCTTTATCCGTTCAATTGCCTCAATATGAATCCGGGTCCGGAGGACGGGAGAGGGGAGGATAGTATTCTAACCATTGCTCCTTACAATCCTTAACACTTTTCTCTTTAATAGTTAAATTAATTCTGATGCCATTAGCTGCTGGTACAAGAGCTATCTGCTTGCATCACGGCACCACTCAGAATTCAAACAGACCTTTCACAAAGGCTTGCTTGCTGCCCTTATCTCGTCCCCATTTGCCCTGAATTGTAAAACTTTCAGCAGCCAACAAGCTCACAAACAATGGCAACTCGCTGCGAGCATTCAAATCCTCTCCAGCATCTCCTGTCCCCCTTCTCCCGACAAATGGCATCTGAATATGCACAAGTGCTTTAATCAATCACCAACAAGGTTAATACAGCCTAATAACACCGGTTTGGAAAGAGACTGACGAATAGCATAGGAGCTCATTTGAAATTGATTACGAGCACAGCACTCAGCATTCACAATGAACGCAGCCCTCCAAAGCATCTCTGCGCACACAAAAAACATTAATCTTCATTAGAAGCATGGACACATAATGAAACTACTCAGAATGAAAGAATTGGGTGGTGGTTTGAGAATCGGGTTTCTCTTAATGAGCGGGCAAAACCAAAATTTCAGGCAAACGATAGTAAGTGGGCAAAATATCAAACAAAGCGTCCTTCCTAGTCGATACAAAAAAGGAAATGTAAACCTGCAATCAAAACTCCCACAATAACAGCGTGAGGTGAGGTGTTGGAAGGATTTATTTTGCACTCATAGACATATTAAATATTTAACAGTAAAATTCGGGTAGGTGAAAGACTGGAAAACTTACAAGAAACGTTGTTTACGGGGAAAAAGTCATAAATTAAAGACTTTTCAATAACGATGTTAAGTTCAAGGCTGAATTTTGGTGGTTTCCATTTTTTATGGAGAAAACATCTGCGGTGTAAATTGCTCATTTTTCATACGGTCCTGTTTCTGGATTATGTTTGAATCCAACCAGGTAAGAGTTGTTTTAAGTGTTTTCCCCTGATGCAACACTACTTGCATGTCGCAATAATGAAACATAAAGAGATTTCAATGTGCTGTGAGATGCAAAGAAATGTCATCATTCTAAGAGCTAAGGAGGCAGCGAACAATCTTGGTGCATATTTTCTGAGTAACGGTGGGTAACCCTCTCCCCCCTCCAATTGGGATCTATTCCCCGGGCTCACTGCAATGGAGAGACTTTACAATTGGAGCACTCATTCCTCTGTACATGGATCAATTCCTACTCTCATCAGACACGCAAAAGGTACCATTTTTTTACGCAGAGAAAGTGACCACTCACCCCCCCCCCCCCCCCCCCCCCACCCACACACATCCAGTTGTATTCCTCCCTGAAGCCAGAAATTAACCCGAACTTTACTGTGAAATGTTCAAATGAGTGTGGGAATGACTTCCAAACTGTCACCGCACCTTACCTCGTGTTGTGTTGCTATTGTGTGAGTTTTAATTGTGGGCTTTCTATAAACCAGGAAGGACGCTTTGCTTGATATGTTGCCCATCACTATGTCTGAAATTTAGGTTTTACCTGCTCATTGATTTAAATCTGATTCTTAAACCATCACTCCCATGAATGTATTGTAATATATTACTTCCATTGTTGCAGCACTCTCCCGGAGTAGCAGCCACTGAGAAGTGGCAGATTACTAGACAATAAGGGACAGCATAGCTATGCCTGATCCTGCCCATGCCTGATCCTGCCCATACCTGATCCTGCCCATGCCTGATGCCCACAAACGGAAGGACAGCTTACTGGCTAGCCATCTTCGGCATTTTCATCTCTGTTCGCTGAAAGTCCCTTACCCGGGATAAAAGGTTGAAGCATTGAGATCCTCAAGATATGTTTTGCTTGGCAGCACAACATGTAAACACAGGTGGCCACTAAATCATGAGCTGAGATCAAAATCGACTCAAAAACATCTATGCATCAGCATATCCCTAGATGTAATGTACCTTCCCTCCACTACACTGTACACTTCTACATATCTGCTACATTTACACAAAAAAGACCTGTTTGCTGATCCAATTATTTTTGCCAAAGATCTTGGGAAAGGCAGACTTTTTAAAATATTCCTTGCACAATATTAAAAGACTTATCCCCATGCCCCATGAAAAGTAAATGACAGCAGCACACATTCAATAGGGTAATTGGGGACAAACAGATTGACCCTCCTGCCCTTCACTTGGCCTTTCAGCCATGAAGCAATCTCGAGTGACCACTCACCATTACTCACAACGGCCCAGAATCCTCCGATGTTGAGCAACATTCAGAGCTCATCGGCATACAGGCTACCAGCAAACGTTGTTAACTCGAGAGTCCTGGCTGCATTCAACATCCGAGGCTGAATGCTTCACTTCAGAAAGTAGCACTTACAAAGGCACCCCACTACGTCCTACCTTCTCTGCAGGATGCCTGGCTGTCAGGATGCGCAATTGGAGGAAATGCTGGGTTCTGAGGACTGATTGACTTACTTCTTCTGCCTGTCCCTGTGACTTTGCACTGTCACATCAAAGTTTTAACTCTACGCCTTCTGCGTTATGCCTTATCCCCTTGTGCAAGGAAGGGTAACTCCACGCTAAATTATTCACCTCCACCCCCACTTTAACAAACATGGCAGAAAATCTGTCCCCATGGTACGTCTTCACTTGAAATGTATTCCTGCTTTATGTTCATGTATAATATAGATATTTTTATATGAATAATATATGTAATTCACTTATTAGAGTCACGGGCATTGTATTCAATTGTTCATAGTCTGTAACGCAGATAAACATTTAAACTGCCTGAACGATATATACCATTGAGATTAATTCTTCCTGAAAAATAATAACATTCAACTTTTTCACTCAGACAAACTTTGCACCTCACACACGTCGCATTGCCCCTGCAGTCTGGCGCGGCGTGAGGCTAACTTATTCTTTCTGCATTGCCCCCAAATCATTTAAAGCAGCAACATTGTCAAACGCACTTCAAAAACTGCAATTCCTGACCGGATTCTGGGAGAAAGCTCAGATTACACTCACACATTCACTGGGACCAGGAAACGACTACAGAAAGCGACAAAGAACCCCAGAAAATAAAACTGATCATCAGAGACACAACAGAATCTCTGAAATGACATAGAAAGTGAAAAGAGGGGTAATCCTTTACCCGTTTCCTTCTAAACTGAAGTTCCCGACCGCAGCTACTTCCATCAACTCGCAATGATTTCAGATTTCAGTATCCGGTGGTGGCAAATGAAAATCTAACAAAAACTACAAAACAAAACCAAAAGTATACCAGTCCCAGTTTGCTTCCCCCTCTCCAATCAATCAAGTTATTTAAATGTACCCCCATGAGTAACCTTTCATTGGACTCCAACATAGAAGTTGCTTGGAGGATTTAAAACATAAGGGAGCTGCACTCAGAACATTATTAAACTTATCCCACAGGACACCTCAACCTCCCATAAGAGATCCTTTGATTACTTTTTGGAGTAATTTGGAGTATTTCGAGATGCTAAACAGACCCATTGTACATTCCCAATGTTTTCTGCCTCTATATTATTTTGTGCGTGTGTGTGTGTGGGGGGGGGGGTTTGCCCCGCTTACCGCCACTGTATTTCAAGGATTCGAAACTTCAGAAATAACGCCCTGATTAGTGAGCTCTGCAGTTCAATGTGAAATGTATCCCTGCAACTGCCTTGTTTTTAAGTCCAATTCTTTCAGCTCTTGAAATCTCTCTTCTTTTTAATTCTATCCGAGTTTTAACATTTATGGGCGCCATCACAACTCGGCTGGGCGACTTACAATGGGGGACATGGACAAGCGATGTTGAGTAAGGGTTAACTGACTGCACGTTGTAAATGACAAAGAGCGGTGCACAAGCCAGTTTCCTGGTCTGCCAAAACTGGGCGGTGGGAGGGGGTGGGGGTGAAACTGTTCCTTTCATGCAAAGTTGGCAAACCTGTCCCAGTTTACCGGCCATCTAGTCCCGGCAATTACCTCTGAACAAAAGTAAAACTCTAAACTTTCCATTCTCCACCCACTGCAACTTTTCAACGGAGCGACAGGATCTCGCTACTGTCTCCCACTAAACTCCAGGAAGTTTGTCTCGCATTCACGAACATGTTGGACCATTATTTTATAGTTTGTTGTTGGGGTGAGAGGTCACTGCTATGAATGAAATGAAAGGCTCCGTGTACAGACACAGATGTCTTTCCAAACTGAAAAACGGATCCGTGTGGGTGGGATTTCACAATTCTCGTTTTCAGATAACGCCAAAATATTATTGGTGGTCAGGTGTTCCCTGGCTCTGCAACAGTGATTTGATGGGGAGTGAGATGGGAAAGTGCGGATTGCGGTTGGCGGTATTGTTGTAGTTTACATGCACCACGAGGAACTGGGTCGTGGAAAGAAAACAGGTCTTTACCAGGAACACGGGAATCTCGAATTAAAACACAAGCGTTAAGTCGGAGACAGACGGGGAAGGGCAGAACGATTTCAAATGCGGCCCGGGTGGATTGTGCCCACTGTATGCAGGGTGTTAACATCCCCAGGAATGGGGAAGGAGCCGAAGCTTTTCAGGGTATTTATATACACTATATATAAAAGGCGCGACAGTATCGTGTCTCCATCTTAAGGCGCTATAGGGAAGAAGTGAAGAGTCCGCCTACTGACTGCACTTGCACAAGGAACTGTGTGCTAACATTAACGCCAAGGCAGCACATCCACTGTCCGCATCACAATCAGATATGGTCAAGAGTTAGCAACACCGTCTGATTCCTTCGACCTAACCAACCCTCTCGGATTGAGGTGTAACATTTTCCAAAGCTGGCGAGGGATATGGAGTTGACCCGATGGCCCTATTCCTATGGACCTGCCCTGTGTGTGTACATTTTATATGTGTACATCATATATCCAATGGTAGTGACATATATCCAATGATAGTGACATTATATATCCAATGGTAGTGACATTATATATCCAATGATAGTGACATTATATATCCAATGGTAGTGACATTATATATCCAATGATAGTGACATTATATATTCAATGATAATGACATTATATATTCAATGGTAGTGGCATTAAATATCCAATGGTCGTGACATTATATATTCAATTGTAGTGACATTATATATCCAATGGTAGTGACATTATATATCCAATGGCAGTGACATTATATATCCAATGGCAGTGACATTATATATTCAATGGTAGTAACATTATATATTCAATGGTACTGACTCTCCCGCTTTAAGTACAGAGGTCCCAGTGACTGAGGACACCGCCAGCTCCTGGCCACATGCAACAGTGACGAGGTGTCCCTCGCCTTGGCAAACTTCTGCTTAGTGTGTCCAAGAGAGGGAGCAGGCGTTACAACTCATAGTGACAAAGATTAAAAACAAATACAGCACCAAACACTCCCTCTTCCAGAGTAACTGGGGAAAGTTGGTCAGCGCTCAGTTGCCTTTTCTCTTTCCCTTGCAGCCATTGAAAGGGGGGGGGGGGGGGGGTGGTTAAAGGAATTACAAGCATCACATGAAATGACCTGTATTCCCACCCCGACCCCGTAAACTACTTTACACCCACGCGGGAAAGAGACGCCGAACTCCAGTCAGATGAATCCCATTGTTTTCCCTTCATGTTTAAACAGACATCGCTCTGGCGCTTTCACATTCAATGAGAAGCAGCCACTTTACTGAATCACACACGCGGAATCAGGTAGGTGGCTGAACATGTGTTGGGAGAGGGTAACACCGCATAACTTCCGGCAACCACTGGCCACAAAGCAGCATCAATAAATCACGCTCAGCAATGGCCATGGGGAGGGGGGAGAAGAGGAGAAATGAAAAAAAAAATCAACATTTGAACCAGCCGATTCTTGAAATGCCACCTACTCCTGTCATTGCGAACAGGGCGAGCAGCTCTCCCCCTGCCTGTGTAACACTCACACAGTGCGGCCAGCTCAACCCTCAGACAAAGAGACACAAGAGAGAGGGAGAATATAAACCCCCCTCGCCAAAGTTTGTAAAACGATTGAAAGTCTCACAACTTCACTCAGCAGCCCTGCCCGCGCACTCCGGGCTTGTACGAAAAGGACTGGAAAGCGTTCTCGTTCGCATTTTGCACATTCAAGTAACAGCAGGGTGGGGGGGGGGGGGGGGGGGGGGAGCTTATTTTTTCGAAAAATATTATTCCTAGATATGCTACACAAAAATAAAACACCGGGTCCCCCACCACAATCCCCCCGCCCCCCCTTCTTTCACGGTAACATGCAGATGTTAAAGGATGCACACGCAGATACTCACAGTGGATGCAGAGAGGGAAATGAGAGAGAGAGGGAGTGTGTGTGAGAGAGAGAGCAGGTCCAGGACCGCGATATGCTTGAACAGCTCACAGTTGCTGTGTGAATGGAGCCGGCTCCAGCGGCTGATCCTTGTCTAGTTCACTGACAAGCATCACGCATGGCAGAGCGCCGCCGCAGGACCTTAGCTAAAGCAACTGGGGGGGGCGGGGGTGAGCGGTCGCCCCCCCCCCCCCCCCCCACAAACACAGCTTCGCCAAAATACATTCCCCACCCCGACCCCTCCCCGTTGTCAGTGACCACTGATCGCTGCCACGCTGTACACCCCCCCCACCCCCCCTCACCACACACAGACCGCTTGGATGGAGGGTGAAGGCGGTTCTTTGAGTTCAGCTTTGTCACAGGTGGTGGCGGTGGTTTAGTGTGTGGGTGAGCGGGCTGCGAGCTTCCACCGGCGTGCACCCCCCGCCCCCACCTTCCACTCTCCCTGTCTGCCTCAGCCGATGCAGAGCGCCCGTCGTCCCATGCTGTGTCCAATCCGTCACTCTACCATGCCATGATTTAAGGGGTCAGCCATAAATAAACTTGGGTTGGTGAATTATGGCTTTCTACTTGTTTTCTGAAGCTGCCGCTGCGATGGGATGCGGCTAATTACTAACAGCGCCACGCATGTATATATAAATGTGTGTGTGGCAGTGCAATGTGTAGCGCCGAGCTTCTGGTTAAACCCTGTGTGCCAGCGCTGAGTCCCCAATGCACGTCTGAAAATGGCCTGACTGATGTTGTGATTGGAGAGGTGTTTGCCTCCGGGGCTTGAATGATTGTGGCGAGAGCCTGGGCATTCACACCCCGGCCACGCCAGCACACGGCAGGGGAAACGACTGGTTTCCCGAAGCCCAACTGCTGAAAGTTGTGAGGTGAATGTTCTGGACTTCGCACTTGCAATGAAACGAGCGGGATAATTCTGTCAGCCCCCACCCCACCCCGGCCCCAATGCTCCCCCTTCAGCGAGCGGCCCTCCTCCTCCAGAGTGGGTGGGAGATCAGTCCCCAAGGATTTTAATATTACCCCCACCCCCTCCCAGTGCTGACTCGACAGGTCTTCAAAAGGTGAAGTCCACTCTAAAGTAAATACACTAACTGTGTGTATTGAGATTGGCGGAAGTCATTGAGACATAGAACATGACAGCACAAAAAGAGACCTTTCGGTCCATTGTGTCTCTGCCGGCTATCAAGCGCCTATCTGTTCTAATCTGAGTTTTTTGCGCACTTGGTCTGTAGCCTTGTATACTACGGCATTACAAATGCTCACCTAAATGCTGCCAGGATTCCCGCCTCTACTACCCTTTCAGCCAGTGAGTTCCAGATTCCCACCACTCTCTGGGTGAAATGGTTTTCCTCAAATCCCCTCTAAATCCACTGCCACTTACCTTTAATGTATGCCCCCTGGTTATTGACCCCTTTGCTGAGGGGAAAAGTTCCTTCCTATCTATGCTCTCTATGTCCCTCATAATTTTGTATACCTCAATCAGGTTCCCCCCTCAGCTTTCTTTGTTATAATGAAAACAATCCCAGCCTAATCAGCCTCTCTTCAGAGCTGACATGCTCCAGCCCAGGCAACATCCTAGTGAATCTCCTCTGCACCCTTTCTCGTGCAATCACATCCTTCCGATAGTGTGGTGAACAGAACTGCACACAGTACTCTAGCTATGACCTAACAAGTGTTTTAGTCAGCTGTATCATAACCTCCCTGCTCTTATAGTCTTTAGTTCAGTTAATAAAGGCAAGTAGCCCATACACTTCTTTAACAACCTCAACTATCTTTCCTGCTGCCTCGGGGACATGCACCCTCAAGGTCCCTTTGGTCCTCTGTCTTCCCAGCATCCTACCATTCATTGTATATTCTCCAGCCTTGTTACCCCTCCCAAAATGCATCACTTCACATTTTTTCAGGATTAAATTCCATTTGCCATTGTCCTGTCCATCTGGCCAACTTGTCTATATTGTTGTTTAATCTAAGGCTTTCTTCCTGACCATTTACCACACCACCAATTTTTGTGTCATCTGCAAACTTACTGATCATACCTTGCAATGAATGTAAGAAATTGTCATATTTTTTGCAGTATTCTTATTAAAGTCCGGGTTAACATGCACACAGGCAGGATGGCAGCCAGAGCTGTGATTAAGGTGTTGTAAAAGTGAAGCAGTTGAAATGAAATAAAAAAACTGATTTGCAGGTGAAATGTTCTGCCAATAGATATTGAGAACCATTTATTTGTGTACAGGGAGCTAGCTAATGGAACAGTGTTGATGTTTGAAGGATCCCCGGGGTGTAGATAATTTATATGAGGTATTGAGTTTGGCCCTGGCTGAACAAGTTAAGGGACATCAGCCATGATTGAATGGCAGAGCAGACTTGATTGGCCGAATAGCCTAATTCTGCTCCTATATCTTATGATCTATGATCTTGTAAGAAGAGAGAAAAGAATGCATTATGCTGTGGGTAGATGATGTAGTTAATGGGAGGAGCCAGGTCTGTCTGAAAAGTCAGTTGGTCCTTGTCTGTCTGAACAGAGGTGTTTCAGTTTGGTCCTGAAATGGTCTCACTCCCAAGATTCTGCACAGAGAAAGGGTTTTCTCCCACAAAAATGTGTAGGTGAGGTGATTTGGCCATGCTAAATTAACGCTTAGTGTCCAAAGGTTAGCTGGGGTTACAGGGATGGGTCGGGGGAGTGGGCATGGGTAGAGTGCTCTTTCAGAGGGTCAGTACAGAGTCAATGGGCTGAATGGCCTCCTTCTGCACTGTAGGATTCTATGATTCTATGAAAGCAAGTAGAAACCTGGTTGTTAATTTTATTAATGAGCAGCATGTGAAATATATTGGTTTGCTTAATTGGAATATAGTGGCAGGTTTAGGAAGGGAGTAAAGATTTTCTCTTTTACTTAGGAACTGTTGTAGCTGTTAACTGTAAGGATATTTCTTTGATGCCCATGTAGTTAATTGTGTTTAAATTAAAGTTTATTTTAACATACCTAATGGTCAGTGGTATCACGCCTGTGCATCATTTCCTCACAGTATTACAAATTGAAAATAGTTGGGTTCTCGTCCAGGATCTTAAGATGTCCCACATTCATATCTCGTCATTAATGTACCACCACACTTCCGGTGACGGCTGGCAGGAGGCAGCCGCACAATGGAGAGCCCCCGCTCGGGAACGGCAATTTCGGGGCTTTAAGCCTGGTCCCAGGGTCCGCGGAGGCAGCAGAAGAAGGAAGAAGGCACGGAGGAGGCACTGAGAAGACACAGGAGGGAAAAACAACCCAAAGAAAAATGTCGAGCTGTGTAAGATTAAGGGTGACTACGGGTAATCCCTGAATTATTTTTGTCATTTGTTTCTGTAAACATGCGGGTTGAGGTTTGGGGGTTGGTGGGTAGATGGGATCGTTGTTGTTATTATGAGGACTGACATATCTTGCAGATTATTGTTTATTGTTGATGGATGTAAATGTGGGAGAAAATGTGAAAATGGAGGAGAATTAAAAGAAAATTTAAAAAAAATAAAAATTAATGTACCACCTGCCTGGCTTCATTCCCCAAAATTAGGTCCAGTACTGCTCCCTCTCTTGTAGGATTTTCTACGTTCTGGATCAAAAAGCTCTCCTGAATGCACTTTAAGAATTCCTCCTCCTTTAAGTCTTTCTCACTTTGCCTATCCAAATTATATTGTGGAAGTTGAAACCCCTGACTACTATTATCTATTGTTTTTACACTTCTTTAAGATTTCTCTCCATGTCTGCTGTTGTACCTCTCGCTGACTATTTGGGGGCCTATAGTACACTCGATGGAAGGAGATTGGCCCCTTTTTTGTTTTTAAGTCCAACCCATATGGCCTCAATTGCTAACATATCATCCCTCCTCCCTGAGAAATTGACTCCTTGATCAATGTTGTAACGCCACCTCCTCTTTACATCTCCCCTGTGCCACTTGAGATTTTATACCCCGGAATATTGAACTGCCAATACTGCCCCTCCCTCAATCATGTCTTTGGGATAGCAACAATGCCATACTCCCATGTGTTAATCATCACCCTCAGTTCATCTGCATTACTTGTAAGACTCTTTGCATTAAAATAAATGCCATCATGCCGTGCTGTATTCCCTGTGTCTTAACATGTCTCTCTCTTTGCTCTGCCTCCCAGACTGACTTGGGCAATCAGTATTTATTGTTCCAATAATTCTATTCTCAGGGCTTTACTGATATGGTCATGTGAACGTCCATTTTAAAGAAATTAACCTGTAGGTGGAACACACAATTGAGAGAATATTATTAAATCGCTTTTACTTGAAGCTTTCCTGTAGCCTGGATTGTAGGAGTCATATTTGCTGGTGTTTTAGGGCAGCACGTGGCGCAGTGGGTTAGCTCTGCAGCCTCACGGCGCTGAGGTTCCAGGTTTGATCCCGGCTCTGGGTCACTGTCTGTGTGGAGTTTGCACATTCTCCCCATGTTAGAACATAGAACATAGAACATTGCAGCGCAGTACAGGCCCTTCGGCCCTCGATGTTGCGCCGACCTGTGAAACCACTCTAAAGCCCATCTACACTATTCCCTTATCGTCCATATGTCTATCCAATGACCATTTGAATGCCCTTAGTGTTGGCGAGTCCACTACTGTTGCAGGCAGGGCATTCCATGCCCTTACTACTCTCTGAGTAAAGAACCTACCTCTGACATCTGTCTTATATCTATCTCCCCTCAATTTAAAGCTATGTCCCCTCATGCTAGACATCACCATCCGAGGAAGAAGGCTCTCACTGTCCACCCTATCCAATCCTCTGATCATCTTGTATGCTTCAATTAAGTCACCTCTTAACCTTCTTCTCTCTAACGAAAACAGCCTCAAGTCCCTCAGCCTTTCCTCATAAGATCTTCCCTCCATACCAGGCAACATTCTGGTAAATCTCCTCTGCACCCTTTCCAATGCTTCCACATCCTTCGGCGACCAGAATTGCACGCAATACTCCAAATGCGGCCGCACCAGTGTTTTGTACAGCTGCAACATGACCTCATGGCTCCGAAACTCAATCCGTCTACCAATAAAAGCTAACACACCGTACGCCTTCTTAACACCTCTCTCAACCTGGGTGGCAACTTTCAGGGATCTATGTACATGGACACCAAGATCTCTCTGCTCATCCACACTGCCAAGAATCTTACCATTAGCCCAGTACTCTGTCTTCCTATTATTCCTTCCAAAATGAATCACCTCACACTTTTCTGCATTAAACTCCATTTGCCACCTCTCGGCCCAGCGTTGCAGCTTATCTATGTCCCTCTGTAACTTGTAACATCTGTCCGCACTGTCCACAACTCCACCGACTTTAGTGTCATCTGCAAATTTACTCACCAATCCTTCTACGCCCTCCTCCAGGTCATTTATAAAAATGACAAACGGCAGTGGCCCCAAAACAGATCCTTGTGGTACACCACAAGCAACTGGACTCCAGTCTGAACATTTCCCATCAACCACCACCCTTTGTCTTCTTCCAGCTAGCCAATTTCTGATCCAAACTGCTAAATCACCCTGAATTCCATGCCTCTGTATTTTCTGCAGTAGCCTACCATGGGGAACCTTATCAAACGCTTTACTGAAATCCATATACACCACATCAACTGCTTTACCCTCATCCACCTGTTTGGTCACCTTCTCAAAGAACTCAATAAGGTTTGTGAGGCACGACCTACCCTTCACAAAACCGTGTTGACTATCTCTAATCAAATTATTCCTTTCCAAATGATTATACATCCTATCTCTTATAAACCTTTCCAAGATTTTGCCCACAACAGAAGTAAGGCTCACTCATCTATAGTTACCGGGATTGTCTCTACTCCTCTTCTTGAACAAGGGGACAACATTTGCTATCCTCCAGTCTTCTGGCACTGTTCCTGTAGACAAAGATGACTTAAAGATCAAAGTCAAATGCTCAGCAATCTCCTCCCTAGCTTCCCAGAGAATCCTAGGATAAATCCCATCCGGCCCAGGGGACTTATCTATTTTCACACTTTCCAGAATTGCTAACACCTCCTCCTTATGAACCTCAAGCCCTTCTAGTCTTGTAGCCTGAATCTCAGTATTCTCCTCGACAACATTGTCTTTTCCCTGTGTGAATACTGACGAAAAATATTCATTTAGCACCTCTCCTATCTCCTCGGACTCCAAGCACAACTTCCCACTACTGTCCTTGACTGGCCCTACTCTTCCCCTACTCATTCGTTTATTCCTGACATATCCATAGAAAGCTTTAGGGTTATCCTTGATCCTACCTGCCAAAGACTTCTCATGACCCCTCCTGGCTCTTCTTAGCTCTCTCTTTAGGTCCTTCCGAGCTAACTTGTAAATCTCGGGCGCCCTAACTGAACCTTCATGTCTCATCTTTACATAAGCCTCATTCTTCCTCTTGACAAGTGCTTCGACTGCTTTACTAAACCACGGTTCCCTTGCTCGACCACTTCCTCCCTGCCTGACAGGTACATACTTATCAAGAACACGCAGTAGCTGTTCCTTGAACAAGCTCCACATTTCCATTGTGCCCATCCCCTGCAGTTTTCCTCTCCATCCAATGCATCCTAAGTCTTGCCTCATCGCATCATAATTGCCTTTCCCCCAGATATAACTCTTACCCTGCGGTATATACCTATCCCTTTCCATCACTAAAGTAAACGTAATCGAATTGTGGTCACTATCACCAAAGTGCTCACCTACATCCAAATCTAACACCTGTCCTGGTTCATTACCCAGTACCAAATCCAAAATGGCCTCGCCTCTCGTTGGCCTATCTACATACTATGTCAGGAAACCCTCCTGCACACATTGGACAAAAACGGACCCATCTAAAGTACTCGAACTATAGCATTTCCAGTCAATATTTGGAAAGTTAAAGTTCCCCATAACAACTACCCTGTTGCTTTCGCTCCTATCCAGAATCATCTTTGCAATCCTTTCCTCTACATCTCTGGAACTTTTCAGAGGCCTATAGAAAACCCCTAACAGGGGAACGGTTTTCTCCTTTCCTGTTTCTAACCTCAGCCCATACTACCTCAGTAGACGAGTCCTCATCAAACGTCCTTTCTGCCGCTGTAATACTGTCCTTGGCTAACAATGCCACCCCTCCCCCTCTTTTACCACCTTTCCTGTGCTTACTGAAATATCTAAACCCCGGCACCTGCAACAACCATTCCTGTCTCTGCTCTATCCATGTCTCCGAAATGGCCACAACATCGAAGACCCAGGTACCAACCCATGCCGCAAGTTCACCCAGCTTATTCCGGATGCTCCTGGCATTGAAGAAGACACACTTTAAACCACCTGCCTGCCTGCCGGTACACTCCTGCAACTTTGAAACCTTACCCATGACCTCATTACTCTCAACCTCCTGAATACTGGAGTTACAATTCAGGTTCCCAAGCATGGGTTTCGCCCCCACAACCCAAAGATGTGAAGGGTAAGTGGATTGGCTACGCTAAATTGCCCCTTAATTGGAAAAATGAATTGGGTATTCTAAATTTATAAACAAAAAACATTTCTGGTGTTTTGATTACTTAACCTATGAAAATGGAAGTTTACAACTCTCAGAATGTGTGAGTTAGATTTAGCAATGCAAATACAGGAGTGGGGAAGCTGTTTAAGTCCCTCAAGACCAACTGCAGAAAAGTTAAGGTTTAAAGTGTAACATGCCATGTCATTGATGACCAGTGGTATGGATAATTTACATCCATTTCTGCCTGTTCTATTTCAATTTCCCGAAGATTTCTCTTTCCCTTGGATGAGCAAATACTCGTCCAAGAGAGAAAAGAAGACAACCGATTTCAGTCTGCGGAGGGACTATCACTGTTATCAGTCCACTCTTCTGAAATGGATATAGGTATGACTCCACTGGGGCAACCAATCATTAAGGTTATTGAGAAAATGAGCAGAGAGTGAGAAATGCCAATTTTGCTGCACTGAAGTCGATACCAGCTTTTGCAGTAAGAATTTGGAGCCGCATCCTTACTTCTGTTGCAAATAGAGTTGAGAAAAGGTGCAATTAATTGCACTAGCTGCCTGGCATTGTCCAGGAATCAGACAGAAGTCATGTTGTAAATTCCCAAGAGAGTGGGTGAAGCAAACTAATAACCCATTTGATCTCAACTTTCCAGAATATCAACCCTGAGCATATTTTCATTAGAGCACCTAGCCGTTTCTTAATTGAGCTCAATGTCATGGCCTCAACCATTCTACCTATCAAAGTATCCCAGCAGTGAATTTTCCCTGCATAAAGAAATACTTCCTGACACCTGTACAAAATCTTGTTTAAAAAAAATAAATTTAGAGTACCCAATTCATTTTGTTTCCAATTAAGGGGCAATTTATCATGGCCAATCCACCTGGACTGCACATCTTTGGGTTGTGGGGGCGAAACCCATGCAAACATGGGGAGAATGTGCAAACTCCACACGGACAGTGACCCAGAGCCGGGATCGAACCTGGGACCTCGGCACCATGAGGCAGCAGGGCTAACCCACTGCGCCACCGTGCTTTGCTTTTTCACAACCTGAGGCTGTAGCCCTATTTCTGGTGCACTGAAGTATTGTTTCCGGTGTATTTCTGTCTTCGATAATAATCAGCATGGACATAACCTTCCTCAATTAGGTTATTTTTTCACAAATATTTTGTACATTGATGACCTATATTCATGGAAAAATTACTTCAACGCTTGTTACTCAGCAGGTTGACTCAAAGAGATTTTGTTCAGACACTTGTGAAATTGTGGCCGAGCTCTTTAAAAATCAAGCCCAAATTGCATTGGCAATGTCCCTACTGGGGTAAATCCGAGGCAGACTCTGTGCTGGCAGAAACCTAACAAGAGCATGAAGCCAAAGTGACTGTGGGTTTCAAACAGGTAGGATCAATGGGAGCTTAGTCTGCTACAGAGAAATCCTCTGACATAAATGAGGTATCTCTGAGATTCAAGGGAAGAATAAAGTGATGCCAACCCATGGCCATCTGTACCAGACAGCAGGTGCAGATCTAAAGGGCAATGTGTTAAGAAGTTTCTGCAAAAGTCTCCTTTCAGTCAAGAGCAGTCTTCTCTGAAAGTTCTCTTGTAACAGTCTGATGTTAGGAGAGGTTCGCAGTACAGCAGGTGCTGTTGCCACCATAACTTCCCAAAGTCGTTCTTTTTGTATCTTGGTTTAGATGTGTAAAAATTATATAAATGATCACTACCTCCGCACCACCCCCCCCCCCCTCCCCCCAACCTCTCTGAGTTATCGATTAGGTTGGAATGAATCTTTGTTCTTTCAGTAAAAGCTGACTTTATTTTTCTCTTTAACATTCCCCTCTCCTTACCTGAAAGCATTAGAATAAAACTCATTGCTCTCTTGTGGGTCTTGGTGATGAGTGTCGTCTGGTTTTTTTTACAACGGAAAGGGAATACTTTCCTCATTTGTCATGCCCCCTTGAGATATCAGTCTGCAGCAGAGCAGCCAATACTAATCAATGGTGACACAAAGTACAATTATAACTGGTGTAAAACAAATGGAAAACTATAGCTTGAAATGCATCTATTGGTGATACCCATTTGGATCAAAGGCAAAATAATCCAATAATATAAATGTAGCAATGTATAAAAAACAGAATGTGCCAGATAAGGTAAATTGGGTGATTCATACCAGGGCTTACCAATGACACAAACCTATATCTTGGGTGTTTTGCAGCACAAAAGTAATATTTCAGCACTGTCAAAATATTTAATAGTGAATCAGGTTTTAATACAGTAAATTAATAGCTATTTAAATTAATCTTAGAATTATTTATATAATATCTTGGAAGAAAACAAGGAATTTGTATGGGTATACAATCTTATTTTTCATTTAAAAAATAAATAAATTTAGAGTACCCAAATCTGTCTTTTCCAATTAAGGGGCAATGTAGCATGGTCTATTCACCTATCAGGCACATCTTTGGGTTATGGGAGTGGGACCCATGCAGACAAAGGGAAGAATATGCAAACTCCACATGGACAGTGACTCAGGGCCGGAATCGAACCCAGGTCCTTGGCGCCATGAGGCAGCAGTGCTAACCACTGCACCACCGTGCTGCCCTTCTCTATCTAATATATCAACATTTCTCAACATCTTAAATTTCCATTGGCTCTCCTTAACCATTTCTGTTTTAAGAACAACAATCTTAATTTTTTCCAAACTCCCTTCAAACCCTCAGACCTGGAAATATCCTGGTCAACCTCGGCATCCTTTCCTTCACTCCCTGTTTCACTTTATTTCTGAAGTGCGGTGTCCAAAATTGTACACAATGCTCCACCTGAGGTCTGAACAGTAATTTATACAATTCTAGCATGATCGTTTTGCTGTTGTTTTAGTTAACAGTGGCAGTGATTTGGGCATTATAATTGCACTCAGTATCGTTTGTCTATAGAGGGAAAGTGCCCTTCACAGCTCACCATCACTGTCTCAAGGGCAACAAAAGATGGACAACAAATGCTGGCCAAGCTAGTGACATGTGCATACCATGAAGGAATTTTAAAAATTATATATCGTCCAACGTCTGTGATCTGGCAGCATACATTTTTATGCATTGCCATATTTAAGTTGGATTATTTTCTCTGTGATCCAAATGGATTCATCCAGCTTCTCCTTAAAGACACCTAATGCTATGAGGGTGGAGCCATGCCCGAAAGTGGCGGTCCTCGGGGTTTCGGACCAGCCAGATTTATTCCTGGGGAGGAGGGCAGACTCCCTTGCCTTTGCCTCCCTGATCGCCCGCCGTAGAATCCTGTTCGGCTGGCGGTCAGCAGCACCACCCAAAGCTGCAGACTGGCTGTCCGACCTCTCGGAATCTCTCCAAATGGAGAAAATCAAATTCGCCATCCGAGGGTCAGACGACGGCTTCCACAGAACGTGGGAGCCATTCACGCAATGGGGGGGGGGACAGCCAAACCTAAGAGGAAGGAAAGGCAAACCACAGGAGGGGGGAGGGGGGGAGAAGGAAGAGGCAAGGAACAAGAGAGGAGAACCAGGGAGGTGGGGGGGGGGGAGGCAGGGAAATGAGAGCCAGATGGAAGGCACGGGATACAATAACGAACATGGCATCTTCAGGAGCAGGGAACGAGGAGAATAAAGACGAAAGACGGGAGGAACGGCAGAAGCGGAGGCGAGCCCGAGACGGCAGCGAGATTCGTCCGGGAGAAGCAAGCGACACCAACACCAAACCCATTCGAGTATTGCCCACTGTAATTGTTTCTCCGGCACCCGAATGTATATTTACCTCCCCAGTCTCCACCCCCCCCTCCCTCCCTCCCTCTCCCCCGCAAACAGTCGCCTACTTAAGTGTTGTAAATAATTTTGCCAGGTGTACAGAGTTGCTGCTGTTGAGCTGGTGCACAATACCCTACCAGTTATTCTATTTTATTTCTTATTGTATTCTTTTTTTACTATTTACTATTTTCTTTTCTTTGGTATGTTTGGGTGTGCCCTTCTCTTCTATATATATGTATATATATATATGTTTCTTATCCTGTGTACATAATGGTAAATATACTTTGTTCAAAAACCCAATAAAAAACATTTATTTTTTAAAAAGGCAACTAATGCCCAACTACTCCTCTGGGAGAAGGTTCCACATTCTGTCAATTCACCGGATAAGGCAGTTTCACTTCAGCTCTTTATTGAATTTATTAGTGACTATTTAATACTAAAGACACCTAGTTTCAAACTCCCCGACACATGTAGTCAGTGTTTGACAAAGAGCTGCTGATCATCAATGTTTATGTACAGAGATACAATGCTTTGTAACTGATCTTTTGGAGCATTTGAACAAAAACCTTTTTCTTAATCTTTTGTGAGGTGTGAGCATCATTGGCAAGGTCAGCATTTGTTGCCATTGCGTGGCAAGCTAGGCCACATCAGAGGGCAGTGAGGAGTCAATCCTATTTCTCATACTGTAGGAGAGAAACATCTGTATTTACACTGGTAAAACCAGTGGGTAGAAATTCATCTGGTAAAAGTAAAGTTGCCATGTCCCAGATGACCATGGGCTGCTTTCCCCTTTGAAGTGGAGAGCTGACTGGTGGTGATTTAACCTGAGGTTCACCACACTTCAGGTGAGGGGCAGGGTTGAGAAGGCAGGACCTTCATGAATAACCTCAAGCCGGTGCGGGAATTTGACCTGCGCTGTTGGCCCCGCTCTGCATCGCGAACCATCTGTCCAGCCAATTGAGCTTAACTGGCCCCCATAGTGGTGCTAAATGGGCGTTAATGAACTCGCATCACACTGAACCCCCCCCCCTCTCCATTATTCGCAGCACCTGATATTCAGTCCCATTGCAGTCAATGGAATTACATATCAGGTACTGTGTGTAAAAGGTGGTTGGCTGATCCAACAGGACCCATTTTACACCACAACCAGAGATTAATTTTTATCCACAGCTTCATCATCAGAACAGCAGCATCACTGACTGGCTTTCTAGGTCGTAGGTATAAGGACACTGCCTTTGGTTATGAAGCTGACTTATAACAATGGCTTCCCACAACTCAAATAAGAAAAGCTCCAAACATAAAGGTTGACTTATTTTTTGTGCAAAAAAACCCAGCATTATTTTTCTTAATTAAATCTCATCTTCCCTCTTCACTTCTTATAACATTCTGACAGAAAGCTCTAAGTGAAGCTGGAGTTCCGAACACTGTGTCAGGCTGTTAAATATTCAACTTCTTTCATCATGTTGCTCATTTTAATTCTGAAGAATTTTCTGTGTGATGATTACCTCATTGCGAAAGACCTGATATAAGTTTTGTCAGGTTTTATGTAATGAACAGAAAAGGACAGCGATATAAATGGAAATGTATATGTTATTCAACAGGTGGCATGCATCTGGTTATCACAATGTAACTAAAAGTTAGTTAATAATGAATGAGGTACATGTAATTTTTAAGAAGTGAACAGTGAAATGTTTTATTACCATCTCTACCTGTCGTAATAGAAATTTCTGGTCACCAATGCTGTTATATTTGTTAACCCTTCAGAAACGTGAACTCATCCAAAGCTCTCCTGTCTAAATCCTAATTCAAACCATGCCCTGTTCATCCTTAGTGCTCAGTGACTGACACATTTTTCCTATCCACCAACATCTGGCCCTGTGGGCTGTATGTGCAGAGGACAGGGAGAAAATTATAACTACTGGATTTTTAGCTCAACAGCTTAATAAAAATTTCTGCGAAGAAGGAAGTGATCGAAAGAGATGAACAAACCAAATCAGGGAATTTAATTTGAAACTTTCCAAGGGGTTCTCTATTGTACTTCGCAATTCCAGTATTAAAACTCCTGATCGCAAGGAACTGATTTATTTTTACACCTAACTCCTGGATTAAGTGCTGAGCAATCACAGCTGGGGAAATCTTTCTTGTTTAATATGCAGATACAGATTTCTCCCATCACAACTGCATGTGCAGGAGGTTTGGCTGGAAACAGCTACCAGAGGATCTGTTCTGATCAGTGGCTATTAGTTTAATTGATAATTGGAATCGGGGACTCAAAATGTCCCCTCAACAAAGTGGAAACAATGGCCTGACTTTTTGGATGGCGGGGGCTCGCATCCAAGGAGTCAGTGTGGAACCCACTTCAACTTCCCCGCAGCCAATTTACACTCTAATGAATATTGTTTATCTCCTCACTTGGGAGGAAGTCCCACCTGAATGAGCTGCTGGCCAGAGGCAGGATGGGAAATATACCAACCTTTCTTAACCTAGGTGCCGGAGCCAGAGGACAAAACAAATGTAACGGCTCCCAGGGCAGGGAGTGTAGGGAAGCCTCTGGTGGTTTGCAAGGGGGGTGATCGGGGAAGAGGCCACTGGCGGGTGAGAGGAGGGAAAGGTGTGGGGATAGCAGGAAGGTCTGGTGGCCACCAGGCTTTAAACTGTGCCTCTGATGAAGGCTCCCCACCCCTCATCCCGCACTCTGCTTTCCACTTGAGATCTAACTCTGATTATTTCCAGCCTTGCCCCATGGGGGTTCAATGTTTCCATCAGACTAAGAATTGATGCTGGGTGGGAAATGGTCCTTATGTCGCCATTAATTGGCTATTAATTGGCCACATAAGGGCCTTACTTGGAGCACGGACAGGCTTTCTATCCAAGGCCTTGCCCGCCCCGCATAAAATCGCTGCAAGTTTGGGGTTGTTGGGAACCTGAATGGACCATCCCTGCAATTTCAAGTTGCCCCTCCCTAAAACCCTACCAGAATGGGAGTGTAAAATCCAGACCAACAAGACTGACTTGAGCTTTTTTTAAAATTTAGAATACCCAATTATTTATTTTCCCAATTAAGGGGCAATTTAGCATGGCCAACCACCTACCCCACACATCTTGGGGTTATGAGGTGAGACCCATGCAGACATGGGGAGAATGTGCAAACTCCACACGGACAGTGACTAGATTGACTTCAGCTTAATCATTTAAGTGTGTTGCTTTTGCTGTAATCACATTCTTAGTAGCACAGTCAAGTCAGCCTTACTTCAGTAATCCTATGCTCACTTGCAACTTTTCAATAAATCAGTTTAAGTAAGGGATGTACCTATGTGTTGAACATATGTTTTCCCCTGAGATGTTTTCATGAAATGTGGCTTAAATGCAAGGGGCTTTTGATGTATGACACATTGATAGTCGATAACATTCCACAAGTCAAGGCAAATAGCAACATTTTATTTTGCTCCCTTTAACTGCCATCTTTTTCTTTAAGACAGAAACATTGTGGCCATGAAGGAATAACATAAGTTAAAATGTCACAATATATAACTATAAACAATATAATCATTGTCGTTCAAAAAGCCCATTCACCTCTGGCATTTGGGATTGAATCGGACATGATGGAGGGCTTTTTCTTAGCCTTCCAATGTGAAATTATTTTGGGGTGTCTCATTCTGGTTCCTAGTTGTTGTGAACCTCAACCATGAAACTGGTCATCAATTGGGACCCATGTAATCTACCAGGATATCAGAGAAACATAGAAAATATCTGGCATGGCATATGAAAAAGTTGCATGCGCTTAAGCTGAAGTTAGATAACCATTTGAGGGAGAAGAGAAAGTTACGCTGAGAGTATTAGATGAAGAGGAATGGCACCTGGGCACCCAGGCACTGGCAGCCTGGCACCCTGGCAGTGTCAGGCTGGCAGTGCCAAAGTACCCCGATGCCAGGGGGAATCACAAGAGTACCATCCTGCCTTGTCCCTGACCACCCGGCCCTGCGACCACCTGGGGCCTCCAATAGCCCGCGACGCCCCACAAGGTGCCATCATGCGTGGTCCATGTTTGTGTGGACCAGTACAAAATGGCACCTTGGCGAGGTCTTGCACGCGTGGCTGTTGAGCCCCGGCAAGGTGGATATTTAAATATACAGATTTGGATTGTGCCTAGTGAGGGCAAGATCCAGATCGCAGCAGGCTGAGTGAGTCGAGTGACTTGTGATCGAACCGGTGCCCGACGCGGATTCCAAATTATGTTGTGTTGCGTAATTTTGGCTGCCCCCATTAGAGAAAAGGCCTCAAAGTCACCAAAAGTTTCTGGAGTGAAACCACTGACAGGACACTGAACAGAGACTTGAGATACTGGGATTTCTTCCATTGGAGCACAGAAAGTGAAGAGTGAGTTCAGAGGTTTTTAAAGTTATGAAGAGATTCAACAGATTGAATGGTTCATCTCTTGGTGGGAGCCGTGACAAGAGATTATCAATTTAACATCACAACAGACTGTGAGGAGAAAGGTTTGGGGAAATATTTTACAGAGGCCATTAAATTCCTGAAGGGAAAATTGGATAAATGTTTGAAGCAACGGCCATCTACTGCTATTGGGAAAGAGGAAAATAATGGAATATAACTAAGAGATACCATGGACATGAAATGCCATGGCACCCATTTGTGCTTTAAATCTATGAGGCTCTAGATTGTATCCTCAGTGCTGCTGACACCCTTCATCATTATTCTTGTCACTGTTTTTCACTTAAAAAAAAAATAAATTTAGAGTACCCAATTAATTTTTTCCAATTCAGGGGCAATTTAGAGTGGCCAATCCACCTACCCTGCACATGTTTAGGTTGTGGGGCGAAACCAACGCAAACACAGGGAAATGTGCAAACTCCACACGGCCAGTGACCCAGGGCCAGGATCGAACCTGGGACCTCAGCGCCATGAGGCAGCAATGCTAACCACTGCGATACCGTGCTGCCCCTTCCGTTGTCACTCTTGTCCAATGTCCTCCTCGCCAGTTTCCCAACCTTAGGCAGCACCTTCCAAACCCATGACCTCTGCCACCTAGAAGGGGAAGGGCAGCAGATACCTGGCAACACCACCTGGAAGCTGCCCCCCAAGCCACTCACCATCCTGTCTTGGAACTATATCGCCGTTTCTTCACTGTTGCTGAGTCAAAGTCCTGGAATACCCTCCCTAACAGCACTGTGGGGGTACCTACACCACATAGATTTCAGCAACACTGAAATTTGAAGGCAGCTTACCACAACCTTCTCAAGGGAAGTTAGGGCTGGGCAACAAAGGCTGGCCTAGCCAGAGAAGCATACATCGCGGGAATGAATAAGAAAAAAGTTGGTGTATAACCATGTCGTGGTTGTGGTGACAGGCTAGACTGCAGAGGTCGAGAGATTGAAGTCCATAATAGCTTGTCATAAAACCTGGCCTTTTTCTTCAAATTCCAGAAAACAAAATGACCAAAAGTGGTCTTGAGGATTAATTTCTATCACTTCTCCAAACACGCTTTATTCATTTTACTTATTTTTTTTACACCGTGATTTCTGTGTCGAGGAAGTTATATGAACTGAAAATTTCAAGCTCTGTTCAATTGATAATTTAAAGACCAATAATAATAATCGCTTATTGTCACAAGTAAGCTTCAATGAAGTTACTGTGAAAAGCCCCTAGTCGCCGCATTCCAGCGCCTGTTCGGGGAGGCCGGTACGGGAATTGAACCCGCGCTGCTGCCTTGTTCTGCATTACAAACCAGCTATAAACCAGCCCCTACGTAACTGATATATTGTAGTCAGGTAAGGGCATCAAGGGATATGAAACAAAGGCAGTGTAAATCGAGTTGGGGATCTGTAACTGAATGGCAGAACAGGCTCAAGTTCCTGAATTGTCTACTCCTGTTGCTAAGTAAATTGTTCTGTGGCTCAGGTACTGATTAAATGACCATGTTGAGGCTCTTGTAGGAGCCTGGTAACAGTTGATATATATCACATCTGGTACTCACAACAGGATGAGAAAAGTATGGAAATATCTAATTCCCTAACACTAACAATCCACGGATTGATCAGCTGAGAAATTAACCCCCCAAAATTAAAATATACAATATATTAAAATGATCCTGTGAGAATTAACGTGAGCAATAATACGATAATGTGCTATTACAAAACTATGAATATTTTAATTCCTCAGCATACAGGTTTTTTGAGCTAATACAATTAAAAGGACATCATCTTAAAAACAACCATTGTGTTTCTTTGTTAATACGTCTAATTCTGATCTCATTCACATCCCCGATCCACAGCCGCTCCACCATTGGCTGCTGTGACGTCCTCTGCCTGGGCCCGAAACTCTCCCTAAACCTCTCCAGATCTCAACCTCTCTCTCCACTAAGATGCTCCTTAAAACCTTTCTCTTTATATGTCAGACTTTGTTTGATAGTATTCCTCAAAAAGCATCTTGGGTGGGCTTTACTGCATTAAGATCGCTTTATAAATGCAAGTTGGCAGTGTTGTACATGTCGTGACTCCGCAGCATTGCTGCATTCACCCTCATCCTGAAACGCAACCTCTCTGTCTCCTTCGTCTTCAATCACACACAATATAAAAAATAAAAATTCAGGCACTTTTCCCTGAAGGCACTATTTCTTTAAATTACTAATCCTGACAAGAGATTATTGGAATAAAAGATTTAAAAGCTCTTTACAGTTCGGAGACCTTATTTTTCATAGATTATAAATGCAATCTTTATGGACTGAGTACACACACACACAGTTTCATACTAACAAACAGTTTTGAATACCAGTCTGTAAATACACTGCAATCCTGGTTAATATCCCCATTGTGCACAGTCCACCAATCACCATTTCACCAACAATCCAACATATAAAAATAACAGAGAACATGTTATTGCAATTAGAGCAATTAATGTATGAACATGGTTCTTGAATTACATCTGAGTTCATGTCAATTTAATTACTCACTTTTTTCCTAAAATTCCTATTTCTGAAAGGTCTGGTTTAGCACAGGGCTAAATCGCTGGTTTTAAAGAAGACCAAGGCAGGCCAGCAGCACGGTTCAATTCCTGTACCAGCCTCCCTGAACAGGCGCCGGAATGTGGCGACTAGGGGCTTTTCACAGTAACTTCATTTGAAGCCTACTTGTGATAATAAGCGATTTTCATTTCATTTCATTCCCACACCAACAGTGAGGCAGTGTAAAAGAAATGGGTTTGATACAGGTGTAACTTTGTTTCCATAACATTCAGAGGCTTGGAAAATAAAGCTGGAGCTGGTTTTAATTGTGCACCAGAATTTATCCCACCAGTAAGAAAGAATGTCCTGCCAAGCCTTTTCTCTGACAGAGAATGACACACAATGCCATAACAGTTCAGAATTTCAGCGAAAGGCAGCGGCAATGAGCACAGTGGGGATCTGGATGCTGCTCTGACTGTGTCATTTTTTAATCCCCTCCTGGTTTTCTCCTGTGCCTGACTTCATGCTGTGATGAAGTTATCATAGAAGACAGCTTTACTTTCACCAATGAATTCATATCCAAGTCTGCATTATCCCCAGCAGATCAAAACTCCGC
Source organism: Scyliorhinus torazame (assembly GCF_047496885.1). Taxonomy (NCBI): domain Eukaryota; kingdom Metazoa; phylum Chordata; class Chondrichthyes; order Carcharhiniformes; family Scyliorhinidae; genus Scyliorhinus; species Scyliorhinus torazame. The sequence continues at coordinate 46,287,150 of NC_092715.1, read as the reverse complement.
TTTCTTCATGTGGCATTATCTGCATAGAGAAAGCACGCAATTGCTCAATAATTTCACACAAGCTAAACAGACCATTCAAGGCTCTGTGGAGAAATGTAATTCATTCGGGGGGACACAATTCCAACCACGCACATGGGGATTGACGAAGAGAGACCCCTTTGTTGTGGCTGAGGGAGGGGATTGTTCAAAACTTTTTCTCTCCCCCCCCGCCCCCCACCATCCCCCCTCTCATCATGATCTGAGTGAGCTTCAAATGCTGGGAAAGGAAAAAAAAAAGTCTAATTGTTCAAACACCTCTGAGGAGTTTGAGGGATAAAACAAACCCCACTCGTTCTGTACATAAATTGCCAGCGAAAACTCAAAGTGCAGATTGGGAGCGATGCCACTGACTCTATTAGCCATGCTTCTGTGAAGCCCAACAAAGCAGCTGCCATTTAAATGACAACATAACATAGAAATGAAGCTAAATATGTCCCATATAAAAATAACAGAGAATATGTCATAATATCTCCTGATTCTAAAATTAGAGCAGTTAATGTATGAATATGGTACTTGAATTACATCTGAGTTCATGTCAATTTAATTTTTCACTTTTTTCCTAAAATTCCTATTTTTGAAAGGTCTGGCACATATATTGTAACATGGCGATGCTTATCATGAGTCAAGGTCTCATCTTACTGTTCTCAGACTGTGGCCAGTCTGTCAAAACTGAGAATGCAGCAAAGGTACCTCCATGCTTTGTTTATATAGTTGCAATATTTGGACATTTTAATTTCTTCTGATTTAAAAAAAACACTTTTATTTAAACCAGTCACACAATTTCTGACTCAACCAAAATGTGTAGGGGATAATTGGCTTCATCTGGGATGCAAGAAAGTGGCATGAAATTGACAGGACATTCTGACAAACCACTGAAGCCGTAGAAGGCTACATAAACCAGCGTTCCTCCGAAACTGGATTGATTCACAAAGCATAATCGTTTCTTTTGAAGAATTCATGTAGAACCATCAAGCAAACATGATATTTTAGGCATGAATTTCAAGGTGGCCGCTCAGGGGAAAGTGTCGGCAGAGCTAAATATCTCTCCTACAGATTCCAATCTTAACCTGCTTTGCTCAGCAGACAGGAGAGCATGGAGGGTGGAGGGCTTCAGAAATATGCAGATTAGGCTTTGAAAATGTCATCAGGCCCGCCTACTATTTTCAGCATGGACGGGAAAGCCACCATTGCCTTCCCTGCAGACAGCAGCTGGGCAGAAGAGGCCCAAAGGGGGGGGGGTTCTCAAAAATGTTTTTACCACAGGAGTGGGCCTCACAGAGAAAGTTTAGGTTCTCCTGCCTTTGAACATCCTTCTCACATGCCCCAATCATGAAGTCCTCCAAAACCCTCTTCCGAGAAAGTGCTCCAGCAATCTTCTGCTAGTTTTGGGCAGGAGCCTAATCCAAGCTATGCATGTGAGGAAGAAGAGTTCAAGCTTGCTGGGTGCCATACTGCTGAGGTAAGGGCAGTTTGTCACCCACTTTGGCTCCCACCTAACCACAAGAATACAATAATTAATGACAGGAGTAGGCCATTTAGCCATCTTCAGCCTGCTCCACCATTTGATTCAATCAATTTCGACATTGCTGCAAGTCACATCTTGACGTAACAACAAAATTCCTAATTATGTTTGGTGAGGAAGATAAGAAAATGGAGGAATATGCCATCCGGCGCCTCGACCCTGCTTTGCCGTTCAATAAGACCATAAACCCCCCCCAGCCAGGCTTTGGACTCTTCCAGACTCTTCCATCAGGCAGAAAATACAGAAGTCTGAAGACCCGCACATCCAGACATAGGAACAGCTTCTTCCCCACAGCTACTACACTCCTCGTCGACTCTCCCTCGGACTGATCAGTTCCCTGTAAGAACACAATTCACGACGCCCGATGTTGCTCTTGCTCATGTATTTGCTTTGTTTGGCCCCTTGTTCTGCATTGTAACCAATCTCTATTTGTTAATATACTTTGTCAATTATTCTTTTTGAGTCATGTGTACGTACTGTGCACGTTCCCTTGGCCGCAGAAAAATACTTTTCACTGTACTTCGGTACATGTGACAACCAATCAATCAATCAATGACTGCTCCTGATTGTGGCCTCAACTCCACTTTACTGCTGGCCCGCCCATTACCCTTAATTTTCTTGTCGGTCCAAATTCTATTTAACTCAGCCTTGAGTTAACAACATCTTCACTTTCCTCTGGGGAGGACCAATGGCCTTCTGAGGGAAAGAATTCTCCTCACCTCATTCTTAAATGGGAGACTTCTAATTTTCAACATTCTAGACCCCACCTCCCCCACAAGGGGAAACATCCTTTCAGCATCTATTCTGTCAAGTCCCTTCAGGATCCTGTACATCTCAATACATTCATCTCTCATTCTTATAAACTCCAACAGTTATAGGCCAAACATGCTCAACCTTTCCTCAGAAGCTAACCCTCTTCAACCCAAAAATCAACTGAGTGAACATTCTCCGAACTGCTTTAGAGCAATCACATTCTTTTTTGAGTAAGGAAAGCAAAACTGCAGACAATATTCCAGAAGCTGAGAAAGCTACGTCGAAAATCTTGGGTGATTTTAATCTACATGTAGATGAGATGAATTAAATTGGCAAAGGTAGCCTAAAATATGAATGTTTCAGGACTGTTTCTAGAGCAACATATGCCAGAGCAAACCAGATTTGGTAATGTGCAACAAGACAGGATAAATTAATTGCCTCATATTAAAGGCACCCCCTAGGTAGCAGTGATCATAACATGTTCATTTGAGGGAATGAAAAGTGGGTCTAAGACAAGTGTTTTGAACACAGATAATGGCAATTATGAGGGAGTGAAGACAGAGGTGACTAAACTGTAAAATTATGTTCAGATAAGTCAAAATAGAGATGCAGTAGCAGATATTTAAGGAGACATTTCATAGCACTCAGCATAGAACATAGAACATTACAGCGCAGTACAGGCCCTTCGGCCCTCGATGTTGCGCCGACCTGTGAAACCACTCTAAAGCCCATCTACACTATTGCCTTATCGTCCAGCCCAGTGAAAAAGGAAGACTCAAGGGCAGGTTTGTCAAGGTTCAGCCCATGGGTCGATTGTGGCCCGCGAAGCCCCTCTGCACAACCTAGCATTGCGCAGGTCAAAGAGACACAGCCTGAGTGAGTAAGACATATCCAGAGTGGGAATTTGAAACTTGGTAATTTGGTGCAGTGAGGTAATTCGATGCAGAGTGGGAGAAGGCACTTTTTCCCGACTGTTTTGTTCTCTCTCTTTCTTCTGGCCTGTAACTTTTAATCTGTAGGGAGAGAACCAGGGAGCATCTGAGACCCTCAGAAGGTAAGTAAGTGATTTTTACTCATTTTTACTTTTATTACCTTTTCAAATTGTGTGTGTGGGGGGGAGGGAAACTGAAGTGACATCACAGAAAAGCTGTGACATGAGTGGCTGCTTGGGAATCTACACTAAATTTAAAAAAATTAAGCATTGGTAAACTAATTAAACATAATTACTTAATTATAATTTAGAGGGGTATCTAAGCCAGAGATCGGAGAGTGCTGTATTTAGCTTTCACATTTATAGTAGAAATCTAGTGCTAGGAAACAGATAGTTAACAGTAAGTTTTTTAATTTAAATTTTAACTTTTAACTTTAATTTACTAATTAATTGACGCAATGTCAGTTAGAGGGGTGCAGTGCTCTGACTGTGAGATGTGGCAGGTCCGGGAGGCTTCCAGCGTCCCGGATGGTTTCATCTGCAGAAAGTGCACCCAACTGGAGCTCCTCACAGACCACATTGTTCGGTTGGAGCAGCATTTGGATGCACTTAGGAGCATGCAGGTGGCAGAAAGCATCGTAGATAGCAGTTATATAAATGTGGTCACACCCAAGGTGCAGGCAGAGAAATGGGTGACCAGCAGAAAGGGCAGGCAGTCAGTGCAGGAATCCCGTGTGGTTGTCCCCCTCTCGAACAGGTATACCCCTTTGGATACTGTCGGCGGGGGGGGGATAGCCTATCAGGGGAAAATAGCAGCAGCCAGAGCAGTGGCACCACGGCTGGCTCTGATGTTCAGAAGGGAGGGTCAAAGCGCAGAAGAGCAATAGTCATAGGGGACTCTATAGTCAGGCACACAGATAGGCGCTTCTGTGGACGTGAAAGAGACTCCAGGATGGTATGTTGCCTCCCTGGTGCCAGGGTCCAGGATGTCTCCGAATGGGTAGAGGGCATCCTGAAGGGGGAGGGCAAACAGGCAGAGGTCATTGTACATATTGGTACTAATGACATAGACAGGAAGGGGCATGAGGTCCTGCAGCAGGAGTTCAGGGATCTAGGCAGAAAGTTAAAAGACAAGACCTCTAGGGTTGTAATCTCGGGATTACGCCCTGTGCCATGTGCCAGTGAGGCGTGAAATAGGAAGATAGAGCAGCTAACCACGTGGCTAAACAGCTGGTGTAGGAGGGAGGGTTTCTGTTATCTGGACCACTGGGAGGTCTTCCAAGGCAGGTGTGACCTATATAAGAAGGACGGGTTGCATCTAAACTGGAGAGGCATAAATATCCTGGCCGCGAGGTTTGCTAGTGTCACACGGGAGGGTTTAAACTAGTATGGCAGGGGGGTGGGCACGGGAGCCATAGGTCAGAAGGTGAGAGCATTGAGGGAGAACTAGGGAATAGGGACAGTATGGCTCTGAGGCAGAGCAGAGAGGGTGAAGTTGCTGAACACAGTGGGTCTGGTGGCCTGAAGTGCATATGTTTTAATGCAAGAAGTATTACGGGTAAGGCAGATGAACTTAGAGCTTGGATTAGTACTTGGAACTATGATGTTGTTGCCATTACAGAGACTGGTTGAGGGAAGGGCAGGATTGGCAGCTAAACGTTCCAGGATTTAGATGTTTCAGGTGGGATAGAGGGGGATGCAAAAGGGGTGGCGGAGTTGTGCGACTGGTTAGGGAGGATATCACAGCTGTACTCCGGGAGGACACCTCAGAGGGCAGTGAGGCTATATGGGTAGAGATCAGGAATAAGAAGGGTGCAGTCACAATGTTGGGGGTTTACTACAGGCCTCCCAACAGCCAACGGGAGATAGAGGAGCAGATAGGTAGACAGATTTTGAAAAAGTGTAAAAACAACATGGTTGTGGTGATGGGAGACTTCAACTTCCCCAATATTGACTGGGACTCACTTAGTGCCAGGGGCTTAGACGGGGCAGAGTTTGTAAGGAGCATCCAGGAGGGCTTCTTAAAACAATATGTAGACAGTCCAACTAGGGAAGGGGTGGTACTGGACCTGGTATTGGGGAATGAGCCCGGCCAGGTGGTAGAAGTTTCAGCCGGGGAGCATTTCGGGAACAGTGACCACAATTCAGTAAGTTTTAAAGTGCTGGTGGACAAGGATAAGAGTGGTCCTAAGATGAATGTGCTCAATTGGGGAAGGCTAATTATAACGATATTAGGCGGGAACTGAAGAACCTAGATTGGGGGCGGATGTTTAAGGGTAAATCAACATCTGACATGTGGGAGGCTTTCAAGAGTCAGTTGAAAGGAATTCAGGACCGGCATGTTCCTGTGAGGAAGAAGGATAAATACGGCAATTTTCGGGAACCTTGGATAACAAGAGATATTGTAGGCCTCGTCAAAAAGAAAAAGGAGGCATTTGTCAGGGCTAAAAGGCTGGGAACAGACGAAGCCTGTGTGGAATATAAGGGAAGTAGGAAGGAACTTAAGCAAGGAGTCAGGAGGGCTAGAAGGGGTCATAAAAAGTCATTGGCAAATAGGGTTCAGGAAAATCCCAACGCTTTTAAACATACATAAAAAGCAAGAGGGTAGCCAGGGAAAGGGTTGGCCCATTGAAGGATAGGCAAGGGAATCTATGTGTGGAGCCAGAGGAAATGGGCGAGGTACTAAATGAATACTTTGCGTCAGTATTCACCAAAGAGAAGGAATTGGTAGATGTTGAGTCTGGAGAAGGGTGTGTAGATAGCCTGGGTCACATTGAGATCCAAAAAGACGAGGTGTTGGGCGTTTTGAAAAATATTAAGGTAGATAAGTTCCCAGGGCCTGATGGGAACTACCCCAGAATACTGAAGGAGGCTAGAGAGGAAATTGCTGAGGCCTTGACAGAAATCTTTGGATCCTCACTGTCCTCAGGTGATGTCCCGGAGGACTGGAGAATAGCCAATGTTGTTCCTCTGTTTGAGAAGGGTAGCAAGGATAATCCAGGGAACTACAGGCCGGTGAGCCTTATGTCAGTGGCAGGGAAATTACTGGAGAGAATTCTTCGAGACAGGAGCTACTCCCATTTGGAAGCAAATGGACGTATTAGTGAGAGGCAGCATGGTTTTGTGAATGGGAGGTCGTGTCTCACTAACTTGATAGAGTTTTTCGAGGAGGTCACAAAGATGATTGATGCAGGTAGGGCAGTGGACACAAAGATTGGTGGACTTGCGGATAGCGATGAGGACTGTCAGAGGATACAGCAGGATTTAGATTGTTTGGAGACTTGGGCGGAGAGATGGCAGATGGAGTTTAATCCGGACAAATGTGAAGTAATGCATTTTGGAAGGTCTAACGCAGGTAGGGAATATACAATGAACGGTAGAACCCTCAAGAGTTTTGAAAGTCAGAGAGATCTAGGTGTACAGGTCCACAGGTCACTGAAAGGGGCAACGCAGGTGGAGAAGGTAGTCAAGAAGGCATATGGCATGCTTGCCTTCATTGGCTGGGGCATTGAGTATAAGAATTGGCAAGTCATGTTGCAGCTGTATAGAACTTTAGTTAGGCCACACTTGGAGTATAGTGTTCAATTCTGGTCGCCACACTACCAGAAGGATGTGGAGGCTTTAGCGAGGGTGCAGAAGAGATTTACCAGCATGTTGCCTGGTATGGAGGACATTAGTTCTGAGGAGCGGTTGAATAAACTCGGTTTGTTCTCACTGGAACGACGGAGGTTGAGGGGCGACCTGATAGAGGTCTACAAAATTATGAGGGGCATAGATAGAGTGGATAGTCAGAGGCTTTTCCCCAGGGTAGAGGGGTCAATTACTAGGGGGCATAGGTTTAAGGTGCGAGGGGCAAGGTTTAGAGTAGATGTACGAGGCAAGTTTTTTACACAGAGGGTAGTGGGTGCCTGGAACTCGCTACCGGAGGAGGTGGTGGAAGCAGGGACGATAGTGACATTTAAGGGGCATCTTGACAAATTCATGAATAGGATGGGAATAGAGGGATACAGACCCAGGAAGTGTAGAAGATTGTAGTTTAGTCGGGCAGCATGGTCGGCACGGGCTTGGGGGGCCGAAGGGCTTGTTTCTGTGCTGTACTTCTCTTTGTTCTTTGTTCTTTGTGGCCCCCTAGATAGTTTTCAAAATTCCTGTCGCCAGCTGTGTTTCATGGCAGATTTCTGCTTGGAGCTGCTCCTCCAATCAGAGGCTGTTTCTCATCCACGTTTGCTGCTGATAGGCTAACTAGTGAACATATCAGTAGAAAACGAGTAAGAATCAGGCTCTGTTTGGTGGAGCTGTAAGCAGTGAGCTGTGTGAAAGAAGCAAAGATCTGTTGGGGTTGGAGCCTGGGGGTCCACACTGTGTAAAGGTTGTGACAAGGCTGGAGCCTAGGGTGGCCAAACTCCAGCAGGGCGGGAGCCCGGGGTCCACATTGCATTAGAGCTGGAGCCTGGAGGGACCAAACTGCTTCAGGGCTTGAGCCTGGGGTCCAAACCCGGACAGGGCTGGAACAGGCCACACTTCCGGGGCTGGGGCCCAGGGAGCCATATGGGCCAGTGAGGGGAAAGTCGAATTGGGCCCTGGAAGGTTGAAGTTTTGTCATTTTGACGGGCCTAGGGAGGAGACAGTGATTAAGTGGGTATGTGGTAAAATTGATGGTGAGTGAATGATTGGGTATATGTGTATGTGTGAGTGAGTGATTAACCAAGTGGGTGAGTGCATGTGAGTGTGTGTGAGTTACTGTGAGTGAGTGCAAGTGGGAGTGAGTTGCTATGTGTGTGTGTATGGGAGCGGGCGAGTGAGTGAGTGGATGTCCTGAGTGAGTGGGTGATTGGGTGGGGGTGAGTGAGTGAGTAAGTGGGAGTGACTGACTGAGTATGTGTGTGTGTGGGGGAGGGGGGGGAGGCGGTGGGGAATGGTGAGTGGATGAGGGTCACTATGCATCTTCTTTATACCCCGTCTCAGTTTTCTCACTCATGCTCACCACCCACACACCAACATAGGCACCCACACATATACACTGACCCTCCAACACTCTGGTAATTTTTATTGTTTCATCTTTCTTAACTAAACAGTTCATTACTATGCCATTGCTTTATATTTGTTCAGTAATTGTTTCTTTTTTAAAACTTCAACTTTTTTCTTGAAATTCAGGTTATTGTTGTGCCGAACATTATCTTTCTGAAATTTGCTTATCAGCTCCTTGGTTAAGAAAAATATGCAAATATGGTCCCCCAAGAGAAAAGATTGGACAAGCCTGCACTAGGGGAAGGGGCGGCACGGTAGCACAGTGGTTATCACTGCTGCCTCACAGCTCCAGGGACCGGGGTTCAATTCCGGCTTCGGGTAACTATCTGTGTAGAGTTTGCATGTTCTCCCAGTGTCCGCATGGGTTTCAACTTGATGCTACGGCTTCCTCCCACAATCCAAAGATGTGCAGGTTAGGTAGATTGGCCGTGCTAAATTGCCCCTTGGTGTCCAAAAGGTTAGGTGGGGTTACTGGGTTATGGGGATAGGGTGGAGGCGAGAGCTTAAGTGGGGAGCTCTTTCCAAGGGCTGGTGCAGACTCGATGGGCCGAATGGCCACCTTCTGCACTGTAAATTCTATGAGTCTATCTGTGGCTAACCAAGAAAAAAGTTAGTATCAAATTCAAAGAAAAAGCTTATAATTCCACAAAGATTAGTGGCAGGTTAGAAGATTGGGCAGGACACAAAAAATGGCTAAACAAATCAGGAGGGAGAAGTTAGAGTATGTGAGAAAGCTAGCGAGAAATATAAAAACAGACAGTAAGAATTTCTACAGGCATTTAAAAAGGAAATGAGCAAATAAAATGAATATTGATCTTCTGCAGAGTGAGTCTGGGGCGTTCATAACGAAATAAGAAAATGCCAAGTGATTGAACAGATATTTTTTTCTGTCTTCACAGAAGGGAGTACAAATAACCTCCTTGAAATAAGTGTGCAACATGAGGTGAAATTGAGGAATGATCTTGAAAAAGTTACAATCACCAGTGAAAGAATGCTGAGAAAATTATTAGAACTAAAAGCTGACAAGACCCCAGCTCCTGGTGGACTTAATCTGAGAGTCGTAAAAGAAGTGGCTGCTGGCACAATAGATACGTTGGTGTAATTTTCCAAAATTCCCAAGAATCTGAAGAGGTCTCATCAGGTTGGAAAATAGTGAACGTAATTCCTCCGTTGAGTATCGGAGGGGGAATGAAAGCAGGAAACTACAGGTCACCTAACTTAACGTATATCACAGAGGGCAGCATGGTGGCGTAGTGGTTAGCATTGCTGCCTCACGGCGCTGAGGTCCCAGGTTCGATCCCGGCTCTGGGTCACTGTCCGTGTGGAGTTTGCACATTCTCCCCATGTTCATAGAGCATCATAGAATTTATAGTGCAGAAGGCCCATCGAGTCTGCACCGGCCCTTGGAAAGAGCACCCTATGCAAGCCCACCCCCCACCCTATCCCCATAACCAAGTAACCCCACCCAACCCAATCTTTTTGGACACTAGGGGCGGTTTGGCGTGGCCAATCCACCTAACCTGCAAATCTTTGGACTGTGGGAGGAAACCGGAGGATCCGGAGGAGACCCACGCAGGCAGGACAGGGGGTGGGTGAGTGGATGCGGGCTCCACGCGGACAGTGACCCAGGCCAGGAGTCGAACCTGGGACCCTGGAGCTGTGGAGCAACTGTGCTGACCACTGAGCTACCGTGCCCCCTAACACGTTTCCGTGGGTTTCGCCCCCAGGACCCGAGGATGTGCAGGGTGGGTGGATTGGCCATGCTAAGTTGCCCCTACAAAATTGGGAAATATTAATTGGGTACTCTAAATTTATTTTTAAAAAGGTTGACAGCGAGGTAGGCTGTGATGTCACTCATGGGAAGACTGGGTCTGTTTTTACTTTCATTTTCAGCCCTGTTGTTTTTAGTTTCATTTGTAGAATTCTGCTCTGGTTTCTTGCGCAAAGGTATGTTTCTCAGACTGACTCCTGAAAGTTTCTCTCCCAAGGACTTAGTGCATAGATCTGTAAGTCACTGAGGGTTGACTGTATTAGTTAGTGGCATTTGACCTGTGTGTGTGGATTTAGCTTAATTGAAAGTTTAGAAGTAGATGGGAATGTAATCTCAAAGACCTTTCTTTATTATTTTAGAATTATTTAACTGTTAAGTTAAAATCAGCTTTCTTTGGATGTCAATAGGGTAAATTATGTGTCAATAAATTTGTTTAAAAAAAAAGTTAACGTATGTCATTGGGAAAATGCTAGAATCTATTATTGAGGAGGTTACAGCAGGACACTTTGAAAATCTCAATGCAATCATGCAGCGTCAACATGGTTTTGTGAAAGGCAACATGACTAAAGGAAAATAGTTCTGTACTTAGATTTCCAGAAAGCACTTAACCAGGGCCAAAATCTACAGCCCTCGATCGCTGCTGAGACTGGTGTCACTGAAAGTGAATGGAGTTATGGCTGGAAGGCCACATTTTCCTTTCTCGTTTGCAATGGGTCCCGCCATGGACAGGACCGGAGAATCCCACCGAAGGTGTAAATTTAAAGGTTACTACACAAAATAAGAGCTCATGGCGCAGAGGGTAACATATTAGCATGGTTAGAGTGTTGGTTAGCTAACAGGAAACATAGAGTATCCATAAATGGGTCACTTTTAGGTTGGCAAGTTGTGACTAATAGAGTGCCACAGGGATCAGTGCTGGAGCCTCAACGACTTACAATCTATATTAATGAGTCAGATGACGGGACCGGATGAATGGTTGCTAAATTTGCTGATGACACTAAGGTAGGAAAGTAATCTGTGAAGAGGACATAGGCGTCTGCAAAGGGATAGAGATAGGTTTAGTGAGTGGGCAAAAATTTGGCAGATTGAGTATAATATGGGAAAATGCAAACTTGCCCATTTTAGCACGGAGAAAAAGCAGCTTTTAATTTAAATAGGGAGAGATTGCAGAACTATGAGGTACAGAGGAATTTGGGTGTCCTGGTACATGAACCACAAAAAGTTAGCATGCAGGGAGAACAAGTAAATAGAAAGGCAAATGGAGTGATGCTGTTTCTTTGCAGGATAATGGAACATAACAGTCGGGAAGTTTTGCTACAGTTATTTGGGGTGTTGGTGAGGCCACATCTGAAGTAAAGTACTGTATTAAATTTTAGTCTCTTTATTTAAGAAAGGACATAATTGTATTAGAAGCTGTTCAGAGAAGATCCACTTGACTGATTCCTGGGATGAAGTGGTTATCCTGTGAAGAAAGACTGGACAGGTGGCCCTGTATCCTTTGTAATTTAAAAGAATGAGAGGCAATCTTACTGAAACATGTAAGATCCTGGAGCTTGACAGGTTGGGTGCTGAAAGAATGTTTCCCCTTGTGGGAGAGATCAGAAATAATGGGTTCTCCCATTTAACTTGGAGATGTGTAGAACTATTTTCTCTTAGAGGGTTGCGGGTCGAGGGAACTCCCTTCCTCAGAGAACGGTGGAGGCAGGACTATTGAATATTTTTAAGGCTGACTTAGATCGATTTTTCATTGACAAGGGAATCAAAAGGATATTAGGGGCAGAAGGGAAAGTGGAGCTGAGGCCACAATCAGATCAGCCAAGAACTTATTGAATGACAGAGCTAGTTTGAGGGGCCAAATGGCCTACTCCTGCTCCAAATTTCTATGTCCGTATGTTCATATGCAGTCTCACTAAAGCCCTGTACCACTGGAGCAGCACTCATCTACTTTTATCCTCCATTCTCCTTGTAATAAATGCTGAATCTAACTCCCCAAGTTAAAATCAGAGCTCTTGTATTTTCTCCAATTCTTCTCTTCGAATGGTACTGGTCCTTTGCACCATTACCAGACAAGGGTACAACAGAAGGCAGCCTTTTCTGATGCTGTTCTCTAACAATCAGTGAAGAAATTGCTCTTTTGCATTTGAACGTATTGAGGTTAAGATTTGAATATATAAATTTTCCTCTGTGATTTAATATCTTATCAATAGCCTTTTAAATAATGAATAGATGGCTACCTTTTTCGATTGACAGCCCAGCCTTTGAGGCATTTCAACAGTTGTTCATCTGTTCCACTATTTTAAAGTTTCAACTTTTTCAGATCTAGAGGTCTGCTGTGCAATGAAATCCCAGTATGAATGCTTGGCTCAGCTCCAGATCCACTAGATTCAGCTCAGCAGACGTTTTTAATATAGCTGTCAAGAATACTGTGAACTTACGATAACAAACTTAGCAACTACAGGAACACAGAGCAAGGAAAATCCAGGCAAAAGATGGGATGAATGGCTGAAGCGGAGGTGAACGCGAGACGACAACGGGAGCGAAATCCGTCCGGGAGAAGCACGTGACAACACCAACAGCAGATCCATTCGCGTATTGCCCTCTGTAATTGTTTCTCCGGCAACCAAATGTAGAATCCCCAGTTCCCCCCACCCCCCCACAAACAGATGTCTACTTATGTGTTGTAAATAATATTGCCAATTGTACAGAGTTGCTGTTGTTGAGCTGGTGCATAATACTTTACCAGTTATTTCATTTTATTTTTTATTCCTTTTTTATTACTATTATTATTATTTTTTTGGTATGTTTGTGTGTGCCCTTCTCTTCTATATATATATATATACACCTTATTCTGTTTACATAATGGTAAATATGCTTTGCTCAGAAACCCAATAAAAACATTTTTATTAAAAAAAGAAGACTGCAAACTTTGTTTTAATTGACAGTCTTCTGAGCAGTTTTTAGGATTATGTTTTTGAAGAGGTTTTTGAATTACTCTTTGTATTTTTTGCCATTTTATGACCACTTATTTTTCCAAGTGGAATTTGAATGACTGAGTGTTTGATTGACAGTTTTATATGCACCCAAGATAATTACGATTTTCAGCTATTTTTGAATAATGGTTTGTTTATTTTGACAATTTTATGAGTGTCCAAAATACTTGTCAATAGTATCAAAGGGCTACAGACTTTTGTCCATGGTGGATAAAGGATAAGTGGCCATAAGGAGGATATGAGAGGGAATGAGAATATTGGAGGAATGGGGTATGGGGGAAATGGGGCAAGTGGCATAGGTGGGTGTTGAGTGGAGAGGACTGGGGTACCTAACATTCATGTACAGAAGTGGGCCAACATCCCTGTAAAAGGAGGAGGGCCTTCATACCTGCCTGCGTTCACATCCAGTCCTTCCATGCCATCCCCACCATGAAAATATCATGTACAGCAGTGTGAGGAGGAGGAAGTGGAATCCAATATCAGCAAATGGCCGAACTCACGCTTCCCACCTCGTGGGTGAAAATCTGGGCGCAAATCTTTAAGTACATTGGTGCTCAGTTTTCTTATGGCTGCGTTTGCTATTTTAAGTGAAAGAAGAACAAATAGCACAGGAATGGATACATTGTGTGAAACAGGAAGCTGGGTGATATTTATATGGGGAATCAGCATTGAGAGGTTTACTCAAAAACACTGAGTTATGAAATTTCATAGCTTTCCAAACCTGTACCGTAGATTTTTAAATGAATCACACCCAAGCTTTGCTCTTTGCAGCACTGCTGTTTTAGCAAGGTAGCAGTGTTGTATGAAAACAAAAGTGTTATAATGGAGGCCCCATTGGCAAATGTTAATCTGAGGTCAGGTGTTTCCCTGAGCATCAGGCAGCTGTTTCTGATAAGAATTTACTTTATTAAAAAAGACATGACGTACAGTTTATAATTAGGCGCATATTTTACATTCGGAACAGAGGAAGAAAAGTAAACCATCCATACCCTCGAGCCTGTTCTACCACTCAAATCAGATCATGTATGGCTGATGTGTATCTCATCTTGATTTATCCAACATGGCTCCATATCCCTCAATCCCCTTCCTGAACCCCCAAAAAAGTACATCGATCTCTATCTTGAAAATGTCAAGTCCGAATTTAGTGGTTTATCCTACACTCTTTCCGAGCCATTAAACAATGATTAGTCTTATATTAAAGCATTACTATGGAATACAGTGCGGCTTGAAATGAGTTCTGTAGGGGGTGGCACGTGGCGCAGTGCTTAGTACTGGGACTACGGTGCTGAGGACCCGTGTTTGAATCCCAGGCCTGGGTCACTGTCCATGTGGAGTTTGCATATTCTCCCAGTGTCTGCGTGGGTTTCACCCCCACAACCCAAAGATGTGCAGGTTAGGTGGATTGGCCACGCTAAATTGCCCCTTAATTGGAAAAAAATAATTGGGTACACTAAATTATAAAAAAAGAAATGAGTTCTGTCAAAGAAATAAACATGACCTAAACAATGGATTAAAACATCACAGTTCTGATACTGATTTGAGAACATGTATCTGTTGTCCACTTCATTGCCTCTTACTAATTTATACAGGAAAGACACGCAACTTGCGGTAATGCCCATCACAGGTAAAGTGCTTGTAGCTCAAGGATGACTGAACCATGGGGTTAGTTGGCCCCCTCTAGATTCATACTTCGCTATCTTTTTCCAGAAGCATGCCACCCTAGAATTCAAGATTGGGTTTGCATGACTGACAGGTGTGAATTGAACTGTTCCAAGTGGGTGGAGTTTTGCAATGGCAGACACCTACCCACTTTGTGCATTGGATTTGAGTGGCGAGGAAGATTGGCCAAGAAGCACCTGGTTGGAAAAGGCAGTTTTTTAAAGCATTTTGCTGAATGATCTTGCACATTTTCCAAAGTTGCCGCATGCAGGATGCTCAATGATGCTTGCACCCCTGAATAATGAGCACGACGGTTGCTAGGAAATCAACTGTAACCGGCAGTTCATGTAAAAGTCACAGTCAGCAAATTGATTCTGCACTTTCAAAGCCATTTGCCTTGTTTATCTGGTTCCGTTTCACTGCTGGCGCATAGAAGCCTTTGTGTTAAGTGTTCTCATTTTTATTTTGTCCCAGTAATTATTACTGCCACTGGTGAGATTCCCAATGGGAATCACACTCTCAGCTGTTTTGAAGGGGAAGATAAGGGCCAATGGAAGAAGGCCAGCCAGGTCAGGCTGCAGCAGAGATGTGTATGTATCCACAGACAGGTGAACATACCTCGCTTCAATAGATAAATCTATTCCCCAATGACGGCAGGCTCAATGGCACCACTAAGTCATGCAAATACCGAAATAAACAATGTTGGATATTTCTTCCCAGGCATTTCATTCATACTGTGTTATTTGTTAACACCAAGAGTGGACTTGTGATGTTTCGATTCAACGCTTCCTAAACTTCTTCCCGATGTGATCCTATTTTAATGTCTCATACTTCCTGTGATCCCAGAGGGAGAACAGTTGTGGAGGAGGTGGGGGGTACAAGCGGTAGTGAGTACACCTTTAAGTATACCTTTAAGAGGGCAGCACGGTGGCGCAGTGGTAGCACTGCAGCCTCATGGCGCCGAGGTCCCAGGTTCGATCCTGGCTCTGGGTCACTGTCCGTGTGGAGTTTGCACATTATCCCCGTGTTTGTGTGGGTTTCGCCCCCACAATCCAAGACGTGCAAGGTAGGTGGATTGAACACGCTAAAATTGTTCCCTTAATTGGAAAAAATGTACTCTAAATTTGGGTACTCTAAATTTATTTTAAAAATGAATTGGGTACTCTAAATTAAAAAAAAAGAAATGAGTTCTGTCAAGGAAATAAACATGACCGAAAAAATGGATTAAAACATCACAGTTCTGATACTGATTTGAGAACATGTATCTATTGTCCACTCTTATTAATTTATACAGGAAAGGCACAAAAAGAATGTACGCATACCTCTGTATGCATCTCGAGAAGGGAAATGATGTGTGCATTGTGTGATCCAGTTTTAACTTCACTTTTGCTTCAAGTAGTGAAGCAGACACAGCTCCTGGTGCTGTCAGCTTCACAACAATGTAAGGCTATTCTCATGTGTTTAGTGTCAACAAATGAACACGCAATGTGTTTAGCCAATCCTTTCTGAGTGACTGGAACCGTGTGTCTTGTACAGCAAATAAGTTCAAGGATGTTTATCATTATAAGGACATGACATATTAATCAGTGGCAGCTCTTTCTAAATGTCAATGCTGGTAGCTAATAGACATCTCGGATAAAAGCCACGATATGATGACAAGGATCAAAAAAGATTAAGTTCAGGTACGACATAGTGTACAGCAATCGTTTGAGAAGACCCTTGACATTCTGGTCAGTCTGCAATGAAGTTGCAGCATTGGAGAGTGTTGAAAAATGCACTTTGACGACTGCAAAGAAAAGGGAAGCACGGTAGCACAGTGGTTAGCACTGTGGCTTCACAGCTCGATGCCACGTTCGATTCCCGGCTTAGGCCACTGTCTGTGCGGAGTCTGCACGTTCTCCCCGCGTCTGCATGAGTTTTCTCTGGGTGCTCCGGTTTCCTCCTCCAGTCCAAAGATGTGCAGGTTAGGTGGATCAGCCATGCTAAATTGCCCTTAGTGCCCAAAAAGGTTAGGTGGGGTTACTGGGTTACGGGGATAGGGTGGAGGTGTGGGCCTCCATTGCTACTCTGGAGCTCCTGACCTCAAGGTACCATCCCACTGGGGGTCATGACCCACAGCTTGGAAACCCCTGCTTTAATAATCGTAGATGAAATAACCGGTCCGCTCCCGATGGCATGTTCCGGATCTCACCCAAACATGGTGAGCACAATATTCATCCCAAAATTCACATTAATTTCCATCTTTTGATTGAGGCCAAATGTAGCAGCTTCCTGGGAATTAACCGGATCCCCAGCGAGAAATCATGCGGGTGTCGTTTAGTTCTTTTTAAAAATGTGAAGCTGGTGCAATGGCTGCTGAAGGGAACAGAGGCAGTGAGTAGCCATTACAATTTTCTGGCATGCAGCTCAACAGCACTGGGGCTGCTGCCCCAGTGCTTGGGGGGTGGCGTAGGGGGGACCCCTCAGTGGAGTTGTGCTTGAACTGGAGGTGGGTGGGGGGGGGGGGGGGGGGGGAGGGGTGCTGAAGTTTTCCAGGTCAGGGGTCGCCCCTGGGCCGGGGGAGTGAGGGATATTTCATTCTTGAGGCCTCCAAGCCATCTTTAAATATCATGGATACGTACAACAGTGGCAACTACTGCTGTTGTCTGTCTGTCCTACCAAAAAGCTCCAGGAACAGAGCCCTGCTCTTGGTTATATGCTGAAGATCACTTTAACTCCCTTTGACTGTGAGCAGCCTCAAACTTCTCAGCTGCAGGCTATTGCTAATAAGGAATTGGCCTTGTTACTTGTGAGAGCACTTCACAGCTGCAGGTTGTGTTTTCTGCTTGCTCTTGCTGGTGGCTGCAAATGCCTGGAGGCTGCTGTTGCTATTTCCTTCCTTTTCTGTAGCCGGAAAGAAGGACAATTTTTTCCTAAGATACCTAAGGGCCTGGCACATCAGACTCAGGGGGATGTATGGGCCCAGAAGGCATTCCGGATTGATGCAAGAAGATGCTGTGGGTCCTGGTGCGCGACATTGTTCCAAATGGGCCACCTGATGATGCCGTTGAAGAAATGCATTCACAGATTGCTGATGCTTTTGTTGCTGGTGTGGTGAGTGCTGCATGTAACTGGCAGTCACCGCATGTTAAACATGCTGGAAGTCAAGGATGTTCAACTGCACCTTGAACACCAGTAGAATGTGTGGATGCCAGAATTTGGTTCCAGTGAGATTGGGGCCATGTGGAAGGACCTGCACATCTGCAGCTCCTGGACAGAGAATGCACTGATACATGGAACAAGTAACACATTAATGGTCAGATCATTTCTCTGACAAGGTTCTGGACATGATAACACATTCGCAGGCTGATCCTCTGTTTCTGTTGAGGAACCTTGCAAGGGGTGATACCGTGTGCATTTTGTGTGTGAAAATTAGCTGATATAGCTTTGTATTGGTATCAATATGGAATGGTGCATTTCCTTGTTATTTAATGGTTAGTGTGATATGTGGACTGTTATGTAGTTGAGTTTCAAATCATTGTTCCTGTTGATCCTTTCATAAACAAAATGTTCTCAAGTAGCTGGAGGTTGTGTATGCTGTTTGCTCCTGCTTTGGCTGCAAATGCCTGAAGCCTTAGTGTTTATTTGCTGCTTCCCATTGCCTCTTCTGCTTCTGTGGCTGGGAATAGGCAATGGGAGGATGGAAGCAGGCCTATTACCAGTCTGGAGAAGGGGAAGGGAACTCTATCAACTCTTCTGCTGCCATCCCTATTAGTGTGACTTTCAGGTAATGATTGTTCCTGCCTTTGAGAGTCTGTTGCTGGGAGCTGCCAGAGTGGAAGAGAGAGGCAGAGTGATCCAAATGCTGTTGTAGCTACCTGGAAGCTGTGTGTTTGTTTGCTGCCACCTCATTCGGTTCTGTGGCCTGGTTTGGATGGAAAGGAAGGGAGTAAGGTGACCCCTACCAGTGCTGGAGAGGGGGAAGGGGCAGCGGGCCAGATTGACTACGTCTTTTGCAGAAAGTATTGAGGCAATGCTCTTGCAGTTTGCTGGTGCCTTTATTGCACTGTGAACTATTTTATGTTTAGTGTCTGGAAACTGTGTGTCTGGCTGCGGCTGACTCATTTGCTTCTGTGGCCCGGTTTGCATATAAAGGAAGGGAGTAAGATGGCTCTGTCCAGTGATGGAGGGGGTGGGGGGAGAGGGCTGATGTGCTGAATCGACTACATTGTACTGTTTTCTGTTTACTGTTTAATGTCTGGGGCCTGTGTGTTTATCTGCTGCAGCCCCTTTTGCTCCTGCGGCCTGGAGTCCATAACCTACTGCCAATTGCTGGAGAGGGGGAAAAGGTGTTCTCTTGCTCTTCCGCCATGCTCTGCATTGTTATGACTGTGTATTGTTACGCTACCCCCCGAACAACTTTCTACTGCTGTGAGTCTACTGCTGGTGGCTGCAGGAGAGGGAGGGAGTGGAGGGCTGCTTCGAATGCTGGTGACTTCATTGTTACTGTTGATTGTGTAATGTGCGTTTGGTTTTTGTTGTATAAATTCACTGTAGTAGCTTTGTGTTTGTACCGATATTCTGTAATGAAAAGGTGCCTGTGTGTATAGCAGGGTGCCTTCTGATTGTCGGTTAATGGTTAATGTCATATATGGACTGTTAAGTAGTTTTATCTTTTTGTTATAACGGTATTGTTGACTGTTTAATAAACAAAAGATTCTCAAGTAGCTGAAGATTGCGGATACTGTTTGCTCCTGCTTTGGCTGCAAAAGGCCTAAAGGCGGAGTGTTTATTTGCTGCTTCCTCTTCTGCTTTTGTGGCCTGGAATAGGCAATGGGAGGGTGTAAGCAGGCCTATTACCAGCCTGAAGAACGGGAATGGGGGTGCTCTTCCAACTCTTCTGCTGTGCTCTGCGCACGGCAGCATTGTTACTTAACAGCGCCAGCACCCCTGGTTCGATTCCCGGCTTGGGTCACTGTCTGTGCAAAGTCTGCACATTCTCCCCATGTCTGCGTGGGTTTCCTTCGGGTGCTCCAGTTTCCTCCCACAATTCCCAAAAGACATGCTGTTGGGTAAATTGGACACACTGAATGTCAGTGTACCCGAGCAGGTGCCAGAGTGTGGCGACGAGGGGATTTTCACAGTAACTTCATTACATTGTTAATGTAAGCGACTTGTGACATTAATAAAGATTATTATTATGTTAGTGTGACTTTCAGGTAATGATTATTCCTGCCTTTGAGAGTCTGTTGCTGGGGGCTGCCAGAGGGGGAGGGATGACCTAAATGCTGTTATACCTACCTGGAAGCTGTGTTTGTGTTTGATGCCACCTCGTTTGCTTCTGTGGCCTGGGGTAAGGAAGCTACTATCTGTGCTGTCAGAGGAGAAGGGTGGTGGCCCGATTCAACTGTGCAACATGCTGGATGTATGAAGAACTGCTCTTGCAGCTTTCTGGTGCCTTTGTTGTAGTGCTGACTGTTAAAAGCCTGGAAGCCTTGTGTTTTCTTGCTACCGCCTCTTTTACTTTTATGGCTGGACCAAGGACAGGATGAAAGTCAGATAACCTGCTGTCCGTACTGCAGGAGGGGAAGGGTGGTGGCTTGATTCAACTGAACAACTTGAAGAAATGCCTTTGCAAGTTGCTGGTACCTTTATTGTACTGTTGACTGTGTACTGTTTAATGTCTGGAAGCCCTACAGATTACTGGTGACTTTTGTACTGTTGCATTTTCATGTTTAATGTCCGGATGTCATGTATTTGCTATTGTACTGTTGCTGCTTACTGTTTAATGCCTGGAGGCTGTGTGTTTGTCTGCTGCAGCCCCTTTTGTTCTGAGGCCTGGAGTCCGGAAAGAGATATTCTCTTGCTCTACCGCCATGGTCTGCGGCCGTGTGACTTTCCAGTGTACTGTTGCACTCCCCCCAAGTGACATTCCACTGATGCGAGACTGCTGCTGGGAACTGTGGGAGGGGGAGGAAGCGGCAGGTTGATTCAGATACTGATAACTTTCTTCCTGTTTATTGTTTAACGTATATTTGGCTTTCTTTGTATCACTACATTGTTGTAGCTTTGTGTTTGTGCTGATATTCTGTAACAAATACCTGTGTGCATGGCAAAGTGCCTTTTCCTTGTTGGTTAATGGTTATTATGATATGTGGACTGTTAAGTTGCTTTTTTTCCTCCTTTTTGTATAAACGCATTGTTGACCATTAATAAACAAAATATCCTCAAGTGGTGCTGCAGGTTGTGTTTGCTGCTTGCTGCTGCTTGTACCTGCAAATACCTGGGAGCTGTTGCTGCTGTTTCCTTCTTTTTCTGTAGCCTGGAGTAAGGAAAGGGAGGATGGAAGATGACCTGCTGCCTGGGCTGGAGAAGGGGAAGGGGAGCTCTTTCTCTCTCTCCTGGCATGCTCTGGGTCATTTCCACTGCTGAGGAGTCTACTGCTGGGAGTCGCAGGAGGAGGAGAGAGCGGCAGGTTGATCTGACTGAGTGGTATATGTTGCAGCTGTCTGGAGGTTGTGTGTTCGTTTGATGCCACATCTTTGATTTTGTGGCCTGGAGTAAGGAAAAGGTGGTAAGATGACCTGCTGCCAGCGCTGGAGAAGGGGAAGAGGAGTTTGTTCTCTTTTCTGGTGTGCTCTGCGTGGGTATGATTTACTACTGCTGATGAGTCTACTGCTGGGGGTTGCAGGAGGGAGAGAGGCGGATTGATCCGAATAAGCAACTTGATGAAGGTGTTGAAGAAATGCTTTTGCAGAATGCTGGTGACTTTTTGTGATTGTGAGTGCTGTATATCGACTGTCATGTTGCTGTGAGTCAAACACACTGGACATCGAGGCTGTTTTCCTGCGTCTTGAACGCCAAGCTTTGGTTTGGACACCAAGCTTTGGTTCTGATGAAATTAGGCTTTATAAGAAGGCCTGTACTGTGGAGGCTCATGGACAGAGACTGATATGTAAAACGACTGACCGACAAGGATCTTCCATTTTGTTGAGGTCCATCAAGGGGTGATACAGTGTGTTTTGGTTTTATTTGTACAAATGAACTGTCGTAGCTTTGTGTTTGTCCCAATATTCCGTAGCAGAAAGGTACTGTGTGCGTATGGCAAGGTGCCTTTTCCTTGTTGATTAATGGTTAGTGTGAAATTTGGACTGTTAAATAGCTGATATTCACCTTTTTGTATCAAGGTGCTGTTGACCGTTGAATAATCAAAATATTCTCAAGTGGCCTCTCGTGGGTGCACATGCTCTGTCTCAGACAATAATTAGTGCATTACATTTCAATCAAACTTTGAAACCTGAACACTTTGCCTGAAATTTAGAAGCGTCAACACCTTAGAGGCAGCAGCCAACAAAAGACTCAAAACCTGCTCTTCAGCATTGGGGATATCCGCACCACCAGAGGGTAAGTATGTGAATTAGGGGAGGGTACCTGAGCATGGTCTCTCTAATGTTCCCGGCAGGGTTCTGGGGTCTGGGGGCTCCTGATGTGGCCAGGGGTGAGTGTACAGAGAGAGGTTCTCCAGCACAACTGGCTCGCTGAATGGCACTCTGAGAGAAGGCGGGACACGTAAGGGTGGGGGAGGCTTGGGAGATTTGAAGGTCCTGGGGTGGAATCCCGAATTGAATATCGAT
Source organism: Scyliorhinus torazame (assembly GCF_047496885.1). NCBI lineage: Eukaryota > Metazoa > Chordata > Chondrichthyes > Carcharhiniformes > Scyliorhinidae > Scyliorhinus > Scyliorhinus torazame. Next base: position 46,264,844 of record NC_092715.1, on the reverse strand, counting down.
CTATCTCCTTCTCCAATTCCTCTCATTTATAACAATGAGTGGGCAGCACGGTGGTGTAGTGGTTTGCACTGTCGCCTCACTAGAAAATAAGATTACAATGCAAGAATCTGTCACCCATCAGCTCGTTGGGGACCCCAGTGTTGACGGCAGCTTTGAGATTCGGCTCGTCGCACCTGTGGCGACTCAGGTCCGAGGTGAAGTCCAACAAACAAGCAGAAGGGCCTCTCAGTTATACAGTGGAGTAAACAAGTCTTGGAGAGATGAGCAGTTGGGAAAGTCAGCAAGATGTTGCAAATAGTTGGCTAAATAAATTATTAATAAGCATAGCTTGGCATGAGAACGCCTGAGTTATAGTATCAGAGGAAATGTTCTTAAGACTCCGTTCCTGACTCAGGTGGATTCTGTCAGAAACCATTTGGACACAAACGCTACAAAGACACTTGGTTAACCTCAGTGGGTTGGTGAGTAATGTTTGCCCCCGTGGTAGATCCACTCTTTTGGAAATGGAGTAACAAAGGCTTCCATCTTCCAACCTCCCTGCCAATTAACCCTATCATTTTGAAAAGTGATAGAGGGAGGGAGGCAATGAGCATGTCTGGTGCTGGGGTGACTGACCTTTGACATGTATGCTACTCAAAACAATTGGGGGCCTATAAATTCAAACCTTTTCTGTATCTCCACTTCTCTGGCATTCCTTTTTGACTTGACATCCAAATCTCCAAAAAATGGTTCTCCCAGCTCCAAGGGGAATAAAATTGAAATAGAGAAAGAATTCACTGTGGAATATTGAGGAGCACTGAAATCAAAAAGTCAGGAGCAGTTAGTCATATTGAAAAGAAATAGACGATGAATTATCTAAATCTATGGGCACGATTCAATAGGAAAGTTTTAATGTGCTGTTTCGAGCTCATTTGGCAGGGGATTCACCCCACTATTCACCGGCACTTTGCCGGTTTTTGTGCCTTGGGGAGACACTCCTCACTGAGGTTTCAATTCAGTCAATTTACCTCGCTAGCAAGAATGGGTCCTCGCAGGTCAGGGCGCCATTTTGACCATCAGCCCTGAACTCTGCACTCCCCCCCCCACCTTTCAGCCCCCCCCCCCAACCTTTTGTATCTCACCTCCCCCCCTCCTTCACCAACCCGCCCGATTTTCATGAGGCCCCTGGAACCCCCCCTTATAATGGGGAAGGCCTCCCCCCCCCCCCCCACACCAAAACCTGGGCCAGACCCCTGGCAGTGCCATCCTGACACTCTGGCAGTGCCACCTTGGCATCCTGGCAATGCCAGGCTGACTCTGCCAGGGTGTTTGAGTGGCACTTCCCAGATTCTCATTCTTGTTTTAAATGCCTCCATGGCCTCACCTGCTCCATCTCTGTAACCTCCTTCAACCCCCAATCTTCACTTCACTATTGGCGCTGTGCCTTCAGCTCTGTGGGCCCTCTCTCCTTCTATTTCCCATTTAACTCACTATTTTAAAAAAAAATTCCAATTAGGGGGCAATTGGCAAGGCCAATCCACCAACCCTGCACATCTTTGGGTTGTGGGATGAGACCCACGCAGACGCAGGGAGAGTGTGCAAACACCACACGGACAGTGACCCGGGTCGGGATCGAACCTGGGTCCTCGGCGCTGTGAGGCAGCAGTGCTAACCACTGCACCACCATGCCGCATCTAACACACTATTTAAAGCATACCTCTTTGATCAAGCTTTTGATCTGTAGCACAATCAATCACTCACGAGGTGAGAAGAGATGAAGTCAATCGATGGCTTTATTACGCAGACCTGTTCCCCAACAGCTCGGTTACAGAATGCGCCTGCTGGGAGAACCCGGGTTCTTATACTCCGCCTTACTGGGTGGAGCCAGCAGGCGGCAGATCCAATCAGGACCCAGTGTCTGTCCACCAATAGCCTCTCGGCATCACTGGGTACCGTACTACCCCTAATACATACCACCACATGATTATCATTCCAAACTCCATGTACTCTGTTATAAAATATCCTTATGCAGCTTGTTATCAATTTTGTTTTATAATGGGCAGCATGGTGGCTAATTGATTAAACCTGGGTTTAATTCCGGCTTCGGGTGACTGTGTGGAGTTTGCACTTTCTCCCTGTGTCTGCGTGGGTTTCCTCCGGGTGCTCCGCTTTCCTCCCTCAGTCCGAAGATGTTAGGTGGATTGGCCGTGATAAATTGCTCCTTAATGTCCAAAAGGTCAGGTGGGGTTACTGGGTTATGGGGATAAGGTGGAGGCATGGGATTACGTAGTATGCTCTTTCCAAGGGCCGGTGCAGACTTGATGGGCTAAATGGCCTCCTTCTGCACTAATTCTATGATCTCACGACGCCGAGGTCCCAGATTCAATCCCGACTCTGGGTCACTGTCCGTGTGGAGTTTGCACATTCTCCCCGTGTTTACGTGGGTCTTACCCCCACAACCCAAAGATGTGCAGGGTAGGTGAATTGGCCACGCTAAATTGCCCCTTAATTGGAAAAAATGAATTGGGTACTTTAAATTTATTTTTAAAAAAGGATTTTGTTTTATATAACAATGAGGCTGATTCTGTTGGTCCTGCCCTCACGATGCTGGTGGAAGCCCATGTGGTCAGATGCCGGAGAGGATGGCAGCAGCGTTGACACGGGCTGGAGGCAGCAGCCAATGTGCAGGAGGCCACCGCACACTCCAAAGACCTGGCAGCCCATTAGGCTGAGGAGGAATCCAAATGCAGCACGGTAGCAGAGTGGTTAGCATTGTTGTTTCACAGTGCCAGGGTCCCATATTCGATTCCCGCTTGGGTCACTATCTGTGTGGAGTCTGCAAGTTCTTCCCGTGTCTGTGTGGGTTTCCTCCGGGCGCTCCGGTTTCCGCCCACAAGTCCCTAAAGACGTGCTTGTTAGGTGAATTGGACATTCTGTCGGCTCCCTCAGTGTACACGAACAGGCCCCAGAGTAGGACGACTGGGGGATTTTCACAGTAACTTCACTGCAGTGTTAATGTAAGCCTACTTGTGACAATAATAAAGATTATTATTATTAAAGCGGGATGCCAGCGACGGTTCAAGGTGTACAGGCATCTTTGGTCTGACGAGGAGATGACGGACAGCATGATGCGCCGCAGAAGACGGCGTCGCAACAAAGAGACAGTGTGGCACCTGTTCCATGTCCTCACGAACTTGGCACCCTGTGGAGGAGGAGGACAGTCTCTCCCGATGGCCGGATCATTTCAGGACTCGGCGACGCACTTGCTGGAATGTCGCTGACATCCTCTCCCTGGTTGTCACGGCCGTGTCCCAGCATCTGCATCAGCTCCGGGATAACTTTGTCTAGATGCTTGGCATGTGACTGGGACTCAGCAGAGTCCTGGAACTCAGCAGACCTCAGACTGCTTTTTCCCTTGGATGTTCCTGCCTCCACCTAGCAACTTGGGGCTCTGTCTCTTGGTAGCTGGGAGGGCGGCGGAGGGGGCTGCGGGGGGACGGCTTTGGATGGCCAGGCCGCAACACATGTATATCCTGCGAGAGAATGGACATGTGGTCAGTGAGAGGGAAGGATCATGTGGGCTAATATGAACAATTCACTTGACACAGGTCATCTGGGTGAATGGGCAGTGGATCCTCACCTCGCTGTCAGTGACTGCTCCCTCCTCGGGCAACCCCCCCAAAATGTAGGGCCCATTTCTCATAAGGGTGCTTTTCCCCCCACCCCACCCCTCCGCTCACCATCTTAACCCTTTCCTGCTTAATACGGGCTATCCTCTTCTACCGGAACAAAGACAGGGCTTTATGAGCTGTGCGTTTGATGGATCGGTGGGGGGGGGGGGGTCTATGGTAGCTGGCATGTGTGGGCACTGCAACTGGTCATGAAGGGGCTGTGCTGGTGGATACCAGGGGGGTGCTGATTAACAAGCACGGCGATCGGATGTGGAGAGGGTGCGAAGTGTCAGCCAGTGATTTGGGGGTGAGGGAGTTTGGGAATTTGAGGGGTAGCAGGCAGAACTGATGCCAGGCAAGAGGTGGTAACTTACCCTTGCAGCTCGGTGGATGCCGTTGGTCTTCTTCTGACATTTGACCTGGTCCACCTGGTCATGCTGTCTGAGCTGACAGCTGCTTCCACTGTCTCCCAGGCAGAAATGGTGACCCTCCGACCCCCTTGGGGGAATAGGATGTCCTGTCTCACATCCACACCATTGGGATGCCTGGCCTGGTCAGCATCCCCAAAGCAAGGTGCAGGTCCGCGCGCTGCCATGTTTGTGTGTTGACTGGAATGATTGGCGAGGGAGCTTTTAAAAGCAGTTCCCCCTTATTAGCGGCAGGACGCTGAGGCCCGAGTCTGGCAAATCAGACAGCAGGGCAGCCAGTGATGGTGAGAAGCTCGTGGGGCACATTTCCAGCACTGAGTTCCCTTAAATACAGACCGCGATCCCACTAACGCGGCTGTTGAGAAATACCCCGCCAAGCATGCCCAAAATGACACTAGAAATGTTTCTGTTAAATCACGCCCCAAATATCCTCCAGTGTGTAGCCACTTAAATTGGCCAACTCCCGATTTAAAATGGTGAACGGCAAAGGCTGATGGGAAAGTCAGCCAACAAGACAGAACCCAGTGGCTGCAGGTTTGCTGTGTATTTATCTCTGCAAAAACCAGACAACATCGATAACAGCGACCATCAGCATAACAAAGTAACAGCCATCTGCATACTGATCAGCAATTCCCGGGAACAATAAGTAACATTTTGGACACATAAAGCAAAGCCAGACTCCTTGGCGCCAGCAGGAGCCAACACAAAGGAGGTGAACGAGCTCCTCAAGACCGCCCATCGATCAGGGAACCGCTCCAGTATTGGAGAAAATCGAACCAAGAAAATCGAACCAAGCACTTGGGACCAGGTACAGGGTCCGCCCCGAAAGGCGGGAAGCCCCTGGGGACTATAAGAGTTCAGCCCCAAGTTCAAATCGCTCTCTCTTCTTCCTGCCCGGGTCACCCAGCAACACGAACCAGCATTGACCGTGACCGGTGCAGTGATCGTCGATTAACGTAAGTCTTAATTCAACGCTCGCTACGAGACAGGCGCTCCTAGCTACCAATCTGTACCAACTTCGAATCCCGCAGACTCAGAACCCGAACGAAAAGCCATTTGTTCCCCTGATCTGGTGGGCCAGTCCAAAGTTAAGTATCGGCCTGTTAGTTGTAGAAGTAGCTTAGACGTAGAATTTGTGCATGAGTAGTGATTACTGTATATAATAAATGTGCTTTGATTTAAATCTTACTAATCGGTGTATTGGGTTATTGATCATTACTCGGACTTGAACCTCGTGGTGGTATCAGAAAGATACCTGGCGACTCGAGAGCAAAGGTAATAAAACAGAGCAATTGAACCAAGGAGAAAATCAGCAACAAGTGTCAATGTAAAACTGCTTTAGCCATTCTGATGTAAATTGCACCCATATCAAAACATGCATGCTGTTGATTCTTGCTGGGGTACAGTTTCATGGATTCGAGAAGTAATCTCATATGTCATAAAAGCCATTATCCTTTACATTTGGACCTGAACAAGAAGAGCTGGCAGGGCTGGGTTGGGGTTGATGGAGAATGCACAATGGCTACGCTCAGTATTGCCTTCAACCTACTTCCTCACATGCAAACGCTTCTCATCAGAGCCACTGGATCTCGATCGAGATCAGAAACACTGATTGATTGTTTATTCTCCCAAAGTGACCAACTCCAATTCAAGTACTGCTCCAGTTGAGGTTAACCGCAGCCACTTCTGGACTTCATGGCAAAGTCTTTGATTTGATTTGATTTTGATTTGATTTATTATTGCCACATGTATTAATGTACCGTGAAAATATTGTTTCTTGCATGCTGTGCAGACAACGCATACCGTGCATAGGGAAGGAAGGAGAGACTGCAGAATGTAATGTTACAGTCGTAGCTAGGGTGTAGAGAAAAGATCAACTTAATACGAGGTAGGTCCATTCAAAAGTCTGGTAGCAGCAGGGAAGAAACTGCTCTTGAGTCGGTTGGTACGTGACCTCAAACTTTTGTATCTTTTTCCGAATGGAAGAAGGTGGAAGAGAGTGTGTCCGGGGAGCATGGGCTCCTTAATTGTGCCGGCTGCCTTTCCGAGGCAGCTGGAATTATAGACAGACTTTGGATGGTGTATTTACCCACTAAGTTATGTCTTTTTGGCACAGACATCTCATTGTTCAGTAGCCAATCAAGGAACCAGCCTTTTTCTTTTATTGTTTTAATATTTTCTGGCACACCTCCGGCTGCATTTTTCGACCGGAGGATCAAATATTTAATGTTTTTTGTATCTCTGCCATCAACCACCCAAGTGCAAAGCTCCATTTACTGCCAATATTAATTTGGCCATTGTTACCTTTTGGCTTTATCCCACCCAGTGCGATTTCAGGAATGCTCTGGCACTTGATGTGCTAGGTTTACAGCAGTAACCAATTAGATTGCTGTACCACAACATGGGTGCAGTTGACCCAATAACATTAATGTAAATTATACCTACAGATTCTGAGAAAGGACCACTGGTTCAGCCACCTTAGATGGATATCGGGCAGCACGGTAGCATTGTGGATAGCACAATTGCTTCACAGCTCCAGGGTCCCAGGTTCGATTCCGGCTTGGGTCACTGTCTGTGCGGAGTCTGCACATCCTCCCTGTGTGTGCGTGGGTTTCCTCCGGGTGCTCCAGTTTCCTCCCACAGTCCAAAGATGTGCAGGTTAGGTGGATTGGCCATGATAAATTGCCCTTAGTGTCCAAAATTGCCCTTAGTGTTGGGTGGGGTTACTGGGTTATGGGGATAGGGTGGAGGTGTTAACCTTGGGTAGGGTGCTCTTTCCAAGAGCTGGTGCAGACTCGATGGGCCGAATGGCCTCCTTCTGCACTGTAAATTCTATATGGAAAAGGGGGAAGTTGAGTTTGAAGAAGGGCAGACAGTTGAATGAAGGTCCAGCGATGTTGGGTCGGATGCAAGACACAACATCCTTCAGGCATCAGTACACACACTAATTACTGGCATCCTTGCAGAGTACAATGCAAATTTGATTGGCTACAGTTATAATTCACTTGGTCAGCGTCGGAGCAAATATTTCAAGCTCTGTATTTGCTATTCCATTCCCAGGGTGTGGCCAGGTAAGCTTTTGTTGCTCACCCTAAGTTGGCATGGAGAAGGTGACAGTGAATCACTTTCTTGAACTGCTGCAATCCATGTGGTGTCGATGATACTGTCCAGGATTTTGACCCAGTGATAATGAGGAAACAGCAATATGTGTCCAAGTCAGGGTCATGTGTGAATTGGGTCAGAATGGTGATGGCTTATTCAAGGAGAGGGGGTGGTGTAGTGGTATTGTCACTGGATTAGTAATCCAGAGACCCAGGGTAATGCTCGAAACCCCCACAGCAGACGGTGAAATTTGGATTCATTAATCTGGAATTAAAAGTCCACTGATGACGACGGAAACTATTGTTGTAAAAACCATCACTAATGTCCATTAGCAGTAGAAAATCTGCCATTCTTACCTGGCATGGCCTACATTACATGTGACTCCAGATCCTCTGAAATGACCTAGCATGTTACTCAGTTCAAGATGGGCCCACTCCCATGAATGAATAAAAAAATACACTTGGTGTCTTTGCTCCTCTAAGTGGTGCAGGTCATGGGTTTCGAAGGTACTGCTGCAGTGCATCCTAGCCATTTTATAGACTGCGGCCATAGTGAATCAGTGATGGGGCGAAAGGATGTTTACGTTGGTGGCTGATGATATAGACTGAGTGGTGTTGAGCTTCTTGCCTGTTTTTTGCAGCTCCCTCACATCCAAGTGGAGAGTATTTCATCATGCTACTGACTTGTACTCTCTTTGGGGAGTACAGATGTTGCCCACTCCTCGCAGAGTACCCTGTTATTGAACGCCTTCAGCAGCTGGGACATTTATGTGGCTGTTGCAGTTGCATTTCTGGATGATAGTGACTCACAGAATGTTGATGGCGGAGGAATTGACAATGTCATTGAATGTCAGGAGGAGGTTGTTAGGTTCTCTGTTGAAGATGGTCATTGTCTCATACTTATCTGGCAGGAATGCTACTTGCTGCATGAGGACATGAACTGCTGCAGCATCTGAAGAATTGTAAATGGGACTGAACATTATGCAATCATGAGCAAACTGCCTCACTTCTGACATTATGATGGCAAGAGCTCATAGGGAAAGCAGAGGCTTTGTGGTATTGTCACTGGGCTCATAGTCCAGAGACCAAGGGCAATGCTCTGGGGACCTGGATTCAAATCCTACCAGAGCAGATGGTGTAATTTGAATTCAATAAATAAATCTGGAATTAAAAGTCTAATGACGATCATGAAACGATTGTCGATTGTTGTAAAAACCCATCTGATTCACTAATGTATTTTAAGGAAGGAAATCTGTCAACCTTACCTGGTCTGACCTACGTGTGACTCCAGATCCACAGCAATGCCATCCAGGGATGGGCAACAAATACTGGCCTGGACAGCGACACCCACATCCCATGAATGAATAAAGAAAGAAAAGCCCACTGCGGAAGTAACTGAGGATAGTTGGATCTGGGACACAGCTTTGAAGAAGTCCTGCAGTGATGATAAGCCTTCCACGACCACAACTATCTCCCTTTGTGCCAGGTATGACTCAAGCCACTCAGCAGCTCTCCCCATACCTCATTGAGAAGAATAATCTATTGGTGTCTCTAGTCATCAAAATGCAAGATCTTCTTCACTTAAAAGGTAGGCTCCTAGCTGGTCTAAAGAAGCTTCCTTCTAGCTATGCATCATGTACAGAAGGAAAAAACACTACACAATAATGTATATGCCACAAGGGGGAAGCACAGGGTACATCATGTTCACCCAAAAACAGCTTTATCATTAGCTTCAACAAAGGCACAAGACATCACCTGAAACCTCAAATTCCTTGAATGCGTAACATAATTATGTTATTCACGTAGAGCAGCAATAATGAAAAATAACTAGCGGAACATCAAATGAAGTAAGAAGACAGGCCTCAGAGGAAGAATTCGTTCGTCATGACCTGATGAATCAGTGCTGTTTTCTACAGTGGTCTCCTCTAATTTTGTTTGCTGCTCATCAGCCTCCTCTTCAATCGACTGCACCATGACTCTCCTCATCTACAGGCAGGTTTATGTCTCTTTCCATGGCTACATGTACAGAGCTATTGAATTGTCATTAAGGCATAACTTCTGCCTTGTCAAGTCTGACCTGGTTGTGATCCCAGGTCCACATCAACTTGGTTGACTCACAGCTTCCCTCTGAAGCGCCCGAGCAAGCCAGTTAACAAATTAAAAGGCTGAGAAACTCGGGATTGGCAACTGCCAGCTTTGTGAGCGATGCCCACATCCCACGTGACGTAGGTACTGTTGCGACCGGGATGGGAGGGGTGCACTGACTACCTCTAGTTCACTACTACATGGGTCACAACATATATTTAAATGATTTGTCCAGCCACTATGTAGCCAGATATATGTGCTTTATTTGTGATCTCAGAATGACCACTCAATGTCCAGGTTTCTTCAACAAACAACAAAATTATTAGTTTCTTATAAAAGCAGACTTGCCAAGTAGAAGACAAAGCTTATTAACATATCGTATGAAACATGAAAGTACAATAATTACCCTTTCTAAATGCTCTAACTCAACCACACACAGAAAAGGAGAAATTCTGTCCAAAAGGTTAAAAGTCAATGGTTCAATGGAAAAGGATTGAGTGCTTGAAATTGTGTCTGGGTTATACGGTTGGTCTGAGTACTGGGGCGAAATTCTCCCGAAACGGCGCGATGTCCGACGACTGGCGCCCAAAGCGGCGCCAGTCGGGCATCGCGCCGCCCCAAAGGTGCGGAATGCTCCGCATCTTTGGGGGCCGAGCCCCAACATTGAGGGGCTAGGCTGGCGCCGGAGGGATTTCCGCCCTGCCAGCTGGCGGAAACGGCCTTTGTTGCCCCGCTAGCTGGCGCGGAAATGACATCCCCGGGCGGCGCATGCGCGGGAGCGTCAGCAGCCGCTGACAGTTTCCCACGCATGCGCAGTGGAGGGAGTCTCTTCCGCCTCCGCCATGGTGGAGACCGTGGCGGAGGCGGAAGGGAAAGAGTGCCCCCACGGCACAGGTCCGCCCGCGAATCGGTGGGCCCCGATCGCGGGCCAGGCCACCGTGGGGGCACCCCTCGGGGCCAGATCGCCCCCCCAGGACCCCGGAGCCCGCCCACGCCGCCTTGTCCCGCCGTTCAAAAGGTGGTTTAATCCACGCCGGCGGGACAGGCAATTTATCGGCGGGACTTCGGCCCATCCGGGCCGGAGAATCGAGCGGGGGGGGGCCCGCCAACCGGCGCGGCGCGATTCCCGCCCCCGCCGAATCTCCGGTGCCGGAGACTTCGGCAACCGGCGGGGATGGGATTCACGCCAGCCCCCGGCGATTCTCCGACCCGGCGGGGGGTCGGAGCATGACGCCCCTGGTCTGTGAAACGATCGATGACTCTTGCGTTACTTTTCAGGCACACTTAACGGAAAACTTGCAATCAGTCGAATTTGGAATGTAGAGCGACTTCAAAGCAACTTCCATTCACGTTTTTGCTTTCGACTAGGTCAGGAGTTTCAAGAGCTGTTGTCATCTTTACCCAAGCAGTTGATCCTTCTCATTCACCCACCCCCCACCCTTACGCAACTTGCCAACTATTCAGCACTCTCTTCCATGCAATAGAAATTGTTGTTTTCCCCTTATATGATATTCTTGTGAAGTGTCCTGATGAGTGGAAAACGAAAAGATTTGAGATGCCTCTTTTCCCAACAATAACTTGATACATTCATTGTATATATATATATATATATTAATGACATAGAGCTTGATGTACAGAACATCATACCTGGGCAGCATGGTAGCATAGTGGTTAGCACAGTTGCTTCACAGCTCCAGGGTCCCAGGTTCGATTCCCAGCTTGGGTCACTGTCTGTGCGGAGTCTGCACATTCTCCCCGTGTCTGCGTGGGTTTCCTCCAGGTGCTCTGATTTCCTCCCACAGTCCAAAGATGTGCAGGTTAGGTGCATTGGCCATGCTAAATTGCCCTTAGTGCCCAAAAAGATTGGATGGGGTGATTGGGTTATGGGGATAGAGTGATGGTGTGGGCTTGGGTAGGGTGCTCTTTCCAAGGGCCAGTTCAGCGATGGGCTGAATGGCCTCCTTCTGCACTGTAAATTCGAAGAGACTGTGAGACTATTTCAACATTTGTAAATGATACAAAACTCGAATGCATTGTGAACCATGAACAGGACAGTGAAGAACTTTAAAAGGACATTGGCATAAAATAAATGGTAATCTCTAATAAAAACATTTTAAAAAAAGGACATTGACAAATTGTTAGAATGGGCTATCAAGAAGGAGATGAAATTTAATGCAGAGAAATATGAAATGACGCAGTTTTGTCGAAAGAACGTGGAGAGACAAGTCAAAATGAAAGGTACAATTCTAAAGGGCGTGCAGGAGCAGAGGGACCTGGGTGTACAGATGCATAAATCATTAAAGGTGGCAGGTTAAGCTGAGAGAGTGGTAAATAAAGCATACAGCACCCTAGGCTTCATCAATAGGGTACAAAAGCAAGGAAGTTACAGTAAACTTGCATAAAACAACAGTTTGGCCTCAACTGCAGGACTGCTTGCAGTTTTGGACATCCTACTTTAGGAATGATTTGAAGTTATTAGAGAGGATGCAGAAAAAAAATCACAAGAATGGTTCCAGGGATGAGGAACTTCAGTTATGTAAAAAGCTCAGGAAAGTTGGCTCTGTTCTCCTTGGAGAAGAGGAGGTTAAGAGGAGATTTGATTGAGATTTTTTTAAATCATGAAGGATTGATTCAGAATAGATTGGGGGAAAAAATTGTTCCTACTGGTGGAAGTATTGAGAACAAGAGGTACAGATTTAAGGTAATTGGCGAAAGAAGCAATTGAGAGATGAGGGGAAACGTTTTCACGGTGCGAGTGGTTAGGATCTGGAATACAGTGCCTGAGACTGCGGTGGAGGTAGGTTCAATTGAAACTTTCAAAAGGAAATTATATCATTATCCAAGAGGAAGAAGAAAGAATGCAGGGCTATGACAGAGTGGCATCACCTGAATTGCTCCTCTGAGAGCCAGCAGAGACACGATGGGCTGATTGCTTGCCTTCTCTGTTGCAACTAGGATTTTGTATGGATCCTTTAATGCAGGGCTTCCTAAACTGTGGATTGTGACCTCTAGTGTGGACACGCAATGAGATTTTAGCGGGGGACATGAATTCCAAGGCAGCAATGGACAGATCATTGAGATCTGTGGCAAAACGAAAATCTGTGGAAGGGTAGGTGTTCTTTTTTAAAGTTTAAACACTTTCTATCATGCTCAATGGACACCCCCCAGCAGATGAAGGCCATGAGTTCCCTACTCAGTAACTATCGTATGTCCCCCCACACCACCGTCTCCCCCTGGCAACTTTAACTCTAGGATCATGCAAAGTCTGGGACACTAAACTCATAGAACCTCTGCAGTGCAGAAAGAGGCCATTTGGCCCATCAAGTCTGCACCAACCCTCTGAAAGAGCACTCTACGTAGGTGCACTGCCACGCCCTATCCCCCTAACCTCACCTAACCTGCACATCTTTTGGTTTGGACTCTAAGGGATCATTTTTAGCATGATCAATCCACCTATCCTTCACATCTTTGGGCTGTGGGAGGAAACCAAAGCATCCGCAGGAAACACGTGCCGTCACGGGGAGAACGTGCAAACTCCACACAGACAACCACCCAAGACCAGAAATGAACCCGGGTCCCTGGCGCTGTGAGGGAGCAGTGCTAACCACTGTGCCACAAGAAAACATTTGGGAATCACTACTTTAGTGGGAACCCAAGATTCAATAATGCTGTATTTCCTCAGAATGCTCCATCCTGGTCTGCCTGTACGCCAACCTTAAATATAAGAAGTCTTTTGCAAAAGAGGTTGAGTGCCATCATGAGTCTGGTACTGAAATCTGATCCATGGTTCTCAGTCTGATTGTAACAGATGACATAATAGGCCAATAGCTTTTTAATGCCATAGAGCCAGCTTGGACAACCCTTCTGTTGTCTCTGATCTCCTTGGCAATATTCTGCTGCATCTCCTCCGTCCTCTTCACGCAACACGTCCAGAAAACCGACACACTCATAGTTATTGAAAGCAGTTGAATTGCTGCTTAGAATGTGTTGTAATCTGCTCAGTGGTGGACCTCTGCATGGAATAATTCCAGCTTAATGGTGGGTTCCATTCATACAACATGGGCTGAAAAGATAACACTGAGTAAAGTTGCATGTTTGGCTTTAATTGGTACTTAACAAATCCTCAGCACAAAGTTAGCACATGATTTTTCCATTGATTTGAGTGACCCGGATTTGACCCTTGAGGAACTTTTGGGACATAAGTGAAAATGTGCTGAAAACTGTACAAGTGCTAATTCGCCAAATTATTCCATATTAATACACATTTAATGCATAAATTAGCATGAATGCACAGAAGTATTCGGCATATGTACTGTTATTGAGGGACAGGAATGCATGTAATACAGAAATACTTTTGGCAGATCCTGTGGCGCATTGGCTGGTGTCCCTGTCTCTGAGCCAGAAGCTCTGGGTTTAAGTCCCAACCTGCAAAATCTTTCCAACATGCCAATGGCAAATGGTAAGAATGGGAGAGACTCTTGGTGAGCCATTTTTAATGGTGGAGTTGCATCTCCTCAAGCTGTAAGCCTCTGGCGACAGACTGGTGACCCGTTCCAGGAAAAACCTCATTATGGAAACAGAGATAAGTCTGCCTTGAGCACTAGTAGGCGCAGGGAAAGAAACAACAACATATACTTACAAATCTTTACTCTTGAGCAGCAATGTGGTAGGCCCACAAGGACTCTAACTGTGGGCTAATTTATTGCATTCAACTGTTGCACTGATTGCCAAGATGGGAAGTTTGCTAGTGTTCTGAGTACTTGCAATGTCCACCAGGAAATCAGCTTGACCTCCCAAGCGACTCCCTAGTATGCTGACCATGCTCGGTTCATATTTCATTGGTCTCCTGGAGACTATACTTGCTGATTGATGGACGAGCAGGAATTTTATTGAGGCTCCAAGTTCAAATCCTGAATTAGCTCATTTCAGTCAGGGTGAAAATATGGGTGTTGCTAACCCCGCGTTCTGGAGCTAATTGAAAGGAGAGAATCAACTAGAGTTTTCACTCGTGTTTCCTATCCAGTGCAGGGAATAATGAAGGGCTGGTATGCATTCACACAGCATCTTTCACTACCTCAGAACATTCCAAGGGCTGTGCAACCAGGTTTTGTGGTTTACTTATCATTGTAATGTGGAAAATACAGCAGCCAATGTGTGCACAGCAAGCTCCCACAAGCAGCAAAACAATGTTAACCGGATCACCTGTTTTAATGTTGATGCTTGTGGATCAATATTAGGAGACTAGCCAGAACTCCTGTGCTCCACTTTGAAATAGCGGCATGGAAATTTTTACATGGGCGGCACAATAGCACAGGGGATAGCACTGCTGCCTCGCAGCGCCAAGGATCTAGGTACTATTGTGTAGGGTTTGTACATTCTCCCCATGACTGCGTGGGTTTCCTCCGGGTGTTCCGGTCTCCTCCCACAGTCCAAAGATGTGCAGGTTAGGTGGATTGGGCATGCTAAATTGCCCCTTAGTGTCCAAATATGTGAGGGTTGTCATGGTATCCATATTAACATATCATGGTGCAATCACACACACTGATGGACAGGTAGATGGACCAATCAACACACACACAACATCACAGCCAATCACCAGTGAGAGCACACGCACTATAAAACAGGGAACACCACAGTTCCCGCTCATTCTACCAGGAGATAGCTCAGAGCACAGAGCTCACAGCGTGCCACTCAGACTGAGTGCCTCTCTAAGATAGTGCTAGGGCTGGGTCCACAGGTTAACTGGTAAAGTATGAACCACAGCCAGAAGTTAACAGTTGTTATTGTACAGAATAATAAAACAGAGTTGTACCATCTACAACCGTGTTGGTTCATTTGTGTATCGGAACACCCAACACGACAAGGGTTATGTGGGGTTAGGGCGGGGGAGTGGGTCTAGTTAGGGTGCGCTTTCAGAGGGTCAGTGCAGACACAATGGTCCGAATGGCCTCCTTCTACGCTTTTACTTATTTTTTAAATAAATGTACAGTTTCCAATTCTTTCTTTTCCAATTAAGGGGCAATTTAGCGTGGCCAATCCATCTATTCTGCCCATCTTTTGAATTGTGGGGGTGAGACCCACGCAAACACGGGGAGAATTTGCAAACTCCACACGGACTGTGACCCAGATACGGGATCGAACCCGGGTCCTCAGCGCCGTGAGGCAGCAGTGCTAACCTCTGCACCACCGTGCCGCCCTTCCTTCCTTCTGCACTGTTGGGATTCAATGACTCTGTGATATTAGGGGTGGACAGAATTGGGTTTGGTTGTGGTGCGCTGCACTATTGAATGCCATTATAATATGCACTAGGCTTGCAATTGAACTATGAGCACTTGTCCATGACCCAGAGGGCCTCAAGGCATCCATCCAATCATAGCTCAGTTGGTCCACTGTTTCAGCATTAAAGAGGTGAGAAGATGAGACAATCTCAAGCAAAATAAAATATTAAGTGTTTTGCGTAAACCAAGATAATGTTTTCATGATTTTAAACAGGAAGTTGGGGCTGTTTGGTGCAGATAATTTACGACGATTTTGGAAGTTGATTTGTTTTGTTGCTGCTTCCCAGATGAGCTCGACCCCTGGCAATATCTGTCAGATTTTGTGCGACTGTGGCATAATCCAGTCAAAGAGAACTCTGCTGACATTTAAGTGTTTGTATGCGTGACACACTCACATTGCAAAAGCATTTTACATCTATCATGGGCCGATAATAACCATCAATGAATGACCTCCTTTCCCAATCTTTAAGAACACATCATCTTTAATAGGTTAACATTTATTGCATTTAAGTAAATTCAGACTCAGTCAGCCGTACCTCATTTCTTTCTCGGCTTGGTCTGATTCCATTTTCTTCAATGCCTCGGTACAAAGTCTGTGCAATTTAAAATGATTGGGTGGTCTATTACGAAAGGTATACCACAGCTTAATGCTTTTAAAGCAACCTTAAGCTAAGGAAACAATGCAGGAAGCCAAAAGTAATCATGATTCCTTGTGATGGTTTGATTTTTAAAAAGGGTTCCTGAAGCGCAGGCTTCCCTTTTTCAGCAGACTTTGGCCCAATCAGTCCCTGCTGAGGCATTTTAATCAGCACAGGCACAAAAAGAATGGCCTAATTTATTTAGAAAAGCAGCAAATATAGGGCACCGACAAAGAAACATGAGATTAAAGCAAGCTCTTTGGAAGATGATGGGAATAAATGCTGACCATTGTAGAAAGGTAAATTATTACCATTAAAAGTCGGCATCACACTGATGTAAATTTAGCAAAGGGATTAATGGTGCTGAGGTTGTGCGACAAGGCCATCAAGGTCAAAAAATGCAATGACATCACATTAGGAGCCAATATTGTTCACTATTACGAAGCTGTTCGCAGTCTGATGTTAGGCAGCAGGCACATCATGGACACACTGTGACGGATGGAATGCTTCACAATTAGGGTTCCCAAATCTGATCAGAAACTTTCGGTGGCATAATGTTGGGGAAGATGCGGATGAGGTGGCCCCCGCTGGAGTATATGGCATCAAATGACTTGGCAGAGAGGGCCGTGCAGATGTTGAAACGGTGGCTAAAGAAATAGACTTCAGGCTCGATGGGCACCAGGTTGGCATGCATTTTATTCTCTTCTCGGACCATGCCATACACAGTAACCCGAGGTGGCCCCTGCTGAGATGCCCAACTTAGTTTGATTCTCCTGGATATCGGCGCAAAGGTACCAGGATTTGCAAGGTTCGATGTCGACTTCTCCAACATTTTGTACTTAACGACGAGGTGTTCATTCATAATTCCAACAATGCCACTCGCTGGCTGTCTGGAATTGTCGTCCGTCAATTGGGACCAGTCTCTTACCAAGTTTGGGTCCGGGGGCAACTGGTGAAATGGCATTTGGATCTTATTCACTCATGAAGGTTGGTCCCTCGTGAGTTTCCTTGGAAGACACCTGTCCTGGATCCTCCGACTCCATTACCAAACAAGCCTGCTGTGACGCCTCCGGTAGGCGTCGATGCCGACATGCCCGACGTGGTGTCTTCTCACTCCGAAATGGTGTCGCAGACATGCCCAACATTGTATCTTCGGATTGAGAAATGGAGACGCAGCTGTCTGAGGTCGCGGATGCCGATGCGACAGTTCAGCCTCCCCCTGCTGATCGCCCACCATGGCGTTCTTGCCGCAGTCGGCGTTCATCCGAGAGGCAAAGAGTGAATGGTGGGGCGTATCAGCTACATAATGACTTATCAGAACCAAAGAGAGCCCGCCACCCTCCACCTGCTCCTCCTTCTCCTCCTCAGCGGCAGTCGGGGGTGTTTTCGGACTTTGGATGGGGGGGGGGGGATATAATATCCCTCACGGGACCTGCGGTATGGGAATAATTATCTTCCCTGTGGTTCTCATGGAGTACGAGCTCCCCCGTTGAGGGGTGGGGGAACATTGTATAACAGGTCTGTCAGTAAGGCACAGACCAGAGACCCGGTGGTTCTACCGGGAAGTTTATGTACCGTTATTGTAAATAAATCTAAATTCTTTATTTTACTCGGTGTGTACTCCCAGTGTCCTTATTAGTGAGAGGTTCTACCTGGAGATGGCAACTATTCATTTCCTTTTATAAGGAGTTATTCCTCGTCAGCTGTTAGGGGGTTTAGGTTGTTTTTTGTGTTGAAGTCAATGAGGTGTTGTGTATGTTTTTGCATCTTTGTTTTTTCTTTTCTGTTGTGTATATCTGTTTGATTGTTTTGCGGTTGCTTGGAATAACATGAGAAATTTTCAGCGAACATATTTTAAAAATAAGAAGCATTATAGGCGGTTTCATCACATGATCACTCAAGACCAAATGCCCCACCCAGTGGAACAGCCTTTTGCTCCATCTTCAATACTGTTCCCAAGGATGCGCAAACCCCTTGAAGAAAATGAAAAATCCTTTCTTTAAAAAAATATTTCAACACTGCTCTGACTTTTCTCCCAGGTTGCGCGCACCAGTATCCTGGAGATGAATGATTAAGTCCTGGAGACTCGAGGTGCCAATCCCAGAAGGGTGGCATATCTGTGCAGGGTTAACCTTGGTTGTCACGGCAACAATGGAAAACATACTGTGAAGTTAAAAACGGCAATAGAAATGTGCGCGGCTGTGTAAACCTTTTCAAGGAGGCGAGTTGCACACAAAGTGCTGAATGTTTGGGCCCTGCCAGTGTCAGAATGGAGGCCGACACGACCTGAAAATCACCAGGCACGCTTGTGTGTTGGCTTCCAGGCCCCATTACCAATGCAACCATTTTGGCGAGGCGGGTTTGGGGCCTGGGAAGACTGCTCAGACCGCCCCGCCCCCCAAGGCAGGTAGAAAATAAGGCTCCTTAAAGGTACGTGATAGTGGTTGACTGGGATTTTCCACTTGCCCTCCAGTTTGACATGATGGTGTGCGTGTGTGTGTGTGTGTGGGGGGGGGGGGGGGGGGGGGGGGGGGAGGTGGCAGGGCGGGAATACACAGATACAGGTAGTTTTTTATAAAGTTACTGTCAGTTACTGAACTTGTACTGAAGCGAGGTGCTTGCCTGAAGCTGGAAGACCTCGGATTGGCCTTTCAGCTGCAAGACCCACCCACCACCTTTAATTAAACAGAGAACCTGCCTTCACAATGTTCTGATCACCTGAGGAGGGATCAAATGGCTCCTCCCTTTTCCCTCTTCTCACATGAGTGCAACAGTTTTTTCATGTTTAAAAAGGATATATTTGCCAATTTAGTGGATGTTTAAATGTTTATGTGCTGTAACCATATAAGTCCCGATCAGACAGGTTTTCTTGAGGTTTTAAAAAAGAAAAGAGGATAGCTTTTATTGTACTTAACATGGTCTAAATAAAATAATACAACATGGTCGAAGTAAAATAATAAAAGAAATGCTCCAAATTTCTCACATACATGCGCACTCGCACAAATAGATTACGGAGTGGGGAGAAAATGTTAACTAATTTTGGGTTCAGTAAAATTAAGGGTTACATAGCTCTTGAAGGTTGGTGACTCAACTGGCTCTGGGCTGAACTTAGTGGTTCTGATGCTTTCACCAGGTGGTTCTGAGGTGGTTCTGCTGCTTTTGGCGTCATAGCAGTTTAAAGTTGTAGGCAGATGATTTATCTGTTCTTCTGGAGGCAACAGCTCTGGGTTGAGCTCTTTTTAAAATCTCTGTCCATTGCACTGGGTTAGTCAAAATCAGGAGATAGGGGGCGTGATTCTCTAATCCTGTGGCAGAGTGTCCACGCAGTCGTAAACAACGTCGCGTTTTACGACGGCGTGAACGGGCCGACTCGACGACTAATTCTGGCCCCTACAGGGGGCCAGCACGGCACTGGAACCGACCCGACAACTAATTCTGGCCCCTAGAGGGAGCCAGCACAGCACTGGAGCGGTTCACGCTGCTCCAGCTGCTGATCCTGGCGCGAACTGGGTGCCGTGGGATCCGTGCATGCGCAATGGCGCCGGCGCCAACGTGCACATGCGCAGTCTCTTCCTTCAACGCACCGGCCCTGACGCAACATGGCGCAGGACTACAGGGGCTGGCACGTAGGAAAGGAGGCCGGCCCGCCAATCGGTGGGCCCCGATCATGGGCCAGGCCACATCAGAGGCTCCCCCCCCCCCACTGGGTCGGACCCCCTCACAGGCTGCAACCTGACCCTTCCACGCTGAATTCCCACCGGCTGTGAGCGGGTGTGAACGGTGCCGGCGGGACTCGGCGTTTTCACGACGGTCGCTCGGCCCATCCTGTGCCGAGAATTGGTGGGCCAGCCATGTAGAGTGGCCCGCGACCGGCGCCACGCCAACCACGCTGGTGTCAATGCCACCGATTCTCCGCTCTGCGGAGAATTGCGTGCCGGCGTCGGGACGGCGTGGCGCGACTCGCGCCGGCTGCGGGGATCACCGGCCCAGCGTCGGGCTGAGAGAATCCCGCCCAGGGTTCAAATATTTGCAAGTTGGAAGAAGAGAGGGGGAGAAAGAGAGAAAAGGAACCCATATGTTGTCTTCCTCCTTCAGTGCCTCAGTTGCTTGCCTGGTTCTGCAGAGCAAGCAGATGCTTATAACATAAAAAGGGTAGGCCATTCTCAATCCAAATGCCCAAAGATCCAAATGTCCAGTGGTCCAAATTAGGTCATGGCTAATTGGAACTTGATTAGATCATGACTGGAAATTCCTCATTCAGCCAGCGCCCCATTGTTCAAGCGTTTATGCCAAATGGTTTGTCTCTACCCAGTTGAGGTGACTGTCTTGACACTTCGCTAAAGGGATATGGGATGGCCCCTATTCAAACTCTTTCAAGTCCTGGTGCGGCTTTTCAGTCAGATTAACTCTATTTCAATGTCTTTTGGAATGTAGGAGGTGCAGTGATGCAAATGCGCAGCCATGGAGCGGCGCCAACAACCCCGGCGTCCACCTAGCCCCGAGACAGGTGAGAATTCCTCACCTTGGGGGCCCGTTGACGCGGGAGTCGTTGGTGCCAGTTTTGTCGCTGGCTTGGGGACTTAGTCCCCGGAAGGGAGAATCCCAGCCGTGATGTTTACATTGTGCCTACATCCGTTCTCCACTCTCACGACAATTGGAAATTTGGCCAAAGTTTCCCACATCCATGGGGAAAATGCAACCCAAAGGGTGAAGCACTGCCCATGTAACATTGTGTGGATTCTTTAATTTTTTAAAGTGTTGTTGAACCTTGGCTTACCCATAATTTGTTTTTGAGCGCTGCTATTCTATAGGAATATGGGCCCAGTCTGTGTAAACAGCATGGATGGGATTCTGTGATCCTGAGGCTAAGTGTTGACGTCGCCGGAAACGGCGTTGCGTTTCTCGACGGCATCAACACGGCCTGAGGATCAGCAATTCTGGCCCCGATAGGGGGCCGGCACGGCACTGGAACGGCTCACGCCGCTCATCCCGCTAGAGATGGACAACACGCTGGCTTCATCCCGCTAGGGATGGACAACACGCTGGCTTCATCCCGCTAGAGATGGACAACACGCTGGCTTCATCCCGCTAGGGATGGACAACACGCTGGCTTCATCCCGCTAGAGATGGACAACACGCTGGCTTCATCCCGCTAGGGATGGACAACACGCTGGCTTCATCCCACTAGAGATGGACAACACGCTGGCTTCATCCCACTAGGGATGGACAACACGCTGGCTTCATCCCACTAGGGATGGACAACACGCTGGCTTCATCCCGCTAGAGATGGACAACACGCTGGCTTCATCCCGCTAGGGATGGACAACACGCTGGCTTCATCCCGCTAGGGATGACAACACGCTGGCTTCATCCCACTAGGGATGGACAACACGCTGGCTTCATCCCACTAGGGATGGACAACACGCTGGCTTCATCCCACTAGGGATGGACAACACGCTGGCTTCATCCCGCTAGAGATGGACAACACGCTGGCTTCATCCCACTAGGGATGGACAACACGCTGGCTTCATCCCACTAGGGATGGACAACACGCTGGCTTCATCCCACTAGGGATGGACAACACGATGTCCTGCAAAATGGCGCAGGACTACAGGGGCTGATGTGGAAGGAGGCCACCAACCAAAGAGGCCGGCCTGCCAACTGGTGGGCCCCGATCACGGGCCAGCCCACATTGGAGGCCGCCCCCGGGGTCGCCCCCCCCCCCCCCCCCCCACAGGCCGCCCCCTGATCCTTCCAAGCCGAGTTCCTGCTGGCTGAGAGCAGGTGTGGACGGCGCCGGCGGGACTCGGAATTTTTACAACGGCTGCTCGGCCCAACCCGGGCCGAGAATCGGCTGGAGATGGTGTAACTCTATTTTATTAACGACACAACTGTAATAACATACTGTGTTTAATAACTTTGGGTACGTGTATTACCAGCTTATCTGTGGACCCTGTCCTATCACTATCTCGGTGAGGCACTCAGCACATGGTGATTGTCTGAGAGGCAGGCTGTGAGCTCTGTGCTCTGAGCTGGCTGCTGCTAGAATGAGCGGGAACTCTGGTGTCCCCTGTCTTTATAGTACGTGTGCTCTCACTGGTGATTGGCTGCGATGTTGTGTATGCTGGTTGGTCCTACTGTATGTCCATCAGTGTGTCAGTGTGTGTGTGATTGCACCATGATATGCTGATGTATATCATGACATGTCGGAGGAAATGCTCCTGCGGTGTGGTAGACCAAATAATGATATCGTCCACATAGACGCGCACGCCTTCTGTTCCATGATGCGATGGAAAACTTCAGAGGCCGATATGATGGCATCCTATTGTAGCAGTATCTGCCAAATGGAGTGTTGAAGGTCCACAGCTTCCTGCTGGACTGATCCAATTGAATCACCCAGAAGCCCTTTGAGGCATCAAGCTTGGTGAATATTTTTGCCCGAACCATCTCGCACGTGATCTCCTCACGTTTGGATATGGGGTAATGTTCCCTCATTATATTGCGATTTAAGTCTTTTGGGTCAATACAGATCCGGAGCTCGCCGGAAGGCTTCTTGACGCACATCATGGAGCTGATCCATGCAGTTGGCTCCGTCACCCGGGAAAGCACTCCTTGGTCCTGAAGGTCCTGCAGCTGCTGCTTGAGGCGGTCCTTGAGGGGTGCTGGGACTCTGTGATGTGCATGAACTACCGGGGTGGCATCCTGTTTGAGCAGGATTTTGTATATGTAGGGCAGTGTACCCATGCCCTCGAAAGCATCCTGGTTGTGAGAGAGGACTGAGTTTAGTTGCGCGCTGAATTCCGCATCTTGGAAGTCAGACGTGCCTTCTGGAGAGAGTGCACTCGCTGAACGAGGTGGAGGACTTTGCACGCCTGTGCACCTAGCAGAGAGTCCTTTGAAGAGCCCACGATCTCGAAGGGTAGGATGGCTTTACGCGAGTTGTGCGTCACTTCGAGTTGGCACGACCCCGTGGCGGGGATGACTTTGCCATTATAGTCGACCAGTTGACAGATGGATAGAACAATTGCTGGTTTGACCCTCAGGGTTTGAAATGCTGACCATGCGAGGAGATTTGCGGAAGCACCAGTGTCCAGGCTGAATGTGATCTGGGATCGGTTGACCGTCAGGGTGGCACACCACTTGTCGTCCGGATCAATGCTGTGCACCGACAGCAGCTGGTGCATTCGACTCGGGGACAGCTTGTTCTTGTTGATGACAGCAATGTGGAAAGGCTCCCTATCCTCAGTGTCACCGGTCTGTATGATGTCAGGATCAGACTCGGTGAACGTGGGTAGAATTGCCCAAACATTTCTGCGAGGCTGATTAAACTGTTGCGAGTTGGCAGGCTGAGGTGCTCGACAGCAGGCAGCATAGTGGCCAAGCATGCCACAGCGTAGGTATTGTCGCGCTTTGGCCGGACATTGCCGCTTTAAATGGGCAGAGCCACAGTTGCCGCACGTCATAACGTCAGTGCGTTCGTTGCGCCACCGTGCATGCGCGGTGCGGTCTTGCGTAGTGCGCACCTGCGCATCGCGCTCCTCCACGTCAACGTCCCCTCTTTTGGCGCGTAAAGCACGGGAGGCCTCGGAAAGCGCGCGAACTGCCTGCCCACCTCCGGGCCGCGGGCCGGGAGATACACAATTGTCTGGACCCGCTTCGCCTCATGGGGCCCCTGCCGCGCTGTTTCAGCCACCTGGATGTGTGAGTACCGGCTGGTGGCTTTCTCATGCATGTCGCAGGTCTCGATGGCCGTCGCGAGGGTGAGTTGCTTGGTTTTAAGGAGCTGCTGGCGCAGGGTGTCCGACATGACCCCGAAAACTATCTGGTCACGTATCATGGAGTCAGAGGTGGGCCCCTAGCCGCAGGAATGCGCGTGGATGCGGAGGTGCGTTAACTGGAAAGGTTCTTCTTACCCTGCAGGGGCTGCTGGAACAGGTACCTTTCAAAGCTTTCGTTGACTTCAACGCTGAAGTGTTCATCAAATTTTAGGAGCACCGTCTTGTATTTGGTTTTGTCCTCGCCGTCCGCGAATGTCAGGGAGTTGAAGATGTGGATGGCATGTTGCCCTGCCGTGGAGAGAAGAAGGGCAATCTTCCTGGCGTTCGATGCATTCTCCCTGTCTGTGGCGTCTAGGAAGAACGGGAAGCGCTGTTTAAAAAGCTTCCAATTCACCCCGAGATTGCCAGCGATGCGTAGCGGCGGCGGCGGGTTGATGTTCTCCATGCTGCAGGATGGCGGATTGCTGATAAGTTGCAGGTAGGTCTCACAGGGGCTAGTATGCGTCCACTCCTGGAACCATGTTGTGTTGGGTGCTCTGCTCTACAAACAGGTCAACACAGCTGGAGATGGTGTAACTCTATTTTATTAACAACTCAACTGTAATAACATACTGTAACTTTGGGTACGTGCATTACCAGCTTATCTGTGGACCCTGTCCTATCTTTATCTAGGTGAGCACGTCAGCACATGGTAAATGTCTGAGAGGCAGGCTGTGAGCTCTGTGCTGTGTATCAGTGTGTGTGTGATTGCACCATGATATGCTGATGTATATCATGACATGTCGGAGGAAACCCACGCCGACACGGGGAGAATTTTCAGACTCCGCACAGACCAGGGACCCTCGTGCTTTGTAGCAACAGTGCTAACCACAGGGCTACCATGCCGCCCCGGCTGTCCGATTGTTAAACTGGTATTTTTGATTTGATTTGATTTATTGTCACATGTACCAAGTACAGTAAAAAGTATTTTTCTGCGGCCGAGGGAACGTACACAGTATGTCCATAGTAGACCAAAGAATAATCAACAGAGAACATTGACAAATGGTACATCGATAAACGGTGATTGGTTACAGTGCGGAACAAGGGGCCAAACAAAGCAAATACATGAGCAAGAGCAGCATAGGGCGTCGTGAATAGCGTTTGTTGTTATACCTGAGAAAACAGGTACGACACATTCCAAATTCTGTTTCATGGGTTGAATTATGCACCGAGGGCCGGCCGCTCCTTCCAAAACACTCAACCCATTTAAAAAGAGCACAGTGGCCTTTCCTGACAGTTCACCTGTCTCTCAGTGAGACAGCGTCTGCCCACCACCCGGTGGCACGTGTGACTGTTTGGCAGGGCACTTTCAAAACTCTCCTGTTCTTCAAAAATGGTGCTGGGGATCTGTTATATCCTCGAGGCAACGAGGATAGATCTTAATCCTTCAGCAACGCAGCAGTTCTTTCGTACTGCACTTAAAATGTCAACCAGATTATGTGTGGATTGCAGCTTGAACCCATAACCTTCTAAACGAGAGACAAACAGACACCTGGTAGAAGCAAGAACAAAAGCGGCATCGTACCATAATTCTTCGTTTTGATCTGCCAGAGCCCACGTGACAATAGAGGCTACATTTCATAGATGTCATAGAATTTACAGTGCAGAAGGAGGCCATTCGGCCCATCAAGTCTGCACCGGCTTTTGGAAAGAGCACCCTACCCAAGCCCACACCTCCACCCTATCCCCATAACCCAGTAACACTAAGGGCAATTTTGAGCACTAACGGCAATTTAGCATGGTCAATCCACCTAACCTGCACATCTTTGGACTGTGGGAGGAAACTGGAGGACCCGGAGGAAATCCACGCACACATGGGGAGAACGTGCAGACTCCGCACAGACAGTGTACCAAGCCGGGAATCGAACCTGGGACCCTGGAGCTGTGAAGCAATTGTGCTAACCACTGCCGTGCACGGTCGCTGCACCCCATTCGGAGGGGTTGGCATAATTAACCTCAGCGGAATTTTTTCGAACAATCACATGCTGGTATCTATGGATGGTTCTGGAAATCCTTCCATCCCAATGCACCTCAGAAATGCATCCGTTCCAGGGAAGCACGGAGGTGCAGTGGGTAGCACTGCAGCCTCACAGCGCCGAGGTCCCAGGTTCGATCCTGGCTCTGGGTCACTGTCCGCGTGGAGTTTGCACATTCTCCCCGTGTTTGCGTGAGTTTTGCCCCCACAACCCAAAGATGTGCAGGGTAGGTGGATTGGCCATGCTAAATTGCCCCATAAATTGGAAAAAAGAATTGGGTACTCTAAATTTATTTTTAAAAAGAAATTCGTCCATTCCCAGGGCTGAAGTTACACATCACACGCCTTCCTACTGGCTTAAAAGAAGAAACTCTCTTCCAATACAGGGAGTACTTAAATCTAAACTTGGTCTCTCAGGACCAATATTTTGCACACTGGCATCATCTGCAACAGAGATCAACCCCAGACTTATAACTGAACCTGGTTAACCTTCTGGTTTACAGCACTCAGATAGTCAAAGCCTTAACCGGGTCGGCTGCTGGGGAAGCCAGCAATAATAATAATAATAATTGCTTATTGTCATGAGTAGGCTTCAATGAAGTTACTGTGAAAAGCCCCTAGTCACCACATTCCAGCACCTGTTTGGGGAGATCGGTACGGGAATTGAACCCATGCTGCTGCCTTGTTCTGAATTACAAGCCAGCTGTTTAGTCCACTGTGCTAAACCAGCCCTGTAAATTGTCATTTGAAACCAAATCACCTCTAAAAGAGCTGCTAACACAGTAATGAGCAAAAAGAAAGTCAGGGGTCACTGGCATCAATTCCCATAACTCCCATTGGCTGCCCTAGTTTCCACAAAAGTCCCATACTGCCTGAGAATCATTTTCAGAATTCCCATTGAAAAACTGACCTCTTTAACAGACGTGGCTCTCAGTTAGTTAATTTGCCTTTTCAATTTGAAACAATCTTGTTCTGTTCTGGATTAGGTAAATTTGCAATCAATTTTCTAATCAACATTTTTTTCACCTTCTCTCTCTTTATAATTGAATTTTACCAAGACTAAGTGGTCTGGGCCGAGGATTCTTGAAAAACACTTGTAGTGCCTGGGATTAACAAGATTGGTTTTCACATGCTGAACTTGTCTGCTGTAACTTTATTCAAATAATTCATTGGCAATTTCCCCCCTTTCTGCTCCTGATAGCAGCGGCTCCTTGCTTGACTTGGTTGTCCTCCAATATTATGTTCATTGTTTATTGTATTAAAAGTTTATTGTACATACAGGTGCAAAAATCGAATTTCGGAGACCCCTTTCAGGTCAAATATTAAGGGGTCGACTGTTACACAGGTAATGTTTTTGGGGCTGACTTTCAGTTACCGACGCTCACGGCTCATATGGCCAGCAGAGAACTGTGCTGGGCTTTCACTCTTCATGGATCCTACAGGACCACAGGGGCGTTCATGACCGATCATTGAGTCGAATTCCATCTCTGGGAAAGTTTAAGACGCTCACGGTTCACACACATTGTGCACACAGACTCTGGTTTCTTCCAACACTACTGAAGGGGGGGTTCAGCGATGATACCTCTTAAAACTGAATAGTTAGCATGCCACTAGAAATGAAAATGAAATGAAATGCAATCCCGTACCAGCCTCCCCGAACAGGCACCCGAATGTGGCGACTAGGGGCTTTTCACAGTAACTTCATTTCATGCCTACTTGTGACAATAAGCGATTTTCATTCATTTCATAATGAGTTGAGCCACAGGGAATAACCCCATGTGGAAGCTGACTCAATACACAGGTCTTGAAACCCCTCCTACACCTACCTCCATTGCTTCAGCGAAAAATTAAACTTTAGCTCAATTTTCCCGATATCTCAGTGGGAAAATTCCACTCCGTCATCTAACACAGATACAGAAAACTCCTGCTTCAAACCCTGGTCTCTGCTGTATTACTCTGAATGCAAAGTGGAGCAGTGAGTTGAGCCAGAGCAGGTGTCCTTGGAAAGTCAAGGGTCAACTTCTACTTGAGATTTATGAAGAACAAAGTATTTGTTGGCCAAATATCAGGGGTCGACTTTGACATGAGAGCAACAATTACTTAAACATATGAAGCATTTGATTGGAGAGGGAATTGCAACCATTGAATCTACTTTTTCCCACTGTCCACACACAGGAGGTACTTTCAGTAGATGTGAAGAATGCATACTGGCCGAAGGATAATAGGACAGTGGTGTCCAGCCTTTTGGGGTTGCTGAATTTCGACTGACATTAACGTAGTTAGTATGCAACGGTAGTGTTAGCTGCGGCTAAATTAGTAGCATTCTTGCCTCTGAGTGAGAAGGTTATCAGTTCAAGTCACTCTCCAGAGACTTGATCGCATGATCTCAGGCCTAGATTCTAGGCTGACACTAAAGGGTAGTAGAGAGCAGGGCTGCATATTCAGAGATAGTGGCCAAAATTTTAGTGGCTGGGATTTTCCGGTGCACTGAAAGCGAATGGCGTTTTGGCTGGAACGCCACAGATGAGACTGGAGAATCCCACCCACTTCCTCTTAGATGAGATGGCAAATACAGGCCGAAGATATCCCCTTAAGTGGGTGTAAAAGATCCGTGGTACTACTTCGAGGGGAGTGGGAGGCACTCATAGAATTGCTACAGTGCAGAAGGAGGCAGTTCGGCCCATCGCGTCTGCACTGACCCTCTGGAAAAGCACCCTACCCAGGTCAAATCCATTCCCGTAACTCCATAACCCCACCTAACCTGCACATCTTTTGGACACCAAGAGCAATTTGTCATGGCCAATCCACCTAACGACACATCTTTGGACTGTGGAAGGAAACCGGAGCACCCGGAGGAAACGCAGACACAGGGAGAAAGTGCAAACTCCACATAGTCACCCAAGGCTGGAATTGAACCCGGGTCACTGGTGCTGTGAGACCGCAGTGTGAATCACTGTGCCAAAGTGCTGCCCTTCTCCCTGGCAGGCTGTCCAATAGGTATCCTCAAACAAAATCACTCCATGCATTCTCACATTACTGATTGTGGGGCCATATATCATTCAGAAAACTACTTAGTTGACTGGAAAACACTTTGGGACATCTTGAGGGTAATGAAAGATGTTATTACATTTTTCTTCCCTAAGCAGCAAGCAAGAAAATACCTCTGGGCCCTGGGGGTGGGGGCGATAGTATTACTAGACAGGTGATCATCAGGCCAGCAAGTGGGGGGTGATGGTTGTGACAGCCAAAATCCTACCTCCTTCAGTACTGGGCTGTCCCATGAGTTAAGAAATCAGATGTTGTCACAATGGTTCATGAACCACACAGGAACTCTCAGTGGGCTTGGCCATCGTGGACTTACCAGCTGGTTAAGTTGCCTGGGAAAGCTGCCAAAGTGAGTGATCACATACATCAATTGGATTTTTTCAACTGAGACCTAGCAGGATGTTCAGGAGAGGAAGGCACACCAGTGTCAGCCACAGCACATTCTCCCAAGCCTTTAATAGGATGGAATGTCCACAAATGGTGGGAAAGACCTTTGCCAAGAGTTGGCACAAGAGGCAATGTTACACCATCTCTCAGCTGAACAACCTCAGAGAATAAGTTTGATGGCTTTTGAATTTACTCGCAGAGCTCAAAATCAGTGTCAGAGTGGACATTGTAATTTCCAACAACTTTGGCCCAATGTGACATTTTTTCACTCTTTCATTTATATCACACACAGGCCTGAACTGGTGGGCGTAACTTCCAGAATTTCAGCTCTAAAAGGGATGTGACAAGGGAATACACCCTGAGCTTTGGACGAAACAGGGGAAGCATCAAAATAAGTCCAAAGGTGTGCAGGTTAGGTGGATTGGCCATGTTAAATTACTGCTTAGTGTCCAAATGTGAGGTGGGGTTATGGGGTTACGGGGATAGGGGCCTATGTAGAGTGCTCTTTCAAAGGGTCGATGCAGATTCGATGGGCTGAATCGTCTCCTTCTGCACTGTAGGCATCGATGATTCTAACGTTGTTTTGGGTAATAATTCCAACCTCAGCATTGTGGAGGATCAGGTTAGCTTTCATATCATTGATGGACAATGGATGAGTTTCCACATGACCAGAAGCTCTCTGAGCATTTACAGGACACAGTCAGTAGTCGGATGTGAACAGTCTGGGGCCTGTAAGTTCCACCAAAGTGGTGTGGTTAAATCACATCCTGCAGTAAGGTGGCCTGAGCCAGACCACTCTGATCCCAAGTGCACATATTTGACACTAAGCTGCTCCCCATTACTCCCTGTAGCCCAGGCAGCCATCTTCCAGAAAGCTGGACAAAGTTTGAGCGTTTACTCGTTCCCCCTCAACAGCCAAAGAGCCCAGGCCCGATTTGTAAATACTTGCAACAATTTGTGCTCGTGTGACTCCCTCCTGAGAGGAGTGGAGGATTGCAGAGGTGTGGAGTATACTGTGTCCAACTCGCTAATGACATTCAAGTCCATGCAAATGACGATTTTGCATGGGTCCGTGATGCGGGGCACGAAGTTCACTAACGCTGCCAGTTTGAGACCGGAGCATACCCGCAGAAACGGCGTGGCCGCAAATCACGATTTTTGCATTGCCTGTTACTTTCCGCCCGATCGCAATTCAAGCTGCTCTTGGCGAGAGGGGGAGAATCCAGCCCATAGTGATTACATTGGTGTTGATATGGATGGAATGACAAAAAGTAATGTTGAAGAGATGGACGATGAGGAGGAACATTGTGGGTGGGATTCTCTAATAATGGGGCTACGTCCCCACGCCGGCATGAAAACCAGCGCCAACGGCGTCGGGTCGGATAATCCTGGCCTGTATCATTATTAAAAATAAATTTAAAGTACCCAATTCTTTTTTCCCAATTAAGGGGCAATTTAGCAGGGCCAATCCACCTACCCTGCACATCTTTGAGTTGTGAGGGCGAGACCCACACAGACACGGGGAGAATGTGCAAACTCCACACGTAGAGTGACCCAGGGCCAGGATCGAACCCAGGTCCTCAGTGTTGTGACGCAGCTGTGCTAACCACTGCTCCACCATGCCACCCTCAAGGAGATACATTGTAAAAGGCAATGGACACAGTGCCAAAGCCACAAAGAGGTTAAGAAAGTCCATCAAATCATGCCAGCTGTTTCAAACAATTTATCCGTGGCTTTGATACATCTGTTTAAAAAAAGCTAGGAATTTCATGAAAATTGGGCTTAATGTCTGCATGCTAATGTTTTCTCAGCTTCCTTTCAATGGTCAATGCTCATTTCTCCTTCTGCTCATTTGGGGCTGGTTTAGCACAGTGGGCTAAACAGTTGGCTTGTAATGCAGAATAATGCCAGCAGCGCAGGTTCAATTCCTGTACCGCCCTCCCTGAACAGGCACCTGAATGTTGCGCCTCGAGGCTTTTCACAGTAACTTCGTTGAAGCCTACTTGTGACAATAAGCGATTGTTATTATTATTACTTTATCCCAGAACAGGTAGGTAGTTGAGTTTTAAAGCTCACCAGGCTTCTTCTTTTGCTGAATTTTGAATTGAAACCAAAATACACCTGCTCTAAAAACTATTCCCTGGAAAATAAACAGGCCCTAGATCTTGAACATTGACAGATTCTCAACTGTGAAGTTGAATATAATCCTGTTCTTATCTGGCATTCTCATTCAGTCATTTTTTTTAGCAATGGCTGATGATCAATAGCAGATACCCTGGCTGATATTCTCCTTTCTAACCCTAGGGTGTGATATTCTATCCCTCGTCCAGATGAGGCCATTGATCTCATTGGCAATTTGAGATTAAAACTTTTGTTTTCTTTATGAATGAGCTGCTCATTGTTTTAATCAGCTTGCCCATTGATGGAACAGTGGTCAATAACTTTATGGAAGCTTTTTAAGTGGCAATCAACCCTCCTTCCAATTGATTACAAGTATGAACCTTATACCACTCAACAATGAAATTAGTTGGGTCACATAATAACATCTTACTATAAATTTTTAATACTTGTAGTCAATCAGTCTACCTGTACATTGTGAATTCTGCAATCAAATACCATCAGAATTACTGCACCTCTTCTGAAATAATTAATTTGTTGCAACAAGTACATTTCTAAACTGCTTGATCTGCACTTGTGTGGCAGGAATGTTTTTTGCCAGGCAGCAAGGTGGCGCAGTGGTTAGCACCGCTGCCTCACGGCGCCGAGGACCCAGGCTCAATCCCGGCCCCGGGTCACTGTCCATGTGGAGTTTGCACATTCTCACCGTGTCTGCATGGATCTCACCCCCACAAACCAAAAAGATGTGCAGGGTAGGGTGAATTGGCCATGTCTTTTCATTAAAACAGTAAAAAATATATACAAGGCCAAATGGTACAAAGACTAATTTTGTGTTAGAGAAACAGGGTATCCTCCTCTCAGTACCAATGTATGGGGAGGGGGGGTGGATACTCTGATTATTAAAACAGTTTACAACACGTTTCTACAAAATACAAATGGTACAAGCACTAAACTTTGCGCTGGAGAGACCAGATACCCTCGCCTCTGTACCAACATAAGGGAAAGGAAGGGGGGTGGTGGGGAGAGAGGGGAAAGGAGGGTGGTGGAGTGGGAGGGAGTCGGGGTGTTGGTGGAGGGGGGCCCCAATAGGACACTGCCTATGGATGCAGAAAAACAAAAGAACCTTCAATTATGATGTGCCAGATTCCGGGAGTCCCCCAGAGGGGGTGAGGGGCAACACAGTGTCAGACACGAGTGAGCCCTGCACCCCACTGCAGAGAGCCTCATGTGCACCCTCCGCCCCCGACACTGTGCAGCTGACAGCCTTCGAACAGTCGCCCTCTGGGCCCGAATCCTTCACCACACTGAGTGCGGCGGGCGACACAGACCCACCAACCAACCCAGGGTCTGCCTTGATCCCACCACCGGGATTATCGACAGGCGGGATCTCCTCAGGTTCCTCCCGGGGTCCTGACCAGCGGGAGGCGGTGGTGCAGATGCCTGCTCCGCCTCTGCCACCTGGTCACCGTAAAGCCCTGAGAATAACTCCGGAAACAGGTCCGGTATGGTGGCAGAGGTGCCTGAAGACAGCGGTTGGGACAGAGGGTCCTCCACACTATAACCCGCTAAGAACCTCAGAAGCAGCGGGTTATCGCTGACCCCCTCCCCTGAGAAATTGAACAAGTCCGGGGTGCTAAATTGTACTGGGTCAAACGGGCCCTCTAATGTCCCGTCCGATTCTGAAGCACCCTGCCTGGGGGACAGCGGCAGTTGCTGGGATTTCCTCACTATCCCCCCGCTAATTTGCCCCTTAATTGGAAAAAAAAAGAATTGGATGCTCTAAATTAATTTTAGAAATAATGTTTTTTGCCATTTAGCAGCTCAAGTTCGGATAATATTTAAGTCACGCTGCATCTGGACGTAGGCTGCTTTCTTCTGATACTGAAAATAGTGCAGGCATCAATAAGCACCCACATTCTGACATTATGATGAAAGATAGGTCATTGATCAAGCAGCTGAAGATAGTTGGGCTGAGGTTACTGCATTGAAGACGTCCTGCAGGAGTATTCCAGGGCTGAGATCTAACAACCACCATTATCTTCTTTTGTGCAAGGTCTGGCTCTGATTTTTCCCGATTATTCTTAATAAACTTGGCTCCTTTGAGCTACACAAAGTCAAGTACAGTCTGAAGTTAAGGTCAGTCTCTCTTGCCCCACCATGTTTCCAGCAAGGCTACAATGAGTAAGTGAATCTTTATTGCCAAACTTTCTGTCACTTTATTGATGATTGGAAGTAATTGGATAGCTGGGTTGGTTTTGTCTGGCAGGATTCTCCGTCAGCCAATGCCAAATCGCAATGCTCCGTCACTTCGAAAACAGCGTCAATGCGATGCTCGGCGCACGTACTTTTAACACCGTTTGCATATCTTTAATGGTCTCACCCGTGATTCTCCGCCTCCGATGGGCCATATTCCCGACGGCGCGGTCCACATTTGCTCTCAAAAGTCATGAACCTGGCTTGGTGGCTGCTGAGAGAGAGAGCGAGGGTGTACAGACAGTGTCCAACACCGCCATACTTCGCCGACAGTCTTGCCTCTGGCAGGGGGGCTTCTGCCAGGGCCGGGCAGAGTAGTGGGGGGTGGCCAGGAGGTGGGCTGTGGGGTCAGGGTGGACGGGTATACAACACCATTACCGCAGCCGGCAAGGCAGCTATGCGGCTATGCATGCCGCTGACAGCCCGCTTTAAACCTGGTGCCCTTGGTCATATAGGTGACCCCCCCCCGGATGCACCCCTTGAGTGCCCTCTGGCCCCAGCTGACCCATCAGCTGTATGAGCACAACCCGTCCCATCTTTTTGGCTTCGATAAGTGTGTGTGGGGGGAGTGTATGTTTCTGCACCATTTCTCATGGGAATCGATTGTGTGTTCCACGCCGCACTGGTGCTAGCCCCTCACCAGGAGCAAAATCGGTGCAGGTACGGTGCCGATTTTCCTGTCGTAAAAGTCCACGGATTCTCTGTTGGCATCAACACTTAGTCGCAGAAACAGAGAATCCAGCCCCCTCTGTTTTTTCTGATGGGAGATACCTGGGCAATTTCCCACATCTTCATCTCCAGTGTTGTAGCCACATTGGGATAGTTTTGCGCACAGGGAGGCTATTTCGAGAGCACAGATCTTCATCACTGCAGGAAAGTTATTGTTGGGGCCCATAACCTAATATCCTGAACAAAATAGAAAATGCTGCACAGTCTTTGGCAAAGAGCAATCCAGACTCAAAACTTTAACTCCGTTCTCTCTCTACAGATGCTGTCAACCCTGCTGAGATTGTCCAGTATTTTCTGTTTTCCTTTCAGACTCCAGCATCCGCAGCAATTTGCGTTTCATGTAATATCCCAAGGTTGGCTCTTCAGCATAGATCCAAGTACATATTTTGATGAGTACAGGTGGCATTCAAGTGACAGGAGTGGAAAGCTGGATGCAAAAAACAATTGGGCCAATTAAGGGGGACTGGCAGAATTGAGAGTAAAAATAGCTAAACATTTTCAGAAGACATCTAAATCCATCAGTGGCTTTGTGCCTAATTGCAGGAGCGTTTTCAAGGACTGGGTCTTGGGCTGGCTTTGAAGTGGGGTTCCTCCCTCTTAGTTATAGCACAGTTGAGCACACAGACCCTGCAGACACACTGGGCTGGATTCTCCGTTTGGGAGACTAAGTCCCCACGCTGGTCTTTTATGCCAGGAAAACTGGCGCAAAACGGCCACCGATTCTCCGTTGTGCTGGGGGCTAGCAGGGAGGCAGCATAGAGCTCACAACTCTAGCTGCCGATATGGCCCTGAGCATTTCCGGTTCCGTGGCCACGCATGCGCACGGCGGCTGTCTGCAGTGGCCGCGCTGTGCTTCCTGGTGGACTCAGCCAGACTGCAGAAGTAGCGCCCCCCTTCGGCCACTCGCGCGCCTTGGACTGCCTGCCCACAGTGCCCCCAGCCCCGAATAAAGCCCTTCCTCCCACGGATCGGACCTCCCCCGACTGTGGTGGCGCCAGACTGAGTCCGCAGCCACCACGCGAGGCTCCCGAACGGTTTGAGCGCACGTAAACCACGCCGTCGGGTACTCAGCCAATCAGGAACGGAGCATTGTGGGGCGGACCTCAGGCAATGGCCTGAGGCCATGGATACTGAGGAGTATGCCTCTTTTCAAGGGCTGGAGAATCCAAAAACTGGTGCCGCCACTATATTGGTGTCAAAATTGATTTTTCGCCTCATCGCCGAACGCAATTTTGTGTCAGGGAGCGGAGAATCCAACCCATCAACTCTGGTTAAAGCAGCTTTATTTTTCATAGCTTGGTCCACGTACGAGGGAGAATGATTTGGATAAATGCCAAAACCACTCTACTTGATATTGATGCAGCCTCAATTATACAATGTTCCAAAAATCAATAGCCCACCCCAGTTGGACTTGATCCAATCCTTGGAGCTGTCAATTTGATAGTGACCAATGAAGTTTACTTTAAGCAACATGATGACTGTGATCATCTCAGGATTTAACCCCATCCTGTCACCTGTTGTTTACCAGGACACTTTATCCATCATGAATTTGTTTCGCTGCCATTCCAATGTTACTTATCTCAGCCAGTTTCTGTCCACCTCATTGTTCGTCTGGGGGCAGGATGCTGAAGTTGGTTCCTCTTTACACCATGGATTGCCTGAGACAGGATGTTGGGGCTATTGATAAGAACTGCTAACTGAGCAGACTATTATTGTTGACCACACTATTTCTGTCTGATCCTGTTTGTCTTAAAAACATGGGCAAATGAGCTTGCTTAAATCCCATCATGCATTGTGGCCACAGCTTTTAGCAAGAGTTTGAATGCTTGTTACTGCTATGTTCCAAAAGTACATATTTAATGGTTAATAATGAATACTGGGTATAATTTCTATGATTAGTCTCAATCTTCAATAAACAAACTTATGTCGAACTATTCTAGTGTTATCCTAGCAATCCGGTTTTAAGGAATCTCATCTCAGGACACCCCCAGTCACGAATAAAGCAGGAATTAAAAATTAGAATCACTAATGAAGGGTAAAGAACCCCAAAGCGTAGGCCTAACCCAGCACCTAATCATTGGTTCAGCAGCTTTTGGACCTCCTCATCTGACAGTTCTCAGTTCAGCCAAGCTCACACACTAGCACTGTTGCATTCGCAAACTTTCCATAGCCCCCAGCACCCCACCATCAACATTTTTTGTTTCAGTCTTTTGTTTCTAAACCTATTCAAATCTACGAAGACGAATTAAACTGAATTCATTTGGCATTGGCTGCACAAGCCTGATTAGACTTAAAATTCAGTTCCATTGGTGCTCCTGGCAAGCGACATGGAGATGTCAATCATGTGTCAGCATGGACAAAGCTTTACGCAAAAGTGATTTTACTTTGGTTGGATTTCTTAAAACTTGGAATTAACTTTTGTTTAAATGCACACTACGTCTCTTTTTGACTGAGGCAGACGTTGGAATGACACAGAATTTCCACTTGTTGGCACAGCTTGCTACGCTGCCATTCGCATGTTTGATTGTTTTAGTTTGCACTGCGATACGCCACAATGTCGAAGTTATTAAATACTCTTTTTTCGCTGGAAGAAAAATGCACCCATTATGCTTTCTGCTTCCTCAATTTGTCCTTTCTCTCCTCTCCACTAACTTTGTTCTGATACAGCAGGCACTGTGCTCCAATCAAAAGGGCAGGCCGGCGATCCTGCTCCTTAAAGCATATCCCCGGCCACAAGAAATTGACTGGGATTGGTCCACAGTAGGCTAATTCTCTGAATACTCTCCCCTCCCTTTATAGTGACATGCAAAAGCCCCTGAATGATGGATAACAGGCTGACGGGGGAATTTGCCACACGCAAGGAAATTATATGTGAAAGTTCCTGGATGATTTGTTTTGCGGACATTTTCTCGAATGCCAGCGATTTGGTGCTCATGAGAAAATAAGGTTCCATAAGACAGAGGAGCAGAATTAGGCCACTCGGCCCATCAAGTCTGCTCTGCCATTCAATCATGGCTGATATTTTCTCATCCCCATTCTCCTGCTTTCTCCCCATAACCCCTGATCCCCTTCAGTCATTCGAGATCCAGGTCAGCACTCGGGTAAGTAGCAGCATTGAAATGGTTCCACAATTTGGGCAAAAGATAACTACAAATAAGTGCTCAGATGCTGACCTCTAAATAAAAGATTACTGTTGAGTTCTCCTTGACCACAGCATCTCAAATATACTTCTTTGTATATCATTAATTGGTCTCTAAAGGAAAATGATGGTATTGTCAGTAACGCTGCCCTGTGTAAGGGAATGGTCAGAGTATTTTGTTTTTTATCTTAAAAAAAATCATTCAGCTCATAACATGGGAGGGGCAGAGGAGGGCAGTGGGTTTGAGAAATTCTTGGGTCTTTCTTTGCAGCAACATCATAAATGCTTCTGAGATACATTTCCACTGAGTGACGTTTCCAGTGAAATGGTAAATGGTGTTCTTTTTTTAAACCGAAAGCAGCTTTTATAAGGTTGCCAACACATCTCTGATACTTTGTCCAAGAAGCAATTATTCATGTATAAACAGTGTCACCAAGATGTTTACTCTGCGGAGCTGCCCCAATCCCGATTCTGTCTTCACCCAGGTCATATACACAAAACATCTAGGAGGTGTGAGTAGAATGCTCCTTCACAAGAAAATTAGCCTCCTGTAATTTAAAATATGCTTGTTTATTATGAAGAAACTATTCTGCATTTGTTTTGATAAAATGGAGACTGTAGAAATGAAATATGGTAATCTGTTTTCAATCTACCCTCGTTTAGACAGGCAAGATTGAATTGACTTCTGAAATAAATCAGATATATAATAATTTTTACCTCGTCAAATCTCAGTGAGAAACATCCATTATACTAAGTAGAACACATATTAACCCAACTCATATATGCAAATTGCTAATTAGGGGAAAAACTCTCCTGTAACTCAAATATCATATTCTATCTGGAGAAGACTTATTTTGCAGTTATTGTGCTAGAAGGAATTTGGAAGATGCATTAACAAAAGCACCTTATCAAGGAGCTATACTAATTAAACTCAATTTACATTTATAGATCATGTTGATTACAAATGAGAAATTCTTTTGTAATATGGTAAGTAGCAATTACACAGGCAAAACACTAAGGTATTGTTAGATTCTACAGAGACGAGTATTCTCTCCCCAGGTGATGATGCTACTTATTTTGTATCATTACTCATGATTCTTTCAATTTATCCTCTGACAGTTCATTCTAATTCTTCTGGTGAGAGCACTCTGTGGTCAATTATGTAAGATGCCTAGATAAACATGGTGCACATTGCTCAAAATATTGCGGGATAATTGCACAGTAGCATAATGGTTAGCACTGTTGCTTCACAGCGCCAGGATCCTAGGTTCGATTCCCGGCTTGGGTCACTCACTGTCTGTGTGGAGGCTGCACATTCTCCCCGTGTCTGCGTGGGTTTCCTCTAGATGCTCCGGCTTCCTCCCACAAGTCCTGAAAAATGTGATTGTTAGGTGAATTGGACATTTTGAATTCTCCCTCAGTGTACCCGAACAGGTGCCGGAATGTGGCGACTAGGGGATTTTCACAGTAACTTCATTGCTATGTTAATGTAAGCCTACTTGTGACAATAAAGTTTGTTATTATATTATTATGTTGTTGAAAATTCATAGTTTGTGAAAGATTCATTGGAGGCTGCTGTTGCCTTGCTGAAGAGAGCAGGCATCTGCCTAGAGGGCTGGCAGCATCTATGATGATGCAAGGAGCAGCGCCAGAATTGGTGCAAGGAAATCAGTTTCTGATGACACCACAGCAAACCCTAACCCTAATGAACACTAGCAAACACTAAGGTGCATTGGCCTGTTCGGGTTCATCGAATTAAGCATTCAGAATTCCATTCTGTATCAGGCTGACCCCTTGGCAATCTGCTTAATGAGCTTAAGTTGACAAAAAAACAACCTTTCCTGCTCCCTCCCATCCTCGCTTTGAAAGTACAAATCTGTCCCGGAGGCATAGGTATTCTTGGACAACCCTCCGGAAAGTACTATTCTTAATTCCCACATGCACTGAGTCCTGACCCTATGGCCCCTTGAGAATCCAGCCCCGGAATTGGAATTTTATTAACATGACTGAAGCTGAGCAGCGCCTTGAGTTTTACCTTGAAGACCGGGGCAATGATTCTCCGACCGTGGGACAGAGAGTCCGCGCCGCTGTGAACGCCGTCGCGTTTCACGACGGTGCAAAATGGGCGCGGGCACTAGCAATTCTGTCCCCCACAGGGGGCCAGCACAGCACTGGAGCGGTTGACGCTGCTCCAGCCTCACTTCCTGGCGCGCACTGGGGGCGGCGCCAACCCGCGCATGCTAGTGGCGACGCGCCAATCCGCACATGCGCGGTGGCTTTACGGAATGCGCCGGCCCCGTCGCAACATGGCGCGGGGGTTCTGGGGCCGGATGCGCAACAAAGTAGGCCCGGGGGGGAGAGGCCGGCCAGCCGATTGGTGGGACCCGATCACAGGCCAGACCCCATTGGAGGCCCTGGGGACGCGAGCCCCCTCCACCCCCCCCCCACAGGCCGCGCCCCCGACCCTTCGCGCAGAGTTCCCGCCGGCAGTGACCAGGTGTGGACGGCGCCAGTGGGACTCTGCTTTTTCCGTGCGGCCGCTCGGCCCATCCGGGCAGGAGAATCGGCGGCCCGGCCTCGTACAGCGGCCTGCGACTGGCGCCGCGCCAAACGCGCCGGCGCCAATGGCGCCCATTCTCCGCACCTCGGAGAATCGCGCTCCGGCGTCGGGGCAGCATGGTGCGGTTGCGGCGATTCTCCGGCGCGGGGCTGGGAGAATCGCGCCCTGTGTTTTGTTTTTGAATCATGGCTCTGTGGATGAAATTACCAACTTCATATGATTCTCTGTCAGACAGAACCCAGGAAGGCTTATGTTCAGCAAAGTTTCAGTCAAAGATCTGCTTGTCAATCTCTCTCTCATTGAGCAAAGCAATGAAAAATTACTTCACCAACACCCTCCGCATTACTCCAATTGCCAGTCAACGAAACTCATTATGGGCCCAATTTTAACTCCATGTAAATGAATGGGTTTTGAGTGACTTCAAATCATTCTAAGACGACAATATCGGTGGAACAAACATAACAAAGAACAAAGTACAAAGAAAGGTACAGCACACGAACAAGCCCTTCGGCTCTCCAAGCCCGTGCCAACCATGCTTTCCGACTAAACTACAATCTTCTACACTTCCTGGGTCCATATCCCTCTATTCCCATCCTATTCATGTATTTGTCAAGATGCCCCTTAAATGTCACCATTGTCCCTGCTTCCACCACCTCCCGAGTTCCAGTAACCCACTACCCTCTGTGTAAAAGACTTGCCTCGTACATCTACTCTAAACCTTGCCCCTCGCACCTTAATCCTATGCTCCCCAGTAATTGACCCCTCTACCCTGGGGAAAAGCCTCTGACTATCCACTCTGTCTATGCCCCTCATAATTTTATAGACCCCTATCAGGTCGCTCCTTAACCTCCGTCGTTCCAATGAGAACAAACCGAGTTTATTCAACCGCTCCTCATAGCTAATGCCCTCCATACCAGGCAACATTCTGGTAAATCTGACCTGTACACCTAGATCTCTCTGACTTTCAATACTCTTGAGGGTTCTACCATTCACTGTATATTCCCTACCTGCATTAGACTTTGCATTCTATTAAATGCAGCAATAGTGCCGATGATGTGGCGATGCCAGTGCAAGTATCTGGCTGCTGCACTGGCTCGGAGGAATGCA
This sequence comes from Scyliorhinus torazame, assembly GCF_047496885.1. Classification (NCBI taxonomy): domain Eukaryota; kingdom Metazoa; phylum Chordata; class Chondrichthyes; order Carcharhiniformes; family Scyliorhinidae; genus Scyliorhinus; species Scyliorhinus torazame. Next base: position 46,223,534 of record NC_092715.1, on the reverse strand, counting down.
GTGGCATCTTTGAATAATGGGAAAAATAGCAAAGGAGGTAAGTGGTCAGTTCACAGTTCATATTCACAGCAACTGGGTTGCTGGTCTCAGAATACGGTTAGAGGGAGGTTCAAGGAAAAATCTAGGATGGGAATCGAAAGATCTGCTACCTGGGGACAGTGCTGTATGCCATTAGACAGTTAGTATCAGGAGAGACTGAGTCAGTTAGGATTGCATTCACTGGAATTCAGAAGAATAAGAGGGGATCTCAAGAAACCTATAAAATTCTAACAGGACGAGACAGGGTAGATGCAAGAAGGATGTTCCCGATGGTGGGGGTGTCCAGAACCAGGGGGCACAGTCTGAGGATAGACCATTTAAATGGTAGACCACTTAAGACAGATGAGAAGAGATTTCTTCACCCAGAGAGTGGTCGGCCTGTGGAATTCGCTGCCGCAGAAAGCAGTTGAGGCCAAAACACAGCACGATCTAACGGAAATGTAAGTCTCATTTGTGGTGGGTTTCACTGGAAGTTTCCACCCGCCTCTCACTGGATTGTTTTCTTCACTGGGGAGTTGAACTCACTGGCTCCTCAGTGAATGGGCCGCCATTGAGAAAAGTGACCCAGTCTCTAAGTGAGCTTGTGGGTCTCCACCCCCCCCCCCCCACCCAAGAGATGGCACCCTGCTATGTCCATGGGTCCCCCTCTTCAGGCCCCCCGAAGCCGCCTTACAGGCCCTGCTTTCCAGGACCCCGACCCTTTAACCCCCTGAACCTCCGAGAGGCCCCTTCTTACCTGCCTTTAAACTCCCCCCCCTTCCTACCATCCCCCCCCCCCCTCCACCCACCTTTCATGGACATGGCCTCCTTCAGACCCGGAACCTTGGCAATGTCAACCTGGCAACTGGACACCCTTTCGTTTTGAGCTGTGAGCTGCAGTGTGTTTTTGGTTTTGTTTTCAGAATTGGAGAGCTGCATTTGAAGCAAGCAGATGCATGTTTGATCTCTCTCTCTTCATGAAAAAGAATGTCTCCTGATCACTTGATGATTTCAAAGTAATACCTGTTTCTGTAGAGAATTTAAACCTGCTGTCTTTGTAAAAAGAGTTTAACTTATGGATGTTGCCAGAAAAGGTATTAAGGGTTATCTACAGAGTACTGTATATTTTGGGGGGGTTATCAGGATTGATAGTTGATAAACTGTTTACTGTGTGTTTATAAAATGTTAACTAGATTCATAGAATACACGTTGTTTTGTTTTAAAAATACTTTTAGTTCTCTGTTGCATCACACCTGTGAAGTGGGCCCTTCTGCTCCCCATAACCAAAATCTATTAAAAGTTGTGGGTCAGGGGAACTCCATGATATACTTTGGTGTTCTCTAAACCCTGGCCCATATTAACTTACTAGTTAAAGTTCAAATCCGACAGCAACGTCTGACAATTGCACTTGGGCAGTTAATCACTAAAGTCTGGAAGGATGCTGTCACAGATGTGTAGCTTCTCCGTAAGCAGTGCGGAAACATCATTGCCTGCCTGCTTTCCCCATTCATTGAATGCCGTGAAGTTCCTGCACTGAACATATGGCCAGCGGGGGTCTTGGAGAACCAGGAAGTACCCTGTGAGTTCCATGCGGGAGGCCCAACGGATTTAAGTGTCCTTCAGGCACTTAAACAGCCACCATTGGGCCTTCTCTGCAATTGACACCCCTTGAGACGGAAGCCCCACTCATTAAGAACTATGACCAATCAGAAGCTGGCTGCTCCTCATGTTTCACCAGCTGTCCAGGATTGGTGAGGGAGCCCAGGCCAAAGATGAATGAAGGTGACATGAGATTTGGGGGAGGGGGGCAGTCACAGGAGAGAGGGCTCGGGAGAGGGTGGGGGGGGGGGGGGGAGGCGTGGGCGTATTTAGAGGTAACAGCAGTTTGGAGGGCTTCAGCATGGAGTGCCTGGTAACAAAGGATACCCTGCCCCAGAAAGCCACTGATAGGTTTTGCTGGGTTGCCTTTGGGATGTGTGGAGATGCCATGCCATTGAAACACTGAGCCATCACTGAATTGTTGTGAGATATTCATGCCTGGAGACTGGTACCATGATTAATTGGGATTGACTGTCATGTTTCCCACTACTCCAAATCTAGCCCGATAGATATGGACTAAAATTTAAGGTTTGTCCCTTCCAGGCAAAGTACCATTTATTAATGGCATGATGAGATAATTAAGGTCAGAAAACCTTTCTGGTGCTAAAAATTAACTTCAACAAATGTGGAGTTGCATTCCTTCAGATTTTGATTACTGTCAGGTAGTTTGAAAAGAATTACTTTATCATTGCAGAGTTAATATTTCAAGTCCAATATAACTTGTCCTAGAAATAAAAATCAAATTGGACTCGAACTTGGGCGCGATCTACCAGCCACGTTGTACCCGGAGGTCAGTGTGTCACAGCGCAATGTGGCTGGTAGATACTGGGAGACCCCGCTCCCGGATCTACCTGGCTCACTTCGCCTCACCAGACCTAACGCGATCTCCCAAGATGAAGCAATGTGATTCCCGTTCATTGTGGGCACTATCCCTTTTTTGGCAAATCTGCATATTAGAGCGAGACAACTAGACTCGCTCTAAGATACAGTTATCTGAGGTAACCAAAACATTGGTATCTATCTCCTTCCCTCGAAGACCTCGGGCGAGCGCTGTTTAGTGCTGGCCCCCACAAATGGGGACCGGATGGAACGGCACTCATGGGGGTCTCCCAGGGGATTGGAGGCACCCAAGTGCTTGCCCTCTGGGCAGGGTGGCACTCTGGCACAGCTGGTGCCAACCTGGCACTGCCAAGATGCCCAGGTGACACTGACAAGTGCACTGATGGGGATCGGGCCCACGCGTGCCATGTGGACGTGAAGGGGGGGGCGGCGGAAGCCTTATAGGTGAGTTGGGACTTGGGAGAGTTTGGGGGTCGCAGTAGGAGCTCGAGAGATCAGGACGCCATTTAAAAATCCCTGCACAGGGCAGTTCCGGTGAGCAGGGTTCCTCAGTGCAGGAAACGGGACTAAGAACGGCCTTGGTCGCACGTTCCCCACTGAGGCCCCATATCTAACCGGAGTCACATTATCTCGCCTTGTGTTTCTCGCAGCTGCGAGCGCCCGGAAACACGTAGTTAAATGCACTCACTGTGGGACTCTGTTCCCATTTGGTTAGTGTGGTGAATGTATAATTACTGATAATTCACCAGTGCACTGTGTTACGTTATTCACCCCGTGGGCTCTACCTATGGGCCTCCGTACGCGCTCCGCCCATGGCTCCACCCCCTTTACAGGAAGTACAAGAGCTGCTGCCCTGCGGGGCCGCCTTCAGTGTTGTACCGGTCACAGGCAGGCTCAGTTCTAAGCTGATTTAAAACCATGGTTTACTTCTCCACGTGTCTTCGAGTGAATTGATGGTCGCATCAGTTAGATTGGGTCCATTAACTCTACTTCTCTCTCCCCAGATGCTGCATTTTTTTTCAACACTTTTTATTTCAGATTCCAAGCATTTGCAATATTTTGCTTTTATTTTTATCATTTCATCTCTTTCATCTCGCTCCCTCTTAATCCAAACTTTCACTCCCTCTCTTTGAGCTGAATGTTTTTAGATGTAGGATATTTCTGACTGCCAGGTCTATTTATGATAATTAGAGCAATGTGGCTTCACAGTGGCTGGAGTAGCGTGTTGCTGAGGAGAAAGCCTCAAAGGAGGGTGGAGTGAAATGCTTGTGAGAAAAGGCCGAGGGAACTGAGGGAATCTGCACCCAGAGCACTGTCTGTGGGCGCAGTCTCCAGGAGCTGCTTTTGCAGTGAGAGAGCTCTGCCTGTGAGAGCCTCAAGCTTGCCAGTTGCACCATTAAATGGTCAGATTGAATCATTTTCATGCTGCTCCGACCTCCCGCTGTGCAGCCGTCTCCTTTGAGTAGCTGAGGTTCTGGCACAGCATGGGGTTTGTGTGGCACGATCAAAGTTGCTGCTAATTGCCCACTTAACAAGCCTAATTGGCTTTTCCCCACTGCCGAGAGGGTTGCCATAATGTGGCTCTGCAAAAGGTGGGAGGAGGCAGGAGCACATCATGGAACAAGCACAATGCTTTTTGGCTCCCTTCCGTCCCTCATCCCCAAACCCAGCTTCACAGGCCCAGTTGGCTATTTTGCTTTCTGTTCCTGGTTTGGCATTGAATTTACTTCTGACATGTATTTCCGGTTTCAGACACTGCTGGCTCATCAATGAATTTTCAGTCTGATTGTTTAAGGAGCTCCACAATTGCTTGCCCCGTTCACACAGGTCCCTGATACCCCGTCAGTGGGCGCTGCGCCATTTGGAAGCTTTACTTGCAGTGCAAAACCCAATCGCGAGTCTATGAGGAATCATTGCAAGTCTTCACCTGACCACAGAAAAATATGGCCAAATATCCTGGTGCCTTTCCAATCTTTAATTCTACTTTGTCACTCGCTCTTTCGAAAATTGCCCTAGCTAAGGGGTATACTAGCTGACTGATGATGGTATCGCACCAGCAATTCAAGAGCTCAAAAAGCAGAACCTACCAGCAAGTTAGTAATTTGTAGTCTAGCTGCAGGAAACAAAAATGACAATGAAACCTGCTAAAAGGTAGAAAAGCTATCCCAGCAATTAAAGCTGGTCTAATTTTTCTTTGATTAATTTCATATCAAATAGCCAGGGAATTTTGTGCAAAAAATGTCACAGATGAAAAGAACGACAGAAAGGAATTTTTTTCAATACGTATGGCTTTCAAATGTCGCTTTGCAAGGCTAAAAAAGTATTGTTTTTTAAAAATCTACTTCATCAAAAGATTTAAATTGAGTGGATGGGATTGAATCACCTCCTGCCCCAGGTGCTTGCAGAGATTTCACTTCAAATCAAGTTGAATATTTCCACACTCTGCACATTGCTTAAATCTCCAGTGCAGAATGCGTACATAGTCGTCGTCCGGAATGAAAACTGGGAAAAGCCAGAGAGTGCAGCATTCATTCAGAGATCCGAGCACTTGACACAAATCGCCTGAACACGGTTCCCTCAATTTAGTTTGAAACAAAAAACACTTTTCATTACACTGATTATTAAAACCATTAGAGGCTTGTCACGAGCAGTGATGTCAACAGCGAACAGTCAATCTGCCTGGGGCCCATATATTGTACATTCTGGTTTTCAAAACTTCTTGTGTAATAAGATTGGACAGGACCTGCCATTTTATATGTAAATCCATCCCTGAACTACAGGCGAGTTGGTGGCCCCCTCTTCCTCTGAGCGAGTGACCAGAACAATGCCTCCAGCAAGTGTCCTTTCTTCCTGAGAACGACTCCAATTTCACTGAGCCAATGTTAATTGGTACACTGAAGCACTAAGTATCTCCATAAAAAGTGATCTAATTATTTCACATTTTGTGTGGTACAACGTTAAGACATGTTGAAGATCTTAACAATTAGGGATGTCAGCATGTGAAGTAATCACTTCCAAAATGCAGAAAACAAGCATCTTTCTTCTGCTGTAGACCGAAGCTGAGACTATAATGTCTGAGTGTCAACTATTATTTAATTCAGGGGAGTGCATTGTGACAAAGCTACTTTAGCAGATGTGACAAATAGTTCTGAAAATAAATCAAGCTGTCTATCACGATTCTTAAACTGGCATCCAGAGAATCTACAGGGATCCGTGACAAAGGGGTGACCCATGAATGGGTGCCATGGGCAACTACCAAATGCGCCATGGTGAGGAGTGAATGAGTGAGTGGCAGCGAGAGGCAGCCTCTGTGCCCCAGATGCTTTCTGACCTTGCACATCTGTTGTCCCTTTGTTCTGACAGTGCGCTCATTCACTCCATGCTCCTGCTCTCTCCCCGTGCTCCTGCCCTCTCCCTGAGCTTCTGCTCTCTCTCTGTGCTCCTGCTCTCGCCCCATGCTCCTGCACCCTTCCTATGCCCCTGTTCTCTCCCCATGCTCCTGCTCACTCCCTGTGCTCCTGTTCTCTCCCCATGCTCCTGCTCCCTCCCTGTGTTACTGCTCTCTCCCCATGGTCCTACTCTCTCCCTGTGTTACTGCTCTCTCCCCGTGCTCCTGCCCTCTCCCTGAGCTTCTGCTCTCTCTCTGTGCTCCTGCTCTCGCCCCATGCTCCTGCACCCTCCCTATGCCCCTGTTCTCTCCCCATGCTCCTGCTCACTCCCTGTGCTCCTGTTCTCTCCCCATGCTCCTGCTCCCTCCCTGTGTTACTGCTCTCTCCCCATGGTCCTACTCTCTCCCTGTGTTACTGCTCTCTCCCCGTGCTCCTGCCCTCTCCCTGAGCTTCTGCTCTCTCTCTGTGCTCCTGCTCTCGCCCCATGCTCCTGCACCCTCCCTATGCCCCTGTTCTCTCCCCATGCTCCTGCTCACTCCCTGTGCTCCTGTTCTCTCCCCATGCTCCTGCTCCCTCCCTGTGTTACTACTCTCTCCCCATGGTCCTACTCTCTCCCTGTGTTACTGCTCTCTCCCCGTGCTCCTACTCTCTCCCTGTGTTACTGCTCTCCCCGTGATCCTGCTCTCTCCCTGTGTTCCTGTTCTCTACCCGTGCTCCTGCTCTCTCCCCGTGTTCCTGTTCTCTTCCTGTGCTCCTGTTCTCTACCCGTGCTCCTGTTCTTGACCCGTGCTCCTGCTCCCTCCCTGTGTTACTGCTCTCTCCCCATGGTCCTACTCTCTCCCTGTGTTACTGCTCTCTCCCCATGCTCCTACTCTCTCCCTGTGTTACTGCTCTCCCCGTGATCCTGCTCTCTCCCTGTGTTCCTGTTCTCTACCCGTGCTCCTGCTCTCTCCCCATGTTCCTGTTCTCTTCCTGTGCTCCTGTTCTCTACTCGTGCTCCTGTTCTCTACGCGTGCTCCATCTCTCTCCCTGTGTTACTGCTCTCTCCCTATGTCCTGTTCTCTCAATGTGTTCCTGTTCTCTCCCTGTGCCCCTGCTCTCTCCGCGTGATCATGCTCTCTCCGCGTGATTATGCTCTCCCCACGTGATCATGCTCTCTCCGGGCGATCATGCTCTCTCCGCGTGATCATGCTCTCTCCACCTGATCATGCTCTCTCCCCGTGATCATGCTCTCTACACGTGATCATGCTTTCCCCGCGTGATCCTACTTATTCCCCGTGCACCTGCTCCCTCCGCGTGATCGTGCCCTCTCCCCGCATGATCATGCTCTCACCCCGTGCTCCTGCTCTTTCCCTTGTAATCGTGCTCTCCCCGTGCTCCTGCTCTCTCCCCGCGTGATCGTGCTTTAGCCCCGTGCTCCTGCTCTCACCCCATGATCGTGCTCTCTCCCCGTGCTCCTGTTCCGTCTCTCTGTCTCGCTCCGTGCTGCAGCTCTCTCCCCATGCTCCTGCACTCTCCCGATGCTCCTGCTCTCTCCCTGTGCTCCTGCTCTCTCCCTGTGCTCCTGCTCTCTCCCCGTGCTCCTGCTCTCACCCCGTGATCGTGCTCTCTCCCCCGTGCTCCTGTTCTCTCCCCATGTTCCTGCTCTCTCCCCGTGCTCCTGCTCTCTCCCCGTGCCCCTTCTCTCTCCTGTGTTCCTGCTCTCGCCCGTGCTCCTGCTTTCTCCCCGTATTCCTGCTCTCTCCCGTGTGATCCTGTGCTCTCCCCGTGCGCCTGCTCCCTCCGCGTGATCGTGCTCTCTTCCCGCGTGATCATGCTCTCTCCCCATGCTCCTGCTCTCTCCCCATGCTCCTGCTCTCTCCCCGTGCTCCAGCTCTCTCCCCATGCACTTACTCTCTCCCCGTGCTCCAAGCTCTCTCCCGATGCTCCTGCTCTCTCTCCGTGCTGCAGCTCTCTCCCCATGCTCCTGCTCTCTCCCCGTGCTCCTGCTCTCTCCCTGTGGTCCTGCTCTCTCCCCGTGCTCCTGCTCTCTCCCCGTGCTCCTGCTCTCACCCCGTGATCGTGCTCTCTCCCCGTGCTTCTGCTTTCTCCCGGTGCTCCAGCTCTCTCCTGTGCTCCTGCATTCTCCCCAAGGTCGTGCTCTCTCCCTGTACTCCCGCACTCTCCCCTTGCCCCGCTCTCTCCCCATGCCCCACTCTCTCCCTGTGCTCCTGCTCTCTCCCTGTCCTCCTGCTCTCTCCCCATGCTCCTGCTCTCTCCCCGTGATCCGGCGCTCTCCCCATGCTCCTGCTCTCTCCCCATGTTCCTGCTCCCTCCCCGTGATCCCACACTCTCCCCGTGCTCCTGCTCTCTCTCTCTGTGTTCCTGCTGTCTATGCTCCTGCTCTCTCACTCTCTCTCTGTGCTCCTGCGCTCTTTCTCTTTCTCTGTGCTCCTGCACTCTCTCTCTCTCTGTGCTCCTGCTCTCTCTCTATGCTCCTGCTCTCTCTCTGTGCTCCTGCACTCTCTCTGTGCTCCTGCTCTCTCTCTCTTTGCTCCTGCTCTCTCTCTCTCTGTGCTCCTGCTCTCTCCCTCTCTGCTCCTGCTCTCTCTCGCTCTCTCTGCTCCTGCTCTCTCTCTCTCTCTGTGCTCCTGCTCTCTCTCTCTGTGCTCCTGCGCACCCTCTCTCTCCCTGTGCTCTCTCACTCTCTGTACTCCTGCGCTCTTTCTCTTTCTCTGTGCTCCTGCGCTCTCTTTCTCTGTGCTCCAGCTCTCTTTCTTTCTGCTCCTGCTCTCGCTCTCTCTGTGCTCGTGCTCGCTCCCTCTCTGCACCTGCTCTCTCTCTCTGCTCCTTCTCTCTCTCTCTGTGCTCCTGCTCTCTCTCTCTGTGCTCTCTCTCTGTGCTCCTGCTCTCTCTCTCTCTGCTCGTGCTCTCTTTCCCTCTGCTCTTGCTGTGTCTCTCTCTCTGTGTTCTTGCTCTCGCTCTCTCTGTGCTCTTGCTCTCTCTCTGTGCTCCTGCTCTCTCTCTCTGCGCTCCTGCTCTCTCTCTCTCTGCGCTCCTGGTCTCTCTCTCTCTCTCTGTGCTCCTGCTCTCTCTCTCTCTGCACTCCTGCTCTCTCTCTCTCTGCGCTCTTGGTCTCTCTCTCTCTCTCTCTGTGCTCCTGCTCTCTCTCTCTGCACTCCTGCTCTCTCTCTCTATGTGCACCTGCTCTCTCTCTCTGCACTCCTGCTCTCTCTCTCTGCGCTCCTGCTCTCTCTCTCTCTGCGCTCCTGCTCTCTCTCTCTCTCTCTCTGTGCTCCTGCTCTCTCTCTGTGCTCCTGCTCTCTCTCTGCTGCTGCTCTCTCTCTCTGTGTGCTCCTGCTCTCTCTGTGCTCCTGCTCTCTCTCTCTGTGCTCCTGCTCTCTCCCTCTGTGCTCTCTCTGGTGAACGTTTTATGGTAACCATTCACCACTGTACTGCATTGTACTATGTTGTTGCCCTTGTGGGCTCCACCTATGGACCACTGTATTGTATTACACCGTTGAATCATGTTGGTGCCCTTGTGCGCTCTGCCCCTGGCTTCGCCCCCTTGAGGGGAGGTTTATAGAGCAGCTGCCCTTAGGCAGCTCTCAGTGCAGAGCAGTCGCAGGCAGGCACTGTTCTAGTTGATTAAAGCCACTGTTCACTTCAACTCTCTGTCTCGTGTGAATTGATAGTCGCATCAATTTAATCAACTACAACATCGCGATGGAAGCAGCCCTCAAACCTGATCGACTGGAACTCAACCCACAGGCCGCGGAAGCAAAAGGGATTTTTTCGCACAGGCTCCGGTGTTTCGAGGCTACCTCACCGCCTCCTCCTCGCCTCCGTCACCGACGAAGAGAAGCTGAGCCTCCTCCACGCCGGGTGAGCCATTGAATTTCCATGCAAATCGAGGAAGCGACTGTATACGCAGACGCGCTCGCGATCCTAAAGCGTCAATACATGAGGCCGGTTTGCGCGGCATCTCCTCACCACTCGCCGCCAACGCCCTGGGGAATCGCTGGAGGAGTACCTACGCGACCTGAAAGTACTCGCGCGAAGCTGCAACTACGAGGCCGTCACGGCATCACAACACATGGAAATCGCCATCCGGGACGCCTACGTGGCTGGAGTCCGGTCCAACTACGTGAGACAGCGCCTGCTCAAGAAGGGCGCCCTCGACCTAGAAGAGACGGTAAAACTAGCCACCTCCCTAGAAGTAGCATTTCAGAGCCTCAACGCTTCCCCTCCGACCACGTGACCCCCTCGTGGACACCCTACCAGAGAGTACCCCAGGTCTGTGCCACGCGGCTGCCCGCCCAACCCGGCGGGCTGCCCTGCTACTTTTGCGGCCAGAACCAGCACCCTAGGCACCATTGCCCGGCTCAGAACGCGAACTGTAGCGACTGCGGCAAGAAAGGACACTTTGCCAAAGCTTGCCTGGCCAGGTTCAAGTCCTCCAAATCCCAGGCCCGACTCTCAGACTCACAGGTCTGCAGACCCCGCAGCATGGCTGCGTGTTGCCGGCTCCGCCCCCTTCGGACGCGTCACCTGCCTCGTGTTGTACGTGGGGGCAGCCATCTTCGACTCTACATAACACGTGCGACTCACGGGGGCTTCCATCTTGGCCGCCGTCTCCCACGTGGCCCGCCATGTGCGACTCATGGGGGCCGCCACCTTGGCCTCCATCTTCACTGCCGCCCGACACGTGCGACCGACGGGGGCCGCTATCTAGGCCGCCATCTTCAACGCCGCCCGACATGTGCGACCGACGGGGGCACCCTACCACCTCTGACCATGCCGGCTACCCGCAACTCGGTGCGGTCACCCTCGACCAATCACGCCCAAAGCACCTCAAGAACTCCATATGACTGTCCGGGTCAATGGGCACGAAACGCCCTGCCTGTTTGACTCCGGGAGCACTGTGAGCTTTGTACACCCAGACACAGTAAGGCGCTGTTCTTTCCAAATCTCCCCCGCATTTCAAACAATCTCCCTCGCTTCCGGATCGCACTCAGTGCAAATCCAGGGGTACACTGTCACGAACCTCGCGGTACAGGGCGTCGAATACGCAAACTTTAAACTATATATACTCCCCGATCTCTGCACCCCTCTTCTATTGGGACTGGACTTCCAGTGCAACCTCAGGAGCCTGACCCTAAAGTTCGGCGGGCCCCTACCCCCCTTACCGTTTGTAGCCTCGCAACCCTGAAGGTCGACCGTCCCCTGCTATTCGCGAATCTCACCGCCGACTGTAAACCCGTCACCACCAGGAACAGGCGGTACAGTGCCCAGGACAGGACTTTTATCAGGTCCGAGGTCCAGCGGCTCTTGCGGGAGGGGATCATCGAGGCCAGCAATAGCACCTGGAGAGCTCAGGTGGTGGTCGCCAGGACCGGGGAAAAGAACTGGATGGTTGTAGATTACAGCCAAACCATAAACCGGTATACGCACCTCGATGCGCACCCCCTCCCCCGGATAGCGGACACGGTGAATCAGATCGCACATTACCGGGTGTTCTCCACGGTCGATCTGAAGTCAGCATACCACCAGCTCCCAATCCTCCCGGAGGACCGCCACTACACAGCCTTTGAGGCAGATGGCCGCCTCTTCCACTTCCTCCGGGTCCCCTTCGGCGTCACCAACGGGATCTCAGTCTTCCAAAGAATGATGGACCAAATGGTGGACCAGTGGGAGCTGCGGGCCACATTTCCGTACTTGGACAACGTCACCATCACCATGATCAGCAGGACCACGACGCTAACCTTCAGAAGTTTCTCCAAACCGCCCAAGCCCTCAACCTCACTTATAACAAGGAGAAATGCGTTTTCCGCACAACCAGACTAGCCATCCTCGGCTATGTCGTGGAAAACGGAGTCCTAGGGCCCGACACCGACCGTATGCGCCCCCTCCTGCAACTCTCCCTTCCCCACTGCCCCAAGGCCCTGAAAAGATCCCTCGGGTTATTTTCCTATTATGCCCAGTGGGTCCCCAAATATGCGGACAAAGCCCGCCCACTGATCAAAGCTACCATTTTCCCACTGGCGGCTGTGGCCCGCCAGGCCTTCAGCCGCGTCAAGGCAGATATTGCCAAAGCCGCGATGCATGCGGTGGACGGGTCCCTCCCCTTCCAGGTGGAGAGCGACGCTTCAGAGGTCGCCCTCACCGCCACCCTTAACCAGGCAGGCAGGCCCATAGCATTTTTCTCCCGTACCCTCAACGCCTCCGAGATTCGACACTCCTCAGTCGAAAAAGAAGCTCAAGCCATCGTGGAAGCTGTACGGCACTGGAGCCACTACCTCGCTGGTAGGAGGTTTACCCTCGCCACCGACCAACGGTCGGTAGCCTTCATGTTCAACAATACACAGCGGGGCAAGATCAAGAACGATAAAACCTTGAGGTGGAGAATCGAACTCTCCACCTATAATTACGATATGGTGTATCGTCCTGGGAAGCACAATGAGCCCCCAGATGTCCTGTTCCGCGGCACATGCGCCAGCGCGCAAGATGACCAACTCCGGGCCATTCACAATGACCTCTGCCACCCGGAGGTCACCCGGCTTATCCACTACATCAAGGCCCGCAACCTGCCCTGCTCCACCGAGGAGGTCAGGGCCATGACCAGGGACTGCCAAATCTGCGCGGAGTGTAAGCCGCCCTTCTATCGACCGGATAAGGCCCACCTGGTGAAGGCACCCGGCCCTTCGAGCGCCTCAGTATCGACTTCAAAGGGCCCATCCCCTCTACCAGCCGCAACGCGTATTTCCTCAACGTCGTTGACGAGTACTCCCGCTTCCCCTTTGCAATCCCTTGCCCCGACATGACCGCGGCCACCGCCATAAAGGCCCTACATAGTATCTTCAGCTTGTTCGGTTTCCCCTCTTACATCCACAGTGACCGGGGCACCTCTTTCATGAGCGATGAGCTGCGTCAGTACCTGTTCGGTCAGGGCATCGCCTCGAGCAAGACTACCAGTTACAACCCCCGGGGAAACGGACAGGTGGAGAGGGAGAACGCGACGGTATGGAAGGCTGTCCTCCTGGCCCTGCGGTCTAGGAATCTCCCAGTTTCCCACTGGCAGGAGGTCTTCCCCGACACGCTCCACTCCATTAGGTCACTTCTTTGCACAGCCACGAACGAGACCCCTCATGACCACCTATTTGTTTTCCCTAAGAACTCCACCTCCGGGGTCTCGCTTCCAGCCTGGCTGAAGACACCGGGGCCCGTACTCCTCTGGAAACACGTGAGGAGCCATAAGTCCGACCCCCTGGTCGAGAGTGTCCAACTCCTTCATGCCAACCCCAATATGCATACGTGGCGCACCCCGACGGCCGACAAGATACGGTCTCCCTCTGGGACCTAGCGCCCGCAGGATCCCCTACGATGATCCCCTACCCCCCTCAACCAACACCGAACAGCGCCCTGCCCCTACATGGCCTCCACACACCCCCCCCCCCCTCCCCCCATTGCCAGCCTACAGGGATGAAGCTCCAGAAGACACGCTCCCGGAGTCCACACCCGTGTTGCATCAACGAGTTCAAGACCCATGCCCGCACCAACGGGTTTGACACCCATGCCCGCTGTGAAACCAGAGCTCAGGCGATCACAGTGCAGAATCAGGGCGCCGGGCAGACTCAACTGTGAGCCCTTCACCCCCGCTGGACTTACATATTTTACAGGGGGTGAATGTGGTGAACGTATTATGGCAACCATTCACCATTGTATTGCATTGTACAATGTTGTTGCCCTTGTGGGCCATTGTATTGTATTACACTGCTTGTATCATGTTGGTGCCCTTGTGGGCTCTGCCCATGGCTCCGCCCCCTTGAGTGGAGGTATGTAGAGCAGCTGCCCTTAGGCAGCTCTCAGTGCAGAGCAGTCGCAGGCAGGCACTGTTCTAGTTGATTAAAGCCACTGTTCACTTCAACTCTGTCTTGTGTGAATTGATGGTCGCATCACTCTCTCTCTCTGTGCGCTCCTGCTCGCGCACTGCTCCTGTTCTCTCTCTCTGTGCTCCTGCTCTCTCGCTCTCTCTCTGTGCTCCTGCTCTTTCTCTCTCTGTGCTCCTGCTCTCTCGCTCTGTGCTCCTGCTCTCGCTCTGCTCCTGCTCTCTCTCTCTGTGCTCCTGCTCTCTCGCTCTCTCTCTGTGCTCCTGCTCTTTCTCTCTCTGTGCTCTTGCTCTCTCGCTGTTCTCCTGCTCTCTCTCTCTCTCTCTGTGCCGCTCTCGCTCTCTCTGTGCTGCTGTGCTCTCTTTCTTTCTGCTCTCTCTCTCTCTTTGCTCCTGCTCTCTCTCTTGCTGTTCTCCTGCTCTCTCTCTCTCTGTGCTCCTGCTCTCTCTCTCTGTGCTCCTGCTCTCTCGCTCTCTCTGTGCTCCTGCTCTCTCTCTGTGCTCCTGCTCTCTCTCTTGCTCTCTGTGTGCTCCTGCTCTCTCTCTCTCTCTGCCGCTCTCTCTCTCTGTGCTGCTGCTCTCTCTCTCTCTCTGTGCTCCTGCTCTTTCTATCTCTCTCTGTTTCTGCTCTCTCTCTCACTCCCTCTGTGCTGCTGCTCTCTCCCTCACTGTTCTCCAGCTCTGTCTCTGTTCCTGCTCTCTCTCTCGCTCTCTGTGTGCTCCAGCTCTCTCTCTCTGTGCTGCTGCTCTCTCTCTCTGTGCTGCTGCGCACTCTCTCACTGTTCTCCTGCTCTCTCTCTCTCTGCTCCTGCTCTCTCTCTCTGTGCTCCTGCTCTCCCTCTCTCGCTCTCTCTGTGCTCATGCTCTCTCTCACTATTCTTCAGCTCTCTCTCTCTGTACTCCTGCTCGCTCTCTCACTTTCTCTGTGCTGCTGCTCTCTCTTTCTGTGCTCCTGCTCTCTCTCTCTGTGTTCCTGCTCTCTCTCTCTGTGCTCCTGCTCTCTCTCTCTCTCTCGCTCTCTTTGTGCTCCTGCTCTCTCTCTCTCTGTGCTCCTGCTCTCTCTCTCTGTGCCGCTCTCTCTCTCTCTCTCTGCTGCTTCTCTCTCTCTCTCTGCGATCCTGCTCTCTCTCTCTCTGTGTTCCTGCTCTCGCTCTCTCACTCTCTGTGCTCCTGCTCTCTTGCGGTTCTCCTGCTCTCTCTCTCTCTGTGCTCCTGCTCTTTCCCTCTCTGTGCCGCTCTCTCTCTCTCTGTGCCCCTGCTCTCACTCTCTCTGTGATCCTGCTCTCTCTCTCTCTGTGCTCCTGCTCTCTCTCTCTCTCTGTGCTGCTTCGCTCTCTCTCTCTGTGATCCTGCTCTCTCTCTCTCTCTCTGTGTTCCTGCTCTCTCTCTCTCACTCTCTGTGTGCTCCTGCTCTTTCTCTCTCTGTGCTCCTGCTCTCTCTCTCACTCTCTGTGCTCCTGCTCTCTCTCTCTCTGTGCTCCTGCTCTCGATCTCTCTGTTCCTGCTCTCTCTCTCTGTGCTCCTGCCCCCTCTCCCTCTCTCTCTCTCTCTGTGTTCTTGCTCTCTTTCTCTGTGCTCCTGCTCTCTCTCTCTCTCTCTCTCTGTGCTCCTGCTCTCTCTCTCTCATTCTCTCTGTGCTCCTGCTCTCTCTCTCTCTGTGCTCCTGCTCTCTCTCTCTCTCTGTTCCTGCTCTCTCTCTCTTGCGCTCTAGTGCTCCTGCTCTCTCTCTCTCACTCTGTGCTCCTGCTCTCTCTCTCTCTGTGCTCCTGCTCTCTCTCTCTCTGTGCTCCTGCTCTCACTCTCTCTGTGCTCCTGCTCTCTCTCTGTGCTCCTGCTCTCTCTCTCTGCTCCTGCTCTCTCTCTCTGCTCCTGCTCTCTCTCTCTCTGTGCTTCTGCTCTCTCACTCTGTGCTCCTGCTCTCTGGCGGTTCTCCTGCTCTCTCTCTCTCTGTGCTCCTGCTCTTTCTCTCTCTGTGCCGCTCTCTCTCTCTCTGTGCCCCTGCTCTCACTCTCTCTGTGACCCTGCTCTCTCTCTCTCTCTGTGCTGCTCTCTCTCCCTGTGCTGCTTCTCTCTCTCTCTCTGTGATCCTGCTCTCTCTCTGTGTTCCTGCTCTCTCTCTCTCACTCTCTGTGTGCACCTGCTCCTTCTCTCTCTGTGCTCCTGCTCTCTCTCTCACTCTCTCTGTGCTCCTGCTCTCTCTCTCTCTCTCTGTGCTCCTGCTCTCTCTCTCTCTGTTCCTGCTCTCTCTCTCTGTGCTCCTGCTCTCTCTCTCTCTCTCTCTCTCTCTCTCTCTGTGTTCTTGCTCTCTCTCTCTGTGCTCCTGCTCTCTCTCTCTCTCTCTCTGTGCTCCTGCTCTCTCTCTCTCTCTGTGCTCCTGCTCTCTCTCTCTCTGTGCTCCTGCTCTCACTCTCTCTGTGCTCCTGCTCTCTCTCTCTGTGCTCCTGCTCTCGCTCTCTCTATGCTCCTGTTCCCTCTCTCTCTATGCTCCTGTTCCCTCTCTCTCTGTGCTCCTTCTCTCTCTCTGTGCTCCTGCTCTCTCTCTCTGTGCTCCTGCTCTCTCTCTCTCTCTGTGCTCCTGCTCTCTCACTCAGTGCTCCTGCTATCTCTCTGTGCTCCTGCGCTCTCTCTCTCTGTGCTCCTGCTCTTTCTCTCTCTGTGCTCCTGCTCTCTATCTCTCTGTGCTCCTGCGCTCTCTCTCTCTCTCTGTGCTCCTGCTCTTTTTCTCTCTGTGCTCCTGCTCTCTATCTCTCTGTGCTCCTGCTTTCTCCCTCTGTGCTCCTGCTCTCTCGCTGTTCTCCTGCTCTCTCTCTCTCTGTGCCACTCTCGCTCTCTCTGTGCTGCTGCGCTCTCTCTCTCTGTGCTCCTGCTCTCTCTCTCTCTCTGTGCTCCTGCTCTCTCACTCAGTGCTCCTGCTATCTCTCTCTCTCTCTGTGCTCCTGCTCTTTCTCTCTCTGTGCTCCTGCTCTCTATCTCTCTGTGCTCCTGCTTTCTCCCTCTGTGCTCCTGCTCTCTCGCTGTTCTCCTGCTCTCTCGCTCTCTGTGCCACTCTCGCTCTCTCTGTGCTGCTGCGCTCTCTCTCTCTGTGCTTCTGCTCTCTCTCTCTCTGTGTTCCTGCTCTCTCTCTCTCACTCTCTCTGTGCTCCTGCTCTCTCGCTGTTCTCCTGCTCTCTCTCTCTCTGTGCCGCTCTCGCTCTCTCTGTGCTCCTGCTCTCTCTCTCTCTGCGACGCTCTCTCTCTCTGTGCTCCTGCTCTCTCTCTCTTGCTCTCTCTGTGCTGCTGCTCTCTCTCTCTCTGTGCTGCTGCTCTCTTTCTCTTGTTGCTCCTGCTCTCTCTCTTGCTGCTCTCCTGCTCTCTCTCTCTCTCTCCCTGTGCTCCTGCTCTCTCTCTCTCTGTGCTGTTGCTCGCTCTCTCTCTGTGATCCTGCTCTCTCTCTCTCTCTGTGCTCCTGCTCTCTCTCTCTGTGCTGCTGCTTGCTCTCTCTCTCTTTCTGTGCTCCTGCTCTCTCCCTCACTCTCTCTCTGTTCCTGCTCTCTCTCTCGCTCTCTCTGTGCTCCTGCTCTCTCTCTCTCTCTGCCACTCTCTCTCTCTGTGCTCCTGCTCTCTCTCTCTGTTTGCTGCTGCTCTCTCTCTCTGGCTCTCTCTGTGCTGCTGCGCACTCCCTCACTGTTCTCCTGCTCTCTCTCTGCTCCTGCTCTCTCTCTCTCTGTGCTTCTGCTCTCGCTCTGCTCCTGCTCTCTCTCTCTGTGCTCCTGCTCTCACGCTCTCTCTCTGTGCTCCTGCTCTTTCTATCTCTGTGCTCTTGCTCTCTCGCTGTTCTCCTGCTCTCTCTCTCTCTCTCTGTGCCGCTCTCGCTCTCTCTGTGCTGCTGCGCTCTCTCTCTTTGTGCTCCCGCTCTCTCTCTCTCTTTGCTCCTGCTCTCTCTCTTGCTGTTCTCCTGCTCTCTCGCTCTCTGTGCTCCTGCTCTCTCTCTCTGTGCTCCTGCTCTCTCGCTCTCTGTGCTCCTGCTCTCTCTCTGTGCTCCTGCTCTCTCTCTTGCTCTCTGTGTGCTACTGCTCTCTCTCTCGCTCTGCCGCTCTCTCTCTCTGTGCTGCTGCTCTCTCTCTCTCTGTGCTCCTGCTCTTTCTCTCTCTCTCTGTTTCTGCTCTCTCTCTCGCTCCCTCTGTGCTGCTGCTCTCTCCCTCACTGTTCTCCAGCTCTGTCTCTGTTCCTGCTCTCTCTCTCGCTCTCTGTGTGCTCCAGCTCTCTCTCTCTCTGTGCTGCTGCTCTCTCTCTCTGTGCTGCTGCACACTCTCTCGCTGTTCTCCTGCTCTCTCGCTCTCTGCTCCTGCTCTCTCTCTCTGTGCTCCTGATCTCTCTCTCTCGCTCTCTCTGTGCTCATGCTCTCTCTCGCTATTCTTCTGCTCTCTCTCTCTGTACTCCTGCTCTCTCTCTCACTTTCTCTGTGCTGCTGCTCTCACTTTCTGTGCTCCTGCTCTCTCTCTCTCTGCTCCTGCTCTCTCTCTCTGTGCTCCTGCTCTCTCTCTCTGTGCTCCTGCTCTCTCTCTCTCTCTGTGCTCCTGCTCTCTCTCTCTCTCACTCTCTTTGTGCTCCTGCTCTCTCTCTCTCTGTGCTCCTGCTCTCTCTCTCTGTGCCGCTCTCTCTCTCTCAGTGCTGCTTCTCTCTCTGCGATCCTGCTCTCTCTCTCTCTGTGTTCCTGCTCTCGCTCTCTCACTCTCTCTGTGCTCCTGCTCTCTCGCGGTTCTCCTGCTCTCTCTCTCTCTGTGCTCCTGCTCTTTCCCTCTCTGTGCCGCTCTCTCTCTCTATGTGCCCCTGCTCTCACTCTCTCTGTGATCCTGCTCTCTCGCTCTCTGTGCCGCTCTCTCTCTCTGTACTGCTTCGCTCTCACTCTCTCTGATCCTGCTCTCTCTCTCTCTCTCTGTGTTCCTGCTCTCTCTCTCTCACTCTCTGTGTGCTCCTGCTCTTTCTCTCTCTGTGCTCCTGCTCTCTCTCTCACTCTCTGTGCTCCTGCTCTCTCTCTCTCTGTTCCTGCTCTCTCTCTCTGTGCTCCTGCCCTCTCTACCTCTCTCTCTCTCTCTCTCTCTGTGTTCTTGCTCTCTTTCTCCATGCTCCTGCTCTCTCTCTCTCTCGGTGTGTGCTCCTGCTCTCTCTCTCTCATTCTCTCTGTGCTCCTGCTCTCTCTCTCTGTGCTCCTGCTCTCTCGCTGTTCTCCTGCTCTCTCTCTCTCTCTGCCGCTCTCGCTCTCTCTGTGCTCCTGCTCTCTTTCTCTCTGTGACGCTCTCTCTTGCTCTCTCTGTGCTGCTGCTCTCTCCCTCTGTGTGCTGCTGCTCTCTTTCTCTTGTTGCTCCTGCTCTCTCTCTTGCTGTTCTCCTGCTCTCTCTCTCTCTCTCTCTCCCTGTGCTCCTGCTCTCTCTCTCTGTGCTGCTGCTTGCTCTCTCTCTGTGATCCTGCTCTCTCTCTCTCTCTGTGCTCCTGCTCTCTCTCTCTGTGCTGCTGCTTGCTCTCTCTCTCTTTCTGTGCTCCTGCTCTCTCTCTCGCTCTCTCTCTGTTCCTGCTCTCTCTCTCGCTCTCTCTGTGCTCCTGTTCTCTCTCTCTCTCTGCCACTCTCTCTCTCTGTGCTCCTGCTCTCTCTCTCTCTTTGCTGCTTGTCTCTCTCTCTCTCGCTCTCTCTGTGCTGCTGCGCACTCCCTCACTGTTCTCCTGCTCTCTCTCTCTCTCTGCTCCTGCTCTCTCTCTCTCTGTGCTCCTGCTCTCTCTCGCTGTTCTTCTGCTCTCTCTCTGCTCCTGCTCTATCTCTCTGTGCTCCTGCTCTCTCTCTCTCGCTCTCTCTGTGCTTCTGTTCTCTCGCTGTTCTCCTGCTCTCTCTCTCTCTCTCTCTGTGCCGCTCTCTCTCTCTCTCTGTGCTCCTGCTCTCCCTCTCTATGTCTCTCTGTGCTCCTGCTCTCTCTCTCTCTGTGCTCCTGCTCTCTCTCGCTCTGTGCTTCTCTCTCTCTCTCTCTGATCCTGCTCTCTCTCTCTCTGTGGTCCTGCTCTCTCTCTCTCTCTCTCTGTGCTCCTGCTCTCTTGCTGTTCTCCTGCTCTCTCTCTCTGTGCTCCTGCTCTCTCTCTCTCTCTGTGCCGCTCTCTCTCTCTCACTCTCTCTGTGCTCCTGCTCTTTCTCTCTCTGTGCTCCTGCTTTCTCTCTCTCATTCTGTCTGTGCTCCTGCTCTCTCTCTGTGCTCCTGCTCTTTCTCTCCCTCTCTCTCTGTGTTCCTGCTCTCTCTCTCTCTGTGCTCCTGCTCTCTCTCTCTCTCTCTCTGTGCTCCTGCTCTTTCTCTCTCTGTGCTCCTGCTTTCTCTCTCTCACTCTCTCTGTGCTCCTGCTCTCTCTCTCTGTGCTCCTGCTCTCTCTCTCTGTGTTCTTGCTCTCTCTGTGCTCCTGCTCTCTCTCTCTCTGTGCTCCTGCTCTCTCTCTGTGCTCCTGCTCTCTCTCTGTGCTCCTGCTCTCGCTCTCTCTGTGCTCCTGCTCTCTCTCTCTGTGCTCCTGCTCTCTC
Organism: Scyliorhinus torazame; assembly: GCF_047496885.1. Lineage (NCBI taxonomy): Eukaryota > Metazoa > Chordata > Chondrichthyes > Carcharhiniformes > Scyliorhinidae > Scyliorhinus > Scyliorhinus torazame. The sequence goes on along the minus strand of NC_092715.1, from coordinate 46,203,292 downwards.
GCTCTCTCTCTGCTCCTACTCTCGCTCTCTCTGTTCTTCTGCTCTCTCTCTCTGTGCTCCTGCTCTCTCTCTCTCTCTCTCTGTGCTCCTGCTCTTGCTCTCTCTGTGCTGCTGCTCTCTCTCTCTGTGCTCCTGCTCTCTCTCTCTCTCACTCTCTCTTGTCTCCTGCTCTCGCTCTCTCTGTGCTGCTGCTCTCTCTCCCTCTCTCTCTGTGCTCCTGCTCTCTCTCTCTCTCACTCTCTCTTGTCTCCTGCTCTCGCTCTCTCTGTGCTCCTGCTCTCTCTCTCTCTCACTCTCTCTTGTCTCCTGCTCTCGCTCTCTCTGTGCTGCTGCTCTCTCTCTCTCTCTCTCTCTCTCTCTGTGCTGCTGCTCTGCTACCTGTACTCCTGCTCTCCTTCCATGCTCCTCCTTATGGCATTGTTGAACAATCCTCGTCTCTTCGCAAGGTTGGCACCAATGTTCTGGCACATCCGGATTCAGTTTACTTCCCAGCTGCAATCCCGACTCACCCTGATCCACCAGAAGATCTTTTCCTTGTCCTGGAATTTATGCTTATGTACAATCACCATCTGCGGCGGCTCCTCCACTCTTGGCTTCTGCCTCAAGGACCTGTGGTACAATCCACCTTGAGGGCCTTGTCCAGGACCTTCTCCTACACCAACTTCGCAAGCATCCTCGCAACAGAGCCCGCTGCAGTTGTTCCTCCCACTCTCTTCGTGGCAGGCCCACAAGGCAAAGATTTTGCCACCAATACCTGTTATTCTCCTGATTCTCCACCCTCGCACGCAGTGTCTTGCACACATCTCCCAGGACCACCTTCTCTGCTTCCAGTCACACGATCCGATCACTTTGATCGGACACCACCCTTTCCATCTCTTGGATTGTGGCCCCTTGCGCCTCCGGGCGTATCTCCAAACACTCCATGGTCCCACGAAGACGTGCCAGAGCCCTCTTAGTCACCTTCGACGAGGCTCCCTGCACCTCTACTGCTGACGCCAAAATTCTTCTCTGATGAAGCTCACCAACTACTCCATTGACAGCTTCACTGTCGACCACAACCCTTCCCCGATGACATTCTTCTAGCTTGTGCTGCACCATGAGTCTCCTTCAACTCTTGGGTCAAGACTCTTACTGACTTTAATCGGCTTTCATACCCCATAGGCATCCCAATCCACTCCCCTCACAACTTTTCCACTAAAACAAAAACCCATATCGGGTAAAAAGGTCCAAAACCAACGCCCCCCGGTTGGAGCTAACCTGGACGTGACCAATCACACCATGGCCAGCACCTGAGGTCTCCAAATTATCTTCTTTGCAAAATGTGATAAAATACATGCTGCAGCCAAGGGACAGCATCATTACTGCGAGCCATACTTGTGTGACAGCTTTGCATCTCTTTCTCAAAACCCAATCTGTGCCCAAGCTTCTAGCCTTTTCTTCTTTTTCTCACTTGCTTGTGGGGGATGGCGTGACATCTGACTCTGGCTTGAACTTGGTTATGTTGGGACTCCACCTTGTTGTACCTGCCTTTTAAATTGGTGCTTGAGCCGGAAGATCTTCTATCCTTGCCTCTCACATGCCGAGGGGCATATTTGGGGCAGGAATTATGCCCATCTCATTCCACCTAAGGCCTTGGCACAACCCTGACCACAAAAACACAATGCCATTCCTGGACAGTAATCGCACTGGGAATCTGTGGTACCCTCAATAACGACACTTGGAGAGTAAACGGTAAAGAAGGCTTTAATAAGCTAAGAACTAGCCTGGTGCCGAGATGTGTGCTAACTGCTGCACTGCCCACAAGGCGGCCCCTTCTATGCGGCTCCCAGATGGGCGGAGCCGGCGGCGGAGTCCCCCAGGGTTCCAAGCCCGGTCTTAAAGGGGACATCACTTTACATGATGATAAGGCTCCAGTATTACAGTAACCGTTCATCACATTCACCCCCTTTTAAAAAAAGAGTCTAGCGGGGGTGAAGTGCCAACTTAAGTCCATTCGTCTCCGTGGCCAGAATGTCCTCATCGACCTCCTCAGCTCGGGCGGTGGTGCAGCGGACATGGACGTCTTGGTTGAGGGTACGTCAGGGAGCACGGCGGTCGGAGCCTTGGTCCAGGTCGGGGTAGGGGATCGGGGTGCAGGGGAAATAGGTGGGGCCGGGGGCAGCGGTGCCGGCACTGGCGGGGTGTGTAGAGGGGGGGCGCTAGGGAGCGCACGCGGTAGGTGCTCACCAACAGGGAGTGGGGCCGGGAGGGGGTGTGTTGTAGGAGGTGCTGGGTCCTGCAGGGAAGTGGCGCAGGAAGGGGCTTCTGTAGTGGGGGATCCAGCAGGTGCCAGGTCCCGGAGGGAAACCGTATCTTGCCTGCCGTCGGGGTACTCGACGTAGGCATAACTGGGGTTGGCGTGGAGTAATCGGACCTTCTCGACCAGGGGGTCCGTTTTATGGCTCCTCATGTGCCTCCGGAGAAGAACAGGTCCCGGAGCCGTCAGCCAAGGTGGAAGCGAAACCCCGGAGGTAGACTTCCTGGGGAAGACAAACAATCGGTTGTGAGGAGTCTCATTCGTGGCCGTGCAGAGGAGCGACCTAATGGAGTGTAGGCCATCGGGCAGGACGTCCTGCAAGCGGGTAGCTGGCAGACGTCTCGACTAGGGTCAGAAGGACAGCCTTCCACACTGTCGCGTTCTCCCTCTCCACCTGCCCGTTTCCCCGCGGGTTATAACTGGTCGTTCTGCTCGAGGCGATGCCTTTGCTGAGCAGATACTGACGCAGTTCATCGCTCATGAACGATGTACCCCGGTCGCTGTGGATATAAGCGGGGAAACCGAACAGGGTGAAGATGCTGTGCAGTGCCTTAATCATGGTAGCTGAGGTCATGTCGGGGCAGGGAATGGCGAATGGGAAGCGGGAGAACTCATCGATCACGGTGAGGAAATAGGCATTACGATTGGTGGACGGGAGGGGCCCCTTGAAGTCCACGCTCAGTCGCTCAAAGGGCCCTGAGGCCTTTATGAGCCGAGCCTTGTCTGGCCGGTAGAAGTGCGGTTTGCACTCCGCACAGACCTGGCAGGCCCTGGTCATGGCCTTGACCTCCTTGGTTGAGTAAGGTAGGTTGCGGGACTTGATAAAGTGGACGGGCCGGGTAATCCCTGGGTGGCAGAGGCCATTGTGGATGGCTTGCAGGCGGTCCTCCTGCGCGTTGGTGCACGTGCCGCGGGACAGGGCATCTGGGGGCTCGTTGAGCTCCCCTGGAGGATACTTGATATCGTACGTGTAGGTGGAGAGTTTGATCCTCCACCTCAAAATTGTATCGTTTTTTATTTTGCCCCGTTGCGTGTTATCGAACATAGAGGCGACCGACCGTTGGTCAGTGACAAGGGTGAACCTCCTACCAGCTATGTGGTGCCACCAGTGCCGTACAGCCTCCACAATGGCTTGTGCCTCCTTCTTGACTACCGAGTGTCGAACCTTGGAGGCGGTGAGGGTCCGGGAGAAGAACGCTATTGGTCTGCCTGCCTGATTGAGGGTAGCAATCCAGGGCAATGTCTGATGCATCGCTCTCTACCTGGAAGGGGATAGTTTCGTCCACCGCGTGCATCGCGGCCTTGATGATATCGGCCTTGATGCGGTTGAACGCCAATTGAGCCTCTGCCGAGTGGGGAAATATGGTGGTCTTTATGAGTGGGCGGGCTTTGTCCGCATATTTGGGGACCCACTGGGCGTAGTAGGAGAAGAGCCCCAAGCACCATTTGAGGGCCTTGAGGCTGCGGGAGAGGGGGAGTTCCTTTAGGGGGCGCATGCGGTCGGGGTCAGGAATTGGACCCCATTTTCCACGACATAGCCGAGGATGGCCATCCGGGTGGTGTGGAAAACGCATTTGCCCTCCTTATAGGTCAGGTTAAGGGCTCGGGCGGTCTGGAGGAACTTTTTGAGGTTAGCGTCATGGTCCTGCTGGTCATGGCCGCAGAGGTGACATTGTCCAAGTATGGGTATGTAGCCCGCAAACCGTACTGGTCCACCATTTGATCCATCGCCCTTTGAAAGACGGAGACCCCATTTGTGGTGCCGAAGCGGACCCTGAGGAAGTGGACGAGCCGGCCGGCTGCTTCGAAGGCAGTATAGGGGCGGTCTTTTGGTCGGATGGGGAGCTGGTGGTAGGCGAATTTGAGGTCGACCGTGGAAAATATTCGGTATTGGACGATCCGATTGACCATTTCTGCTATGCGAGGAAGGGGGCTACACATAAGCTGCGTGAAGTGGTTTATGGTCTGGCTATAATCCACGACCATCCGTTTCTTATCCCCGGACTGGACTACCATCACTTGTGCTCTCCAAGGGCTGTTGCTAGCCTCGATGACCCTCTCTCCCAGTAAACGCTGGACATCTGACTTGATAAAAGTCATGTCTTGGGCACTGTACCGCCGGCTCCTGGTGGCGACGGGCTTCCAGTTTTGAGTGACGTTCGCGAAAAGCGAGGAAGGTGCGACTTTCAATGTCGCAAGGCTGCATACCGTGAGGGGGGGCAAGGGTCCGCCGAACTTCAGTGTCAGGCTTCGGTGGCTGCACTGGAAATCCAGTCCGAGCCGCAGGGGGGTGCAGAGGTGGGGGAGGATATAAAATTTGAAACGGGTGTACTTGGTGCCCTGGATCGAGAGATCCGCGATACAGTACCCCTTGATTTGTACCGAGTGGGACCCGGATGCGAGGGCTAAGGTTTGGGACGCGGGATGGGTGCGCAAGGAGCAGCGCCTTACCATTTCTGGATGGATAAAGCTCTCCGTGCTCCTGGAGTCAAAGAGGCATGCAGTGTTGCGCCTGTTGACTTGGACCTTCATCTTCGAGTTTTGCAAATGTTTTCATAGATTTCATAGAATTTACAGTGCAGAAGGAGGCCATTCGACCCATCGAGTCTGCACCGGCTCTTGGAAAGAGCACCCTATCCCCATAACCCAGCAACTCCACCCAACACTCTGGGCAATTTTGGACACTAAGGGCAATTTAGCATAGCCAATCCACCTAACCTGCACATCTTTGGACTGTGGGAGAAAACCGGAGCACCCGGAGGAAACCCACGCACACACGGGGAGGATGTGCAGACTCCGCACAGACAGTAACCCAAGCCGGAATCGAACCTGGGACCCTGGAGCTGTGAAGCAATTGTGCTATCCACAATGCTACCGTGCTGCCGGTCAAGTTTGGTCAAGGGTGATCGCTCCCACTCGCGGGTAGTCCGAGTCCTCAGCCGAGTCGGACTCATAAAATGGCCGCCGCCGTCGGTTGCACATGTCGGGTCGAAAAGATGGCCGCCGACAAGATGGCCGCTCCCGTGATTCGCACGAGGCTGATGACGTTTCAGAAGGGGGGCACGCAGAGTCCGCAGGGTACGGACCCAAATTATATCGGGCCACTCCAGCGAGGAGGCGAGCGTTATAGTGTCCTGGAGGTCTTTTGTCCCGTTTTCGAGCAGCCGCTGCCAGATGTAGGTCGAGCAGATGCCGGACACAAAAGTGTCTCTGATGTGCAGGTTCATATGGGTATCCCCTGTCACATCCTGGTGGTCACAGTCCCTGGCAAGCGCGGTGAGTTTTTCGACGAATTCGCCTAGCGATTCCCCCGAGCGCTGCCGGCAGGTAGAGAGCAGATGCCTGGCGTGTACCTCGTTGATGGGTTTGACGAACCGCTTGCGGAGTAGCTCGACCGCCTCTTCATAAGTCGTCGCCTTTCCGAGCGTGGCGGAGATTCTGTGACTCACCTGGGCGTGGAGTAGGCACAGCTTGCATGGTCCCAGGATGGGAGTCTCTGAGGAGTCCCGGTAGGCCTCAAAGCATCGGAGCCAGTATTTAAAAATTTCCTTTGCCTCCGGTGTCCGTGCTTCCAGGTTGAATTTCTCTGGTTTTAGGCCTGCGTCCGTCCTGATGTACTTTAGCTTATTAAATTGTGGTACCCTCAATAACGACGCTTAGAGTGTAAACGGTAAAGAAGGCTTTAATAAGCTAAGAACTAGCCTGGTGCAGAGACATGTGCTAACAAAGGTCCCCCAGGGTTCCAAGCCCGGTCTTAAAGGGGATATCACCTTACATGATGACAAGGGTACTGTGTTACAGTAACCGTTCATCACAGAATCATTGGGGGTAAGTTTGGATTGAGGATTGGCGGACTGACAGAAACCGGAGGCTTGGGAGAAATAGGTCCTTCTCTGGCTGACGAACTGTAGCTAGCAGAATGTCGCAGGGACAGAGTGCAACATAGCAACATTTGTGGATGACACTAAAATAGGTGGGAAAGCAGGCAGTGCAGAGGCGATAAAGATTTTACTTTCAAACATAAATAGGCAGATTGAGTTTAATGTAGATAAGTGTGAGGTTATCCATTTTGGCCAAAAAATAGAAAGGCAAATGAAAAATGAATGAAAATGAAAATGAAATGAAAATCACTTATTGTCACAAGTAGGCTTCAAATGAAGTTACTGTGAAAAGCCCCTAGTCGCCACATTCCGGCGCCTGTTCGGGGAGGCTGGTACGGGAATTGAACCGTGCTGCTGGCCTGCCTTGGTCTGCTTTAAAAGCCAACGATTTAGCCCAGTGTGCTAAACCAGTCCCTTTGGCGCAGCCCAACTGCGCATGCGCCGGTTAGCGCCGGCCCCGACGCAACATGACGTGGGGGTTCAGGGGCCGGTCGCGCAACAAAGTAGGCCTGGGGGGGAGAGGCCGGCCCGCCGATCGGTGGGCCCCGATCGTGGGCCGGACACCATCATTTTTTTTCATTCATTTCAATTGCCTACATCTGCTCCTAATTCCTGTGTTCCTATGAAATGAAATGAAAATCGCTTATTGTCACAAGTAGGCTCCAAATGAAGTTACTGTGAAAAGCCCCTAGTCGCCACATTCCGCCGCCTGTTCGGGGAGGCTGGTACGGGAATGGTATGTTGCACTGCAGCTTCGATACAGTTCTGGCGGGCCAGGAAACTTACCCTTCTTATCGTCAACCATAGATGTACTGGAAAGAATTTACAGTTTGACAATCAAACTGCTTGACCATGCCCCGAGCACACCTTCGATGTTCTTCAGGTCCTGCGTTAGGACCTGTGCCCGGAGCTTCCGTCTCAAGAGGTAGGGATGCTACCCATTGCACCACAAGACCTCCTTTTACCCAAGCCTATAAGGAAATTGGCTATGCTCAGGGAATTGCAGATTCCTTTTTATGCCATATTTTTGGGAAGAGAACACAACTAAATGTTGGCCCCTTGGAAGTTGAAATTGGTGAGTTAATAGTGGGGAACACAGAAATGGCAGAGATGCTAAATCAATGCTTTTGCCTCAGTTTTCAGGACACTGAAAAGGAACGGTCAATTCAGAGGTAATAGAAAGGGTGGAACTTGGAACAATCAGCATCAAAGGGAAACTCAACAAACCCTTGAGGGCAGACAAGTCCCCAGAACCTGACGGCCTACATTCTAGGGTGTCAAAGGAAGTGGCAGCAGCGATAGTAGATCCATTGGTTATAATATTCCAAAATTCTATGGACACAGAAAAGGTTCCAGTGGATTGGGAAAATGCTAACGTAACGCCCTTATTCAAGAAGGGAGGGAGGCAGAATGTGGGAAATTACAGACCAGTTAGTTTAACATCTGTTGTTTGAAAATTGTGAGAATCAATTATCAAGGACATAATATCAGGACATTTGGAAAGCTAAAACGCTATCCATCAGAGTCAGCATGGTTTTATGAAGGGCAAATCATGTTTGACTAATTTGCTAGAGTTCTTCGAAGATGTAACAAAGTGGATAATGGGGGATGCTGTAGATGTAGTATATCTGGACTTCCGGAAGGTGTTTGATAAGGTGCTGCACAGAAGGTTATTTCACAAGATAAGATCACATGGGATTAGGGGTAACTTGCTTGGATGGAAGACTGGCTGACTGAGACAGAGAGTCAGGATAAATAGGTCTTTTTCTGGATGGCAAGGTGTAACTAGTGGGGTGCCACAGGGTTCGGTCCTTGGGCCCCAGCTATTTACAATCAATATTAATGACTTGGATACAAGCATAGAAGGTTCTATTGCCAAATTCGTAGATGACACAAAAATAGGTGGGACAGTAAGTTGCAATGAGGAAATAAGAACCTTACAGATCATTAGAGATAGATTCGGAGAGTGGGCCAAAATGTGGCAGATGGAGGTTAATGTGGATAAGTGTGAGGTCATGCATTTTGGTCAAGAAAATGGAAAGGCAACTTATTATCTAAATGGGGAGAGACTTCAGGGTGCTCCGATGCAAAGGGATCTGGGTATTCTCGCGTATGAGTCACATGTATGAGTCACAGAAAACAAACATGCAGGTGCAACAGATAATAAGGAAAGCAAATTGAATGTTGGCATTTATAGCAAAAGGAATCGCGTATAAAGGTAAGGAAATGTTGTTGCAGCTATACAACAGGGGCTGGTTTAGCACAGTGGGCTAAACAGCTGACTTGTAATGCAGAATAAGGCAGCAGCGTGGGTTCAATTCCCATACTGGCCTCCCCGAACAGGCACCGGAATGTGGCGACTAGGGGCTTTTCACAGTAACTTCATTGAAGCCTACTTGTGACAATAAGCAATTATTATTATTCTTATTACAAGACATTGGTAAGGCTGCACCTGGAGTGTTGTGCACAGTTTTGGTCCCTTCATTTGAGGAAAGATAGAGTGACATTGGAGGCAGTTCAGAGGAGGTTCACTAGATTGATTGCAGAGATGAGGGATTTGCCGTATGAGGAGAGATTGAACAGTTGAGGCCTGTTCTCTCTCGTGTTTAGAAGAATGAGGGGAGATCAAATTGAGGTATACAAGATGCTAAAGGTATGGTTAAAGTAGACGTAGAGCAGATACTTCCCCTGGTGGGGCATTTTAAAACAAGAGGTCATAATCTTAGAATAAGAGGGAGCAAATTTAAAACAGATTTGAGGAGAAACTACTTCTCCCTAAGAGTTGTGAATCTGTGGAATTCACTACGGAGTGCGGTGGATGCAGGGACAGTGAGTAAATTTAAGGAGGAGTTAGACAGATTTTTAATTGGTAATGGGTTGAAGGGTTATGGAGAATGGGCAGGGCAGCGGAGTTGAGGCCATGATGGGATCAGCCATGATCACATTGAGGGTGTTAGGCTCAAAGGCTAAATTGCCCACTCCTGCTCCGAGGCCATGTGTTCAAGAGAGGAGATGCTCTGGCTGATTTTGCAATCCAGCTCTTGGTCTGTACCATTGTAGGTCACAGATGAAGAATATATTCAATGGGCCAAATGGTCTAATTCTGCTCCTATATCTTTTGAACTTAATTTTTTTGATTTAAAAAAATATAAATTTAGAGTACCCAATTCATTTTTTCCAAATAAGGGCCAATTTAGCATGCCAATTCACCTACCCTGCACATCTTTAAGTTGTGGGGGCGAAACCCACGCAAGCACGGGGAGAATGTGCAACCTCCACACAGTCAGTGACCAAGGACCGGGATCGAACCAGGGACCTCGGCGCTGTGAGGCAGCAGGGCTAACCACTACGCCACCGTGCTGCCCATCTTTTGAATTTATAAACTCGTTCCATTCGGTAATGGTAAGTTCCCCAGACATGTCTGAATGAGTAAAAGCTTTGGGCTCCCAGTTGCAACCCCATTTGGAAATGGCACCACTTGCACCAGTAGGATTTAAAGGCTGGTAAAACTGTTGACCCCATTTTGCGGTAATAGATACTCTGAGAAGACGAGGGAAAACTGTTGACAAATCAACCCTGTGGAGAGCTCGGTTTAGTTTTATGATGAACGGTTACTGTAATATTGTACCCTTGTCATCATGTAAGGTGATGTCCCCTTTAAGACCGGGCTTGGAACCCTGGGGGACTCGGCCTCCGGCTCCGCCCATCTGGGAGCCGTATATAAGGGGCCACCTTGTGGGCGGCACCTCTGTTTGCACACGTCTCGGCTCCAGGCTAGTTCTTAGCTTATTAAAGCCTTCTTTACCGTTTACACTCTAAGCATCGTTATTGAGGGTACAACAATTTAATAAGCTAAGAACTAGCCTGGTGCCGAGACGTGTGCTAACACAGTGCAGCCACCGAACCCTGACACTGAAGTTCGGCGGACCCTTGCCCCCCCTCACGGTATGCAGCCTTGCGACACTGAAAGTCGCACTCCCCCTCGCTATTCGCGAACCTCACTCCCAACTGTAAGCCCGTCGCCACTAGGAGCCGGCGGTACAGTGCCCACGACATGGCTTTTATCAAGTCAGAGGTCCAGCGTTTACGGGGAGAAGGGGTCATCGAGGCTAGCAACAGCCCTTGGAGAGCACAAGTGGTGGTAGTCCGGTCCGGGGATAAGAAACGGATGGCCGTGGATTATAGCCAGACCATAAACCGCTTCACGCAGCTTATGCGTACCCCCTTCCTCGCATAGCAGAAATGGTCAATCAGATCGCCCAATACCGAGTATTTTCCACGGTCGACCTCAAATCCGCCTACCATCAGCTCCCCATCCGACCAAACGACCGTCCCTATACTGCCTTCGAAGCAGCCGGCCGGCTCTTCCACTTCCTCAGGGTCCCCTTCGGCGTCACAAATGGGGTCTCCGTCTTTCAAAGGGCGATGGATCAAATGGTGGACCAGTACGGTTTGCGGGCTACATACCCGTACTTGGACAATGTCACTATCTGCGGCCATGACCAGCAGGACGATGACGCAAACCTCGTAAAGTTCCTCCAGACCGCCTGAGCCCTTAACCTGACCTATAATGAGGAAAAATGCGTTTTCCACACAACCCGGTTAGCCATCCTCGGCTATGTCGTGGAAAACGGGGTCCTAGATCCCGACCCTGACCGCATGCGCCCCCTAAAGGAACTCCCCCTCCCCACAGCCTCAAGGCCCTCAAACGGTGCTTGGGGCTCTTCACCTACTAGGCCCAGTGGGTCCCCAAATATGCAGACAAAGCCCGCCCACTCATAAAGACCACCATATATCCCCCCTCGGCTGAGGCTCGATTGGCCTTCAATCGCATCAAGGCCGATATCACCAAGGCCGCTATGCACGCGGTGGACGAAACTATCCCGTTCCAGGTAGAGAGCGATGCATCAGACATCGCCCTGGCTGCTACCCTCAATCAGGCAGGCAGACCAGTAGCGTTCATCTACCGGACTCTGACCGCCTCCGAGGTTCGACACTCTGCAGTCGAGAAGGAGGCACAAGCCATTGTGGAGGCTGTGCGGCACTGGAGGCACTACCTAGCCGGTAGGAGGTTTACCCTCGTCACCGACCAACAGTCGGTCGCCTATATGTTCGATAACACGCAACGGGGCAAAATAAAAAACGATAACATTTTGAGGTGGAGGATTGAACTCTCCACCTACACGTACGATATCAAGTATCGTCCAGGGGAGCACAACGAGCCCCCAGATGCCCTGTTCAGCGGCACGTGCGCGAACGCGCAGGAGGACCGCCTGAAAGCCATCCACAATGGCCTCTGCCACCCGGGGGTTATCCGGCTCGTCCACTTTATCAAGTCCTGCAACCTACCTTACTCAACCAAGGAGGTCAAGGCCATGACCAGGGCTTGCCAGATCTATGCGGAATGCAAACTGCAGTTCTACAGGCCAGACAAGGCTCGGCTCGTGAAGGCCTCGGGGCCCATTGAGCGACTGAGCGTGGACTTCAAGGGGCTCTTCCCGTCCACCAATCGTAATGCCTATTTCCTCACCATTATCGATGAGTTCTCCCGCTTCCCATTCGCCATTCCCTGCCCCGACATGACCTCAGCCACGGTGATTAAGGCACTTCACAGCATCTTCACCCTGTTTGGTTTCCCCGCTTATATCCACAGCGACCGGGGTACATCGTTCATGAGCGATGAACTGCATCAGTATCTGCTCAGCAAAGGCATCGCCTCGAGGAGAACGACCAATTATTTTTTTAAAAAATAATTTTTATTAAAGGTTTTCATAAAATATCAATAACAAAATGAGAAAGAAAAAAGAACCCAACAGGGTTAAGTACAAAACACAATCTAAAAAAGCAACCCCCCAAACTCCTCCCCCCTGTACCTAAATAATAAATTAACATTAACACCCCGACTTAAGACAACAGGTGTATACACCCCCTCAGACCCTTCCAGTGTAAATAACATAAACAATAATAAAGTAAACCACCCCCCCCACCCCCCGAGCTGCTGCTGCCATTGACCAATGTCTATCGTTCTGCCAGAAAGTCTAAGAACGGTTGCCACCGCCTAAAGAACCCTTGTACCGATGCTCTCAAGGCGAATTTCACCCTCTCCAATTTAATGAACCCTGCCATATCGCTGATCCAGGATTCCACTCTTGGGGGCCTCGTATCTTTCCACTGAGGGAGAATCCTTCGCCGGGCTACCAGGGACGCAACGGCCAGAATTCCGGCCTCTTTCGCCTCCTGCACTCCCGGCTCCTCTGCCACCCCAAATATTGCGAGCCCCCAGCCCGGTTTGACCCTGGATCCTACCACCCTCGACACCGTCCTCGCTACGCCCTTCCAAAATTCCTCCAGCGCTGGGCAGAACGACCAGTTATAACCTGCGGGAAAACGGGCAGCTGGAGAGGGAGAACGCGACAGTGTGGAAGGCTGTCCTTCTGGCCCTATGGTTGAGACGTCTCCCAACTACCCACTGGCAGGAGGTCCTGCCGATGCCCTACACTCCATTAAGTCGCTCCTCTGCACGGCCACGAATGAGACCCCTCACAACCGATTGTTTGTCTTCTCCAGGAAGTCTACCTCCGGGGTCTCGCTTCCGCCTTGGCTGACGGCTCCGGGACCTGTTCTTCTCCGGAAGCACATGAGGAGCCATAAAACGGACCCCATGGTCGAGTAGGTCCGATTACTCCATGCCAACCCCAGTTATGCCTACGTCGAGTACCCCGATGGCAGCAAGATACGGTTTCCCTCCAGGACCTGGCACCCGCTTGTTTCCCCATTACAGACACCACTTCCCGCGCCGCTCCCCTGCAGGACCCGGCACCCCCTACAACACACCCCCTCGCGGCCCCACTCCCCGTTGGTGACCACCTACCACGCGTGCCCCCTAGCGCCCCCCCCTACACACCCCGCTGGCACCGCTACCCCCAGCCCCACCTATTCCCCCTGCGCCCCGTTCCCCTACCCTGACCCGGACCAAGGTTCCGACTGCCGTGCTCCCGGACGTACCCTCAACTAAGATGTCCGTGTCCGCCGTACCACCGCCCGAGCTGAGGAGGACGATAAGGACGATCAGGCCACTGAGACGAATGGACTTATGATGGCACTTCACCCCCGCCGGACTCTTTTTAAACAGGGGGTGAATGTGATGAACGGTTACTGTAATACTGTGCCCCTGTCATCATGTAAGGTGATGTCCCCTTTAAGACCGGGCTTGGAACCGTGGGGGACTCCGCCGCCGGCTCCGCCCATCTGGGAGCCGTATATAAGGGGCCGCCTTGTGGGCGGCACCTCTGTTAGTACCCGTCTCGGCACCAGGCTAGTTCTTAGCTTATTAAAGACTTCTTTACCGTTTACACTCTAAGCGTCATTATTGAGGGTACAACAAGTTTAAATAAAACCTGGGCCACATATGAAACCGAAATGAGTGAGAGACCCAGCCCATTTAATTGAGATTTCAAGAGTTTACAGAGGAACAGGAGTAGCTGGATCTCGAGTGATGGGAGCTCCAGCAAATCCTAAATGGTGGTTAAAAATTACATTCCTGCTTCAACCTTTACACAGCGGGTTTTTTGGAGCACTTTTAAAACTAGAATGCAATGTGGAAAGTGCACTTTTGAAACTCTTCAACCTCATTTCCACAGAAACACCTTCCTGCTATTTCTGATCCTCAAACTAATACTCTGCCCTGTTGTTCATAAATGGAGCTAACTAGTTTGCAAGCCAATCGTTCCTGGTGATATAATTACCTTTAAAAGCATAGTTACCTGTTTCACTCGCAATTAGACAACAGGAAACACACTTATGCAAAGGAAATAAAAGTCTTCTATTTTGGACAGCAGGTCATCTTAACTGTTTTTCCTCCCCTGATTAATTGAGTGGATAAACATGCTGGATCAGATGAACGGCTGACTCCCAGGTCTAATTTTCCGATAGCTTAAAACGGAGGCTGTTCTTTTCCTTTGCAAACCCTCCATGATTGTCCAGTTAATTTACTTTTAGTCCAGACTGATGCACTAGTTTTCTCATAATTTAGGATATTGCCCCCAAGTGCTGAGAATAACGTCGGAATGGGAAATATTTATTGCTTATCCCTCAGTGAAGTGGGTGGGGGGTGGTGGGGGGTGGTGGGGGGGCGGGATTGGGGAGAGTTGCAGCGAGAGTAGAGTGGTGTGAACTCACCCAAAAACTTGGTATTATAAGCAGACATTTCCTGAAGTGGAGATTGGAAAAAACGCACAAAGAAAGTGAAATAATTTGTTCTATAGTTTACACAGATCAATGTCGGAATGGGAGAGGGAGATGGAGGGCTTTTGGAAGATTATTTTGTCCATCAATTTTTATGATAATGATTCTGGGCTTTCTTTCTTGCCTTTTAATCTGGAAGGTAGCAAGTTTCCACGTCAGAGAGTGAATGGGCTGCTCTGGGATTCTGAGGCATGTACAGGAAAATATAAAACTCTGCAAACCTTCAATGGATTTCTTTAGGGCTCAGCAGTTAGATTTCTCTTTGTTTCCCTACTCGGCAGAATTACGATTACTTTAATGTATTAGAGTTTTTCCGGCTTGTCCCACTGTTCCTGTTATTTAACCTTCATGTGTTGGTGAAGTTCCTGCTGCCAAAGTGTTGTTGAGGTCAACCCTGGCACATACCAGAGCTCACTTTAAAATATCTAATTGGTGTCTGAGGTACTGGATTCCCTTGGCTCTATATTTCTTTGTTTCAGGTATCTTTGGGTTTGTGTGACTCCAGTCCTGTCGCTGGAAGAGAAGGCAACATTTGGCCCCGGCGAACAGTATTGGTTGTTTCCGAGAAACACAGTGGGGCGATGCTGGATTCTCTGTTCTGAAACTAGAAATGTGCGAACTACAAATGTAGGGAAGCTAGGATCCGAGGCCATACAGGAGTGCTGGACGTCACTAGTTTCAGGCGGTGGATGGTGTCGTGATTGTGAGTTGAATGGAAACCAGGCAAGAGCAGCACAGTGGTTAGCACTGCTGCCAAACAACGCCAGGGACCCAGGTTCAATTTCAACCGTGGGTGACAGTCTATGTGGAATTTGCACCCTTGCCCTGTGTCTGCGTGGATTTTCTCCGGGTGCTCCGGTTTCCTCCCACAGTCCAAAGATTGACCATGCTAAATTTGCCCTTGGTGTTCAAATGTTGGGTGGGGTGAAGTTGTTACAGGGATAGGGCTGGGGAGTGGCCTCGGTAGGGTGCTTGTTCAGAGGGTCGGTGCAGACTCGATCGGCTGAATGACCTTCTGCACTGTTGGGATTCTATGATGGGCAGGAATGGACACAGGCCTAATACAGCCACTTAGGACTCAAAGTAAGTGAACCTGTTCAAGAAAATGTGGTCAATTCTAACTCTCAAATCCTGATCATTGACATTGTTTTTTAAAAATTGTTATTCTTTTCTCAGAGTTACGAAAACCATGTAGGGTGGGCAGGGAAAGTCCTTAATCAATCTCCTTGCTTGCTTCAAAAACCAATTCAAATTCAAATTGAATCCAATTCATGGTCTCCACATTCTAGATCCAAGGTGACAAGAACAGCCATGGTACCTGATCTCAGGCTTGATCCTAAACTTGATCTGAGCCAAAAGGCTGAGAAGCGATCATTAAATTGTTCTCTGATGATTTGACTAGGGCTCCCTTTGTGTCTAACTGGTAGTAAAGGTCACAATTAATGGTTCCTCGCATAATCAGTGTACCTGCCAAGTGAGGGGGGGGGGATGGGGGTGAATGGGAAGACTGTTGAAGTGTGTGGAATGAGGGCGAATGCATAATCGAGGGACATAAACTGTGTGAGCTAAATAAAAAAACTAAAACAGGCAAGGAAACACAAAGCATATTTCAAAACCTGTACTTTACCTTCTTCTGTCCCTTTTAATGAACACTTGCATACTTGGCAGTTCCCTAGCAATCTCAAATGCCTGCCGTGCACAGAGGTATTTTCATGAATGAAGGGCAGATCTGCTGTACATCTTGGGAAATACGAAGAGGGTGGGGAGGCCTCTTTATCACCAGGGGTGGCTAAAAGCCAGGAAACAATGGGGGAATTCGAAGGATGGAAACGTCATCTCATTAAAATTTGGAAACAAAGTTCCTTCTCTCTGCATCGTTCTGCTGAGAGTCTCCTGGGCTATTCAGAAACAACTGCCTGAAATAACCCGGGGTGTGTGCAGCAAAGAGCAGGCACAATAAATCTCCAGCCATATTTCCACTCTGTTGCACCCAATTGTACTCCTTTAAGGTGCAGGGGGAGTTGAAAGTTTATTCACCCAAATGAATAGAAACGATTAATGCACAACATTATTTCAAGTTAAACCATGCCGCAGGGTTAAAGTGCAAGGGTTAAGGTCATAACGATGGGGTCGATTTTGACCAGTTCAGATGGTTGACTGGTATATATTAGAACATAGGAAATAGGAACAGGAGTAGGCCATTCAGCCCTTAGAATGCCTTTTAATGAGATCATGGTTGATCTGATTGTGGCCTTAACTCCACTTTCCTTCCTACTCCCCTGTAACTTTTAACTTCCCCTTTGTTTTAAAATGTGTCTAAGTCAGCATTGAATACCCACTCTGGAAAAGAGATTTCCAAAGGCGAACAAACTTTTGAGAGAAGTCATTCCTTCTTTTCCTTTCTACCTTAAATGGGAGATCCCTTATTTTGAAAAAATCCCCTAACTCAAGACTCCCTCATGAGGTAAAACATCCTCTCACCATCCACCCTGGAAGTTCCCTCAGAATCTTATATGTTTGAATTAGATCGCCTCTCATTCTTCTCAACTCCAATGAGTGTAGGCCTATATTAACCTGCTCAAATTATCATCAGAAGACAACCCCTTCATCCCAACAATCAACTTTGTGAAAATTCTCTGAACTCCCTCTAATGCAGTTATCCCTTCTTAAGTAAGGAGACCAGAACCATATACAGTAATCTAGGTGCAGCCTCACCAATGCCCTGTTCTCCTGCCTTCTCCTGGGTGACGGATTTCCATTTCCATCACCAAGTGCGGCTTGGTAACACCATTACTGACATAGCTGGCTGAGTCTGAAGGGCACCGCAACCAGACTGTCTCTGTGGCAGGTCGTGAGGGAACCAACAAGAGGGGGAAAACCCATTTGACATTGTCCTCATCATTCTACCCTTTTCAGATGCATGTGCCAATAACAGCATTGGTAGGAGCGCTTGTGGAGATGAAGTTCCGTTTTCACATTGAGGATTCCTTCCATCATGTGGCACTACCAGCATGCACTACCACCGGGGGCCGGTTTAGCTCAGGTGGCTGGACAGTTGATTAGTGATGCAGAGTGAGGCCAACAGAGCAGTTCATTTCTCGTACCGGCTGAGGTTATTCATGAAGGTTATTCATGAAGGCCCTTCCTTCTCAACTTTTCCCTTGCCTGAGGTGTGGTGATCCTCAGGTTAAATCTCCACCAGTCAGCTCCGTCCCTCAAAGGGGACAATAGATTGAGAACAGATCTAGCAACTCAAAACTGGGCATCCATAAGCAGAGTTGTATACAAACACAATCTGTAACCTTCTGGCCTGGCATAACCCAACTCCACCATTACCATCAAGCCCTGGGAAGAACCTTGGTTCAATGAATGGTGCAGAAGAACGTGACAGGAGCAGCACCAGGCAAACCTCAAAATGAGGCGTCAACCAGGTGAAGTTACATCACGGGTTACTTGCATACGCAGCAGAGGAGGCACGTGTGACAAACAAAGTTAAGTGACCTCACAAGGAACAGATCAGCTCTGCAGTCTTACCACACCCAGGCGTGTATGTGCATAGAATTTACAGTGCAGAAGGAGGCCATTCAGCCCATCGAGTCTGCACCGGCTATGGAAAGAGCACCCCACTTAAGCCCACACTTCCAACCTATCCCCGGAACCCAGAAACTGTAAGACTGTCCCTTTTTAAATTTCAGGAATTTAATTTAATCTAGAAATTGTGCAGTGAAGATTAATAAGCGGCTGCCCCACCCACTCACATAACTGACTGGCAGTTAACTGTCAGTCATCTAAAGGCACTGATTGGAGCTCCTTTGATCAAATATTAGCAGGTGGGGGGAGTCATCTCAGGCCAATTTAAAAGAGCAATTTGTAACTCACTCCCAGTGAGCCAGAGAAGACACGCCAGGGTGAGGCACATCAAAGGGTGAGTTTGGGAATTTGAAGCTACGTGGGAATTTGAAGCTGGGTGGGGAGGAGCTGCTTTTTGTCCCTGGTAAGTGACTGGTAAGTAGTTTCTCTTTTCATTTCTCTACTTATTGATTTATTTATTCTTTTGTTTTTTGTTTTTTGGCATTGTGGTTGTATAAGTTAACCTAAGGTTTAAGACAGGGCAG
Organism: Scyliorhinus torazame; assembly: GCF_047496885.1. Classification (NCBI taxonomy): domain Eukaryota; kingdom Metazoa; phylum Chordata; class Chondrichthyes; order Carcharhiniformes; family Scyliorhinidae; genus Scyliorhinus; species Scyliorhinus torazame. The sequence goes on along the minus strand of NC_092715.1, from coordinate 46,184,756 downwards.
GAGATCCCAGACCCGGATCATGCTCCTTGTGTGCGATGTGGGAGCTCAGGGACACGACTACTGACCCTGGCTCCTTCACATCCAAGACGTGCGTCCAGCTGCAACTCCTGTTAGATCGCTTGATGGCTCTGGAGCTGCGGATGGACTCACTTTGGAGCATCCGCGATGCTGAGGACGTCGTTGATAGCACGTTCGCTGAGTTGGACACCCTGCAGGTGAAAATTACTGAGGGAGATAGAAAATGGGCGATCGAAAGACAGAACAAGAGTAGGAAGGCAGTGCAGTTGTCCCCTGTGGTCATTTCCCTGCAAAACAGATATACCGCTTTGGATACTGTTGAGGGAGATGGCTCACCAGGGGAAAGCAGCAGCAGCCAGGTTCATGGTACCATAGCTGGCTCTGCTGTGCAGGAGGGCAGGAAGAAGATCGGCAGGGCTATAGAGATAGGGGACTCAATTGTAAGGGGAATAGACAGGCAGTTCTGTGGACGCAATCGAGCCGCCAGGATGGTATGTTGCCTCCTTGGTGCAAGGGTCAAGGATGTCTCGGAGCAGTTGCAGGACATTCTGGGTGGGGCAGGTGAACAGCCAGCTGTCGTGGTGCATACAGCACCAACGATATAGTTGAAAAAATGGGAGGAGGTCCTACAAGCAGAATTCAGGGAGTTGGAGTTAAACTAAAAAGTAGGACCTCAAAGGTAGTCATCTCAGGATTGCTACCAGTGCTACGATTTAGTCAGATCAGGAATGTCAGGATAGATAGGATGAATGCATGACTCGAGAGATGGTGCAAGAGGGAGGGATTCTCCTGGGGCATTGGAACCGGTTCTGGGGGACGTGGGACCAGTACAAACCGGATGGTCTGCAACTGGGCAGGACTGGAACTAATGTCCTAGTGTTTGCTAGTGCTGTTGGGGAGGGTTTAAACTAATGTGGCAGGGGATGGCAACTGATGCAGGACGTCGGAGGGAAGTAAAAAGGAACAGAAACAAAAGGCAGTAAGGATGAAATTGTCAGGCAGAGAAGCCACCGTGAAAAATCAAAAGGGCAACAGTACAGTGTACAGTGATTGAGGAGAGCTCAGTGAATAGGCCCAGTAATACTAAAAGGAATAAAATGGGAAGTAAAAACATGAATGGAAAGCGAAGCAGCAGGTTATTACATGAAGATGTGGGTTCTACGTTAAGGAAAATTAGGACAAAAGTTGAAAGGAAAAATAACTTGGGAGAGGTGACCGATAGAGATGTTAAGATTCAAAACAGAGGTATAAAAGCCAACATACGAAAAAGTTACTGATAGGAGTAGTCTACAGGCCATCAAATAGGAACATCCCAGGAGGCAGGCAATAAACAAAGAAATAACTGATGCATGTAGAAATAGTACAGCAGTTATCATGGGGGATTTTAATCTACATGTCGATTGGTTCAACCAGATCGGTCAAGGCAGCCTTGAAGAGGAGTTTATAGAATGTATCTGTGATATGTTCCATCGCATACTGTTCTAGGAAACTATGAGGGAACAAGCGATCCGAGATCTGGTCCTGTGGAATGAGACAGGATTGATTAATGATCTCATAGTTAGGGATCCTCTCGGAAGGAGCGATCACAATATGGTGGAATTTAAAATGCAGATAGAGGGTGAGAAGGTACAATCAAACACTTGTGTTTTGTGCTTAAACAAAGGAGATTACAATGGGATGAGAGAAGAGCTGGCTAAGGTAGACTGGGAGCAAAGACTTCATGGGGAAACAGTTGAGGAACAGTGGAGAACCTTCCATGTGAATTTTCAGTGCTCAGCAATAGTTTATACCAACAAAAAGGAAGGACGGTAGAAAGAGGGAAAATCGACCGTGGATATCTAAGGAAATAAGGGAGAGTATCAAATTGAAGGAAAACGCATACAAAGTGGCAAAGATTAGTGGGATACTAGAGGATCAGGAAATCTTTAGGGGGCAACAGAAAGCTACTAAAAAGCTATAAAGAAGAGTAAGACAGATTATGAGAGTAAACTTGCTCAGAATATAAAAACAGTTGGTAAATGTTTCTACAAATATATAAAACAAAAATGAGTGGCGAAGGTAAATATTGGTCCTTTTAGAAGATGAGAAGGGAGATTTAATAATGGGAGATGAGGAAGTGGCTGAGGGACTGTACAGGTTTTTTGGGTCAGTCTTCACAGTGGAAGACAGAAATAACATGCCAGTGACTGATGGAAATGAGGCTATGACAGGTGAGGACCTTGAGATGATTGTTATCACTAAGGAGGCAGTGATGGGCAAGCTAATGAGGCTAAAGGTAGACAGGTCTCCTGGCCCTGATGGAATGCATCTCAGGGTACTAAAAGAGATGGTTAGGAAAATTGTACTTGTGATAATTTACCAAAATTCACCACACTCTGGGATGGTCCGGGTGGATTGGAAATGAGCAAATGTGACACCACTGTTTAAAAAAGGAGGTAGGCAGAAAGCGGGTAATTATAGGCCAGTTAGCTTATCTTCAGTAGTAGGGAAGATGCTGGAATCTATCATCAAGGAAGAAATAGCGAGGCATCTGGATGGAAATTGTCCCATTGGACAGACGCAGCATGGGTTCATAAAGGGCAGGTCGTGCCGAACTAATTTAGTGGAATTTTTTGAGGACATTACCAGTGCGGTAGAAAACGGGGAGTCAATAGACGGATTTGGATTTCCAGAAAGCTTTTGACAAGGTGCCATACAAAAGGTTTCTGCATAAGATAAAGATGCATGGCGTTAAGGGTAATGTAGCAGCATGGATAGAGGATTTGTTAATTAATAGAAAGCAAAGAGTGGGGATTAATGGGTGTTTCTCTGGTTGGCAATCAGTAGCTCGTGGTGTCCCTCAGGGATCAGTGTTGGGCCCACATCTGTTCACAATTTACATAGATGATTTGGAGTTGGGGACCAAGTGCAATGTGTCCAAGTTTGCAGACGACACTAAGACGAGTGGTAAAGCAGAAAGTGCAAAGATACCGGAAGTCTGCAGAGGGATTTGGATAGTTTAAGTGAATGGGCTAGGGTCTGGCAGATGGAATACAATGTTGACAAATGTGAGGTTATCCATATTGGTAGGAATAACAGCAAAAGGGATTATTATTTAAATGAAAATGAAAATCGCTTATTATCACGAGTAGGCTTCAATGAAGTTACTGTGGAAAGCCCCTAGTCACCACATTCTGGCGCCTGTTCGGGGAGGCTGTTACGGGGATTGAACCGTGCTGCTGGCCTGCCTTGGTCTGCTTTCAAAGCCAGCGATTTAGCCCTGTGCTAAACAGCCCCTAATGATAAAATATTAAAACATGCTGCTGTCCAGAGTGACCTGGGTGTCCCAGTGATATGAGTCGCAAACTGTTGGTTTGCAGGTGATTAAGAAGGCAAATGGAGTTTTGTCCTTCATTGCTAGAGGGATAGATTTTAAGACTAGGGAGATTATGTTGCCACACCTGGAGTATGGTGTTCAGTTTTGGACTCCTTACCTGAAAAAGGACATACTGGTGCTGGAGGGTGTGCAGAGGAGATTCACTAGGTTAATCCCAGAGCTGAAGGGGTTGGAGTATGAGGAGAGGTTGAGTAGACTGGGACTGTACTCGTTGGAATTTCGAAGGATGTGGGGGGGGGGGGATCTTTTCGAAATATATAACATTATGAAGGGAATCGATAGGATAGATGCGAGGAGGTTGTTTCCACTGGTGGCTGAAAGCAGAACTAGGGGGCGTAGCCTCAAAATAAGGGGAAGTCGATTTAGGACTGAGTTTTGGAGGAACCTCTTCACCCAAAGGGCTGTGAATCTTTGGAATTCCCTGCCTAGTCAAGCAGTTGAGGCTCCTTCATTAAATTTTTTCAAGATAAAGATAGATAGTTTTTTGAAGAATAAAGGATTATGGTGTTCGGGCGGGAAAGTGGAGCTGAGTCCACAAAAGATCAGCCATGATCTCATTGAATGGCGAAGCAGACTCGAAGGCCAGATGGCCTACTCCTGCTCCTAGTTCTTATGTTACTAGATACTGCAAAGGCTATGGGCCCTAACAACATTCCAACAATAATACTCAAGACTTGTCCTCCAGAATGCTCCTAGCCAAGTTGTTCCAATGCAGCAACAAAACTGGCATGTACAGAGCAATGTGGAAAATTGCATAGGTATGCCCTGTCCACAAAAAGCATGATAAATCCAACCCGGTCAATTAGCCCATCAGTCCACTCTTGATCAGCTGCAAAATGATGGAAAGCATTGTTGATAGTCCTGTCAAGTGGCACATATTCAGCAATAATCTTCTTGGTGAGGCTCAGTTTGAGTTCCACCAGGGCCAGTTAGTTCCTCACCTCATTCCAACCTTGGTGTAAACATGGACAAAAGAGCTGAGGTGAGGTGAGCGTGGCTCCACTTGACATCAAGGCAGTATTTGACATCAAGGAACCTGAGCAGAATTGAAGCCAATGGTAATAATGGAGGACATTTTTCACTGATTGGAGTCATACTTGGCACAAAGGAGATAGTGGTTGTTGTTGTAGGTCAGTCATCTCACTTTCTGCACATCAATACAGGAATTCTTTAGAGTGGTGTCCTGGGCCCAGCCATCTTTAGCTGCCTCTTCAGAGTGACCTTCCCGGAATCACATGGTCAGAAGTGGGGATGTTTACTGATGATTGCACAATGTTCAGTCTCATTTGCGACTACTCAGATGCTTAAGCAGTCCATGCCCCAATGCAGCACGACCTAGACAACATCCAGGCCTGGGCTGATATGTGGCAAGTAACATTCACATCACCCAAGTGCCAAGCAATGACCATAAGTCAGTCAGAAACAAACTATTAGTCCTTGACATTCAATGGTATTACTACCACTGAATCCCCACAATTAATATCCTGGGAGTTACCATTGACCAAAAACTGAACTGGACTAGTGTAAGCACTCTTCCTGTTGATTCCCTGATTTTCCCTTTCTTTAATTTTGCCATTATCATTTTTGATCCATGGACACTTTATGGACATGTATCTTTAAGTAAAGCAGCAGAGAGAATGAGGAATTTAAGAAGTTGTTACATAGTATATGCTAGCTTTGGACAGCAAGACCCTGACTTTATGGTACTCAAGAGATGGGGTGCAACTCAGTTCGATTGGGTGGCTGGTGGCCAATGAATATGAAAAATGGCTGTATTCTGCCCGATGACAGGTGATGATTGGATCCTACCTGAGTGGGATGATTTCCAGATTTGACACTTGGCCGCAAAGTGACGAGGGGTCTCTATCTCTATCGCTCTCTCTCTCTCTCTCTCTCTCTCTTCAGAAAGGCTGTGAGTTCTCTCTCTTCCTCTCGCTCTCTCTCTCACTTCTTCTCTCACTCTCTTTCCAGAAAGGCTGTGAGTTGATCTTTTTGAACCTCCAGAGAGCCTGAATGAATCTACAGTGAAACCATCACAGGCTGAAAATAGAGACCTGGATCTGAAAGCTTATTTTTTAAAAGGTCTGCTCAAAGGCAACCATCTGAAACAAAGACTCTTTTTTTCCCCCTTCCTTTTACTTATTCTTTTCACCCCTCTCCTCCCCTCTGTGTTTATCTGTTTTGTGTGTGTGTGTAGAAGGTGGGGACAAATTAAAATGGGGGATTTGGAATGCGATAATAGTTAACCCATGGTATTTGCTGTGCTGATATGCATGTCCACATCAATGTATACAGCTGTCTGTCAATGTACAGAATAATCGGTATTACCTCTGACCAGCAGGTGCCAATATGGTGTGACTTGATACACCTGTCAGTTGATAGTAAGTTTTACAATTGGATAGTCGCACTTAGAGTAGCCCCAGGAGAATCCACTGAATTAATTTAGTAGCTATCATCAGTATTATAGTTCATCAGTTATTTTTCTATGTATTTGTTCAGAAATCATCTTTCTAGTTAAACAACTAGATGTTCTGTGTACATCATTACCACCATCATAACACAGAACACAACATTTGCTGCATATTTCATTATAATTCTTGCTATAAATCAAAAGTAATTGTGTTTACATTTACAAACCTAGTGACTGTAATTATTGGACAGCCAAGGGTCAAAAACTTGGAATATTTTTCGAAGAATTAATGGTTCATTCAATTGTGTTCCGACTCCGGGTCAAATGGGGCTGGAATTGACCGCATACTAGTCCAGGGGGTCATCACACTAGCCATATAAATACTGCAGCTACAAGAGCAGGTCAGAGGCTTAGATCTCTGTGGTGCTTAACTATCACCTAACTCCCCAAAGCCTATCCATCTACAAGACACAAAAGAGGAGTGTGATGGAATACACTCCACTTACCAACTCCAACAACACTCAAGAAGCTTGACACCATCTAGGACTAAGCAGCCCACTTGATTGCCATTGCATTGACCACATTAAACATTCCTGTCATTACTGATTTACAAAATACACTGTAGTAACTTGCCAGCACTCCTTCAAAACTGGGACCACAACCACCTAGAAGGACAAAATCTGCAGATGTATGGGAACAGCATCACTTTCAAATTTCCCTCCAAGCCACACACCATCCTGCTTTGAAACTATATTGTTGTTCCTTCACTGTCACTGGATCAACATCCTGGAACTCCGTTCCTAACAGTACTGTGAGTGTGCCTACATTACACACTGCAGCAGCTCAAAAAGGCAGATCACCACTAACCTCTCAAGGTCAATTAGATTTGGGCAATAAATGCTGCCCGAACCAGAGATGGGCACATGCCATAAATCAATTTAAAGAAAAAAAAGATAGTCCTCAGACTTATGTCAACAGACAAAGAGAAATAGCAATCACTGATTGTTTTAAATTGCAGATTTAAAAAAAAACATTTCAAAGGAAAAAGGTCTGAAGCTGTCAGTTATTTGGACAGGTATGGTCCCCTTTTGGATTGGTCCAGGGACACCTTTGGGAGAGATAATATACCCGTTGCGATATTTAAAATTATACTTCAATTTGCATAAAACGTGGATAATCTCATTGGAACGGTCAAACTGAAACCGTTTAAGAGTCAAACACAGTGGAAGAGGAAACAAAGTATTCTTTGGAAGGATGCTCCAAGTGGTTGGAAAGGCCTCGCTCATCTGTATGTACCTTGTGTGATTTTTCTAATAAACATAAGCTGCTGATAATCTACAGTAAAATAATTGGCTGATAGTAGGAAACAGTGGATACTTGTTAGGGAGTGATATCAGGTTGGGAAAGAAACATTGAACAGAGTGCTCCAGGGAGCAGGATTGGGAACCCTACTGATTTAATTTATATTAATGCTCTGGATTTAGAAATTCAAAGCAAACTTATCAAATTCACAGATGATACCAAACTAGTAGGAGGTAGGTAACTCTGAAGAGACTGTCGATGGCCGACAAAATGAGTTACATAAAATCTGTATTGGACTGATAAGTGGCAGATGAGACCTAAGGGCCTCAGTCGATTTGACAGTATAGTCGCTGAGAAACAGCAATCAACAGAGTGGATAGAATGCTGAACTTTATACCTACATACAACTTAAAGGATATTGCACAACAACCAGAGTATTATGGTGAGAACATAACTTGAATATTGTGTTCTGTTTTGATAAAGCGATGGAAAGAAAATATTCAAGTCGGCTGTGAGTGCACAGATGACTGATTCCTGCTATCTGTGAATAGATGGGGTTAGCTCTAATATTTTCAGGGGATTCCTGGCATTGTGTTAATATTTTCCTGGCATCCCTAACAGTGATGTTTGCTAGCATTGTCAAGCTGCCCATCAGAATGTATTAATTATTTTCCATTGGAAACTGGGTGGGCAGGCTGCCAGCCATTCTCAGCTGAATGGCCCAAAATTTCCACACTGGCCATGCTCAATTTGCCCCACTTAAATTGCCCAATAGGAACATTTAAAGGGACAGTACACTTAAATAAATCACCTGCACACTCCAGGAACATTCAGTGGATATGTTGGCTGGCAGTTAAAATTGCCTGCGGAATTTACCCTGACAATCTCCCGTTATCCTTTACGTTGAGGTCTTAACTTGCTCCTCATGAGCAGGCAAAAGGGAGACCTCCCAGAAAGCAATGGGGTCCTTCTTTTCATACGGTCACATGGCATCCCAGGGGTCAATGAAAATGAAATGAAATGAAATGAAAATCGCTTATTGTCACAAGTAGCTTCAATTAAGTTACTGTGAAAAGCCCCTAGTCACCACATTCCGGCGCCTGTTCGGGGAGGCTGGTACGGGAATTGAACCGTGCTGCTGGCCTGTCAAATGACCATTTTAACTGTGGGATTGAGCATAGACATAGTTGTGACTTTCCCACTAGGTCCCCCAATGGAAGAGGAGTCTGACGAGGCCCTCAAAAAGTCTTTTCACTTTAATTGACTTTCCTTGTGAGACCCCAGAGCGCAGAAGTGCATCGTGTTGCGGTCTGCTAACTATCTCTCGCTTCCTGCTGGCTTTGGGTAGAAAACTGGATGGTGGCACACAGATGAATTAAAAGAATCAAAGAATTAAAATCGGATTCCCACCCATTAAACTCGAGGCTAATGCCGTTTGGTGGAGAATTCGGCTGGAGAGAGTGAGATTGAAATAAAATGACCGGGTATGTTTTATAAATCTTTAACTGCTGCCCTGAGTTATGTTCCGTGTTTAAGTGTGTCTGCTGTTATGTATACAATCATATGTTTGCTTTCTTACTGTTAGAGCAGTGACACCCACTTATTATCTCAGCAATTTATGTTCTAGTCCAATTATATTGCAAGCCCAATTTATTACTACATAATTATCCAATTTCATGTCGAAATAAAGCCTAGTTCCTGTCACAAATTATAGCAGGTCAAAGCACTTCAGCTCGTCATGTTGTGTCCTATCATTACAATTGTAAAATACACTGTTGTGTTAAGAGCTCTGGTCACAGATTTCATTGGTACTTGTTCACGTTCTATCATGGGGACCATGAACTACTCAACTCAGTCATATCATAGAATTTACAGTGCAGAAGGAGGCCATTCGGCCCATCGAGTCTGCACCGGCTCTTGGAAAGAGCACCCTACCCAAGGTCAACACCTCCCCCCTATCCCCATAACCCAGTAACCCCACCCAACACTAAGGGCAATTTTGGACACTAAGGGCAATTCATCACGGCCAATCCACCTAACCTGCACATCTTTGGACTGTGGGAGGAAACCGGAGCACCCAGAGGAAACCCACGCACACACGGGGAGGATGTGCAGACTCTGCCAGAATCATCACAGACCTGGTATAAGAGCACTAATGGTCCAATTTTGGCGGAGCTGGCTTCATGGATTACACTTTCTCATTTAATTTATCTGAAAGTCTTCTCAGCTGTGATGTGGAATATAGAGACTTGGTTATGACGCTTATGGACAACCAACTGGCAGCAGACTCGAGATTCGTAATTTTCTGCATCCACATTGTCACCTGTTTGCTACAAGTTGAGCACATGATTTGAGAGCTGTGCAGGTGAAACAGGAAAGCGCCTTAACTTGGAAATATCTCATTCTTTTCCAGTGTTCATAACCTCTTATGAAATGATTTGCATACTTCATTCAGAGTCATATAAATGTAAGTCTTTTTTCTTGCTTTCTCTCTTTCTGAGTTTGGAGATGGAACTCTCACCGGTTATGTTATTATAATGATATAAAGACATTAGTCACACAAGGGATTCGGTAAACACATTGTGGGCTCATTTGTTAAGAGTAGGTACATGAGAACAGTTATACATAGGTACACGGCTTGATGGCATCAGAGCTGTGTGTGTGTGCTCTGCACAAAGCAAAAATGAAACAAGACTGGAACACATGACACACCTCCCTTCTAGTGATGTTATGCTGATGTCCCTTAAAGGCATACCACAACGTCATCAACACAGGGATGTTGGCCAAAAAGATTCCTTCCGTTCTGAAGTTTCATATCTTTCCCTCCATTACTACGGTGACTATTCTTCAAAAGTTTGTACATAGTGGCCAATGCATGCACAGGTCGATGTTTTCTGATACTTCAACTGATACACAGTATATAATAATTGGAATGGATAAGAAGCCAGAAAATTCCACTGCATTTAGTCCCATTCTGTGGAACAGATGCAGAAGGAAAAGCTTCCCCTTCATGGCGGCTCCCCTTCCCTACAATCAGTCCACTAGAAGCCAATGGTTCAGCTGCACAGTTAAAGAGCTCCAGTGAGTTTTCTTGCAAGTACATTGTCTGATAACAGGGGTGAAATTCTCTGGAAACGGTGCGATGTCCGCCGACTGGCGCCCAAAACGGCGCAAATCAGTCGGGCATCTCGCCGCCCCAAAGGTGCGGAATGCTCTGCATCTTTGGGGGCCGAGCCCCAACCTTAAGGGGCTAGGTCGGCGCCGGTCGAATTTCCGCCCCGCCAGCTGACGGAAAAGGCCTTTGGTGCCCCGCCAGCTGGCGCGGAAATGACATCTCCGGGCGGCGCATGCGCGGGAGCGTTAGCGGCCGCTGACGGCATTCCCGCGCATGCGCTGTGGAGGGAGTCTCTTCCGCCTCCGCCATGGTGGAGACCGTGGCGAAGGCGGAAGGGAAAGAGTGCCCCCATGGCACAGGCCCGCCCGCAGATCGGTGGGCCCCGATCGCGGGCCAGGCCACTGTGGGGGCACCCCCCGGGGCCAGATTGCCCCGCGCCCCCCCCAGGACCCCGGAGCCCGCCCGTCTTGTCCCGCCGGTAAGGTAGGTGGTTTAATCTACGCCGGTGGGACAGGCATTTTAGCGGCGGGACTTCGGCCCATCCGGGCCGGAGAATCGCGCGGGGGGGGGGCCCGCCAACCGGCGCGGCGCGATTCCCGCCCCCGCCGAATATCCGGTGCCGGAGACTTCGGCAACCGGCGGGGGCGGGATTCACGCCAGCCCCCGGCGATTCTCCGACCCGGCGGGGGTCGGAGAATCTTGCCCCAGATTATTATAGAATCCATAGAATCCCTACAGTGCAGAAGGAGGCCACTTGGCCCATCGACTCTGTACCCACCCTCTGAAAGAGCACCCTACCTAGGCTCACTCGCCCACCCTATAAGCCCATAACCCCACTTAAACTGCACATCTTTGGACACTAAGGGGCAATTTAGCACTGGCAATCCACCTAACCTGCACACCTTTGGACTTGTGGGAGGAAACCAAAACATCCAGAGCAAAACCATGCAGAAATGGGAAGAACCTCCATGCAGAAGCTCCATACAGAACAGTCACCCAAGGCTGGAATTGAATCTAGATCCCTGGTGCTGTGAGGCAGCAGTGCTAACCACTGTGCTGGTGAAGTGAGATGAATTGGGAACCAATTTATGTCCTGTGTGGGTACTGGAATCTTAGCAAGTAATGATGGGGATCGAGATGTGATGCTGGTGGAGGGAATGAATGTATATTGTGGTGGATGGAGTGTCAATATGGTGGGTTGCTTTTTCCTGGCTGGTGTCATGCTTCTCTCATCCAGGCACATGGACAATATTCCATCATAATCCTGTGTAGCTAGTGGACAGGCTTTGGGGGAGTCAGCAAGTGGGTTATTATTCACAGAATCCGAGCTTCTGATCTGTTCTTGTAGCCACAGTATTTATCTCCCTGCTCCAGTTCTGTTTCTGGTCACTGCTAACTCCCAGGGTGTTGAAAGTGGAGGATTCAGAGATGGTAATGCCATTGAATATCAAGGGGAAGTGCTTAGATTCTCTTTAGTTGGAGAATGTCATGGCCTGGCACTTGTGTGGCATAAATGTTGCTTGCCACTTGTCTGTCTAAGCCTGAATGTTGTCCAGGTCTTGCTGCAGCTGGACATGGACTGCTTCAGTATCTGAGGAGTCACGAATGGTGCTGAACATTGTGCCACCACCTGCAAACATCCCCACTTTTAAACAAAAATAAATTTAGAGTACCCAATTAATTTTTTTCAATTAACGGGCAATTTAGCGTGCCCAATCCACCTGCACTGCACATCTTTGGGTTGTGGGGGTGAGACCCATGCAGACATGGGGAGAAAGTTCAACCTCCACGTGGACAGTGACTCGGAGCTGGGATCGAACCTGGGACATCAGCGCCGTGAGGCAGCAGTGCTGCCCATAAACATCCCCACTTTTGACCTTATGATGAAGAGAAGGTCATTGATGAAACAGTTGAAGATGGTTGGACCCAGGACACTACCCTGAAGAACTAAAGCAGTAATATCCTGGGACTGAGATGTTTGATCTCCAATAATCACCATCATATTCTTTTGTGCTCGGCAGTATAGGGCTTGGAGTAACTCCATTGTGCACAAACCTGCCATCCTCTCTGAGGAAGATAGTATTCATCATCCAACCCATAACTTCGACAGCATCCCTGCTAGTTGTCAGACAGCTGACCCAGACTGTTGCCCCTGCTGTGTTGATGCTCTAAGGCCTTCTCCAGTCTCATCAACTTCAAAAGAAAGCAGCTTACGCTAGCCATTCTGCAGCCTCTGTGGTAACTCTTTAGAGAACAAGTTGGACAGCTAAAGGTACATGAAAGATGGGCACTGAGGAAATATGTAAGAATGATTAGTTGACTTGTGTATTCAATGTCATAGAATCGCTACAATGCAGAAGGAGGCCGTTCGGTCCATCAAATCTGCACCAACCCTCTGAAAGAGTACCCCATCTAGGCCCATGCTTAGGTGAATAATATTAAATCGTTTGGGTTGTTTGTTTTTTTGCTGGGTTTTATTTTTGTTTTGTAGCCATAAGGATGCTGTGATAGCCTGTGACAGCGGTAAGGCAAGGTGTGGGACTAGCTCCATAATTGTTCACTAACAGGCCCTGTAATATCCAAGCAATAAGAACGAAGGATCTGTATTTTCTGCTGGTAACCCTTTGGAGACATTTGCCTTTTTGAAGTGTGATGCTTTGTTCAGTATAGTGCTCTGGATATGAACCATGTGCAAAGTATTACTGGCATTTATACGTCACCTTTCATGATCTCAGAACATCCCAATGTTCTCAAAGCCCATGAAGTATTCTTGAACTATCTATATTGTTATGTAGAGAATGCAGCAGCCAAACTGAGCACAACAAGGTACATAAACAACGGTGAGATAAATACTCAGATATTCTGTCTCTTTTTCACGATAACAATCTTATCTTTTATTATTGTCGCAAGTAGGCTTACATTAACACAATGGATTTACTGCGAAAAGCCCCTTGTCGTCACATTCCGACGCCTGTTCGGGTACACAGAGGGAGAATTCAGAATGTCCAATTCACTTAACAGCATGTCTTTTGGGACTTGTGGGAGGAAACCAGAGCACCCGGAGGAAAGCCACAGAGACATAGGGAGAAACTGCAGACTTCGCACAGACAGTGACCCAAGATAGGAATCGAACCTGGGACCCTGGCGCTGTGAATCAACGGTGCCAACCACTGTGCTACTATGCAGTGAGATATAGGGATGGATTCTCAGGGTGTCTCTTGGTGGCACGCCATTCGCTGGCTGCGGGATTCTCTCCTACTGATGATTGTCAATGGGATTTCCCATTGAAGCCACCCCACACCACCGGGAAACCCGTGGACAGGGATGTGCTGCCAGCAGGAACAGAGAATCCCAACGGCCTGAGAATTACGGCCATAAATATTCATAGAATCATACAATTTACAGTGCAGAAGGGGACATTCGGCCCATCGAGTCTGCACCGGCCCTTGGAAACAGCACCCTACCTAAGCCCACACCTCCCCCTATCCCCGTAACCCAGTAACCCCACCTAAACTTTTTGGACACTAAGGGCAATTTAGCATGGCCAATCCACCCAACCCGCACATCTTTGGACTGTGGGAGGAAACCGGAGCACCCGGAGAAAACCCACGCAGACACTGGGAGAAAGTGCAAACTCCGCACAGACTGGGGCTGGTTTAGCACACTGGGCTAAATCGCTGGCTTTGACAGCAGACCAAGACAGGCCAGCAGCACGGTTCAATTCCAGTGCCAGCCTCCCCGAACAGGTGCCGGAATGTGGCGACTAGGGGCTTTTCACAGTAACTTCGTTTGAAGCCTACTTGTGACAATAAGCAATTTCCATTCATTTATTTTAATTTCATTTCAGAGAGTGACCCAAGCCGGGAATCAAACCTGGGACCCTGGGGCTGTGAAGTAACTTTGCTAACCACTGTGCTACTGTGTCCCCTAGCTAACTATTGGCCAAGAAACCAGGCAAACTTCCAAGCTGTCCTGCAAATAATGTCATGGTATTTTTATGAGGGCACATATGACCTCAGTGTATCATCTGATGAGAAAGATTGCACACCTGACAGTGCAGCACTCCCCATGTACCACACTGAAGCGTCAGTTTATAACCATGTGCTCAGAACTTTGGGAGTTTTGCACTTTCTCCCCGTGTATGCATGGGTCTCACCCCCACATCCCAAAGATGTGCAGAGTAGGTAAATTGGCCACGCTAAATTGTCCCTTAGTTGGAAAAAAAATAATTGGGCATTTTAAAATTGAAAAAAAACTTTGGGAGTAGAGTTTGAATCCAGAACTGTATGACTTAGAAGTGATGATATCATCACTTACAGGACATAAAGAGGCCACATGACCCATTATATGTTTATTGCCTCTCTCAAGGAATTATCCACCTGGACTCATTCTCTTTACCCTTTACCAAATAGCCTTTAAATATATAAAATTGGCCACTCCCCTAGCCAAGCTGTTCCAGTACAGCTACAACACTGGCATCTACCCAACAATGTGGAAATTGTACAGTATTGTCCTGTAGACAAAAAGCAGGACAAATCTAACTGGCCAATTACCACCCCATCTCGATCATCAGTAAAGTTGTGGAAAGGGTCATCAACAGTGCTATCAAGTGGCACTTGCTTAGTAATAACCTGTTCACTCACACTTAATTTGGATTCTGCCAGAATCACCCAGCTCCTGACCTCATCACAGCCTTGGTTCAAACATGGACAAAAGAGCTGAACCTTGACATCAAGGCGTCGTTGACTGAGTGTGGAGTCGAGGAGCCCTAGCAAAACTAGTCAGTGAGAATCTAGGAGAAAACTCTCTACTGGTTGGGCTTCTACCTAAAACAAAGGAACATGATTGTGCTTTTTGGAAGTCAATCATCACATTCACTGCAGCTGTTCCTTCGGGTAGCGCCCTTGGCCAAACTATTTTCTGCTGCTCCATCAATGACCTCCCTTCCATCATAAAGGTCAAAAGTGGGGACATTCGCTGATGGATGATTGCACAATGTTCAGCACCATTTGCAACTCCTCAGACACTAAAGCAGTTCATGTCCAAATGCAACAAGACCTGAACAATATCCAGACTTAGGGTGAGAAGTGGTAATTAACATTCATGCCACAGGCACGGTGATGCAGTGGTTAGCACTGTTGCTTCTTGGCGCCGAGGACCCGGGTTCAATCCTGGCCCCGGGTCACTGTCTGTGCGGAGTTTGCACATTCTCCTCATGTCTGCGTGGGTCTTACCCCCACAACCCAAAGATATGCAGGGTAGGGGAATTTGCCAAGCCAAATTGACTTTTAATTGGGAAAAATTGGGTACTCTAAATTTATAAAAGTAAACATTCGTGCCACACAAGTGCCAAGCAATGACCATTTCAAACAAGAGAGAATCTAATGATTACCCCTTGACATTCAATGGCATTCAATTACCAGGATTGAATCCCACACTATCAACATCCTAACCCTTGACCGGAAGCTTAACTGGACTAGCCGTTTAAATACTGTGACCACAAGAGCAGGTCAGAGGCGAGGTATTCTGGGACAAGTAGCTCACTTCCTGAATCCCCAAAGCCTGTTCGCCATCTACAAGACACAAGTCAGGAATGTAATGGAATACTCTTCACTTCCCTGGATGAGTGCATATCCAACACTCAAGAAGCTCAGCACCATCCATTAACAAAGCCGCCACTTGATTGACACCCCATCCACAAATATTCACTCCCTCCATCACCGACAAACAGTGGCAGACTTGTGTACCATCTACAAGACGCACTGCAGGAACTCACCAAGGCTCCTTCGGCAGCATCGTCCAATCCCATACCGCTACCACCCAGAAGGATACCGGCAATAGATAAAAGGGAACAGCACATGTTTAGCTCCAAGCCACTCATTAACCTGACTTGGACCTATATCGTAGTTCATTTACTGTCCCTGGGTCAAGATCCTGGAACACCCTCCCTCACATCGCTCTGGCCGTACCTGCACGACATGGGCTGCAGCGATTCAAGAAGGCAGCTCACCACCACCTTCCTTTCTTTAAATAAATTTAGAGTACCCAATTCATTTTTTTGCAATTAAGGGGCAATTTTAGCGTGACCAATTCACCTACTCTGCACATCTTTGGGTTGTGGGAATGAAACCCACGCAAACACTGGGAGAATGTGCAAACTCCACACGGACAATGACCCAGAGACGGGATTTAACCTGGGACCTCGGCATTGTGAGGCAGCAATGCTAACCACTGTGCCGCCCACCACCACCTTCCTAAGGGCAATTAAGGATGGGCAACAAATGCTGGCCAAGCCCACATTCTCTAAATGACTAATAAAAAAAAATTAATAATATATAAAACAGTCCTAACGTTTAAACAGATTATTCTGAGACACATGGAAAGATTGAGATTGACATCAAATTATTAGCATAT
This sequence comes from Scyliorhinus torazame, assembly GCF_047496885.1. Lineage (NCBI taxonomy): Eukaryota > Metazoa > Chordata > Chondrichthyes > Carcharhiniformes > Scyliorhinidae > Scyliorhinus > Scyliorhinus torazame. The sequence goes on along the minus strand of NC_092715.1, from coordinate 46,168,121 downwards.
AAGAACTTACTGCATTGCCGTATTTTAAGAAGATGGAATGATAAATTTTATGACCTGAAACCTCAGATCTGATGATTCCAACACTTGTTTGCTGGAGGTGGCTAATTGTTTCAAAAGCGACCAATGGAGCTATTTAATAATTCCACTAATTGGAGCAGCATACACTGATGCATAACTAAAGAGCAGAGATTTATAGAGAATCAGCCCACTGGCACTTCAACTGGTCATTCATGCCATTGCTGCACGAGGCAGCTTGATGTGCACAAAGTGGTCGCTGTACTTGCCTAAATAACATCAAAGCATAATAATGTACTATATGTAAGGCACTTGGAGGGACCCCCGAGAGATGTGACAAGAGATGCTTCCGACAAAAATGCTGAAGCCTCAAGCTTTTATCTTTTTATTTTAGTTCTAAGTGCTTCTGGATGTTTTATACACAACATTACACAATGAAGAGCAGGTATTAAAGCCAGTTTCTGCAAATATTTTATGTTTATTGGTTACAGAGGCCCACATCATGGAGTCTCTGGGGCCACCCATAATATTTGAATCCACGTTTCCACTCTCATTTGCATGTGTGTCAAGTTCCTCACACTGATAGCTCTTGATGCTCCGAGTTAGGATTTATCTACCAATGTAAGCATTGTTAGCAAATTCTTCCAAATCTCCAGGCCCAGAAAAGTTCAAACAGGACCAACCGTGCAAAGATGTATAAATGGGATTGAGTCGAAAGCCATGTTGGCAGTGTTTAGGGTTGCCTGTGGCCATGAAATGCAGTTCAGATATCCCTACTACAAGGAATAAAGCATCTGAATTCAGCTGCCATTGACAACAACGCTCATATTTTACAATATCACCCAAGTCCCTTTATGTGTTCTGCATTGCAATGCACTTCCAGCTACGTGCTGGCCGGCAAGATTCACACAAACAGTAAATAGTTTAAGACTGTTAAGCAAATTGTGGAACAGAAATTGTCTAAATAGGCACTCCTTATGGAAGCCAAATTAGAACTAAGATACACTACAATATATTGCACAAATGTGCTACATGATTACATGTTCTCCAGCGCCTTTTATCCAGAAAAGCGAGAATAGTTATTACCATAATTTGTTTCAGATTTACCTGTAATGGATGCCTCTGTCAGTCATAAGACTCATTAGGTCACTCATTATGCCCCACGGGGATGACACAAAAACAGGATTCAGCAGTAATTAAGCCAATCAACAATAATGTGTATCATTACTTTTCCATGATTCAGGCACAGAACGGTCCAAACTATCAATATGTTGTCCAAGTGTCCAAATTACTGTTTCATTCCACATTTCCTTTAGTTTGTGTGTTTAATGTCATACGAGTTATTTATGGCGCCCCTGTCTCTCTATAAGCAGCTGGTAAACAGTGTCAAACAGGAGGCCTCCAGCAGCACAGTTTCTGCGTCAATCATGCAGCCCTCCATTTGAACGCAGTTTCGGGATTAGCCTCAGAAACTGCATTGACACCTTCACGTTATTTAGAACCAGTGCAGATGGCTGAACCTCTGATGGGACATGGTCCTGCAAATGTGACAATGCAAATATCGCTAGCAACAGTGCATGGCTAGCCAGTAACATTAGGAATGATAATGTGGATGGAGGCAAAGCCCCCCAGCCTGGAGGCCTGGATAAATGATATGGCTGGGTTCATAAAGTTGGAGAGGATTAAGTTCGCCTTGAGAGGGTCTGCGCAGGGGTTCGACAGGCGGTGGCAACCGTTCCTAGACTATCTCGCGGAGCGTTAGAGGAAGGTCGGCCAGCAGCAGCAGCAACCTTGTTGGGGGGGGGGAGGTGGAGGGGACGTCCTGGGAGGGGGGGGGGGGGGGAAGGGGGGACTGCCTGGGAGGGTGGATGAGCAAGAGATAACATGAAGGGTTGGGGAAACTGGCACGTACGGGTGAGGGCCAGTGTACAAAGCTGTGTAAAGATATCATTTTGCCATGTATATATCTTGCTCTGCGCGATTTCTCAGGTTTTTTTTGTGATGAAGGGGGGGGGGGGTTATTGTTTGTAAGGGAGAAAAATTGTGTTAAAAAACATTAATAAATATATTTAAAAAAAAACATTAGGAATGATAGTAAAAGTTTCTTTGAATACATTAAAAACAAACGGGAGGCAAAAGTAGACATTGGGCCGCTCCAAAATGACGCTGGTAATCTAGTGATGAGAGACAAGGAAATAGCTGAGGAACTAAATAAGTACTTTGCGTCAGTCTTCACAGTAGAAGACATGAGTGATATCCCAACAATTCAGGAGAGTCAGGGGGCAGAGTTGAATACGGTAGCCATCACAAAGGAGAAAGTGCTAGAGAAACTAAGAGGTCTAAAAATTGATAAATCTCCGGGCCCAGATGGGCTACATCCTAGAGTTCTAAAGGAGATAGCTGAAGAAATAGTGGAGGCGTTAGTTATGATCTTCCAAAAGTCACTGGAGTCAGGGAAAGTCCCAGAGGATTGGAAAATCGCTGTTCTAATCCCCCTGCTCAAGAAGGGAACAAGGAAAAAGATGGAAAATTATAGGCCAATTAGCCTAACCTCGGCTGTTGGCAAGATTCTAGAATCCATTGTTAAGGATGAGATTTCTAAATTCTTGCAAGTGCAGGGTCGGATTAGGACAAGTCAGCATGGATTTAGTAAGGGGAGGTCGTGCCTGACAAACCTGTTAGAGTTCTTTGAAGAGATAACAAATAGGTTAGACCAAGGAGAGCCAATGGATGTTATCTATCTCGACTTCCAAAAGGCCTTTGATAAGGTGCCTCACGGGAGACTGCTGAGTAAAATAAGGGCCCATGGTATTCGAGGCAAGGTACTAACATGGATTGACGATTGGCTGTCAGGCAGAAGGCAGAGAGTTGGGATAAAAGGTTCTTTTTCAGAATGGCAACCGGTGACGAATGGTGTCCCGCAGGGTTCAGTGTTGGGGCCACAGCTGTTCTCTTTATATATTAACGATCTAGATGACGGGACTGGGGGCATTCTGGCTAAGTTTTCCGATGATACAGAGATAGGTGGAGGGGCAGGTAGTATGGAGGAGGTGGGGAGGCTGCAGAAAGATTTAGACAGTTTAGGAGAGTGGTCCAAGAAATGGCTGATGAAATTCAACATGGGCAAGTGCGAGGTCTTGCACTTTGGAAAAAAGAATAGAGGCATGGGCTATTTTCTAAACGGTGACAAAATTCATAATGCTGAAGTGCAAAGGGACTTGGGAGTCCTAGTCCAGGATTCTCTAAAGGTAAACTTGCAGGTTGAGTCTGTAATTAAGAAAGCAAATGCAATGTTGTCATTTATCTCAAGAGGCTTGGAATATAAAAGCAGGGATGTACTTCTGAAGCTTTATAAAGCATTAGTTAGGTCCCATTTAGAATACTGTGAGCAATTTTGGGCCCCACACCTCAGGAAGGACATACTGGCACTGGAGCGGGTCCAGGGGAGATTCACACGGATGATCCCAGGAATGGTAGGCCTAACATACGATGAACGTCTGAGGATCCTGGGATTATATTCATTGGAGTTTAGGAGGTTGAGGGGCGATCTAATAGAAACTTACAAGATAATGAATGGCTTAGAGAGGGTGGACGTAGGAAAGTTGTTTACATTAGCAGGGGAGACTAGGATCCGGGGGCACAGCCTTAGAATAAAAGGGGGTCACTTTAAAACAGAGATGAGGAGAAATTTCTTCAGCCAGAGAGTGGTGGGTCTGTGGAATTCATTGCCACAGAGGGCGGTGGAGGCCGGGACGTTCAGTGTCTTTAAGACAGAAGTTGACAAATTCTTGATTTCTCGAGGAATTAAGGGCTATGGAGAGAGAGCGGGTAAATGGAGTTGAAATCAGCCATGATTGAATGGTGGAGTGGACTTGATGGGCCGAATGGCCTTACTTCCGCTCCTTTGTCTTATGGTCTGATGTGGACTTGGTTCGGGTCAGGTGTTGAAGCAAACAGAGCCATTCCTTTCCTTCTCCTTGCGTTGAGCCACACGGACCTGAAACGTTAACACTGTTCCTTTCTCCACGGATGCTGCCAGACCTGCTGAGTTTTTCCAACATTTTCAGTTTGTATTTCAGATTTCCAGTGTCTGCAGTATTTTGCTTTTGTTTTAATAAACAATTTTATTGAGGTATTTTTGGCATTGTAAACAGTTACAGTGTACAGTAATGTGCAAATATCAACAAAAACATAGTGCAAATAACCAATCCTCTCTCATAAACAGTACCCGCCTATTTATCCCCCCTATTCTACTCTAATCTACCCCCCCCCCCGCTGACGTTTAATTCCCCACAAAGAAGTTGATGAATGGTTGCCACCTTCGGGCGAACCCGAATAAAGATCCTCGCAAGGCGAACTTAATTTTTTCCAGACCAAGAAAGCTCGACATGTCCGAGAGCCATACTTAGTTCTTCGGGGGCTTTGAGTCCCTCCATGCCAGCAGTATGCGTCGTCGGGCTACCAGGGAAGCAAAGGCCAAGACGTCGGCCTCATTCTCCTCCTGGACTCCTGGGTCTTCCGAGACCCCAAAAATTGCCACTACTAGACTCATCACCACCCTTGTTTTCAGTACCTGGGACATGATGTCCGCAAATCCCTCCCAGTATCTCCGAAGTTTTGGGCATGCCCAAAACATGTGGACGTGATTCGCTGGTCCTCCCGCACATCTAGCACACTTGTCTTCCGCCCAAAAATATTTGCTCATCCGGGCCACCGTCATGTGGGCCCGGTGGACGACCTTGAACTGAATCAGGCTGAGCCTAGCATATGTTGCAGTTGAATTTACCCTCCTCAGGGCTTCCGCCCATACCCCGTCCTCCATCTCCTCGCCGAGTTCCTCCTCCCACTTGAGCTTCAGTTCCTCTGTCTGGGACTCCTCCCCTTTCATGAGTTCTTGGTAAATATCCAAGACTTTCCCTTCTCCTACCTCTCCCCTGGAAATTACTCTATCCTGGATCCCATTTGATGGGAGGCGTGGGAAGGATGGGACCTGTCTGTGTATGAAGTCATGCACTTGCAAGTGCCTTAAGTCATTCCCCCTTACTAGATTGAATTTCTCCTCCAAGGCCCTCATGCTCGCGAAGCTCCCCCCAAGAACATATCACCCATCCTCCCCACCTCCGCCCGCCGCCATGCTCGGAATCCACTGTCCATGCTCCCGGGGGCGAATCGGTGGTTGTCGCATAATGGAGATCAGCCCGATGTTCCACCCCACCTACATATTTCCTCCACTGGCCCCAGATCCGCAGGGCTGCCACCAGTACCGGGCTGGTGGAGTACCTGGCCGGCGGGAGCGGTAGGGGAGACCTGACCAGGGCTACCAAACTGGTGCCCGTATTTTGCTTTTTTTTAATAGACTAGAACAAAGAACAAAGAAAAGTACAGCACAGGAACAGGCCCTTTGGCCCTCCAAGCCCGTGCCGACCATGCTGCCCGACTAAACTACAATCTTCTACACTTCCTGGGTCCGTATCCCTCTATTCCCATCCTATTCATGTATTTGTCAAGATGCCCCTTAAATGTCACGATCGTCCCTGCTTCCACCACCTCCTCCGGCAGCGAGTTCCAGGCACCCATTATCCTCTGTGTAAAAAAACTTGCCTCGTCCTCTAAATCTCGCAGCTGAATGCTCAGGGCTGGTTCCTCCCGTCTACCAGCAGCGCTTTCATGGGCGGTGCACCCTTGCTGGCAGAAGGATTCTCCATTCCCGCCACCTACCAATTGGATTTCCCAGGCACCCACTACCCTCTGTGTAAAAAACGTGCCTCGTACATCTCCTCTAAACATTGCCCCTCGCACCTTAAACCTATGCGCCCTAGTAATTGACCCCTCTACCCTGGGGAAAAGCCTCTGACTATCCACTCTGTCTCTGCCCCTCATAATTTTGTGGACCTCTATCAGCTCGCCCCTCAACCTCTGTCGTTCCAATGAGACCAAACTGAATTTATTCAACCGCTCCTCATAGCTAATGCCCTCCACACCAGGCAACATTCTGGTAAATCTCTTCTACACTCTCTCTAAATCCGCCACATCCTTCTGGTAGTATGGCAACCAGAATTGAACACTATACTCCAAGTGTGGCCTAACTAAGGTTCTAATTCACTAGTTCACTTTCCCTGATCCTCACAGCAATCGACTTGTTTCCTTTTTGAGTTTCAAACATGTTGGATCAAATATCTTTGATGGAAAAAGATAACTCGCACCCAGGGTGATATTCCTTCAGAATCAGTGGTACAGCAGCATAGCACGGATCACAAGATTGGTGGTGCTGAGGGAAAACCACTTGGCCCATTGCAGCTAATGCAGAAAATTAGATGTTTGTCTTCTCATCACAGCATCAAACTGTGTAAATTGAAATTTGAAAGAAGCTCTACGTCTTGGAAATCTGAGACACCATTTGCTATTGTGACTAAATCTTTCCGCTTTCCGGCATGCAGCTCAAAGACACTAGAGCTGCTGCCCCAGTGCTCGGAGGGGGGAGGGGTGCGGGGGGGGGGGGGCACCAATCAGAGGGGTTGGGCCTGGCCGGGGAACTCAAGTACTCCAGGTTGAGGGTCACCCCTGGGTCCTGAGGGGTGGGGGTGGGGGGAGGTGGGGGGGGGGGTGGCTGGCTGATAGGCTTTTCATCTGTGAAGCCTTCAAGTCACAGTGCAGCTATTGGACCATACGTTTGGTTTGCAGTTCCTGCAGATACGAAGGGACAGAATTTCAGGCACCAACACTGCTTGAGATAAAACATCATTAACAGGGTAATTGGTGTGTAGAGCTTCACGACGAACATAGAATCCATCGAATCCTTACAATGAAAAAGGAGGCCATTCAGCCCGCCAAATCTGCACTAACTCTCTGAAAGAGTACTCTACCTCGGCCCACTCCCCCGCCCTATCCCCGCAACCCTGTGCATTGATCATGGAAAATCCACCTAACCTGCACATCTTTGGACTGTGGTAGGAAACTGGAGCAGCCGGAGGAAAGCCATGCGGACCAGGGAGAGAACGCGTAAACTCCACACAGACAGCCACCCAAGGCCGGAGTCGAACCCGGGCCCTTGGCTCTGTGAGGCAGCAATGCTAACCACTGTGCCACCGTGCTGCCCTTGATATTCCAAACAGCCACCTTAGTGTGTTACAGAACATTGAGGTGAGCTGCAACTTCCTGATATTGTCGTTCAAGTGTAATTTTTGCAGAATTTGCACTGTGCTGTTCCCATCACAAACTGCTACAGGGGATTGTCAGCTGGCAAACATCTCATTGAAACGCTGCAGAATCTAAAATCATATTGAGTAATCCAGCCGCATGTTCTTATTGGCAACAGGTGAGCTTGCTCCGGAGATTCTTGACCAACATTCGGTGGATGGGCTTTGTGGATGCTTTTACTGCTGGCTTAACAACTGATGCAAATCTTTCTTGAATAAACACAATCTGCTACATCAATAAATAACTGTTCAGGTATATTTGCCAACTTCATGGCACTGAGGACCCGGGTTTGATCCCGTCTCCGGTTACTGCCGTGTGGAGTTTGCACATTCCCCCGTGTCTGCCCGGTCTCACCTCTACAACCCAAAGGTGTGCAGGGTAGGTGGATTGGACATGCTAAATTGCCCCTTAATTGGAAAAAAAAACGAATTGGGTACTTTAAATAAAACAAAAAATAATATTTGCCAGCTTCATCTACTTTACTTTCATCTCCACCTATCTCTCACCATCACATGGGTCAACTTTTCCCTTCTTTGACTTCTGTTCTCCATTTATGGGAATAGGTAATCAATTAATATTCATAGTAAGCCCACTGACTCCACCAGCTACCTTGAATACATTTCCTCTCACCCTCCACCATTCTCCCAGTTTCTTTATCTCTGTTGCATCTGTTTTGATAATGCAACCTTCCATAACAGAATTTCTGATATGTCTTCCCCATTGCTCAAGGATTCCACATCCCCTAACCCATCTCCAACTCTCCCACACCCTCACTGTCTGGTTGACAGGGCCCTTAACTGTATCCAATCCATTACTGCTCTTAACTCTTCCCTTCCCTCCCAGAACTGTGCCACCAACCTCCGCCATTCCTGCGGCTTCCAGCACGACACTGGCACCAAATGGGTTGGAGTTTAAGTAAATGAAAGGGAGAGAAAGTACAAAAGAACATCTTCCCCATGCCTGTCAGGATTCGATCGGGGCCATTCCATCTGCGACACACTGGTGCAAATCTCAATCAATCCCAACATCTCGTGCTCTTCCCAGGGCACCTTTTCATTCAAATACAGGAGCTGCATCATCAGCCTTTTAACTTCCTCACTACCCAAAGCCCCAAACACTCTTTCCAGGCGAAGCAGTGATTGACGTGTATTTCTTGCAATTTAGTGTAATGTAGTCGCTGCTCACAATGGGGTCTCCTCTTACACTGGGGAGACCAAATACAGATTGGGCTATTGCTTTTCAGACCATCCCCGAGCGTCCAATGGCTTGCCATTTCAATTCACCACCTTGGTCTCATACAAAGAACAAAGAAAAGTACAGCACAGCAACAGGCCCTTCGGCCCTCCAAGCCTGTGCCGACCATGCTGCCCGTCTAAACTAAAACCTTCTACACTTCCGGGGTCTGTATCCCTCTATTCCCATCCTATTCATGTATGTGTCAAGATATCATGCGGATATCTCCGCCATCGGCCTGCTGAAGTGTTTTATTGAAGCTTAACGCAAGCTCGAGGAACAGCACCTCATCTTTACAGCCCCCTGGACTCAACATTCTGACTTCAACAATTTCAGGCTGTAATTTCCGCCTTGTTTTTCATGCTTTTGCTTTCGGACCCAGCTGTTCATTATTCTGCCATTCACACCCACTCCAGGGAATCGTTGGTTTCTTCACTACAACCATCAACACTCACTTTCCCTTTTGTGGGAGCGATTGTTGTCATTGCACCATGCCACTAAGTTCTCAACGACGAGTCAGAGCACAGGAGGGAGAAAGAGAAGCTAGCGGCATGGTACAATGACAACAATCTCTCTCTCAATGTCAGCAAAGGTTCTGGTCATCGACTTCAGGAAGCAAAGTGTCATCCACACCCTGTCTGTATGAATGGTGCTGAGATGGAGAAGGATGACAGCTTCACATTCCTCGGTGTAAGCATCACCAACAATCTGTCCTGGTCCACCCACGTCGATGCTACAACTAAGAAAGCACAATAGCACCTGTACGTCCTCAGCAAATGTCCACAATGACTCTTTCCAATTAAAAAAAAAGATTGAATTTTTCCAATTAAGGAGCAAATTTGGCGTGGTAAATCCACCTATCCTGCACATCTTTGGGTTGTGGGGGTGAGACCCACGCAGACACGGGGAGAATGTGCAAACTCCACACGGACATGACCCGGGGCCGGGATCGAACCTGGGTCCTCAGCGCCATGAAGCAACAGTGCTAACCACTGCTCCACCGTGCTGCCCTAACCTTACCAATTTTTATAGATGTACCGTAAAAAGCATCCTATTTTGCTGCAGCACAGCTTGGTATGGCAACTGTTCGGCCCAAGATCATAAGAAACAAAGAGAGTCGTGAGCTTATCCCAGTCCATCACACAAACCCGCCTCCCATCCATTGACTCTGTCTTCACTCCTGCTGCCTTGGGAAAGCGGGCAGCATAATCAAAGACTGCTCCCACCCAGGTTATTCTCTCTTCCAACCTCTTCCATCAGGCAGAAGATACAAAAGTTTGAGAACACGTACCAATAGATTCAAAAACAGTTTTCCCCCGCTGTTACCAGACTCCTGAATGGCCTTCTTATGGACTGAACTGATCTACCTCTGCATCTTCTCTACATTTGTAGCCCTATATTCCGTATGCATCACCCAATGTCTATGTTTATGTATTTACATTGTGTATTTATATGTTCAATGTTTTCACGTTTGGAGCAATCTGTCTGGACTGTACGCAGAACAATACTTTTCACTGTACCTCGATACACGCGACAATAAATCTGAATCTAAATCATGAAACCTTTGTCAGCTAAACTCTCTGTCCCTCACTCCACCCATAAGAACATAAGAACTAGGAGTAAGCCACCTGGCCTCTCGAGCCTGCTCCGCCGTGCAATGAGATCATGGCTGATCTTTTTTGGACTCAGCTCCACTTTCCGGCCCGAACACCATAACCCTTAACCCCTTTATTCTTCAAAAAACTATCTATCTTCATCTTAAAAACATTTAATGAAGGAGCCTCAACTGCTTAACTGGGCAAGGAATTCCATAGATTCACAACCCTTTGGGTGAAGAAGTTCCTTCTAAGCTCAGTCCTAAATCTACTTCCCCTTATTTTGAGGCTATGCCCCATAGTTCTGCTTGACCCGCCAGTGGAAACTGCCTGCCCGCATCTATCCTATCTATTCTCTTCATAATTTTATACGTTCTATACGATCCCCCCCGCATCCTTCTAAATTCCAATGAGTACAGTCCCAGTCTACTCAACCTCTCCTCATAATCCAACACCTTCAGCTCTGGGATTAACCTAGTGAATCTCCTCTGCACACCCTCCAGCGCCAGTACGTCCTTTCTCAGGTAAGGAGACCAAAACTGAACACAATACTCCAGGTGTGGCCTCACTAACACCTTATACAATTGCAGCATAACCTCCCTAGTCTCAAACTCCATCCCTCTAGCAATGAAGGACACAATTCCATTTGCCTTCTTAACCACCTGTTGCACCTGTAAACCAACTTTTTGCGACTCATGCACTAGGACACCCAGGTCTCTGCACAGCAGCATGTTTTAATATACTATCATTTAAATAATAATCCCTTTTGCTATTATTCCTACCAAAATAGATAACCTCGTATTTGTCAACATTGTATTCCATCTGCCAGACCCTAGCCCATTCACTTAACCTATCCAAATCCCTCTGCAAAGTTCCGGTATCCTCTGCACTTTTTGCTTTACCACTCATCTTAGTGTTGTCTGCAAACTTGGACACATTGCACTTGGTTCCCAATTCCAAATCATCTATGTAAATTGTGAACAATTGTGGGCCCAACACTGAACCCAGAGGGACACCACTAGCTACTGATTGCCAAACAGAGAAATACCCATTAATCCCCACTCTTTGCTTTCTATTAATTAACCAATCCTCCATCCATGCTACTACTTTATCCTTAATGCCATGCATCTTTATCTTATGCAGCAATCTTTTGTGTGGCAGCGTGTCAAAAGCTTTCTGGAAATCCAGATATACCGCATCCATTGGCTCCCCGTTATCTACCGCACTGGTAATGCCCTCAAAAAATTCCACTAAATTAGTTAGGCACGACCTGCCCTTTATGAACCCATGCTGCGTCTGCCCAATGGGACAATTTCCATCCAGATGCCTCGCTATTTCTTCCTTGATGATAGATTCCAGCATCTTCCCTACTACCGAAGTTAAGCTAACTGGCCTATAGTTACCCGCTTTCTGCCTACCTCCTTTTTTAAACAGTGGTGTCACGTTTGCTAATTTTCAATCTGCCGGGACCACCCCAGAGTCTAGTGAATTTTGGTAAATTATCACTAGTGCATTTGCAAATTCCCTAGCCATCCCTTTGAACATTCTGGGATTCATTCCATCAGGGCCAGGAGACTTGTCTACCTTTAGCTCCATTAGCTGGTCCATCACTACACCCATTACAGATATTCCCTTTTGTTGCCCTCCCTTTCATTTGCTTAAAATCAAACACGTTTCTATCTCAGCCTCAGCCTTAAAGGTTACCTCTGTTCCTCTCTCCACAGATGCTGCCAGACCAGCTGAGTATTTACAGTATTTTCTGTTTTTATTTCAGATTTCCAGCATCTGCAGTATTTTGCTTTTTATTTTTGCCACCTATTTGCTGCAGCATCGATCATTCTCATATTTGTGATCCAGAAGGGGGTAGTTTAAATGAATTGTTCTTTTTTTTAAAAAAAAAGCTTTTTGCTTCCTTCTTTTATCTTTCCCTCTCTTTGATTTAACGCTAACTGCAGCAAACTGCAGGTCAGAGCAACTGTTAACCCACAAAGCCAAGGGCAAAAAGCTGAGAAATAAAATAAAAGCAGAAAATGCTGGAAAATCTCAGCAGATCTGGCTGCATCTGTGGAGTGAGAAGCTGGGTTACTGTTTTAAACCCGTATGGCTCTGCTTCAAGAGCTGGGAATTGGGATTTGGCTGAATGATGTCTACTTGGTGTCCAGCTTGACCAAGTGGCTTCCCACGCTGTACATTTCTGTGATTCTATGGGCGGAATTTTGTAATCCTTCTACGACGAGGGGCCACAAAATGCACCGCTCATAGGCCCACTGATTCTGGCGCAACCGGAAAATCCCACCGGTGGGAAGAAGCCATAAAGTTCCGCCCCGGGCAGCACGGTGGCGCAGTGGGATAGCTCTGCTGCCTCACAGCACCGAGGTCCCAGGTTCGATCCCAGCTCTGGGTCACTGTCTGTGTGGAGTTTGCACATTCTCCCCGTGTTTGCATGGGTTTTGCCCTCACAACCCAAAGATGCTCAGGCTAGGTGGATTGGCCATGCTAAATTGCCCCTTAATTGGAAAAAATGAATTGGATACTCTAAATTTATTTTTAAAAATAAAAATAAATAAAATTCCGCCCCACAGTCTCTGCCAACCAAAGTAAAGCAACCTTTTTCGGTCGACTAGGTACATTTTTCTTGCACTTCTTGTTGATTTCTCCTGACATTTCCAAGCTGAACATCAATCGTATTATTTCAAATGCGCTTCTCAGTGAAACGTCGGAGGGAAAGGGACACAGAAATTAGTGGGAAAGAAGATGCATTGTAGCCGAGAGAGAATGCTGGACTAGAGTTTGGAAAGTCGATGAGATGGACACTCCCCTCATGGCCAATGGAAGTCTCTTGTATTTGCCTCATGTTATTCCCTTTGAGGCTCTGCAATTGCAATTTGATTGCATCTCTGCTTACTTTCTGCTGTATAATTATGTGACTTTAGCAGCTCCAGGTAGGATCATTTCAATCAGAGTGAAGCAGATTTCATGTAGTTACACTGTAATTGTAATTTCTCTGCAAACCAGGCTTTGGATCATTCTAACAAATGCAATTTTACTAGTGTCTTGCCAATCAACTTGCGAGTGTGACCACTTAAGGGCAGTCCACTAGCTACCTGTATCCTGGATATTATATGCTTCAACATTTAAAAAATGGAATGTAATTTATGTTGATTACTGAGAGGTTTTTTTTTTGGTAAAATGGTTGAATGAACTGAATAAAATTGACTTGTTATTTTGACGTTGAAAGCAAGGTGGCTTTGGAACTACTGAAAACTTTCAGCACATCCTCATTTAATATGCTTTCAATAGTTCGAGCAGATTTTTCAGGTATAGTAAGAAACTGCTATCAGCATGTAAAAGGCTTTGGAGTATGACCACACCTTTGGCAGGTCATTAATGTAACAAAGGGGCTGTAATGGTCCTCAAAGACACCAATTTGAGCAGTACTTAAAGAAGATGTATTCTTACTCCTTTGATGTATGCTATCCAGCAGTGAAGCAAAACACAGTATGGTCCTGTCAGATAAACCAAACTCTTGTCATTATTGGATGCTTTGATTTACTGTCTTAAAAGTTTCCTTTAAGCCACGTTTTCATATTACAGAGCACAGACAGTGGCAATCGTGACAGATATCCTCTATTGGTCGCACTGCTGAGGATAAACAGAGAGCTAGCAGCATTTTGTTCCCACTGAAATATTCAAGCTAAACATGGGTACCCAGCCCTGCTTTGCAATCAGGTCTAAAAATTGTATTGCAATGCTCAACTGGTCCACGGAGATCCTTCTTTCCATACGGAAACAAAGGACTTAAAGGTGCTTAAAAATTGCAACACATCCTTCGATTGTAATGTGAACATAAAGGTCATGAGCCAAGAAAAGCTGTTGGATGCATGATGGGGGGTTAGGGGTCAGGTGGAGGGTTTCCGAGCTTGTTTCCATTCCAGCTTACATTCACAGCACCGGGAGGTGATTCCTTAATTCTTAAGCCCGTGGGTTATCCAGAAGGTGGAGTACCAGAAGGCTGGTGTCTCTGGCGTCTCTCCTTGGAAATGTTGATTCACGATCCCCAGTCTTCTTGAAGGAGGAAGAGGGCTCCATTTTTGAGAGGGCCTTCACTCCAGCGAGTTACCATCGATACAGTGTACAGCTAGTGCTACAGTTGACACTGTCAACTTGGGTAAGGATAAAATCTAGGAAAGAATAAAACGTCCCAAATCTGACAGTACAGCGTTCAAAAAGGAATAAAGTATTTGGCTGCGTAGTGACGATCATTCAGTTTTTAAAACAAGAAGAACCAGTGTCCATGCATCAGCCTCTATTTAGACCTTAATGTGAATACTGTGCAAAGTTAGTGGTTCAATCACATTGTAGATGACATAGAGACTCCGGAAAAGCTTCAAAAGGTCACTCTAGAGTGCTGATTTTTATTTAAGTCTCTAAAATGTTGAATGGACGAGACTATGCAAGCGTGAACAGACCTAAGAATCACACGGATGTGAAACGTTAACTCTGTTTCTCTCTCCACAGATGCTGCCAGACCCACTGAGTTTTTCCAGCATTTTTTGGTTTTATTTCGGACTTCCAGCATTCGCAGTATTTCTCTTTTCCGAACACACAATTTGATCGGTTCGGGAAATTAGAGGCCATGCACAAAAATGATGCAGGATGGGTCTCAAAAGGCTTTATCTTTCCGCGGAGGTTTATTCATGCTTCGAGTAAGTCACCAACTCATGGGGAGTGCCAATTTGCTACAAAATCTCATAAAGGAGCTGGGAGAGTTCCTGGCGGTGGCTAACATCATGCATATAAAGGGAGGTGGGATGTACTGGGATTCTGGCCAAAAGTGACTGTGCGCCTCGAGATATCTTGGGAAATAAATCCTCCAAATCTTTTTTCTCTGATTTGCCAAGCGTTTTTAAAAAAAACAACTTGATTCTCTGAAGAGATTATTGGTGGGATGGAACACTGGGGACTATGTTTGCCGAGTGACTCCCATGTTTTTGAATGCTCATAAGAATTCCCATACATGAAAAATAAAGATAGCCTTGAATTGTTATTGTTCTTTACATGACCCCAGATGGCTCAAACACTTGGGGAGGGATTCTCCCGCAATTGGCGGGATGGCCCGTCGCCGGCGGCAAGAATGGTGTGAACCAATCCGGTGTCAGGCCAACCGGAACTTGTGGAATCCTCCAGAGGGGCTGGCACCGCGCAACCGACGGCGAAGGGCCGGCGCAAGTTGGCGCAGGCACAGAACCGCCGGCGTGGTTCCACGCATGCGCAGACCGGCTGGCGTGTTCCTGCGCATGCACAGGGGGGTTCTTCTCCATGCCGGCCATGGCAGAACCCTACAGAGGCCGGCGTGGAAGGAAGCAGTGCCCCCACGGTACAGGCCCGCCCGCAGATCGGTGGGCCCCGATCGCGGGCCAGGCCACTGTGGCGGCCCCCCCAAGGGCCAGAACCCCCCGCGCCCCCCCGAGGACTCCACTAGATGGCCTACCAGCCAGGTCCCGCCGTGTGGGTCCATGTCCATTTTACACCGGCGGGACTGGCCAGGACCTGACGGCCGCTTGGCCCATTGGGGCCCGGAGAATAGCCACGGGGGCCGCTGCCAACGGCATCCGACCGGCGTGGCGTAAACCCCGCTCCCGTCTGAAAACCAGCGCCGGAGAATACGGCAGTCAGCGTCGGAGCAGCGGGGCGGGATTCACGCCGCCCCCCAGGGATTCTCCGACCCGGCGGGTGGGTCGGAGAATCCCGCCCTTGATGTCCAATGAATTACTTTTTGAAGTGTATTGTTGTTTGAGGTATAAATATTGTCCTGGACACTAGGGATAATTCCCTTGCCCTTCTTCGAAATTATGTTCTATCAAAAGATAGGAAATAGAAGCAGGAGGAGGCATTTCGGCCCTTCGAGCCTGCTCCGCTATTCATACAACTCAATAGTCTGATCCCACCTTCCCCGATATAATTTGACTCCCTTCGCCCAAAGAGCTGTATCTAACTGCTTCTTGAAAACAGACAATGTTTTGGCTTCAACTACTTCCTGTGCTAACCAATTCCACAGCTTCAACACTCACTGGGTGAAAACATTTCCTTTTTTAAAATAAATTTAGATTACCCAATTCATTTTTTCCAATTAAAGGTCAATTTAGCATGGCCAATCCACCTACCCTGCACATCTTGGGTCGTGGGGGTGAAACCCACGCAAACACGGGGAGAATGTGCAAACTCCACATGGACAGTGACCCAGAGCTGGGATCGAACCTGGGACCTCGGCGCAGTGAGGAAGCAATGCTAATCACTGCGCCACCGTGCTGCCCAAGTGAAAACATTTCTCCTCATCCCTGTCCTTAGAGGTCGACGCCTTATCCTCAGAGTGGGACCCCCTGGTTCTGGACACCCCGCTCCATCAGGAACATCCTTCTTGCATCTACCCTGTTTATTGATAAAATCTGTCGCACATACCAAAGTACAGTGAAATGTATTATTTTGCGCACAGACCTGTCAGATCACTCCATACATATATGTAGAAATACAACATACAAAAATAAATACAACTGTAAAAGGGTAAAATACATAAAAAGATCAATTTAATATATATACGGGCCATTCAAGAGTCTAGTAGCAGCAGGAAAAAAAACAGTTTTTGAATCTGTTGAAATGTGTTCTCAAGCTTTTGTATCTTCTGCCCGATGAAAGAAGCTGGAAAAAGGAATAACCAGGATGGGAGGGGTCTTTGATTATGTTGCCCACTTTGCCAAGGCAGTGAGAAATATAGACAGAGTGAATAGATAAAAGACAGGCTTGCGCAATGGACTGAGCTGTATTCACAACTCTGTGTAATTCTTTACGATCTTGGGCCGAGCAGTTGCCATACCAGGCTGTGATGCAACCAGATAGGATGCTGTCTATGGTGCATCTATAGAAATTGGTAAGAGTCATTGTGGGCATGTTTGTTGGAATTTTATAGGTTTATATGAGATCCCCCCCCCGTCATTCTTCTGAACTTCTGAACAATCCTTACTGACTCAATCTCTCCTCATACGTCCAACCTGCCATCCCAGGAATCAGTCTGGTAGGTTGGGCCAAGTGGAGGTCCTGAAGCTGCAGCGGGGGTGTTGAGAGGGGTCAAAAGATCAGGGCTGCCTTTAAAAATGACGCTGAAAGAAGAGTAGTGTTAGGAAATGAGAGTGGCCTCCAAGAAGAGTTTCTCGCCAAGGCCAAAAGAAACAGCCAAGTGTCATTGAATAGTGGGACCTTTCCCGGCGCTGCAGGCGCGGAGAAACACCCCGCTAAACACGTCGTTCAGAGGACTTTAACTTGAGTCCGCTGAATCGTTCCCAACGTGCTCCTGTCGGAACTGAAGAGAGTGCAATTCGTCTTCCGAAATGCAGGATATGCCGGCGTGAATTGGAAGCAATTCCCATCCTCACTGGTGGCGGAACCGTTGGGTCCGGAATTCGCGTTAAGGAGCCTGACAAGCTGGAGCTGCTTATAGCTCTCCACTCACCACACACTCTCACTCCCGCCACGAAGATGGCCCAGAGAAGACATGTCCCCCTGCCCGATTTCAGGAGCTTGAAGTGGACCCACTGCTCGATGCCAATGAGGAGAGGAGGGGTACCCCCTTCCCCAGGATGGGCCGCGGGCTCAAGCCTGCCCCCCTGAAAAGCACCTGGGAGGAGCTGGCAAATGCAGTCAGTGCTGCCAGCCTCACCAAGAGGAGATACCTAATGATCCTGAGGGGTGGATGTCACTGGTGAGGCCTCTGCTCAGAGCGAGGCAGTGTGCCAGGAAGAGTTCCAAAGGCCATGGTGCAGGTGTCCTTCGGTTGGGGTGAGCTCTGCTGATACCCTGCTTCCTCTGCAGTGGGGCTGTCCTTAATAATAATCTTTATTAGTGTCACAAGTAGGCTGACATTAACACTGTAATGCAGTTATATAACGTGTTTTGATCTGATCTCCATAACTCTGATGACCCTGTTTTGCAGTTACTGTGAAAATCCCCTAGTCGCCACACTATGGCACCTGTTCAGGTCCACTGAGGGAGAATTCAGGATGTCCAATTCACCTATCAAGCACGTCTTGTGGGAGGTAACTGGAGAACCCGGAGGAAACCCACGTAGACACGGGGAGAACGTGCAGAATCCGTACTGACAGTGACCCAAGCTGGGAATCGAACCGGGCTCCCTGGCACTGTGAAGCAACTGTGCTAACCACTGTGCTACCGTGCCACCCCCTCTGAAGAGGGCCAACACCTGGTGGGCCCATGATTGAGCATGGCCATACCCATCCCCTTGATGATACTGCTGGGTATGAGGGTTTTCAGAGGGGTGGCCTGGGTGAGCTCCCACATGCCAAAGGCTCTGAACATTTGCAGCACAGGAGCCTGTAAGTAGCACCAGAGGAGTGCGTTTAAATCACATACTGCAGCAATAGTGGTCTGAGGCAGACCACCCCAATCCCGGGGGGAACAGCCTGAGCCCATGGACCTGGCACCAAGTCATTCCCCGCTACTCCCTCTGTCCCAGGGAGCCACTCCCCAGCAAGCCTGACATGCTTTGAGTGTTTTTGTACACTCTTGCTCCCCCTCAACAGCCATGGAGTCCAAGCCCCGTTTGTAAATTGCACCAATTTGCACCTGTGTGTCTTCCGCCTGAGAGGGGTGGAGCTTTGTGGCGTGTGGACCATGCAGTGCCCAACTTGCTATTGTGATTTAAATCCATGCAAATTATGTTTTTTTTTTAGTAAAGTGAGGGGGGTTCCACGAGTTTCTTAAAAGTATTTTTATTCAACAAACATCGTGACCTACACAAGGACCGGGCACATCTCACCAGGTCCTCTCTTCTTTCGAGTCAGCTCCACACTGGCTGACCTTTTATACCAGTGTTAGTCGGCTAACCCCACCCCCAAGGCGGTGGGGGAGCTTGCATTCCTTTTTAAAAAAAATAATTTTTATTGAAGGTTTTCATAAAATATCAATAACAAAATGAGAAAGAAAAAAGGACCCAACAGGGTTAAGTACAAAACACAATCTAAAAAAGCAACCCCCCAAACCCCTCCCCGCTGTACATGAATAAAAAATTAACATTAACACCCTGACTTAACACAACAGGTATATACACCCCCTCAGACCCTCCAGTGTAAATAACATAAACAAAAATAAAGTAACCCCCCCCCCCCCCACAGAGCTGCTGCTGCCATTGACCACTGTCTATCGTTCTGCCAGACAGTCTAAGAACGGTTGCCACCGCCTAAAGAACCCTTGTACCGACCCTCTCAAGGCGAATTTCACCCTCTCCAATTTAATGAACCCTGCCATATCGCTGATCCAGGATTCCACGCTTGGGGGCCTCGCATCTTTTCACTGAAGGAGAATCCTTCGCCGGGCTACCAGGGACGCAAAGGCCAGAATTCCGGCCTCTTTTGCCTCCTGTACTCCCGGCTCCTCTGCCACCCCAAATATTGCGAGCCCCCAGCCCGGTCTGACCCTGGATCCGACCACCCTCGACACCGTCCTCGCTACGCCCTTCCAAAATTCCTCCAGCGCTGGGCATGCCCAGAACATATGGGTGTGATTTGCTGGGCTCCCTGAGCACCTAACATACCTGTCCTCACCCCCAAAGAACCGGCTCATCCTTGTCCCGGTCATGTATGCCCCGTGCAGCGCCTTAAACTGTATGAGGCTGAGCCTCGCGCACGAAGAGGAAGAATTCACCCTCCCTAGGGCATCTGCCCACGTCCCCTCGTCGATCTCCTCTCCCAACTCCTCCACCCACTTACCTTTCAACTCCACCACCGAGGCCTCCTCCTCCTCCTGCATCACCTGGTAAGTTTCTGAGATCTTCCCCACTCCCACCCACCCCCCCGAGAGCACCCTATCCTGTACTGTGTGTGGCAGTAGCCGCGGGAATTCCACCACCTGCAGTCTGGCAAACGCCCTTCCCTGTAAGTACCTGAAGGTGTTCCCAGGGGGGGAGCCCGTGCTTCTCCTCCAGCTCACACAAGCTCGCGAACTTCCCGTCCACAAACAGGTCCACCAACTTTCGTATCCCTGCCCTGTGCCACCCCGAAAACCCTCCACCTGTTCTTCCTGGGGCGAACCGGTGGTTCCACCGTAATGGGGTCCACGCCGAGGCCCCAACTTCCCCCCTATGCCACCTCCACTGCCCCCAAATTTTGAGGGCCGCCACCACCACCGGGCTCGTGGTATACCTCCTTGGAGGGAGAGGTAGCTGCGCCGTTGCCAGCGCCCCCAGATTCATACCGACACAGGACGCCGTCTCCAGCCTCTTCCATGCAGCCCCCTCCCCCTCCATCACCCACTTGTGCATCATCGTCGCATTGGCGGCCCAGTAGTACCCACAGAGGTTGGGCAGCGCCAGCCCCCCCTATCTCTACTCCGCTCCAGGAACACCCTTCTCACCCTCGGAGTCCCTCGCGCCCACACAAACCCCATTATTCTCTTGTTAACCCGCCTGAAAAAAGCCTTCGGGATAAACATGGGGAGGCACTGGAACAGGAACAAAAACTTTGGGAGCACCGTCATTTTGATTGACTGCACCCTACCCGCCAAGGACAGCGGCAACACGTCCCTCCTCTTGAACTCCTCCTCCATTTGCTCCACCAGCCTTGTAAAGTTAAGCCTATGCAGGGCCCCAGCTTGCATTCCTAATGAGCACAGGGAAACAATTTTCCTCAACTGAATGTGTCAGGTACAGGTTACTGTAGTTTTGCATGGGCCCACCGCAATGGGCCGCGAACTTCACTAATATTGCCAGCGGGGGTCTGGCGCATGACGTTGGACTTGGCGCCGGGCGCAACTCTCGATTTTTCCATTGCGCACTATTCGCCTCCCGATCACAATTCCCGCTGCCAGCGGCAGGAATCGGAGCATTCAGCCCATGATCTTTTATGTTGACTTAATTGGAGCCTTGGTTTAATGTCCCATCTGAAAGACAGCTCCTCGGAGACAGGACTGTACTGCCAGCCTTGATTTTCATAGAATCTATACAGTGCAGAAGGAGGCCATTTGGCCCATCGAGTCTTTACTGACCCTTGGAATGAGTATCTTACCAAGACCCGGTAACCCCATCCAACCTTGGACACAAAGGGACAATATCGCATGGCCAATCCACCTAACCTGCAAATCTTTGGTCTGTGGGAGGAAACTGGAGTACCCGGAGGAAACTCACGCAGACACAGGGAGAAAGTGCAAATTCCACACAGACAGTCAGTCACCTGAGGCCGGAATTGAACCCGGGTCCCTGGCGCTGTGAAGCAGCAGTGCTAACCACTGTGCCAGCATTCCGCACCCTTTGTGCTCAAGCCCGGGGTAGACACTTAAACCAAGAAACATGTGACTCAGAGGCGAGAGAGAGACTCACTGAGTCAGTGTTTCCAAAGCTTGGCCTAAACTCTGGCACAATAGTCATGGGCTTTCATGACCAGTGTTTCTCCAAATTATCTGGAATTACAGCGTAGTTTATATCCATTCACAGAAGTTGGAGATTGTGTGAATCAGACTATTCAGGGAGGTAATGTTCGAGGGCAGCGAAAGCAAATTAAAGGGAGTTCTTTTCCAGTGCCTTCCCATCTTCATTCCTAAGGCCTTTTTCAAGCGGGTGAATAAGATCATCTCGGGATTTGTGTGGGCGAATAAGACCCCGTGAGTAAAGAGAGTGCTCCTGGAACGCAGTCGGGGGGGGGGGGGTGGGCTGGCGTTGCTGAACTTTTGCAGCTACTATTGGCTGGCCAACATAGCCATGATTTGGAAGTGGGTATTGGGGGAGGGGTCGGCATGGGAGCGGTTGGAGGCAGCGTCATGTAAAGGCACCAGTTTGGGAGCGCTGGTAATGGCACCTCGGCCATTCCCGCCGGCCCGTTACTCCACAAGTCCGGTGGTGGTGGCAGCACTGAAGATCTGGGGGCAGTGGAGGAGACACAAGAGGTTGGAGGGCGCGTCGGTCTGGACCCCGATATGTAATAACCACAGGTTTCTACCGGGCAGGATGGATGGCGGGTTCCAGAGCTGGCAGAGAGCAGGTATCAAAAGGATGGGTGACCTGTTTATAGAGGGGAGCTTTCCCAGCCTGCAGGCGCTGGAGGACACATTTAAACTGCTGCCAGGGAATGGCTTTAGATAATTACAAGTGTGGGCCTTCCTGAGAAAACAGGTGGTGGCCTTCCCGCTTCTGCCGCCACAGGGGGATACAGGACAGAGTAGTTTCCGGTACCTGGGTGGGGAAGGGGAAGGTGTCGGACATCAACCAGGAACTACTGGAAGCGGAGGAAACCGCGGTGGAGGAACTTCAGGGAAAATGGGAGGAGGAGTTAGGAGGAGAGTTAGAGCCGGGTCTGTGGGCAGAAGCCCTAAGTAGGGTCAACTCCTCCTCATCATGTGCTAGGCTCAGTTTAATCCAGTTTATGGTGGCCCACCGGGCACACATGACGTTGGCGAGGATGAGTAAGTTTTTCTGGGTAGAAGACAGATGTGTGAGGTGTGCGGGAAGCCCAGCAAACCATGTCCATATGTTTTGGGCATGCCCGAAGCTTGGAGGGTTCTGGCAGGGGTTTGCCAAGGCAATGTCCACGGTGCTAGGTACGCGGGTGGTGCCGAGTCCAGAGGTGGCCATCTTTGGAGTGTCAGAAGACCCGGGAGTTCAGGGAGTGAAAGAGGCCGACATTCTGGCCTTTGCCTCCCTGGTAGCCCGGAGACGGGTCCTTTTAATGTGGAGGGACCCGAAACCCCCGAGTGTAGAGACTTGGGTCAATGACATGGCTGGGTTTCCCAGCCTCGAGAAAATAAAGTTTGCCTTAAGAGTATCAATGCTGGAGTTCTCCCGGAGGTGGCAGTCGTTCGTCGACTTTCTTGGAGAAATTTAAATTGTCGGCAGTAGCAGCTTTCCGGGGTGGGGGGGGGGTTGTTTTACGTTATTCCATGTGGTCTGTGAAGATAGAGCCCATTGGGGAAATGTCTATTTTTCACCATGTTAATGTTTACTGTTCTTTTTCAGTTATTGTGATAAAATTTTACAAATACTTCAATAAAAATATTTTAAAAAATAAAATAAAGGGAGTTCTTTTCACACAAGGATTGTTTGGGGATTATAAGAAATATAACGAAAAGCATGCTATTTTCTAACTCTGGGACTAGCCAGGTGAACATCAGTGGCCTTTTCTGGTTTATTACACTCACATATTCTTATGTACACTTCTCAAGTGGACAAACCAAATGAGTGCGTCCAACTTCAGTACAATACATTGCAAACCAATTAATGATAAAAGATGGTATTTAGTTTCGCCTGGATTTCCAATGCATTCTCATGAAAATAAGAAAAAAATAAATCGTTGGTTTATAGGATAAAGAAGGAATAATTGATTAATGGGCATGATATTCAGGTAGAGATGGATTTGCAGATGTAGGCACTTTGAACAGAAGCAACCATCAGAGCTTCATTTGCATGTAATTAACTAAACACTGTAACCTCTGTGATGTGTGCTGATTAGATTTTTCATGAACAGTTGAGTGTGCAGGCAGCACAGTTATTTAAATAGAGTTTGCATAAACTTCTGTCACTTCCATACAAAAGTAAGTCTAACAAAGCACAGTAGATCAGTTGTCTGGCCCCTTATCGCCAAATGAAAACTCAACGGTGTCTGATGAGAAATTTACAGTAATTCTTTGGCACAGGATATGTTTTATTCGGGCTGCATTTCGATGCCTGTTTGCACTTAGCAAAATCAAAAGATAAACGGTGGCCATGATGGCCTTGTATTTTGAAGTGATTGACCCCCAATATGAGTGGCGGTGGCCGCGCTGGGTCAGTAATAGTGTGCAAGGTATTACCGCTGATCCCTTATTTATTTTAATAGTCAAAACATTATTTCAGAGTGGAGACAAAGGTCGGCATTCCACTGCCCCGTTGTCTGCAGAAGTGAGAAAACAGTTGATATCTAACCGATTACCTCAGCTGCATTTTTGTCACTGCTGAATGCGCCATCTGCGTGAGCAGTGAGACATGAACGTTATGCAGCCAGTAGGACTCTCATTCCAGAGACAGGAGGTTGTGGGTTCAAATCCTGCTCCACTATTTCAAGGAAGCCTAGAATCGTAGGACAATACAGCATAGACGGAGAGTATCAGACTCATCAGGCCTGTTGGTAAAGTTGTCTATTTAATTCCAGTACCATGCCGTTCCCCCATAGCCCGTCTAGCTTTTCCACTTTAAGGAGCTGATTGGTCCAGAGCCAGTGAGCAGCAATGGGAAGTCCAGTTCGTGGCCGGGATTTAATTACAACTCCCTTTCCCTCCCTGGGGAGTGAGGGGTGGGAAGGAGGATGGGGGGGGGGGGGGGGGAACAATCATTGGAAGGTATCGGTTGGAAAGTCTGTTACCTTCTCAACTCCCCCGATTAAGTCAGGGATGGGGACGCTTGAGGAGGTTAATATTCTTGATTTTGTTAAGCTAACAAAGAATATTTACAGGGTCTGCTGAGGTACGGAAAACTTTTAGCGGGATCTTCCGGCATTGTTACACTCGTGTTCAAGCGTAAGGAGGCCAGTGAATAGCAGGAGAGGCCAAAAACGGGAACCGCGCCATGCGCCAAACAGTTTGCAATGCAACCGGCCCACTCCCGTAGGCGAATCCGGAATTCTGTTGTAGTGTGGCGAGAAACCAATTATCACCACTTCAGCCCCATTTCCATACAATTAACGAGAGCCACCCGTCACCCAATGACCTCCTGACATTCAGTGGCCTCCCCAGCAAGTGCTCATGCTGACGCCGATTAGTACTCCTTTTTAAAAATGTGAACCTGACGGAAGAGTTTCTCAGGGGAGCCGAGGTGGTGAGTAGCCATCTTTGCTCACAGGCAAAGAGCCTGGGGGCGCTAGGCTGGGCTTGCTGCCCCTGTGCTCCGTGAGGGAAAGGGAACCCTTGGCTGGAAGTGGGGGGCCCTCCACAGGGGTGGGCCGCCATGGGAGGGTGAGAGGGTGATGTGGGGGGACAACCAGCGGCAACCGCTCGCTGCACTTCCATGCCAATCCCTGTCTCGTGTGTACCCATTCCGGGGTCAACCCTTGCCCCTGCCCGTCTGCCCCTGGACCACCCATAACCCCCACCGGCTGCTAAGGCCTCTGGCCGTGCAGCTGAAGGCTTTTGCCAATAGGGAATTGGCAATCATGGTTAAGTGAGCACTTCAATCAACCCAAGTGTAATCCCGTGGGTGGGCGAGCCATGCAGCATGCGGGAGTCATTGTCTGGCATCCCAAACAGACTGCGATGCCTGGAAAATATACCTGAACACTGCGGGAGGCAACACCACACATGCAGAGCCCAAATCCGAACACCCAGGGATGGGACACCATTCCAGCGACATGTACACGTCTGGAGGGTGGGAGAGTGCCACGGGGAGGGGGCGAGCACCCGGTCTGGGTGGTGTTGTGAGCTGGTGCCCGTGCTATAGTATTTGGAGCTCGGTGACGGGGCCCTGCTGCGGCTGGGAGTGCGTGGGCAGGCCCTTCCGTGTAGGGGGCTGGGGAAGAGGATCAGTGGGGGAATGGAGGGTCTCGGGGTGGGAGTCACCGCTGTTTGTCGGTCTAGCACCCTCTCCCAATGCCTCACAGATATTGAACACTATGGCAGGGATGTTGGATGCAGAGGTTGCTCTTGTGATGCTGGTGCTATGCGATGCGGCCAGACGCTGGAGAAGGCGGCAGCAGCAGCATCTGCAGATGCTTGAGGCAGCGGCCAATGTGCTGGACCCCGCCCACACCCTGAGGACCCAGCCGCCCATCAGGCCAGGAATCCCAGATGGCCCAGGGTGCACTGGCGCTGCTGGTCATCTGAACAGAATTGGCCGCTTTGGTAGGGCAATTTTTATGCTTGTGTTTATTCCCGTCGCACCAATTAGACTCTGACAATTCTGACCACGCTTAGTTCAATTTTGAAGCTGCCATAATCATAGTTTTCTCCAAGTCTATAGAGGGTGGCACAGTAGCATAGTGGTTAGCACTGTTGCTTCACAGCTCCAGGGTTGATTCTGGGCTTGGATCACTGTCTGAGTGGAGTCTGCACCTTCTCCCTGTGTCTGTGTGGGTTTCCTCCGTGTGATCTGGTTTCCTCCCACAAGTCCCAAAAGACGTGCTCATTAGGTGAATTGGGAATTCAGAATTCTCCCTCTGTGTCCGCGTACAAGCGCCGGAATGTGGCGACGAAGGGCTTTTCACAGTAACTTCATTGCAGTGTTAATGTAAGCCTACTTGTGACAATAAGGATTATTTTTTTAAAAATTTGAAAATATAATTGAGAAATGTATGAAATGTTTCCCCATGTCATTGGAATGTTTGATAAATTTAAACCACTCGGCAATAGCATTTATTCGGAGATTGAAGTTGGCATCAAGTGCTTTCATTACTTCATCATACAAAGTATTTTCTTTGTTGATCTCTTGCCTGGATAGGATACTACCTGCACAGCCACCCACTGCATATAGCAGGGTACTGTCCTGCCCACTGCTTGGCTTCACCATGAGACCTGATGCAGTGTGATATCTGGTAAATCCTTTGTCCCAGTTCAGCCACACTTAAAAAAAATTTTTTTTTTTTTCCAGAATACCCAATTATTTTTTTCCAATTTAGCGTGGCCTAACATGCACATCTTCGGGTTGTAGGGGTGAGCCCCATGCAGCCATGGGGAGAAAAAGTCACTGATAGGAGTAGTCTATAGGCCACCAAATAGTAACATTATGGTGGGGCAGGCAATAAACAAAGAAATAACTGATGCATGTAGAAATGGTACAGCAGTTATCATGGGGGATTTTAATCTACATGTCGATTGGTTTAACCAGGTCGGTCAAGGCAGCCTTGACGAGGAGTTCATGGAATGTATCAGCGATAGTTTCCTAGAACAGTATGTAATGGAACCTACGAGGGAACAAGCGGTCATAGATCTGGTCCTGTGCAATGAGACAGGATTGATTCAGGATCTCATAGTTAGGGATCCTCTCGGAAGGAGCGATCACAATATGGTGGAATTTAAAATACAGATGGAGGGTGAGAAGGTAAAATCAAGCACTAGTGTTTTGTGCTTAAACAAAGGAGATTATAATATGATGAGAGAAGAACTAGCTAAGGTAGACTGGGAGCAAAGACTTTCTGGTGAAACAGTTGAGGAACAGTGGAGAACCTTCCAAGTGATTTTTCACAGTGCCCAGCAAAGGTTTATACCAACAAAAAGGAAGGACGGTAAAAAGAGGGAAAATTGACCGTGGATATCTAAGGAAATAAGGGAGAGTATCAAATTGAAGGAAAAAACATACAAAGTAGCAAAGATCAGTGCGAGACTAGAGGACTGGGAAATTTTTAGGGGGCAACAGAAAGCTACTAAAAAAGCTATAAAGAAGAGTAAGATAGATTATGAGAGTAAACTTGCTCAGAATATAAAAACAGATAGTAACAGTTTCTACAAATATATAAAACTAAAAAGAGTGGCTAAGGTAAATATTGGTCCTTTCGAGGATGAGAAGGGAGATTTAATAATGGGAGATGAGGAAATGGCTGAGGAACTGAAGAGGTTTTTTGGGTTGGTCTTCACAGCGGAAGACACAAATAACATGCCAGTAACTGATGGAAATGAGGCTATGACAGGTGAGGACCTTGAGAGGATTGTTATCACCAAGGAGGTAGTGATGGGCAAGCTAATGGGGCTAAAGGTAGACAAGTCTCCTGGCCCTGATGGAATGCATTCCAGAGTGCTAAAAGAGATGTCTAGGGAAATTGCAAATGCACTAGTGATAATTTACCAAAATTCACTAGACTCTGGGGTGGTCCCGGCGGATTGGAAATTAGCAAACGTGACACCACTGTTTAAAAAAGGAGGTAGGCAGAAAGCGGGTAATTATAGGCCAGTGAGCTTAACTTCGGTAGTCGGGAAGATGCTGGAATCTATCATCAAGGAAGAAATAGCGAGGCATCTGGATGGAAATTGTCCCATTGGGCAGACCCATGGGTTCATAAAGGGCAGGTCGTGCCTAACTAATTTAGTGGAATTTTTGAGGACATTACCAGTGCGGTAGATAACGGGGAGCCAATGAATGTGGTATATCTGGATTTCCAGAAAGCCTTTGACAAGGTGCCACACAAAAGGTTGTTGCATAAGATAAAGATGCATGGCATTAAGGGGAAAGTAATAGCATGGATAGAGGATTGGTTAATTAATAGAAAGCAAAGAGTGGGGATTAATGGTTTTTTCTCTGGTTGGCAATCCAGAGAATTGCCAACCAGTGGTGTCCCTCAGGGATCAGTGTTGGGCCCACAGCTGTTCACAATTTACATAGATGTTTTGGAGTTGGGGGAACAAGGGCAATGTGTCCAAGTCTGCAGACGACACGAAGATAAGTGGTAAAGCAAAAAGTGCAGAGGATACTGGAAGTCTGCAGAGGGGTTTGGATAGGCTAAGTCAATGGGCTAGGGTCTGGCAGATGGAATACAATGTTGACAAATGTGAGGTTATCCATTTTGGTAGGAATAACAGCAAAAGGGATTATTATTTAAATGATAAAATATTAAAACATGCTGCTGTGCAGAGAGACCTGGGTGTGCTAGTGCCCGAGTCGCAAAACATTGGTTTACAGGTGCAACAGGTGATTAAGAAGGCGAATGGAATTTTGTCCTTCATTGCTAGAGGGAGGGAGTTTAAGACTAGGGAGGTTATGCTGCAATTGTATAAGGTCACACCTGGAGTATTGTGTTCAGTTTTGGTCTCCTTACTTGAGAAAGGACGTACTGGCACTGGAGGGTGTGCAGAGGAGATTCACGAGCTTAATCCCAGAGCTGAAGGGGTTGGATTACGAGGAGAGGTTGAGTAGACTGGGACTGTACTCGTTGGAATTTAGAAGGATGAGGGGGCAACTTATAGAAACATATAAAATTATGAAGGGAATAGATAGGATAGATGCGGGCAGGTTGTTTCCAATGGTGGGTGAAAGCAGAACTAGGGGGCATAGACTCAAAATAAGGGGAAGTAGTTTTAGGACTGAGTTTAGGAGGAACTTCTTCACCCAAAGGGTTGTGAATCTATGGAATTCCTTGCCCAGTGAAGCAGTTGAGGCTCCTTCAGTAAATGTTTTTAAGATAAAGATAGATAGTTTTTTGAAGAATAAAGGGATTAAGGGTTATGGTGTTCGGGCCGGAAAGTGGAGCTGAGTCCACAAAAGATCAGCCATGATCTCATTGAACGGTGGAGCAGGCTCGAGGGGCCAGATGGCCTACTCCTGCTTCTAGTTCTTATGTTCTTATGAAAGTGCAAACTCCACACGGTCAGTGACCTGGCCCGGGATCGAACTGGGACCTCAGCGCCGTGTGACAACAGTGCTAACCACTGCGCCACCGTGCCACCCACAGTTCAGCCACACTTCAGCTTGCTTGAGATGTGTGACCTGCTCAAAGCTTTTGGGTAATGGCAGAGATGTTTTCATAATTGTTGTTTCATTCACTACCGCCTTGTAATATTCATAGTCTCATTGAGACAACACAGAGCATTTATATGGTGTCCCATTACCATATCACACAATTAATAGAATTAATCTCTTATACCAGAATGACAGTGACTCCAGAGCTTCATCCTCTGCAGCTTGGGGAGGGGTTGGGCGGGGGGGGGGGGGGGGGGTGAAGAATTCCTCCATATTGGGCACACGGTGGCCCATGGAGCAACTCCACAGCAGCATGGGCCACCCCCACTCCCACTGAAAATGCCCCCATTTTCCTGCATAATGAATCCCCGTCCCCTTGTCACCGCCTCTCTGACTGGCCTTGGCAAGCCCACTCCATTCATCTCTCTTCTGGGGCCTCCTGCATGGCTGCTACTCCGGCGTTTCCAGCAGTTCTGGATTTACAGGGCTATGAGGAATGAGGAGGGGACAGGGATTAATTAGATTGCTCATTCACAGAGTCAGAATCGGCACAATGAGCCAAATGATCTCTTTCTGGGCTGGATCATTCTGTGACGCTATGTGGTCATTATTTCCAGGCATCTCCTTTGGGTGGGAGTTTTGGCTTTAAAGGCATGGTCACTGAAGAGCAGGCTGCTTCTGTGTGATTGGCATTTAATCCCACCGAGGTTTCCCGGAAATGGCTGCGGGGGCCGTCAGCCCCTGTCTTTCCAGCCAGTGGACCAGGTCACAGCCACTCAGAACCTGCTGATTTAACAGAACAAATGAAATCAGGAAACATCTTCACATAAAGGGTGGCGGAAATCTGGAGCTCTTTTTCCCCCAAAAAAGACTGTTCAACAGTGTGATGGACTGATTTTCATTAGGGCAGAGTATCAAGGGTTATGGGGAAAAGAGGTGCAAATGGAATGGAGGCACAGATTAGCCTGGAGTTAATGAATGACGAAACAAGCTTGAGGGATGGAATGACCCACTGCTAGTGCCATGTTATCAATGCCACCTTACCTACTCAGCTTTTTTACGTGAACCATATACCTGGTTGTCATGGAGTCAGAGAGCACAGAAAAGGCTTTTTGGCCCATTGCATCTGTACCAGTCAAAAACAACCACCAAACAATTCTAATCCCGTTTTCCAGCACTTAGCCCATTGTCTTGTATGTCTTCGGATTGCAAGTGCACATCTAAATATGTGTTAAATGTTATGAGGGTCTCTGCCTCCACCCCTCTTTCAGGCAGCGAATTCCAAACTCCCGCCACCCTCTGGGTAAAACAGCTTTTCCTCACATCACCTCTAAACCTCCTGCTCCTCACCTTAAATCTATGCCTCTGGTCACTGGCCGCTCCACCAAGGGGAAAGGTTTGTTCTTGTCTACTCTATCTATGCCCTCATAATCTCAATCATCTCCCCCATGAGTCTGCTCTGCTCCAAGGAAAACAATCCAAGTCTATCCAATCTCTCTTCACAACTAACTCTCTCCAGCCCAGGCAACATCCGGGTAAATCTGCTCTGCACCCTTTCCAGTGCTATCACATTCCTCCTGCAATGTGGATTTCAGAACTGCACACAATACTCTAGCTGTGGCCAAACCAATGTTTCATACAGTTCCAGCATAACCTCCCCACTCTTAAACTCAATGACTCGGCTAATAAAGTAAGAAGTCTTACAACACCAGGTTAAAGTCCAACAATTTTGTTTCAAATCACTAGCTTTCGGAGCACTGCTCCTTCCTCAGGTGAATGGAGAGGTAGGTTCCAGAAACATTTACATAGACAATGCACCACAGCAACAAACCGCAACAAACTCCTCAGAAGACAAACACAGGACACAACCGACAGAGCACCCTTCGTCGTCCAGTACTTCCCTGGAGCGGAGAAACTACGGCATCTTCTTCGCAGCCTTCAACACGTCATCGATGAAGACGAACATCTTGCCAAGGCCATCTCCACACCCCCACTACTTGCCTTCAAACAACCGCGCAACCTCAAACAAACCATTGTTTGAAGCAAACTATCCAGCCTTCAGAACATAGAACATAGAACATAGAACAATACAGCGCAGTACAGGCCCTTTGGCCCACGATGTTGCACCGAAACAAAAGCCATCTAACCTACACTCTGCCATTATCATCCATATGTTTATCCAATAAACTTTTAAATGCCCTCAATGTTGGCGAGTTCACTACTGTAGCAGGTAGGGCATTCCACGGCCTCACTACTCTTTGCGTAAAGAACCTACCTCTGACCTCTGTCCTATATCTATTACCCCTCAGTTTAAAGTTATGTCCCCTCGTGCCAGCCATATCCATCCGTGGGAGAAGGCTCTCACTGTCCACCCTATCCAACCCCCTGATCATTTTGTATGCCTCTATTAAGTCTCCTCTTAACCTTCTTCTCTCCAACGAAAACAACCTCAAGTCCATCAGCCTTTCCTCATAAGATTTTCCCTCCATACCAGGCAACATCCTGGTAAATCTCCTCTGCACCCGCTCCAAAGCCTCCACGTCCTTCCTATAATGCGGTGACCAGAACTGTACGCAATACTCCAAATGCGGCCGTACCAGAGTTCTGTACAGCTGCAACATGACCTCCCGACTCCGGAACTCAATCCCTCTACCAATAAAGGCCAACACTCCATAGGCCTTCTTCACAACCCTATCAACCTGGGTGGCAACTTTCAGGGATCTATGTACATGGACACCTAGATCCCTCTGCTCATCCACACTTTCAAGAACTTTACCATTAGCCAAATATTCCGCATTCCTGTTATTCCTTCCAAAGTGAATCACCTCACACTTCTCTACATTAAACTCCATTTGCCACCTCTCAGCCCAGCTCTGCAGCTTATCTATATCCCTCTGTAACCTACTACATCCTTCCACACTATCGACAACACCACCGACTTTAGTATCGTCTGCAAATTTACTCACCCACCCTTCTGCGCCTTCCTCTAGGTCATTGATAAAAATGACAAACAGCAACGGCCCCAGAACAGATCCTTGTGGTACTCCACTTGTGACTGTACTCCATTCTGAACATTTCCCATCAACCACCACCCTCTGTCTTCTTTCAGCTAGCCAATTTCTGATCCACATCTCTAAATCACCCTCAATCCCCAGCCTCCGTATTTTTTGCAATAGCCTACCGTGGGGAACCTTATCAAACGCTTTGCTGAAATCCATATACACCACATCAACTGCTCTACCCTCGTCTACCTGTTCAGTCACCTTCTCAAAGAACTCAATAAGGTTTGTGAGGCATGACCTACCCTTCACAAAGCCATGCTGACTATCCCTGATCATATTATTCCTATCTAGATGATTATAAATCTTGTCTCTTATAATCCCCTCCAAGACTTTACCCACTACAGACGTGAGGCTCACCGGTCTATAGTTGCCGGGGAACAGCGACCATGACACCACACAACCCTGCCAGGGTGCCCCGCAAGGCTGCGTACCTAGCCCCCTACTCTACTCCCTGCACACACACGACTGCATGGCAAAACTTGGTTCCAACTCCATCTACAAGTTTGCTGACGGTACGACCATAGTGGGCCGGATTTCGAATAACGATGAGTCCGAATACAGGAGGGAGATAGAGAACCTAGTGGAGCGGTGTAGCGATAACAATCTCTCCCTCAATGCCAGCAAAACGAAAGAGCTGGTAATTGACTTCAGGAAGCAAAGTACTGTACACACCCCTGTCAGCATCAACGGGGCCGAGGTGGAGATGGTTAGCAGTTTCAAATTCCTAGGGGTGCACATCTCCAAAAATCTGTCCTGGTCCACCCACGTCGACGCTACCACCAAGAAAGCACAACAGCGCCTACTCCATCACACGAACCTGCCTCCCATCCATTGACTCCATCTACACCTCCTGCTGCCTGGGGAAAGCGGGCAGTATAATCAAAGATCCCTCCCACCCGGCTCACTCACTCTTCCAACTTCTTCCATCGGGCAGGAGATACAGAAGTCTGAGAACACGCACGAACAGACTCAAAAACAGCTTCTACCCCACTGTCACCATACTCCTAAATGATCCTCTTCTGGACTGATTTCATTAACACTACACCCTGTATGCTTCATCCGATGCCAGTGCCTTTGTAGTTACATTGTCTATGTTGTGTTGCCCTATTATGTATTTTCTTTTATTCCCTTTTCTTCACATGTACTTAATCATCTGTTGAGCTGCTCGCAGAAAAATACTTTTCACTGTACCTCCGTTCACGTGACAATAAACAAATCCTCTTGACATTTGCTAATGCTCTTCGGGAGGGTTTAAACTAGTTCAGCAGGGGCTTGGGAACCTGAATTGTAGCTCCAGTATACAGGAGGTTGAGAGTAGTGAGGTCATGAGCAAGGTTTCAAAGTTGCAGGGTGTACCGGCAGGCAGGATGGTGGTTTAAAGTGTGTCTTCTTCAATGCCAGGAACATCCGGAAGAAGGTGGGTGAACTTGCGGCATGGGTTGGTACCTGGACTTCGATGTTGTGGCCATTTTGGAGACATGGATAGAGCAGGGACAGGAATAGTTGTTGCAGGTGCTGGGGTTTAGATATTTCAGTAAGCTCAGGGAAGGTGGTAAAAGATGGGGAGGGGTGGCATTGTTAGTCAAGGACAGTATTACGGTGGCAGAAAGGATGTTTGATGAGGACTCGTCTACTGAGGTAGTATGGGCTGAGGTTAGAAACAGGAAAGGAGAGGTCACCCTGTTAGGGGTTTTCTATAGGCCTCCGAAAAGTTCCAGAGATGTAGAGGAAAGGGTTGCAAAGATGATTCTGGATAGGAGCGAAAGCAACAGGGTAGTTGTTATGGGGGACTTCAACTTTCCAAATATTGACTGGAAACGCGATAGTTCGAGTACTTTAGATAGGTCTGTTTTTGTCCAACGTGTGCAGGAGGGTTTCCTGACACAGTATGTAGATAGGCCAACGAGAGGCGAGGCCACATTGGATTTGGTACTGGGTAATGAACCAGGACAGGTGTTAGATTTGGAAGTAGGTGAACACTTTGGTGATAGTGACCACAATTCGATTAAGTTTACTTTAGTGATGGAAAGGGATAGGTATATACCGCAGGGCAAGAGTTATATCTGGGGTAAAGGCAATTATGATGCGATGAGGCAAGACTTAGGATGCATCGGATGGAGAGGAAAACTGCAGGAGATGGGCACAATGGAAATGTGGAGCTTGTTCACGGAACAACTACTGCGTGTCCTTGATAAATATGTACCTGTCAGGCAGGGAGGAAGTGGTCGAGCAAGGGAACCGTGGTTTATTAAAGCAGTCGAAACACTTGTCAAGAGGAAGAAGGAGGCTTATGTAAAGATGAGACATGAAGGTTCAGTTAGGGCGCTCGAGAGTTACAAGTTAGCTAGGAAGGACCTAAAGAGAGAGCTAAGAAGAGCCAGGAGGGGACATGAGAAGTCTTTGGCAGGTAGGATCAAGGATAACCCTAAAGCTTTCTATAGATATGTCAGGAACAAACAAATGACTAGCGTAAGAGTTGGGCCAGTCAAGGACAGTAGTGGGAAGTTGTGCTTGGAGTCCGAGGAGATAGGAGAGGTGCTCAATGAATATTTTTCGTCAGTATTCACACAGGAAAAAGACAATGTTGTCGAGGAGAATACTGAGATTCAGGCTAATAGACTAGAAGGGCTTGAGGTTCATAAGGAGGAGGTGTTAGCAATTCTGGAAAGTGTGAAAATAGAGAAGTCCCCTGGGCCGGATGGGATTTATCCTAGGATTCTCTGGGAAGCTAGGGAGGAGATTGCTGAGCCTTTGGCTTTGATCTTTAAGTCATCTTTGTCTACAGGAATAGTGCCAGAAGACTGGAGGATAGCAAATGTTGTCCCCTTGTTCAAGAAGGGCAGTAGAAACAACCCCGGTAACTATAGACCAGTGAGCCTTACTTTTGTTGTGGTCAAAATCTTGGAAAGGTTTATAAGAGATAGGATGTATAATCATCTGGAAAGGAATAATTTGATTAGAGATAGTCAACACGGTTTTATGAAGGGTAGGTCATGCCTCACAAACCTTATTGAGTTCTTTGAGGAGGTGACCAAACAGGTGGATGAGGGTAAAGCAGTTGATGTGGTGTATATGGATTTCAGTAAAGCGTTTTATAAGGTTCCCCACGGTAGGCTACTGCAGAAAATACGGAGGCATGGGATTCAGGGTGATTAAGCAGTTTGGATCAGAAATTGGCTAGCTGGAAGAAGAAAAAGGGTGGTGGTTGATGGGATATGTTCAGACTGGAGTCCAGTTACCAGTGGTGTACCACAAGGATCTGTTTTGGGGCCACTGCTGTTTGTCATTTTTATAAATGACCTGGAGGAGGGCGTAGAAGGATGGGTGAGTAAATTTGCAGATGACACTAAAGTCGGTGGAGTTGTGGACAGTGCGGAAGGATGTTACAAGTTACAGAGGGACATAGATAAGCTGCAGCGCTGGGCGGAGAGGTGGCAAATGGAGTTTAATGCAGAAAAGTGTGAGGTGATTCATTTTGGAAGGAATAACAGGAAGATAGAGTACTGGGATAATGGTAAGATTCTTGGCAGTGTGGATGAGCAGAGAGATCTCGGTGTCCATGTACATAGATCCCTGAAAGTTGCCACCCAGATCGCTTCTCGGCTTTTGGCTAAGATCAAGTGTCTGTAGATTGAGCCTTTGGTTCAGATCTGGTATGTCTCTCTTGTGGGGACCATGAATTGGATTCAATTTGAATTGTTTTTTGGAGCAGGCGAGGAGCTGGATTAGGGGTTCGCCCCTGACCCAGACTCTGAGCCCTGGCTTGGTAACTCAGAAAAGGTAAAAAAAAAAAGAAAGTTGCCACCCAGGTTGAGAGGGTTATTAAGAAGGCGTACGGTGTGTTAGCTGTTATTGGTAGAGGGATTGAGTTTCGGAACCATGAGGTCATGTTGCAGCTGTACAAATCTCTGGTCCGGCCGCATTTGGAGTATTGCGTGCAATTCTGGTCGCCGCATTATAGGAAGGATGTGGAAGCATTGGAAAGGGTGCAGAGAAGATTTACCAGAATGTTGCCTGGTATGGAGGGAAGGTCTTATGAGAAAGACTGAGGGACTTGAGGCTGTTTTCGTTAGAGAGAAGAAGGTTAAGAAGTGACTTAATTGAGGCATACAAGATGATCAGAGGATTGGATAGGGTGGACAGTGAGAGCCTTCTTCCTCGGATGGTGATGTCTAGCACGAGGGACATAGCTTTAAATTGAGGGGAGATAGATATAAGACAGATGTCAGAGGTAGGTTCTTTACTCAGAGAGTAGTAAGGGCGTGCAATGCCCTGCCTGCAACAGTAGTGGACTTGCCAACATTAAGGGCATTGAAATGGTCATTGGATAAACATATGGATGATAAGGGGATAGTGTAGATGGGCTTTAGAGTGGTTTCACAGGTCGGCGCAACATCGAGGGCCGAAGAGCCTGTACTGCGCTGTAATGTTCTATGTTCTATGTTCTAAATATGGATGCCAAGCTATTGGCTAAGATCTTGGCCACAAGGATAGAGGATTTTGTCCCGAGGGTGATCGGGGAAGACCAGACTGGATTTGTTAAGGGCAGGCAACTGAATGCCAATGTGCAGAGGCTTTTAAATATTGTTATGATGCCCTCGGAAAGAGAGGCAGCAGAGGTTGTGGCAGCGATGGATGCTGAGAAAGCTTTCGATCGAGTGGAGTAGGAGTACCTGTGGGAGGCGCTAGGTAGGTTTGGGTTTGGCGAGGACTTAATTCAGTGGGTGCGATTACTGTACCAGGCGCCTGTGGCAAGTGTGCGTATGAACCGGCTTAGGTCGGGATATTTTAAATTGCACCGGGGGACGAGGCAAGGGTGTCCCTGCTCCCCATTATTATTTGCTCTAGCCATTGAGCCGCTGGCCATGGCGTTGAGAGCTTCAAGGAACTGGCAGGGGCTGGTCCGGGGGTGAGGGGGTGGAGAACCGGGTCTCGCTCTACGTGGATGATCTCCTCCTGCATATTTCGGACACACTGGAGGGGATGGGGGAGGACATGCGGATCTTGAGGGAATTTGGACGTTTCTCAGGGTATATACTGAACGTGGGGAAGAGCGAGTTGTTTGTGATCCAGGCTAAAGGACAGGAGAAGAGACTGAGTGAGCTGCCGCTGAGGAGGGTAGAGAAGAGCTTTCGCTACCTGGGAATACAAGTAGCTCGGAAGTGGGATTCGTTACATAAGCTTAATTTGACCCGGCTGCTGGAACAAATGGAAGGGGACTTTAAGAGATGGGACATGCTCCCGCTGTCACTGGCGGGGAGGGAACAGACCTTGAAAATGACGGTCATCCCCTGATTTCTATTTGTATTCCAGTGCCTTCCCATCTTCAGCCCTAAGGCCTTTTTCAAGCGGGTGAATAAGATCATCTCGGGATTTGTGTGGGGGAATAAGACCCCGTGAGTAAAGAGAGTGCTGCTGGAACGTAGTCGGGGAGGGTGGGCTGGCGTTGCTGAACTTTTGCAACTACTACTGGGCAGCCAACATAGCCATGATTAGGAAATGGGTATTAGGGGAGGGGTTGGCATGGGAGCGGTTGGAGGCGGCGTCATGTAAAGGCACCAGTTTGGGAGCGCTGGTTCTCGCCGGCCCGTTACTCCACAAGTCCGGTGGTGGTGGCGGCACTGAAGATCTGGGGGCAGTGGAGGAGACACAAGAGGTTGGAGGGCGCGTCGGTCTGGACCCCGATATGTAATAACCACAGGTTTCTACCGGGCAGGATGGATGGCGGGTTCCAGAGCTGGCAGAGGGCAGGTATCAAAAGGAAGGGTGACCTGTTTATAGAGGGGAGCTTTCCCAGCCTGCAGGCGCTGGAGGACAAATTTAAACTGCTGCCAGGGAACGGCTTTAGATATTTACAAGTGTGGGCCTTCCTGAGAAAACAGGTTGTGGCCTTCCCGCTTCTGCCGCCACGGGGGATACAGGACAGAGTAGTTTCCGGTACCTGGGTGGGGGGGGGGGGGAAGGTGTTGGACATCAACCAGGAACTACTGGAAGCGGAGGAAACCCTGGTGGAGGAAATTCAGGGAAAATGGGAGGAGGAGTTAGGAGGAGCGTTAGGGCTGGGTCTGTGGGCGGAAGCCCTAAGTCGGGTCAATTCCTCCTCATCATGTGCTAGGCTCAGTTTAATCCAGTTTAAGGTGGCCCACCGGGTACACATTTAAAAAAAATAAAATTTAGATTACCCAATTATTTTTTCCAATTAAGGGGCAATTTAGCGTGGCCAATCCACCTAGCCTGCACATTTTCGGGTTGTGGGGGTGAAACACACACAGACACGGGGAGAATGTGCAAACTCCACACGGACAGTGACCCAGAGCCGGGATCGAACCTGGAACCTCAGCGCCGTGAGGCAGCTGTGCTAACCACTAGGCCACCGTGCTGCCCCTACCCACTGGACACACATGATGGTGGCGAGGATGAGTAAGTTTTTCGGCATAGAAGACAGATGCGCGAGGTGTGCGGGAAGCCCAGCAAACCCTGTCCATATGTTTTGGGCATGCCCGAAGCTTGGAGGGTTCTGGCAGGGGTTTGCCAAGGCAATGTCCACGGTGCTAGGTACATGGGTGGTGCCGAGTCCAGAGGTGGCGATCTTTGGAGTGTCAGAAGGCCCGGGAGTTCAGGGAGTGAAAGATGCCGAAGTTCTGGCCTTTGCCTCCCTGGTAGCCCGGAGACGGATCCTTTTAATGTGGAGGGACTCGAAACCCCCGAGTGTAGAGACTTGGGTCAATGACATGGCTGGGTTTCCCAGCCTCGAGAAAATAAAGTTTGCCTTAAGAGGATCAATGCTGGAGTTCTCCCGGAGGTGGCAGCCGTTCGCCGACTTTCTTTTCGGGGGAGGGGGGCGGGGTAGGGGGGGGGGGGGAGTTTTGTTGTATGTTATTCCATGTGGTCTGGGAAGATAGAGTCGATTGGGGAAATGGCTATTTTTTCACCATGTTAATGTTTAATGTTTACTGTTCTTTTTCTGTTATTGTTATAAAATTTTACAAATACTTCAAGAAAAATATTTTTGAAAAAATTTTCCATCCCACCATCAGACTCACCATTATATACCATGGTTGCATTCTTGGACACACTCATCTCCATCAAGCATGGTCACCTCAGCACTTTGCTTTACCGCAAGCCCATGGATAACCTCACGATGCTCCACTTCTCCAGCTTCTACCCTAAACACATTGAAGAAGCCATCCCCTATGGACAAGCCCTCCATATACACAGGATCTGCTGAGACAAGGAGAAGCATAACAGACATCTACAGACGCTGAAAGATGTCTGAACGGGATATGGCACTCGACTCATCGATCGACAGTTCCAACACGCCACAGCAAAAAACCGCACCGACCTACTCAGAAGACAAACACGGGACACAACCGACAGAGTACCCTTTGTTGTCCAGTACTTCCCTGGAGCGGAGAAATTATGACATCTTCTTCGCAGCCCTCAACACATCATCGATGAAGACCAACATCTTGCCAAGTTCATCCCCACACCCCCCACTACTTGCCTTCAAACAACCGCACAACCTCAAACAAACCATTGTTTGCAGCAAACTACCCAGGCTTCAGAACAGCGACCATGACACCACACAACCCTACCATGGCAATCTCTGCAAGACGTGCCAGATCATCGACATGGGTACCACCATTACACGTGAGAACACCACCCACCAGGTACGCAGTACATACTCGCGCGACTCGGCCAATGTTGTCTACCTCATACAGTGCAGGAAAGGATGTCCCGAAGTTTGGTACATTGGCGAGACCATGCAGACGCTGAGACAACAGATGAACGGACATCGCGCTACAATCGCCAGGCAGGAATGTTCCCTTCCAACCGGGGAACACTTCAGTAGTCGAGGGCACACAGCCTTTGATCTTCGGGTAAGCGTTCTCCAAGGCAGCCTTCAGGATGCGCGACAACGCACAGTCGCAGAGCAGAAATTTATGGGAAAGTTCTGCACACATGAATACGGCCTCAACCAAGACCTTGGATTCATGTCACATTACATTAACCCCCCACAATCTGGCCTGGGCTTGCGAAATCCTACCAACTGTCCTGGCTTGAGTCAATTCACACCTCTTTAACCTGGGGTTATCCCTGTCTCTGGCTCTGTAAAGACTTAATTACCTGCAAATGCTCGCATTCAAAGTATCGTCTTGCATCTTTGACTTTGTCTATATAAATGTTTCTGGAACCTACCTCTCCATTCACCTGAGGAAGGAGCAGTGAGCAGTGCTCCGAAAGCTAGTAATTTGAAACAAACCTGTTGGACTTTAACCTGGTGTTGTAAGACTTCTTACTGTGCTCACCCCAGTCCAACGCCGGCATCTCCACATCATCGGTTCATAGAATCATAGAATCACAGAATTTACAGTGCAGAAGGAGGCCATTCGGCCCATCGAGTCTACACCGGCTCTTGGAAAGAGCACCCTACCCAAGCCCACACTTCCACCCTATCCCCATGACCCAGTAACCCCACTCAGCACCAAGGGCAATTTTGAATACTGAGGGCAATTTATCATGGCCAATCCACCTAACCTGCACATCTTTGGACTGTGGGAGGAAACCGGAGCACCCGGAGGAAACCCACGCACACACGGGGAGGATGTGCAGACTCCACACAGACAGTGACCCAAGCCGGAATCGAACCTGGGACCCTGGAGCTGTGAAGCAATTGTGCTATCCACAATGCTACCGTGCTGCCCGGTTAATAAAGGAAAGTAGACTAGAGGCCTTCTTAACCACTGTATCCACCTGCTTTGCTACCTTAAGAGACCGGTGTCATGCACACCAAGATCCCTCTGATCCTTGGTGCTTCCCAGTGTCCCGCTGTTTATCATATATTCACTTGCCTTGCTGTCCTGCCCAAGTGCATCACCTCACACTTATCTGGATTGAATTCCATTTGCCATTGATCAGTCCATCTGACCAGCCCGTCTATATCCTCCTGTAATCGAAGGCGATCCTCTTCACTACCACCTCATCAATTTTTATATAATCCACAAACTTACTGATCAACCCTCCTACATGAATCTCTAAATCATTCATATAAACCACAAACAGCACCCAACATATTTGCAGGACCTCACTGGACAAAGGCTTCCAATCAGAAAAACACTCATCACCCTCTGCTCCCTGCCACTCAGCAAATTTTAGATCCAATTTGCCAAATTTCCTTGGGTCCCATGGGCACTTACCTTTGCTCTCAGTCTCCCATGTGGGACCTTATCACAATCCTTGCTGAAGTCCAAGTAGACGTCAAATGCATTTCCCTCATCTACATGCCTGGTAACCTCTTCAAAAAACACAATCAAGTTGTTCAGACATGACGTCCCATTAACAAAATTATTCTGACTGTTCTTGATTAATCCCTGCCTCTCCGAATGCAGATTAATTCTGACACTCAGAATTGCTTCCAATAGTTTTCCCACCACTGAGGTTAGACTGACTGGCCTGTAGATTCCTGGTTTATCCCTTCATCCCTTCTTGAATAATGGTACAACATTGGTTACCCTCCAGTCCTCCGGCACCTCTCCTGTGGCCAGACAGGAATTTAAAATTGTTGCCTGTGCCCTTGCTATTTCCTCTCTTTCCTCACGCAGGATACATTTCACCTGGCCCTGGATATTTGTCTACCTTTAAGCCTGTTGGTCCCACCCTTTTTCTTGATTGGAACTCTCCCTATTTCCTTCTCGAATGCATCCCACGGTTCTGTCACAGATTTACATAACAGTGTCTGCTGCCAATCCACTCTGGCCAAATCATATCTGATCTT
The DNA here is from genome assembly GCF_047496885.1 of Scyliorhinus torazame. NCBI lineage: Eukaryota > Metazoa > Chordata > Chondrichthyes > Carcharhiniformes > Scyliorhinidae > Scyliorhinus > Scyliorhinus torazame. Next base: position 46,125,839 of record NC_092715.1, on the reverse strand, counting down.
ATTAAAATCGCCCCCTTCCAAGGGCAACATTGTTAAGTAATGGGTTAAGAGACATTGCAATTAGTTGTCTCATTTATGTCAAGTATCCATTAATTGACACTGATATGTAAGGGCTTCAGGTGGCCTCTGTCAGGTGGTGTGTTGTTAAGAGGTTTGTGCAGAAGCTGTGGAGGGGAAATAAATGGTGTTTGGTGAAAATGAACAAGAACTTTAGACTCTTCATTTCACATCAACTAAAACGTCTAACAATGGTAGCAGAGGATGGTTGTTGTGCAAATGTAAAGGTTTGAAAGATACAACTTTTCCTGATCAAACCAAGGAGTGAGTGAGAAGGAAAAAAAAAAGATACATGGCTGAACCCAGGATAAAGATGGCTGGATATGACTATCCTCCCTTAGTTTCTGAAAGGGAATCGTACGACCAATGGAGAAGTGCAGTAGTTATGTGGACTAAAGTAACTGCTTTGGGAAAGAGAAAACAAGGTATGGCATTGGCTCTTTCTCTACCATATGGCAGTAAAATCCGAAACAAAGTGCTTTCTGAGCTGGAATTGGAAGAGTTAGACTCAGAAGAAGGTCTGGAGACTTTATTACATTATATGGATAAGATTTATAAGAAAGATGACTTTTTTTTATTTGTAATTTTTTTTTAAATTCTCCTTTTTCACATTTTCTCCCACATTTACATCCATCAACAATAAACAATAATCAGCAAGATATGTCAGTCCCCATAATAACAACGATCCCATCTACCCACCAACTCCCAAAACTCAACCCGCATGTTTACATAAACAAATTACAAAAAGGAATCAGGGATTACCCGTAGTCACCCTTAATCTTACACAGCTCCCCCCGCCCCCCCCCCCCCCCAGGTCTCCAGCACCTCCCGTCCACTGCCTCTTGTAAAACTCCTCCACCCAACCTCGGTTCCTTCCCCCCAACTTTCCACCCCGGCTAGACCACTCGGACCCTGTTCTGCCAGGCTCCGATGGCCGCAGCCCCTCCCCCCACCTCACTCCCGCCCGGGTCCCTTTCCCACTTGCCTGGCCCTAGGAAAGCCCAAAGATCCCCTTTTAGCACACAAGCCCCGCATATCCACCTACACCCCAAAGAACCCTCATTTCGAGTGAAAGTCCCGTCCCTTCCCTCGTCCAAATGTATACCACATTGGCTCCTTTAGCCTCTACACCCGCGTGCAGTGATACAAAAAATAAGAAAATACAGTCATGAGGTTACATCAGCACATGGCCATTCCTCAATTTGTCAGTTCTGCCACAGTCCTTCTGCTTTTGCAAACTCCTCCGCTGCTTCCGCCGTTCCAAAATAAAAGTCCCTGAGCTTGTAAGTCACCCTCAGTTTCGCTGGATATACAATGCCGCACCGCACCTTGCTAATGTACAGTGCCCTCTTCACCCGGTTGAAGGCAGCCCGCCTCCTTGCCAGCTCCACCGTAAAATCCTAGTATACACGTATACCAGCTCCAGCCCACTGCACCACCCGTTTCTGCTTGGCCCAGCTCAGGACCTTCTCCTTCACACTGTACCTACGGAAGCACAGAGTCACTGCCCTTGGCGGCACACTCGCCTTTGGTACAGGCCTCCACGACCAATGACCCCGATCCAGTTCATATCGGGAGGGATCCTCCCCCTCCCCCAATAGTTTTGCCAGCATCGCGGTCGGCTTCGGTCCTTCAACTCCTTCGGGCAGCCCCACAATCCTCAAATTCTGTCGCCTGGATCTGTTTTCCAGGTCTTCCACTTTTCCTTGCAGATCCTTGTTAGTGTCCATCACGTTCCGCATCTCTTTCCCCATCGAGGCAAGTTGATCACCGTGCTGCAATAACGTCTCCTCCACTTCCTTCAGCGCCTCCCCTTGCTCTCGCACCTCCGCCACTGTGCTCGCCACCTCCGTCCTCACCGGGGAAACTGCCTCCTCCACCAGCGCACTCAAAACCTCCCTCACCTCCTTCCTCACCGTCTCCATGCATTTCGCAATCTGCGCCAACTGCTTTTCAAATTCCGCAGCCATCACCTTAGTTATTTCTTCAGCCGTAAGCAGTGCGGCCTTCCCTGGTGCTCCAGCCTCCATTTTCCTTGGTGACCCCGCGGTGACCTTTCCACTCCCCGACGGACCTCCAGCTGTTTTTTTTTCCGGCCGTTTTTTTGCTCACCCTCGACATTTTTCTTTGTTTTTTTTTTCCTCCTGTGTCTTCACTGTGCCTCCTCCGTGCCTTCACCCTGCTTCTGCCGCCTCCGTGGACCCTGGGACAGGGCTTAAAGTCCCGAAAATGCCGTTCCCGAACGGGAGCCCTCCATTGTGCGGCCGCCTCCCGCCCGCCGTCACCGGAAGTCAAGAAAGATGACTTGTTAAGTGCGTATGAAGCATGTTCGGATTTTGATAAGTTCCGGAAAATGGAGGATATCTCCATGGAAGACTATATAATGGAATTTGGCAGACTATATAAAAGGCTACAGAAACACAACCTGGAATTTCCACAGTCTGTGTTGGCCTTTAAATTACTTGACTGTGCTAGAGTGAGCAACATGGATAGGCTCCTGGTTTTGACAGGAGTTCAGTTTACTGATAAGGATACCTTATTCGAACAGATGACAAAAGCTTCACAAAAGTCTCTGGTGAAACATTCGATTCCAATGGCTCTGATGACCCAAATAGGTCAGCCTGCAATAAGGCAGAATATGGAAGATACACTAGTAACAGGATGGCGAAATCGTATGGCTACGAACAGGGCTCAAGACTATAGACGGAGACCGAGACAAGGAAATTATGAAGACAGAAACCCAGTTAGAACCTACAATAGGAAGATGAACCCCAGAAATGCACGGGGCATGATAAATCGATGTTTTCAATGTGACTCTCAATACCATTATGCTTTCAACTGTCCAACACGTTATAATAGAGTGTTTGAAGCGACACATGACACGGAAGAGTCAGAAGAGGAAAAAGATAGTGACCAGAAAGAAGGCATTGTCCTATTGACAAGCAGTTTTACGCCGGTAATGAGGGTGTTGGTTGTAGAATCCCTCAATTGTGCTGTATTGGACAATGGGTGCACATCTACTGTGTGTGGAATTGACTGGTTAAAATGTTACCTGGACTCTTTGAATGCTGAAAATCGTAACAAGGTTAAGGAATTTGAAAGTTCCACAAGTTTCAGGTTTGGGGTTGATAATACTCTGAAGTCGCTGAAAAGAGTGGTGATCCCTTGCAATATTGCCGGAGTGAATCATTTCATTAGCACGGATGTTGTATCAAGTGAGATACCTTTGCTTCTGAGCAGACCATCGATGAAGAAAGCATACATGAAACTGGATATGGAACAGGATAAGGCAACAGTTTTTGGAAAGACTGTGGACTTACAATTTACACAGTCGGGACACTATTGTATTCCATTACTGACAAATAATTTTTCAAATAGAGTGGTTAAGGATGTGTTAATGGCAGTTGAAAATGGGACTTTAGCTGATAAAAAGCTTGTGGTATTAAAACTGCATAGGCAATTTGCACATCCGTCTCCTCGGAGGCTGAAAAATTTATTAAAGGATGCAGGCGTAAGGGATGACGACTACACTAAACTGAGAGAACAGGTTAGTGACCGGTGTGAAGTTTGTAGGAAGTACAGAAGGACACCAGCACGACCGATAGTAACCCTACCTTTGGTCAGGGATTTTAACGACATTGTGGCCATGAACCTTAAGATCTGGTATAAAGCAAATAATATATTTATTTTGCATTTTGCAGATTTAGCAACCAGATTTAGTCAATCAACGATTGTACGAAGTAAAGAAAAGAGAGTAATTCTGGATCAAATCGTGGAAAAATGGATAGGGACAGGAATGGGTCCACCGGCAAAATTCCTTACAGACAATGGGGGAGAATTTGCTAATGATGAGTTTAGAGATATGTGTGAAAACATGAATATCAGAGTTACGGCTGCAGAAAGCCCATTTAGTAATGGTGTCTGTGAAATAAATCATGCTGTCATCGATGACATACTTCAGAAAATGTTGGCAGATCAACCAAATTGCAGGCTAAATTCAGCTTTAGCATGGGCAGTACATGCAAAGAATTCATTGCAGATGGTTGGGGGCTATAGTCCTTATCAATTGGTGTTTGGTAGAAATCCTAAAATTCCGTCCATTTTGGATGACCAGCCTCCAGCTTGGGAGGGGACCACAATTAGCTCTGGTTTTGCTGAACATTTAAATGCATTACATAGCAGTAGAAAAGCTTTTTTGGAAGCAGAAGTCTCTGAAAGAATTCGTAGAGCTTTAAGACATAACGTACGGCCATCAGATGCCGTTTTTCAGCAAGGAGACATGGTATACTATAAGAGAGACAATTCTAATGAATGGAAAGGCTCAGGGAAGATCATAGGCATAGATTGTAAAACAATTATTTTGCAACATGATAATCAAACTGTTAGGGTCCATTCATCAAGGATAATGGGTACAGATTACAAATTTTCAAATTTAGACAGAGCAGACAGACATGACGAGGAACCAGAGTCATCTGGTACGCATGTGTTACAGAACTATGAGGACCAATTAACTGATATAGACAGGGTTTCTGTGGAGGAACATAACACTTCTGGTGAATTAAAACAGGCCATTTTTCCGAAAGGGCAACTGCCAAAAGTTGGTACAAAAGTGACATACTTGCCTGAAGGGTCTAGTCAATGGAAGGATGCAACTGTTATTAGTAGAGCAGGGAAGGCCACTGGAAAGTATAAACATTGGTTGAATGTACAGCATTTAGGGGAAGGAGTCAAGACAATGGATTGAGAAAACGAAGTTCAAAAATGGAGGGCACATAAACGCAGTGCCAGTTCAGATAGTACATCGGATAGTGAACAGTTCCGCAGGAAAAGAGGTTACGGATAGACATCGCAAGTTTGAAGCAGATGTTGGACAGAGGGGAAATAACAAAAATTAAATGGGTCGACAGGAGCTATCAACTGTCAGACTGTTTTACGAAAGGAGTGGCAAGTTCACAGAAACATTTGGATATTGTTAATGAAGGGCGCTTGTTTCTGTGACTGTATTTTTTTCCTTCTCGTCCAAACAAAAAAAAAGAAAAGCGGACACACACACACACACACACACACACACACACACACACACACAAAGGTAGTGCAATGTTCCTCCTGCAGAATGTTTGAGGTGAGGGACGCCGACAGTGTCCCTGCTGATTTCATCTGTGGGAAGTGCACCCATCTCCAGCACCTCAGAAACCTTGTTAGGGAACTGGAGCTGGAGCTGGATGAACTTCGGATCATTCGGGAGGCAGAGGTGGTCATAGATCGAAGCTTCAGGGACGTAGTTACTCCGAATAATAAAGATAGATGGGTGACGGTGAGAGCGGCTGGGAGGAAGCAGTCAGTACAGGGATCCCCTGTGGTCATTCCCATTAGTAACAAGTATACCGCTTTGGATACTGTCGGGGGGGGGGGGGGGGACTTTCCAGGGGTAAGCCATGGGGTACAGGTCTCTGGCACAGAGTCTGTCCCTGTTGCTCAGAAGGGAAGAGGGGAGAGGAGTAGAGCATTAGTCATTGGAGACTCCATAGTTCGGGGGGTAGATAGGAGATTCTGTGGGAAAGAGAGAGACTCGCGGTTTGTGTGTTGCCTCCCAGGTGCCAGGGTGCGTGATGTCTCGGATCGTGTTTTCGGGATCCTTAAGGGAGAGGGGGAGCAGCCCCAAGTCGTGGTCCACATAGGTACCAACGACATAGGTAGGAAAAGGGACAGAGATGTAAGGCAGGAATTCAGGGAGCTAGGGTGGAAACTTAGATGTAGGACAAACAGAGTTATTATCTCTGGGTTGTTACCCGTGCCACGTGATAGCGAGACGAGGAATAGGGAAAGAGAGGAGTTGAACACGTGGCTACAGCGATGGTGCAGGAGGGAGGGTTTCAGATTTCTGGATAATTGGGGCTCATTCTGGGGCCGGTCGGACCTCTACAAATGGGATGGTCTACACCTGGACCAGAGGGGGACCAATATCCTGGGGGGGAAATTTGCTGATGCTCTTCGGGAGGGTTTAAACTAGTTCAGCAGGGGCTTGGGAACCTGAATTGTAGCTCCAGTATACAGGAGATTGAGAGTAGTGAGGTCATGAGTAAGGTTTTAAAGTTGCAGGAGTGTACCGGCAGGCAGGAAGGTGGTTTAAAGTGTGTCTTCTTCAGTGCCAGGAGCATCCGGAATAAGGTGAGTGAACTTGCGGCATGGGTTCGTACCTGGGACATCGATGTTGTGGCCATTTCGGAGACATGGATAGAGCAGGGAAAGGAATGGTTGTTGCAGGTGCCAGGGTTTAGATATTTCAGTAAGCTCAGGGAAGGTGGTAAAAGAGGGGGAGGGGTGGCATTGTTAGTCAAGGACAGTATTACGGTGGCAGAAAGGACGTTTGATGAGGACTTGTCGATTGAGGTAGTATGGGCTGAGGTTAGAAACAGGAAAGGAGAGATCACCCTGTTAGGGGTTTTCTGTAGGCCTCCGAAAAGTTCCAGAGATGTAGAGGAAAGGATTGCAAAGATGATTCTGGATAGGAGCGAAAGCAACAGGGTAGTTGTTATGGGGGACTATAACTGTCCAAATATTGACTGGAAACGCTACAGTTCGAGTACGTTAGATGGATCCGTTTTTGTCCAATGTGTGCAGGAGGTTTTCCTGACACAGTATGTAGATAGGCCAATGAGAGGCGAGGCCGTATTGGATTTGGTACTGGGTAATGAACCAGGACAGGTGTTAGATTTGGAGGTAGGTGAGCACTTTGGTGATAGTGACCATAATTCGATTACGTTTACTTTAGTGATGGAAAGGGATAGGTATATACCGCAGGGCAAGAGTTATATCTGAGGGAAAGGCAATTATGATGCGATGAGGCAAGACTTAGGATGCAGCAGATGGAGAGGAAAACTGCAGGGGATGGGCACAATGGAAATGTGGAGCTTGTTCAAGGAACAGCTACTGCGTGTCCTTGATAAGTATGTACCTGTCAGGCAGGGAGGAAGTGGTCGAGCAAGGGAACCGTGGTTTACTAAGGCAGTCGAAACACTTGTGAAGAGGAAAAAGGAGGCTTATGTAAAGATGAGACATGAAGGTTCAGTAAGGGCACTCGAGAGTTACAAGTTAGCTAGGAAGGACCTAAAGAGAGAGCTACGAAGAGCCGGGAGGGGACATGAGAAATCTTTGGCAGGGAGGGTCAACGATAACCCTAAAGCTTTCTATAGATATGTCAGGAATAAAAGAATGACGAGAGTAAGAGTCAAGGACAGTAGTGGGAAGTTTTGCTTGGAGTCCGAGGAGATAGGAGAGGTGCTAAATGAATATTTTTCGTCAGTATTCACACAGGAAAAAGACAATAGAATGGCTTGAGGTTCATAAGGAGGAGGTGTTAACAATTCTGGAAAGGGTGAAAATAGATGAGTCACCTGGGCTGGATGGGATTTATCCTAGGATTCTCTGGGAAGCTAGGGAGGAGATTGCTGAGCCTATGGCTTTGATCTTTAAGTCGTCTTTGTCAACAGGAATAGTGCCAGAAGACTGGAGGATAGCAAATGTTGTCCCCTTGTTCAAGAAGGGGAGTAGAGACAACCCCGGTAACTACAGACCAGTGAGCCTTACGTCTGTTGTGGGCAAAATCTTGGAAAGGTTTATAAGTGATAGGGTGTATAATCATCTGGAAAGGAATAATTTGATTAGACATAGTTAACACGGTTTCGTGAAGGGTAGGTCGTGCCTCACAAACCTTATTGAGTTCTTTGAGAAGGTGACCAAACAGGTGGATGAGGGTAAAGCAGTTGATGTGGTGTATGTGGATTTCAGTAAAGCGTTTGATAAGGTTCTCCATGGTAGGCTACTGCAGAAAATACGGAAGCATGGCATTCAGGGGGATTTAGCAGTTTGGATCAGAAATTGGCTAGCTGGAAGAAGACAAAGGGTGATGGTTGATGGGAAGTGTTCAGACTGGAGTCCAGTTACTAGTGGTGTACCACATGATCTGTTTTGGGGCCACTGCTGTTTGTCATTTTTATAAATGACCTGGAAGAGGGCGTAGAAGGATGGGTGAGTAAATTTGCAGATGACACTGCGTGGAGTTGTGGACAATGCGGAAGGATGTTACAAGTTACAGAGGAACATAGATAAGCTGCAGCACTGGGCTGAGAGGTGGCAAATGGAGTTTAATGCAGAAAAGTGTGAGGTGATTCATTTTGGAAGGAATAACAGGAAGACAGAGTACTGGGCTAATGGTATGATTCTTGGCAGTGTGGATGAGCAGAGAGATCTCGGTGTCCATGTACATAGATCCCTGAAAGTTGGCACTCAGGTTGAGAGGGTTGTTAAGAAGGTGTACGGTGTGTTAGTTTTGATTGGTAGAGGGATTGAGTTTCGGCGCCATGAGGTCATGTTGCAGCTGTACAAAACTCTGGTGCGGCCGCATTTGCAGTATTGCGACAAATTCTGGTCGCCGCATTGTAGGAAGGATGTGGAAATATTGGAAAGGGTGCAGATTTACCAGAATGTTGCCTGGTATGGAGGGAAGATCTTATGAGGAAAGGCTGAGGGACTTGAGGCTGTTTTCGTTAGAGAGAAGAAGGTTAAGAGGTGACTTAATTGAGGCATACACGATGGTCAGAGGATTGGATAGAGTGGACAGTGAGAGCTTTTTTCCTCGGATGGTGATGTCTAGCATGACGGGACACAGTTTTAAATTGAGGGGAGATAGATATAAGACAGATGTCAGAGGTAGGTTCTTTACTCAGAGAGTAGTAAGTGTGTGGAATGCCCTGCCTGCAACAGTAGTGGACTCGCCAACACTAAGGGTATTCAAATGGTCATTGGATAGACAAATGGACGATAAGGGAATAGTGTAGATGGGCTTTAGAGTGGTTTCACAGGTCGGCGCAACATCGAGGGCCGAAGGGCCTGTACTGCGCTGTAATGTTCCATGTTCTATGTTCTATGTACATCATGTGTGTGTTTTTGAGTTTCTTGAAATTTTGTTTTCACCTAATTATTTTTTTTCTCCAAGGAGGGGGAGACTGTTAAGTAATGGGTTAAGAGACATTGCAATTATTTGTCTCATTTATGTCAAGTATCCATTAATTGACACTGATATGTAAAGGGGCTTCAGGTGACCTCTGTCAGGTGGTGTGTTGTTAAGAGGTTTGTGCAGAGGCTGTGGAGGGGAAATAAATGGTGTTTGGTGAAAAGGAACAGGAACTTTAGACTCTTCATTTCACATCGACTAAAACGTCTAACAACATGGTGGTGCAGTCGTTAGCACTGCTGCCTCACGGCGCCGAGGACCCGTGTTCGATCCCAGCCCTGGGTCACTGTCCACGTGGAGTTTTCACATTCTTCCCGTGTCTGCGTGGGTTTCTCCCCATCATTGCCCTTTTCCATAACAATCTTGAATCTAATGGAGTTATGACCACTGTCTGCAAAATATTCCCCCGCTGAAACTTCAACCACCCTATCTCTTGTAGGTCCTTCTACATTCTAGCACAGTGGGTAGCACTGTTGCTTCACAGATCCACGGTCCCAGGTTCAATTCCAGGCTTGGGTCACTGTGCGGAATCTGTACATTCTCCCAGTGTCTGCATGGGTTTCCTCCGGTTTCCTCCCACAAGTCCCGAAAGATGTGCTGTTAGGTCATTTGGACATTCTGAATTCTCACTCTGTGTACCTGAACAGGTGCCGGAATGTAGCGACTAGGGGTTTTTCACAGTAACTTCATTGCAGTGTTAAAGTACGCCTACTTGTGACAATAAAGATTATTATTATTAAATCCTGACTTTAAAAAGGCTCCTGGATGCATTTTAAGAATTCTGCTCCCTCTAAACCTTTCACACTTTGGCCTCCTCGATTAATATTGGGGTAGTTGAAATCCCTCACTATCACTACCCCATTATTTTTACACTTCTCTGAAATTTGCCAACATATCTGCTCTTGTATTTCTCTCGGACTTTGGAGGCCTATAGAACACTGCCACCAATGTGATTGCTCCTTTTTGGTTGTCTGGGAAGAATTCCCATTTAAATGCTCCTATTGCAGAAAGCGACCTGAAAAGTAAACCTCTATGTACGATCAAGGCCTTGTGTTACCAGTTCTCAATAAGGCCATCGATCTCAGTGCAGATAGTGTGAAACAATTGGACGTAAAGGTTCTGCTTTAGCAAGTATATAAGGAGTATATATTGGGCAGCACGGTAGCACAAGTGGATAGCACTGTGGCTTCACAGCGCCAGGGTCCCAGGTTCGATTCCCCGCTGGGTCACTGTCTGTGCGGAGTCTGCACGTTCTCCCCGTGTCTGCGTGGGTTTCCTCCGGGTGCTCCGGTTTCCTCCCACAGTCCAAAGACGTGCAGGTTAGGTGGATTGGCCATGCTAAAAATTGCCCGTAGTGTCCATAAGGGTTGGGAGGGGTTATTGGGTTGCGGGGATAGGGTGGAAGTGAGGGATTAATGTGGGTCGGTGCAGACTCGATGGGCCGAATGGCCTCCTTCTGCATTGTATGTTCTATGTAATGTAATGAGTCAGACAGCTGTGTATTACAGTGTTGAATATTTGTACTTCTTTCGGGTGATTATTAGTCATAAGGCACTCAGGTGGCAAAGCTTTATCCAGAGACATAGCGCGCGGAGTATTAGAAGTGTATGTGATCGGCAGTTCATGAGAATTGTTCCTTCTGCATGAAATCTGTGAGCCTTTGTTGCCCGCTGTGCTGATTTGACAAATATCTTCGGTAAGGATATAAGTTCAGCCAGAACTGCCCCACTAATCACAAAGATATCCATTTTTGCTTTCCTGTGCCGCAGTAGTACAAAAGGTTTTTTGAATCATTTGAGTTTGATGTGACTGAGAGGACATCTCTGCAATGACTGAGAAAAGCGAAATCAGTTTACCAACACAATCCTTTACTGTACAAGCCTCCTCTGTGAAACTGCACACCAACTGCAGACCAACTGTAGTTTATGCGTTGCACCAGAAAACTATCCCTCAAGGGACCGATCTGCTATTAGTACAGCTATAAATGTAAAGATGTGATCCATGATAGACAACACACAAGATTGACTTCAATTAAATAAACATTTAAAGATTTTAGCAGAACCTTTGAAACTCAATGACTAAAGGAGGAAAAAATCTATACAAATCCTCTATTTTCAAAGGAACAGATCAATGTCAGATAAAGATGAGATACAAAGATAGTTTTGAACAAATATGGTACAGGGCACATCAGTGGAATGATGCATACACAATAACGATTCCCACAGCTTGTGGCAACTCACCGAGTTTCTTCAGATTCAGTCACTTCTATTTACTGCTGGCTTCGTCCTTCAGAAAGATGCGAGAATTCTTCAGGAAAAGAAAATTTGTAACACAGTGGTTAGCACAATATAAATTGGGCATGATGTCCAATTCAAATAAAACTTCAAACCATAAATCACAGCAGCTGGTGCAAGGCAATGTTACTCCGGCAGCTCCTTTGATTTTGCACAAAAAATAGAAAATCTTTGTTTAATCTCACGAGTTGGCCTTTCACATTGTATTACACTTCACCCAGAGCAAAACAAAATGGGCTGATTACAGATTACTTATTTGACAAGTGTCATGTGAGAGTACCTTCAAGAAATGGGTGTTTATAAATGGGTATGTATATAAGTATCTGTAGTGAGAGTACCTTTAGGAAATGGGTGTTTATTACTGCAGTGGTGTCAGAGAGTGGGTGGAGCTGGGCTGTCTATCAGCATTTTACTTTTGTTTTAGGCTGTTTGCTACAGGGTGCGTTTTAGTTTCGTTTTCAGTGTTGGAGCTGAAGCCAGACACAGCAGATATAGTGTTTATCTCTCTGCCATGAAAAGACTATCTCTTGATCACTTGGTGAATTCAGAATTATAAATGTTCTCAGTAGTGAATGTAAACCTAATGTGCTTCTATTAAAAGGTGTTTCTTCTGTCTCCTGGATGTTATTTGCGAAGTTATTAAGGATTACTTAGTGTTGTATTCTTTGGGGGTTGTATTTGAATTGATGGTTGCTAAGATGTTCACAGTATGTTTTAAAATGGTTAACCTGAGTTCATAGAATAAACATTGTTTTGCTTTAAAAAATACTTTTCCATTTCTGCTGGACCACACCTGCAGAGTGGGCCGTGTGCTCCCCATACCACAATCTAGTAAAAGTTGTGGGTCAGGTGAACTCCATGATACACTTTGGGGTTCTCTAAACCCTGGCCCATAACAAATTGGGAGCTCGAGGGGGTTCGCATAAAAGTCTATTTATTGGATTAGTTTAGTGAACTTAAAGACAGTGAGTGGTGAGCATATTGTGGTTGCTTATCAGGTGTGGTATTTCAGTTAAGTAGGGAGTGTGTTGTGGACAATGGCTCTTTCAGAGGCTCTGAAGTTTTTGGGGGTGGAGACGGTCACACGCAGTACGTTACGGACAGAGACTAAAAGCAGACTGTTAGATTTGGCAAAAACATTGCAGTTAACATTACCTGACTGTTATAACCTGCCTGCTTACCATTGGCTGGGGACTAATGACAATCCCACAATCCTGTGGGAGTATGAGCTTCCCCAATAAGGGGGGGGGGGGGGGCGGAGAAATCATTAGCAGACTCCCTGCATAAATAAAGCTGGCCAGTTTGGAATCAGCCAGGGAGGAGTGAGCAGCAAAGGAAGTTGCTGCTGCTGTTGGATATATATGTTATCGTAAATAAATGTTATTTCGTTGTATCCTTAAAACTCATGCTGGATTCTTCGTGGCCCTCACAAAACTGGCGACGAGGGTTAAAGTGAATAGCTGTCTACACCTCCCTGGATTTTTGTTGGATACAGGTTGGAAGTTGTTCTCTATTACACCATGCCTCTGTATGGATGTTTGGATGTATTTGATGCTGCACTGGAAAGCTAGAACCAGTACGCACAATGGATGCGTTACTATTTCCAGGCAAACAACATCACTGAAAATGAGCGCCAGGTGGTCATATTGCTCACAGCCTGTGGCCCGCATACATTTGGGGTGATTAGGAGCCTTACGTACCCAGCTGCACCGGACACCAAAACGTTTGATGAACTTGTGAACTTAGTGGGGCAACATTTTAACCTAACCCCGTCCACGATAGTCCAACGTTACCGGTTTAATACCGCTGAGAGGACCCCAGGAGAATCCCTTGCCGACTTTTTATCCAGGCTACACAGGATTGCAGAGTACTGTGACAATGGTGAGACCTTGTCAGAAATGTTACGCAACCGTTTGGTTTGCGGTATTAACAATGCGGCCACCCAGAGAAAGTTGTTAGCTGAGCCAACATTGACTTTTCAACCAGCCATTCAAATAGTTTTGTCTCGAGAGAGCGCAGAACGAGGAGAGCAGGAGCTACAGGGAATGGAGGTGCATGCCTTGGGGCGCAACCCCTTCCGTCCGAAAACGTCCCCCTGCACCCCTGCGGTACCTTGGGCGAGGCGACGTCCTGATCAACGCCAGTGGCCGTTGGACATTCCTCCCAGAAGGGAGCCTTCTCCAGAACCAATGGACAAGGAGCCATGTCCATGTCAGACTTGTAGGCGCTGACCCCATCATGGATGCCGGTCCTGGGGGCGCCAGAAGCGCCGCAGTTCCGGCCGTAACTGGAGCCAGCCCAGGGGCCATACCTACCATTTGGATGAACCTGCGGCAACTACTCCTGTGGAGACGGAGGACGACTGCCTGCAGCTACATTGTGTGGCAGCTCCCCATGTGCCCCCCATTAAGGTGACAGTATGGGTCAATGGTCACCCGCTTGAGATGGAGTTGGACACTGGCTCAGCGGTCTCCGTGATCGCCCAGAGGACATTCGACTGCATCAAGCAGGGTATACAGACCCTTACATTAACCGACACATAAGCCAGGTTGGCCACCTACACGGGGGAACCATTGGACATTGCAGGAACTACGATGATCCCTGTTGTTTATGGACGCCAGGAGGGGCGTTTCCCATGAATCATGGTGCGCGGCCATGGGCCCAGCCTGTTGAGTCGGGACTGGTTGCGCCATTTGCGGTTACAGTGGCAGCACATCCTCCAAACAGTTTCTGGAGGGTTGACTGAGGTGCTAGGACGATACCCAGATGTATTCCAGCCCGGTTTGAGGAAAATAAAAGGGGCCGTAGCCCGTATCCAAGTCGAACCAGGAGCCACGCCGCGCTATATCCGGGCGCGCCCGGTGCCTTACGCCTTGCTCGAGAAGGTAGAAGGGGAGCTCACTCATTTGGAGACTTTGGGTATTATCAGGCCCGTCCGTTTCGCTGACTGGGCAGCACCAACTGTACCTGTAATGAAGCCAGATGCCACAGTTCGCTTGTGCGGCGACTATAAACTTAGTGAATACGGCTTCCCGACTCGACCGATATCCAATGCCTCGCATAGAGGATCTCTACGCGAAGCTTGCAGATGGACTTTCGTTCACAAAATTAGATATGAGTCACGCCTACCTACAGTTGGAGCTGGACCCTGCCTCCTGGCCATATGTAATGATTAATACACGCCTGTATGAATATACACGTTTGCTCTTTGGAGTATCCTCTGCCTGAGCTATTTTTCAACGCGTTATGGAGGGCATTTTGAGAGGTTTACCGTGTGTCGCTGTCTACTTAGGTGACGTTTTGATCACAGGGACGTCGGAGCAGGAACATTTGGAAAATCTGGAGGCTGTCCTTAGACGCTTTTCGGAGGCTGGAGTCCGTTTACATCGCACAAAGTGCGTCTTTCAGGCGAAGGAAGTAGTCTACCTGGGCTATCGGGTGGACCGCGAAGGTTTGCACCCCGTCGCAGAGAAGTTGCGCGCGTTTCAACAGGCCCCCGACCCAACTGACACTTCCCATCTTCGTTATTTTCTCGGCCTCGTAAACTATTACGGGAAGTTCCTCCCCAATCTGGCAACTACGCTGGCCCCGTTGCACCTTCTGCTGAAGAAGAATCACACCTGGGTTTGGGGTCAGCCGCAAGAAACCGCTTTCTGGCGGGTAAAACAACAATTGTCATCGTCTGGGTTACTAACCAACTATGATCCTGGAAAGCCTTTGCTCGTCACATGTGATGCATCCCCGTATGGTATTGGGGCCGTCCTATCTCACAAGATGTAGAACGGGGCCGAGCGGCCGATAGCTTTCGCCTCCCGCACATTGACTGCAGCGGAAAAAAAGTACACACAGATCGAGAAGGAGGGCCTGGCAGTGGTCTTTGCGGTGAAACGTTTCCACCAGTACGTGTATGGCCACCACTTCACTGTCGTGACTGATCATAAGCCTCTGCTGGGACTTTTCAGAGAGGATAAGCCAATACCGCCCATTGCTTCCGCACGGATCCAGCGCTGGGCTTTGTTGCTCGCTGCATACGAGTATTCTCTGGAGCACAAACCAGGAACCCAGATAGCGAATGCCGACGCACTGAGCTGATTGCCTTTATCGACCGGCCCCATGTCGACCCCCACGACTGGTGAGGTGGTTGCAACCCTAAATTTTATGGACACCTTGCCTGTCACAACATCACAGATCCGTGAGTGGACCCAGACGGAGCCAGTCCAGTCAAAGGTTCGGCACATAGTCCGATATGGTGGGCAGCATAGACAGCTCCCAGGCGAGTTGCGGGCATTTTTCTCCCAGCTGTCAGAATTCAGCGTGGAAGACGGCATCCTCTTGTGGGGGACACGTGTGATTGTCCCGGAAAAAGGACAGGAGCTGATACAAAGAGACTTGCACAATGGGCATCCAGGTGTGACCAAAATGAAAATGTTGGCCCGGAGTTATGTCTGGTGGCCAGGCCTCGACACCGACATTTAGAAGGTGGCCCAAAACTGTTCCATTTGCCAGGAGCATCAGAAGCTTCTGCCGGCCACGCCCCTACATCACTGGGAATGGCCAGGGCGGCCTTGGGCACGCTTGCATGCAGATTTCGCAAGTCCTTTTCAAGGATCCATGTTCCTTCTATTAATCGATGCCCAGTCTAAATGGTTAGAGGTGCATACGATAGGAGGCACAACGTCCTGCGCAACAATTGAGAAGATGCCTTTATCTTTCAGTACGCATGGCCTCACAAGTGAGGAGTTTGCGAGGTTCATGAAGATGAACGGCATACACAATATCCGCACTGCCCCTTACCACCTGGCTTCAAATGGGTTGGCGGAGCGCGCAGTGCAGACATTCAAACGAGGCCTAAAGAAGCAGTCTTCCGGGTCAATGGACACGAGACTGGCTCGTTTTTTGTTTTCGTATAGGACCACCCCCCATGCGGTGACTGGGGTAGCTCCCACAGAACTCCTAATGGGCCGGAGACTTCGCACCCGCCTTAGCATGGTTTTCCCGGACATTGGTGCAAAAGTACGCCGCACACAAGAACGGCAGGGACAGGGTTTTTCTCGGCATCGGCCGATTTGGCAGTTTGCGCCCGGTGACCCAGTGTTCGTTCAGAATTTTGCTGGTGGTGCCCAATGTGTCCCTGGCGTAATCTTTCGCCAAACGGGCCCTATCTCATACCAGGTGCAAGCCCAGGGTTGTCTCCAGCGCAAACATGTAGACCACGTTCGGTCCAGAAGACTATCCCTTCCAAAGATTCCTCACAATCTTACTCTGGCGCCTCACTCAAAGCCTACGCAGGTCGTTACAGAACCGCGTGGAGATAGAGACGCCGAGATGATGGAGGCAGCAGACTGTGACTCCGAGATGGAGACACGGGATGCCTCAGAGGGGGCATCCTCTGGCCCACTGGCCGTGGATGTACAACCGTTACGCCGTTCATCACGGAAGCGCCGGTCTCCGTCTCGCTACACGCTGCCCGATCCAGTGCCTCGTTTAAATAGTGTCCGGCCTGCGGCAAAACGAGTCCGATGCCCTCCTTCGCCAAGGTCTTCAGTGGATTCCTTGGACTTTGGGGGGGAGCGATGTTATAACCTGCCTGCTTACCATTGGCTGGGAACTAATGACAATCCTACAATCCTGTGGGAGTATGAGCTTCCCCAATGAGGGGGGCGGAGAAATGATTCGCAGACTCCTGCATAAATAAAGCTGGCCAGTTTGGAACCAGCCAGGGAGGAGTGAGCAGCAAGGTAAGTTGCTGCTGCTGTTGTATATCTATGTTATTGTAAATAAATGTTATTTCATTGTATCCTTAAAACTCATGCTGGATTCTTCGTGGCCCTCACAAAACGCGAAAAGATGAGGTAATTATGGTTATGGCTCAGCATTTAAAGTTGCCTGAGATACAGTTTGACTCATTGGAAATGGCAAAAATTCAGTTACAAATTAAACAAATGGAACATGAGAAAGAATTAAAGCAGCTTGAATATGAAAGAGAGAGAGAGGAAAGAGAAACCGAGAGAGAGGAAAAAGAGAGATAAGAAAGGAAAACAGAAAGTATAGCCCCAGCAGAACAAAAAGAAAGAGAAAGGGAGATACAGGTCAGGGAAAAGGAGAGAGTTTGAACTTCAGAAGATGGCCATGAAACATGGCAGTCAGTTAAAATTGGCAGGCGAAAAGGGAGGGATACAGTTGGATGATAGTGATGAGGATAGTGAGAAAGAGCGTCAAAGTCGAAGGCTTGGTGGGTATCTATTTAAATATGTCCAAGGATTGCCAAGGTTTGATGAGAAGAAGGTAGAAGCCTTTTTCATTTCATTTGAGAAGGTAGCTAAACAAATGAAATGGCCACTGGACATGTGGGTATTACTGATTCAAACAAAGCTGGTAGGTAGGGCTAGTGAAGTGTTTGCATCACTACCGGAGGAGGTATCTGGGTCGTATGAGGAGGTGAAAAAATCCATCTTAGGTGCATATGAACTAGAGCCTGAAGCCTACAGACAAAGGTTGAGAAATTTAAGGAAAGAATTTGGTCAAACATACATGGAGTTTGAAAGGATGAAACAGTAATTTTGATAGGTGGATAAGGGCTTTGAAAATAGACCAAACTTATGAAGCTCTCAGAGAAATTATACTTTTGGAGGAGTTTAAAAATTGATTCCTGATGTAGTGAGAACTCATGTGGAAGAGCAGAGGGTTAAAACTGCGAGATTAGCAGCAGAAATGGCAGATGATTATGAATTAGTTATAAATCAAAGCTTGGTTTCCGACATTAGTTTCAGCCTGTGAGGGATAGAAACTGGGGACATGAGAAATACACAAGTGGTAGAGGCAAAGGTGATGTGATGGGAGATAATAAGAGTGTACCTCAGATTAAAAAAGAAATCCAGGAGGGTGGAAAAGACATGAAAAGTATTAAATGTTTTCACTGTAATAAATTAGGCCATGTAAAGTCACAGTGTTGGTGGTTGAAGAAAAGCACTGGGAAGGCTGATGTGGTAAAACAGGATAAGACTGTGGGGTTTATTAAAGTGGTAAAGGAAAGCCCAAGTGAAGCGAAGGAGGTGCAAAAGATTGTACAGCCTGATCAAGAGGTGATTGATAAGAAGGTGCCAGATCTCTTTAACGAATTTACTTGTGTGGGTAAAGTTTACTCATGTGTATCAGGAGGAGCAGGTAAAGAAGTCACAATTTTAAGAGATACGGGAGCTAGCCAATCTTTAATGGTAAGTGATGAAGAGTTATGTGGTTTGGGAAGAATGTTGCCAGAAAAGGTGGTAATATGTGGAATTCAGGGTGAGAGGAGTAGTGTTCAATTATATAAGGTAAGGTTGGAAAGTCCAGTGAAGAGTGGTGAAGTGGTAGTAGGATTAATAGAGAAACTATCTTGTGCAGGAATACAGTTTATCTTGGGGAATGATATAGCTGTATCGCAGGTGGGAGTGATGCCTACTGTGGTTGATAAGCCAGTGGAAAATCAGACAACTGAAGTGTTGAAGGACGAATATCCTGGGATTTTTCTGGATTGTGCAGTATAAAGGTCGCAAAGTCACAGGTTAAGACAAGAGGAGAAATCAGAGAGTGAAGATGAAGTTGAAGTGCAATTATCAGAAACGATTTTTGATCAGATGGTTGAAAAAGAACAAGAACAGGTGGGGGATGAGGCGGGATATTTTTAGTTCAGGAAAATTGGCAGAGTTACAACAAAAAAATGTAGAAATAAAACGGATGTATCAGAAAGCATACACAGGAAGAGGAATCTGCATGTATACCAGAGTGTTATTACCGTAAAAGTAATGTCTTGATGATAAAATGGAGACCTTTATATACGCAGGCGGATGAAACGTGGGCAGAAGTTCATCAAGTATCATTGCCAGTAGGGTATAGCAAGGAGGTATTGCGAGTTTCACATGAGGCACCAGTGGGAGGTCATTTAGGAATAAAGAAAACTCAAGCTAAAATCCAAAAACATTTTTATTGGCCTGGACTACATAAAGATGTAGTTAAATTTTGTCAATCATGTCACACATGTCAAGTGATAGGGAAACCTCAAGCAGTGATAAAACCAGCACCCTTAACACCCATTCCTGCATTTGAGGAACCTTTTACAAGGGTCCTAATTGATTGCGTAGGACCGCTTCCTAAAACAAAAAGTGGGAATCAATATCTTTTGGCGATAATGGATGTGTCTACTAGGATTCCAGAGGCCATTCCAGTACATAATATTACAGCTAAAAAGATTGTGGAGGAGTTACTTAAATTCTTTACTAGATATGGACTATCCACAGAAATACAATTGGATCAAGGATCGAATTTTACCTCAAGGTTGTTCAAAGGAGTTATGAATAGCTTAGGATTAAAACAATTTAAATCAACTGCATACCATCCAGAATCGCAGGGAGATTTAGAAAGATGGCATCAGACATTAAAGACAATATTGAGGGCTTATTGTCAAGATTATCCAGAGGATTGGGATAAAGGAATTCCATTCGTACTGTTTGCAATTAGGGATGCACCTAATGAGTCAACCAAATTTAGTCCTTTTGAACTAATTTTTGGTCATGAGGTAAGAGGACCACTTAAATTGATTAAGGAAAAATTGGTGAATGAGAAATCGGAAATTACATTATTGCATTACGTGTCAAATTTCAGGGAACGATTAAACATAGCAGGTGAATTGGCGTGACAACAGTTAAACGTTGCACAAAATGTGATGAAACGGGTAGCGGACAAGAAAACCAAAGTTCGTAGTTTTGCCAGTGGAGATAAAGTTTTAGTGTTGTTACCAGTGGTAGGTGAACCTGTAAAAGCAAGGTTTTGTGGACCTTATCAGGTTGAAAGGAAATTAAGTGAGGTGAATTGTGTGGTAAAAACACCAGATAGACCGAGTGTGTCATGTGAATATGCTTAAAAGGTACTTTGAAAGGGAAGGAAAGAAAAAGGAGGAGGTTTTAATGATTCTAACTCAAAGTGACGAACCAAATCCAGATGACTATGAATTTGACATACCTCAAATTAAGTTGGAAAGCGAGGATGTCCTTAAAAATTGGGATAAATTGTTGAGTCACCTTCCAGAGGAAAAACAAACTGACCTGAAAGCGTTATTGATATCACGTGGGTAAGTTTGTGGAGATAAATTGGGAAGTACTAAAATGGCTCTACATGATGTAGATGTGGGAAATGCTGTTCCAATCAAACAACATCCATACAGACTTAACCCTTTAAAATTGGCACAGGTTAACAAAGAGATTGAGAGTATGCTTAAAAATGGCACAATTGAAGTGGGTTGCAGCCAATGGAGCTCACCCATAGTGATGGTACCAAAACCAGACGGTACCCAACAGTTGTGTGTGGACTATAGAAAGGTTGATGCAGTTACAAGAACAAACTGTTATCCTATCCCACGTTTGGAGGATTGCATTGAGAAAGTGGGAAAATCAGCTTTTATTTCCAAACTGGATTTATTTAAAGGTTACTGGTAGGTACCTTTATCTGAAAGGGCGAAGGAGATTTCAGCTTTGGTGACTCCAGATGGTATATACAAGTTATGCCATTTGGCATGAAATACGCCCCAGCCACATTACAACGGAAACTAACAAAGTTGTTTCAGGATTACCCAATTGTGTGGGTAATCGATGATCTGGTAATTTTCAGCTAGACATGGAAAAAACATTTAAAACATCTGATGGAGTTATTCGATCGACTTCAGGAGGCGGGTTTGGTGATAAACCTAGCGAAAAGTGAATTTAGAAAAGCCCAAGTCACTTTCCTTGGCCGTACAATTGGACAGGATCGAATGGTCACACGGGATGTGAAACCAACAGTTATTGAGGAGTTTCCAATATCCTCGAGACAAAAGGAAATAATGCGATTTCTTGGCATGGGTGGATTTGATCGAACATTTGTGCAAATGTTTTGTAGCGTGAATGCTCCACTGATGGACTTGCTGAAGAAACGTTGAAAATTTCAATGGACAGCGGAGTTTTCACAGGCATTTTACTGCCTGAAAGCTGTGATAACCAATGCTCATGAGCTGGAGAATTACAAGGGATCAGATTGAACTAAAGTATCTGACTTTAAAGAGACATGCCGAGGCGTAGCGGAATGGGTGGATCGTGCAGAGACCTTCTTGTTCAAAGAGACTGTCAATTGAGAAGGATTTCAGTTGGAGGAACGAACAAAAATGGACTATATTATTATACCTGTTTGCATGTGTTGTTTTTGGAAACTAAAAAGTATATTTATTATGTGCATTTATCAAAGGATAGTGAAAAGGTGAAAAATGAAACCATCTTGAAGTTGATGGTTTTTTTTTCCTTGGGGGCGGTGTCATGTGAGTACCTTTAAGAAATGGGATTTAGAAATGGGTGTGTATATAAGTATCTGTAGTGAGAGTATCTTTAGGAAATGGGTGTTTATTACTGCAGTGATATCAGAGAGTGGGTGGAGCTGGGCTGTCTGTCAGCGTTTTACTTTCATTTTAGGCTGTTTGCTGCAGGGTGTGTTTTAGTTTTGTTTTCAGTGTTGGAGCTGAAGCCAGACAGAGCAGGTGTACTGTTGATCTCTCTGGCATGAAAAGACTATCTCTTGATCATTTGGTGAATTCAGAATTATAAATGTTCTCAGTAGTGAATGTAAACCTTATGTGTTTCTGTTAAAAGGTGTTTCTTCTGTCTTTTGGATGTTGTTTGGGAAGTTATTAAGGATTACTTAGTGTTGTATTCTTTGGGGGTTGTATTTGAATTGATGGTTGCTAAGATGTTCACTGTATGTTTCAAAAAGGTTAACTTGAGTTCATAGAATAAACATTGTTTTGCTTTAAAAAATACTTTTCCATTTCTGCTGTACCACACCTGCAGAGTGGGCCGTGTGCTCCCCATACCACAATCTATTAAAAGTTGTGGGTCAGGTGAATCCATGATACACTTTGGGGTTCTCTAAACCCTGGCCCACAGCACAAGGGAAGAGATCTTTAACTGTGAGATCCATCTTTTGGTTGTCTTCTGTTATAACCTCCAAACTATCAAATGAACGGTGAAGGAAGCAAAGCCAACTGAAATAGACAATTGTAATTTTATTCAAATAGGGATCAAAAATATGTGCTTTGAAGCACTTGCATTGAAGTATTCCGAAGTGGTACTTGTTATGTAAGGATGAAAAGTAATTGAAAGAGCCAGTTTATATTTTGTGACCAAGTGATTACAACCTTGAAACACGGCCTATGGGAGATTGTCAGTAAAATAAGGACTGATTGCTGCGATGTTGCTGTAATTTAACCTCAGTCGCTGAATTGACTTCCAGTCAGTCAAGCACATTCACTTCTAGCATGCAAAAATGTTGGCTTCCCTTCCCTTTCTCAAAAGATACAACAGACATATCAGGGACAGTTTCTGAACTCAAACTGCAGTTCAAAAGGTGGGAGGCCTGAAGTATAAGAAGAAAACTTTACTGAACAAGGCAACAGAAAGCAGGAGAATCCAACTCAAGTTCAGGGAGCGTTGTTGACCGCTGAGGTGCCTTGAATCACAGGTGAGTAAATGACGGAAAGTGCACTACGATAATGGAGCCATTAAACTTTAAACCACACCTGACACGGATTTATTTATTTAAATTTGAAGTACCCAATTCTTATTTTTTCTACCTATCCTGTACATCTTTTGGGGCATTGGGGTCAGACCCACGCAGACAAGGGGAGAATATGCAAACTCCACACGGCCAGTGACCCGGGGCTGGGATTGAACCTGTGTCCTCGGCGCTGTGAGGCAGCAGTGCTAACCATTGTGCCACTGTGCTACCCACTGATTTATTAATTAAATTAAGATAATTAATATTAAGCAGTACAATCATAGAATCATGGACTCCCTACAGTGCAGAAGGCAGTAGCATAGGGGGTAGCACTGTTGCTTCACAGCTCCAGGGTCCAAAATTAGATTCCCGGATTGGGTAACTATCTGTGTGTAGTCTGCACTTTCTCCCCGTGTCTGCGTGGGCTTCCTCCGGGTGCTCCAGTTTCTTCACACAAATCTTGAAAGATGTGCTGTTAGGTAATTTGGACATTCTGAATTCTCCCTCTGTGTACCCGAACAGGCGCCGGAATGTGGCGACTAGGGGCTTTTCACAGTAACCTCACTGCAGTGTTAATGTAAGCCTACTTGTGACAATAAAAATTATTATTATATAGGAGGCGGCTCATCCAGTTTGCACCGACCTGACCTAGGCCCCTCCCCCACCCTATCCCTGTAACGCCATATCCCCACCTAACCTTCGGACACTAAGGGACAATTCAGCACTGCCAATCCACTTAATCTGCACATCTGGGAGGGAACCAGAGCACCCGGAGGAATCCCACACAGATATGGGGAGAATGCACAAACTCTGCACAGTCACCTCAGGCCGAATTGGTCCCTGGTCCCTGGCGCTGCGAGGCAGCAGTGCTAAACACTGTGCCACCGTGCCTGAACTAATAAAGTCAAGTAGCCCATATACATTCTTAACCACCTCATCTGTCTGTCCTGCTGCCTTCAGAGATCTATGGATGTGCACCTCAAGGTCCCTCTCGTCCCCTGTAGTTCCTCTCACCCTACCGTTCGATGTTTTTTTTCCCTTGCCTTGTTTGTCCTTCAAAAATGCACAACCTCACACTTTTCAGTGTTTATTTACTTTGCCACAGTCCGTCCATCTGACCAGCCCATCTATATCACCCCTAATCTAAGACTTTCCTCCTCACTATTTACCACACCACCAATTTTTGTGTCAGCTGCAAGCTTACTGATTATACCTCCCACATTCACATCTAGGCCATTAATGTACACTACAAACAGCAAGAAACCCAGCATCGGTCCCTGTGGTACACCACCGGTCACAGGCTTCCAGTCACAAAAACAACCTTCGTCCATCACCATCTGCCTCCTGCCACTCAGCCAAGTTTGGATCCAATTTGTCAAATTTCCCTGGATGTCATAGGCTCTTACCTTCTTGATCAGTCTCCCATGCCAGACTTTGTCAAAAGTCGCACTGAAGTCCATGTCTAATACATCAACTGCTCTGCTCCCATCTACAGACCTAGTCACCTCCTCAAAAAAGTCAATCAATTTTGTTAGGCATTATCTGCCCCTGACAAAACCATGCTGACCATCCTTGATTTATCTTTGCCTCTCCAAGTGGAGATTAATTCTGTCCCTCAGAATTTTTTCCAATAGTTCCCCCACCACTGATGTTAGACTCACTGGTCTGTAATTTTCTGGTAGTTCGCCACTTCCCTTCTTGAATAATCGTACCACATTAACTGTTCTCCAGTCCTCTGGCACCTCTCCTATGGTCAGAGAGGATTTGAAAATTAGCCTCAAAGCCCCTGCAATTCCTCTCTTGCCTTACACAGCAGCCTGGGATACATCTCATCCGGGCCTGGGGATTTACCCACTTTTAAGCCCGCTTAAACTGCTGACACCTCCTCCTTCTCAATGCTAATCTGTTCAGTTATATCACAGTCTCCCTCCCCGATTTCTATACCTACATTGTCCTTCTCCATAGTGAACACAGATGCAAATTACTCATTGAATATCTCACCTGCATCTTCTAGCTCAACGCACAGAATGCCACTTTGGTCCTTAATGGATCACACTCTTTCCCTGGTTACCCTCTTGCCCTTAATGTACTTCCAAACCATTTTGGGATTTTATTTTATTTTGCCCACCAGTGTTTTATCATTCCCCTCTCTTTGCTCTCCTAATTTATTTTTAAAGTATCCTTTCTATACTCCCATCAGGCATCCATTCTTTTGAGTCCCCTGTATCTATCATAAGCTTCCATTTATTCACCTTATCCAATACTGTATATCTCTTGACATCCAAGGTCCTCTGGACTTTTTGGTCCCACCCTTGGGGCGAAATTCTCCCCCAACGGCGCGATGTCCGCCGACTGGCGCCCAAATCGGCGCCAATCAGACGGGCATCGCGCCGCCCCAAAGGTGCGGAATGCTCCGCATCTTTGGCGGCCTAGCCCCAACATTGAGGGGCTAGGCCGGCGCCGGAGGAATTTCCGCCCCGCCAGCTGGCGGAAATGGCGTTTGTTGCCCCGCCAGCTGGCGCGGAAATGCAGCGCATGCGCGGGAGAGTCAGCGGCCGCTGAAAGTTTCCCGCGCATGCGCAGTGGGGAGAGTCTCTTCCGCCTCCGCCATGGTGGAGGCCGTGGCGGAGGCGGAAGGGAAAGAGTGCCCCCATGGCACAGGCCCGCCCGCGGATCGGTGGGAAAGTCCTCCAAGAAGCTCTCCTGGAATAGACTTTAATAACTCTGCCCCCACTTAGTCTTTCACACTTTGCCTGTCCCAATTGATATTGGGAAAGTTGAAGTCCCCTACTATTATTATCCTAATACCTTGACACTTCTCTGGAGAATTTCCTACATATTTGCTCTTCTATCTCTCGGTAACTGTTTGGGGGCCTATAGTACTCTCCCAGCAATGTGATTGCCCCCTTTTTGTTTTTAAGTTCCACTCGTATGGACTCAAATGAGGAACCTGCTAAGATATCATCCCTCCTCACTGCAATAATTGATTCCGTGATCAGAATTGTGACACCACCTTCTCTTTTACACCCCCCCCCCCCACCCCCACCAACAACCGCCCCCCACCTCATGTCACTTGAAGATTCTGTAGCCTGGAATATTGAGCTACCAGTCCTGCCCCTCCCTCAACCACATCTCTGTGGCAGCAATAATATCGTACTAGCAAGTGCTAATCAACACCTTCAATTCAACTGCCTGACACGTAAGACTCCTGGCGTTAAATTAAATGTCATCCAGCCTTGCCATATTCCCTTGTGCTTTAACATGTCTATCTTCGCTCAGCCTTCCTGACTGACATAGTTTTTCTTCTGTATTTGGCTGTGCATCATCCTCTGCTGTACATCCACTTTATGCTCAACCCCGAGCCAAATTAGTTTAAATCCCACCTCCCCAACTTTTTCTATTTCTTATTTTCTTATGCTCTTACGTCCAAAAGCTTTTGTTGAAAAGCTTTAATAGATACCATTTCATTTGTTGATCCCAGCCTCTGTGTCTGTTTATTAACAGGAGACAGTATAACACTTAGCACACAGCATCATTTTCTGATGCACACTTTCATCTCAAGTTGAAGCATCTGCACAAATTCAGATTTTCTTCCCAAGAGTAGAACCTAACTTTTGTCGGCGACTGTTTGAAGGCGTTTTGATAGCTCTGCACATTTATCTCTGACTTGTCTTTTGAGACCACTATTCTCCTTGTTGTTGGCTTACTTTGGGAGCTGGGAGCTCCGGCTCCATTACTCAGCTCTTCAGTTCTTCTTTGTTCTTATAGCAGCAAACAACAGGAGGTTGCCATGTGAACTTCTGCCTTGCAACTCTCTTTTGCTGAGGTGTTTTTTCTCCCCGCTCCCCTCTTCCTCACTCAGGGCAGTGGACAGGCAGAAATAATCATTAGGATTCCTGACTTGTACTTGAGGAGTTTGTGAAGATTCTCTCAGGCGAAATAGTGTGGCAAACAGGGCACAGATTTGACACACAACAAAGAACTTCATTGCATCGATTATCCAAATGTGCTGTCAATGACCGGCATTGAGATGGTGAGTGAGAAGAGACGAACCCCAGCGAGAAAGAAATAATTCTGACCACATTCTTATTTTTGTCAATGGACCCAAACGCATTCCCATTGCGATTGGCAGCTGGCTGAAATGCTGAATAAATTTTGAAGCAGTGCTAACCGAAGGTTGAATTTCTGAGATCCATTTTTGGGCAAAACATTAAGGGGCTGACATTTGCCCTTTCGCAGCCCACACAGCCAGCAGAGAACCATGCTAGGATTTCAGAAAGAACAAAGAACAAAGAAATGTACAGCACAGGAACAAGCCCTTTGGCCCTCCAAGCCCGTGCCGACCATGCTGCCCGACTAAACTACAATCTTCTACACTTCCTGGGTCCGTATCCCTCTATTCCCATCCTATTCATGTATTTGTCAAGATGCCCCTTAAATGTCACTATTGTCCCTGCTTTCACCACCTCCTCCGGTAGCGAGTTACAGGCACCCACTACCCTCTGCGTAAAAAACTTGCCTCGTACATCTACTCTAAACCTTGCCCCTCTCACCTTAAACCTTTGCCCCCTAGTAATTGACCCCTCTACCCCAGGGAAAAGCCGTGCTGTTAGGTAATTTGGACATTCTGAATACTCCCTCCGTGTACCTGAACAGGCACCAGAAAGTGGCGATGAGGAGCTTTTCACAGTAACTTCATTGCAGTGTTAACGTAAGCCTACTTGTGACAATAAGGATTATTATTATTAAGATGCTCAGAGAAGTGGGCTGGAGCAAAAAGGAAACCAAAACATTTTTGTTTTCAATAATGCCTTTTTTCTTCCTCTGCGACCACAGGACTGCTCATGACAGCTCACTGAGCTGAGTTCCAATTCTGGGAATGTTTCACACGCTCATGGTTCACACACACACACACACTGCGCACACGGGCTCTGCGACTTGTTCCAATCTCACCTCCATAATTTCCACAAGGAATTAAACGTTCCCGATATCTCAGTGGGTAAATTGCACTCTGTGCTCTAGCATGGAGGCAGCAGCAGGATTCTCCGACCCACCGCAGACCCCCTGCAATTCTCCAGGCCCCAATGGGCCGAGTGACCATCTGTTTCTGGCCAGTCCGTCCGGCGTGGATTAGACATGGTCCCACACGGCAGGACCTGTCAGGAAGTCGGTTGGGGCGGTCCTCGGGGGAGGGGGGGGGGGGGCTTGGGGGAATCAGATCCCGCGGGGGCTCCCACGGTGGCCTGGCCCGCGATTGGGGCCCACCTATCTATGGGCGGGTCTATGCCGTAGGGGCACTCCTTCCTTCCACGCCGGCCCCTGTAGGGCTCCGCCATGGTTGGCGCGGAGAAGACAACTACCTGTGCATGCACCAGAATACGCCGGCCGGTCTGCGCATTGGCGGAACCACACTGGTGGTTCCACGCATGCGCGAGATCACGCCGGCCCTTTGGCGCATGCGGCAACTCGCGCAGTCCCTTCGGAGCCAGCTGGCGCGGCGCCAAATCCGGCATCCTCCTAGCCCCCAGAAGTGTGGAGAATTCCCCACTTTCGGGGGCTGTTGATGCCAGAGTGGTTCACCCCGGTTTTCCCGCCCGCGTGGGGACGTAGTCCCCGTAAGGGAGAATCCCGCCCCATAAAACTCCTGCTTCAAATCCTGGCCTCTGCTGTGTTACTCTGAATGCAAAGTGGGGGATTAACTTTCACAAATGGGATATGATAAATTCACAATTTTTTGGCCAAAATTTGGGGGTTAACCTCTGCATGAAATGGTCTATTATTCACATATACAGCATCGAATGTGTCTTCTATTGTCCATGTGGAGTTTGCACATTCTCCCCGTGTTTGCATGGGTCTCGCCCCCACAACCCAAAGATGTGCAAGGTAGGTGGATTGGCCACGCTAAAATGCCCCTTAATTGAAAAAAAAAAATGAATTGGACCCTCTAAATTTATTTAAAAAAAGAAAGTGTCTTGTAAAATATGTAATGGCCTCTGCTCCAACCATTCCCTGTAGTTATATACCACATGTTCCAACAACTCTTGGTGCAAAGATATTTCTCTTTACTCCTCCCTTCAATATTGTTTACATCCTGTACAAACATTTGCCATGATAAAAGTATAATGGAACGCTGTAAGTCCAACCAGCAGGATAATCATGGGTTTACTGTGGGTACAGCCACTCAGGGATGGGAGGCAGAATTAGCAATTTGTGTCCCCCAAAATTATTTGGACAGGTTATGGTTTACCAGCCCCCACCTTTCCAAATTCCCGGATTGCTCTTGATGTCCCCTCCCTAAATCTTGGTTATTCTCCTATTTTCAGAATCTACATCTGCAGTCAGATAAAACAAGCTGATTAAGAAATGGCAGGCAAGTTAGGAAGGAAAATTACTTGGTGAGAAGGTGACTGTGCAGGTAAAGTGGCTGTAATTAAAGTACTGCACTGAAAGCTGTTCATGCTGTGTAGGAAATGAGCATAACTAACTCACACTAAGTCTTGTTCATCCGTCGCTCCTTTGCTCGCTGAGTCCTTTGACTGACATTGACTCTCAGTCCACCAAAGCCTTGATTTGAAACTTCTCATCCTTGCTTCAAACCCCTCTTAACCCTTGTCCTTCCCTTCCTTCTCTCTGTAATCTCCTACAGCTTCACATCCTCTGAGGTATCTGCGCTCCCCCGATAGACACAGGATAAGAGAGTGTGAGGAGAGCGGCGGAGAAACAAGGTGAAAGAGCATAAGGAGAGCAGCCGACTCACAGGGGAAAAGAGGGCGAGGACAGCGGCAGAGACACATGATAAAAGAGCATGAGGAGAGCGGCAGAGACACAGAGGAAAAGAGTGTAAGTAGAGTGGCAGAGACACTGGGTAAAAGAGCATGAGGAGAGTGGCAGAGGCATAGGATAAAAGAATGTGAGGAGAGCAGCAGAGACACAGGGTAAAATAGCGTGAGGAGAGCGGCAGAGACACAGGATAAAAGAGCATGAGGAGAGCGGCAGAGACACTGGGTAAAAGGGGGCAAGGAGAGTGGCATAGACACAGGATAAAAGAGCATGTGGAGAGTGGCAGAGACAGAGGAAAAGAGCACGAGGGGAGCAGCAGAGACACTATGTAAAAGAGCATGAGGAGAGCGGCAGAGACACTGGGTAAAAGAGTGCGAGGAGAGTGGCAGAGACACAGGAAAAGAGCACGAGGAGAGTGGCATAAACACAGGATTAAAGAGCGTGAGTAGAGCAGCAGAGACACTGGATAAAAGAGCACGAGGAGAGCGGTGGAGACACGGTGAAAGAGCATGAGGAGAGCAGCAGAGGCACAGAGGAGAAGAGCGTGGGGAGAGTGGCAGAGACACTGGGTAAAAGAGGGCGAGGAGAGCGGCAGAGACAAAGGATAAAAGAGCGTGAGGAGAGCGTCAGAGACACTGGATAAAAGAGCATGAGGAGAGTGGCAGAAAATTGTAAACAAGGAGCAATTTAGCATAGCCAATCTAACTGCCCTGCACATCTTTGGGTTGTGGGGGTGAGACCCACGCAGACACAGGGAGAATGTGCAAACTCCACATGGATAGTGACCCAGGGCCGGGATCGAACCCGGGTCCTTGGTGCTGCGAGGCATCTCTGTGCCAACCAATTTAATATGCATATTGATTGGACTAATCAAATTGGCAAGGGTAGCCTCGAGGGAGGTTTTGACAGAGTGCACAAGGGATTGTTTGTGAGAGCAATATGTTATGGAGCCAACCAGGGAGCATGTTATTTTAGATTTAGTATTTTGTAACGAATAAGGGTTGATAAATAGTCGTG
Organism: Scyliorhinus torazame; assembly: GCF_047496885.1. NCBI lineage: Eukaryota > Metazoa > Chordata > Chondrichthyes > Carcharhiniformes > Scyliorhinidae > Scyliorhinus > Scyliorhinus torazame. The sequence continues at coordinate 46,095,125 of NC_092715.1, read as the reverse complement.
TCGTGAAAGATCCTCATGGAGAAAGCGGGTGATTATAGGCCAGTGAGCTTAACTTCGGTAGTAGGGAAGATGCTGGAATCTATCATCAAGAAAGCAATAGCGAGGCATCTGGATGGAAATTGCCCCATTGGGCAGACGCAGGGTTCATAAAGGGCAGGTCGTGCCTAACTAATTTAGTGGAATTTTTTGAGGACATTAACAGTGCGGTAGATAACGGGGAGCCAATGGATGTGGTATATCTGGATTTCCAGAAAGCCTTTGACAAGGTGCCACACAAAAGGTTTCTGCATAAGATAAAGATGCATGGCATTAAGGGGAAAGTAGTAGCATGGATAGAGGATTGGTTAATTAATAGAAAACAAAGAGTGGGGATTAATGGGTGTTTCTCTGGTTGGCAATCAGTAGCTAGTGGTGCCCCTCAGGGATCAGTGTTGGGCCCACAACTGTTCACAATTTACATAGATGATTTAGAGTTGGGGACCAAGGGCAATGTGTCCAAGTTTGCAGACGACACTAAGATAAGTGGTAAAGCAAAAAGTGCAGAGGATACTGGAAGTCTGCAGAGGGATTTGGATAGGCTAAGTGAATGGGCTGGGGTCTGGCAGATGGAATACAGTGTTGACAAATGTGAGGTTGTCTAGTTTGGTAGGAATAACAGCAAAAGGGATTATTATTTAAATGATAAAATATTAAAACATGCTGCTGTGCAGAGAGACCTGGGTGTGCTAGTGCATGAATCGCAAAAAGTTGGTTTACAGGTGCAACAGGTGATTAAGAAGGCAAATGGAATTTTGTCCTTCATTGCTAGAGGGAGGGAGTTTAAGACTAGGGAGGTTATGCTGCAATTGTATAAGGTGTTAGTGAGGCCACACCTGGAGTACTGTGTTCAGTTTTGGTCTCCTCACTTGAGAAAGGACGTACTGGCACTGGAGGGTGTGCAGAGGAGATTCACGAGGTTAATCCCTGAGCTGAAGGGGTTGGATTACATAAGGACTAGAAGCAGGAGTAGGCCATCTGGCCCCTCGAGCCTGCTCCACCATTCAATGAGATCATGGCTGATCTTTTGTGGACTCAGCTCCACTTTCTGGCCCGAACATCATAACCCTTAATCCCTTTATTCTTCAAAAAACTATCTTTATCTTAAAAACATTTAATGAAGGAGCCTCTACTGCTTCACTGGGCAAGGAATTCCCTAGATTCACAACCCTTTGAGTGAAGAAGTTCCTCCTAAACTCAGTCCTAAATCTACTTCCCCTTATTTTGAGGCTATGCCCCTTAGTTCTGCTTTCACCCGCCAGTGGAAACAACCTGCCCACATCTATCCTATCTAGTCCCTTCATAATTTTATATGTTTCTATAAGATCCCCCCTCATCCTTCTAAATTCCAACGAGTACAGTCCCAGTCTACTCAACCTCTCCTCGTAATCCAACCCCTTCATCTTTGGGTTGTGGGGGTGAAACCCAGGCAGACCCGCTGAATTGAGCATTAGTGAGCAGATTATTGGTGTTGCTTGATAACATTATTGATAACTTCTTCGATCACTTTACTGATGGACTGGGAGGGAACCGACAGCACTCGGTCAGGTTGAATTCATTTCATTTTTTGGCGGAGTAAAGTGGAGTTTCAACACACAATCGTCTGGATTTGAAGGCATTGATGCTTTTACTGAGCCATGCCAACATTTAATATTCTTTGTTTTACGTGTCATAATAATATGTGACATTTATCAGCCTCCATGTAGCACATCGCTCAGATGTGCCATTTGAGATCAAGAACTGGCAAGTGAGAAATCATTGCCATGAATTAACATCATTTTCCCGTGTAGATGTGCAGTCTAAACTGTGTGACTGAGTCAAAGTGTACAATTAAAGCTGCAAATTGTTTTAATTGTTTTCTCCATGCATCGACTGGAGCCAAGCAAGGCACAGTGTTCATAAGGCAGAAGCTTCAAGTGCGGAGAATTGGAGCAGGAACACATGCCACTACAGATTGAGAGGATGTTGATTCATACTCTCCCACTACAGCGAGTTAGCTAACCTCAGCTTGCAATAAGTGCTTCCCACAGAGTGGCATTGGTAAAAGCCTGGGAACAGGTTACTTTGTATGCTGGGAGTGCATATTGTGAATTCCTGCGCACTAAAATCCTGCAGGCCTCGTTGACTTCGGAGCTTCAATTCCCAATATGTCCTCTTGCATTGCAAAGCTCAGTGCCAGTGACATGAATTTGTAAACTCCACGTTCGCATGTAAATACATGCTCGTGTGTGGTGGTGGAAGAAGGGCATGGTTAAGATTCAGAAGAAGCGAGGATGTATGGCAAATATAAGCTGTCCAGCAAAACAGAGGTGCAGGAACCACAGGACCCTCTGGTTTTGAACTCACATTTTGAGCAAATATATATTATATAAATTAAAATGTACAGCTGTTACAAAATTCTTTCAATTAACCAGTCTGTTGTTGCAATACCTGATAAACTAGACCAACAATTTCAAGAGAACTTGAATTATTGCTCAGAGAATGCCATCATGTTTCAATTGCATTGAATCAGGCAGCATTCTCTGCAACATTGGCAACCCTTTCTTTTAATCTAATAGTATAATTAACTTCCATAGTAAGGCATGGATGAACCTTTTTGCTGAGTTTTTCGTCTTTTAATTGAATTTTTTTTCTTGTTTAACATTTTGAATTGTTCTTTCAGTGTTTCCCACTGTTTACTTACCGCCACACGTTTTCGTCCATTTACCCATTCAGCTGTAGCCAGCTCTCCCCTTACACCTATGTAATTGGCTTTGCTGAAGTTTGAGATTCTTGGTGGGACTGGAGCATGTTGCTTCTGAACTTAGAATAGAATTTAATTGCATTTGATCACTTCTTTCCCCTCCCCAGAGGATTCCCTCGCCTGTACTCTGCCGCCATTTTCAGTGATGTTTGTATTTCGCACAGAGCTCTTGCTAAGCTGAGTAGCAATCAGTAATTATGAAATAAATAGCCGCTGCCCGAACACGTGAACAAAATTAGGTGCTGGCTTTCCGTTTTGCTTGATGTGGTATCGGCTCCAGCTTCTGCGGCTCGGTCTAAACTATGATCAGTGGAGTGGCTTGTCTCCATGTGATCAATATCCTGCTTAATTCTGGCCCAATAAATGACCTCCAGTGCTGATTTTGTTTTTAATTTTGTTGTGCCACATATCCCTCATGAATCCTGTTAAGCATTTCCTTACATTAAGTATTTGGAACCACAATCATTATACATTATCAATTGCTGCCAACTCCTCATTACAGTTCCAATGCGCTGGGATGTCTGGCGTGCAGTCTTCTTTTATTTATGGGTATCCCTTCATGACCGTTTTGTTGTCTCACCTTTCTGTCTCAGTTCTCATTGACTTCAGTTTCTGATGCAGCCAATAAAACCTTATGTTATCAGCAAACCTGTAACACAATATACTTGAAATCGAGTATCAATATTACAGTTAACTACAACCGATTAGTTCCAAATTGAAGGAGTTATTCTGTAAGTTGTATGCGAGCAGTAAGCTGAAAATCAATTTAATGATAAATGAACCATTCGGTTTTCCCTCTTCATCCAATGTAGGATTATTAGGAAATATGAAAACAGGATGAGGATGCATTTACTGTAAGTGTTGAAGCTATTGCACAATAATAATGGCCCACATAAACTGATTTATGTATTCAATTCTGTGAATGTGGAATGAAAGTTAGTGGCCGGGATTCTCCGGCCATTTGCTGGCAACGGGATTCTCTGGTTCGGCCGGCGACGCACTCCCGCCCCTGGGTTTTCCCAGCGGCATGGGGTGACATCAATGGGAATTCGTATTGCAGAGAATCCCACCGCCAGCAAACGGCATGCTGCCTCCCGCAGCCGAAAAACATGCAGCTGTGAGGCCGGGGAATTCCACCCGGTGGGTGCAATTCTCCCATCGGGAGACTAAGTCCTGACGCCGGAGTGAAAACCGGAATGTTTCACTCCGGCGTCGGAGGCTGTTCCCAGCCCCCTATTCTCCCGCCCCCAGGGGGCTTGGAGCGGCGCAGCGTCATTTACGCACGCCGGGCCTTGGCACTGCGTAAAAGCGGCGCCAGGTAAATGACGCGACCGGCGCCGCGTAAATGACGTCACCCACGCATGCGCGGGCTGGCCGGTGCCAACGCGCGCATGCGCGGTTGCCATCCTCCCCGCGGCTGCCCCGCAAGAAGATGGTGGATTGATCTTGCAGGGCAGCGGAGGAAAGGAAGTCCTCCTTCAGAGAGGCCGGCCCGCCGATCGGTGGGCACTGATCGCGGGCTAGACCCCTTTTGAGCCCCCCCCTGGTGCAGGAACCCCCCTTGCTCCCCCACAGGCCCACCCCCCCCCGCCCCCAGCATTCCCGTGCTGTTCCCGCTGGCAGCGACCAGGTGTGGATGGCGCCGGCGGGAACCTGTCGTGTTGGGCAGGCCGCTTGGCCCATCCGGGCCGGAGAATTGCCGCTCGCCCATTACCAAAGGCAAGCGGCGATTCTCCCAGCGGCCAGCCGTGATTCGCGCCGCGCCGGTTTGGGGTGGGGGTGGGAGAATCATGTGCGGGCGTCGGGATGGCGTAGCGGGACCCGCGCGGCGCCAGGGCGATTCTTCCACCCGGTGTGGGGGGGGGAGAATTCTGCCCGGTATCTCTGTTTTTGGCTTTGTGTTGAAGTGAGTAAAGCAAAGTCTGGTGTATTGTGTTATGGATGGGAGGGGAGTTAATTTAAGCAACACTCAATTCTTCTCTCACCACCCATCCGTAAAGAGATTTGTTTTCCCCATTATAAGAGATGGCATATTTCCCAAACCCTTAGCTTTGGTGCGATCCAACTTTCTACTAATAACCCCACAGCAAACGCACGATAAAATGAACTCAAAGGGTTAGTTTATTTGTGCACATCAAAATGTGAAATGAGGGTTTTCAATGTACCCCTTGCCTTCAGACAGTAAAGAGAGTGATAGAGAAAATAAAGATTGACAATACACAGACCGTGTTGAAAGAAATATGGTTTCATGTGGATTCAAGAGGCCAGAATCAAAATCAAATGAGGTATTCCTTCACAAAGGCCAGTGGATTGAAAACCAGTGCTGGATACTTCCCTATTCCAGTACTGCCCTCACATGATGAGGCAGGCATGGAGAGATAATCAGTCTTATCGGTGATGGTACAGACGTCTAGCTGAAATGTGATAGACAGGGCCAGGTGTCTATCCTGGGCCAGGGTTCTTTCAGTATGGCCTGCAAGTCACATGTTAAACAGCAGACTGAACAATGTCGTTCAGCAAGGCAATATTATTTGTTCCACAAGCCAGAGACTCGTGTCTAATGACCTCCAACCTCTCCACTTGCCTTTGACAAAGGATGTGTATCCATCATCAGGGTAGTGATGATGGGTTAATTGCCTCAGCCATTCGGGATTAAAAGGATGGCTGTGGAGCCTTTGTCTTAGCAGGTGATCAGTCTCCTTCTGGCCAGCCTGGATGATAAAATAACGTTGACCTTTGTACAGCTTACTTTGCAGCTCGACTGTGTTGTCCACAGTGGGTCATTAGTGGCTCCTTCGAGATAATGAGAAGTGAGTTTTACTAAAACTGCTTCTTTTTTGTTCGCGATTTAATGAAAAAAGTTCAGAGTGACATTTTGGGTGCGATTTCCTGGGTATTTCCGCCGGCTGTGCCGGAACAATCAATACCTGTATCTAACGGCACTTAGTGCCTAAAATGAGGCTCCAAGAGCTTCAAACTGGTACTAGCTGTTCCGCCAGCTAATTCACCAGACTCGGGCCTGGTAGCTCCCTGCTAACAAGGGGGATCAGTTTTTAAATGCTCCCTCACAACTCACTCCCAATCAGCACACAGACATGGCACCATGCAGACTTGCTCCATGCTTCAGGAATGCCACCCTGGACAGGCTTCTGGATTCATGGAGGCAAGACGGGACATCCTGTTCCCTCAAGGGTGTCGGCGGACCAGCCGCTTTGGAGGACTGGCAGCAGCCATCAGTTCGGGCAGCGTGAGCAAGAGGACCACCATACAGTGCAGGAAGAAGGCCAATGACCTCCATTGAGGTGCAAGGGTAAGTGAACACCGGCCCCATGGCATCAGTTCCACTTGCCACCCCTGACCTCCAGTCCCCCCATCCCCCCCCCCAACAGGTAAGTGTTTGGCATCTCGCACCATCCCCACATCCGATTACTGCTTTTGTGCCCCAGCACACTCTGGCACCCATCAGTACAATAACTCCATGTCCAGGTGCAGTGCCCACACATCTCACCATGTTTGCAGGTCACAGTGCCCCCTCTCTGTCCCCACAGGAGACGCTGGCTCGTAATAGGCGTGAAAGGACCCAGACAGGCAGTAGAGTGGTGCCAGATAACAGAGTCCTCCTCCCCACATCGGGAACGGGCCCTGGAAATCGCAGGATTGGCCAAGGAGAGAGCAGTCACTGGCAGCGAGGTTGGCCTGCGTCGCAGTGGTGAGGATACACTGCCCCTTCACACAGATCAGCTGCCACAATGAGTTGTTGATGTCAGACAAAATGATCCTTACATCTCACTGACCAATGTTCATTCTTTCGCAGGATCTTCACCTGATGGGTCCGGGTCATCCAGGGTAGCCCCCCCCCGGTAGTGCCGCCGCCCCCCCCCCCCCCCCCACCCCACACCGAAGAGAACACCCCAGAGGAGAGCTCTGAGGAAACCACCATTGAGGCGTCACAACTGTCATCCACACCTTCCACCAGGCAGAGAAACATACCTCAATGGGCGACATTCGTGAACAGGCTTCTGGGGCACAATCTACTGATCACCTTACAGATGCTGATGCACATCAAGTGAAGGCAGGCACATCCATGGGAGTCAGCAGTCGGAGGTGTGCTGGATCCCAGGACTCAGCTGAGATCCAGTCAGATGTCAAGCCTCTGGGCAAGGTTATCCTGGAGCTAATGCAGACGCCAGGGCATTGCCGTGACATACAGGAGGTACTGTCGGCAGTGAGTGCAGAGCCGATTGGAGGAGTGACTAAGGCTACGGACGTAGGAGGTGGCACCAGCAATGTATGGCAATGAGGCTAATACTGCTATTGTGGCGACCACAGTGGAAAGCCTGGGGCACGAGGTCAGCACTTTGAGTGATGGTATCCAAGGCAGCTCAGTCTGTGGTGACAATGGATGAGGGCCTCAACATCATGTCCCAGTCGCTGAGGAGCACGTCCCATACGCAGGTTAACATTGCTGAGGCACTGCAGACCATGTCCTAGATGCAGGTGGATTTTGCCGAGGTTCTCCAGAGCATATCCCAGCCACTGAGGAGCAGAGCTGAGGGCATCAACACCACGGTGCACATAATGGGGAGCCGCCAGGCCTAGCAGAGCCAGATGACTCAGGGGCCTCTGGAGATCACTCTTGGGACCGACCCAGAGCCTGCCACCAGAGAGACCCAAATCCCCCCCCCCCCTCTTGCCACCAGCGCGTCTCAAGGTCAGCTGGCAGAACAGGGTGACACAGCAATGGCAGTGCCAACAGTAAGTGGGCCAGGGCCCTCCGGCTTCAGGCCCTCCAGAGGATGTCTGCTGGGGGCACCAAAGGCCACAGAGTGCAAAAAGCAGCAGGCTACCCCTCCTCTGATGTGCATCCTAGGGACACACCTAGAACTAGCAGTAGAGCATGAAATGCCAAGAAGATTTAGGATCACCGAGTGGGCACAGGGGGGTGGGGGGACAGGGGGGATTTGGGAGACACTATCTGTAGCGAGGGGCAATGCAAGTTAAACATTTTTATCATTAAACATGTAGCACATGACACATGACAGAAAAAAAGGAGAAAAAAAAAGGAGAAAAAAGAAACAAAAGAAAAAAAAAAGAAAAAAAAGAAGAAGAAAAAAACCAGCTCCAGGGTCCCAGGTTCGATTCCCGGCTTGGGTCACTGTCTGTGCGGAGTCTGCACGTTCTCCCCGTGTCTGCGTGGGTTTCCTCCGGGTGCTCCGATTTCCTCCCACAGTCCAAAGACGTGCAGGTTAGGTGGATTGGCCATGCTAAATTGCCCTTAGTGTCCAAAATTGCCCTTAGTGTTGGGTGGGGTTACTGGGTTATGACAATAGGGTGAGGGTGTGGGTGCTCTTTCCAAGAGCCGGTGCAGACTCGATGGGCCAAATGGCCTCCTTCTGCACTGTAAATTCTATGATTCTATGATCTATGATTACATGTGAAGCGTCTGTCACGTTATTCTTCACAGCGAGCCTGCCTGCACCCCCACCACTTATTGCCCTGTGCCCCCACCCTCTGCCCCTCGGGTATCAGGTACTGTGGTCCAAGATCAAGAGCCCCCGATGCAGACCCCGTTCAGAGGATGGGTATGAGCGCGCTGTCAACAGAAAAACAGGAGCCAGACTTTGGCGAAAACTGAGGAGCACCAGAGCTTTCCTCACAGTGAGTTATCATCATTCCCCAGCCTTGTATATTGACCCGCTGACAGTGCCAACACAGGCCCATCACTCTGGGGTGATGTTACACTGACCCAGGGTGGATGGAACAGGGTAGTTGGGGGATGGGGGATTGCGGTGGTGGGGAGGGATCAGGGAATGGATGAAAGGATGGAGGGAGAGGGTGAATGGGGTGGGGTGGGGTATTGTGAGGGGAGGAGATGAACTGTCAGACAAAGCCTCGTCCTATGAGAAGCGGGCAAGGACGAAGGCTTCCCTGGCCGTCCGGGCACTCTGGGCCCTCGCCGATGCCTGTCCTCCCATCTTCCGGCTGCCCTCCCCGGCCTCGTCTCCTCGTCCCTCCTGGTCTGGCCCATCTTCATAAGGAATTGGAGAAGGAGATTGACCGACAATCAGTCAGGGCTTCCACCCCAGGACCCACAAATCCTCCAAGCCTCCCCCACCCTTATGTGTCCTGCCTTCGTTCAGAGTACCATCCACTGAGCCACCTCTGCTCGAAAACCTTGCTGTGCTCATTCACCCCTGCCCACAGCAGGAGCCCCTAGATCCCACACTCACCCTTTGTTGCGAGGATATCCCCAGTGCTGAAGCCCAGTTCCTGAGTGTCTGACTGTTGGCCATTGCCTCTGTGGTGCTGATGCCTCCAGGGTTCGGCCAGAGTGTCCAGGCCTCACAGTTTGATTGGAATGTTAAGCAATAAAACCTGTGTGCGACATGGCTTGTGTATCTATGAGAATGCCCTTGGGAGCTGTGAAGTGCTCACATAAATAACAATGCCAATTACTTATTAGTAATAGCCTTCAGCTGTGCAGATAGAGGCTGCTCACAGTCAAATGGAGCGACATGGAAACACAGAAATTAGGAGCAGAAGAAGGCCATTCGGCCCTTCAAGTCTGCTCTGCCATTCATTGTGATCATGGCTGATCATCCAACTCAATAGCCTAACCCCGCTTTCCCCCCATATCCTTTGATCCCCTTCACCCAAGTACTATATCTAACTGCTTCTTGAAAACATGCAATGTTCTGGCCTCAACTCCTTCCTGTGGTAACGTATTCCGCAGGCTGGCCACTCTTTGGGTGAAGGAATTTCTCCTCATGGTCCTAAATGGTCTACCCTGCATCCTCAGACTATGACCTCTGATTCTGGACACACCCACCATCGGGAACATCCTTGCTGCATCTACCCTGTCTCGTCCTGTTAGAATTTTATAGGTTTGTATGAGATCCCCCCTCATTCTTCTGAACTCCAGCGAAACAATCCTAACTGATTCAATGTCTCCTCATACGTCACTCCCGCCATCCCAGGAATGAGTCTGGTAAACCTTCGCTGCACTCCCTCAAGAGCATAAACATTCTTCCTCAGAGAAGGCGACCAAAACTGCGCACAATATTCCAGGTGTGACCTCACCAAGGCCCTGTGTAGTTGCAGCAAGACATCACTGCTCCTGTACTGGAATCCTCTCGCGATGAAAACTAACATCCCATTTTGCTTCTGTACCGCCTGCTGGACCCCCATGCTTACCTTTAGTGACTGGTGTATGAGGACACCCAGGTCTCATTGCACATTCCACTCTCCTACTTTATGGCCATTCAGATAATAGTCTGCCTTCTCGTTTTTGTTGCCAAGTGGATAACTTTGCATTTCTCCAAACTATACTGCATCTGCCATTCATTCAAGTTCAAGTGACCTTCAGCTTATAACCAAGAACAAGGCTCTGACCTGGAAATGATTGGTTGGACAGGCAGACAGCGACTGCCCCTGTTGTGATGGCTTGTAAGCCCTGCAGACACTAATACCCTCACCCCTCAGCTCCGGGGCAACCCCCAACCTGTGAGGCCCAGCCCCCCCCCCCTACCAGGCCCAACCCCTCCAGTGACCCCGACCCCGGAGTACTCGGGCAGCAACTTCAGTGCCCCTGGGCTGCATACCTGAGATTGGAAATGGCAACTCACCTCATTTGTTCCTCTCAGCAGCCATTGCACCAGCTTCCCTTCTTTATGAATGAGATGGAGATTGGTCTTAATTGGTGTCAATTACCTTCTTACCACGTTCGGGGGTAGGGGGTGGGATCCGGAACCCGCCGCCTGGAGCAGGCCGGTTCGATAGCAAAGCGATTCGAGTCCGGCATGGATCCTGGTTGTGGCTTCACCCACTATTTAACCGGCGCGCAATGCGTCCATTAAATCACGCCCATAGATTCAGCCATTTTAAAGGTCTTTGTTTAGTTTTAAAAGTAGTGATGCCAATATCAATATATATTTTGTAGAAATATACAATGTGTTTCCAGGTGAATATTCCTCTGGCGGCTCTTCAACTTTGTGGAAAGTTTTGTTGAGAAATTTGTGATGGAGGTGCGGATGATGCTGGCAAAGCCCCCCTCAATGACGAATAAATGGCTGGAGATTTAACCAAAATGCTTTGAAGGACAAAGTCTGGTCTTCATCCCGAGCCTACATTGTAAAATTGCCCGTAAAGAGCAAAGCTAATCAAATCCAAGCTTTTCCTTTTTCTGCAATGATGGAGGTACGAGGAAGATTTTGCCATATGTTGTGGAGGTTGTGACAAACAACAGTCCTTATGGTTGTACATAATTAAGACTCAATTGAAGATATTAAAAATTTATACGCCGCACCATGATGCCATTTACATCCTGGGTGATATAATGAGAATAAATGCCCCGAGCAGCAGAAACGTTTACTATTGGTAAAGTTTATATGAAAACAAATTCTCCAGAGTAACACCAGAAGCAGAACTAAATAATAATGCTATGTTTCTTGCTGATCTGAGTGCAGTCTGGAAGAACAAGGTCAAGTTGCTTTATCTTTCATTCAATCTAGAATCTTAACTGGCAATTTCTGTGTGTGTTGCCTGTTGTTAACTGATACTTTTTAATGTATTTAAGGCCCTGATTAAGCTATACTGCCACGCCACACAGACCCACTCCACCCTCTCTCAATACCCACCATCACTCCAACAATATCCAGCAGTTGCCTCAAGTTTGCCATTACTGTAACAAATCTCCGAATTAGCCACTGTAACATTGGCGGAAAATTGGCTGAAGCTTCAGATGGGCATATAAATAGGGTTTCTTCCAATCTTCCACCTGCATTACAGAGTTTGAGAGACCATACTTAGATTATAGCAACAAACTCCACACGGACAGTGGCCTAGGGCCGGGATCGAACCTGGGATCATGGCACCGTTTGGCAGCAGTGCTAACCACTGCACCACCGTGCTGCCCCTTAAATGGCTGGAGATTTAAAATACTTTGAAGGACCAAGGCTGGTCTTCATCTCAAGCCTAAATGTGTGGTTAAATTCCCCTCCAACTCGATTTTAAAATTTGCTGATGACAGCACCATAGTGGGTCGGACCTCAAACAATGACGAGACAGAGTAAGGAATGAGATAGCGAATCTGGTGAACTGGTGCAACGACAATAATCTCTCCTTCAGTGTCAACAAAATGAAGGAGATTGTCATCGGCTTGAGGAGGTGACAAGTGGAGAACATGCCCTTGTCTACATCAATGGGAACGAAGTAGAAAGGGTCGAGAGCTTCAAGTTTTTAGGTGTCCAGAGCACCAACAACCTGTCCTGCTCCCCCCATGTCGCCACTATAGTTAAGAAAGCCCACCAACGACTCTATTTTCTCAGAAGACTAAGGAAATTTGGCATGTCAGCTACCATTCTCAGCAACTTTTACAGATGCACCACAGAAAGCATTCTTTCTGGTTGTATCACAGCTTGGTATGGATCTTGCTCTGCCCAAGACCGCAGGAAACTACAAAAGGTCGTGAATGTAGCCCAGTCCATCACGCAAACCAGCCTCCCATCCATTGACTCTGTCTACAATTCCCGCTGCTTCGGAAAGGCAACCAGCATAATTAAGGACCTCACGCACCCCGGACATACTCTCTCCCACCTTCTTCTGTCAGGAAAAAGATACAAATGTTTGAGGTCACGTACCAACTGACTCAAGAACAGCTTCTTCCCTGCTGCCATCAGACTTTTGAATGGACCTACCTCGAATTAAGTTGATCTTTTCTCTACACCTTAGCTATGACTGTAACATTACATGCTGTAGTCTCTCCTTCCTTCCCTATGTACAGTATGCAGTTTGTACAGCATGCAAGAAACAATATTTTCACTGTATACTAATACATGTGACAATAATAAATCAAATCAAAAGTGCATTTTCTCTCTCCTTAAGGACCTGGGTATTGCTAGTGTAACATATTGCTCCGTAAAGTCATACTTCTGGAAGCTTCCAAGTGGCTGTTCTCCATTTCTCAGGTTTCACAGCAAGCATTACCTTGGAATGTATGTAAGAAGCATGCTACAGCTAAATCTGATCCTGCCCTCACCCGTTCCCCACACAAATGGCCTGTCCCGCAGGGGTCACTGTCGGGCACTTATCACAAATGCGATTAGAATATTTAAGTGCTGGGTCGAAGGGCCTTTCATAGAATTTCATAGTATTTACAATGCAGAAGGAGGCCATTTGGCCCATCGAGCCTGCACCGGCCCTTCCAAAGAGCACCCTACTGAAGCCCACGTATCTACCCTATCCCCTTAACCCAGTAACTCCCGCGTTGGACACTCAGGGCAATTTAGCACGGCCAATCCACCTAACCTGCACATCTTTGGACTGTGGGAGGAAACCGGAGCACCCGGAGGAACCCCACGCAGACACGGGGAGAACGTGCAGACTCCACACAGGCAGTGACCCAGCGGGTAATCGAACCTGGGACCCTGGAGCTGTGAAGCAACTGTGCTACCCACTATGCTACCGTGCTTCCTGTGCTGTCGACCTCTATGACTCTATGACTGTTACTGACTGTACTCCTCTCAATCTCAAATGACCAAGGTCAGCAACATTCTCATCTTGCATCGCCCATTCCTCAGTTGCTGTTGAGATCAGTTACCTTAGCAGGTTACAGATACTGAGCATAAAATCGTTCTGGTCTGTGCCACTTAGTGCCACACTGTACAGTGTATTTAGCAACAAGTTCAACCACACCTTTACTTCCAAAGAATGACACCAAGTTTTAATACCCTTTATTTACTAGATCTTTGATTAGCGCACAATATTCATCAAAAGGTCATTAATTGGTGCCTTTCCCCTTCACCATGCAGAGACAGCTAGATGCTTAAATACATCTGCTACCCAAATGACTGGTGACTTTAGCTTTGGCAGCAGCTGTGCAAGAACAATCACTCTCTCCATTAATAATTAATTAATAATGACCAACTGTCTGCTCTGTACCAATAGATGAGAATACCCTGGTCGATCTGAAGGATGAGACCCTCTGGCAATTGACAGACAATCCATTATTGGTATTTAGTCGCCATCCTTTGCTACTATTTGAGTCACAACCACATACAAGAGACCTGTTTCATGGTTGCTAACTCATCAAGCATTTAGACTATCCCATGAGGATGCTCCCAATTTAGATTGAATGAATATGTAGCCAGTCAGAAATTAAAATGCTGTCATTGAATTTAATTTAACACATAACCAATCAATGGCTGGGGGAAGGATAAAACACACAATTATCAAATGTCTGAATAAACCAATTTGCGCTCCATGGGGTGTTGTGGGAGGGTGAGTTTTTTCAATTATGCACCAGCTTTCTGCTTTATTTTTTCATGTTACTCTTCTTTTCTTTGTAAGCATCAACACTTATCTGTCAAAGAGGACTTTTTTGTTGTTGAAATTGCTCATTTTCTTTCTTCCTTCCCTGAACGTACTTTTGGCTCCCAAACAAAACTTGATTCTTAAAATTTGTAAAAGTTCATTGCATAAAGGCTGAAATTTGACAATACATAGAGTGCAATGCCAATCGGTAACAGTACGTCAGGTGTCTCACTATACCTGCCATTACAGGTTATGTTTACAATGTACTTTTATATTTAAGGTAAAACATTCTCAAGGGCATACAACCTGAAGGCTTTTAAACGTTTTCTAGAACCTCAGAATATTACGGCTGGAGGGCCGAAGTGAATGGCCTTGTCCTATTGGACTTATGTGGCAGCTGTCCCAAGCTTTTGTGCATTCCCAGGCCATGGAATTTTCCAATTTGCAATTGGCAGTTCCTTGCACTGGAAGACCTACAACTAACTGGCCTCAGGAACCAAAGTAAATCATGCAAGAGCAAGGCCATGTTGAGAGATCCTTTTCCACCTTCATGGTCAGGTCCAATTACCTGAAGATGCTGGGGTTATGACTTTTTCAGCCAGTGAGTGAGGTCTGGAATGCTCTGCCTAAGAATCCAAGTATTGAAAGAAAAGGGAATTAGATTGTTATCTGAATAAATAAAATAAATAAGAATCTTTATTGTCACAAGTAGACTTACATTAACAATGCAATGAAGTTACTGTGAAAGAAACAGCATGCAGGGTTATGGGGAGAATGGGGGAGAATGACACAAAGTGAGTTGCTTATTCAGAGAGCTGGTACAGACACAATGGGCTCAATGGCCTCCTTCTGCATTGTAACAATTAGGGGATTCTATGAGCTGCCAATTTTGTGACCCATCAGTCAATTTTTGCAGATTTTTACAGTGTTTGTCTCAATTTGATATTATCCTTAACTTTGTTATTTAGCTCTGTATGATGCATCCTTTTCAAAGAGTCTTTCTTTCTCATTGGGATCATTCTCTGCTGAGCTTTATTAAATATTCCCTTAAGACGGCATGGTGGTGCAATGGTTAGCATTTCTGTCTCACGACGCAGAGGGCCCGAGTTCAATCCTGGCCCCGGGTCACTGTCTGTGTGGAGTTTGCACATTCTCCCCGTGTCTGCGCCATTTCACACCCACAACCCAAAGGTGTACATGGTAGGTGGATTGGCCACGCTAAATTGGCCCTTAATTAGAGAAAGAAAAGAATTGGTACTTTAAATTAGAAAAAGATTAAATATCCCCTTGAAGGTCTGTCACTGCATCTTGACTGTCCTACCTTTTAACTTAGTCTCCCAGTTCAGTTTAGCAAGCTCTGTCTTCAAAGCTTCATTCAGGTTTAAAATGCTTGTCTTTGACCTGTATTCCTCACCTTCAAACTGAATGTGAAATTCTATGATACTATGTTTGTTGTCACCGAGAGACTCCTTTACCATGAGGTTAGTGATTAATCCTGCCTTATTGCTCATAACCAGGTCTGGAACAGTGTGCTCCCTGATTGGCTCTACAATATATCGCTCTAAGAAATTGTCCTGAAACACTCTATGAACGCCTTTCCCAGGATACCTTTACCAACCTGATTTGCCCAATTTACATGTAGATTAAAGTCACCCATGGCTACCGCAGTCCCTTTCTTACACACTCCATTTATTTCTTATCGTGTACTCTGTTCTGCAAGGTATGGGACTTATAATCAACTCCCACAAGTGACATCTTAACTTTTCTATTCCTTATCTTTACCCAAATTGTTTTGCATTTGCTCTTTTGAGCGAAGGTCATTTTTCACTACTGTACAAATGACACCTTTAGTTAACAACTTTCCCTAGCAGTGGGCGGCGAGGTAGCACAGTGGTTAGCACTGTTGCTTCACAGCTCCAGGCCCCAGGTTCGATTCCCGGCTTGGGTCACTGTCTGTGTGGAGTCTGCACGTTCTCCCTGTGTTTGTGTGGGTTTTCTCCCGGTTCTCCGGTTTCCTCCCACAAGTCCCGAAAGACGTGCTGTTAGGTGGGCGCTGGAATGTGGTGACTAGGGCTTTTCACAGTAACTTCATTGCAATGTTAATGTAAGCCTACTTGTGACAATAAAGATTATCATTGAAAGAAGCATCCTGGGCATGATTCTCTGCCGGCGGGATGCTCCATTTTGCCGGCAGCCCAGGGGTTTCCCGACGGCGTGGGGCTACCCCACAATGAGAAACACCATTGACTGGCTGGTAAATGGAGTATCCCGCCGGCGGGGTGAGGCAGAAATGTGGCGTGGCAGGACGGAGCATCCCGCCGCCTGTCTTTTTGAAATGTCAAATACCCTTCAATATTCATGTCTGAGCATTGGTCACCTTGCAACCATGTCTCTGTAATGGCTATCAGGTCAAACATATTTATTTCTATCTATGCTAACAATTCGTCCATTTTGTTATAATGCTACACACATTCAGATGCAGAGCTTTTACCGCAGTCTTTTTACCAATTTTGCAATCTCTGTCCTTATCTGCTAGAGCAGTCTGAAGTTTCGATGCACTGTCCCTTCCTGCCACATTATATTATCATTACCCAACTCGCTCCCCTTTTACCTCATTGTAACCTCTTTTCTTCAACAACAACATGTGCTTTTATATCATGACCTTGATGCAATCAAACATCTAAAGGCATTTCACAGGGGCATTACAAAGCAATGTTGACACCAAAACACATAAGGTGATAGAGCACATAACCAAAAGCCTTGTTAAGCTGTAGTTTTTAAGTAACACCTTAAAGAAGGAAAGAGAGAGTTAGAGGAGTGGAAAGGCTTCGGGAGGGAATTCCAAAGGTTAGACTGTTATCAGCTAAAGGCACAATCACCACTGACAGAGCAGCTAAAAGTGCAGATGCCCAAGAGATCAGATTTAGAGTGTAGATATCCAGGAGGCCTGTGAAGCTAGAGCTGATACACCGATAGGGAGGGGCAAGGAGAGATTTGAAACCAAGAATATAAAAAAGTAGCATTGCTTAGCAGGAAGCGATGCAGGTGGGGGGGTGGGGGGGGTGGGGGGGGTGGGGGGTGAGGGAGGGGTGGGGGGTGGGGGTGGGGGTGGGGGGTGGGGGTGGGGGTGGGGGGTGGGGGGGGGGTGGGGGGGGGTGGGGGGGGGGTGGGGGGGGGGTGGGGGGGGGTGGGGGGGGTGGGGGGGGGTGGGGGGGGGTGGTGGGGGGGGGGGAGGTGCAGAATGTAGATGAGAAATTGTGCAGGGGAACGCAAGATTTGGGGAACAACAGCATGGGACCAGGAAGAGGAGCCATTGCAGGTACTTCTCTGGCCACAAGTAGACCGATAAGAACGGAACTGAATGAGAGTAGTCTTGAATGAAAGTAGGTGAGAGCAGTCGCACACATCTGGATGATATTAGAGGAGAACTGTGTGGCTAGCTACCTCAATGGTTGAAGACAGCTTGAGAAGTATAAGGAGGGACAATTTCCCTTTGTCACAGCCACATCTGATGGTCATTGGCATTTTGATCAGTCATTTTTGTATTGCAGTGGATGGGAAACAAGTTTGGAGGGTTTCAAGCATGTTTTTGGTGAGGAAAGGGAAGTTAGAGATGGGGTGGTACTTTGCAAGGATGGAGCGGACAAGTGTTGGTTTTTGAGTAGGGGTAATGATGGCAGAATAATAGGAGAAAGAGACAGAGAGCGAGAGAGAACTGTTAAAACATCAGTTGGAAATCAGAAAGGGAAGCTCATCCCCACCTGTTCCCAGCATCCCATCACCATACAAGTTGCCTCTGGCTATTTTAGTTCATGGGCACAGCAGCTATCAAATGAACCCTGTAGAAAACCTGAGAATTTCTCTCATCCCGCTCATAGTTGGTTTGATGATGCGTGGGAGCGGAGAATCTTGCAGGAGCCAAAAAGTTGGAAACACTTCGGCAAAAAAAATCATGTTTCAATTCTCCCAATGGAGGGTTAATGCGGGTCAAACATCCCATTGGCTGGTAGTGGAACTAATTTGCATTGATTTGTATCTCATGAATACTCATTGAAACAGCTGCCTGCTGGCATCCGATCAGGTCTTCCACACTTGCGCCACGCCAACATGACATTACGTCAGTCTGAAACCCAATTGCTAAAGAGATAATGGGACAATGTGGAAGGAGGGCTGTGAAGGAGTGGGGTTGGGGGTGGAGGTGGTGAGGGTCCACATAGTAGGCAGAGGGTCGAGGAGATGGATAAAGAAGATAAATAATGGAAGTCAGAGGGAAGACCGAAGACCGAGGCCCGAGGGAAGCTGGACCCCGTCAAGACTGTGTGAAAAGTTCATGAACAGGGGGGTTAATAATAATAATAATCACTTATTGTCACAAGTAAAGAGACATCTCTTCATTTACTGGAAGGGGATGCACAAAGACTCCAGGTGGAGTGGGGTCTCAGATGTCCACATAGGGCATGGGTGCCTTGCAGGTGATAGGCTCAGTGGAGGGGGCGGTTGAATCGAGGAGCAGTCTCCTTCTTGAGGCTGTTAGCCCTTTGCCCCTAGATTTCTGACATCCTGCATGGTCTGGTGAAGGCAGGGGGAGGAAAGAGTGAAATGCGTGTGCTGTACTGATGTTTAAATGCGGCTGCCTGAATCAGCTGCCAGACCTCCAGGAGATTCAGAGGGGAACCTGCCTGTGCATAATTAATTAGGTTCCAAGTGCAGAATCCCACCATTCTGGCCAGCATGAAAGGCTTCACCTGCCACTGCACTTAGTCTCAAAACCAGAGAATTCCACCTAATGTTCGTCTCATTGTTTGTTTGAGTAATTCTGTTTTCCGAATTGTATTGGATTTGATGTGTTTCTACATGGCTGCATTTTAGACAGGAACTGCAGGAGCTATCTCTACAGGGGTTTCTAAGTTCATAGTTTGATTGACAGTTTAAAGATGCTAAGAAAGGATTTGCTGTGATTGTCTAAATAGAAGTTTGTTTGTTTTCAGAACCACTTGTGATTGAATACTTTGAATTGATTTCTTCAATGGTGTCTATTTCACTACCAAGTGTTTGTAAGTGATGGCTTTATTGGACTACAAGAAATTAAGTTTTTTTCCTCTCCGATTGGCTCCTGAGGTCTTGCCCACGCTGAGTACTGGGTGATTGGCTATGGAGGTAACATGCTACGGGGGGGGGGGGCGGGAGTAGCCATGGGGGTGGATGGAGGGGCATGAATTGGCATGGACGTGGCATTGGGTTATGAGGTGGAAAGCGGGTGGGAGGGGGCTGAGGGAACAGGAGACCTGAAGGCCAGAGGACCCTAATAGCATTTTAAACAACCAGAACAAAGTGCTGGAGAACCATGGCCAGCCCCCTAACCAAGCTGTCTCAGCACTTGCCTGCTCTCATGGCCACCTAGGATCTGCTTCCAGGGCCAGCAGGCCTGACCCAATCCCGCTCCTGCCCCACCAGAGCAAAAATTGGTCGGAAAATATCCCAACTTGAGCTACCCACCTCGGGAGCTAAAATCCAATCCTAAATGTTAGAAAAGCTGTCATGTGAAGTAAAAGACTGCGCCAGCATTGATTCTGCAAACAAAAATGGTGACAACAGTCTACGCCCCCCTACACAGTCTATTTCCAATGGACATGCCACCGCACAAACTTAGACACAAGTTATAATGGTGCTACAAAACTTGAATCCAAAACAAGGACAAGAGGAGAAATTGCTGGAAAATCTCAGCAAGTCTGAAAGCAGATGTGGAGAGGGAACAGAGCTAATGCTTCAAGTCTGGATGTCTCTTCATCAGATGCTGTCCGACCCAGAGATTTTCCGGCATTTTCTCTTTTTGTTTTAGATCCCTACATATTTAAAGGTTACCTTAAAGGTAACTTTCTAATTGATGTGTTGGGTGTTCTGGATCACAAACAGGTCACCAACACTGGAAGTGGTGCAACTCTATTTCATTATAAGGTTAACTATATTAACATACTTGAACTGTGGGTAAATGCAATACCAGCTTTAACTGTTGACCCTTGCCTAGTCCTAACCAGGTGATGCACTCAGCACATGGTGAATGTCTGTGTTGCAGGCTGTGAGCTCTGTGCTCCGAGCTGGCTGCTACTAGAAAAGAGCGGGAACTCTCCTGTCCCCTGTCTTTATAGTGCGTGTGCGCTCACTGGTGATTGGCTGCGGTGTTGTGTATGCTGATTGGTCCCACTGCATGTCCATCAGTGGGTGTGTGTGTGTGTCTGTACCATAATATACTGGTGTATATTATGACACTAATCTGAGAAACTAAGAGTTAAAACTGGCAGGAAGTGTAAATCTTAGTTAGAATTTGTTTGTGCAGACATTCAGGGCGGGATTCTCTCAGCCCGCGGACGGGCTGGAGAACCCCGCGACCGGTGCGAATCACGGCACGCCGCCCTGACACCGGGACGCGATTTTCTGCAGAGCGGAGAATCGGCACCATTGGTGCCGGCGTGGTTGACGCAGTGCCGGTCGGGGGCCGCGTTGACGATTCTCGGCCTGGGATTGGCCGAGCGGCCGTCGTAAAAAACCCAAGTTCCGCCGGCGTCGTTCACACCTGCTCTCAGCCGGCAGGACCTCGGAGTGGAAGGGTCCGGGGGCGGCCTGTGGGGGGGAGGGGGGGATAGACCCCGAGGGGGGGGGGGGCTCCGATGTGGCCTGGCCTGTGATCGGGGCCCACCAATTGGCAGGCCGGTCTCTCTGGCTGGGGGCCTCCTTTCTTCTGCATCGGCCCCTATAGCCCTGCGCCATGTTGCATCGGGGCCGGCACGTTGAAGGGAGCCACTGCGCATCTCATTACATTGGGTGTCAACTTTGACCGTCTTCATTGCCTCCTGTCGTAGATTTTTTCAAATATTTGGCTCAATTGTTTCATTGTACTGATCGCTTCTCCAGATAAGTCAATCCCACTTTGAAGGAAAAGTTAGGAAGAACTGCTTGTTGTGTTTGAGCCCACCTCTGTGCACCATGACTACCCCAGGCTTCTCATTCCTACAAATACAGGAACTAAATGCAGGAACTAATCAGATTAAAATGCGGCTGAAAATATAACCATATAACCAGAACATGGAACCAAATAATCACATAACCATAACAAATGTGCGGTTCACAGAGTGAGTCTGCAAACGTACTTTGACATTGGAGACGGAGCACAATGCAGGAGTCTGGGACCTACAGTCAAATACAAATAGATTGAAGAGATCACATGAACTCGAAATTCTGAGAGAGTTTTGTAGAATGTAATATTCAACAAAGTTAATAACCCTCCATGCAAACAATGTCATTCATTTTCTGATACCTGAAATGTTCAGAAGGGTACCAAAACACAAATTTCACAGTTCCAGATAGCACAAGATGTCAACCATTCAGCCCTTCGAGCATATTCCTCCATTCAATCTGCACGTGGCTGACAAATGTCTCAATTCCATCCAAGCACCTTTGATCCATACCCCCTGACAGTTTACCGATCAAAAATGCTTCGACTCAAGCTTAACAATTTCAATTGACCCACATCCACAGCCTTTGGGAGAGAGAGATCATATGCAATTGAGAAAATGAGCAACTCTTGATCCTCTTATTGTCTATTAACAGATGCAAAAGCACTTCTATGAATAGAATATCATACAGTGATAAGGAAAATACAGCTTAATCTGCAAATTAACTCCTGACTTATTCATGGCTTCTGGTGGTTAATGCACACAAGGTAAATGTATCTCAATTGTTAGTGCAGATAATCATCTATTATTTCCCTCCTGAAACAATTATCTCCTGAGTGGCATCTTGAACCTTTTATCTAACGATTTGTATTTGTTCACATCATAATATATGCAAACACACATCTATTTGCATATCACCATTAGTAAACTATGTAGCAACGAAAGCCTGTGTTTAATCTGACTTGGCTTCTCAAAACCACTG
The DNA here is from genome assembly GCF_047496885.1 of Scyliorhinus torazame. Taxonomy (NCBI): domain Eukaryota; kingdom Metazoa; phylum Chordata; class Chondrichthyes; order Carcharhiniformes; family Scyliorhinidae; genus Scyliorhinus; species Scyliorhinus torazame. The sequence continues at coordinate 46,073,104 of NC_092715.1, read as the reverse complement.
CTCAACCCATTCCCTCTGGGAAGCTGCAATCAAGAAGTCCATTAAATGCTTATTGCTGTTGTTTAGATTGATGTGGAGATGCCGCCGTTGGACTGGGGTGAACACAGTAAGAAGTCTTACACCAGGTTAAAGTCCAACAGGTGAGGAAGGAGCAGCGCTCCGAAAGCTAGTGATATCGAAACAAACCTGTTGGACTTTAACCTGGTTTTGATTGACAGCTGCTCATAATCTCCAGCTCCTCCCATTCTGGAGAAGCCACGTTACTGACAACAGGTGAAAGGAATGGCAGTATATTGTTCCTTCTTCTGCTCAGTGTGATTCTTCTTCACATTATTCAGTGTGAAAAACATTCTGTTTGCTAAATACAAAGTTCAAGGGTGACAATTGTTTTGCACGTGTGACACTTTCAAAGTGTGACACCTTCAGATGGGAAGGACATGCTAAACATGGGATTTTTATGATATGCAGTTGATAGGAAAGTCAATAATTGGTCACGGCTTAAACATTCTGGGGCAAGGAGTGAATAATTGTTTAACAAATCAATATATTTTCACAGCACTGCGCCAACACTTCATTAGATGCTACAGCAGAAGGGAAGGCAAGATTGCAAGATGTTGACATGCATCAAGGCATCCTGACCAGAATAACGCTTGATGTATTTTGGTTTCAGCGACTGCTGAACCACACATTTAACAGGTTACACAGATAGCAACATAGAAAATAGGAGCAGGAGGAGGCCATTCAAACTTTCGAGCCTGCTCTGCCATTCATTATGATCATGGTTGACCATCCAACTCAATAGCCTAGCCCTGCTTTCCCCCCCATATCCTTTGATCCCCTTTGCTCTAAGTGCTATATGTAACTGCTTCTTCAAAACATGCAGGGCAGGATTCTCCGCTCCCGGGAATAAGTGCCCGCGCTGTCGTGAACGGCGTCGCGTTTCACGTCGGCGCGAACAGGGCCCAGGCATGACCTATTCTGGCCCCCACAGGGGGCCAGCACGGTGCTGGAGCGGTTCACGCCACTCCAGCATCCTTACGCGGTGCCAAATGGGCGCGGCACCGACCCGCGCATGCGCAGTTGGGCCGCACCATCCTGCGCAAGCGCGGGGAACTTCTTACGTGCGTCGGCCCCTCACCAACATGGCGCCGGTGTTCTGGGGCCGCGCGTGGAAGGAGGTAGGCCCGGGGGGGGAGAGGCCGGCCAGCCGATCGGTGGGCCCCGATCGCGGGCCAGATCCCATCGGAGGCCCCCCCCCTCCACACTGGATGACCCCCCAGCGTTCCCGCAGAGTTCCCGCCGGCAGCGACCGGGGTGGACGGCGCCGGCGCGAACCTATCGTGTCATAGCGGCCGCTCAGCCCGTCTGAGCCGGAGAATCGCCGCTCGCCGTTTGCGGCCATTCTCCGAGCGGCCCAGCGCGAATCACACGCCGCTGGTTTCGGGGGGGGGGGGGGGGTGGGAGAATCGCGTGTGGGGGTCGGGGCGGTGTGGCGCGATTCACGCGGCGCCCCGGCGATTCTCCCCCCCCCCCCCGGCGTGGGAGGGGGGGGGAGAATCGCGCCTGCAATGTTTTGGCCTCAACTCCTTCCTGTGGTAACAAATTCTCTCTGGGTGAAGAAATTTCTTCTCATCCCTGTCCTACATGATCTATCCCGTATCCTCCGACTGTGATCCCTGATTCTGGACACATTCACCATTGGGAACATCATTCCTGCATCTCCCCTGTCTAGTCCTGTTAGAATTTTATAGGTTATTATGAAATCCCCCCTTATTCTTCTGAACTCCAGTGAATACAATCCAAACTGATTCAATCTTTCTTCATATGTCAGTCCCGCCATCCCAGGAATCAGTCAGGTAAATCTTCGCTGCACTCGAGAGCATAAACATCCTTCCTCTGCTAAGGAGACTGATGGAGACGTACAAGCGGTCGATCATCATTAGTGGGAGCTCGCTGGTAGGGTAACACCTTTTTTCCGAGCCATAAGGATACTGGCCTGTCTGTTATTTCTAGCTTTGCTGTCTGATCTGTGAAAAATGTTCGGGCCCAGGTGGCTTCCTCCAAGACCAGGAAGAATTATTTTTATTTAAATCCAGGCCAATCCAGGCCGTGGCTGGTTTAGCACAGTGGGCTAAACAGCTGGCTTGTAATGCAGAACAAGACCAGCAGCGCGGGTTCAATTCCTGTTCCAGCCTCCCCAAACAGGCGCCAGAATGTGGCGACTAGTGGCTTTTCACAGCAACTTCATTGAAGCCTCCTTGTGACAATAAGCTATTATTAAAATTGGACACAATATTCCAAGCGTGGCCTCACCGAGGCCCTGAATAATTGCAAGACATTCCTGCTCCTGTACTTGAATCCTCTTGCTGTGAAGGTCAGCATACCATTTCCCTTCTTTACCGCCTGCTGCACCTGCATGCTTACCTTCAGTGACTGGTGTACGAGGACGCCCAGGTCTCATTGCACATTCCCCTCTCTCAATTTATGGCCATTCAGATAATAGTCTGCATTGTCATTTTTGTGACCTTGCATTTCTCCAAAAAATACTGCATCTACCATTCATTTGGCCACTCACTCAACTTGCCCAAATCACACTGAAGGATCTCTGCATCCTCCTCACAGCTCACCCTCCAACCCAACTTGGTGTCATCTGCAAATCTGGAGTTATTACATTTTGTTCTCTCGTTTAAATCATTAACATATGTTGTGAATAGCTGGGGCCCAAGCACCAATCCCTGCGGTACCCCACTAGTCATGTCATTGCCTGCCAATTTGAAAAAGAACCGTTAATTCCTACTCTTTGTTTCCTACCTGCCAACCAGTTTTCTATCCATCCCAATACACCACCCCTAATCCCATGTGCTTTAATTTTACACCCTAATCTCTTATGTGGGACTTTGTCAAAAGCCTTCTCAAAATCCAAATATACCACATCCACTGGCTCCCCCTCATCAATTCGACTAGTTACATCCTCAAAGAATTTCAGTAGATTTGTGAAGCATGATTTCCCCTTCATAAATCCATGCTGACTCTGTCTGTTCCTGCCACTGTTTTCTAAGTGCTCTGCTATAAAATCTTTGATAATAGATTCTAGAATTCTCCCCACTACCAATGTCAGGCTTACTGGTCAATGATTCCCTGTTTCTCTCCACCTCCCTGTTTATATAATGGAGTTACATTAGCTACCCTCCAATCTTCAGAAACAGTTCCAGAATCTGTGGAATCCTCGAAGATGACCACCAATGCATCCACTATTTATAGAGCCACTTCCTTAAGTACCCTGGGAAGCAGATTATCAGGCCCGGAGGGCGTATCAGTCTTTAATCCGATGAATTTCCAAAATACCGTTTCTCTACTAATATTGATCTCCTTACATTCCTCCCTCTCACTAAAGCCTGCATTCCACAACATTTCTATTATCAAATTTGTGTCTTCATTTGTGAAAACAGAAGCGAAGTATGTGTTTTGTTGCTCAACCATTTCCTTGTCCCCTATTATACATTCCCTGTTTCTGACTGCAAGAGACCTACATTTGGCCTCATCAATTTTTTTCTCTTCACATACCGATAGAAACTTTTCCAGTCAGATTTTATGTTCCCTACAAGCTTACTCTCTTACTATATTTTCCCTTTCTTAATCAATCCCTTGGTCCTTCTTTGCTAAATTCTAAACTGCTCCAAATCTTCAGACCTGTTGTTTTTCTTGGTCAATTTATACGCTTCTTACTTGGATCGAATGCAATCTCTAATTTCCCTTGTAAGCCGTGGATTGGCCACCTTTCCCATTTTATTTTTGTGCCAGACAGGAATTAACAATTGTTGCAGTTCCCCCATGCGCTTCCTGAATGTTTGCCATTACATATCCAATGTCATCCCTTTAAGTAACATTCCCCCAATCGATCAAAGCCAATTTACGCCTCAGATCATCATTGTTTCCTTTCTTAAGATTCAGGACCCTAATCTCAGAATCGACAAAATCAATGAATTCACGCTCCATCTTGATGAAAAGGATCGTTCAAAATTGCATTAAGATCCAAAAGAAACCAAACCTGTAAGTTCAAAGTAATTGTTTGTTTTTTACTTGCTTGGTAGCTTTAAAAAAAGAACGGGAAAGGAGGCTAATTCATCGGAAAATATTTGAAGGTTGGCAAGCGAATGGTACTTGCCATTCTTAGAGTCAGTACCCAACGCGCAGCTGCCCATTTAATGCTCTCTTGAGCATTGATTGACAATGGGTGGTCCTTCTGTCCACCCTTGGATGGAAGCCCCGCCCATGAGAGCTGTCGGCCACAGTGGCCAGAAGTACAGCACCATTCTGCCTGGAGCTAAAACCCAAGAGCTTTGACAAAGAGTGATCCAGACTCGCAACGTTTAAACATAATAAGAACATAAGAACTAGGAGCAGGAGTAGGCCATCTGGCCCCTCGAGCCTACTCCGCCATTCAATGAGATCATGGCTGATCTTTTGTGGACTCAGCTCCACTTTCCGGCCCAAACACCATAATCCTTAATCCCTTTATTCTTCAAAACACTATCTATCTTTATCTTAAAAACATTTAATGAAGGAGCCTCAACTGCTTCACTGGGCAAGGAATTCCATAGATTCACAACCCTTTGGGTGAAGAAGTTCCTCCTAAACTCAGTCCTAAATCTACTTCCCTTTATTTTGAGGCTATGCCCCCTAGTTCTGCTTTCACCCACCAGTGGAAACAACCTGCCCGCATCTATCCTATCTATTCCCTTCATAATTTTATATGTTTCTATAAGATCCCCCCCCGCCCCCCCCACATCCTTCTAAATTCCAACGAGTACAGTCCCAGTCTACACAACCTCTCCTCATACTCCAACCCCTTCAGATCTGGGATTAACCTAGTGAATCTCCTCTGCACACCCTCCAGCACCAGTACGTCCTTTCTCAGGTAAGAAGACCAAAACTGAACACAATACTCCAGGTGTGGCCTCACTAACACTTTATACAATTGCAGCATAACCTCCCTAGTCTTAAACTCCATCCCTCTAGCAATAAAATTCCATTCGCCTTCTTAATCACCTATTGCACCTGTAAACCAACTTTTTGCGACTCATGCACTAGCACACCCAGGTCTCGCTGCACAGCAGCATGTTTTAATATTTTATCATTTAAATAATAATCCCTTTTGCTGTTATTCCTACCAAAATGGATAACCTCACATTTGTTAACATTGTATTCCATCTGCCAGACCCTAGCCCATTCACTTAGCCTAACCAAATCCCTCTGCAGACTTCCAGTATCCTCTGCACTTTTTGCTTTACCACTCATCTTAGTGTCGTCTGCAAACTTGGACACATTGCCCTTGGTCCCCAACTCCAAATCATCCATGTAAATTGTGAACAATTATGAGCCCAACACTGATCCCTGAGGGACACTACTAGCTACTGATTGCCAACCAGAGAAACACCCATTAATCCCCACTCTTTGCTTTCTATTAATTAACATATGGAGGAGGTGGAGTTCACCCTGCTCAGTGCTTCGCTCCAGAGTCCCCATCCTACCTTTGCCCCCAGTTGGTCCTCCCATTTTTGTCTGGTCTCGTCCAGTGGAGTCCGGGCTCTCTCCAGTAGCTGTCCGTATATTTTCCTACATATGGGAGCCATTTTGCTATCCCGAAGTGTTGTCTCATCTGGGTCCACGTTCTCAGCATGGCCGCTGCCACTGGGCTCGTTGTGTATCTTGTTGAGGAGGATGGGAGTGCTGCTGTGACCAGGGCCTGGAGGGTCATTCTTTTACAGGATGCCTCCTCCATTTGTACCCAATCTGTGTCGGGTTCTTGTACCCATCCCCTCACTCTTTCTGCCGTTACTGCCCAGTGGTAGTCTTGTAGGTTTGGTAGATTTTCCTTCTTTGCAGTGTCTGTTTGGGAATTCTCGGGTTCTTAACCCCCCCCCCCCCCCTTCCCCCCCCCTCCCCCACCCCCCTCCCCACACACACAAATGCCATGATTAGATTGTCTACGTTTTGGAAAAAGGCCTTGGGGATGAAGATCGGAATGGATCTAAACAGGAAGAGGATCCTTGGCAGTACGTTCATCTTGATCGTCTGCACTCTCCCCGCCAGGGAGAGTGGGAGTGAGCCCCACCTTTGAAGCTCTCTTCTTACTTCCTCCACCAGGCTGGTCAGGTTCCACTTGTGGATCTGTGTCCAGTCTCTGGCTCTCTCGATTCCCAGGTAACGGAATCTGTTCTGGGCTGTTATGAATGAGAGCCCCTCCAGCTCTCTCCCTCCCCTGTTTTGATTCACTGAGAATGTCTTGCTTTACCCCAGGTTATGTTTGTAGCCCGAGAAGGTTCCAAACTCTTTCAGTATTTGCAGTATTGCCTTCAGTCCCTCCTGTGGCTTCGAGACATAGAGGAGCAGATCATCTGCATAGAGTGAAAGTCTGTGCTCTCTGTCTCCTCTCTGGATTCCCTTCCAGCTTTTTGTGTCCCACATGGCTATCGCCAGGGGTTCAATCGCTAGCGCGAACAAGATTGAGGACAGGGGGCAGCCTTGTCTTGTTCCTCTCTGCAGCTGGAAGTATTCAGAGCTGGTGGTGTTCGTTCGGACGCTCGCTTTGGGAGCATTGTACAGGAGCCTCACCCAGGCGGTTAACCCCGCTCCTAGCCCAAACAGTTCCAGTACCTCGAGGAGGTATTTCCATTCGACTCTGTCGAAGGCCTTTTCTGCGGCCAGGGAGACTATCACCTCTGGTGTTCTCTTCCCAGGGGAGGGTCTTTATTACGTTCAGCAGAGGGCTGATGTTCGCTATGAGCTGCCTACCCTTGACAAAGCCCGTTTGGTCCTCTGATCCAGCAGAGGGCAGTACAGCGGAGCAGCTGATTGGCTGTTGTGGGGGAAATTTGCATACGTCTGTTGTGCTCACCCTAACTTGAAGGTGGTTTGTGGAGGAGCTGTTGTCAAGTGACACTTGAACCCAAAACACTTGTCCAGTGTTTCCCTCCCTACCCCCTCCTCTAACCAAAAAAAAACCAACTGCTGTAAAGTTCAAGAGGAAGGCTCGAGGGCAGGTAGGAGTAGAAAGAAGTTGAACCGTGAAGTCACAGCCTGCAGGTAAGGGATTGGCTGGTGACTGGTAAGTAGTTTTTCTTTTATTTTCCCTCAGGTGTTATTGTGCAGGGCGCAGAGGTTGCTGCATGAGTGCTTGCTGAGAAGGGGAGTGAATTACAGGTAAGCTCTTTCTATCTTTTTCTTTTTTATCTGGAGGGGATGGCAGGGAAGGTAGTGCAATGTTCCTCCTGCAGAATGTTTGAGGTGAGGGACGCCGTCAGTGTCCCTGCTGATTTCATCTGTGGGAAGTGCATCCATCTCCAGCTCCTCAGATACCGCATTAGGAAACTGGAGCTGGAGCTGGATGAACTTCGGATCATTCGGGAGGCAGAGGTGGTCATAGATAGAAGCTTCAGGGATGTAGTTACTCCGAAGATGGGTGACGGTGAGAGGGGCTGGGAGGAAGCAGTCAGTACAGGGATCCCATGTGGTCGTTCACCTTAGTAACAAGTATACCGCTTTGGATACTGTTGGGGGGGCCGACTTACCAGGGGTAAGCCATGGGGTACAGGTCTCTGGCACAGAGTCTGTCCCTGTTGCTCAGAAGGGAAGGGGGGAGAGGAGTAGAGCATTAGTCATTGGAGACTCCATAGTTCGGGGGGTAGATAGGAGATTCTGTGGGAACGAGAGAGACTCGCGGTTGGTGTGTTGCCTACCAGGTGCCAGGGTGCGTGATGTCTTGGATCGTGTTTTCGGGATCCTTAAGGGGGAGGGGGAGCAGCCCCAAGTCGTGGTCCACATAGGTACCAATGACAAAGGTAGGAAAAGGGATAGGGATGTAAGGCAGGAATCCAGGGAGCTAGGGTGGAATCTTAGATCCAGAAAAAACAGAGTTATTATCTCTGGGTTGTTACCCGTGCCACGTGATAGCGAGACGAGGACTAGGGAGAGAGAGGAGTTGAACACGTGGCTACAGGGATGGTGTAGGAGGGAGGGTTTCAGATTTCTGGATAATTGGGGCTCATTCTGGGGTCGGTGGGACCTCTACAAACGGGATGGTCTACACCTGGACCAGAGGGATACCAATATCCTGGGGGGAAATTTGCTAATGCTCTTCGGGAGGGTTTAAACTAGTTCAGCAGGGGCTTGGGAACCTGAATTGTAGCTCCAGTATACAGGAGGTTGAGAGTAGTGAGGTCATGAGTAAGGTATCAAGGTTGCAGGAGTGTACCGGCAGGCAGGAAGGTGGTTTAAAATATGACTTCTTCAATGCCAGGAGCATCCGGAATAAGATGGGTGAACTTGCGGCATGGGTTGGTACCTGGGACTTCGATGTTGTGGCCATTTCAGAGACATGGACAGAGCAAGGACAGGAGTGGTTGTTGCAGGTGCCGGGGCTTAGATATTTCAGTAAGCTCAGGGAAGGTGGTAAAAGAGGGGGTGGGGTGGCATTGTTAGTTAAGGACAGTATTACGGTGGCAGAAAGGACCTTTGATGAGGACTCATCTACTGAGGTAGTGTGGGCTGAGCTTAGAAACAGGAAAGGAGAGGTCACCCTGTTAGGGGTTTTCTATAGGCCTCCGAAAAGTTCCAGAGATGTAGAGGAAAGGATTGCAAAGATGATTCTGGATAGGAGCGAAAGCAACAGGGTAGTTGTTATGGGGACTTTAACTTTCCAAATATTGACTGGAAACGCTATAGTTCGAGTACTTTAGATGGGTCCGTTTTTGTCCAATGTGTGCAGGAGGGTTTCCTGACACAGTATGTAGATAGACCAACAAGAGGCAAGGCCATATTGGATTTGGTACTGGGTAATGAACCAGGACAGGTGTTAGATTTGGAGGTAGGTGAGCATTTTGGTGATAGTGACCACAATTCGATTACGAATTTAGTGATGGAAAGGGATAGGTATATACTGCAGTGCAAGAGTTATGTCTGGGGGAAAGGCAATTATGATGCGATGAGGCAAGACTTGGGATGCATCGGATGGAGAGGAAAACTGCAGGGGATGGGCACAATGGAAATGTGGAGCTTGTTCAAGGAACAGCTACTGCGTGTCCTTGATAAGTATGTACCTGTCAGGCAGGGAGGAAGTGGTCGAGCAAGGGAACCGTGGTTTACTAAGGCAGTCGAAACACTTGTCAAGAGGAAGAAGGAGGCTTATGTAAAGATGAGACATGAAGGTTCAGTAAGGGCACTCGAGAGTTACAAGTTAGCTAGGAAGGACCTAAAGAGAGAGCTACGAAGAGCCAGGAGGGGACATGAGAAATCTTTGGCAGGTAGGATCAAGGATAACCCTAAAGCTTTCTATAGATATGTCAGGAATAAACAAATGACTCGGGTAAGAGTAGGGCCAGTCAAGGACAGTAGTGGGAAGTTGTGCTTGGAGTCCGAGGAGATAGGAGAGGTGCTAAATGAATATTTTTCGTCAGTATTCACACAGGAAAAAGACAATGTTGTCGAGGAGAATACTGAGATTCAGGCTACTTGACTAGAAGGGCATGAGGTTCATAAGGAAGAGGTGTTAGCAATTCTGGAAAGTATGAAAATAGATAAGTCCCCTGGGCCGGATGGGATTTATCCTAGGATTCTCTGGGAAGCTAGGGAGGAGATTGTTGAGCCTTTGGCTTTGATCTTTAAGTAACCTTTGTCTACAGGAATAGTGCCAGAAGACTGGAGGATAACAAATGTTGTCCCCTTGTTCAAGAAGGGGAGTAGAGACAACCCAGGTAACGAGAGACCAGTGAGCTTTACTTCTGTTGTGGGCAAAATCTTGGAAAGGTTTATAAGAGATTGGATGTATAATCATTTGGAAAGGAATAATTTGATTAGAGATAGTCAACACGGTTTTGTGAACGGTAGGTCGTGCCCCACAAACCTTATTGAGTTCTTTGGGAAGGTGACCAAACAGGTGGATGAGGGTAAAGTAGTTGATGCGGAGTATATGGATTTCAGTAAAGCGTTTGATAATGTTCCCCATGGTAGACTACTGCAGAAAATACGGAGGCATGGGATTCAGGGAGATTTAGCAGTTCGGATCAGAAATTGGCTAGCTGAAAGAAGACAGAGGGTGGTGGTTGATTGGAAATGTTCAGAATGGAGTACAGTCACAAGTGGAGTACCACAAGGATCTGTTCTGGGGCCGTTGCTGTTTGTCATTTTTATCAATGACCTAGAGGAAGGCGCAGAAGGGTGGGTGAGTAAATTTGCAGACGATACTAAAGTCGGTGGTGTTGTCGATAGTGTGGAAGGATGTAGCAGGTTACAGAGGGATATAGATAAGCTGCAGAGCTGGGCTGAGAGGTGGCAAATGGAGTTTAATGTAGAGAAGTGTGAGGTGATTCACTTTGGAAGGAATAACAGGAATGCGGAATATTTGGCTAATGGTAAAGTTCTTGAAAGTGTGGATGAGCAGAGGGATCTAGGTGTCCATGTACATAGATCCCTGAAAGTTGCCACCCAGGTTGATAGGGTTGTGAAGAAGGCCTATGGAGTGTTGGCCTTTATTGGTAGAGGGATTGAGTTCCGGAGTCGGGAGGTCATGTTGCAGCTGTACAGAACTCTGGTCCGGCCGCATTTGGAGTATTGCGTACAGTTCTGGTCACCGCATTATAGGAAGGACGTGGAGGCTTTGGAGCGGGTGCAGAGGAGATTTACCAGGATGTTGCCTGGTATGGAGGGAAAATCTTATGAGGAAAGGCTGACGGACTTGAGGTTGTTTTCGTTGGAGAGAAGAAGGTTAAGAGGAGACTTAATAGAGGCATACAAAATGATCAGGGGGTTGGATAGGGTGGACAGTGAGAGCCTTCTCCCGCGGATGGATATGGCTGGCACGAGGGGACATAACTTTAAACTGAGGGGTAATAGATATAGGACAGAGGTCAGAGGTAGGTTCTTTACGCAAAGAGTAGTGAGGCCGTGGAATGCCCTACCTGCTACAGTAGTGAACTCGCCAACATTGAGGGCATTTAAAAGTTTATTGGATAAACATATGGATGATAATGGCATAGTGTAGGTTAGATGGCTTTTGTTTCGGTGCAACATCGTGGGCTGAAGGGCCTGTACTGCTCTGTATTGTTCTATGTTCTATGTTCTATGTTCTATGAAGATCCACAAAATGGATACCACAAGAAACAAGGCTGCAAGGGGACAACCATGTCACCGATGTACTCAGGTTGGACACTCAGCGGGGGAATGCTGGAGTAGAGAAAATAAGTGCAAGAACTGTGACAAAAAGGGTCAAATTGCCAAAACATGCTGGGCTCAGATAACATTTCCAAGAATTTTCAAGGTAAAGAACATCTAAATAGACTAGTCATGTCTATAAATTAGTAGACTAAATTCCAGACCCCTTAGAAAACGATGTACCCAAGCAACTGCAGGAGGTGAAACGAGGTGTCTTGCCGGTGCAGGGCGATCAACAACTTTTTGGACATTTGCAAAGATGGGCATCAAATTAAGATGGAAGTGGATACGGGCGCAGCTGTATCATTAATATCTGAGACAATTTCTAAGCAAAATTTGAAGCATCTGCCGTTAAAATCGTCAAATTTGATCTGAAGGACATACACAGAAGAGGTTGTACCATTAAAAGGATGAATTCTGGTGAAAGTAGAAGTCATAGACATAGAACATACAGTGCAGAAGGAGGCCATTCAGCCCATCAAGTCTGCTCCGACCCACTTAAGTCCTCACTTCTACCCTATCCCCGTAACCCAATAACCCCCTCCTAACCTTTTTGGTCATTAAGGGCAATTTATCATGGCCAATCCACCTAACCTGCACGTCTTTGGACTGTGGGAGGAAACCGGAGCACCCGGAGGAAACCCACGCAGATACAAAGAACAAAGAACAAAGAAATGTACAGCACAGGAACAGGCCCTTCGGCCCTCCAAGCCCGCGCCGACCATACTGCCCGACTAAACTACAATCTTCTACACTTCCTGGGTCCGTATCCTTCTATTCCCATCCTATTCATATATTTGTCAAGATGCCCCTTAAATGTCCCTATCGTCCCTGCTTCCACTACCTCCTCCGGTAGCGAGTTCCAGGCACCCACTACCCTCTGCGTAAAAAACTTGCCTCGTACATCTACTCTAAACCTTGCCCCTCTCACCTTAAACCTATGCCCCCTAGTAATTGACCCCTCTACCCTGGGGAAAAGCCTCTGACTATCCACTCTGTCTATGCCCCTCATAATTTTGTATACCTCTATCAGGTCGCCCCTCAACCTCCTTCGTTCCAGAGAGAACAAACCGAGTTTATTCAATCGCTCCTCATAGCTTCTGCCCTCCATACCAGGCAACATTCTGGTAAATCTCTTCTGCACCCTCTCTAAAGCCTCCACATCCTTCTGGTAGTGTGGCGACCAGAATTGAACACTATACTCCAAGTGTGGCCTAACTAAGGTTCTATACAGCTGCAACATGACTTGCCAATTCTTATACTCAATGCCCCGGCCAATGAAGGCAAGCATGTCGTATGCCTTCTTGACTACCTTCTCCACCTGTGTTGCCCCTTTCAATGACCTGTGGACCTGTACTCCTAGATCTCTTTGACTTTCAATACTCTTGAGGGTTCTACCATTCACTGTATATTCCCTACCTGCATTAGCCCTTCCAAAATGCATTACCTCACATTTGTCCGGATTAAACTCCATCTGCCATCTCTCCGCCCAAGTCTCCGACAATCTAAATCCTGCTGTATCCTCAGACAGTCCTCATCGCTATCCGCAATTCCACCAACCTTTGTGTCGTCTGCAAACTTACTAATCAGACCAGTTACATTTTCCTCCAAATCATTTATATATGCTACAAAGAGCAAAGGTCCCAGCACTGATCCCTGTGGAACACCACTGGTCACAGCCCTCCAATTAGAAAAGCATCCCTCCATTGCTACCCTCTGCCTTCTATGGCCTAGCCAGTTCTGTATCCACCTTGCCAGTTCACCCCTGATCCCGTGTGACTTCACCTTTTGTACCAGTCTACCATGAGGGACCTTGTCAAAGGCCTTACTGAAGTCCATATAGACAACATCTACTGCCCTACCTGCATCAATCATCTTAGTGACCTCCTCGAAAAACTCTATCAAGTTAGTGAGACACGACCTCCCCTTCACAAAACCGTGCTGCCTCTCACTAATACGTCCATTTGCTTCCAAATGGGAGTAGATCCTGTCTCGAAGAATTCTCTCCAGTAATTTCCCTACCACTGAAGTAAGGCTCACCGGCCTGTAGTCCCCGGGATTATCCTTGCTACCCTTCTTAAACAGAGGAACAACATTGGCTATTCTCCAGTCCTCCGGGACATCCCCTGAAGACAGCGAGGATCCAAAGATTTCTGTCAAGGCCTCAGCAATTTCCTCTCCAGCCTCCTTCAGTATTCTGGGGTAGATCCCATCAGGCCCTAGGGACTTATCTACCTTAATATTTTTTAAGACACCCAACACCTCGTCTTTTTGGATCACAATGTGACCCAGGCTATCTACACCCCCTTCTCCAGACTCAACATCTACCAATTCCTTCTCTTTGGTGAATACTGATGCAAAGTATTCATTTAGTACCTCGCCCATTTCCTCTGGCTCCACACATAGATTCCCTTGCCTATCCTTCAGTGGGCCAACCCTTTCCCTGGCTACCCTCTTGCTTTTTATGTACGTGTAAAAAGCCTTGGGATTTTCCTTAACCCTATTTGCCAATGACTTTTCATGACCCCTTCTAGCCCTCCTGACTCCTTGCTTAAGTTCCTTCCTACTTTCCTTATATGCCACACAGGCTTCGTCTGTTCCCAGCCTTTTAGCCCTGACAAATGCCTCCTTTTTCTTTTTGACGAGGCCTACAATATCACTCGTCATCCAAGGTTCCCGAAAATTGCCGTATTTATCTTTCTTCCTCACAGGAACATGCCTGTCCTGTATTCCCTTCAACTGACACTTGAAAGCCTCCCACATGTCAGATGTTGATTTGCCCTCAAACATCCGCCCCCAATCTATGTTCTTCAGTTCCCGCCTAATATTGTCATAATTAGCCTTCCCCCAATTTAGCACATTCATCCTCGGACCACTCTTATCCTTGTCCACCAGTACTTTAAAACTTACTGAATTGTGGTCACTGTTACCGAAATGCTCCCCTACTGAAACATCTACCACCTGGCCGGGCTCATTCCCCAATACCAGGTCCAGTACTGCCCCTTCCCTAGTTGGACTGTTTACATATTGTTTTAAGAAGCCCTCCTGGATGCTCCTTACAAACTCCGCCCCGTCTAAGCCCCTGGCACTAAGTGAGTCCCAGTCAATATTGGGGAAGTTGAAGTCTCCCATCACCACAACACTGTTGTTTTTACTCTTTTCCAAAATATGTCTACCTATCTGCTCCTCTATCTCCCGCTGGCTGTTGGGAGGCCTGTAGTATACCCCCAACATTGTGACTGCACCCTTCTTATTCCTGATCTCTACCCATATAGCCTCACTGCCCTCTGAGGTGTCCTCTCGCAGTATAGCTGTGATATTCTCCCGAACAAGTAGCGCAACTCCGCCTCCCCTTTTACATCCCCCTCTATCCCGCCTGAAACATCTAAATCCTGGAACGTTTAGCTGCCAATCCTGCCCTTCCCTCAACCAGGTCTCTGTAATGGCAATAACATCATAGTTCCAAGTAGTAATCCAAGCTCTAAGTTCATCTGCCTTACCCGTAATGCTCCTTGCATTAAAACATATGCACTTCAGGCCACCAGACCCGCTGTGTTCAGCAACTTTTCCCCATCTGCTCTGCCTCAGAGCCACACTTCTCCCTCAATGCTCTCACCTTCTGACCTATTGCTCCCGTACCCACCCACGGGGAGAACGTGCAGACTCCGCACCGACAGTGACCCAACGGGGAATCGAACCTGGGACCCTGCCGCTGTGAAGCCACAGTGCTATCCACTTGTGCTGCCGTGCTGTCCACTTATGCTACTGTGTTACCCCCACTTGTGCTACCCTGTTGCCCCACTTGTGCTACCGTGCTGCCCCACTTGTGCTACTGTGTTACCCCCACTTGTGCTACCGTGCTGCCCCACTTGTGCTACCCTGCTGCCCCACTTGTGCTACTGTGTTACCTCCACTTGTGCTACCGCGCTGCCCCACTTGTGCTACTGTGTTACCCCCACTTGTGCTACCCTGCTGCCCCACTCGTGCTACCGTACTGCCCCACTTATGCTACCCTGCTGCCCCAGACATAGAGATAAGTAAATGGACAGATGGCAGAGTTGCCTCTTCGGAACAGGTTGTAAGTGACAATGGTATTCAGTTCACTTTGAAGGAGTTCGAGGAGTACTTAAGAGGAAACATTACACAGCACATAAAACCAGCTCTGTACCACCCTGCAACAAATGTATTGGCTGAAAGTTTCATTCAAACATTGAAACATTCCATCAAGGCATCAAAGAACCAAGGTACATTCACAACGCACACTTAACAACACGGAATTCACCAGCAATGATGCTGTTTAGGAGGAAACTGTAAACACAGTTTGATTTGTTACTATCACCTGACACTTCAGAGATTGTCAAACAACAGCAAGCACAGATTGCTAGGAATGAACAGAACTCTAAAAAGCGAGCATTCACTCAAGGAGAGCGAGTGCTAGCCAGAAGCTACACCATCAATGAGAAATGGGTCCCTGCTGTGATCCTAGCAAAGACAGGCCCAATATCATACACTGTACAGACTGATGATGGAAGAGTTTGGCGACGTCATGCTGACCAGCCACCAGCTTCATGAAGTGAAATTGTGGAAACCTCTCAAGACATAGTTCTCTGGAATAATTTGGACAGCGACACTTTGGAACAGAAGCCAGACATAGAGAAAAGTTCAGATTTTGTTTCTGAGGACTTCCCAATACCTATAGAGATTGCCGTTGAGTACCTTCCCAGGAAGTACCACCCACCGAAGGAAAAGAGGACACTTCCAAAGTCTCGAGTAGCCAGGTTCTGGAACGTCGAATACAACCTAAAAGGAACAGGGGCGAAATTCTCCTACCCGCCCCGCCACATTTCTGTGTCGACCGGCCGGCGGGAGTCTCCGTAACACCGGCCGGTCAATGGGGTTTCCCATTGTGGGGCAGCCCCACGCCGTCGGGAAACCCCCCGGTGCCGGCAGAACGGAGACTCCCGCCGGCGGAGAATGACGCCCCAGATGTCCACCTGAGATATTGTCTCAGTGAGTTGTATACATATGTTTTTCTTTAATCAATTTAAAGTATCCAATTATTGTTTTCCAATTAAGGGGCAATTTAGTGTGGCCAATCCACCGAGCCTGCACATCTTTGGGGCTGAAACCCACCCAGACACAGGGAGAATGTGCAAACTCCACATGGACAGTGACCCGAGGCCGGCATCGAACCCGGGCCCTCACTGGCATAGGCAGCAATGCTAACCACTGCGCCACTGTGCCACCCTTGTTGTATACATGTGTATAGAGATAATGCGCAAGTGGATCCATTGTAAAAATGTTAAGCCGTTGTTGTTGCGCTAAAGAAGTCAAGGGGGATGGGTGTTATGTATCAGTTAATACATCCCTGCTGGTGAAGCGTCATGTGATCTGTGGTGATATCAGCAGTGAGTGTTTGCGCGGGCCTCAGGTCTCCAGCATAGATTGTATGAGCAACATCCTGAATGTAACCTCTCATTGTGGACGGCACGGTGGCGCAGTGGTTAGCACTGCTGCCTCATGGCACTGAGGACCCGGGTTCGACCCCGGCCCCGGTTCACTGTCCGTGTGGAATTTGCACATTCTCCCCGTGTCTGCATGGGTCTCAGCCCCACAACCCAAAGGTGTGCAGGGTAGGTGGATTGGTCACGCTAAATTGCCCCTGAATTGGAAAAAAAAAGAATTGGGCACTCTGAATTTAAAAAAACAACCTTTCCTTGTGTTTGAAGTAATCCAGAGCGTGGGCACCTCCAGACCTTTTCTCTTTGCGGAAAACTCAAAGAAATAACAGAAACCAATAAATTTTAAAGTCTCATGTCGAGTAGATACTCCTGTCTGGTGTCAGGGTTGGAGTTAAGTGGCTTTTACTGAGGTTCAAGCAGATTGGAGTGGGGCATACCTGCAGGACAATTATTTTGCACCTGGCCTTTTCACTCACCGGAGGAAGTCTTATTAGGCAACTGGTTTAAAAGGGTTTGTAGCAGGTAATTATATATTTCAGATGAAGCTATTCTCCAGGCAGTGTTTTTCAACACAGGCACTTAGCTACTATTCCTTTATCCAAAGTGTTGAAAAACATCCTTTTGATCCTCGTACAGTATGTAGGGAATATGGCACCTCCATGAAGCATTTAAAATCTGTTACATGCTTCAGCTGAAGTAAATGCCTTTCAGCAGTTTGTAGCTAAACAGGATTGACAGCTGAATCTGGACTGCTGGAGAAGTTCATGCAGATCTGCACAGTGCACACGAATGCTTCATTAGTTAGGGTTGGTTATCGACATGAGAGGTTACTTCGGTTCAAATGGAAAGGCAAAGTAATTGTCAAATAAAATGACCTAATTGTGAACCTGGACCATGTTTTTAAAACACGTTCCGTTTTCAGTCTGCCACAGCCTGGAGAAAGAAAGGAAAGGCCTTACATCTATTTATTACCTCAAGACATCCCAAAGAGCTTGTCGCCAATGAAGTACTTTTGAAGTGTTGTCACTGTTTGTAATGTAGGAAAATGTGGGAGCTAACTTGCATGGAGCTCATGAAACAACCGTTTCTCAGTCAGATGTACTTAAACATGCTAGTCCTATCCCCAGCGGAGCTACAGTAACCACATCCTAACACATGTACTTCAGAAATTTGAGAGTGGTGCAAAATGAAATGGTGTGTTAAGTGTGATTACTTTTGGGCAGAACGGTGGCACAGTGGTTAGCACTGCTGCCTCACGGCACCAAAGTCCCATGTTCGATCCCGGCTCTGGGTCACTGTCCATGTGGAGTTTGCACATTCTCCTCGTGTTTGCGTGGGTTTCGCCTCCACAATTCAAAGATGTGCAGGGTCGGTGGATTGGCCACACTAAATTGCCCCTTAATTGGAAAAAATTAATTGGGTACTCTAAATTTAATTCTTAAAAAAGTGTGATTACTTTAATAAGAGGTTACAATGGCAGGTTGCACGGTGGTTTCCAGCTGATGTGTGACTGATGGTAACAGCTGCGACGAGCTAGTGTCTGATGGCAAGGGCGGAACATGAAGCTGTCCCCTTTTCAAGAAAATTTGACACACGGGTCATGATTTGCAGTTCAACAGGCGGGTTTATGGTTTCCTCATCAATGGCAGCATGGTAGCACAGTGGTTAGCACAGTGGCTTCACAACTCCAGGGTCCCAGGTTCGATTCCCGGCTTGGGTCACTGTCTGTGCGGAGTCTGCATACTCTCCCCGTGTCTGCGTGGGTTTCCTCCGGGTGCTCCAGTTTCCTCCCACACTCCAAAGATGTGCAGATTAGGTGGATTGGCCATGCTAGATTGCCCTTAGTGTCCAAAAAGGTTGGGTGGGGTTACGGGAATAGGGCGGCGGAATGGGCTTAGGTGGAGTGCTCCTTCGGTGCAGCCCTGATGGACCACTAGTCACTAGGGTTGGGTAGGGTGCTCTTTCCAAGGGCCGGTGCAGACTCGATGGGCCAAATGGCCTCCTTGTGCACTGTAAATACTATGGTTCTATGATTCTATGGCGCAAGAAGGTAAAGTACCTTCACCATGCATGGTCCTCATGAAAATTATTCAGCATGACTCCCAAAGGCAAACTAACATTTTGTGTGTTTAAGCATTCAATGTTGCTACCCATTTTATCCATTGGAGAAGTTTGGCCAAAATATAGGAAAGTAGGCACACGTGCACTTTAGAGGGCATAGTCGCAGAATAAGGTGGTGCCCATTTAAGATGGATCAGAGGAAGAATTTCTTCTCCCAAGGTGAATCTTTGGAATTCTTTACCCCTGGAAGCTGTGGAGGTCGAGTCTTTGAACATTTCCAAGGCTGAGATCGATATGATTTTAGTCAGTGGGGGAATGAACGGCGACAGAGATAAGGCAGAAAAGAGGAATTAGTGAGTGTTGGATCAACCAAGATCTTATTGAATGGTGAATCAGGCTCGAGGGGATGAATAGCCTACTCTTCTTATTATTGTGGTCCTTTAAATGGCGTTGAAGGAGTTAAGGACAAAACTGAAAGAGACATGGGAACATGAGTCGATACAATGCTAAATAAATGTGCCAAACAACTGCAAGGTAGCAATTAACAAATAGGATATTGAGCTGCATAGTCAAAGCAATTGAACTTAAGTCAGAGGAGGTGATGATTCAACTTTAAACTGCTATGGTTCGACCACACCTTGAACATAACATTCGGTTCTGATAGTCAAGAGCTCAGGGAGCTATTCATGCACTGGGGATGTTGCAAAGAAGAATGATGAGACTGACTTCCAGTATCAGGGATTTGAGTTATGAGGATAGTTTGGAGAAACTTTGAACTTTTCAGCCTGGAAAGCAGGATTGATCTCACTGAGGTATATTAGATTGTTCAGGGTAGAGAAAAATAGCCCAGAATATTGTTTTAAATTAAACTGCACAGTAAACCAAATGGTGTAAACTTGAACCAGTAATTTTAGGACTGATGTCATGACATTTTTTCAACAAAGAGCGATCGACAGGTGAAATTAACTTTCACTCGTGGAGGGAATGGCCATGGGTTGAATGGCCGTTCTCATTCCATGATTATCTTGTGACCTCGTGAAGGAGGAAAATAAGGTTGTGATGAGAAAATATGGTTGCGGCCAGGCTATTCTTACCCTTGTTACTCTGACTCAGCTGCCCTACCAGCTGTTTCAGGAGGAATCACCTCAAATCTGCTTTAATTCGACAAAGGAACCTTTCATATGCTGAAAGGCACAGTGTGAGACAAAGGCCCAGATTTTCACTCCCAGTGGAGTCCTGTCTTTGTGAACCCACCCTTTAAAAATGGCCACCCGCAGTCCTGATTTTCGTCAGGGCCGGAAGGCTGAATTCAGAGTCGAGTGGGCGAGCCCACAATTGATGGGGGTTCAGAGGCAGGCTCAGTGTGGTTTGGGTGCCTTGGGCACATATAAATTGTACCCCTTCTGAGTTGTCAGTCTGAGCCAGGGGGAAGATGTCTTTTGTCAGTTGAGTGACAAAGCTGTAAATGTTGTCCAGATCTTAGATGAGCTGAGAACCAGTGGCGGGCGCATCATGGGATTTCCATCTTGTAGAATTGTCATTGCAGCTTCCTAATCAAAAGTGGGCTACACTAAACTACTGAGCGGCTTCTCAAGACACAATCATGTCGATAGCATTGTCTTGCCACCACTCCTTAAACAGATATGATGCAGTGATTTAGGACAGTGGCGATATTGCTATGCCCATATCCCACCCACTTTCCCCATTGCCACTTGTCCTGGCACGAGGTCAAACTTGGAACGGAAACCTCCTGCTGATTATGACCTACAGTCGCCCCTCAGAATAAAAACAACAGGGCTGTTGTAATGGGAGACTTCAACTTCCCCAATATTGACTGGGCCTCACTTAGTGCTGGGGGCTTAGACAGGGCAGAGTTTGTAAGGAGCATCCAGGAGGGCTTCTTAAAACAATATGTAGATAATCAAACTAGGGAAGGGGCTGTACTGGACTGGTAATGGGGAATGAGCCCGGCCAGATGGTAGAAGCTTCAGTAGGGGAGCAATTCGGGAACAGTGACCACAATTCAGTAAGTTTTAAAGAGCTGGTGGACAAGGATAAGAGTGGTCCTAGGATGAATGTGCTAAATTGGGGGAAGGCTAATTATAACAATATTAGGCGGGAACTGAAGAACCTAGATTGGGGGCGGATGTTTGAGGGTAAATCAACATCTGACATGTGGGAGGCTTTCAAGTGTCAGTTGAAAGGAATTCAGGACCGGCATGTTCCTGTGAGGAAGAAGGATAAATACAGCAAATTTCGGGAACCTTGGAAACGAGACATATTGTAGACCTCGTCAAAAATACAGAGGAGGTATTTGTCAGGTAGAAGTCTGTGTGGAATATAAGGAAAGTAGGAAGGAACTTAAGCAAGGAGTCAGGAGGGCTAGAAGGGGTCACGAAAAGTCATTGGCAAATAGGGTTAAGGAAAATCCCAAGGCTTTTTACACGTACATAAAAAGCAAGAGGGTAGCCAGGGAAAGGGTTGGCCCACTGAAGGATAGGCAAGGGAATCTATGTGTGGAGCCAGAGGAAATGGGCGAGTAACTAAATGAATACTTTGCATCAGTATTCACCAAAGAGAAGGAATTGGTGGATGTTGAGTCTGGAGAAGGGTCTGTAGATAGCCTGGGTCACATTGAGATCCAAAAAGACGAGGTGTTGGGCGTCTTGAAAAATATTAAGGTAGATAAGTCCCCAGGGCCTGATGGGATCTACCCCAGAATACTGAAGGAGGCTAGAGAGGAAATTGCTGAGGCCTTGACAGAAATCTTTGGATCCTCACTGTCTTCAGGGGATGTCCCAGAGGACTGGAGAATAGCCAATGTTGTTCCTCTGTTTAAGAAGGGTAGCAAGGATAATCCAGGGATCTACAGGCCGGTGAGCCTTACATCAGTGGTAGGGAAATTACTGGAGAGAATTCTTCGAGACAGGATCTACTCCCATTTGGAAGCAAATGGACGTATTAGTGAGAGGCAGCATGGTTTTGTGAAGGGGAGGTCGTGTCTCACTAACTTGATAGAGTTTTTCGAAGAAGTCACAAAGATGATTGATGCAGGTAGAGCAGTGGATGTTGTCTATATGGACTTCAGTAAGGCCTTTGACAAGGTCCCGCATGGTAGACTGGTCCAAAAGGTGAAGTCACACTGGATCAGGGGAGAGCTGGCAAGGTGGATACAGAACTGGCTAGGTCATAGAAGGCAGAGAGTAGCAATGGAAGGGTGCTTTTCTAATTGGAGGGCTGTAACTAGTGGTGTTCCGTAGGGTTCAGTGCTGGGACCTTTGCTGTTCGTAGTATATATAAATGATTTGGAGGAAATGTAACTGGCCTGATTAGTAAGTTTGCAGACAACACAAAGGTTGGTGGAATTGCGGATAGCGATGAGGACTGTCAGAGGATACAGCAGGATTTAGATCATTTGGAGACTTGGGCGGAGAGATGGCAGATGGAGTTTAATCCGGACAAATGTGAGGTAATGCATTTTGTAAGGTCTAATGCAGGTAGGGAATATACAGTGAATGGTAGAACCCTCAAGAGTATTGAAAGTCAGAGAGATCTAGCTGTACAGGTCCACAGGTCACTGAAAGGGGCAACACAGGTTGAGAAGTTAGTCAAGAAGGCATATGGCATGCTTGCCTTCATTGGCTGGAGCATTGAGTATAAGAATTGGCAAGTCATGATGCAGCTGTATAGAACCTTAGTTCGGCCACACTTGGAGTATAGTGTTCAATTCTGGTCGCCACACTACCAGAAGGATGTGGATGCTTTAGAGAGGATGCAGAAGAGACTTGCCTGGTATGGAGGGCATTAGCTATGAGGAGCGGTTGAATAAACTCGGTTTGTTCTCACTGGAACGACGGAGATTGAGGGGCGACCTGATAGAGGTCTACAAAATTATGAGGGGCATAGACAGAGTGGATAGTCAGAGGCTTTTCCCCAGGGTAGAAGGGTCAATTACTAGGAGGCATAGGTTTAAGGTGCGAGGGGCAAGGTTTCGAGTAGATGTACGAGGCAAGTTTTTTACACAGAGGGTAGTGGGTGCCTGGAACCCGCTGCCGGAGGAGGTGGTGGAAGCAGGGCCGATAGTGACATTTAAGGGGCATCTTGACAAATACATGAATAGGATGGGAATAGAGGGATATGGACCCAGGAAGTGTAGAAGATTGTAGTTTAGTCGGGCAGCACAGTCGGCACGGGCTTGGAGGGCCGAAGGGCCTGTTCCTGTGCTGTACTTTTCTTTGTTTTTTTCTTTGTTCAGTTGATAAATCAGTACTCCTCCATATTGAACACCACTTGGATGAAGCACTGAGCGAGGCAATGGACTCTGGCTTGGGGACGTTAATGGACATCTCTAAGAGTAGATCGTTAGTACCACCACAGCCAGGGCTAGCCGAGTCCGAAAGAACATAGCTGCTAGAATGGGTCAGCGACAGGCAGTGAGGGAACAAGCAATAGGGAAAAATATCCTTGACCTCATCCTCTCCAAACTGACGAACCACAAATGCATCTGTTCATGACAGGATTGGTATGGGTGACCACCACACAGTCTGTGTGAAATCCCATCTTCACATTGAGGCTACCCTCCATCGTGTTGTGTGACACTACCACCACGCAAACTGAACAGATCGTGCATCCAGGAGGCTTTCCCCTTGGTGTAAACATTCCTCTGCAACACTGAGAAGCTCAACACCAAACGGACAAAGCAGTCGACTTGATTGCTACCCCTTCCTCAAAAATTAATTTCCTCCACCACTGATGAACAATGGCAGCCATGTGTACCAACTAGGAACTCAGCAAAACTCCACAGGCAACACCTTCCAAACTGACAATCGCTACCATCTAGAAGGACAAGGGAAGTAGATGCAAGGCAGCACCACCACTTGCAAGTTCCCCTCGAAGGCACACTATCCTAACTTGGAAATATATCCCCGTTTCTTCACTGCCTCAGTGACGTATCCTGGAAAACCATCCCTAACAGCACTGTGCATGTACCTACACCTCGGGGACTGCAATGGTTCAAGAAGGCAGCTCACCACCACCTTCTCAAGGGCAACCACGGATCAGCAATAAATGCTGGCCTCGCCAGTGAAGTGCACAACCCGTAAATGAATATTAAAAAAGTATTTCTGGATGCGTTCACACTGTTGACCATTGAGTAAGTCCCATACTTTGGCTCAGTGTAGTAGCATAACAGTCTGAATGAGATGGAATCAGCCAGTTGGGCTGTCAGTTTACAGTCAGTGGCACAGAGTGAAAGTCACTGCACCAGAGTGCAAGGGGAACGGGCAGCTTCAGAGTCATCTGTGCACAGTCCCTCTCGGAGGGGGGATGGGGTGGAAAGTCAGGAGACTCCACAGGCAGGATTCTCTGAGCCCGGGACCGGGCCGGAGAATCCCTGCGACCGGCGCGAATCGCGCCACGCCGCCCCGATGCCGGCACACGATTCTCCGCAGAGCGGAGGATCGGCGCCATTGGCGCTGGCGTGGTTGGTGTGGTGCTGGTCGGGGGCCACTCTTCACGGCCGGCCCTATGATTCTCGGGCTGGGCCGAGCGACTGTCATGAAAACGGCGAGTCCCGCCAGCGTCACCCACACCTGCTCTCAGCCAGTGGGACCTCGGCGTGGAAGGGTTCGGGGGCGGCCTATTGGGAGGGAGGGAGTGTCCAACCACGGGGAGGGGGGCCTCCGATGTGACCTGGCCCAGGATCAGGGCCCACTGATCTGCGGGCCGGCCTCTCTGGCTGGGGGCCTCCTTTCTTCCGCGCCGGCCTCTTTAGCCCCACGCCATGTTGCGTTGGGGCCGGCGCGTTGAAGGAATCCACTGCGCATGTGCGCGTTGGCACCGGCGCCATTGCGCATGCGCGGATCCCACAGCACCCAGTTCGTGCCGGGATCAGCAGCTGGAGCGGCATGAACCGCTCCAGTGCCATGCTGGCCCCTTTGCGGGCCAAAATTAGTCGTCGGGTCGGCCCATTCACGCCATCGTAAAATGCGACGGTGTTACGACGGCGTGGACACTCTGCCGCCGGATTAGAGAATCCCGCCCCACATTCCTGTTCCAGTGGGCATGAATGTGGAGTCTCGGGAATCATCTTTTGGGGCATAGAATTTGTCCAATCAGAACAGATGCTTGGACATTTGGCAGAGTTCCCTGAGTCAATGGCAGTTCTTGCACTTCGATTGGAAGAGTCTGTCGCCAACATGAGCTCTTCAACGTCCTGGATGCAATTCAGAATGGATGCAAGAGCAGCAACTCCCTCTATTGCCTGCAGCAGTCTGCTCCGGGTGTGAACACTGACACCAACGGAATGCATGAGGAGGTGCGTACCCATTTTGTCCAGTTAATATAGGTCGACTGCTGTGCCCACTTCAATGGCTGCATTCCCAATGTGACAAAATACAGTTTGTGTCATTTGCAGAGGTATATTTCAGCCAGGATTCAAGCATGTGATGCCCAGTCTAATCGATTTGGTCAGTTTACCGCAGTAGGCAGGGTTTTGTGAGATACTATAATGGGACATTGATGAATTGCTGGGCACACAAAGTTATCTTTGGATAAGCTGGGTTACCTGCTTATTCAGCAATGATAAATAAATGATCGTTATTCATCAACAATGGCTCTGACTACCAAAATTTTCTTTACCCAAAATATTCAGTTATTCTAACATAAGCATTTAGGCCATCAATAAACCAGTAGAAGCAAAATAGTTTTTAAAAGTCTGACTTGCTAAATAGACATATTTTTTAAATTGCTCCCCTGAAGTTGCATGGAAATTTGGAGCCTGCAGAGATGCAGATCTGCTTTTGCAGCAGGAAAGAAGATTGTGATGTACCTTGATTGTTCTCTGAGCATGATTATACAACTGGCCTGGGGCTGGTGAAAGAAACTGAACTGCTGTATAGTAAAGGAGCAAAGGGGATTAATGCAAGAAGCGGAAACACAAAAGAAAAGGTCAAAAGGTTTTCAGCTCTTAAGCTTAGCCGTACTGGTATTTACCTTTGCTTGTTAGCGTCTAAGCTCTATTTATCAGTTGACCTAAGATCTGAAACCCCTTGTTTTAAAGGTCAAAGTAACATGAACCCTGCATACAAGTGAACCTACAGAACCTTGTTCCCTCCTTCTCGCCACTTGCTTTCCATGATTTCATCCCCCTCCAAGTCAACGCACTTTACTTGCTCCTGGCGAATGCTACGTTAAGCATGTTTCATGGTGGACACTTTTTTTAGAACGAGCTGCTTCAGTAACTGAACCGTGCATTTGAGATGCTTCTGCCGTCTGTAAACATGTCAAAATCCTCCACCATTAGATGGAGTTAGATAGCAGTAATAGGCAACTTTAAAAAAAACATTGTGAAAGAAAACAAAGAACAAAAGAATTATAAAATATGGAAGTGAGAAACACCAAAGGTCCACAACCACAAGTTTGTTCAAAAGATTTTCTTGTGATGTTGAGCTTTACTCCCGCTTGACTAGCCAATATGAACCTCTGATGGATCAAATGGTCAAATAATATTATTCATTGTTTTTGTTTGAGAAAAGCACAAAAATGTACACCACCAACATCCTTCAATAACGTGAGAGTTGCTTCATTCCAGGCTTTTTGCGAAAAGCTTAACAGCTTTTCTGGATTGTGGCATTTATTCTATGCAAGCTAAGAGAAACAAATAAAGAAATATAACTTGAATTTATATGAAATGAAATGAAAATCGCTGAAAGGCATCATGAATGCCAGAGGCTGAATTGTCCATTTGGAAGACTAAGGGCTGGATTCTCCAATTTTGAGGCTATGTCCGGAAGGAAGTGTCCAGTTCTGTGATGAGAAGAATCGGCGATGCCCCAGCTCTGACCCTCCGATCGGTGAGGGCTAGCAGCCGCACCACACGCACAGCCTTTACGAAATAAACGGGCGGAAATTGCCGGGTCCGTGGCCGCGCATGTACTGCAGCAGTCGCGCTGTACAACATGGTGTCGTCCGCGCGTGGACCTGACCTGCCAGATAGTTCTATCCTGGACACCTCCTCGCCACCCCCGGACCACCCCCACCAGTCCCCCCAGCCCTCGTAGAAGCCCCCCCCGGCCAGCAGCACGTCTCCCCCCTGACTGACACCGATCGGAGGGTCAGTCCTGAGGCTGTACCAACGGTGTGCGGTGTACTCCCCGAAGAAACCGTTTTGGAGGGGGCGGGGCATCTGAAAACAGGCACCACCTCCGATTTGACAATAAGTGATTTTCATTTTCATTTCATTTTTTTCATGTCCACCATTCTCCGCCCGATCGCCGATTACGAAACCGGCATCGGGGAATGGAGATTCCCGCCCTAAGTGTTCCCGCCAGAACTGAATAGAGTGCAACTTGCGTTCCCGTGGGGGGCGCTGTTTGCTCCAAGATTCAGGACATGTAAATGGGGCAGCACTCTGCCGGCGTGAATTGGAAGCAATTCCCATTGCCGCTGGCAACAGAACCGTTGGGGGCCAGAATTCGCACTAAAGAGTCTGACAAACTGGAGCTGCTTATAAACGCTCCACTCACTACACACCCCATGACAAACATGGCTCAGAGAAGGCCCGCCCCCCTGATTTTGGGAGTCGGCAGGGCCGCCCTCCTGAACAGCACCTGGGAGGAGCTGGCAAATGCAGTCAGTGCTGTCCACCTCACCAGGAGGAGACAGCTCATGATCCTGAAGGGTGGGTGTTGCTGGTGAGGCCTCTGCTTTGAGAGGGGCAGTGTGCCAGGGAGGGTTCCAAAGGCCACGGTGCAGGTGTCTTTTGCTTACAGTGAGCTCTGCTAATCCCCTGCTTCCTCTGCAGTGGGGCTGCACTTCTGAGGAGTGCACTGTGGAGTGTCAACACTTGGCAGGGGGCGGGGGGGAGTGCAAGTGCATTTTGCCGGATGCAGTGTGATCAACCACGAGCTTGGAAGTAGCACCAGAGGGGTATGTTTAAATCGCATACTGCAGCAATAGCAGTCTGAGCCAGGCAACCCCGATCCCAAGAGGGGCACCTTCAGTGCACAGACTTGGCACCAAGTCGTTTGCTGCTGTGCTGTTCTCTGTTTTGTTTGTCAGGATGTCTTGAGTACGTAGTGTTGAACAAAGAACATCAAGCTGAATAAATGAACAAAGCTGATTTATTTACACTACTTAAAGTAGATTTGAACGCGTTCCTTGGTAAAAGGTCATTAAACTATATGATATCTCTAACTACTAAGCTCTCTCACTATGCCACTAATCTCTCTCACACCGAAATACCTTCTCCCAGACTCTCAGGAGTCACATGATATTAATAACCCTCTATCCCCATCTAGTGGTGAGAAATTTTAACATCAAATTGTTAACCCTTTGTCTTCTTTACAATATACATATTGGCCGGAATTCTCCAACCTCCCGCCGGGTCGGAGAATCGGCACGGCACCACGCGGATCGCGCCACGCCGTCCCGAAGCCGGGACGCAATTCTCCGCAGTGCAGAGAATCGGCACCATCGGCGCCGACGTGTTCGGCGCAGTGCCAGTTGGGGTGCGCGCTGACTCTCCGCCCGGGCTGGCATGGGCCGGCGGGCTGATTCTCCGGCCCAGATGGGCTGAGTGGCTGTCACCAAAAAGCCGAGTCCCTCCGGTGCCATTCCAACATCCTCTGAGCTGGCGGGACCTCGGCGTTGAAGGGTCTGGGGGCAGCCTGTGGGGGCGGAGGGGGGTCCAACCTCGGGGGGAGCCTCCGTAGTGGCCTGGCACGTGATCGGGGCCCACCGATCGGAGGACAGCCCTCTCTGCCCCCCGGCCTCCTTTCCTCCGTGCTGGCTTTTGTAGCCCTGTGCCATTTGACATGAAAAAAATGAAATGAAAATGAAAATGAAAATCGCTTATTGTCACAAGTAGGCTTCAAATGAAGTTACTGTGAAAAGCCCCTAGTCGCCACATTCCGGCGCCTGTTTGGGGAGGCTGGTACGGGAATTGAACCGTGCTGCTAGCCTGCCTTGTTCTGCTTTAAAAGCCAGCGATTTAGCCCAGTGTGCTAAATCAGGGCCAGTGCGGGGAAGAAGGCCACTACGCATGCGCTAGTTGGCGCCGGCCCAACTGCGCATGCGCGGACCCCGCGGCACCAGTTTCAGGCCAGGATCGGCAGCTGGAGCACTATGCTAGCCCCCTGTGGGCCGCAAAATGGGGTCCCGAATGGGCGCCGACGCCGGAGTAAAACACTCCCGTTTTTACACTGGCGTCAGCACTTAGCCGCACGATGAGAGAAACCCGCCCATTGTTACACCCACTACTCTCCCCGGCACAGCCAGCCAGCCCACAGCAAACCCGGCACGTTGATGTACCCTCTTGCTCCCCCTCAACAGATATTGCACCCAGGACCCACTTGTAAATACCAGCACCAATTCGCGCCGACGTGACTTCCAGCTGAGAGAGGTGGAGAATTCTGGAGGGGTCAAGCATGCAGTATTGAACTCAATAATGAGATTTAAATCCATGCAAATGATGGTTTTGCATGGTCTCGCCAAAGCGGGGCGCAAACGTTACTAACTCCGCTGGCGGGGGACCGGAGCACGGCGTCAGAATTGACGCTGGGGGCAAATTGCAATTTTTCCATTGCCTTCTATTTTCTGCCCGATCGCATTCTAGCTGTCGGCGTCGGAGGCAGAGAATCCAGCCCCAGATGTCTCAAAGAGCTTTACTGTCATTGAAGTACTTTTGAAGTGTTGTCACAGTTGTAATGTCGGAAATATGGCAGCTAATATGTACACATCAAGATCTCAGAATTAGTATAGAATCATTAAATTTAAGCACAGAAATATGCTGTTCAACCCATCGTATCTGCACCCGCTCCCAAAATAGCTATCGAGCTAGTCCCATTCCCCAGCCCTATCACCGGAGCCCTCTAAATTTATTACTTTCAAATATATATCCAGCTCTCTTTTGAAACCTCCTGTGGAATCTGCCTCCTCCACTCTCCCAGGCAGTGCATTCCAAATCCCAACAACTCTCTGTGTAAAGAAATTTCTCCTCATCTCACTCCTAGCTCTCTTACTGACCATCTTGAAATTGTGACCCCTCGTCACTGACGTGTCAATTAATGAAAACAGAATATCCTTCTTTACCCTGTCGAAATTGTTCATTACTTTGAACACCTCAAAAAGGTCACCTCCTAATTTTCTCTGCTCTAAGGAGAACAAGCCCAATTTCTGTAATCTTTCCTTTATTTAAAATTCCTCATTCCTGGTATCTGTCTAGTAAATCTCCTCTGCACTCTCTCCAGGGCTTTAACATCCTTCCTCAAATAAGGTGTCCAGAATTGAACACAATATTCCAAATGTGGTCTGAGCAGTGATTTGTAGAGGTGTCACATCACTTCCTTGCTTTTATATTCTATGCCTCTATTTATAAATGCAAGGATCCTATAAGCCTTCTTAACAACTGTTTCAACTTGCCTGGCCACCTTCAGAAAACTGTGCACTTGAACCCCGAGGTTCCTCTGCTCCTATACTCCCCTCAAAGTTGTACCATTGAGCTTGTGTTGTCTCCGCATGTTTCTTCTCTCAAAGTGCATTACCTCGCATTTATCTGCATTGAAATTCATCTGCCAGGTGTCTGTCCATTTGGTCAACTTGTCAATGTCCTCTGAAGTCGTTCAGCGTCATCCTCACAATTCACTATTCTCCCTAGCTTAGTATCATCTACAAATTTAGCGATATTGCTCTCAACACCCATCTCTAAATCATATAAAGAAATCAGAAAAAGCAAGGGTCACAGTACTGACCCTTGGGGAACACCACTTTAAACTCATCTCCAGTCTGAGAAATGCCCATCTATACCTACCCTCTGTTTCCTATCTCCTAGTCAATTTCTAATCCATGCTGTCAAGGACCCATCAATCTCAAACGTTTACATTTGCTAACCAACCTGCCATGTGGCACTGTATCAAATGCTTTCTGAAAGTTCAAAAATACAACTTCCACAGCACGACCCACGCAGACACAGGGAGAATGTGCAAACTCCATAGAATTTAAAGTGCAGAAAGAGGCCATTCGGCCCATCAGGTCTGCACTGGCCCTTGGAAAGAGCACTCTACCTAAGCCTACACCTCCACCCTATCCCCGTAACTCAGTAAACCTACCTAACCTTTTTGGACACAGAGGGCAATTTAGCATGGGCAATCCACCTAACCTGCACATCTTTGGACTGTGGGAGGAAACCGGAGCACCCGGAGGAAACCCACGCAGACACGGGGAGAAAGCCCAAACTCCGCACAGACAGTGACCCAAGCCGGAAATTAAACCTGGGGCGATGGAGCTGTGAAGCAACTTTGCTAACCACTGTGCTACCATGCCCCCCACATGGATAGTGACCCGGGGGCCAGGATCGAACCCGGATCCTCGGTGCCGTGAGGCAGCAGTGCTAACCACTGTGCCTCCGTACCACCCTAACATCCACATTTTTGACTGGGCCTTGTCACCGTCTTCTATTTTGGTAAAGACAGAAGCAAAGTACTCATTTAGTATTACTGCCATACCATCTGCTTCAGTGCGCAGCTTACCCTGCTTGTCCCTTATGGGCCCCACTCTACCCTTCACTAATCTTTTACCATGAATACGTTTGAAGCACATTTTGCTATTTGCTTTAATAATATGATAATGACCAGAGAATCTGTTTTTGTTGAGGGAGAAGCATTAGCAGAGTTTCCTTTCAATGATGTGTCTGGTTCTCTTCAGAATGTTATTATCAAATCAGTTTGAAACATTCTTTGAGGCAGTCTACTCCAGATCACAACAAATCATTCTGTAAAAAAATGCTTTTTATGCCATTTCTGCCAATCACTTTAAATCTGTGCCCTTTGGTTATTGACCTTTCTGCAATTGGAAACAGTTTCCCTTTAATTACTCTCTCAAAATCATTCACGGGTCCTCAGTGCCGCAGTCCTAGTGCTAACCAGTGCGCCACATGCACCCCCCCCCCCTTTAATTCTTTTTTTACATATACCTCCAGGTCTCTTTGCTCCTGCATCCCCTTTGAAATTGTCCCCTTTGGGTTGTCTCTTCTCATTCCTTCCTCCAAAATATATCACTGTGTATTGCCTCACACTTCTCTGCTTTAAGTTTGATGTGCTACATGGCTGCCCATTCTTCCCCTGTCTTTGACCATTTGGAGTCTATCACCAACCCCCTCAAAATTCATAATACTTCCAAGTTTTGCGCTATCTGCAACTTTTGAAATGAGGCCCTGTCCGCCCGAGTGTAGACCATTAATATAGATCAAGAAAAACAGTGGACCTTGTGCAGGCCCCTGGGGAATCCCGTTGTATTTTTTCCTCCAGTCTGAAAAACAACCTTTCACCACTGCTCTGTGTTTCCTGTCATTCAGCCAACTTTGTATCCATAATATAGGACTTGTTTCAACTCTTTGTCTCTTTGAAGTTCGTTGAAAGGCTTTTTAAAAAATCCAAAACCTGTCGAAATCATGAACCGTGGAAAAGCTACTTTTCAAAGACGAGTATTTTAATCCCATGAACTGCGTCTAAATTTATTGTGTCAAGTATTTCACTTTTACGTTCTTGCTGCGTCTCATTGCTTCCAATTATTATCTCATTTCTTAATAAATCTGACTTTATTTTAACTCTCAGTGAAGTCAGTCGAACAAGGTGCTCAGCCACATGATCTCTAATGCAATATTCAACAGTTAAGGCTTAATCAATAGTCAGAAAGCATGCTATGTTATCCATGGCATGCATGAAGGTGCAGGTTTAATTTCTTTGCCTGCCCAGTCCGTCTGTGCAAATTGTCTTTCTACCCATGCATATGAAAAAAGTGTGGAACATTGTGGGCACTTCTCTTCAATGTCTCCTCGAAAGGTCAATTCATATGTTTGGATAAATTAAAAAGACACTAGCCACAAAAGCATCCTTGGTAATTCTGGCAGGCTTCCCACTATATGTCTGGCAGGGCTGCACCAGCACAGTTAGGGTCTGAACATGCCAGCTGCCAGTTGGACTCCTCAAGTCGGGAGCTCCCACATCTGAACCCTCGGAATGCCATTGCAATTTTCAGAGGGGGGCCACGATGGCCACTTCGCAGTCAAATCT
Source organism: Scyliorhinus torazame (assembly GCF_047496885.1). Classification (NCBI taxonomy): domain Eukaryota; kingdom Metazoa; phylum Chordata; class Chondrichthyes; order Carcharhiniformes; family Scyliorhinidae; genus Scyliorhinus; species Scyliorhinus torazame. The sequence continues at coordinate 46,040,304 of NC_092715.1, read as the reverse complement.
GGCAAATTCCTCTCCTCACCAGTTTCCCGCTACTTTTGAGAGGTACCACAAGTGTGAAGGGGAGATCTCAACTTAACCAGGTGGCACTGCCACCACCAAGGTTTGCATTATGCCCATGCCAGGGATGCCCTGCCAATATGTGGTGGGGTACAGGGGGCCCGAGGACCTCCCCGACAAGTGAGTTGGGGCCTTGGGGGGGGGGTCCAGGATTGCGTAGGGGAGGGTCATGAGATCGGGGTGCCGTTAAAAAATTGCATCCAGAACTCTTCCTGCACTGAGGAGCTCTGCTCGCCGGAGTTTCTCAGTGCAGGAAATGAGGCTAAGTGCGGCCTTGGCGGAGAACGCATGGAAGCCAGGCGGAATGCCAGCAGATAGCAGGGTTGTTCCTGCCGCTACATCGTCGGGAATGATCCCACTAATCCCGCCCAGAACGGTACTGTGTTTCATTCTGGTTGGATCATGCCCGTTATATTTTGTAAAATGGGCCTCCACATCCACACACAAGTTGGTCTCTCTGCTCGCACCTCAAGCAAAGATATCCTTCTCAAAAGCGGTTTCTATTTTCCATTCAATGAACTGCTTTTTACCCACAAGTTATTTCTTTCTTCATATCACATACAACGGCTCTTTCCCTCTCCCTCTCTCTTACCCTTATTCAAAAATAACTCGTTTTTCTTTTGACCTGAACTAGGGTCTCTTGTCATCCGAACAGATCTCTCTCATTCTCACGCCCTCTGTTTCTCAAAACACTGCTTCAAAGACAATTTTTCTTCTTTTCCCTTTTCAAACAAAATCCATTCACCTCTGTTTCTGCCTCTGGTCAAAGAATCCAGATTGTTAACTACTTTTGTTGTGATTGTGTTAACAGGTTACCATTTCGAATTGTTTCAGCACATGAGATATTCCAAAGAACGATGCCTCAGACCCTGTAAGGCATGGAAGGACCAGTGTGCGAAATAGACAATATTCTCGTGCATGGTTTATCGAGGGAAGAACATGACTGTTGAGTGTGAGAGCAAACCACAAAGTCCTCCAAGAAGCAGGTTGGAGGTTAAACGACAAGACTCGCGTTATGCAGGCTGGAATTATGACCAACCTGCAGAATGCTAAGATAATTGGAGAATTCCCACAGCCTAAAAACATCACAACATTACAATGATTCCTTGGGATGTTCAGCAATCAGACAAGTTCCCACCAAACTTGGCGGAAATCAATGATCGTAATGATGCCATTGAGACAAGGTCAACAGTGGCGCGGGGAGGTGGGCCATCAAAGTGCTTTTGACAAAATCACCAGAAATTCTAGTATACTGCGATCCAGAGTTGCCAACAATTGTAACAGCGGACGCATCATCTACAGGCTTGAGTGGTCGGCTTGATTTGGGGTTCAAAAAGAATTCCAGTTTATTGCACCTCAAGATCTCTCATGGACACAGAGAAGAGGGAGATATGCGGCCACTGAGAAAGAAGCAATAGCAGCCACCTGGGCCTGTGAGATGCTCTCTGATTATGTCTTGAGATTAAAGGTTTAAAATTGAAACCGAGCACAAACCTTTTATTATTTTTGTTAACCTGAAGAAAATTGCAAAAGTGGTACCTAGAATTCAGTGTTTTAGACAGAGACCCATGATATATGATTAATTTACTGAGTATATAATAATAATCTTTATTGTTGCCACACTGCAATGAGGTTGCTGTAAAAAGCACCTAGTCGACAACAGTAGATGCATTATGGAGGATACCAATGGAAGGAGTCCAGCTGGAAGATTGAAATTTTATTGTGGAAGTGGAAGGATTATTAAGGATTATTCACTCATTATTAACCACTTAGCAGCCACTGAGAGGAGATTGCAAAAAAGTAAGCAAACACAACAGCAGGATGATGAGCACGCCAGACTGGATGGTCGGAGTATGCTCCTAACAAGCCAGTACTTTGTCAATACAATCATCGATGATTTCTTTTTTTAAAAGAATAATTTTTATTAAAGGTTTTCATAAAATATCAAGAACAAAATGAGAAAGAAAAAAGAACCCAACAGGGTTAAGTACAAAACACAATCTAAAAAAGCAACCCCCAAACCCCTCACCCCCTGTACCTAAATAATAAATTAACATTAACACCCCAACTTAAGACAACAGGTATATACACCCCCTCAGACCCTTCCAGTGTAAATACCATAAACAAAAATAAAGTAAACCCCCCTCCCCCCGAGCTGCTGCTGCCATTGACCAATGTCTATCGTTCTGCCAGACAGTCTAAGAACGGTTGCCACCGCCTAAAGAACCCTTGTACCGACCCTCTCAAGGCGAATTTCACCCTCTCCAATTTAATGAACCCTGCCATATCGCTGATCCAGGATTCCACGCTTGGGGGCCTCGCATCTTTCCACTGAAGGAGACTCCTTCGCCGGGCTACCAGGGACGCAAAGGCCAGAATTCCGGCCTCTTTCGCCTCCTGCACTCCCGGCTCCTCTGCCACCCCAAATATTGCGAGCCCCCAGCCCGGTTTGACCCTGGATCCTACCACCCTCGACACTGTCCTCGCTACGCCCTTCCAAAATTCCTCCAGCGCTGGGCATGCCCAGAACATATGGGTGTGATTTGCTGGGCTCCCTGAGCATCTAACACACCTGTCCTCACCCCCAAAGAACCTGCTCATCCTTGTCCCAGTCATGTGTGCCCTGTGCAGCACCTTAAACTGTATGAGGCTGAGCCTCGTGCATGAAGAGGAAGAGTTCACCCTCCCAAGGGCATCTGCCCACGTCCCCTCTTCGAACTCCTCTCCCAACTCCTCCTCCCACTTAACTTTCAACTCCACCACCGAGGCCTCCTCCTCCTCCTGCATCACCTGGTAAGTTTCCGAGATCTTCTCCACTCCCACCCACCCTCCCCGAGAGCACCCTGTCCTCTACTGTGTGTGGCAGTAGCCATGGGAATTCCATCACCTGCCGCCTGGCAAACGCCCTTACCTGTAAGTACCTGAAGGTGTTCCCTGGTGGGGAGCCCGTACTTCTCCTCCAGGTCACCCAAGCTCGCGAACTTCCCGTCCACAAACAGGTCCCCCAACTTTCGTATGCTTGCCCTGTGCCACCCCGAAAACCCTCCACCTGTTCTTCCTGGGGTGAACCGGTGGTTCCCCCGTAATGGGGTCCACGCCGAGGCCCTAACTTCCCCCCTATGCCGCCTCCACTGCCCCCATATTTTGAGGGCCGCCACCACCACCGAGCTCGTGGTATACCTCCTTGGAGGGAGCGGAAGCGGCGCCGTTGCCAGCGCCCCCAGACTCGTACCCACACAGGACGCCGTCTCCAGCCTCTTCCATGCAGCCCCCTCCTCCTCCACCACCCACTTGCGCACCATTGTCGCATTGGCGGCCCAGTAGTACCCACAGAGGTTGGGCAGCGCCAGCCCCCCCCTATCTCTACTCTGCTCCAGGAACACCCTTCTCACCCTCGGAGTCCCTCGCGCCCACACAAACCCCATTATACTCCTGTTAACCCGCCTGAAAAAAGCCTTCGGGATAAACACGGGGAGGCACTGGAACAAGAACAAAAACCTTGGGAGCACCGTCATTTTGATTGACTGCACCCTACCCGCCAGGGACAGCGGCAACGCGTCCCACCTCTTGAACTCCTCCTCCATTTGCTCCACCAGCGTTGTAAAGTTAAGCCTATGCAGGGCCCCCCAGCTCCTGGCCACCTGGACCCCCAAATATCTGAAACTCCTCTCTGCCCTTTTTAGTGGGAACTCGCCAATCCCCCTCTCCTGGTCCCCTAGCTGAGCTACGAACAGCTCGCTCTTCTCCATATTGAGCTTGTACCCCGAAAAGTCCCCGAATTCCCGAAGCATCCTCATTACCTCTGGCATTCCTCCCACCAGGTCCGCCACATACAGCAGCAGGTCGTCCACATAAAGCGACACCCTATGCTCCTCCCCATCCCGCACCAACCCCCTCCAGTTCCTCGACTCTCTCAGTGCCATAGCCAGGGGTTCAATCGCCAGTGCGAAGAGCACGGGGGACAGGGGACACCCCTGTCTCATCCCTCGGTGCAACTGAAAGTACTCGGACCTCCTCCTATTTGTGGCCACACTCGCCATCGGGACATCATACAACAGCCTAACCCACCTGACAAACCCCTCCCCAAACCCGAACCTCTTCAGCACCTCCCACAGGTACCCCCACTCTACCCTATCGAAGGCTTTCTCAGCGTCCATCGCCACCACTATCTCCGCCTCCCCCTCCCTCGCCGGCATCATGATAACGTTCAAAAGCCTCCGCACATTCGCGTTCAACTGTCTCCCCTTCACAAACCCCGTCTGGTCTTCATGGATGATCTGCGGCACACAATCCTCAATCCTCGTGGCTAAGACCTTCGCCAGTACCTTGGCATCTACATTTAGCAAGGAAATCGGTCTGTAAGACCCACATTGCACGGGATCCTTGTCCCGCTTCAGGATCAAGGAGATCAGTGCCTGGGACATCGTCGGGGGTAAAGCCCCCCCCCCCCCCTCCCTTGCCTCATTGAAGGTCCTAACTAACAGCGGGCCCAACAGGTCCATATATTTTTTATAGAACTCGACCGGGAAAAATCGTCCGGCCCCGGTGCCTTCCCTGCCTGCATGCTTCCTATATCTTTGATCAGCTCCTCCAGCCCAATCGGGGCCCCCAGTCCCGCCACCAGTCCCTCTTCCACCTTTGGAACCCTCAATTGGTCCAGGAAACGGCCCATCCCTCCCTCCTCCCGTGGGGGCTCGGATCGGTACAATTCCTCGTAGAAGTCCCTGAAGACCCCATTGATGCCAACCCCACTCCGCACCATGCTCCCTCCCCTGTCCTTAACTCCCCCGATCTCCCTAGCTGCGTTCCGCTTCCGAAGCTGATGCGCCAGCATCCGGCTTGCCTTTTCCCCATACTCGTAGACCGCCCCCTGGGCCTTCCTCCACTGCACCTTCCTGGTGGTCACCAGGTCGAATTCGGCCTGGAGGCTGCGCCTCTTCCTCAACAATCCTTCCTCAGGTTCTTCTGCATACCTCCTGTCTACCCTCACCATCTCCCCCACCAGCCTCTCCATCTCCCCCCGCTCCCTCCGCTCCTTGTGGGCCCTGATGGAGATCAGCTCTCCCCTCACCACCGCCTTCAGTGCCTCCCATACCACCCCCACTCGGACCTCCCCGTTGTCGTTGGTCTCCAAGTACCTCTCTATACTTCCTCGGACCCGCTCGCTCACCTCCTCGTCCGCCAACAGCCCCACATTTGCCGAATACTCGGTATCCTCTACTCTCGCTATCAGCGCCCTACTCAAAATGAAAAAGTCAATTCGAGAATAAGCCTTATGGACATGTGAGAAGAATGAAAATTCCCTAGCCCCCGGCCTTGCAAATCTCCAAGGGGCCACCCCTCCCATTTGGTCCATAAATACCCTCAACACTCTAGCTGCCGCTGGCTTCCTACCCGTCCTAGACCTGGAGCGATCCAGTGCCGGATCCAACACCGTGTTAAAGTCTCCCCCCATTATCAGGCCCCCCACTTCCAAGTCTGGGATCCGACCCAACATACGCCGCATAAAACCCGCATCGTCCCGGTTCGGAGCATTGACCAGTACCACCCTCTCTCCCTGCAACTTACCACTTACCATTATGTACCTACCGCCATTATCTGCCACAATGCTCGACGCCTCGAATGACACCTTCTTTCCCACCAAGATCGCCACCCCTCGATTTTTGGCATCTAGCCCCGAGTGAAACACCTGACCTACCCACCCTTTCCTCAGTCTTACCTGGTCTGCCACCTTCAGGTGTGTCTCCTGGAGCATAACCACATCCGCCTTGAGCCCCTTCAGGTGCGCGAACACGCGGGCCCGCTTAACCGGCCCATTCAGTCCCCTTACATTCCAGGTTATCAGCCGGATCAGGGGGCTACCCGCCCCCCTCCCCCGCCGACTAGCCATGACCCCTCCTCGGCCAGCCACGCGCCCGCACCCCACACCCGGCCCGTTCCCCACAGCGGCATACCCCCGTCTCGACCCACCCCACTCGCTCCAGCTCCTCCTTGATCTTAGCAGCAGCAACTCGATTCCCCCCACCCAACCCCCATTCCCCCCCCCCCCCCCCCCCCCCCCCCCCCCCGGCTAGGACCCATCCTAGTCGCTGGTTTACTCCCCCCATTGCACTTCCGCAAGTCAGCTGACTCCTGCTGACCCCGGCCACTCCCGCCTCCCCTTCGACTCCTCCCATTGTGTGGCAAACCCTCCTCTCCCGCTCCCCATTCACAGGCTCTCCCCCTCCATTCTAAGCGCGGGAAACAATCCTCGCTTCCCCATCCCGGTCCTGCCCCCCCCCCCCCCCGTCTTTGGCGCGGGAAAAAATCTCGCGCTCTCCACCTACCAGGCCCCGCCACCAACCAAAACAGTGCCCAACCCGCCCCATCCACCCTCCCCAACCCGAAAGAGAAAAACACAGAGAAAAAGAAACCCAAAACAATGCAAAGGCCCCCCCCTCTGAACCAAAAATAGGCATAACATATCCACCGCAGTCCCCAATCGCCCATCCCGACCCTCAGTCTGTGTCCAGCTTCTCGGCCTGAACAAAGGCCCACGCCTCCTCCGGAGATTCTTAGAGATGGGATTTACTCACATTTGGAAACAAATGGACTTATTAGTGATGGACAGCACGGTTTTGTGAAAGGGAGGTCGTGCCTCACTAATTTGATCAAGTTTTTTGTGGAAGTGACAAAGATGATAGATGAGGGAGAGGCAGTAGATGTTGTATACATGGATTTCAGTAAAGCCTTTGACAAGGTACCTCATGGTAGACTGGTACAAAAGGTGAGTCACATGAGATCGGAGGAGAGCTGGCAGGTTGGATACAGAACTGGCTTGGTCACAAAGGGTAGGAGTAGAAGGGTGCTTTTCTGAATGGAAGGCTGTGACTAGCAGCATTCCACAGGGATCAGTTCTGGGTCATTGTTGTTCATGGTGCATATAAATGATTTGGAAGAAAATGTAGCTGGTCTGATTCGTAAGTTTGTAGACGACACACAAATTGGTGGAGTTACAGATAGTGAAGAGGATTGTCAGAGGATACAGCCAGATATAAACTGGTTGGAGTCTTGGGCGGAGAAATGGCAGATGGAGTTTAATCCAGACAAGTGTGAGGTAATGCACCTTGGAAGGTCCAATGCATGTATGAATTATACAATAACTGGCAGAACACTTGCGAGTATTGACAGGCAGAGAGATTTGGCTGTGCATGTCCTCCGATCACTGAAAGTGTCAACGCATGTGGATAAGGTGGTCAAGAAGGCATACGCCATGTTGGCCTTCATCGGTCGCTGCATTGAATTTCAAAATTGACAAGTCATGTTGCAGCTGTACAGGATCTTAGTTAGGCCTCATTTGGAATATTGTGTACCAATTCTGGTCGCCACACTATCAGAAGGATGTGGATACAGGACGCAGAAGCGGTTTACTGGGATGTTGTCTGGTATGGAGGGCATTAGCAATGAGGAGAGGTTAGATAAACTCAGTCTGTTCTCACTGGAATAATGGAGTTTGAGAGGCGATCTGATAATGGTCTACAAGATTATGAGTGGCATGGACAGAGTGGATAGTTAGATATTCTTTCCTGGGATAGAAGAGTCAAATACGAGGGACGTAGGTTTAAAGTGCGTGGGGAAAAGTTTAGAACAGATGTGCGAGGCACGTTTTTTACACAGAGTGTGGTAAATAGATGGAATGGACATGCCGTATGCCTGCTTGACCACCTTATCCACATGCGTTGCCACTTTCAGTGATCGGTGGACATAAACGCCCAGATCTCTCTGCCTGTCAATACTCGCAAGTGTTCTACCAGTTATTGTGTAATTCATACATGCATTGGACCTTCCAAGGTGCATTATCTCACACTTGTCCGGATTGAACTTCATCTGCCATTTCTCCGCCCAAGACTCCAACCAGTTTATATCCTGCTGTATGCTCTGCCTGGGGAGGTGGTGAGAGCAGGTACAATAGTGGCAATTAATGGACATCCATGCAAATATATGAATAGGGTGGGAATGGAAGGATACAGGCTCCGTAAGTGCAGACAGTTTTAGTTTAGGCTGGTACCATGGACGGCGCAGGCTTGGAGGGCCAAAGGGCCTGTTGCTGTGCTGTATTGTTCTTTGTTCTTAAGTGAACAGAGACCAAGAGTGTGATCTAACCGAATTGCAACAGAGTCCTGTGACAAGTGCATTTAGCTAGGTGTTTCCTTGCGCTCTGAGCATCAAGAAAGACCATGCTATCCAATGGAACTTTGTTGCAATCCAGGTCCTCAGTGAGGAATACCCCGCCAAGTCAGCACAGTCCCATTTCCTGCACTGAGCTCCCCTCACCAGAACTCCTCAGTGCAGCAGTCTATGGCGTCCTGATCTCCCGACACCCCCCCCCTCCCCCCCCCAACACGATCCCTGGACCCCCAAACCCACCTAAAAGGGGGTCCTCAGGCCTACCCATACACCACCTCATATGAGCAGGGCACCCCACAGGCCTGATCCCCGGCTTGGGAAAAATACCAGCCTGGCACCCTGCCAGTGCTCCAGCCAGCTGGCAGTGCCATCTTGGTAGTGACTGGCTGGCACCCAGGTGGCACTGCCAGGGTGACAGGCTGGCAGTGCCAAGTTGCCTGGGTGGCACCAAAAGTGCCAGAGTGCCACCCTTCCCAGAGGGCAACCACCTGGAGGCCCCTGATCCCCTGGGAAACCCCCCAAGTGCCATTCTTTCTGGTCACCATTTATGAGGACCAGTAGTGACCGGTGCTTGCCTAATGTGTCCGAAGCAAAGGAATTGGATCCCAGAGCTTCGGTAGATCAGGCAAGCACATATTAGAGTGAGACTAGCTGCCAAACTCTAATTTGCAGATTTGCCAAATACTGATCCTGGCCACAATGGACAGGATTCAGACCTCGACGTCTCGTGAGATCCCATTAGATCTCAAAAGGCGTGACGAGCTGGGTAGATCCTGGAAGAGGGATCTCCCGGCATCTACCAGCTGCACCGTGCCCCTGTTCGCCTAAACAGAGGCGTGGTGCGGCCAGTTGATCGCGCCCCAAGGTATTGTTCAGAAGAATTCAAGGAAGAGTAACAAAGTGTTGAGTTAAAGAGACAATTGCAGAAATTAGATTTAAAGTTGGACAGTAGCCCTCAGAGATAGATGAAATGCCTCATCCCAATATTAATACAGTTTTCGAAGCAAGAGTTAAAGCAACTATAAACAATTTGCACAGCAGTCAAGACAAAGAAATCCAAAAGGGGTTGTTGTAAAATACTGGACTGGATTCGCTGTTAAAAGTGGAGCAGAAGCTTTGTTCAAAAGTGCCATTTGGATAACCTGGTCAGGATTTTGGAATGCAAACCGTTAAGGGAAATCATTAATATAAGAGATTTTGAAGCACATTTGTGGGAGTGGAGTTTAGAAATTCTGATGTGATTATCATCTGGGGGCTTCTGGGAAGAAATCCACAGAGATCCACAGGGTTCAGAGTGGAGTTTGTGTATTTGAGCACAGTCATCGTATGTGTTTAAAAGGGATTTTTTTTTTGCGTTAATGAGACCATTGTAACTTAAGATGTACTCGTTAATCTTTGAATCTGTGTCTATTTGTTAAGGTAAGGGCGAAGTAAATGAGCATTGTATTATAATCCAACTTTTCATATTTAATACATTTTTATTTTTTGTTGTTAAAAGAATTGGTGGCTCTGTGAGTTTGTTCCTCCATGTTTTATAAAAAAAATGTTAAGGTCTTTTGAGCCATTGATCCATTCTTGGATCTTCCCATCCAATTATAATATCAACTGTGATTGTAACAAGATAGAGTCATGATAAGTGAATTGGCAACAAGGTGGGCATGGTAACACAGTGGTTAGCACTGTTGGTTCACAGCACCAGGGTCCCAGGTTCGATTCCCAGTTGGGTCACTGTCTGTGAGAAGTCTGCACGTTCGCCCCGTGTCTGCGTGGATTTCCTCCGGGGACTCCGGTTTCCTCCCACAAGTCCCAAAAGACATGTTGTTAGGTGAATTGGACATTCTGAATTGTCCCTCAGCGTACCCGAACAGGCGCCGGAGTGTGGCGACTAGGGGATTTTCACAGTAACTTCATTGCAATGTTAATGTAAGCCTAATTGTGACAATAATAAAGATTATTATTATTAGATGAAGCATAGCGGGGCATGTGAGGCTATTCATTTTCCTATGAAGAATGGAAGAAGAGAATAACTTTTAAAAGGTTTGATACCTCTAAATGTTAATGTTCCGTAGGACATGGGTGTACACAGAAGGAACATTGAAAGCCATCATGCAGATACAAAAGAAATTAGGAAGGTGAATGGCTTGGAATATAAGCACAATAAAGTCTTGATGTGATTACATAGAGCTTTGGTGAGAATTCACCTGGAGTACTGTGTTCAGTTTTGATATTCATATTCAGGGAAGTATATACTTGCATTGGAGGCAGTACAGTTAAGGTTCTCCAGCTTGGTTCCTGGGATGAGGGGGTTGGCTTATGATGAGAAGGCTGAGTAAATTGGGTTTATATTCTTGAGAGTTGAGAAGATTGAGTGGTAATCTCATTGAAACTTAAAACATTCTGAAGGAGTTTGATAGGTAAACACAGAGAAGTTGTTCCCCATGGCTGGGGAATTTAAAACACAGAGGCCTAGTCTCAGGATAAGGAGCTGATCATTTAGAACAGCGATAAGGAGATATCCCTTCACTCACAGGGCAGTGAATTGTTTTGAAATTGCAACCCTAGAGGGTTTTGGATACGCCATCAATGAGTAGACTAAAGACTGAGACAGATTTTTGGTCTCTGAGGGAATCAAGGAATGTGGGAAGCTGACAAGAAAGTGGAGTTGATATAGAAGATCAGCCATGACCTTATTGAATGGCCAAGCAGGCTATTGCTGTTCCTATTCTTATATTCTTACTCTCAAATGAAGGTTTTAATGATATTGGGTGCAGTCAGCAAGTGGCATGTTCAGACTGCCAACGAAAGACACTTCATTTGCACATTTCAAGGTTGACTAACACAGTCATTTGGACACCTCATGGGACGATGGTGCTGACGCACAGGAGAGTCTTCGTATTTATAATAGGGAGCAGGCTATCGCCAGTGGGAAGGAACATAACAGCAAATTCACCTGTCATTCACTGAATTACCGAAGACGAGTGATTCAGAGACATTAAAATCAGAACAATTTATTTGATGAATCTTGCAGCACTGAAATCCAGTGGTGACAAAGTTTGCCTTAATTGGCAATTTTATACAAAAGGACTAAAGTGGCAATCGTCTGCCGAGTCACTTATTGTTCATGCAGTGAGAAGAGTCTGACCATTTGATAAATTGTAGATCATTAGACAAAAGAATGCAAGGCCAAGCTTATCACCATGTAAATCTCCCAGAGTGAGGTCCAACTGGGAGATTAAATGCTCAGAAAGATTTATAATGAGTATGATAAAAAAAAAAAATCCTTTGCTCCCAGAGCCTTGATTAATAGAAGGGAAGGTTGTAGGATTGGCACCATCTCCAGTCTGCACTTCTTTTCGGCAGGACATCATCTTGGGAATGCTGGATCACTTAATGTACTCTGTAGAGACAGTCATGAACCTAAAACATTGGCCTGGATATTAACAGGGGTAGGATACGAGGCAGAGGCACAGAGTTTTAGATTGGAAACCCATAAGTCATGGTTGTTAAACTTCTTACAGCCAGTTGGTGAAGGAGAAAACTTTAATAAGGACGCAGGAGTTCAAACCGTGTAAAAGTAAGAATGCAGTTTTAGTTACAAGTGGTATATTTACACTTCCAGGTGGGCCCTGCTGGGTATTTCTCCGGCCGGTATCTTATTGGCTGACCTTATACACTGGGTAATTGAGATACCCAGTCCCTAGCTTGTACCCACAAGAAACACGGGGAAGACAAGCATTCCCACCCCATAGGTCCCGTGTGGAATATTACATTTCTCCCCCCCAAGGTCCCCAGATCCCCTCGACGAGCGATGCGACGGAGAAGGAGGAGCAGGCGAGGATATCTGAGTCTCTTCGGCTCCGGTAAGTCCTCATGGAGCTGATGTGCTGGATCAATCGGTGTGGATCACACCAATGAATGCCGTTGGTGGCAGGAAGGACATGGCGGAGGATCGAGAGCAGGCAGCTGAACGACTGAGTCGGCGTCCGAGACCTCCAAGGTCTGTGCCTCCATCTCAGAGTCTGATGAGAATACGCTGGGAATGTCGGCATTGAGGGAGACTGGAGGCGTCACAGCAGGCTGGTTCGGCAATGGAGCCGGAGGATCCAGGACAGGATCCAGGGCAGGTTTCTTTCGAGGCACTTCACAAGGGAGCAACCGCACTGAGTGAATGTGATCCAGGTGTTGTTTCATTAGTTGCCCCCCCGGATTCGAACTTGGTCAGAGACTGGTCTCGTTTGACAATTCCAGAGAGCCAGCGAGCACCGTCATTGAAGTTATGAACGAACGCCGCGTCGTCAGGTGCGAAACGGCAAAGAGGTTGACATCAAACTGGGCAACGGCCTTGCGAATCTTGGATACGACGCACCTTTGTGTCGATATCCAGCAGAATCAAACTCAGCCGTGTACGAAACCTAAGCCCATTAACATCTACCCCGAGGCAACCCCAGTTACTTAGTGTGGCGAGGTCCTGTATGTAAATAAAAATCTTGTCAGTCTTGTGTCCATCGAGTCGGATGTCTGTTTCTTGAACCCCCGTTTAACCCGTCTGCATGACCCTCACTTCCAAACTATCTGGTCCCGGTTGGTGTGGGGTGGTGCAGACGTGGTGAATCCCATTGCTCTTCACAAAAGTATCTTCACTTGTGAAGGAGGCCCCGCTTTTGGTCATGCGTACCTCCAGGATGCCATGGGTGGAAAAGGAAATGTGCAATCGCTCAATGGCCGCCCGGAGGCGATCATCGCCGTCCTATGGACTTCCAGCCACGTTGAGTGGTCATTCACCCCGACAAGAAACATCAAACCCAAGAAGGGACCGGTGAAATTGGCGTGCACGTGGGCCCAAGGGTGCCCCGGCCACTCCCCAAGGAAGTAGGGGTGTTGCTGTGGAGAGTTTCTGGTGCTCCTGGCAGATGGACCTCTGCTGGGTCAACGTCTCGCTATCTGTGTTTAATCCCGGCCATTAGACATCACCGTAATCTTCATTTCGGATATTCCGGGATGCCTGTTGTGTAGTCCTTCAGTAGAGCGCCTGTTTCTTCATCAGAACAACAATCCTGGTGCCCCCACAGGAGGATGCCGTCCTCTAAGGTCAACTCCGCCAATTGCGGGCAGAAAGTCTTTCACTCCCTTGGTAGCCGCCGATGCTGCCCACTGTTGTGTTATGCTTCTTCGTGTAGCGTAAGCTGCTTCCTTGATGTATGCTCTGACAAAGGAAGGTCCTGACTTTGTAATAAGTTCAATACGTTTATTGAACTATTAACACAGTTCTTAAATTAGTTCGACTCTCCTGCTAATCTAACTGTCGTAACTCAGTCTAACTAAACCAGCCTGCTCTAAGCCACGTGCTGGGTGTGATGCTTCTGATCAACCCTGATGTACTCTCTAGTTGTGGGTCTGTGGAAAGAGGCAGAGTATGTGTGCCCTGTCCTTTTATGTGGGTTATGTAATGCCCCCTTGTGGTAATGCCACCTCTGGGTGGCTTGTCTGCTCATTGGTTGTGTCCTATTCTAAGTGTTCATTAGCTGCATGTTTGCATATCATGACATCTCCGGTGGTCCCTCTAGTGTTTACTTAGTTGTAGTGAATTTACATTAACCCCTTGTGTATATAGAGTGGTGCATATCACCACACCCACCATATAGCACCAGATGACCCACCTTGGCAAGCACAAGGTTGGTCTGTGTCCAGTCACAAACACAGGAGGCAGTGACGGACAAGAATCAATGAAATTCAGGGCAGCAATCACTATGTCCATCATAGGAAGGTTCACGGGTTCGACCTGTCAGGGGAGGCGGTTCAATGCATCAGCATGAGCAATCTGCTTCCCTGGACGTTAATGGTCCAGGTGTTTTTTCAAAAACAAGTGGAGGCGGGTGAGGATGGTAGCCAAATTCGGGACAAAGCGCCCATAATAATTATCTAATCAAAGAAAAGAGCAAAGTTCTGTGGCGTGGGGGCCATTTTGATTGCCCGTACCTCCTCGGCAACCGGGTTTTGGCCATCTCGGCCCACCCGATATCCCAAATATACCGCTTCTTTTGCATGAAACACGCACTTCTCAGGCGGATCCCATGTTTGGACAATCGTTTCAACACTACCGCAAGGTTCCTCAAATGTCTTGTTCCATGGTCCCTGTGACCAACACGTCGCCTAGGTACAACCCATGATACGTTGGAAGACTATGCATGTTGAGGAGAGCCCGAATAGAAGCCAGGTATACTCATAGAGTCCCATATGCTTGTTAATTGTGACATACTTTCATGAGGCTTTATTGAGCTCCATGTAGATAAGCATTGCCCTTGTCCAATTTTGTGAATCTACTGCCATTGGCCAATGTTGCATAAAAATCCTCGATGTGAGGATTTTAGAAAAAACAGAATTAAAGATTTGACAAAATCAAACAAGATAACTGCTGGTACCCCTTTTAACACCAACACTGATCATTGAAATTGACACAATCTTGCAGAACCAAATGTGGAGTTACACCACTTCTTGATTAATGCATATCCTGTCTTGACATGAATCAAGGAACGCACTGCCTCCCAATCATTGTAGTTTTGCAGCAGCACACCCTTTGTATTTTGTTCAATGGATCACTTGAAATTCTTGTGGCTTTCGTCAGAATTACACAACTTCACAACAAACTTTTGCACACCTTTAACAGTTTCCGCATTGCTTTCCCGCTCAATTTATGAACATTTCTAACGATTTGCGAGCAGCCAATGGACTTTTCTGAATGATTTGCTGAGCATTACTGCAGAGTATTGATCATATCTGACAGTTTCTGTAGGCTGTACCTGCACAGTGAATGTAGCAGCCAAGGCTCATTTGGTAGTCTCCTCACTTTGAATGACGGAGTTGTGGGTTCACATCCGACTCCAGGGACTTGAGAACATAAATCTAGGCTAACACTCCAGTGCAGTACTTACTGAAAGAGTGGTGTCATTTTGTTGAGTTTCTGAACTGAGGTCCCATCTCTCTGTGCTAAACTGCATAGGACACCGCGGGGGTGCAGTGGTTAGCACTGCTGCCTCACGGCGCCGAGGACCCAGGTTCGGTCCCATGCACGGGTCACTGTCCATGTGGAGTTTGCACATTCTTCCCGTGTCTGCGTGGGTCTCACCCGCACAACCCAAAGATGTTCCTGGTAGGTGAATTGGCCACACTAAATTGCCCCTTAATTGGGAAAAAAATTGGGGACACGAAAACATTTGAAAAAAAATGATAAACTGCATCAATGGGGCCGAGGTGGAGTTGGTTGACAGCTCCAAATTCCTAGGTGTGTCCATCACCAACAATCTGTCCTGGTCCACCCACGTTGACGCTACAACTAAGAAAGCACAACAGCATCTGTACTTCCTCAAGAAACTAAGGAAATTCGGCATGTCCACATTGACCCTTGCCAATTTTTACAGATGCACCATAGAAAGCATCCTATCGGGCTGCATCACAGCCTGGTATGGCAACTGCTCAGCCCAAGCCTGTAAGAAACTACAGAGAGTTGTGAACACAGCCTAGTCCATCATGCAAACCCGTCTCCCATCCATTGACTCTGTCTCCCCCTCCTGCTGTCTTGGGAAAGTGGGCATCATAATCAAAGACCCCTCCCACCCGAGTTATTCTCTCTTCCAACCTCTTGTATCGGGCAGAAGATAGAAAAGCCTGAGAACATGCACTAACAGGTTCAAAAATAGCTTCTTCCCCGCTGTTACCAGACTCCTGAATGACACTCTAATGGACTGAAACGATCTCTGCATGCACCTTCTCTACTCAGTAGCACTACACTCCGTATGCTTCGCCTGATGTCTATGTATTTACATTGTGTGTTTATTGTATGACCTATGTTTTCCATGCATGGAACAATTTGTCTGGACTGTATGCAGGACAATACTTTTTACTGTAGCTCGGTGACAATAAATCTAAATCTAAACATGAGAGATCCTGCAGCACTATTTTGAAGAGCAGAGGAGTTGTGCTCAATAACAAATTTTATTGTCACAAATATGAAGTTACTGTGAAAAGCCCCTACACGCCATATTCCGGCACCTGTTCAGGTAAGCTGGTACGGGAATTGAACCCGCGCTGCTGGCCTTGTTCTGCATCACAAACCAGCTGTATAGCCCATGAGCTAAAAATGTCCTCATCAATCGTAATCCCTCAATTTCAATCACTAAAACTGGACATTGTCATATTGCTGCTTGTGGGAGCTTACTTTGTTCAAATTTGCTGCCACTTTTCCGACAACAGTGACTGTTTCAAAAGTACTTAATTGTCTGCAAAACGCTTAAAAATGCTCTGAGAGCACGACAGATGCTATTCAATTCCCGTACCAGCTTACCCGAACAGGTGTCGGAATGTGGCAACTAGGGGCTTTTCACAGTTACTTCATACTTGTGACAATAAATTTTATTATTATATAAATGCAAGTCTTTCCTTTCCTTTCTTTACCATGAACTCTGCCATCCCACAGAAGACTGAATGATTTCCTGGTCCATTGCGACCAGTTGGGAGGTGGGAGTGGTTGGCCAAATGCATGGGAGTCGTTGGTGGGGGAGTGGGATGAGCTCGACATCTTCCCTCCGCCATGTCAGCAATGGGAAACCTGGTGGCTCAGTCATGATTGAGCCACTTACGTCGCCATTTCCAGCCTAAGTGGACATTTCTCTGCACCAGGGGGGCCTGCTGTCTGGTGGGCAAACCTTGGCAACCTCTCAGCAGTTTCTGAGGGCAGGGGTCCTTCCTTGCTGGGCAGCCTATGGCTCACAGACGCCAGTGCTCCACGGCATCCCCTCCCCAATTGTGGTGCCTGACTGCCAGGCCCTTTCTTCCTCTGACCACATTCACCCCCCGACGAGGGCAGCTTGCCATCGAGGTTCCTTCTGTCTGGAGCAGCAGATTCAGAAACAGCCTCTTCATCGGCCATTGTCAGCAATGTGTTGGCCCCCATTTCACCATCCACCAAATTGCCATTCAATTCTGCTTTTGGCCACGGTGGCAGGACTTGCCAATACGTGGCAAAATTCAGCGCAGAGTTTCAGATTGTCAAATTTAATGCCTTTACAAATAACAACATCACCAAGCAGTGCTGGCTCAGTGACTCCAAATACATTAATAAAAATAGATTTCAAGTTGACTTGCAGGAACATTTGAGTGTTTTCCGCAATCTGATCTGCTCTTCCTCTTTGGAAGAATTATACGTCATGGTGTCATGCATTGATGCATCAAAAAGCTTCATATATACAGATGGATTCATGATTTCAGAACTGCAAAGGCAGCGGTTAGAACCTGAATCCCCCACAATAAGAATATGCATGAGTTGGCATCTTATCTCACCCATTTCAATTACCTGAAATTTGAGGCTGCACCTCACTTGCTATAAAAAAATATTTTTTGGATATGAGCAAGATGCGCCATCATACTTTCAAGTTGGAAACTTGAAGTGTTTTTGTTGAACAGGCCTGCTTAAGAACCCGGGCCTAAACAAATTCCGAATTTGTCATTCCCTTTGTCAGCAGCTGTTAATAAGTTGATCCATCCCATTGATTCATCTATTTTCTTTATGGCTTGTCAGCCCCACCATTGCATCAGACTCCAATTTTTGTATTTTTCATGAAGTACAAGGATTATTTTTCAGCATGGTTTTCCTGTGAATACTCATTTCTAGCAGAAAAAATTGGTCTCATCAGTCATCAAAGAACTCACTGCAGAAAAGGAGATTATTTTCTGGCTGTCTTCTTCGATATCGAAGGATAAATGATACAATATTTCCCTCCGTTGGTGGGCCGATGTAGTATTTTATCAACCCAGCTCCCATGAATCATAGAAACCAGCATTATTCTTCAAATGTAGTCTGGCATTTCTATAGAGGTTTTCGTGTCCCATATCACTTGGATTCTTTTCTGGGAATATAAATTTAATTGATTGGCCTCTCCTAAGGATTCAGATTTAAAATCAGCACAATTACAGGCAACAATTTGTTGTTCCTAGAATCACAGAATCCGTACAGTGCAGGAGGCCATTCTGCAATACTAATAACAAATCTTTCTTTCACAGTTAGATGTCGTTCCAAATGTCTTGTCACATTTATTTTACCTCCTAAAATTAATCTTGCTTCAGTATGATATTCACTGTGCTCCCGAAACCAATGCACAGGTTATGACCATTATATTTACTGCTAATGGCCCAACCCAACCTGTCTTGTTTACGTGGTTTGGAACTGTAAAAGCATTGATCTTAGCTCAGCAACATAATAACTCTAGAATCGCTACGGCACAGAACATAAGAACTAGGAGCAGGAGTAAGCCATCTGGCCCCTCAAGCCTGCTCCACCATTCAATGAGATCATGGCTGATCTTTTGTGGGCTCAGCTCCACTTTCCGACCCGAACACCATCACCCTTAATCCCTTTATTCTTCAAAAAACGATCTATCTTTATCTTAAAAACATTTAATGAAGGAGCCTCTACTGCTTCACTGGGCAAGGAATTCCATAGATTCACAACCCTTTGGATGAAGAAGTTCCTCCTAAACTCAGTCCTAAATCTACTTCCCCTTATTTTGAGGCTATGCCCTCTAGTTCTGCTTTCACCCGCCAGTGGAAACAACCTGCCCGCATCTATCCTATCTATTCCCTTCATAATCTTATATGTTTCTATAAGATCCCCCCTCATCCTTCTAAATTCCAACGAGTACAGTCCCAGTTTACTCAACCTCTCCTCGTAATCCAACCCCTTCAGCTCTGGGATTAACCTAGTGAATCTCCTCTGCACACCCTCCAGTGCCAGTACGTCCTTTCTCAAGGAAGGAGACCAAAACTGAACACAATACTCCAGGTGTGGCCTCACTAACACCTTATACAATTGCAGCAGAACCTCCCTAGTCTTAAACTCCATCCCTCTAGCAATGAAGGACAAAATTCAATTTGCCTTCTTAATCACCTGTTGCACCTGAAAACCAACTTTTTGCGACTCATGCACTAGCACACCCAGGTCTCTCTGCACAGCAGCATGTTTTAATATTTTATCATTTAAATAATAATCCCTTTTGCTGTTATTCCTACCAAAATGGATAACCTCACATTTGTCAACATTGTATTCCATCTGCCAGACCCTAGCCCATTCACTTAGCCTATCCAAATCCCTTTGCAGACTTCCAGTATCCTCTGCACTTTTTGCTTTACCACTTATCTTAGTGTCGTCTGCAAACTTGGACACATTGCCCTTGGTCCCCAACTCCAAATCATCAATGTAAATTGTGAACAGTTGTGGGCCCAACACTGATCGCTGAGGGACACCACTAGCTACTGATTGCCAACCAGAGAAACACCCATTAATCCCCACTCTTTGCTTCCTATTAATTAACCAATCCTCTATCCATGCTACTACTTTCCCCTTAATGCCATGCATCTTTATCTTATGCAGCAACCTTTTGTGTGGCACCTTGTCAAAGGCTTTCTGGAAATCCAGATATACCACATCCATTGGCTCCCCGTTATCTACCGCACAGTTAATGTCCTCAAAAAATTCCACTAAATTAGTTAGGCACGACCTGCCCTTTATGAACCCATGCTGCGTCTGCCCAATGGGACAGTTTCCATCCAGATGCCTCGCTATTTCTTCCTTGATGATAGATACCACCATCTTCCCTACTATCGAAGTTAAGCTCACTGGCCTATAATTACCCTCTTTCTGCCACTCAACCCATCAAGTCCATGCCGGCTCTCTGGAAAGCAATCCAATCGGTCCTGTTCCCAATCCCTCCGCTCCCCGCCCATCCCTGCTGCCCCGTTTCCCTCAAGTGCCCATCCAACTTCCTTTTGGAATCATTCATTGTCTGTGCCTCCACCACCTTCCTGACAGCGATTCCCAGGACTTTTCAAAGATGTTTCTATTATTTCTCTGTGCACATGAAATGAAATGAAATGAAAATCGCTTGTTGTCACGAGTAGTCTTCAAATGAAGTTACTGTGAAAAGCCCCTAGTCGCCACATTCCGGCGCCTGTTCAGGGAGGTTGTTACGGGAATTGAACCGTGCTGCTGGCCTTCCTTGGTCTGCTTTCAAAGCCAGCGATTTAGCCCTGTGCTAAACAGCCCCATGAGAAGTCGATTCCTTTCAGGAATCATGGACGACATCGACAGGTTGTTCACGCCGGCGGAATATTCCGGTCTCACGCTGGCGCACGGGTCTCCGGGCGACGAGGGGTGCAATTACCGGGAAACCCCATTGACAACGCCGCGGTCGGAAAATACCGCTGGCGGGCCGCCTCCTACGCCGAAAAACACGCAGCGGGTAAATCCCAGATTTAGTTTTGGATTGTAGAACCCCCCCTCAAATTCATCATTAATTTTCATCACAGGTAATTTTTCTCCCAAAAGTAAAAATTGTTTTTAATATCTCATGCTCCTTTCCTGATAACAAGTGGATAAATTAATGCCTTCCTCCTCTCTCATTTTTCAATTGCTCGCATAAACTGATAAATACACCTCCAAATTTACTTTAAATGTTTTCCAATTTGTACAAGATTTTTTATCACCTGAAAGTTGCAATCTATCAATCTTAGTTTCTCTTTTACTTGATTTTATGGATCAGAGTGTTTTTCATTTACTTACTGTAATCTTCACTTATCTATTCATTTAGCACATCTGACAGTAAGTTTTGCACTTAGGTTATACCATTTTCAGGCTCTTAATAATTCAGAACTGAACGTTAATGGAATAAAACTGGAGGTTTAAACAACTCCTCATTCAAGAGCTCAATATAATCCACCATTTCCATCTTGCAGGCTGACTCATATCCCCAATCTGGATCCAACCAGTTGTTCTTAATTGCAACATTGACACTGCCCATGTTATTTTTTTTTACTCGTTCATGAGATGTGGGTGATGCTGGCTGGATCAGATTTATTGCCCATCCCGAGAGCATTTAAAGAGTCAACCACATTGCTGTGGGTCTGGAGTCACATGTAGGTCAGACCAGGTAAGGACAACAGATTTCCTTCCCTAATGGACAGTAGTGAACCAGATGGGTTTTTACGACAATCGGCAATGGTTTCATGGTCATCGTTCGACTTTTAATTCCAGATTTTTATTGAATTCAAATTTCACATCTGCCATGGCAGGATTCGAACCTGGATTCCAAGAGTATTATCTTGGGTCTCTGGATTATTAGTCCAGTGACAATACCACTATGCCATCCTTAATTCCTCCCTAGAATTAAGGAATGACAATACTCAACCTGAATATGATTACAATAATTACCACTATATCCCCCCACATTTGTTTCCTCCATTTTCCAATTTATTTCCCTCCAATCTGCTTCTGAAGGAAGTGAATGTCGTATTATGGTTACAAGCTCAGCAACAAGCCCATGTTTCATATCTGAGTCAGTACACTGAATGACACTGGGTACTTGATTGTGGGAGTATCGCATCTAAGACCAATCCTGTCTTACGTCACAAGTCCCATCTGCACCATACATACATATTTTCAGTGGCATTTTATTGTGTAGAAATTGGTAGCTACCCTTACCCAGGGATTTTGAGGTCCAGCTTTCACTTGAATGAGACCTGTGGCCCAAAAGTGAATTTGCTAATTAGCTTGGGCTGTGAAGAGCAGTGGTTAACTAAAATTCTAGTTACGTAGTGGTGGTTTCACCGTTAAGTCAACAGACACATACTTTCTGTTTCTCTTGGTGCCACTTCATTCAAACTCAAAACAACGGGCTCGATTTAAAGGAAATTAAACAGTCTCATTTTGGGCCCGTTTAGCCGGGTGTTGCCCAGCACTTGCAACTCGAAGAATGACCCCGCTATTAAACGGGACTCTGCTTCATTTTTGGGCCTTGACGGGGCATTCCCCACCAAGGTTGCACTTCGGCTCATTTCCCACACAAACTCAACTTGCTCAACTTGCCATAGATTGGAAATGGCGATACGATCTCTAGTCCCCCACCGCGGCTTCCCCCCCCCCCCATGCCCATCTTACCAATTAGGCGGTCATTGTGCCCCACACCCCACCTCATAAGGGCAGGGCACCAATCCCTGTTTTGGGCAAGATGCCAGCGGGGCACCTTGGCACTGCCACCTGGGAACCCTGGCATTTCCAGGGTGGCACTCAGATGGCACTGCCAGGGTGGCACTTCCAGGGTGCCAGGTTGGCAGTGCCCAGGTGGCATCAGGGGTTCCAATGCACCACACCGCCCAGAGCCCAACTACCCAGGGGCCCCTGATCGCCTGACTAATTCTTGCTGCTGAATCAGGTCAGAAGGGAGGGTCTCTCAGCTTGCCTGGAGCACCAGCTCACTGGTCTGTTACTGGAAGGCTGCCTTCAATCAGCTGTCCTGTCCCCCCACCCTCACCCCGAGATATGGAGGCTGATTGGAAATTTCAATAGTTAAATCTTCAAGTGGTTCAATTGGCTTGCAGGCAGGATGCACTGCCACCTGCACCCCACCACCCTGCCCCACCACTGGGAATATCAAATGGGGAGATGGATGGACCTGGGAAACTGGCAAGTAGGCTGGCAGCATATGATTCTGCACTTGCCCATTCCTGATTCATTCCTGCCCCAAGGAGGGGCTAAAATTTCAGTCCTAGTGTCCCTCTCACAACTTGCTTTCCCATCTATATTTGTATTGTTGGAAAATTTGACTACGTCCCTTTATTCAAGTGATTAACGTAGATTATATATAGTTGAGGCCCCTGCACTGACCTCATATGACCAAACTTGTTACAATTTGCAAACCTGAACATGACCCACTTATCCTGACTCTTCTTGTTAGTTAGCGAGTTTATCCATGCCAAAAAATAGCCAAAAATGCCAAAAATACCATGAGCTGTGGTAACCGTGCAAGTGTAATCTTATTGAATGCCTTTGGAAAACCAAACATATTACATCTATTTTATCCACCGTTCTATATGTCCTCAAAGAACTTTCATAAATCTGTCAAACATAATTCTCCTTTGAAAACCAGTCTTCTGGACTGTGCTGGTGACGGGATGGTGGTGAGGAGTGTGAATGTGGGGAGGGGAACTGTGGGGATCTCTGATTGGCAAGGGATCCCAAAAGGAGGCATTTACCCCTTTCACCGGCCAGCAACCCACAGGGTCAAACCTGTCGGGCTATGCTTTGGGCGCAGGCCTCACCTGCCACCTGTTAAATCTGAGAAGTGGTAGGATGAGACCATTAAATGCACATTAATTGCCCATTTAAGGGCCTCAATTAGGTTATTGACAGATAGCCCACCTGAACCCCCCATCCCCCATTGCTCGCAAAAATCACTGCTGGGTGAGGGCAGGTTGCCAGCATGATGGCATGGCACCCTATTTTATGGATCGACTCATCTGCATTCCTGCCCGTTGATGGCCTGTAAAATCTACAGCCAATTCCTTTAAAGCCCTAGGAAACAAGCCATGGTGCAGGGAACCTATCAGTCTTTAGCCCCCTAGGTTGCCTCATAGTTTTTCTCTTCAGATAGCAATTGCTTTGAGCTCCTCCCTCTATTTTGCTCCTTGACTTTCAGCTGCTATTAGTGTCTTCTACTGTGAAGGCATGTGCAAAACACTTGTTTGAAGTCTCTTCCATTTCCTTGTCGGCACATTAAGTAACGGTTCTCCAGGCTAAGTCTAAGGGAGCTTTAACCCAAATCCTAGAATGTGTGTGATACCAATTCACTTATATATCTGTCCACCCCTTCATAAAACCCTGGCTACATCCCAAATAGGATCATTTTCCAGATATTTAATTGGAAACTGGATTCAGATGAAAGACAAAAATTCTTTTGAGCCATTTGTTTTGGAAAGGTCACACTGAAGTTGATTCCATCTTATAATTTACAGAACACATGACATCTGTAAAGCACTTGGAGGAAATGTAACTGCAGTTAATGATTTCACCAGCCAAATAGTTTATGTACTCTACTCTGCTTTGTCTGGGTAAATGTTTTTATTCAGTGCCACTCAATTCTACAATCAGTACAAATGTCAGTGATGATGATTTACAACGCCTCCCCAATTTAGTATGGCTAATTTCCTTCTAATTATGTTTTGCAACCAGACCTCAACATTGTGTAATTTTTTAACTTTCCTGGCTGCTTGTTTAAAGAGATACTGGGCGGAATGTTCACCCCAAAACTGCGACGTGTCAGGTTCTGACTGAAAACCAGCGTGTTTCTCCCCAGAGAATCAGGCAGGTTTACAGTCTAGAGCTTCCTGCACTCTGCCATGATTTAGAAGTGGTGTGGTTTGCGTCGTCATTGTGAGGGACGAGGCCGAACAATGCTGGAACAGCACGCTTCACCCTTTTCAAAGGGTTGCAGCAGGGAGACCTATTAATGACATTCAAGTGTATGCTAATAGGGGTCCCACCCACTCAATGCATTATGTCACAGGTGGGGGGGCGGGGGTGAATGGGATTATTGCTGCAGGATATCTTGATGGTGCAAATCCTGGGTGCAACTCTCCCAGCCCCGCGCCGGGCCGAAGAATCGCCGCAACCGCGCCATGCCGCCCCGACGCCGGAGCGCGATTCTCCGAGAATGGGTGCCATTTGCGCCGGCATGTCTGGTGATGCGCCGGTCGCGGGCCGCTGTACGAGGCTGGGCCGCTGATTCTCCGGCGCCGAGCGGGCGCGCGTAAAAAGCAGAGTCCCGCCGGCGCCGTCCACAACTGGTTGCTGCCGGCGGGAACTCTGCGCGAAGGGTTGGGGGGGTGGGAGGGTGGCTCCGTCCCTCGGGGGGGCCTCCGATGGGGTCTGGCCCGCGATCGGGCCCCACCAATCGGCGGGCCAGCATCTCCCCCCCGGGCCTACTTTGTTGCGCGTCCGGCCCCAGAACTCCCACGCCATGTTGCTTCGGGGCCGGCGCGTTCCGTAAAGCCACCGCGCATGCGTGGGTTGGCGCGTCGCCACTGTGCATGCGTGGGTTGCCGCCGCCCCCAGTGCACGCCAGGAAGTGAGGCTGGAGCGGCGTGAACCGCTCCAGCGCTATGTTGGCCCCCTGTGGGGGACAGAATCGCTAGTGCCCGCGCCCGTTTCGTGGCGTCGTGAAACGCGAGGGCGTTCACGAGAGCGCGGACACTATGTCCCGCGATTGCAGAATCGCGTCCCCTGGTTTTGACCACTCGTGGGATTTTGCCATTTACATCGACGACAAACGGGCGCGTAAAGTCCCGGCCCATGGGATTAAAGGGCAGCAGCGTGGATACAAAGTTTGTTAAAGGACAGGGTCGTGGTGAACAGTTGTTCTTCAGGCTGGTTGAAAAGGTTTTGTGTTCCATTGTGTTCCACCGGGCTGAGTATTGGCTGTGTTTTTTTTAATGACTTAGGTCTTGGGCCCACAGGGCATCATTTTGAAGTATGCCGATAACATGGGTTGGGAATGCTGTAAATAATGAGTAACATAAAAGAAAATCACATGCATTTATTTATTTATTTTCAAAATATTTTTATTCGCCATATTTTCATCATTATATGGTGCCTTTCAAGACCAGCACTTTGTAACCAAACAAGTACTTTTGAAGTGCGGTCACTATTGCAGTGTATGAAATGCAGCAGCCAACTTGAATATAGTGGGATAGTAATGTGACAATGACATAAGAACATAAGAACATAAGAACTAGAAGCAGGAGAATGCCATCTGGCCCCTCGAGCCTGCTCCACCACTCAATGAGATCATGGCTAATCTTTTGTGGACTCAGCTCCACTTTCTGGCCCGAACACCATAACCCTTAATCCCTTTATTCTTCAAAAAACGATCTATCTTTATCTTAAAAACATTTAATGAAGGAGCCTCTACTGCTTCACTGGGCAAGGAATTCCATAGATTCACAACCCTTTGGGTGAAGAAGTTAATCCTCTGCTCTTTATTTAGGGATAAATATTGGCCAGGCCACCAGGAATAGCATCCCTGCTTTTCTTCAAAATAGTGCCATGGGACCTTTTATGTTCACCTGAGGGAGCAGACGGGGTCTCCATTCAACATTTCATCTGAAAGACGACACCTCTGACAGTGCACAATTCTCTCAGTACTGCACTGGTCTGCCACCCTTGGTTTTGATGTTCAGGTCCCCGAGTGGAACTTGGAACCAAAACCTTCTGACTTGGAGGTGAGGGAATGTGATTTAAACTTTAAATGGATTGCGGAAGCAGTGATACCTGGGGATGTATATATACACTTCTCTGAAGGTGGTAGAAGGTGTGAAGGTTGTTAAGAAAGCAGGTAGGATCTGTGGCTTGTAGAGGCATAAAGCACAAAAAGAAAGTTGCGCTAAACATTTATAATGGCCCCAGCTGGAGTCACTAGAGGGAGGATGTCAAAGATGGGCGGGGTCTGATTTACTGTCTGATTTACTGAGATGAGGGACGAGTGACTTAGATGGAGAGACTGGAGAAGCCGAGGCTACTTTCCTGAGAGCAGTGAAGGATAAAAGGAGATTTGATAGAGCTGAAGTCATAAATAGCTTTGATAAAGTGATGAAGGAGAAACTGTTTGCAGTGGGATTAGGGTCAGTAACTAAAGGGCACAATATTTTAGGTGATTGGCAAAAGAACTAGTGGCGACATGAGAAACATTTTTCTGCTCAGCAAAGTTTTGTGATGTGGAATACACTGCCTGAGAGGGTGGTGGAAGCATATTCAAAACTAAAAAGGAATTGGATAAATACTTGACAGGAAAAATTTGCCATGGATTCTGGGCAGGTGATAGGAGCCTGGATTCAGGGCAGGGGGCAGGGGCCTGGATTTGGGGCAGGGCGCAGGAGCCTGGTTTGGGGCAAAGAACAGGAGTCTGGATACAGCGCTGGAGCCTGGATTCAGTGCAGGAGCCTGGATTCATGGCAGGGGCAGGAACCTGAATTCGGGGACATGGACCAGGGCAGGAGGCTGGATTCAGAGCAAGGGGCAGGAGCCTGGATTCAGGCCAGGGAGCAGGAGCCTGGATATAGGGTAGGGGACAGGAGCCTGGATTCAGGACAGGGGACATGGACCTGGATTCAGGACAGGAGACAGGGGCCTGGAATCAGGAAAGGGGGCAGGAGCCTGGATTCAGGACTGGGGCCTGGATTCAGGGTTGGAGCTGGGCAGGGGATAGGAGCCTAGATTCAGGGCAGGGGGCAGGAGCCTGGATTCAGGGCAGGGGGCAAGAGCCTGGATTCTGGGAAGGGGGTATGAGCCTGGATTCGGGGCAGAGAGCAGGAGCCTGGATTTGGGGCAGGGAACAGGAGCCTGGATTCAGTACAGGGACAGGGACCTGGATTCAGGGCAGGGGACATGGGACTAGATTCAGGACAGAGGACAGGGGCCTGGATTCAAGCCAAGGAGCAGGGACCTGGATTCAGGGCTAGGGCCTGGATTTGGGGCAGGAGCCAGGGCAGGGGGTAGGTCCTGTATTCGGAGCAGGAGCCAGGGCAGGGGGCAGCAGCCTGGATTCGGGGCAGGAGCCGGGGCAAGGGGCAGGAGCCTGGATTCGGAGCTGTACGGTGGTTAGCACTGTTGATTCACAGCGCCAGGGTCCCAGGTTCCCAGCTTGGGTCACTGTCTGTGAAGAGTCTGCTCGTTCTCCCCGTGGGTTTCCTCCAAGTGCTCCAGTTTCCTCCCAAAAATCCCGAAAGATGTGGTTAGGTATTTTTGACATTCTTTAAAAAAAAAAATTTAGAGTACCCAATTTTTCTTTTTCCCAATTTTTTCGCAATTTAGCGTGGCCAATGTACCTACACATCTCTGGGGTTGTGGGGATGAAACCCACGCAAACACGGGGAGAATGTGCAAACTCCACACGGACAGTGACTCAGAGCTGGGATCGAACATGGGACCTCGGCACCGTGAGGCAACAGTGCTAACCACTGCACCACCGTGCTGCCCAGTAATTTTGACATTCTAATTCTCCCTCAGTGTACCCAAACAGGCGCCGGAATGTGGCGACTAGGGGATTTTCACAGTAACTTCATTGCAGTGTTAATGTAAACCTACTTGTGACAATAAAGATTATTATTATTATTAGCAATGGGGAAATGGCATAAAAATCTGACTCATTGGATACCTCCACCAAAGACCTGGCATGGGCATGGTAGGCCCAAAAGGATTCCATTTTGTCACTTTATGAATCTATGTAAGGTGTAATTTAATTCCAGACAATTGTACAGTTTTCTCAAGACTCCCTTGTATCATTGTTTTAGTACCCCATTTATGAATGAAAGGTTGGTGGGGGCAGGGGAGGGTGGAGGAGATATACCATGCAATCTAAACACTAGCATTGTGGAGTCCATATTGGGGCAACTAGGCCCCAGTGTAGTATGATGTCGTCCTTTAAAGCAACTCTAAACTGCCTTCTTGACAAAATCATAGGTGAAGCATGTCGCAGATACAGAAAGATGCATCTACTGAATGTATAGTGAATGTATGAATGAATGTTAATGAATGTGTGTTAACCTGCCCGGTTCCTGTTGGATGGGGACAATTGGTTACCCCATGCTTCTTGGGGAATATGAGCTTCATCAATGAGGGCGGCAGGACAATCACTAGTAGGTACAGCCGTATACCACAATGGCCAGTGTGGTACTGGCTTGAGAAGGACGCAATGGTGAACTACTGCTGATGTGTACATATTGTTAGAAATAAAGTTACCTTCTGTTTGTCTCTACAAACTCATGCTGGATTCGTACAAAGGAATGTATGAATGGGGGCGGGTTTAGCTCAGTTGGATGGACAACTGGTTTGTGCTGCAGAGCGAGGCAGGTTCAATTCCCGTACCGGCTGTGGTTATTCATGAAGCCCACCTTCTCAACCTTGCCCCTTGCCTGAGGTATCATGATCCTCAGGCTAAATCACCACCAGTCAGGGTGGCACAGTGGTTAGCACTGTTTCTCGCGGTGCCGAGGACCAGGGTTTAATCCTGGCCCCATGTCACTATCCGTGTGGAGTTTGCACATTTTCCCCGTGTCTGCTTGGGTCTCATCCCCACAACCCAAAGATGTGCAGGGTAGGTGGATTGGCCATGCAAAATTGATTCTTAATTGGAACATTTAAAAAAAAAATCACGACCAGTTAGCTATCTCCCTCAAAGGCGAAAGCAGCCTATGGTTACCTGGGGCTTTGGTGACTTTACTTACCTCAATAAAAACTGACCAGCATCAGGTCACCCCCCAACGCCAACATCACCTTACGACACTTGCGTATTTCAATATTCAGTACAAACTGCCTTTGAATATTACTGCAAATTAATATTTACTCATGCTAAATCATAGCATATTCTGTTTTGTAGACTGATGCTCCCTAGACCTGGGTTGAGGCCACACCAATTTATTTTAAGGATCCTTCATACCTCCTGAGGGAGGACACATCAATCCCATTAGTCTTGGCAGCAATCAAAGAACAGCACAACCATACTTCATTTAAAAAAAAATCAAATTGGGATTTGAGAATCGCTGGCAAGGCCAGTAATTTTGCCTATGCCTTGGGAAGGTGATGAGCTGCCTTCTTGAACAGGTGTAATCCAACAAGATTGTTAATCTTTGGAATTCTCGACCCCAGTGAGCAATGAAGGTTGGGCCTTGAATCTATTCAAGGCTGAGTTTGATAGATTTTTGATTCACAATTAAGTCAAGGGCTGTGGTGGCTGGCAGGGAAATGGAAATGGAGTTTGAATTTGAGCAAATGAATGGCCACAAACAATTCAGCCACAACCTTGTTGAATGGCAGAGACGGCTCGGTTACTCTTGTTCCTCCGATGCTTACTTTTTAATTATAAAATAAATAAATTTAGAGTACCCAATTATTTATTTTTCCAATTACAGGGCAATATAGCAAGCCCAATCCACAGCTTTGGGTTGTGAGGGTAAGAGCCACACAGGCTCGGGAGAATGTGCAAACTCCACACGGACAGTGACCCGGGGCCGGGATCGAACCCGGGTCCTCGGTGCCTTGGGCAGGTCAGGAACAGGAGGACTGACTGATTATTTTTTTGCACAACTTACAGACTGAGCTCTAAGGCCCATTGGAGCAGTTCGGCTAATCCCAGTTGGAGACAAACTAATTTGGAATAGATCAGAATTGAATCAGAGATCATTTGGCCTGTGTGGTTCAGTGCGAGACAAAGAAATGCCTTTGCACATTAGTCTTTTAGGAGAGCAGCAAGGTAATCAATGTGCAGATCTGCAATGTATTACAAATTTTATACACATGCAACACTCCCTGTCAAGTAAACAAGCTTCCTGCAATACTTTCTCATCTCATATTTCAATTATACCTTGATGGTATGCCTATCTGTCACACTTCGTGGCCGCAATTGAATTTACCCATTCACTTTACTTACCTCTGATTGAGTCCTCCAAGATCCTTTGGAGATGGGGGATAAATCTAATAGCTGAAATAATTAGCAGAAAGGCTTTTCTGTTTGCTATCCTGGGCATATTGCCAAAAGATTCACTCGATAACAACCCCAGTGAAGGCACTCTCCAAGTTCAGGATTTGAATTTGAGGCAACAAATGGTTTTCTCTTGTCCTGTCATTTGTGAATAAGGATGGTTTGAAATATAGGAATTAAAAACTCTCATCTCAGAAGCATAGTAAACACCCCTAAAATGTAATGATCCATATAGGGGAAAAAATTAATCTTTCAAAAAAATAAAATTCTAATTAAGGGGCAATCCACCGACCCTGCCATTTTTGGGTTGTGGGGGTGAGACCCACGCAGACACAGGGAGAATGTGCAGACTCTACACGGACATTGACCCGAGGCTGGGATCGAACCCGGGTCCTCGGCGCCGTGAGGTAGCAGTGCTAATCACTACGCCACCGCGCTGCCCGTAATAATTAATCTTTTGAAGAGATTTCATTTATCAATTTTTGTAATCAAGGATATACAAAATTATTTGAGTTGCCATCTGAATATTAATCAGAAAGCCAAGAAGGAACATTGACTTTGATTTAATTTGTGTGTTTTTCTTCTCTTTTTATCTTTCCAGTCTACTTGTCACCGTTCATCCTGCTTCAGGTAGAGAAAAATAATTCTGAACGAAGGGTTTCTCTGAATGATGGTAATACTCCCTTTAACTTGTCATCAGAAGATATGGGCTGGATTCTCCATTTCAGGGACTATGTCCCCATGCCGTCATGAAAACTGGTCTTTTATGCCAGAAAAACTGCATCAAAAGGCCACAGATTCACAGCCCTGCAGGGGGCTAGCAGGCAGACACTGTGAAGCTCGCAGTTTCCGCTGCAGCTATGGACCCCGCACTTCCGTGTCAGAGGCCGCGTATGCTCACGGCGGCGACCTCCAGCGGCCACGCCGTGTTCCATGGCGGACTCAGCCCGCGGAGCTGGACCGCAGAAATAGTGCCCTCAATCAGTTGCATGCCCGGCCCAGACCGCCTGCACAATAAAGGCACAGTCACGTATGAGGCCACCCCTGCCCCCGACCATGGCGGCCGTGGACTGAGTCCGCAGCTGCATCGTGAGTTTCCCAAACGACAGGGGCCATATTAGAAATACGCCGTCGGGACTTCGGCTGGTCAGGGGCAGAGAATAGCGGGACAGGCCTCAAGCAATGGCCACTGGTGGGGGGTACTGTGCACAGCATGCTTTTCGGGGGTGGAGAATCGGCGAACTGGCACCGGTCCTGGGGCGTCCGTTGGCCGCCGTGAATCCCACCCCCGCCCCCGCCGAAGTCTCCGGTACCGGAGAATGGGCGGGGGCGGGAATCGGGCCGCGCCGGTTGGCGGGACCCCCCGTTCAATTCTCCGGCCCGGATGGGCCGAAGACCCGCCCAGAAATTGCCTGTCCCGCCGGCGTAAATCAAAGCTGGTATTTACCGGCGGGACCAGGCGGCGTGGGCGGGCTCCGGGGCCCTGGGGGGGGGGGGGGGCGTGGGGCGATCTGACCCCGGGGGGTGCCCCCACGGTGGCCTGGCCCGCGATCGGGGCCCACCGATCCGCGGGCGGGCCTGTGCCGTGTGGGCACTCTTTCCCTTCCGCCTCCGCCACGGCCTCCACCATGGCGGAGGCAGAAGAGACTCTCCCCACTGCGCATGCGCGGGAAACTGTCGGCGGCCGCTGATGCTCCCGCGCATGCGCTGCATTTCCGCGCCAGCTGGCGGGGCAACAAACGCCATTTCCGCCAGCTGGTTGGGCGGAAATCCCTCCGGCGCCGGCCTAGCCCCTCAATGTTGGGGCTCGGCGCCCAAAGATGCGGAGCATTCCGCACCTTTGGGCCGGCGCGATGCCCGTCTGATTGGCGCCATTTTTGGCGCCAGTCGGCGGACATCGCGCCGTTGGGGGAAGAATTTTGCCCCTGATTCCATGCGTGAAACTGAATTCTCCGCCCCGGTGCCGATCGCGATTTCGCCGTCGGTGGGCGGAGAATCCCGCCTCTGGTTTAAGTTGGAAGAGGCTATTTTCTTTTTCACTCCTGGTGGTTATGGTGCAACTTCACAATGGGGAATGTCGACAACTAAGGTAGCTGGATCTGGGGCTGGGTCTCAGGACCTCCTCAATCATCTTTCTGAGTATTTAAACTAATTATTTGTGAAAAATGCGAAGTATAAACGGGTGATATTGCGGGCATGTCTTTCACAATTAAAAATGGTTATTCTGTTTCTGACTTCTTATTCCAGGGGTAAAATGATGTTCCCATCTCTGGCAGCAAGTGTTGTGGTGGGGGCAGTATTTAGTCACGTGGGATGGTGCTGGGTAAGGGGGGGATCTCTGGTTGAAAGACACTCAGTGCCTCATTGAAGTATCCAACATCGGGCAGGGGGGGAAACCACCGCAACATTGCCCTTGCTGCCAACACCTCTCTCTCCTCTCCGCCATCCTTTTCTTTCCTTCAATTACCCGCCTCTGATCTGGGTCCCTCCTTAAAAGGGTGCCCATAATGCCATAAGAAGTAGGAGGAGGAGTAAGCCCTTCGTCCCCTCAAGCCTGTTCCGCCATTCAATAGGATCATGGCTGATCCAATATTCCTCACATCCACTTTCCTATCCTTTCCCCATAACCCTGGATTCCTTACTGATCACAATCCATTTGGTGGGAATCTCTGGCCCCCCAACCACATGTTTATTTGGTGGTGCACCATTCGCTATTGGTGGGATTCTTTCTTCCTGCCGCTTGTCAATAGGATTTCCAATTGAAGTCATCCCACGCCGCGAGGAAACCCGCGGTCAGGGATGTGCTACTATCGGGAAAAGAGAATCCCAAGGCCAGAGAATTCAGGCCTCTATCTCAGCCTTAAATATATCAGCCATACCAGTAACAGCCACTGCCTTCCTGGTGGCACAGTTGAACACAGAAAGGCGGATGGCCTCTGTTTGGTTTGCAGCTCTTGGTGGGAAGAACCTGAACTGCACATTGTCCCCGCTCCCCTGACCGCCCCATGGTTCTTGTGTAACCTCTTAAGTGCCTGAGCGGCAAAGATGTGGCGGGCCTTCTTTAAAGGACGTGACATGGGGGTCTCACTGGCTCTCAAGCTGGCACCCAAGACCCCTGTCTCCTCAACAAGATTCGGTCCCAGATATTTCCCCTCAGATTCCGACCAGACACATGGACTGGAATGTACCTTCACCTACCCAACAACCAGTTACTTTATAGCAACTCCAGGGATAACATAACCCTCACCACATTCTTTTCCCCTTGCTAATATACATACCATCACATTGGAAATCAGTAGAACATTCCACCATATCATGCAAAGGGTGGCAGAAGTTCCCCAAATGACAAATAATGAGTTCAATTGTAAATTTTAAATGTCAGATTGTTAGATTTTTATTAATGGGTTAAAGGTGGGCATGTGGAGCCATGATATCACTGAATGACAGAAAAGACTCAGGGGTGCTAAAAAGCCCCTTCCTATTTCAATGTTCCTATAGCGTAGGCTATAAGTAGATTTATGAGACAGTAACAGAGTAAGTGAACAATAGTGGTGACACACTGTCAGATAATTATAGGCTTCATTACCTTATCTTGGAAGGTGGGAAATAATAGTCATGTTTAAGCTGCAATGTATGCTGGAGCAGCCTCATTGCCCCCTTTAATAAACGTTACGTGATGGTTTGTTACTGACCATTTGAAGAGCCTCTCAGTCCCATTCCTGTTCTGCTTGATGGTTACAGACTGATTATGCAAGCCAAGCTGGGAGCATGCGAATCTGAGAAATAGTTTTCAAGGATGAGACCCAAAGTAAAGGAAATTCTGATATGTGAACTTATAAAGGCCAACCATTTGAACATATTTAGAAACATATTCCAGAAGATGTGTTCAAATTGAGTAGCTTGGTTCTCCAAAATTCATCAGGAATGAAACAGGTCTTTGACAACAGCGCAGAATGGGCAATCACGAACCAACATTAATATCTATTAACGAAAAAAAAAATTGGGGAAGATATAAAATGAGCTGCTGATTTGCATGTTTGGAGCGATGGCGCAAGAATAACTTACTGCGGGATATTCCAGCCCCCCCCACCGGTGGGCATCATCATAGCCAGGACGGGAAAATTTGGAGAGCTGTTAAAAGTGAATGGTTTTCCGAATATTCCCGTCCTGCCCACAATGATGCCTGCCCGTGTCGGGCTGGAAGGCCTGCCCTTCACCTCTGACGTCTCTCCATCCTGGAGTCTTAACAAAACAAAATGCCGTTGTTACTCTTGGGTATCTTCACAGTTATACTGCAATGCACCAGAAACAAATATGCTTAATCCTTGTCACAGTGTTATCAACAAAAAATGTCTGCTGGCTGGAAGGATATTGAAATTTGGGCGGGATTTACCGGCTGTTCACGTCAGCAGGAATTTCTGGTCCCACGCCAGCACAGGGGTTTCCTGGCGATGAGGGGTGCAGTCAATGGGAAATCCCTTTGATAACGGTGGGATTCGTAAAGCCCGCTGGCAGGCCACATCCGCCGCCGAACAAAGCATGGTTGATAAATCCCCCCCTTTAACTCATCACAGTACCTTGACTAGAGGAAAGTTCCGAAATCTCACAGAAGTACAACCAAACAGGAATTAACACCATAGCTGCTAAAGATCTGATTCTAATCAAATTATGCTTCTATTTATAAAATTAATCGATTTGTTTGGAATCACTAGCTATCGGAGTGCAACTCCATCATCAGATGAGGAGGACTCACCTGATGAAGGAGCTGCGCTCTGAAAGCTCGTGATTGCAAACAAACCTGTTGGACTTTAACCTGGTGTTGTAAGACTTCTTACTGTGCCCACACTAGTCCAATGCCGGCACCTACATATCATAAAATTAATGATGTGGAGATGCCAGCGTTGGATTGGGGTGAGCACAGTAAGAAGTCTTACAACACCAGGTTAAAGTCCAAAAATCTTTTTTCAAATCACCAGCTTTTGGAGCACTGATCCTTCCTCAGTTGAATCATTCACCTGAGGAAGGAGCAGTGCTCCGAAAGCTAGTGATTTGAAACAAACCTGTTGGACTTTAACCTGGTGTTGTAAGACTTCTTACCATAAAATTAATGGAAGAGGTGTTCTCCCATAAAACAGGAGTATTAGATGAAACACAAAAGCAAAACTATTCTGTTAAACTAGAGTATACATATAATATATAATAATCCAGAAAAGGAGAAACATTTCAAATTTGCCCTGCAAAATAAAGGCACCGTTCAATTGTTCCATGAAGATTTAAGGTAGCAAAGCAATGTTGTTTGTCTCTGATGAAAAGGCTTTTTTTTAACCATAGGTTGTCCATGGTGTCTGGGCTCTGCAAAGGAACTAGAAAATCTCTTTGAAGGACTTTATAAATTATGTTCAAACTGATAAACTCATGAATTATGACTTTAAAATATATTACAGCAAAACATTAGAGTATTTCCAAAGTGTAAATCCAATTATTTCCATGCACACTTACTTCATGATTAAAAGAACCTGCTGTGAGGGAATTTGCAGAATTTGATATTAAGAAAGGAAAAACCCAACTGAATCTGCAGGTGGTCAGATAATATACAAGCTTCCAGCAATTATACTTGAAAGTTGTTAGAGTTTTTATCCCTAGAAGCTAGATGGCCTTCATTAACGAGTGATCCTAAACCGAGAATGTTCTATTTCCATTTGAATGGTGAATATATTAGAATTGCAATACACAAAGCATAAATTTCAAATTATAAACCAATGCTGTGGTCCAGCTGTATGTTTATTTAAAAGAGCAATGAAACACTGCTCACCTTTCATCCCTTTGTTTCTCTGCGTTTCACATTAGAATTTTCCAGAACCTGTCTGTGGGAGGTCTTGAGGTGCAGTGGATAGTGTCCTGCCTCTGAGCCAAAGGTCTGAGTTTGAGTCCCACTCCAGGGCATGATGGCCGACGAAGATTTGTTTATGATACTGCCAAACAGGTTGACCATCGACCTGTAAATTGTTCCAATACACCTATGGTTGTAAGAAAGGAGAATCTACTGGTCGCCAATACATGGTGTGGAATGGTGCCCCTCAGGCAATATTTCTGATGTCAGGATAGCGATCTGTTCCAGGAAAAATGTAGCTATGGATACAGACATAAGCATCTGCTTTGTCTGTCTCATGTGCCAATAGACATGCTTCACAGTCTAAGAACTTATATGCTCACCAGAGAAACAATTTCCTCACATTACACATGATTGGAAGAAAGTTCTCAGGCACGATCTACCGGTCACACTGCTCCAGAAAAGCACTGCTCCAGGTGCAACGCAACCGGTAAATGATGGGGGATCCACGCCTGGGAATCTGCCCAACCCACCGCGCCTTGCGAGATCGAATGCGATCTCTCGAGAAGCTGGTCTATTGTGGGCTTTTGGTAAATCTGTACCTTAGGGCGAGATAGCTAGTCTCATTCTGATATGCAGTTTCCTGAGGTAACTAGGGAGTTGGGATCTATCCCCTTCGCCTTGGAGACCTTGGGCGAGTGCCGTTCAGTGCCATCCAAAAATGTGGACCAGATGGAACGGCACTCGTGGGGTCTCCCAGGGGATTGGAGGTCCCCATGTGCATGCTCTCTGGGCAGGATGGTGCCATCAGGGCACCTTGGGAGTGCCACCCTGGGACCCTGGCAGTGCCACCTGGGTGCCTGCCATATGCTGCCAAGATGCCCATATGGCACTTCCAGCTGCCGGGGCACTGCCAGGGTGCAAGGCTGGCGCTGCCAAGGTGCCAAGCGGGCATTTTCTGTGTGGTGACGATCAGGCCCGGGGGTTCCCCACGTTGGGTGTGTGGTGTGAGGGAGGTGCAGGGATGTTGTTACAGTGACTTGGGACTTGGGGGTGTTCAGGGGGGTTGCGTCAGTGCAGGAAACAGGACTAATTGCGGCCTTGGCCGAGCGTTCCCCGCTGAAGCCCCATATCTAACCGTTAGACAGTGTTGTGTTTATCGGTGCTGCGAGTGATGGGAAACACATGGCTAAGCGTGCTTACAATGGGAGATAGTTCCTATTTGGTTAAATCACGCCTCGACTTTTTGTTCTGTCCTGCCATGACAGGACGCTGTATTTTTTTTAATTTCGTCTCTGCGCTTATTGATAGTATCTTCATGATTTCTGTGACAACCCTTATTTTTTATCTGTTCATTGGATGTGAGCTTTTCTGGTTCAGACAGCATTTATTGCCCATCACTAATTACCTTTGAGAATTTGGAAGTGACTCATCTTGAACCACCGCAGTCCGTGAGGTGTAGGCATACCCACAGTGCTTTTAGGGAGGGAGCTTCACGATTTTGTCCCAGGGACAGTAAAGTAATGGCGATAAATTTCCAAATCAGGATCATGCGTGGTTTGGAGGGGAACGTCCAGGTGATGGTGTTTCCATGTACCTGCTACCCTTGTCCTTCCAGGTGGTAGAGGTGGTGTGTTAAGAAGCTGCTGCTGGAGGAACCTTGGAGAGTTTCTGCAGTGCATCTTGGATACAGTAAACATTGCTGCCACTATGCATCAGTGGTGGAGGGAATGAATGTTTTTGAAAGGGATAGCAATCAAGCGGATTGTCATGGATGACGCTGGAGTATTGGAGCAGCACTCATCCAGGCAAATGGAGAGAATTCCATCAAACGCCTGACTTGTGCTTTGTCGACAGGCTTAGGCGAGACAGGAGGTGAGTTACTCACTGCATGATTCCTAGCCTCTGACCTGTTCTCCTCGCCACAGTATTTAAATCATAAAATCATAGAATTCCTACAGTGCAGAAGGAGGCCATTCAGTCCATCAAGTCTGCACTGACCCTCTGAAAGAGCACTCCACCTAGCCCCACTCCCCATCCCCGTAACCCCATCTAACCCAAGGGGCACTGAGTGGTAATTTAGCATGGCCAGCCCATGTAACGTGCAGATCTTTGAACTGTGGGAGGAAATCGGAGCACCCGGAGGAAATCCACGCAGGCATGGGGAGAAAGTGCAAACTCCACACAGTCACCCAAGGCTAGGACTGAACCCGGGTCCTTGGTTCTGTGAGGTTGCAGTGCTAACCACTGTGCCACCGTGCCGCCAGTCCAGTTCAATTTTTGGTCGATGGTAACCCCCATGACATTGATACAATAAATCTCGGTTTAAGGTGACGCGAACGTTGTTTCACTTTAACGTTAGTCAGCTCACGGAACCTGCATTCCTGTTCAGTGTCGCAAGATTATTTTCAGTATTGTTCCATACAGCCTAATGTAAGGTGTTGTGGTGCCCATGTTGTGGCCTTTCCCACTCCCTGACCCACCCTCTGGCTGTTGACCCTCCAGCTTGTCGTTTCCCCTGCTCCTTCATCTTTTCTCTCGTCAAACTCCAAGCTCCTCCACTCTCCCATTCGACTCCTCCCGCTCCTGAATTTCCGCTGTGAGTGAGGGCTCTGGAGATAATTGGGAGGGGAAAGAAGAGCAGTTTTGACTTTCAGAACCTTGCCCCTGTAGTGAGTTAGAGAATCTGCTGAAGGGCATGAAGTACAATGTAAGTCCATAACTGAAAGGCCGAGAAATGGTATCAACACACAACTTCAGATGTGCAACTGCAGATTCCATTACCTAAAGGAAATCAACGAAACAGGTGGGTTTTTACCTGAGTTTATTTGTTTCATGGCACCATCACCCAGATGAGCTTTAATTGCCAGGTATTTTATTCATTACTTGAGATCCATGTCATAATTGATTTTAAATTCCACAAGTTGCCATGTTGGGATTTGAACCCAGAGCATCAGCCTGGGCCTCTTGGTTATTAGTTCAGTGACCTTGCCACGATGCACCTGATTTAGACACATTGGATGTGATCTACCGGCTGCGTCCCGCCGGATTCAGAGCAGGACACAGCTGGCAAATGCCGGGAGAGGCTCCCCCCCGGGTTTCCCGACGATCGATAGGCCTCCCGAGATCGAACCAGATCTCAATTGGCAGGACCTGGTCTTGCGCGGTTAAGTAGGTTTAAGAACCCACTTAACCATACCGACAATGGATCTAACCAGTTCCAGACATTATTCAGCCTCCCCAAGGAGACCCCAGCCAGGTGCTGAATAATAATCAGAATAATCTTTATTAGTGTCGCAAGTAGGCTTACATTAACACTTACATTAACTTTCACAGTGAAGTTACTGTGAAAATCCCCTCGTCGCCACATTCCGGCACCTGTTCGGGTACACAGAGGGAGAATTCAGAATGTCCAATTCATCTAACAAGCACTTCTTTTGGTACTTGTGGGAGGAAACCGGAGCACCTGGAAGAAACCCATGCAGACACGGGGAGCACACAGACAGTGACCCAAGCCAGGAATCAAAGCCGGGTCCCTGGTGCTGTGAAGCGACTGTGCTAACCACTGTGTGACTGCGCTAACCACTGTGCTACTGTGGACCAAGTGTAACGGCACCTGGGGGAGGGGGGAGGTGG
Source organism: Scyliorhinus torazame (assembly GCF_047496885.1). Classification (NCBI taxonomy): domain Eukaryota; kingdom Metazoa; phylum Chordata; class Chondrichthyes; order Carcharhiniformes; family Scyliorhinidae; genus Scyliorhinus; species Scyliorhinus torazame. The sequence continues at coordinate 46,000,263 of NC_092715.1, read as the reverse complement.
GCTTCCAGGCCGTTGGAGGTCCTGGGTGGTCAGGGACAGGTATTGGGAATTACCCTGGCTCTCCCTCTGACACCCAGACACCTTGGTGCTAGCAGACTGGCACCTTGTTACTACCACCCTGGCACTGCCAATATGCACAAGCAGTGCTGGGAGGCCTGCAGAAGCACTGCCAGTGTGCCAGGGTGGTATCGCCCAGGTGCCAAGGTGGCACAGCCAAGGGTAAGGGCCTGAGCGGGGCCATGCCCATAAAACAGGGTTGAGAGGGGTATGAAGGGTAGGGGTATGAAGGGGGGAGGGGGGCGAAAGGGGGCGTGGGAAGTCCTGAAAAGAGGGGGCCTTCAGCGACCCCATAACTAGGTGTCCTCGTTGGGGGGGGGGGGGGGGGTGACATTGCCTGTGGGTGGGATCTGGGAAATCTCAAGCTCAGTTCGAGATTCAGGCACTCTTTCAAAATGGTGGGCCGATCTCTGAGGCGCTGGTCTGGCAAGTGAGTTTAGTTCCCCAGCGTGTGTGGGCGAGCCTGGTGAGAAACCTCCCAGGACCCAAAAAGGTGACTAAGTGTGATTAGGTAGTGGTGCAGAACCTGCCAATAGAACCGGGGAGAAACTCCCAGCTAAATCCGCCTGAAATGACATTTAGAGACTTTTTTGTTAAATCGTGCCCAACAGGTAGAATTTAATGCCCTCCCTGTGGCAAATTTGGTGGCAGGGAAGGCATTTGATTAGGCAGGAAGGTGGCAGGTAGGGACTCCACTGACTTTCTGCCTTCACCTCAGCAGTGTGTACCATCTGTAAGATGCACTGCAGGAACTCATCTTAGGCAGCACCTTCCAAACCCATAACCACTACCATCTAGAAGGACAAAGGCAGTGGATACCTGGGAACTCCACCATCTGGAGGTTCACCCCCAAATCAGGTCACCTCCCAGTCACACCATCCTGTCTTGGAAAAATAACTGTTCCTTCACTGTTGCTGGGTCAAAATCGTGGACTTCCTTCACTAACAGCATCATGGATGTACCTACATAGCTCAGAGACTGCAGAGGGTCAAGAAGACATCTCACCACCAACCTTTGAAGGGTAACTAGGGATGGGCAATAAATACTGGCCTCGCCAGTGATCTCCACATCACGCAAATTAATTTTTTTAAAAATCGGTGACAGGAAAGCCTGCCCCAACGCCAACTGAGGCCCTTAAGTTGACAATCAATTCCCACTTAAAGGCCTCATGTCACCACTTCTGCGAGAAACTCAGTGGCGGATATGGGGCTCGCCATGTGTGGAGCATGATAAGCAAGCCCATGTGAGCTCCCAGGGGATGGGGCACCTTATTCAAAGGTCTCAGTGCATAATCGAGGGAGCTGACATTGGGTCGGCACCGCCCTGCTCTTCATGCTGACAACCCCCAAATCACTCACCTGTGGTCTGGGATCCAGCAATGATCCCAGGGTGCGTGTCATACCAGCAACACGCACTCCTGTCCTGTTGGCACTGTCATTCAATAGAGCTACCAGCCTCTAACTCATTGGCAGTTCCCGGAGGCGGGACTTCTACCATCCAGGGTTCTTAATCCTGGGGCAGGCCCACAGCTGTCCACTAATTGCCTGACTTCCAGTTAATTCAGTGGGTCCTCCCTGAAAGAGGCAAGGTGGGACTCTCACTGGCTCGCCAGCGAGACCCCCCATTTCCTCCATTAACTCCAGCCTATCTGTTTTTAATGATCAGCTTTTCGAGAGAATAGGCCATGTGTATGATTTAACCAATGCTCATTCATATGTAATAATAATGTTTATCAGTGTCACAAGTAGGCTTACATTAACAATGCAATGAAGTTACTGTGAAAATCCCCTAGATGCCACACTCCGGCCCCTGTTTGGGTACACTGGGGGATAATTCAGAATGTCCAATTCACCTAACAAGGATTGCGTCAATACTTACTGTGGAATCCAGGGAGGTCCTGAAGATAGGAAAGAAGCTACAAAATGAAAATACCATCTTTTGAAAAAAATTTACCAGAAAATTAATTCCGACATCAATTCCATCTCAACTTTCCATTGCAATAAACCAAGGGCAAAATTGGGATTGGGTTATTCGGATCACCTGCTTGACAACGAGCCCAATCCTTTCTCAATGTTTGGAAGCACTTTGAGTGCAAGATCAAACATCATGGTGTTGCTGGTAACATTCTGCTCAGAGTGAAATCAATTCGATTGCACCTCACTTCCTAATGGAATACATCGCTGCCAAAAATAAGCTGCTAAAAAAAACGACATTGATGAAAAAAATTGAAACAAATATTTAACTGGATCTACAAAAAACGGGTCAGCTTTGAAAAAAAAATGGAACATAGTGATGCACGATCAATTACAGTTAAAGACGAGGTAGTGACATAACTGAAGGCTTCAATAGACTAGAACTGTTCCCCAGCAGCTTAGGAACAGAATGAGGGCTGCTGGGACAGCACCAGTTCTTATACCTCGCCTGTCAGGGCGGAGCTACATACCAAATAGCCAATGGTAAACTCCTAGGTTTAACCAATGGTCTTCAGCCTCTCGGGTACTGCAATTCCTGATAATACCACATTCACCCCCTGTTAAAAAAGAGTCCGGTGGGGGTGGTGGCCAGTGGTTACAATTGCATCTAACATGGTATGATCAGATATGGAGATACCGTGATACCTCCTTACAGGGTTGTCGAGAATATTTACAAGCGTGGAAGATATATACATTCAGTGTTCATTTACAGTTACAGTTACAGTTACACTGAAGCAATCAGTCAGTCAGGTGGCCTGGTCGTCCTCCTGGATCGTCTGAGCTTTGGTTGTGATTCTGGTGGGGGTCCAGGCATCTGCGACTCCGGGAGCATGGCTTCGGCCTCCATGGCAGCTTCGTCACCCCTAGACGGCGCTGGTGGGGCAAACGGTTGACACGAGAGGGGGGCGCCTGTTGGGGGTGTCGGTGGGTGGGAGGGCCTAGGCAGGAGCGACGGGAGGACTGACCCTCCTGTGAGGTGCTGTGGAGGGGGGGATGGGGGGTGGTGGGGGTCATGGCTCGGGTGCGCGTGGGGTTCCGGCGGGCACCAGGTCCCGAAGGGAGACTGTATCTTGCAGGCCATCAGGGAACGCAACATAGGCGTACTGGGGGTTAGCGTGCAGCAGGTGGACCCTCTCGACCAACGGGTCCGACTTGTGCACCTACACGTGCTTCCGGAGCAGGATGGGTCCAGGTGTTGCTAGCCAGATTGGGAGTGAGGTCCCGGAGGAGGACTTCCTGGGGAAGACAAGGCGACGTTCATGAGGTGTCTGGTTGGTAGTTGTACAGAGCAGTGACCGGATGGCATGGAGGGCCTCCGGGAGGACTTCTTGCCAGCGGGAGACTGGGAGATTCCTGGATCGTAGGGCCAGTAGAACAGTCTTCCAGACTGTTCTGTTCTCCCTCTCTACCTGCCCATTTCCCCGGGGGTTGTAACTGGTCGTCCTGCTTGAGGCGATGCCCTCGCTGAGCAGGAATTGACGCAGTTCGTCGCTCATAAAGGAGGACCCCTTATCATTGTGTATGTACGCGGGGAAACCGAACAGTGTAAAGATATCCTGGAGGGCCTTGATGACGGTGGTTGCGGTCATGTCTGGGCAGGGGATGGCGAATGGGAACCGAGAGTACTCGTTAATCACATTCAGGAAGTACGTGTTGCGGTCGGTGGAGGGGAGGGGGCCTTTGAAGTCCATGTTGAGGCGTTCAAAGGGACGGGAAGCCTTTATCAGGTGCACCCTCTCTGGCCGGTAGAAGTGCGGTTTGCACTCCGCGCAGATTTGGCAGTCCCTGGTGGCTGTCCTGACCTCCTCGATGGAGTAGGGCAGGTTGCGGGTCTTAATGAAGTGGAAAAAAATGAGTGACCCCCGGGTGGCAGAGGTCCTCGTGGAGGGCTCGGAGGCGGTCCACTTGTGCGGTGGCACATGCGCATCAGGAGGCTCGTTTAGTTTCCCGGGACGATACAAGATCTCGTAGGTGGAGAGTTTGATCCTCCACCGCAAGATCTTGTCGTTTTTATCTTGCCCCGCTGTGCATTATTGAACATGAACGCCACCAACCGTTGGTCAGTGAGGAGAGTGAATCTCCTGCCGGCCAGGTAATGCCTCCAATGTCGCACAGCTTCTACTATGGCTTGTGCCTCTTTTTCGACCGGGGAATGGCGAATTTCGGAAGCATGGAGGGTATAGGAGAAGAAGGCCAGGGGTCTGCCCGCTTGGTTGAGGGTGGCGGCCAGAGCTACGTCGGACGCATCGCTCTCGACCTGGAAGGGGAGGGACCCGTCGATGGCGCGCATCGTGGCCTTTGCAATGTCTGCTTTGATGCGGCTGAAGGCCTGGCGTTCCTCCGTCGACAGGGGGAAGATTGTGCACTGGATTAGGGGTCGGGCTTTGTCTGCGTAGTTAGGGACCCACTGGGCGTAATAATTGAAAAACCCGAGGCAGCGCTTCAGGGCCTTGGGGCAGTGAGGGAGGGGGAACTCCATAAGGGGGCGCATGTGTTCAGGGTCGGGGCCTATAACTCCATTTCGCACTACGTAGCCTAGAATGGCTAGACGGTCGGTGTTAAATACGCATTTATCCGTATTATACATTAAGTTAAGGATTTTCGCGGTCTGGAGACGTTTTCGGAGGTTGGTGTCGTGGTCCTGCTGGTCATGGCCGCAGATGGTGACGTTATCAAGATACGGGAACGTTGCGCGTAGGCCGTACCGGTCAACCATTCGGTCCATCTCGCGTTGGAAGACCGACACCCCGTTAGTGACACCAAAGGGAACCCTTAAAAAATGATAGAACCACCTATCTGCTTCGAAGGCAGTGTATTTGCGGTCACTAGTACGGAGGGGTAGCTGATGGTAGGCGGACTTGAGATCCACCGTGGAGAAGACCTTATATTGCGCGATCCTGTTACCAGGTCGGATATGCGGGGGAGAGGGTACGCATCCAGCTGCGTAAACCTGTTGATGGTCTGACTGTAGTCAATGACCATCCTATGTTTCTCCCCGGTCTTTACCACCACAACGTGAGCTCTCCAGGGACTGTTGCTAGCTTCCATGACCCCTTCCCTCAGTAGCCTTTGGACCTCTGACCTGATGAAGGTCCGGTCCTGGGCACTGTACCGTCTGCTCCTGGTGGCGGCGGGTTTGCAATCCGGGGTGAAGTTCGCAAACAGGGAAGGTGGGTTTTCCTTAAGGGTCGCGAGGCCGCAGACAGTAAGGGGGGGTATAGGGCCGCCGAATTTGAAGGTCAGGCTTTGCAAGTTACATTGGAAGTTCAACCCCAGGAGTGTAGCCGCGCAGAGGTGCGGCAGGATATAAAGGCGGAACTTGTTGAATTTCCTGCCTTGGAAAGTGCGGTTTGCTAAGCAGGACCCCTTTATCTCCACCGAGTGTGACACGGAGGCCAGGGAGATTCTTTGGTTAACAGGTTGGGTAACAAGTGAACAGCGCCTTACCGTGTCGGGGTGTATAAAGCTTTCCGTGCTCCCAGAGCCGATCAGGCAGGACGTCTCATGGCCGTTGATGAAGACTGTCGTCGTTGCTGTTGCAAGTGTCCAAGGTTGATTTTGGTCCAGGGTCACCGAGGCCAGATGAAGTAGTTGCGGGTATTGATCAGGCAGCATGTAGTCGGCCGTGCTGGGAGCCTGGGGCCCATCCAAGATGGCGTCTCCCATGGGCCGCACATGGTGGTCGGGGATGGTCAAAATGGCGGCGGGGATGGACAAAATGGTGGCGCCCATCCGTCCAGCGTGGTGTCCGAAGGGCAAGATGGCCGTGCCCGTGGGTCGCACGTGGCCCTAGGATAGGGGGGGTGGCGGTGAGTGCTGGTCGCCTGGGGCCCGAAGGGAAGGTTGCCGCGGTGGTCAGGAGTCGCTGGAGACCGCGGCCACGGCTTGTGCCTGGCAGATCCCCACAAAATGGCTCTTCTTACCGCACCCTTTGCCGGTGGAGGTGCAGGCCGGGCAGCGCTGGCGGGGGTGCTTCGCCTGCCTGCAGAAGAAAGAGCGGGGCCCGATGGGGTTAGCAGGCCGTCACAGCGCAGGGCTGCGGGGACACGGGGAAGGTCTGTGGGGCTGCCGCTGTGGGATGCCACGCAGCCCAGGGGGCCGCCGCGTGGTCGGGCACATAGGTTTGCGCGTTTCTGGAGGCAACGTCCATGGACCCTGCCAGGGCCCGTGCCGTTCTGAGTCCCAGGGTGTCTTTTTCTAAGAGTCTTTGGCGGATCTCTGAGGAGCTCATACCTTCTATGAAGCATCCCGGATGAGGAGTTCCGTGTGCTCGCTCCCCGAAACTTGCGGGCAGCCACAGTTTCTGCCCAGCACCAGTAGCGCACGGTAGAACTCTGTAGCCATGTAAAATGGCTAACTCCCGATTAGAATGGCCAAACCCTGATTTAAAATAGCGAACGGAAGAGGCTGATGGGAAAATCAGCCAACAGGACTCAGACAGCTGCAGGTAAAACTGTGTATTCGCCTCTGGGGAAGCCAGACCAAATCGATACCTGCAGCCATCAACATAACAACACCCCAGCCACCTGCATATAAAGTAGCAATTCCGGGAACAATATGTTACAAATTAGTAACACAAAGCCGACCCAGACTTTTCGGCGCCAGCAGGAGCTTACACAAAGAGAGGTAAATGACCACCCCTCGATCAAGGAATCGCTCCAGCATTGTAGAATATCGATCCAAGTGATTGGGACCAAGTCCAATCACTTGGAACCAGGTACAAGGCCCGCCCCGAAAGGCGGGAAGCTCCTGGGGACGATAAGAATAGAGTCCAAGGTCAAATCGATCTCTTGCCCACTTGCCCTCTTCCCTTCGTCTCCTCTCCGCACCCTTGGAGACCCTTCTGCTAAAAACGTAAGTCTTACTCCAACGCTCACTACGAGATAGGCATTCCTGACTGTCAACCTGTACCAGCTTTGAATCCCGCAGGCTCAGAATCCATATGAAAGGCCATTTGTTTCCCTGACCTGGTGGGCTATTTCCAAAGTTAAGTATTGGCCTGTTAGTTGTAGGAAGTAGCTTAGAAGTAGAATTAATGTATAAGTATTGATTGCTGTATATAATAAATGTGCGTTGATTTAACTCTTACTAAGCGGTGTATTGGATTACTGACCATTTACTCGGACCTGAACCACGTGGCGGTATCAGAAAGATACCTGGCGACTCAAGAGCAAAGGTGACAGAATTAGAGCAAATAAACTAAGGCTAAAACGAGCAACAACTCCTCCAATGATTCCCCGGGGCTTTGCCGTATAGTTGCAAGCAGGTGACGTGTGTACACCTGATTTACAGGGCGGATATAATGTCCTTTTCACAGTTCGATCATTGAAGTCCTCCACCTCCTCGATGAGGGTGTAGATCCCAGGGCTTACGCTTGAGTGCGGGGGATGCAGTATCTGTTCTCCTGAGGGTGTGCCTCCGGCCGTCTCGAGGTAGCCTTTAAAGCACGCCAGCCAGTGCTTAAATATCGCCGCCGAGTTCTCTGCTTGGGGGCTGAGTTGTAGACACTCCGGCTTGATTCGGAGATCCAGCCTTTCAGCTTAAGTGTAGTCTATTAAATTGATGCACGATTAATTCCAATTAAAGACGAGGTAGTAACATAACTGAAGGCTTTAATAGACTAGAACTGTTCTCCAGCAGCTTTGGTACAGAATGAGGGCTGCTGGGACGGCACCGGTTCTTATACCCTGCCTGTTAGGGCGGAGCTACATATCAAACAGCCAATGGTAAACTCCTAGGTTTAACCAATGGTCTTCAGCCTCTCGGGTACTGCAATACCTGATAACACCACACATAGCACATGCCCTAATACTCCGCTGCCACAGAACACATAATTGCTTGTTTCAATGATTGAAAATCTTACCAATCCAGCCTTTAAGGGGGATGTTGCCTTTCCTATCATAGTTCATCCTCATATTGTTCACGCACCTGGCTTCAAAATGATTGAATATTGCTTGTTTAATGTCTCTGGCATTCTGTTCCATGAAGTTCAGAGTGCAGGATAATCTGTCATGTGGAAGGTCATCCACACAATGTACCTTGACTGCTGATTACGAGTCACACTTTCACAAACACCAATCCTTTCATAGTTAAATCAAAATGCATTTGCTTCAATATCTGGAAGAGTTTCACTGGTGTAAATGGCAGAAGAACACAGAACGAGTCAGACACAGAAAGCCATTTAATCTGCTCAGCTCAGCTGATTGAAATTCCTTTCTCTGATATGTTGTAATCCAGAGAGATAATTTTATCTCCTTTGCACCCACACAATCCAATGTTGTTTATTACTGCCTTAGAGGAGCTAAATGACTAATCATCTCTTTTTTAAGGAATTATTTTTATTTATTTATGGAATATCGGTGTCGCTAGTTAGGCCAGCATTATTTTCCCATCCCTAATTGCCCTTTAGTAGGTGGTAGTGAGATGCGTTCTTGAACCGCTGCTGTCCGTGTGGTGTAGATTAACCCACAGTGCTGTTAGGAAGGGAGTTCCAGGATTTAGACCCAGCAACAGCGAAGGAACGGAAATATATTTCCAAGTCAGAATGGTGTGTGGTTTGGAGGGGAACTTGTAAGTGGTGGTGTTTACATGTATCTGCTGACCTTGGTCTTCTGAGTGGTAGCAGTGGGGGTTTGGAAAGTGTTGTCAAAGTAGCCTCGGTGAGTTGCTGAAATGCATCTTGCATTTGCTGCACACAGCTGCCTCTACTGGTGATGGAGACAGTGGATGTTTAAGTTGGGGGATGGAATGACGATCAAAGGGCTGCTTTGTCCTGGATGCTAGAGTATTTCATTGTAGATGGTGGACAGGCTTTGGGGAGGGGAGTCAGGAGGTGAATCACTCTCTGTGGAACATCCAGCCAACTCGATTCTATATTCTCCTCCACCTGTTAGGAATAATTTCAAACGTACACTTTTCCAGCACCACCAAAGCTGGTTGGACAGGGCAGGGTGAAAACTCCGATCAATTCTCTCCTAAAATGATAAGTGGGTCCAATGTCCAATGTTCACCATGTGACACTGACTTCCATCATTAAACCACCCCCCCCTGCTAAAACAGGTCTTGGTTGACCTGCAGTATCTGTTGAAGTAGCAGTAGGAAGAGTTTTGGCTTTCATCAACTGAAACCATTTTGTCATTGCTATCACACTTTGACTTCTAAAGTCAAAATCAACCCCAATGCACGTCGGCACAATTGGGTCAAGTTTATTCAATCAGCACAACTTGACCCTGCATATTCAGACAGAAAGTACTGAACACTCTCTGCTTCCCCACACAAATGGGACATTTTGCTCGTCTTCAACAAAATGTTTCCTGAATGCCGCTTGTCTGCCCCCTCTGAGCCTGGTGTAAGTTTGCCTCCCAATTTTTGGTTTAAAGAGCTCAAACAAAATAGCTGTCAAATTTATTTCCTGGCTTTAAAAACAATTGTTTTGCCTTTCCCTCTTCCTGCAACGGATACTGTTGCTACTGTTGTTTTAAATTCCATTTGAGAGTATTTTCTGAATTTTTCTTTTCATTTCATTTCTCTCCTCGCTTTATATTTAAACTTTGACGATGATACAGATACTCCCTTGGAGTACAACTGTCAGCGCCATGTACTCCTTGGCCAAGTTGAGTGCAATTGCTCGGGTGTGAAACGTAAATCGGTAGTGCCCCCTCCTGGGTGAAGGACCACCTTCAGAAGAATATCGTACAAGGTCACTCGTCAGCCACACACCAGCACCACCGCACCACCCCCCCCCCCCCCCCCCCCCCCCCCCCCACACACACACCTCATAATGCTACACAGCCCGACTGTCTGACGTGATGCCCACTTTCCAAATTTGGACCACGCAGGGCCATGGAATGAATTTGCATACCACTCAACAAAGATCAAAGACTGAATTCCCCGCCGGCGGGTTTCTCCATTGCGCCGGCAGTGCACCCAAGCCCACGGGCTACCCGGCGGCGTGGGTGGCCACAATTGGAAATCCCATTGGTAGGTGGCGGGAATGGAGAATCCTTCTGCCAGCAAGGGGTGCGCCGCCCATGAAAGCGCTGCTGGTAGACGGGAGAAACCAGCCCCGAGCATTCGGCTGCGAGATTTAGAGGACGAGCAAGTTTTTTTACACAGAGGGTAGTGGGTGCCTGGAACTCGCTGCCGGAGGAGGCGGTGGAAGCAGGGACGATAGTGACGTTTAAGGGGCATCTTGACAAATACATGAATAGAATGGGAATAGAGGGATACGGACCCTGGAAGTGTAGAAGATTTTAGTTTCGACAGACAGCATGGTCGGCGCAGGTTTGGAGGGTCGAAGGGCCTGTTCCTGTGCTGTACTTTTCTTTGTTCTTTGTTTTGGATGAACCCTGCACCAATCCCATTTCAAGGACCAGTCAACAAGGTGCAGACCCACATAATCACAGAATTGTTACAGGCACATGAAGGCGGCCATTGGCCCATCCTGTCCGCACCAGCTCTTCAAATAAACAATTCACACACACATGTGCCATTTCCCCACCTTCAACCCGTAAGCCCGCACACCGCTTTCCTTTTCGGATACAATCCAATTTCCTCTTGAATACCTCGATTTTAACCTGCGTCCGCCCCGCACTCTCAGGCAGAGCATTACAGGACTCAACCGCACGCTGTGTGAAAAAGATTTTCCTCATGTCGCTTTTGTTTCCTTTGAAAATTACTTCAAATCTGTGTCTTCACATTCTCAATCCTTTCATCAGCAGGAACAGTTTCTCCCCTATCTACTCCATACCTCCATCAAATCACCAGCGGAGGTACCTGTACCTTACTTATACTTACAGGCTAAGTTTGTGGAGGTAGTGGGGCATGTGTGTGTGTGGTGTGTGTGTGTGTGTGTGTTGTTCGATTCTGAGAGCTGGTGTTCACGCTGCAGCAACTGTGAAGGTCCCTTTAAGTCCTGCACATCCAATTCCAATCCTGACTGCCACCCGCTGACGATCCTAAATTGGATGCTGATCCTGAAGGTGAGTTATTGATTAGCGCCTTCTGGAAAGTTCAACTGGAAGACCAATCCGCACTCCCAACCCAAAAATCACCCTGACATTTGTACAAAAATTAAGGGGACAAGGTTCTGTCCATTAGCTCTGTTCCTTCCTCCAGAAATATTGCCTGATCAGCTGGTAATTCCAGCATGTTCTGTTCTTATGGTAGATATTACATAAAAAACATTCATTTACGTTCAGTTGAAGTATTGTGTCCGGCTCTGGGCAGTGGCCTTTAGGAAGGCTGTGACGATGTTGGAGAGAAGTGATGATGAGGATAGTTCCAGGATGGAGGATTACAGTTACATGGATAGACAGGGAAAAACGTGGGGTTGTTCTCCTGAGAGTACAGAAGGCTTGTAGGAATGGGTTTGGTTGCCCCTTCTCTCCTGCCCAATCAACAATGAAAGAGGGGAGGGACGCCTGTGCTGTGTCTCCAGGCAGTAAAATGGCGACGAGCCTGCAAGCATCTCAACGTGTGTTCTCAATAAAGGTTACATTGATTTGCACCAAACTGCTTCAGCCTTAAGTTATTACAAGGCTCAAGGGGATCAGGGGGTTATGGGCAGAAGGCAGGAGAATGGGGATGAGAAAAATATCAGCCATGATTGAATGGCGGAGCAGACTCGAAGGGGCGAGTGGCGTAATTCTACTCCTATGGCTTATGGTCTAACTACGATGGAAATTATTACAATCACGAAGGGTTTAGACAGAGAAAATAAGAAAAATTGGTTCTAATGGATCAATAACCAGTGGATGCAGATTCGCAGTGATTGGTGAAAGAACCTGAGGCAACGCCAGAAAATGTTTCCCTCTCAGAGGTCACGAGGCTCTGGAACTCTCTCCCTCAAAAGGCAGTGGAGGAAGAATCTTTGAATATTTTTGAGGCACCATTGGATAAATTATTGATTAACATCGGGGTGAAAGGCTATCGGGGCTTGGCAAGGACATGGAGCTGAGGTGACAATCAGATCGCCCACGATGTTATTGATTGGAAGAATAGGCATGAGGGGCCGAGTGGCTCCTCCTGCTCCTAATTCGTATGTTCAGTTAAAAAATACCTTTATGCGATGAATCCTTATTTGAAATGCTTTGCTAGATACAGTGGTGGGTGCAGGTTACTTTAGCCTTCGAAATGGAGCTGCAGAAATACTTGAAGGGGAGAAAACTGCAGAGAGATGGGGAAAGAGCATGGGAGTGGGACTAATTGGGTTACTCTTGGAAAGGGCTGGCGCACTCAGTCATCCAAAAAGCCCTTCCCCGTACAGTACTCGTCTATGATTCTGAGTTTCGATGAAAGTCTAAATTATGTCCCGAGGTCCTAGTTTAAATTTTTGGAGTCTCCCAACAGGTCTGTAAATAAATACAGTTTGCGGAAATTCTCACCGGTGATTCATTCTGGCGCAGTGTTTTTTTAAACGAGAGCACAGCCCTGTGGAATCTCTAAATTGTGCTGGTTGCAATTTGCATTGAAAATTCTGCAAACATCTGCGGCAGTTGTGCTGATATTGGGGGGGGGGGGGGATTGCACCGAGAGGAATGCACAATCCAACGCTAAATTCCAGGTCCTCGATTTCTGTCTGTGAGGGTCGCAATCCTCATTCAGAAAACTCTTCAGTCATAGCCATTCCTCTGTGACGTCCCTACTCTGTGACTGATTGCAACAAAAAGTTTAATAATGAAGATCAGCATTGTGACTAAAGTAAAACTGAGATGTCTGGGTCCCATAGAAACCCGACAATGCAGGGCGCACAGCGGTTAGCACTGCAGCCTCACGGCGCTGAGGACCCAAGTTCGATCCCGACCCGGCTCACTGTCTGTGTGGAGTTTGCACATTCTCCTTGCGGCTGCGTGGATTCCACCCTACAATCCAAAAAGATGAGCAGGGTAGGTGGATTGCCACGCTAAATTTCCCCTTAATTGGAAAAAAAGAATTGGGTACTCTAAATTTAATGAAAGAAAACAAAACACTACAATGCAGAAGGAGGCCATTCAGCCCATCAGAGTCTGCACCGACCCTCTGAAAAAAACATTCAACCTTTGCCCAGAACCGCGCCCCCCCCCCCTCCCCCCCCCCCCCCCCCATCCCCGTAAACCCACACATTGATAGGCAGGTTGGTTCGATGTGGACTGCACTCGATGCAGGGAAGTTAGAAACAGACGTCTAACACAGAAGAAGATCCAACACTGTTTTATTCAACTAGATGAACTGCTGTATATATTCAGCTGTGGGTCAACACTATGCTGATCTGACTAGTGACCTTGTAGTAGCCTGACCAGACTTATTAGCTACCGCATGGTGTTTGTGCTTGCGAGCTCGTGGACTCTGACTGTCTCAGTAGCTGGGTCCCGAGAGAGCGGGAAACCTAGTGCCCTCTGGCTTTACAGTGGTAGTGTCCTGTCTGGTGATTGGCTGTGCTGTGTTGTATGCTTACTGGTTATCCTATGTGTCACTCACTGCCTGTCTGCATCTCATTATATACATGAGTGGATATTATGACATTTCCCCCTTTTTTTTCTTTTGAGTTAAATAAATACTGAGGTATGTATATATGCCTGACGATATACAAACGGTGATTGAATAAACGTATATACATGGGAAGGCGTCAATAGTGCAGATACACAGCAAACTAAGCAATATCTACAAGAGTTAAGTCGATGGATTCAGTCACATAAATTTACAAAAGTTAAGTCTACAAATTCAGTCTTTGTGGTGGGCGACGAATTCTTGTCGCGGATCAGGAGCCGCCTGCACGTGGAGAGGTCGGATCGCTGCCATTGCGGTGGTCGCGTGGGCCAGCAGGATCGCTGGCAGATCAGTGACCTCGTGGCAGGGTACGTCCGGAAGAAGCATGATAGCCGGCGGAGCATTACAGTCAGGTAGTGGGCGTGGAACTTTTCGCAATGCCCGTCTGTTGCGCCGTAGCAGGGAGCCATCAGCCATGCGAACAATGAAAGACCTCAGGGCAACTTGTTTGACAACAACAGCTGTGGCTGACCAACCACCCCCAGGCAACTGGGACGTGAACATGATCGGTTGGAGCCAGCTCAGGTAAATCCGTGGCATGAGCATCATATGTGGCCTTCTGTTGGACCCGGGACTGCTGCACTTTTGGTAGTACCGTGAGGTGGTCAAGGTCTGGAACATGGATGGCTGGAACTGTGGTCCTCAGAGTGAGATTCATGAGCATCTGCGCTGGAGACAACCCAGTGGACAGTGGGGTTGCCAGCATTGCCAGGTTGAGGTCGGAGCCTGAGTCTGCAGCTTTGCACAGCAACCGTTTGACAATATGGACCCCTGTCTCGGCCTTCCCGTTTGATTGCGGGTAATGGGGACTAGAGGTAACGTGATGGAAGTTGTAGGATTGTGCAAAATCAGACCATTCTTGGCTGTAAAAGCATGGACCGTTGTCGCTCATTACCGTGAGCGGTATCCCGTGCCTGGCGAACGTTTCTTTGCAGGCTTTGATGACCGCCTTCGACGTGAGGTCGGACAGTTTCACCACTTCTGGGTAACTGGAGAAGTAGTCGACCAGGAGTACGTAGTAACGCCCCTTGGCGTGAAAAAGTTCCACACCTACTTTGGACCACGGAGAGGTCACGATCTCGTGCTGTTGCAGTGTTTCCTTGGGTTGAGCCGGTTGAAACTTCTTCTGACAGGTGGGGCAGTTGAGGACCGTGTTGGCAATATCCTGGTTAATGCCCGGCCAGTAAACCGCCTCCCGAGCTCTGCGTCTGCATTTCTCGACTCCAAGGTGACCCTCATGGAGTTGACCCAGCACCAGAGCCTGCATGCTTTGAGGAATAACGATCCTGTCGAGTTTCAGAAGGATTCCCTCCACAACAGTCAGCTCGTCTTTAACATTAAAGAATTGGGGACATTGTCCCTTCTGCCAGCCATGGGTAAGGTGCTGCATCACACACTGCAGTAAAGGATCCTTGGCCATTTCCTCACGAATATGGACCACCCGTTCGTCAGAGGCTGGGAGGTTGGTGGCACACAATTGCACTTGCACTTCTGTGTGGCAGATGAAGTCACCTTGTTCACACAGTGTGGTGATGGACCGTGATAGGGCATTTGCAATGATCAGCTCTTTGCCTGGCGTGTAGACAAGTTCAAAGTCATAGCAGTGGAGTAGGAGAAGAATTCGCTGTAACCGAGGTGTCATGTCATTTAAATCCTTCTGGATTATGTGGACTAGAGTCCTGTGGTCCGTTTCCACCATGAATTTCGGCAGGCCGTAAACGTAGTCATGAAACTTGACTATTCCTGTCAGGAGACGCAGACACTCCTTTTCGATCTGGGCATACCGTTGCTCAGTGGGCGTCATGGCCCTGGAGGCATATGCCACTGGAGCCCAGGACGAGGAGTCATCTCGCTGGAGAAACACCGCCCCAATGCCATCCTGGCTGGCATCAGTTGATATTTTGGTTTCCTTGGTTGGGTCAAAGAACGTTAGAACTGGGGCTGTGGTGAGCTTTGCCTTCAGTTCACGCCATTCCGCTTCATGTGTGGGCAGCCACTGGAATTCCGTTGACTTCTTGACGAGATGGCGGAGGGCCGTGGTGTGGGATGCCATATTGGGAATGAATTTCCCGAGAAAGTTGACCATCCCGAGGAAGCGGAGGACCGCCTTCTTGTCCTCCGGGGTCTTCATGGCGTTGATCGCCAAGACCTTGGCGGCGTCTGGCCGCACACTCTGCAAGATGTGGTCACCTAGAAACTTTATATCAGATTGACCAAATGAGCACTTGGCCCTGTTGAGCTGGAGACCATGTTCATGAATTCGCTGGAAGACCTGCTTGAGGCGAGCGAAGTGTTCCTGGGGCGTTGTGGACCAGATGATCACGTCGTCCACATATACTCGTACCCCTTCGATGCCCTCCATCAACTGCTCCATGATGCGATGAAACACTTTGGAGGCAGATATGATACCGAAAGGCATCATAACAGTAGTGGCCGAACGGGGTGTTGAACGTGCACAGCTTGCGACTGGACGCGTCCAGCTTTATTTGCCAAAAACCCCGGGAGGCCTCCAGCTTAGTGAAGAATTTGGCATGATCCATCTCACTGGTTAACTCTTCATGCTTCGGGATCGGGTAGTGCTCCCGCATGATGTTGCGGTTTAGATCCTTGGGATCAATGCAAATGCGGAGCTCCCCTGATGGCTTCTTAATGCAGACCATGGAGCTGACCCAGTCTGTTGGCTCCGTGACCTTCGTGATGATGCCCTGGTCTTGGAGGTCCTGTAATTGCTTCTTCAGACGATCCTTGAGGGGCGCCGGCACCCGGCGTGGTGCATGGATTACAGGGGTGGCGTTCGGCTGGAGCATTATTTTGTATCGGTTTGGGCGCGTGCCCATTCCATCGAATACACTGTGGTACTGCGTGATAATGTCGTCTATGTCGGCTTGCAAATTTCCATCAGGCGAGGTCGTCGTCGGTGACAATAACATGGTGTGGACTCGCTGAACCAGGTTCAGGAGCTTGCAGGCGCGAGCAGCGAGCAAGGACACCCTGTCAGGCCTGACGATTTCAAATCGTAACGTTGCCTTGATCACCTTGTTGGATACCCCTAGTTGACACGAGTCACTGGCAGCTATGGCATTGCCATTGTAGTCAAGGAGCTGGCAGGCCGGTGGAAGAATGCTTGGTCGGGCCCGGATGGTGTCGAGATCAAATTGTGAGATGAGGTTCGCAGACGTGCTGGTGTCCAGTTTAAATCGGATGCGAGCCTTGTTAACTGTGAGGACAGCACACTACTCGTCGTCGGGATCCACACTGAGGATCGAGAGGCGTTGCGCAGGTGTGGTGGAGGCCAGCTCATGTGTGGTTATGATGCCCACCCGATATGGAGACTTGAGGCAGACAGCATCAGATTCCGTTGGGCTGTCGGGATCAGAATCTGGCATGCCTTGTGTATTGAGCGGACACTTCTGCGCCGCAGCTGGGATCGCTGGCGGTGGAGCGGATCTGCAGAGGGCTGCGTAGTGGCCAAGCTTGCCACACTGGAGACATCGGCGTTCTTTTGCCGGACATTGCCGCTTTAAGTGGGCGGAGCCACAAATCAGACACGTCATGACGCTGACGTCAGCGCGATCCGTGCGCCATCGCGCATGCGCAGTGCGGTCGGCCGACGTACGCACCTGCGCAGTCGGGTTTTTGATCTCGTCGTCCACTCAGTCGTGGCGCGCATGCACAGGGATCCGAGAAAAACGCGCAAAATGGCTACTCTCCTCGATGCTCAGGCCCTGCATATGTGCAATGGCCTGCACCCTTTCTGCCTTGTGGGAGGCCAGCTTTGCAGTTTCTGCCGCCCTGATGTGAGAGTAAAGATTCTTGTCATGCTCATGGACAACGCACATCTCGATAGCTACAGAGATGGTCAACTGTTTGATTTTAAGGAGCTGCTGCCACAGGGAGTTGGAGTGGACCCCGAAAACGATCTGATCCCGGATCATGGAATCAGCCGTCGAGTCATAGTTACATGACTGCGCTAGGATGCGGAGATGGGTCAAGAAGGACTGAAAAGGTTCATCCTTACCCTGAAGCCTCATTCACCTCAATGTCGTAGTGGCTGTCGAACTTCAGCAGGACTGTTTTGAATTTCGTTTTCATCATAGAATTTACAGTGCAGAAGGAGGCCATTCGGCCCATCGAGTCTGCACCGGCTCTTGGAAAGAGCACCCTACCCAAAGTCAACACCTCCACCCTATCCCCATAACCCAGTAACCACACCCAACACTAAGGGCAATTTTGGACACTAAGGGCAATTTATCATGGCCAATCCACCTAACCTGCACATCTTTGGACTGTGGGAGGAAACCGGAGCACCCGGAGGAAATCCACGCACACACGGGGAGGACGTGCAGACTCCGCACAGACAGTGACCCAAGCCGGAATCGAACCTGGGACCCTGGAGCTGTGAAGCAATTGTGCTATCCACAAGGCTACCGTGCTGCCCGTAGGCAAACATAAGCAAATTGTAGATATGGATGGCGTGGTCCCCCGCAGTGGAGAGAAATAGCGCGATCTTCCTGGCATCCGATGCTGCCTTGAGGTCGGAGGCCTCGATGTACAAGAGAAACTTTTGCTTGAAGATTTTCCAGTTGGCGCCGAGGTTGCCGGAGATGCGGAGTTGCGGAGGAGGCTGGATGTTTTCCATTTCGCTGGATAGCTGCTTGCTGGTCGATGCTGATTCACTCGAGGTAGGTCCATCAAGGTCAATATCACTCTGGTACCATGATGTGTTCGGCAGGTTGGTTCAACGTGGACTGCACTCGATGCAGGGAAGTTAGAAACACACGTCTAACACAAGAGAAGATCTAACACTGTTTTATTCAACTAGATGAACTGCTGTACATATTCAGCTGTGGGTCGACACTATACCGATCTGACTAGTGACCTTGTAGTAGCCTGACCAGACTTACTAGCTACCGCACGGTGTTTGTGCTTGCTAGTTCATGGACTCTCACTGTCTCAGTAGCTGGGTCCCGAGAGAGCGGGAAACCTAGTGCCCTCTGGCTTTATAGTGGTAGTGTCCTGTCTGGTGATTGGCTGTGCTGTGTTGTATGCTTACTGGATATCCTATGTGTCAATCACTGCCTGTCTGCATCTCATTATATACATGAGTGGATGTTATGACATTGATCACGGCAAATCCACCAAACCTGCACATCGAGAGGAAACGGGAACATTCGGAGGAAACCCACGCAGACACAGGGATAAAGTGCAAACGCCACAGGCAGTTACTCGAGGCCAGAATTTAACCTCGGACCCCATCGCTAACCACTGTGCCACCATGCTGCCTTAAATAATAAAAGTATCCTGGAAACATGCTTGAAATGTGAAATATTAGTGAAATATTAGTGCCAATTTTACTCTTTTTGAGTGAAAATAGTTGCTTGTTCCTTTTCCGAATTATTCTACTTTCCTCTGAAAAAGACAGTTGCGTTTGGTAAATGACGCCACAGGCACGCAGTCCTCTGGTACCTCATTCAAGTAGTTATTCTTTATGTGTTTTCAGCAACTGCTGACAATCCATTAAGCATGAGGGCATTGTCATGATATCCAGATCAGCATATCATGGTGCAATCACACACACACTGATGGACAGGCATTTGGACCAACCAGCACACACACAACATCGCAGCCAATCACTAGTGAGAGCACACGCACTATCAAAGGGGGAACACGAGAGTTCCCGCTCATTCTGGTAGGAGACAGCTTGGGACACAGAGCTTGCAGCGTGACACTCAGACATAGACCATGTGCTGAGTGCCTCACCAACATTAGTGATGGGCTAGGTCCATAGGTTAGATGGTAGCGAACGTACCCAAGTCTATAGTTAGTTGCATCTGTTAGTTAACACAATAAAATCAAGTTGTACCATCTACAGCCGTGTTGGCTCATTTGTGTATCAGGACACCCAACACGACATGATACCACGAGTGGACGCAGACCAGCAACTGTGAGACCTACCTGCACCATTTCAGCAATCCGCCATCCTGATCCATGGAAAGCATCAGCCCGCCGCAGTCGCTCCGAATAGCTGGCAATCTAGGTGTAAACTGGAAGTTGTTCAAACAGTGCTTCCGGCTATTCGTCGAGGCCACAGACAGGGAGAATGCATTGGACACCAGGAAGATAGCCCTTCTCCTCTCCACGGCAGGGCAACACGCCATCCACATCTTTAACTCCCTGGCATTCGCGGAAGGTGAGGACAGCACAAAATACAAAACGGTGCTGCTCGAGTCCGATGAACACTTCAGCGTGGAAGTAAATGAGAGCTTCGAACGGTACCTATTTCAGCAGCGCCTGCAGGGTAAGGACGAACTTTTTCAATCATACCTAACACACCTCCGCGTCCTTGCGCAGTCCTGCGGCTACGGGGCCACCTCCGACCCCAGGGTAAGGGATCAGATAGTTTTTGGGGTTGTGTCAGACACCCTACGCCAGCAGCTCCTTAAAGTGAAACAACTCACCCTGCCGACTGCAATCGAGACCTGTGTCCTCCATGAACAACTGATTTTGTGTCTGTCCTTCCCCTTCCACTTCCTTCCCACTGTGCCCACATTAAAATACTTTTTAGTGAGGCCATTAGGTGGGAACATTTGTCGATTTGTTGCCCCCTCTCCTCAGCTGGGCATCAAGCCCATCCCATCAAGGTTAGTAAGCTCAGCAGAGACCCGAGGACTGAGCCCAGTCACCACAGCTCAGTAGCAGATCGGAAGACGCTCTTATGAACCAAGGTGTCAAAGGAGCTACTGTTGTATGTTTGACAGATGCAGTCTTCAATGCCTGCACTGACGATGTATATTTTACTAACGTCTCTCTGAGTTTGTGCAGCATTACTAAATTCTGTGCCAAAGAAAAGTTACTTTGACACATTGTTAATTGCTTTTAACAAGACATTTTAAAGTGAATTTTTAAGAAAAAAAAGCAAACAAGAGACATTCCTTCAGTAACATTTCTCCCCTGACATTTTTACTGTTCATCTGCAATTCGTACCTCAATGTCATAGGCTCTTACCTGTGTTTCTTGGTGTGAGTTGTACTACTACAGAAGACAAAATTAATTGGTAGTAAATTGTAGAGTGAAACAGAACAGACTCTGTGAAGGCTGCTCCAACATTCCCTGCAAATGTGTCTCTTTTGAAGTTGCAGAGAATCGCAAGCTGTCAAACAGCTGGTTCACAGGGCAGCAGATGAAAGCCCAGAACTGTATGCAACTACAACAGACCTGACGACCCCAGCGTCCCAAACATTGACAGACAAACTGACAAAAAAAAAATCAAGAGTGTTTGTACTAAAAGTACCCTTCAGGCACCACCTGCCCACCTGTGACAGAGTCTGCAGATGGCACACTACACGTACAATCAACCCAGCAAGTCTTCCTGGATCCCGACGGACTGCCTTGGAGAAAGACTATGTGGAATTTGCACGTTCTCCTCTGGTCTGTGTGGATTTCCTTCAGGAGCTCCGGTTTCCTTCCACAGTCCAAAGGTGTGCAGGTTAGGGGGATTGGCCATGATAAATTGCCCTTTCGTGTCCAAAAGGGTAGATGGATTTACTGGGTTACGGGGACAGGGCGGGGGAGTGGGCCTGGGTGGGATGCTCTTTCGGAGGGTCGGTGCAGACCTGATGGGCCGAATGGCCTCCTTCTGCATTGTAGGGATTCTGTGATTTGAAGGATCTGCATCTGAAAATTCTTTGCAAAAACGTTTTAAAGAAAATCCCCAGATAGATCCGCCCTACCATGACCAGAGAATGATATAGGACAGAAGGAGGCCATTCGGCCTATCATACCAGTACCAGCCCTTTGAAAGAGCCGTTCAATCAGTCGCATATCCCCGCCTTTTTCCCCCGAGTCTGTAAAATCGTTTTTTTGCATATTTATTAATTTTGAAGGTTACTAATAAATATGCTTCAACAACCTGTTCAGGCAGCTTACAGTCATAATTCAAGATGAAGAAATAAATAGAAGGATATGTTGATACAGTGAGAAAAATAAAGTGTAAGTATGCTCATGAGGTGCAAATGGAATTACAGCTCAGAGCAGCGGAGTCCAATTTACACTTTCCAACTCAAGCTTCCTCATTTCACTCGCGGGATTATTTTCCATAACATACACTTCCTATATTCGACTCGTATTTTGAGCAGTCCAAAAGAGGGCCATCCCCTGGACTGACAAATGTACCGACATTATTTTTCTTTCATGGTCCTCTGTCTCAATAAATTCTTAGATGTAAGTAAGTCAGAGTAATCAGACCACAAGAATAAAGTCGGGTTATGAAAATGACCAGAGCTGGGGGACTAATTTCTGCAGGACTGGTAGCATCTGCCGAGAGAGAAGAGAACTAATGTTTTGGGTCTGAATGACTCTTTGTCAAAGCTGAGGGCAGTGGGGGAGGGAGGTGGGGGGGGGGGGGGGGGGGGGGGGGGAGAAGGACCAGCCCTCCAGTTGGCCCAGCAGGCCCATCAAAAGAGACCACCTCTCTGCCTGCCATCAGCTCGCACAGGGAGAACTGTGGAACTGGATGCTTGGCATGGAACACGCCAGGAGCAGGTTTTATCCCAGATTTAACAGCAGGATGATGAGGCCTGTAGTGAAGTTATGGAAGCTCATCAGCCCACACTGCTGGTAAAACAGCAGAGGTGGGCAGGCAGATGGGCAGCAAGCATGGTGCCCACACAATTTTACACGTCCACGACTTCAAACACAGCGGCAGGAGAGCATTAAACCCGATCCCATGTCTCACTCGATAAAGTTGTGAGGGTTGGTATGTCTGCTGCAGCTGGTTTCTTGCTGTTGGGAGCCCGCCTGTAATTTATTTGAAGGGGATGGAAACACTTGTTAATGCAGCTGACCTGTAAAAAGCCAACTTATTTACTACAAAGGGGCTGTGCAACAACACATGCTTTGTAGAAATAGAAAACAGAGATAGATTTAAAATTTCAAAAAATAACGAGCCTATTAATACAATTCAGGACGGCTCTCGATTCGTCAATCATGTTTTGCACAGTCTCCCAATGTCTGTGTGGGGCGCACCCCCACAATGCAAAAAGCTGTGCAGGGTAGATGAATTGGCCACGCATAAATTGCCCCTTAATTGGGAAAAAAAAGAATTGGGTACTCAAAATTTATTTTAAAAAAACAGATTCTTGAATCATGTCAATTTACTTCAGAGATCTATTGTCCTGAAATTCAATTCCCAGCACAAATTTATTACAAGCTCATCGGTACATTGAAAATATGTTTTCAGTAGATTTTTTTAACATCTTACCTATTAGGCGGTTGTAGGAGCCGGTAGTGGTTTTCTGTCACCAGATGATGATGTCAGGTGGTCCCATGTTCTGCCCTGAAACATAAAATGGGAGTAGAAATGTCAAAAGAATATTTCTTTATTCAAAATGTATGTTTTCGCTTTGAAAAGAGAGACATGTTCTCAAAGCTTCGAACCTTGCACCAATCAGGAAAAATGCAACATTGCCAAATTCCAAGTGATCACAGCTATTTATACCTCGGGGCAAATGGGTGCTGATTGGTCGGCAAGCCAGTATTGGGCATGGTTGATTTGCCTCGTTGCGCCCAACCCGGTGACGTGACGAGACGTCTCGCACGATTTGCAATGCTCAGAATGCACCGCGAGATCCAACAAGATCTCGTGAGACATTGTGAGGGCGCGATCAAAATTTATGGATGTAAGTGAGCAGTTAGGCTGCCAGGGTGGCACTGCGAAGCTGGCAGTGATAAGGTGCCCAGGTGCCTGGTTGTTCATGCCAGAGATTGGGTGTGGAGGTGCCCTTATGAAGTGGGGCTCAGGAGGGCTCGAGTATCCCAAGTAAATTGGGTCATTGGGTTGATCCAGAAGCCATGGTGGGGGGCAGGGGAGGGGGAGGGGGGG
Source organism: Scyliorhinus torazame (assembly GCF_047496885.1). Taxonomy (NCBI): domain Eukaryota; kingdom Metazoa; phylum Chordata; class Chondrichthyes; order Carcharhiniformes; family Scyliorhinidae; genus Scyliorhinus; species Scyliorhinus torazame. Next base: position 45,976,827 of record NC_092715.1, on the reverse strand, counting down.
GGGGGGGAGAGATTGGACAGCATTTAAAAATGTGCTCAGATCTCTTCCTGCACAGATGAGCTCAGCGCAAGAAACAAAGGTAAGTGCTGCCTTGGTGGGGCATTCCTCACCGAGGCCAAAAGCAAAACAAAGTCCCGTTTTACAGCAGGGTCATTCTCAGCGCCAAACACCCTGCAATTCGTGCCCAAAACGGTACTCTGTTCTTCCCCATTAAATCGTGCCTATTGCTTTGTCAAGACACTGCCATGGAGATGGGGCGAGGCAGTGCCTGGTGTTAGTAGCCATCCTATGCTTTGATTGTAAGAATTTAGGGCAGCACGGTGGCACGGTGGTTAGCACTGCTGCCTCACAGCACCAAGGTCCCAGATTCGATCCCGGCTCTGGGTCACTGTCAGTGTGGAGTTTGCACATTCTCCCCGTTTTTCCCCCACAACTCAATGATATGCAGGGTAGGTGGAATGGCCACGCCAAATTGCCCCTTAATTGGAAAAAAATGAATTGGTACACTAAATTTGCCAAACATTTAAAACGCGTCAAACAAATTCTCCTCAGGCAGGAGCAGAGGAAACTCACAAATATTAATAACTGACGGAAAGTAGGCAGCGGACAGTCTCTTCACTGAACGCAGCAGTTAATTGCTGCAACTATCCAAAAAGTGACGGCGTTCATCTTGAAACTTAATTCTACAGTGCAAATGGAATGATCAAAGTGAACTTTTACTGGAACACAGGTGCTTGTGGAAAACCTGAAAGTGAATAATACATTTTTAGCCAAAGTAATTGTTTGTCCGCTCCTGAAAACATTCTTGCAACCAGTCAATCAAGGGTTTCCTCCATTAGTTAATTAGATGTGCCTTTGTTTGATCTCTGTGAGATTTTGAGTGGTAAAATGCTACTTGTGCGTGATGGAAGTGGTGAGACGCTCGCTACAGGGTGTCTGGTAACCAAGAAAACAGGATAAACAACATTGTAACAATCAGATTGAAGGACAGTGAAATGAAGAGTTCAAGGTCTGAGCAACAAAAAGAATGCTGGACTGGGACAACTTTGGACTGGGTGAAATCAGTGCTAAATCTGGTGCAGAAAGAGAAAAGAGAGGGAAAGGAAAATTAGAATAGGTGTGATAAAAAAGGACACAGAAAGAAAATATTTGGGTTTTTTTTAAGTAAGAAAAACAATCTTGAGCAACATTTAAAACCTGAAGGAATACGACTCCATTCTTCTAATCGTTCATTTCCAGGGCCAGAGGGATTGATTGACAGTAATACTTATCACATGATTAAAAGATTACTTAGCCTGAAATGGACACAGTGACAGCTTATATTAATATAGGGCCGATAACATAATAAAACACAGCAAGAGCAATTTAAAACTAATTGTAACACCGAACCTCAAAAGGGCTATATAATGACTCAGGCCAGGCCTTTGAGATTGGCCAATTAGAATACGAGTTCCCTGATTAGTGGCCCATTCAGGGAACCCCTTTCTGGGTATATAACAGGGAGTGTCAAATCCTCTGCACTCCCGGTGTAGACAGCAGACTGAATGGTCATGGTTATTCAGCTGTTGAGTTTATAAATAAAAGGAATTCGGGTGATGGGACTTCTGCCTCCGTGGACTTATCACAGTGGCGACGAGGAAAACGGAACAACCCGAAGAAACCTGCTCATTAGCAGCCGCCGCATATTGAGGCACTGACAGGCAAAATGCCTTTATTTGGAAAGTTGAACTCTTTTGACCCTGCAGTGGAAGACTGGGCCCAATATGTAGAGCGGATGAAGTACTTCTTTCGAGCAAACAATATAATTCTGGATGTAAAGCAACGGGTCATTCAACTGACCGGGTGTGGGCCAGCAGCCTTTGCCATTATGCACAGTCTCACTTTTCCGGAGCACAGGACATGAAAACGTTCCAGGAATTGACGGATTTAGTAAAAGAGTACCATGATCCTAAACCACCTCTGATCCTGCGAAGGTACCGGTTTTACTCAGCATTCCGAGACACTGGGGAGTCGGTTACAAACTTTTGAACAAAATGAAGGCGATTAGCAGAGGCTTGCGAATTTGGCCTGACACTAAATGAGATGCTCTGAGACCGTTTGGTATGTGGAATAAATAATTTAGCAATACAGAAACGTCTGTTAGCAGAGGTGGAGCTGGGTTGCAAACAAACATTGCAGCTGGCTTTGTCCTGAGAAAAAGCGGCAAGCGGAGCGCATGAGTTACAGGGTACTCCGATGGAGGTAGACGCCCATACCAGTGAAACTGAGTTAAGGGACGACCGCTGGAGGATAGGCAACTGCATAGCCTCCCTCAGGAATGACTCTGATACTAAGATAACCAGGCCCACTCGCAGAACCATTCCCAAGCAAGGGAAAATTAGGACCAGACAGCCGGCAGGGTTTTTGCCTGGCAAAATATTGTAGTTGTTGCCAGAGATCGGAGCCAGAAAGGAGAAATGGAAGCCCCAAACCAAAATCTTGGAGAAGGTCACATAGGCCGGGGTACAGGAGAATGTATACCCTAGAAGCCCCACATACCTCCGACGAGGAATAACTAAATTGTGTAACGATGGTGAAATCAAAACCCATTAAATTATCCATAAGATTGAATGGACATCCCACACTGATGGAAGTCGACACTGGAGCAGCCGTAGAAGTGATATGGGAAACAGTATTCAATAAAATTCGCACTGGACTCCAACCCTCATTCCTAACCAGGACCTCGGCAAAACTGAGGATATCCACAGAGTGTTGGGCATAACACATGTAACTGTGGCTTATGGAGAGCAACTGGTTAGGCTGGCTTTAATGGTAGTGAAAGGTGTGGGGCCAAGCTTATTGGGACGAAACTGGCTAAAAGAGATCCAGCTGGATTGGGTAAACATTTCCCAGCTGGAAAATGGCCGCCTGAGCGAACTCCTGTGCAAATACCCAGAGGTTTTCCGAGAAGTGCTTGGAACAATAAAGGGAGCAAAGGCGACATTGCATGTAGATCCAGAGGCAGTCCCAAAATTCTACAAGGCCGACCAGTAGCCTTCGCGTTAAGGCAGAAAGTCAATATGGAAATAAAACGTTTAGAGCGTGAGGGAATAATAAAACCGGTCCAGTTTGCAGAGTGGGCAGCACCTGTGGTGCCTATCCTTACGCCGGACGGCTCGGTCCGCCTTTGTGAGATTTCAAACAAACGATTAATCACTACTCACAACTGGACAAATACCCAATTCCCCGGATTGAGGATTTGTATGCAAAACTGGCTGGAGGACCCCTATTCTCAAAGCTGGATATGAGCCACGCATATCTACAGCTGAAGCTGGACGAAGGGTCCCAAAAATTCTCAACGATAAACACCCTGACGGGCATTTTTCAATATACAAGATTACCCTTCAGGGTATCGTCAGCTTGTGCGATATTCCAGAGGACAATGGAGAATATCTTGCAAGGGCTACTGTAAGTCGCCATTTACCTGGACGACGTCCTCATTACAGGAAAAACAAAGGCAGAACATCTGCAAAACCTGGAGCAAGTCCTTAGGAGGTTTTCAGCAACAGGCGTGCGCCACAAGAGAGAGAAATGTGTTTTCCTCACACCTCAAGTAACCTATCTGGGGTACAAGGTTGACAAATCAGGGCTACACCCTTTGGAGGATCGGGTGAGGACAATTAAAGATGCCCCGGCCCCCACCACAATCCAGGAGTTAAGGTCTTTTTTAGGACTGGTGATATATTATGGAATATTCATACAGAGCTTCCATCTTGGACCTCCTACACCAATTACTAAAAAAGGGGGCAAGCCTGGGAGTGGTCCGCCCGCCAAGACAGGGCTTTCAAGAAGGTAAAAGAACAGCTTTCCTCAGAACGTCTTGGCACACTACGACCCCAGGAAAGAGTTGGTGCTCAGGGGCGACGTGTCTCCATATGGCGTTGGTGCAGCTTTGGCACACAGAGGGCAAAACGGACAGGAACGACCTGTAGCGTTTGCTTCCAGGTCGCTGGCAGCAGCAGAACGAAAGTACGCCCAAATTGAAAAGTAAGGCCTGGCCGTGATCTTCGCGGTGAAGAAATTTCACTAGTACGGGCAGAAATTCACTATAATTACTGATGTTATGGGCCAGGGTTTAGAGAACCCCGAAGTGTATCATGGAGTTCACCTGACCCAAAATAGAGGAAATGATAATGAAGTTACATTTCCTGGACACCATTTCCAGTGGCTGCACAACACATTCATTTATGGACCCAAAGGGACCCGGTTTTATCAAAATTAAAACACATAGAACATAGAACAATACATGGTGCTAACTGGGGCGATGGAAGTCCGGTCCAGGCGGAATTCCACCCTTGCTGGAGCAGAAGAGAGCAGATCGATGTGAAAGACGGGATCCTGCTATGGGGGGCTCAATTAATAGTTCCAAGTCAAGGCCGTCAAGCCAAACTGGCTGAATGACATCATGGGCACCCTGGAGTCTCAAATATGAAGATGCTAGAATCTATGTCTGGCGGGCAAGCCCGGACACCGACATAGTGGCATTGGTAGGTTGGTGCCAAGAATGCCAACAAGGGCAGAAGGCCCCCGCTGCACCCATGGGAATGGCCAGGTAGACCATGGTTGTGACTTATGTCGATTTTGCAGGCCCATTCCTGGGTTCAATGTTTTTTATAACAGTAGACGCCCATTCCAAATGGCTGGACGCCTATAAAATGAACTCTGCAAATTCGCACCTCTTTGGCAACGTTAGTTTCGGATAATGGATCGGTTTTGAACAGCCAGGACTTCTCAAAATTTATGAAGTCGAATGGCATTCGGCACATAAGGACGACACCATACCATCCAGCATCGAATGGTTTGGCGGAGAGAAACGTCAAGACTTTAAAAGTCGGGTTGAAGAAACAGTCAGCAGCATCATTGGACACCAAACTGTTGCGCTGGCTATTTGACTACAGAACAACTCCACACGCCACAACAGGAATAGCACCAGCAGACTTTAGGTCGCTAAGAATCAAGGGATACATGGAATGGATGGGGAAGTGGAGTTGAAGCCCAAGGCCAGCCACGATGATGCGGATTGGTGGAGCAGGATCGGTGGACTATTTGGCCTACTCCTGCTCCTATATCTTGTACTCTTGTGGAGGAGAGGTCAAGGAGATGGGGAGAGGGCTTTCATACCTCACCAGTGCCTGACTGAAATAATGCATATATATAAAGTCTGAGGACTATGACTACGTTCGAGGCTCCGCGAGGGCTAGAATGTTTCATGGAGATGGCTGGATGTTTCCTTGCAAAACCCCTTTATGCACAGCTCATCAGAAATCATCTCACTGTAAACACTCTGGAGTGGGTAATCGTCCCTGCTCGTCAACCCTTGGCACAGTTCTCCCCTCGACTCTGTTACTGTTGCCTGCTGCAGCTTTCTCTGCTGTACCGTAACAGTCAGATGTCCAGTGGAAACAGCATCTTAACTTGTTTCACAAATCTTCCTCTCAAGCCACTTTGAGCTCTTCCAGCTGAGAACAGCCAGCCAGGGTAGATGATAGCTGCTACCAGTATGACACCCGCCCGAGCCGTAGGATTGTCACTATATCCCAGGCCAGAGATGAAACATGATGGCAGGAGGTGGGAAGCAAGGTGTGGGTTGTGTGATTATAACCAACCCACACCCCCCCCCCCCACTTCCCGCCACCACCCGTTCACTCTGGGAGCCCACAAGAAACCCTGCATGAATTTGTTTGATGTGCTCCATTCAGGGGAAGCCCGCTGGCCACGTTAATTAATGGTCCACTTAATTGGCCTTAATAGGCCTTCCCGCTGTGGATTTGACAGTGGGGCCCCCTCCCACATGATTAAATGACCGCCGTGACCAAACCCAAGCAGGGCACCAGATTCCGCCCATGGAGGCCGTGACACCAAACCTCTGTGACAGCTTCACATGGAATTTCCGCCGACTGAAGAATTTTGATCAAAGATCACGCCCTGAAACAGAAACTCTGTTTCTCTCTCCACAGGTGCTGTCAGGTCTGCTGACCATTTCCAGCATTTTCTAGTTTTTATTTCTGATTTCCAGCACCCGCAGACGTTTGCTGAAGAACTTCCTCTGACCGAATCCAGGCCTAATTCAATGTGCACAAACTGTAAAAGAAGGCTGAGATGAGTTCCTTCAGCCCCTCAGAGCTGCTTTAACTTCCTGTCATGTGTGAACTTTGCGTCCCTCAACGTATTTGAATGAGGAGCCAGATAGTGAGATGCCAAAACTGTCACAGAACTGTCGATTGAGGATCGCATTGCAGGCAGCATTTCTGCATTTAACTGCGCATCTGCACTAAACTGGTGGTGGCATTTTCACGTAAAGAACTGAGTTCTGTTTCCCCTTACTTTTATTTTGATAGCAATTGCTGGTCAAAAATCTGGCATAATGCCCATTCAGTAAGGTAAGAAATATGAAAAATATCTTGGTGTGCTGAGGGTGTATCTACACTTGCATATTTGGCATTACCTGAAGAAAATTGTTTCCTTGTGACCCTGATGGTGAGAGGAAACTCACTATTTCAATGACATAGGGATGTAGGAAATAGAAGGAGTAGGCCGTTCAGCCCCTCGAGCCTGCTCCATCCTTCCCGTACCAGCCTCCCTGAACAGGCGCCGGAATGTGGCGACTAGGGGCGTTTCACAGTAACTTCATTGAAGCCTACTTGTGACAATAAGCGATTTTCATTTCATTTTCATTTTCATATCATGGTTGATTTTCTATCTCTATGCTATCGTTTTACTATCTAGAAACCCATCAATCTCTGTCTTGAGCATACTCCATGTCTGAACCTCCACAGGCCCATAGGATAGAGAATTCCAAAGATTTACTACCCCCTGAGTGAAGAAATTTGTCCTCCCCTCAGTGATAAATGGCCCACCCTTTATTCTGAGACTGTATCCCCTGGTTCTAACAACCCCCTGCCTCCTACCTCCCCTCCCAGCCTTGGGTCACTGTCTGTGCGGAGTCTGCACGTTCTCCCCATGTCTGTGTGGTTTTCTCCGGGTGCTCCGGTTTCCTCCCACAATCCAAACATGTGCAGGTTTGGTGGATTTCAGTCAGTCATATCAGCTAATTCATGGACAGATGATCACTTACTCCGTCAAAAGTGCAGTGAATAAGTATACCTGTTCCAGGAAGATTATGCACAGTGGAAACAAACGATAAAAGCTGAAGGCACTGGATGAAGAGCTAATGGCTCCTTTTGAATACATTGAGCATGCACGGGGTGTTAATCCTAATTAAGTTTTAAACTGCACAGATTGATAATGAGCTCTTAAAATATTAGACAGGCATTTCACAGTCAGGGTATTATGACAATTGCAGAGACTATTAATGCTTATGTCCTTGTTGGCCTTGAGTATAATTGCTAAAGGGCACACCAGATGAAGTCTAATAGTCTATGGGCGATCCAATGGTCACGCTGCACCTGAAAAACAGTTCGCCGCAGCGCTGCGTAGCTGATAAAAGGTGGGAGAACTCGCTCCCGGGATCTACTCGGCTCGCAACGCTTTGAGAGATCCACTGCGAACGCCAGGAAACACTCGGCTAAACATGCTCGCAATGGGACCTTGTTCCCAATTAGTTGAATTGAGCCCTAAGAAAGTGGAAGGATCAATCTACAATGTCGCTGAGTTATTCAGAGAAGTCAAGTTTTGCATGAATGCATTATAAAGAAACCCGGAGTCATTTCAGGAACTATAAGACCATAATTTGCAGGAGCAGAAGTAGGCCATTGGGCCTATCGAGTCTGCTCTGTAATTGAATGAGATCATGACAGAGCTGATATAATCTTCAACTCCATGTTCCCACCTTATCCCCTGTTATAATCTGCCTGCTTACCACTGGCTGGGGACTAATGGCAATCCCACAATCCTCGGAGTATGAGTTTCCCCAATGAGGGGGGAGGGGGGGGGGGAGGGGTTGTGGGCAGAGAAATCATTAGCAGATTTCATGCATAAATAGAGCTGGCCAGTTTGGAACCAGCTAGAGAGGAGTGAGCAGCAAGCGAGTTACTACTGCTGTTATATATGTGTAAATAAATGTTATTTCTTTCTATCATACAACTCGTGCTCAATTCTTCGTGGCCCTCACAAAATCCCCATAACACTTAATTCCCTTCTTGATTAAAAATCTATCTACCTCAGCCTTGAACATACTTAACAACCCAGCCTCTTCAGCCCTCCGCAGTAAAGAATTCCACAGATTCACTCCGTTCTGAGAGAAGAAATTCCTCCTCATCTCTGTCTTAAATGGGAGACCCCTTACTCTGAGATTATGCCCTCTGGTCCTAAACCAGCCACAACCTCTCAGCTCCTGCTCGGTCAAATCCCCGAGAATCCTATGCATCTCTATAAGGTCGCATCTCATTCTTCCAAACCCCAAAGAGTACAGGCCCAATCTACTCAATCTCTCTTGACAAGAAAATCCCTCCATGCCTGGGATCAACCTACTGTACCATATCTACTTAGATAAGGGAACCAGTGCTTATCGCAGCTATGTTTGCTATTTATTTACCAGGAGGCCCATTTGCAAATTCCGCTCGGCAACTAGAGTCCAATTAGCATAATTTCTAAAGGTTTTCTCCACTTGGCCCAAGCACAATTTGAGTTCAGACTGTGAGTGTCCAGATTTTCTCATCCTGCCCGCTGTTTTACATCTTCCGAACATTTCCAGAATTGAATTCACACATAATAATAATCTTTTTATTGTTATAAGTAGGCTTACATTAACACTGCAATGAAGTTACTGTGAAAAGCCCCTAGTCTCCACATTCCGGCGCTTGTTCGGGTACACAGAGTTGAAGGATAGTGAAATCAATCGAGTCTCAAAATTACTGTTGGTGACTTTAACTGTTAATGTTGGCAAAACCTTGTTTACATAAGCTTCCTCTTTCTGCATTTTTATTAACATCATTAAATCATGGGCCAGTGTCACCATTAAACTCGGAAACTATGGAATGTTGTAACAACCCATTGAGTGTGCACCCACTCATTTCACAAACAGTAAATTTTCTGCTTTGATGTTGCCGCTCTGCTGTTGACAGTGCTTCATCCATGCTTAACTTTGTAGGAAGCAAAATAAACCAATTTAGTTCGGGTCCATGAGTGAGGATGAAGGGGACTTTTTCAGGATGGCAGCCGGTGACTTGTGGTGTGCCTCAGGGGTCGGTGCTGGGACCACAACTTCTCACAATATACATTAACGATTTGGAAAAAAGAACTGAAGGTACTGTTGCTGAGTTTGCTGATGATACAAAAATCTGTAGAGAGACAGGTATAATTGAGGAAGCAGGGGGGCAGCAGAAGGACTTGGACGGCTAGGAGAGTGGGCAAAGAAGTGGCAGATGGAATACAATGTGGAAAAATGTGAGCTATGCACTTTGGAAGGAGGAATATAGGCATAGGCTATTTTCTAAATGGGGAACTGCTTAGGAAATCAGAAGCACAAAGGGACGTGGGAGTCCTTGTTCACGATTCTCTTCAGGTTAACGTGCAGGTTCAGTCGGCAGTTAAGAAGGCAACTGCAATGTTAGCATTCATGTCGAGAGGGCTAGAATACAAGACCAGGTATGTACTTCTGAGGCTGTATAAGGCTCTGATCAGACCCCATTTGGACTATTGAGAGCAGTTTTGGGCCCCGTATCTAAGGAAAGATGTGCTGGCCTTGGAAAGATTCCAGAGGAGGTTCACAAGAATGATCCCTGGAATGAACAGCATGTCGTTTGAGGAATGGTTGAGGACTCTGAGTCTGTACGCGTTGGAGTTTAGAAGGATAAGGGGGGATCTTATTAAAACTTACAGGATATTGCGAGGCCTGGGTTGGTTGGACGTGGAGAGGATGTTTCTACGAGCAGGAAAAACTAGAACCAGAGGGCACAATGTCAGACGATCCTTTAATACAGAGATGAGGAGGAATTTCTTCAGCCAGAGGGTGGTGAATCTGTGGAACACGTTGCTGCAAAAGGCTTTGGAGGCCAAATCACTGAGTGTCTTTAAGACAGATATAGATAGGTTCTTGATTCATAAGGGTATCAGGGGTTATGGGGAGAAGGCAGGAAAATGGGGATGAGAAAAATATCAGCCATGATTGAATGGCGGAGCAGACTCGACGGGCCGAGTGGCCTAGTTATTCTCTTATGTCTTATGGTCTTATGGAATCAAAGAGGTTTTTAGGCCATTCAGTCCATTGGAACTGTATGGGTGGACCACTGGAATGAGCCTCAAACTACCCACCTTTATGTGACAATCTAAAGTTAATCCTCTTGTCCAGCTCACTCTTGATAGGGCATGACCGGGATTCTCTGATCCCCGCTGGGAGAATCGCCGTGGGGGGGGGGCGCAAGAATCGTGCTCCGACGCCGGCCCGCCGATTCTCGAGATTCTCCGCGCCAAGTGCCCGCCAACTACGGTTCTATACAGTTACAACATGACGTTCCAATTTTTAAAGTCAATGCCCCGGCCGATGAAGGCAATCTGCCTTCTTGACTGCCTTATCCACCTGCGTTGCCACTGTGATCTGTGCACCTGTACACTCAAATCCCTCTGGTTTCTCCCAATTACTGTATATTTCCCACCTCTATTAGACCTTCCAAAATGCATCAGCTCACATTTGTCTGGATTAAACTCCATCTGCCATCTCTCCACCCAGGTCTCGAACCGATCTATATCGTGCTGTATCCTCTGACAGTCCCCATCGCTACCTGCAATTCCACCAGCCTTTGTATTGTCCGCAAACTTACTAATCAACCCAGTTACATTTTCCTCTATATCATTGAGATTTACCACAAAGTCAATAAGGTAAATCTGAAGTCGCTGTTTTTTGTGTCAGAAACATGGCAATTCAATACAATAAATTAACGCGGTTAACAATGTATAAGACTGTTCATAAATTTGGATAATGCCAATAAAAAGATTTGAAAAAAAGAAACATGGCAATGAAATTCCACACAGCAAGAACCCAGAAATGCTGGGCGGGATTCTCCGACCCCCCCCCCCCCGCAACAGGGTCGGAGAATTCCCGGGGGTGGCGCAAATCCGCCCCGACGCGGCTGCCGTATTCTCTGCCGCCGTTTTTCGGGCGGGGGCGGGATTCCTGCCATGCTGGTTGTGGGCCATTGGCAGTGGCCCCCCCCCGGCGATTCTCCGGGCGCCAATGGGCCGAGCGGTCATCCATCTTTGGGCAGTCCCGCCGGCGTGGGTTATATATGGTCCCACACGGTTGGACCTGGCAGGTAAGTCAGCGGGGCGGTCCTCGGGGAGAGCGTGGGGGAATCCGCCCATGGTAGCCTGGCCCGCAACCCCCCCACGGTGCCCTGGCCCGTGATTGGGTCCCACCGATCTGCGGGTGGTCTTGTTCTGTGGGGGCACTTCTTCCTTCCACGCTGGTCCCTGTAGGGCTCCGCCATGGCCGGTGCGGAGAAGAGAACCCCCCGCGCATGCGCGGAATCACGGTGGCCGTTCCGCGCATGCGCGAACTGACACCGTCCCTTCGGCGCCAGCTGGAGCGGTGCTAACCCCCCCCCCCCGCGTCCACCTAGCCCCCGAGACAGGTAAGAATTCCTCACCTTGGGGGCCCGTTGACGCCGGAGACGTTGGTGCCGGTTTTCCCGCCGGCGTGGGGACTTAGTCCCAGAAAAGGAGAATCCCAGCCAATGTTCATGCCAAGTAATCGGTTTCATTGATGCTGGTTGAGGGGTGAATAGTGGCCAGGACACTGGGAGATCTCACCTTCTTTTCTTGGAAATAATGTCAGGGGACCTTTTACACCCAACTGGGTAGACAGACCGAGTTGCAGTTTCATTCAAGAGATGGCCCCTCTGATGGTGCAGCATTCCCTCATCGGGCACCGGAGGGTCACCCGGATTATGTGGCCAAATGTGTGGAGTAGAACTTGAACCACCAACCTTCTGATTGAAAGGTGAGAGGGCTCACACTAAACCACAGCAAAATACCTCATCTGACTCATGGCTCTGTGTTGAATAACGTAAATGGGTGGGATGGGCGGCACGGTGGCACAGTGTTTAGCGTTGCTGCCTCATAGCTCCAGGGACACAGGTTCAATTCCAGCCTCGGCTAACTGTCTGTGTGGAGTTTGCACTTTCTCCCCGTGAGTGCGTGGGTTTCCTCAGGGCGCTCAGGGACCTCCCACAGTCCAAAGATGTGCAGGTTTGGTGGATTGACCATTCTAAATTGCCCCTTAGTGTCCAATAAAAAGGTTAGGTGGGGTTTCTGGGTCACGGGGATAGAGTGGAGGCATGGGTTTAAGCTGAAGTGGGGCGCTCATTCCAAGGTCCAGTGAAGACTCGATGGGCCAAATGGCCTTCGTCAGCACATAGGGATTCTGTGATGATTCTATGGATTCTCTGGTCCCCCAGCCACGTGTTTCTCGGCTGCGCGCCATTCGCTGGCGGCTGGATTCTATCTTCCGATCGCTTATCAATGGGATTTCCCATTCTAACCACCCACACTGAATTAGAATTACAGAATCACAGAATAACACAGCGCAGAAGAGGCCCTTCGGCCCATCGCATTTGCACCGGCGCATGAAAGGCCCTGATCTGCCCATCGAATCCCACTTGCCAGCACTTGGCCTATAGCCTCGAATATTAAGACGTGCCAAGTACTCATCCAGGTTCTTTTTAAAGGATGTGAGGCATCTCCCCTCTACCACCCTCTTAGGCAGAGCATTCCAGACCGTCACCACTACAAACAACAAAGAACAAAGAAATGTACAGCACAGGAACAGGCCCTTCGGCCCTCCAAGCCCGTGCCGACCATGCTGCCCGACTAAACTACAATCTTCTACACTTCCTGGGTCCGTATCCCTCTATTCCCATCCTATTCATGTATTTGTCAAGATACCCCTTAAATGTCACTATCGTCCCTGCTTCCACCACCTCCTCCGGTAGCGAGTTCCAGGCACCCACTACCCTCTGCGTAAAAAACTTGCCTCGTACATCTACTCTAAACCTTGCCCCTCTCACCTTAAACCTATGCCCTCTAGTAATTGACCCCTCTACCCTGGGGAAAAGCCTCTGACTATCCACTCTGTCAATGCCCTTCATAATTTTGTAGACCTCTATCAGGTCTCCCCTCAACCTCATTCGTTCCAGTGAGAACAAACCGAGTTTATTCAACCGCTCCTCATAGCTAATGCCCTCCATACCAGGCAACATTCTGGTAAATCTCTTCTGCACCCTCTCTAAAGCCTCCACATCCTTCTGGTAGTGTGGCGACCAGAATTGAACACTATACTCCAAGTGTGGCCTAACTAAGGTTCTATACAGCTGCAACATGACTTGCCAATTCTTATACTCAATGCCCCGGCCAATGAAGGCAAGCATGCCGTATGCCTTCTTGACTACCTTCTCCACCTGTGTTGCCCCTTTCAATGACCTGTGGACCTGTACTCCTAGATCTCTTTGACTTTCAATTCTCTTGAGGGTTCTACCATTCACTGTATATTCTCTACCTGCATTAGACCTTCCAAAATGCATTACCTCACATTTGTCCGGATTAAACTCCATCTGCCATCTCTCTGCCCAAGTCTCCAAACAATCTAAATCCTGCTGTATCCTCTGATAGTCCTCATCGCTATCCGCAATTCCACCAACCTTTGTGTCGTCTGCAAACTTACTAATCAGACCAGTTACATTTTCCTCCAAATCATTTATATATACTACAAAGAGCAAAGGTCCCAGCACTGATCCCTGTGGAACACCACTGGTCACAGCCCTCCAATTAGAAAAGCATCCTTCCATTGCTACTCTCTGCCTTCTATGACCTAGCCAGTTCTGTATCCACCTTGCCAGCTCACCCCTGATCCCGTGTGACTTCACCTTTTGTACTAGTCTACCATGAGGGACCTTGTCAAAGGCCTTACTGAAGTCCATATATACAACATCCACTGCCCTACCTGCATCAATCATCTTAGTGACCTCCTCGAAAAACTCTATCAAGTTAGTGAGACACAACCTCCCCTTCACAAAACCATGCTGCCTCTCACTAATACGTCCATTTGCTTCCAAATGAGAGTAGATCCTGTCTCGAAGAATTCTCTCCCGTAATTTCCCTACCACTGAAGTAAGGCTCACCGGCCTGTAATTCACTGGATTATCCTTGCTACCCTTCTTAAACAGAGGAACAACATTGGCTATTCTCCAGTCCTCCGGGACATCCCCTGAAGACAGTGAGGATCCAAAGATTTCTGTCAAGGCCTCAGCAATTTCCTCTCCAGCTTCCTTCAGTATTCTGGGGTAGATCCCATCAGGCCCTGGGGACTTATCTACCTTAATATTTTTTAAGACACCCAACACCTCGTCTTTTTGGATCTCAATGTGACCCAGGCTATCTACACACCCTTCTCCAGACTCAACATCTACCAATTTCTTCTCTTTGGTGAATACTGATGCAAAGTATTCATTTAGTACCTCGCCCATTTCCTCTGGCTCCACACATAGATTCCCTTGCCTATCCTTCAGTGGGCCAACCCTTTCCCTGGCTACCCTCTTGCTTTTTATGTACGTGTAAAAAGCCTTGGGATTTTCCTTAACCCTATTTGCCAATGACTTTTCGTGACCCCTTCTAGCCCTCCTGACTCCTTGCTTAAGTTCCTTCCTACTTTCCTTATATTCCACGCAGGCTTCGTCTGTTCCCAGCCTTTTAGCCCTGACAAATGCCTCCTTTTTCTTTTGACGAGACCTATAATATCTCTCGTTATCCAAGGTTCCCGAAAATTGCCGTATTTATCCTTCTTCCTGACAGGAACATGCCGGTCCTGAATTCCTTTCAACTGACACTTGAAAGCCTCCCACATGTCAGATGTTGATTTGCCCTCAAACATCCGCCCCCAATCTATGTTCTTCAGTTCCCGCCTAATATTGTTATAATTAGCCTCCCCCAATTTAGCACATTCATCCTAGGACCACTCTTATCCTTGTCCACCAGTACTTTAAAACTTACTGAATTGTGTTCACTGTTACCAAAATGCTCCCCGACTGAAACATCTACCATCTGGCCGGGCTCATTCCCCAATACCAGGTCCAGTACAGCCCCTTCCCTAGTTGGACTGTCTGCATATTGTTTTAAGAAGCCCTCCTGGATGCTCCTTACAAACTCCGCCCCGTCTAAGCCCCTGGCACTAAGTGAGTCCCAGTCAATATTGGGGAAGTTGAAGTCTCCCATCACCACAACCCTGTTGTTTTTACTCTTTTCCAAAATCTGTCTACCTATCTGCTCCTCTATCTCCCGCTGGCTGTTGGGAGGCCTGTAGTAAACCCCCAACATTGTGACTGCACCCTTCTTATTCCTGATCTCTACCCATATAGCCTCACTGCCCTCTGAGGTGTCCTCCCGCAGTACAGCTGTGATATTCCCCCGAACCAGTAGCGCAACTCCGCCTCCCCTTTTACATCCCCCTCTCTCCCGCCTGAAGCATCTAAATCCTGGAACGTTTAGCTGCCAATCCTGCCCTTCCCTCAACCAGGTCTCTGTAATGGCAACAACATCATAGTTCCAAGTACTCATCCAAACTCTCAGTTAATCTGCCTTACCCGTAATACTTCTTGCATTAAAACATATGCACTTCAGGCCACCAGACCCGCTGTGTTCAGCAACTTCTCCCTGTCTGCTCTGCCTCAGAGCCCCACTGTCCCTAGTCACTAGTTCTCCCTGAATGCTCTCACCTTCTGACCTATTGCTCCCGTGCCCACCCCCCTGCCATACTAGTTTGAACCCTCCCGTGTGACACTAGCAAACCTTGCAGCCAGGATATTTATGCCTCTCCGGTTTAGATGCAACCCGTCCTTCTTATATAGGTCACACCTGCCCCGGAAGAGCTCCCAGTGGTCTCTGGGTAAAAAGGTTTTTTGTCAAATACCCCCCTAAACCTCACTTTGAACTTGTGTCCCCTCTTAACTGACCCTTCAACTAAGGGGAACAGCTGCTCCCTATCCACCCTATCCATGCCCCTCAATCTTGTACACCTTGACCAGGTCTTCTCTACCCCAGGGAAAACAACCCAAGCCTATCCAACCTCTTTTTATAACTTAAATGTTCCATCCCAGGCAACATTCTGGTGAATCTTCTCTGCACCCCCTCCAGTGCAATTACATCCTTCCTATAACGTGGCTTCCAGAATTGCACACGGTACTCCAGCTGTGGCCTCACCAAAGTTCCATTCAGCTCCATCATAATCTCCCTGTTTTTGTAATCTCTGTCCCGATTGATGAAAGCAAGTGTCCCGTTTTCCTTTTTCACCACCCTATCAACCTGCCCTTCTGCCTTCAGAGATCTATGGACAAACACACCAAGGTTCCTTTGTTCCTCGGAATTTCCCAGTGTCAGGCCATTCATTGAATATTTCCTTGTCAAATTACTTCTTCTAAAATGTATCACCTCACACTTTTCAGGGTTAAATTCCATCTGACGCTTATCCGCCCATTTGACCATCTTGTCTATATCTTCACGGTAGCACGGTGGTTAGCACAGTTACTTCACAGGTCCAGGGTCCTAGGTTCAATTCCCGGCTGGGTCATTGTCTGTGCCGAGTCTGCACGTACTCCCCGTGTCTGCATGGGTTTCCTCCGGGTGCTCTGGTTTCCTCCCAGAGTCCAAAGATGTGCGGGTTAGGTGGATTGGCCATGCTAAATTGCCCTTCGTGTCCAGAAAATGTTAAGTGGGTGTTATTGGGTTACGGGGATAGGGTAGATATGTGGGCTTCAGTGGGGTGCTCTTTGTAAAGGCCAGTGTAGACTCGATGGGCCGAATGGCCTCCTTCTGCACTGTAAATTCTATGATTCCTGTAACCGAAAACACTCAACCTCACTGTTAACCACCCACCAATCTTTGTGCCAGCCACTGGCAGGGATGCGCTGTCAGTGGGAAACGTGAATCCCGATGGCGGGAGGATTCCAGCCAATATGCTTGTCATCATTGTACACATTTGCCATCCAATATCAAACTTTTCTTTTGCCCGGTTTGGTTTAGAAATAATCAGATTTTGGAAAGGTTTCCCCAACATCGACTCCAGTTTTAGTGCATCAGTTCAGCCGTTCCATTCTCACAGCAAGGTCTGAATGAGATTGAAATTCAGTGGCAAATTACAGACAGTTTTATGCAGTGCACCAGAACCTATTGGAATCTGTTCACAGCAAATTCATGTGGAACCCTGTAGCCAACAAAGAGAGAGAAAGAGAAAGAAAACTTTCATCTCAGCAGGCTAGCCCAGATTGCAGAGCTGAAAAATGGTGTGTTAATTCACCACGCTACCCAATCCCCTAGAGCTAGTTTACTTTGATTTACTTGCCTAATGAAAAGAACTTGCTTCTGGGAAATGCAAATGAATAAATTGAAGAAAATCGGAATTCGACAAACTTAGTCTCCTTGGCCAGTGCCTGACTTAAGTTGATGCGATGCGCACAAATTGGCCACCTGCACTTCAGGCTTCTTGAGGCCTTGGCCTGAAGGCGAGCACTAAGCGACTGTTTGCCTAACCACAGCAAAATGCCGTGATTCATTCAGGAGGGTCTGGATTTTCTTTACAGTATCCTGAGCCCAATGCCCGGCCGAATTCTGGGTCAGGAACCTGGAACAACTGGCAATGCGACCCTGAGAAGCCATCCTCGAGAAGCTGGCCAATTAAGTCACTGCTTACAACAGCTCCTTGGCCCTATAGTTAATGCTAAAGAGGGGGCTTTAGATTTAAGATGCACTGCAGTCAAGTGGCCGCCTTCATCATACCGTTGGGATTCAGCCTCAGCAGCGAGCCACACACTAACTGGAAAATTCCAGTTGGCATCAGCAGAGTGGCCCTAAAAGGGCCTTGAGGATGCTTAACTGACTGCTTGCCATTTGCAGGTGGGTTGCCATTACCCCATGAACTGCCATGTTGAAAAATGGCACAGTGCTATGTACATGACCGCCATTGGTAGTAAATTACTGACTTGTCCACCTGCGGACCCACCTTCCTGGTTCTTTGAAAACTCGGCTTGGGATATCGCAATAATTCTTTCGATCCTTCCTTCCTGCTTTTCCAATGTTACATGGGATCTTCGCAATGCTGGATGATCACTTCATATCAGCCATCAATGTTTTGGATGTGGTTTTACAACAGGATGCCTTCTGTGCTGCCAACCCTCCCCATTTATCCAGGCTGGGGACCATCATCAATAATTCTTTCAATGACTGATATTAATGTTTGGCTTTTGCGAAGAGTCACAGATATAAGAGGCTGGTCAGCCAGTAACAAGAATATAACAGTGCAAAGGATGAGAAAGGCTTTTCATCCCATCAAATCATATTCCTGCAGTACATTAACTTCCCTATCACACATGTAATTGCATTTTAAATATCACCAATGCTTCTATTACCTTGCTTGGTTGATTCTTCCAAACATTTATCACTTTTTGCAAAAAGAGGTTTGTTCCAGTGTCTGCCCTAAATTTCCATTTCATTGATTTTCTTCTATGTTTTCTCGCCCCACTTCTTTGGCTTATTTTGAAGTAATAATTTGGGTTTATGTTATCTACACCATGTTATGAGGCTCCCCACCCTTAACCACATCCCTTCTGGGCTATAAACTTTAAGAGCCATTAATCATGGCCATATTTCGTTCCCCTATAAACGTGGGGCCAATTTTGCTATTTTCTTTGAATGCCGAAATAAATTCTTTGTGGCATGATGCCTAAAACTGAGCACGATAAATAACAAGTGCAGTCTGACCAGTACTTTGTACAGATGCAACATAATTGCTGCAGTCTTCTTACATTTTGTACTTGGCTGCTCATTGTCATTTAAAAAAAAAATCTTTATTGTCACAAATAGGCTTACATTAACACTGCAATGAAGTTATTGTGAAAATCCCCTAGTCGCCACACTGTGGCGCCTGTTCGGGTACACTGAGGGAGAATTCAGAATGTTAAATTCACCTAGCAAGCATGTATTTCGGGACTTGTGGGAGGAAACTGCTGCACCCGGAGTAAACCCACGCAGACACAGGGAGAATGTGCAGACTCCGCACAGTGACCCAAGCGGGAATCGAACCTGGGACTCTGCTGCTGTGAAGCACCAGTGCTAACCACTGTGCTACTGTGCTGCCCGATTGGTTGGACCTGCTTGAACCATGCACTACTTGCACTCTGACCAGTGCATGGAGACAAAGACGTCCGTCAGAGCTAAGTTTGGAATTATTTTTGTAGGGCACTGGAAAAGCAAGAGTGCTCCTGTGGGTCCTATGAAAATACAGTGGACCGTTACCATAGATAGGACACCCAGCCCTGCCCCCAACCATGGTTAGGAATATAGGAACAGGTCTGAGCCATTCAGTCCATCACGCCAGCTCTGCCATTCGATTGGATAATGGCTGATGGTATACATCAAAACTGCACACAATATTCCAGTGCAGTCTCACCAAGGCTCTATAAAATTGCAGCAAGACATTGTTACTCTTGCATTCAAATCCCCTTGCACTGAAGATTAAATGATGTACGCAGCTATCAGGCGACCCAATATTCTCAAAACACTGACGTCCATTTGATGCGCCACAGCCCTGATTTAAATGAGCGTCTAATTAGTTACTGCCTGTGGGAGAGGCAGACTAGGCTCTCTACTGGTCCGTCGCCCCAAAACAACATCACCCCACTCAGGGGTAATGCATACAAAGACATTTGGAACTCCAGCAGACATTGGGCAGGATTTTATGGCCCTATCCCCGGCGTGTCTTTCCGCGGCTGAGGTGGTCTGACATTGGCCATTGGTGGGATCTTCTGGTCCTGCCAATGCTTACGGGTATTTGTGTGCCTGCACTCTCCACTGCCTGGAAATGCAGTGGGAAAGGCCAGAAAATTGTAGCCAATAATTACATCACCACTTGTTTTCAAAATTACATTAAATTCAGTGCTGGAAATGTACCTGATGTGCAAAATTGATAGAGATGTTGCACGGGATTCTCTGTCCCACCAGCCCCATTTTCTGGCGCGATGCACCTCCGCTGGCAGCAGAATTCTCTGTTCACGCAACCGGCCAGTGGGGTTTCCCATTGTGGCCACCCCACGCTGTGGGAAAACCCGAAGATGTGGGTGCGCTGCCGGCGATGCGGATGATCCCACCTATGGAGAATCCCACAACTTGCCTTACTACGGTGGTTAAGTGGTTAGCATTGCTGCCTCACAGCTCCAGGAACCTGGATTCAATTCCTGCCTTGGGGGACTGATTGTGCCGAGTTTGCACATTCTCTCCGTAACTGCGTGGGGTTTCTTAGGGTGCTGCTGCGGTTTTCATAGATTATCATAGAATTTACAGTGCAGAAGGAGGCCATTCGGCCCATCGAGTCTGCACCGGCTCTTGGAAAGAGCATCCTACCCAAGGTCAACACCTCCACCCCATCCCCATAACCCAGTAACCCCACCCAACACTATGGGCAATTTTGGACACTAAGGGCAATTTATCATGGCCAATCCACCTAACCTGCACATCTTTGGACTGTGGGAGGAAACCGGAGCACCCGGAGGAAACCCACGCACACACGGGGAGGATGGCAGACTCCGCACAGACAGTGACCCAAGCCGGAATCGAACCTGGGACCCTGGAGCTGTGAAGCAATTGTGCTATCCACAATGCTACCGTGCTGCCCCTCTCACAGTCCAAAGGTGAGCAGGTTAGGTGGATTGGGCATGCTAAATTTCCCCTTAGTGTCCCAAGATGGACCAGTGGCCCTGACTTCAGTCGTAATGAAGTGCTTCGAGAGGTTGATCTCGAAAACAAGGACTCCTACATCAGACTCCTATTTATTGACTACAGCTCCGCCTTCAACACCATAATCCCAGCCAAGCTCATATCAAAGCTCCAAACCCTAGGACTTGGCACCCCACTCTGCAACTGGATCCTCGATTGTCGGACCACAGACCACAATCAGTAAGAATGAACAACAACAACACCTCTACAATAGTCCTCAACACCGGCGCCCCGCAAGGCTGCGTACTTAGCCCCCTACTCTACTCCCTGTACACAAACGACTGCGTGGCAAAATTTGATTCCAACTCCATCTACAAGTTTGCTGACGATACGACCATAGTGGGCCAGATCTCGAATAACGACGAGTCAGAATACAGGCGGGAGTTAGAGAACCTAGTGGAGTGGTGTAGCGACAACAATCTCTCCCTCAATGCCAGCAAAACTAAAGAGCTGGTCATTGACTTCAGGAAGCAAGTACTGTACACACCCCTGTCAGCATCAATGGGGCCGAGGTGGAGATGGTTAGCAGTTTCAAATTCCTAGGGGTGCACATCTCCAAAAATCTGTCCTGGTCCACCCACGTCGACACTACCACCAAGAAAGCACAACAGCGCCTATACTTCCTCAGGAAACTAAGGAAATACGGCATGTCCACATTAACCCTTACCAACTTTTACAGATGCACCATAGAAAGCACTCTATCGGGCTGCATCACAGCCTGGTATGGCAACTGCTCGGCCCAGGACCACAAGAAACTTCAGAGAGTCGTGAACACCGCCCAGTCCATCACACGACCCTGCCTCCCATCCATTGACTCCATCTACACCTCCCGCTGCCTGGGGAAAGCGGGCAGCATAATCAAAGATCCCTCCCACCCGGCTTACTCACTCCTCCAACTTCTTCCATCGGGCAGGAGATACAGAAGTCTGAGAACACGCATGAACAGACTCAAAATCAGCTTCTTCCCCACTCACCAGACTCCTAAATGACCCTCTTATGGACTGACCTCATTAACACTACACCCTGTATGCTTCATCCGATGCCAGTGCTTATGTCGTTACATTGTATATGTTGTGTTGCCCTATTATGTATTTTCTTTTATTTCATTTTCATGTATTTAATGATCTGTTGAGCTGCTCGCAGAAAAATACTTTTCACTGTACCTCGGTACATGTGACAATAAACAAATCCAATCCAATCCAAGATGTGCAGGTTAGGTGTGGTTGCGGGAATAGGGCGGCGGAATGGGCCGAGGTGGGGTGCTCCTTCGGTGCAGCCCTGATGGACCAAATGGTCTCACAGAATCATAGAGTGCAGAAGATGCCCTTCGGCCCATCAAATCGGCACCAACACAGGGACTATACCTGACCTGCCGACCTAAAATCCCACTTGCCAACACTTGGCCCATTGCCTTGAATGATGTGGCGTGCCAAGTGCTCAACCAGGTACTTTTTGAAAGATGTGAGGCAACCCACATCTACCACCCTCCCGGGCAGTGCATTCCAGACTGTCATCACCCTCTGGTTAAAAAGGTTTTTCCTCAAATCCACTCTAAACCCCCTGCCCCTCACCTTGAACTTGTATAATAATAATAATCTTTATTGTCACAAGTAGGCTTACATTAACACTGCAATGAAGTTACTGCGAAAAGGCTCTAGTCGCCACATTCCGCCGTCTGTTTGGGCACACAGGCCGAATTCAGAATGTCCAACTTACCTAACTGCACATCTTTCGAGACTTGTGGGAAGAAACCGGAGCACCCGGAGGAAACCCATGCAGACACGAGGACAACGTGCAGACTCCGCACAGACAGTGGCCCAAGCCGGGAATCGAACCTGGGACCCTGGTGCTGTGAAGCAACAGTGCTAACCAACTGTGCTACCGTGCTTGCCTTGTCCACTCGCAACTGACCATTCAACGAAGGGGAACAGCTGCTCCCTATCCACCCTATACATGCCCCTCATAACCTTGTGCACCTCAATCAGGTCTCCTTCTCCACTGTGGGGATTCTCTGATTCTCTGATACTAACCTCCATCCTAATTTACAAGTGGTGCAATTGTGACCTAAAAATTTACCCTAGCGGGTCAAAGTCTTTTACCACTTTCAATAGTTCCATTTTGGTTGGGCTACTTCCATTAAGGAATTCCATGCTTATGTTTGCTTGCTTGAAATTATCATTATTGTCTTTACATATCCTTCTAACCTCAAATATATGTCATTCTACCAACCTGAACCTACACAGGTGATCTATAGCTTGCCTCGCCACATCACTCAAAGAACAAAGAACAAAGAAATGTACAGCACAGGAACAGGCCCTTCGGCCCTCCAAGCCCGTGCCGACCATGCTGCCCGACTACACTACAATCTTCTACACTTCCTGGGTCCGTATCCCTCTATTCCCATCCTATTCATGTATTTGTCAAGATGCCCCTTAAATGTCACTATTGTCCCTGCTTCCACCACCTCCTCCGGTAGCGAGTTCCAGGCACCCACTACCCTCTGCGTAAAAAACTTGCCTCGTACATCTACTCTAAACCTTGCCCCTCTCACCTTAAACCTATGCCCCCTAGTAATTGACCCCTCTACCCTGGGGAAAAGCCACTCACCCTATTCTTTTTTCTCTGAAGTCAGACTCCAGTTGATATCAATTTACTTCAGTTAATTTCCAAATCTTCTTAATTTCTGAAGCTACTCCTTCCCCCTCCTCACCCCAAAACTTTTTTGTTATTCTTTACCTTCCAATGGCCTTGCAATTTTGGATGAATTGCTGATATGCAGTACAACGGTGGCGGTGACAGCCGACTATAATTTTGCAAGCGTCTTGCACCCAAGCATTGTCGCTGAACACTGACCACTTATTTTCAAATTGCCTTGCCCATTTACAGATCATTTTAACTTCAATCATGGGGCCATAGCGAATCAATTGTGGTAAAGAAAATCAAACAAAGACAAAAACAAGCGACCAATTTTCTGTCACCTTTATGCCCCCCCCCAAATTGCATTAATTAACTTCTCCCAACTTTGCTTCCGACCTTTGTTACTCTCACCTTTCCCCCTGCTCCTCACCACTTTCAACATTTAAAACCCAGTTTTGAAATCTTACCCGCCTGCCCTTCAGTGTCTTGTTGAAATTAACTTTAATTTCAATACTTTCAATAGCTATGGCTGGACTGTTTGATTCTGATTGCTTCAGAGCAGATGAGCTCAATTCCAATAATTTCCAATATTTTCCGACCCATTCCTGCGAGACAGGACGATTGTTACTATCTATCGTGGTGGGGTTTGAGGCTGAAACATTGCTCTGGCTGTGTAGTTCACAAGTTCAGTAACCTAATGTACTGTCACTTGACCAGTCTGAACAATCACTTGACCCCAGAATTCAATTCAAGAGCATTTTTTCTTGACCAAAGTAATAACCTAAAAGACACAACCTGAGTCAATGCCCTTGCTTTTCAATTGTGCGCAATATTCCAAGTGAGGCTTAATCAAGGTTATATACAACTGTACCATGACTTGCTAGTTTTTATACTCGATGCCCCGTCCAATGAAGGCAAGCATTCCGTATGTGTTCTTGAATACCTTGTCCACTTGTGTTGCCACTTTCAAAGATTTGTGAACATTCACGTCCAGATTTCTCTGAATTTTTACCTTTGAGCTCCCCAGACTCCTAAGTTAACTCAATAGGAAACCGGAATTCTAGCAAATCAGGGGCGAAATTCTCCTACCCGCCCCGTCACATTTCTGCCCCGACCGGCCGGCGGGAGTCTCCGTAACACCGGCTGGTCAATGGGGTTTCCCATTGTGGGGCAGCCCCACGCCGTCGGGAAACCCCCGGGCGCCGGCAAAACGGAGACTCCCGCCGGCGGAGAATGACGCCCCAGAGGTCTGAAGACGAGGGGCGGGATTCTCCAACCCCCCCCCCGCCTGGTTGGAGAATCGCTGGGGGCTGGCGTGAATCCCGCCTTCGGCGGTAGCCAAATTCTCCGGCACGGATATTCGGCGGGGGCGGGAATCGCGCCGCGCCAGTCAGCCCCCCCCCCTCCCCGGCGATTCTCTGGCCCTCAATGGGCCGAGGTCCCACTGCTGGAATGCCTGTCTCGCCGGCGAGGATCAAACCACCTCTCTTACCAGCGGGACCTGGCGGCGCGGGCAGGCTCCGGGGTCCGGGAAGTGGGGGGGTGGCGGGACGATCTGGCCCCGGGGGGGTGCCCCCACAGTGGCCTGGCCCGCGATCGGGGCCCACCGATCCGCCGGCAGGCCTGTGCCGTGGGGACACTCTTTCCCTCCGCCTCGGCCACAGCATTTACCATGGCCGACGCGGACGAGACCACCCCCCCCCCCCCCGCCATGTGCGTGATGACGTCAGCAGCCGCTGACGCTCCCGCACATGTGCGGACTCACGCTGGCCGGCAGAGTCCCTTCGGCCTCGGCTGGCGTGGCGCCAAAGGCCTTCCACGCCAGCCAGGGGAGCGGAAACCACTCCGGAGCGGGCCTAGCCCCTCAAGGCCCCTAAAGGTGCGGAGAAATCCGCACCTTTGGGGCAGCCCGACGCCGGAGTGGTTCCCGCCACTCCATGCCACCGGGACCCCCCGCCCCGCCGGGTAGAGGAGAATCCCGCCCAAAGATTTTAACAAATATTTATTGCTTATCCAACATCCAGTGCAGTGTGAGCAGAAATTTTAATATTGGGAAGACTTGAAGCCATTCGGCGGAATGTTCTGATTTTTTTTTCGAAGTGCTGACCTCAGCGAGGAAACCGGAGAGAATCCTGCTGGGGCGGTCGGCAAGAAAAGTCGCTGTATATTGAACCCCTTTAAAGCAAAAAAATGTATGAGTTTCATGCTGCGCCTGTGGGGGCCTGTCGCTGATTCCCCGTCCTGCTACAACCTAATGGCTGCAATCAATGGGCGCATAATTTAAATGCCTCCCGAGTACTTGTTCCAATTCCAATTGGGGGGGATAGCTGCAAGGGAGCCCTCAGCAAGGTTCTGGGTTGGGTCCAGAAGAGGCGGGAGGCCCTCTATCCTGGATCGGGCACACGTCCTGCCAGTAAGGTAACCAACCCCTTGTGGGAGGCAATTGTTAGCATCAGCTCGTTCAATAAAATACAGGGCTGCTGTACTGGAAGCAGATTCATGACCTTCTTCGTGCAGCCAGGGTAAGTCTGCCTCCTCGTGTATCCCACAGCATTCCCTAACACATCCCTCACACCTCCATGGTGATCTCATTCCCAGTCACCTCGCCGAGACCCAGCACTTGTGATGCCCCCCCCCCCCCCCACCCCCCTGCCCCTGTGCAGAGGATGAGGTCGAGTCAAGAGACACAAGTGAGAACCCTGTTATGTGTCAAAGTAACACCATTGCTGGTGTAATGTCATGTGTTATGCTATGCAATGACATTATCTGAATGTTTCACGTGCTTTTGTGGAGTTCACCATTGTACCCTGTTTGAGCAGCATCCTGTCAGGATGACAGCACGGTAGCATTGTGGATAGCACAATTGCTTCACAGCTCCAGGAACCCAGGTTCGATTCCCGGCTTGGGTCAATGTCTGTGCGGAGTCTGCACATTCTCCCCGTGTGTGCATGGGTTCCCTCCGGGTGCTCCGGTTTCCTCCCACAGTCCAAAGATGAGCAGGGTAGGTGGATTGGCCATGCTAAATTGCCCTTAGTGTCCAAAATTGCCCTTAGTGTTGGGTGGGGCTACTGTGTATGGGGATAGGGTAGAGGTGTGGACCTTGGTAGGGTGCTCTTTCCAAGAGCCGGTGCAGATTCGATGGGCCGAATGGCCTCCTTCTGCACTGTAATTTCTATGATTTCTATGAAATAAACCCCTTGCACTATGTTATACAAACTCAATGTGTTCCACCTCTGATTTGTTCTGTTTGCGGCTACAGCAAAAAACATAACGAAAGAGAAACTGGTGACGAGATCTGGGCTGGAAACAAAATACAGGAGGAAAACAAGTTTTTATGAGCCAGAAGGAGGAATTATCGGCGGCGAACCAGGCCCATACATGGGAGAAATGGCATCTATTTCCAAGGCAAAATCATCATTGTGGCAAGTAAAAAAATAATTCGAGTAAATAATTAGACACCGTTACTGGGGGCTGACCTCAAACCGAGGATTGACGCTTCCGCTATGTCAAATCTGCCCCCTACCACCCAGCTACCAATGCCTTAGCTGAACGTTGCGCACAATCATTCATTCATGCAGTGAAGATTCTGGGGGATAAAGGCTTTCTACCCAAATGTGTCAATAGCTTTCTAATGACATACTGAAGCACTGTGCATTCAACAACACAAAACTCACCGGCTATACTGATGTTCAAAAGGAACTACGCACACGGTTTTACCTTTTGACTCCTCCTTCAACTTCAGAGATAGTCAGGCAACAACATCTGATGCAAGTGGCTGGAAGGGAACAACATTCCAAAACCAGAGCCTTTAACCGTGGGGAACATGTTCATGTGAGACATTACACTTCAGGCGAAAAATGGATTCCAGCCAAAATGGGCACGATTTCATATAGTGTGCAATTGGATGATGAACAATTTGGCATCGTCATGCTGACCAATTATTGTCTTCACGTAGTGAAAGTACAGAATCTATCCCAGATGTTTACACCACAGAGCGTATGGACAGTGCGAACGACAACTGCTGAGATTACGGAACCTATTACGACAGAATCATCCACACAATCAGAGACAGTTGCTGAGTTGGTTTTGGCAGATGTAACACTGACCAGTGCACAGGAAGGCACTCCCAGAACCCCTAAAAGCCAAGTTCCTGAGCGCCATGATCTGCCAAAACAAGACCGACGTCCACGCAAGAGACTGTCTTCCTAACGTACATATATATCAGTAACATAACAATGTTCGTTATGGCATAATCTTTGGATTTGTGTTCAACTATATGATTGAAGAAAAATGCCAGGGACACTGATGGACTAAAGAGGGAGGGATGTTATATATCAGAGTAACACCATTTGCTCGTGTAATGTCAAATCTTGCGCAATGACATCATCGGAGCATTTCGCGGGCTTTGGTGGAGTTCACCATTGTACCCTGTTTGAGCAGCGCCTTGTAAATAATCCCCTTGCACTATGTTGGATAAACTCGATGTGTACTACCTCTGATTCTTTCTCTTTGTGGCTACAACAAGGAAGATAATAAACACTCAACACATCCAGCCATGCTCGTGTGAGTTACCTTTCTTTCACCAGTCTTCCCCAGTCCTGCACTGATGCCATTTTGCTTCCCTTGCAGGTCAATCAGCAGATCAGCTCGGACCCTGGATTCCACAAACCTGAGCAGCTCCAAGGGGGACATCTCAGAGACCAGCATTGAAGAGGCATTACAGCTCTCAGCAGCACCTCCTCCAGCGCAGATACTCACACCTTGGTGGGATAGGTAGGAGGCAGGCTTCTGGGTCACTCACTATCCCAGCTGCTGGAGCTACAAAGTTGAGTATCAGGAAGGGATGACAGCATCCCTCCTCGGACTGCAAGGCCGACTGGATGAGTCCCATCGCCTTCTGTCCGAGGAAATGGTGCTGTTACTCTGATGCAATAAGACTAATGCTGAGAGGGTGGCATGTGCAGTTGGGATCTTGGTGCAGGACGTGCACTATTTGGTCGGTGATGTCCACTCCATGGCTCATCTCATGACCTCCATGGCTGAGGGCATGAGTTACAAGGGGCAGGGCTTCAACTGCATAATGCTGGCACCAGTGAGAATCCATGAGTATCAGCAGCAGAGGTGGCAGGGCTGCTGGAGTTCACTCCAGATGCCCCTCTATCCCATGGAGGAGCCCAAGGGGCCCCAGGCACCAAAAGGGAAGAGGATCAGTAGATGCACAGCCCAGAACCTTCCTTCCAGGGCACCCTGGGAGTGTCCAGCCCATCTGAAATCTGACACAACCCCAGCTCCGCAGACTGAGGAGGACAGTATTGCAACGCCAATGCAGTTCGAAAGGAGGCCTGGAACCTCAATGTCCCAGTTCCCAGGGGACGCCCTCCAAGCTCATCTCGGGCAACAGGGCATGGCAGTCAGCAAGGTGCCTCATCCTCACCTGTTAATTCTGGGGATACACATAGTCAGGGCAGGAGGGTGAAGAAGGCGAAGAAAAGATAGGCACATTGTGGGCGCGGGTAAACTTCAACACCAACAGAGATAAGTCACCAGTGTGATGGCAAGCTTGTATTAAAATTCATATAGATCACTTATAAAGTGGCCCTCCGCTCTCAAGTTATAGCATCATGCTCTGCTAACCCACACACAAAGTCGGCGTATCCTCCCTCAGTATTGAGAGGATGGCAGCGTTATGGTTTCCCATCTCCGGCACTGATGACGCAGTACTGCTCCTGTCACAGTCCCCGTATCGCTCTGTCCTCACTTCAAGTTATCATCCTTCTCCTGCAGCGTCTGGTCATATGGCCCTGCCCATGAATGGTGCGACCATCACGATGACCTCCCACGGACAGAATGCAATTAAGAAGATGTAAGATGCCAGTGGGGAAAAGGTCTTGACACCCTAGTCCTGGTCGTGGGCTCAAAATCCCACCCATTGTATTTGGTGCAAGCTCCAAACTTGAGTTCCCTAGTTACCATCTCCATCCCTCTCCTTGGCAACAATTGATTCCACATTTGATCCGCTGGGGATTTTCAAATAGTAAACCCTGGACTTTACGAAGGAACAATTGGATTGTATTCTGTACCACGTACTGAAGGAGCAGGTGAACTGCTACACTTCATGTGTGCACCAGGGATTGAACTACAGAGAACTTGCAGCAGATCACAAGCATTGTTTCGAGTAGAGTCACCATTAAAGAAGGATCCTTTCCAAACGTTGCATTTTTTTTTTTCAAAATCATTGCAAGATTTTGTGCTGGCTTTGATAGCCCGGACATTTAAAAAAAAAATTTTGAGTACCCAATTCATTTTTTCCAATTAAGGGGCAATTTAGCGTGGCCAATCCACTACCCTGCACATCTTTGGGTTGTGGGGGCGAAACCCACGCAGACACTGGGAGAATGTGCAAACTCCACACGGACAGTGACCCAGAGCCGGGGTCGAACCTGGGACCTCGGCGCTGTGAGGCTGCAGTGCTATCCATTGCGCCGTGCTGCCCAAGCGCAGACCTTTTATGGGACGAGCCTTTGCGGTTCATGTGACCGGCTTGGGGCAAATCGCGCCTGAACGTGCGAACCCCAACCAATGGGGAAAAAGCGCAGGGCCCTAGGAGCAGGATCCCTGGCAGAGTGGACCCTGAAGCCGGAGAGTGAAGACCTGTTTCGTGAGTTTGTGCCTGTGTATGGTTTACCTTAGTTTGTTACCAATAAACCCTTGTTTATTAACCCCGACTGGAAGTCCCCTAAGTTTTGCCTCAAACCACCACACTGGGGAAATGTTTTTTCTGTTAGAGATCCAGAATTTGGAGTTTGACAGTACTGTCGTCAAAGCATTCAGTACACAGGAACCAATTGCGCAGATGAAACAATTATTTGCTTTGTGCCAGAGCTTCGTGTCAGCCAAGTGCAATGTCATTACAATTAACACAATACTAAATCGATGAAATAAGCCAGATGATGCACTCCACTCCATTGTGGCTAAGAGTTTGTTCTCCTTTGTTTCACGGTCTACATGGTGCTTTTTGATTAATAAAATGCATGAACAGGTTTGTTTTATGTGGTTTGCATAGTGGGAAATAAATTCGATGGGAGCTTGCCAACGCATTATCTGCAAAAAGGTGGAAAATCCACCAACGTGTGCAAATATTCCCTTTATCCTGTTGTACTTTTAAAGTAAACACTCTTGAATGGGTGACAATTGAGTTTGTATCTGAGCAAATGTTCCTTTGTATAAATATTTTCAAGAACAAGATTTATTTCCACAAATTGCATTCACTGCAGTTTGAAAACAGAAAGAAACAAAAATGGCACAGGTGCGCATCTCTAGTCATGTTCTCAATTCCTCATTAAAATCCGCTGAAACTCCATGCTAAATAAATTAAAACAATTAAGGCAGTTGGAACCTAGGTGGAAAATCTGGGATTAGGCATGAAGCGCTCCTTGGAGTTAATGTGATGCTGGCTCAGTTCCCTTAGGTTCACCAAGTGTCAAGCCCTGCACACTGTAATCGGTGTTTAAACATTGTATAATGCATTTTGTATGTACATAATCACTCTGTTGTGTTAGAACTGCAGCATGTGAGAATTATAGTCAGCAATATCAGTAGGAATTAACTGGATTTCCTGTTCAAATGAAGGACGGATATGCCATTCAAAGTCAGGTTTTACAGGCTTAAACCATGCAGCTTTGCTAAGTCAGATTTACACATGGATGTCTGTAATTGCACTATATTTGAGCTTAAGGACATAATGTAGGGACAATAAAAGCGATATAGACCCATTCATTCCACAGACATTGCACAATATGCCCTTTCATTGGATATCAATTTATTTAATTTCCTGGGATAGCTAAGTAATAAGTAAAATATTCAAGCAGATAAAGCTCTATGAGGATTCTCCATGACGTCTGCCAAGATATTCTAGCAATATTCAAAGATGTCCATCTTATTTACAACCTATTTTATTTCACCCTGTCCACTTCCATTTCACAGAAAACACTGGGTGAGGTTTTAACACACTCAAGCTCCAGTCAGAGGCTTAAAGTTGGATCCAAAATTTCAATTCTAGTTTGGAAGGGTTCTTTTCTCCAACTAGCTTGTTTACGCAACCAATGGGCTATCTGGGTGGCTACTTGGTGCATTCTGGTCTTTGATAACAGAAGCAGAAGCTCATGAAAATGGTAGCTGCAAAAAGGTCCTGGTATGACTTAAACCCAGCTCTGCTTGCAGACTGTATCGTGTAAATTGTTGACAGAATACAAGCTGCCATTTTTATTCCAGCAATGGAAGGTTAACACGTAATAATGACAAGCTCGAGAGCAGTTCCTGACGACCACACACATGGATGAAGGCAGCACAAAGTCGGGCATTGTTGGCCAGATTGAGAACCTTAAGTAATAATCCAGTCCATTCCATCAAACCAACATTCAAGTGACTAGACGGCAAATTTTGTGTGACAATTGTTACGATCCTTGTGGGGGAACCAAAATAACCAAACTTACAGAATGCCCCCCAAAAGAAGGAATTGCCAACACAATTCCAGTTGATTCCATGATTGGACAGCACTATACTGAATAATCTGACACGGCGGCACAGTGGTTAGCACTGCTGCCACACAGCACCAGGGACCCGGGTTCTATTACGACTTTGGGTAATTGTCTGTGTACAGTTTGCACTTTCTCCTCGTGTCTGCGTGGGTTTCCTCCAGGTGCTCCGGTTTCCTCCCACAGTCCAAAGATGTGCAGGTCAGGTGGATTGGCCATGTTAAATTGCCCATTCGTCTCCAGGGGTGTGCAGGAT
Source organism: Scyliorhinus torazame (assembly GCF_047496885.1). NCBI lineage: Eukaryota > Metazoa > Chordata > Chondrichthyes > Carcharhiniformes > Scyliorhinidae > Scyliorhinus > Scyliorhinus torazame. Next base: position 45,944,652 of record NC_092715.1, on the reverse strand, counting down.
AGGTTATGGGGTTACGGGGATAGGGTGGGATAGACTGGCACTGGGCTTGGGTAGGGTGCACCTTCGAAGGGTTGATGCAGATTTGATGGGCCGAATAGCCTACTTCTGCACTGTAAGGATTCTATGAGTCGATGAATCCTAAGAAGTACACCAACAACCAATTCAAGATTAATGTGACTCACATACGTTTGCTGGAAGCTGCATATATTCATATGCAGGGACCATAGGCAGGAAGCTGGAGACAGGGTTAACACTGGATAATTCTATGGCTATGTTTTCATTTTCCCAGAGCCCAGGAGACTGTTTAATTAACTTTATCAAAGGAATCAGGTAAATTAATCTGTGCCATCAAGACTTTAATGAACCTAACTGAGGAATGCTGTTTGGATGATGACTGTCTCTAGGGGACTTGTGTCCCTTTCCAAAACTATTTTAAAACTTTCTCAAATAAAAACAAATCTTTACTACAGGCCAATTAAAGTATGAATCATCCAGACTCATTAATGTATCAGTAGTAGAAACTGCAAGCACTGTTCAATTGACAGCATAGATGGAAGAGCCAAAGCTGTCAAACAAGCCAGGTTTTCCTGAGGCCCACATGGTTCAACACACTAACAGGTTCATGGGCTCTTAGCTAAACTTCATTCTGTCCTCTTGGCTGAGAGCTCAGGTATTCATCAGAGTACTAAAACACCTGAGGAGGGGTTTGCTGTGATTTGGCTACAGTGGCCAGTTTTAACTTTACCTTTTTATAAAGTCTTCATTGGGCGGTGCCATCTTGAAGCATCCTCTCTCTCCGACATACATTGGCAGCTCTGACTTATTCAGCCCCAATCTGCATGATTACAATTGTAAAAAGCAGGCAACAAGGACACTTAGGATGCAGGTCAGGCTTTAATCATATCACCAAGGTCCAGTCTGCCAATTCAACTTGGGTGGATTCTCCACCAGGCCAACCTTGTCAGGAATGGCAGAAGAGGCCAAATGAGTTAAGTATGAGGTAGGCCACAAGCCCCTGTAGTAGTGAGCTAAAATCTCATCAAACCTCAGGATATGAAATGAAAATGAAATGAAAATCGCTTATTGTCACGAGTAGGCTTCAATGAAGTTACTGTGAAAAGCCCCTAGTCGCCACATTCCGGGGCCTGTTCGGGGAGGCTGGTACGGGAATTGAACCGTGCTGCTGGCCTGCTTGAAAAGCCAGCGATTTAGCCCAGTGTGCTAAACCAGCCCCTGAACCCTATAGGCTCTACAGTAGCGTGTGGGGCTGGATTTTATGGAGCACAATATTACCCACACCCCACCTATACCCCTGACCTTGTTCCTCATGCATAAATCTCTCCCTGAGACCACTGTCTTTTAAAATAACCTGGAAAATGAGCTCAATGAAAATTAAAGCAAGCTGCTAATAATAGAGTGCTTAATACAGCCACAAAATTAAAATTAAGCTAATGTCAGTATTTTTAAAACCATTGCATTTTTATCCCATGGAAGCTCTTAGCCTGTCGTTGCAACACATTAATAGCACATTAACAACAGTCAATCCTCAGCTGAAAATAAAGTTTGGCAGCTATATTTGATACTCCAGTTCTTCCACTAACCTTAATTGCTATTTATCTTATCTTCTGCCAAGTTGGGTGAAGATATTGTACGCAAATATCTAAGAGAGCATTCAGTTAAACAAATTACAGAAGCTTAGCTGATCAGAAAGTCCTTCTCTTGTTGGGTATGGTTACTTCTGCCCATTTTCACCAAACGCCTTGTCCATTTTACTGCCGTTTTTGTTTACCCTATAGGCTCTACAGTAGCACAATTTTATGGAGCACAATATTACCCACACCCCACCTATACCCCTGACCAAAACGTAGATTGTCAAACTGCCCATCAGAAATCCGCAGCGATATTATGCTGGGAACCGCCTTACCTGTTTCCGAGTGGGACTTACATCCCAGCCCCATGAAGCTGCTGGTCAATCTGATTGGCCCACAGCTCTGTAGTTCCAACAACGGCAGGATGGCTTTTCGGCAGGCTTGGCTGGCAGAACCCAGCGAGGAGGTGAACAAGGGAGGGGGACGCGGGTTGCAAAGGGGATCTTGTCTCAGAGAAGATGATGGGGAGGGTGGGTCTTGATGGCACACCCTCAAAAGATGTCCCCCCGCCACTCCGTGCGCAATCTACTTGACAGCAGAAAGTGTCGTAAAAGGTACCTTCCCTTCACCTTCTCCTGTCACATGTAAAATGGCTCTGGAAGGCACGTTAGGGCATCAATAGGTTCAGGGCTGGCAGGCTGTTTGGCAGCTTCCCTGCCCAACATCATATGGGAGACAAGTTGGGGTGGACGGGAAGGAGCTGGCACTTTGTTTCAAAATTCCCCACCTTCAAATACACCATCGGAAAGATGCGGTGGGGGGGGAGGGGACGGGGGACGGGGACGGGGGGACTGTAAAATCAAGCCCTTCGAATCATTTATGGCACAAGAGGAGGTAATTCAATCCATTGAGTCTATGCTCGCTCTGTATAGAGCAAATCAGTCAGTCGCATTCCCTTGTTCTAACATGTAGGCCTGCAAGCTTGAATCACAGAATCCCTGCAATGCAGGTGGAGGTCATTCGGCCCATCGTGCATGCACCGGCCCTTCGAATAAGCACTCTACCCATGTCCACCCCGCCCTATCCCCATATCCTTGCAACCTAATCTGCACATCTCTGGACACTGAGGGGCAAATTATCGTAGCCAATCCGCCTAACCTGCACACCTTTGGACTGTGGGAGGAAACCGGAGCACCCGGAGGAAACCCACGCAGACACGAGGAGAATGTACAAACTCCACACAGACAGTGACCCAAGGCTGGAACTGAACCGGTCCCTAGTGCCTTGAGGCAGCAGTGCTAACCACTGAGCCACCGTGCCACCTAGAATTTACAGTGCAGAAGGAGGTCAATCGGCCCATCGAGTCTGCACCAGCCCTTGGAAAGAGCACCCTACTTAAGCCCACACCTCCACCCTATTCCCGTAACCCAGTGATCCCACCTAACCTTTTTTTGGACACTAAGGGCAATTTAGCATGGGCAATCCACCTAACCTGCACATCTTTATACTGAGGGAGGAAACCGGAGCATTCGGGGGAAATCCGTGCAGACAGGGGGAGAAAATGCACACTCTACACAGACAGTCCCCTGAGGCCGGAATTGAACCTGGGTCCCTGAAGCTGTGAGGCAGCAGTGCTAACCACTGTGCCACCATGGCGCTCTTCAAATGCCCATCCAATTTCCTTATGAAATCCTTGATCGCTGCTTCCCCCACCCTCGTGGGCAGTGGGTTCCAGGTCATTACCACTCGATGCACAAAAACATTCTTCCTCACATCCCGCCTGCACATCTTATCCAAAAACATGGGGGGCGATTCTCCCAAATGGAGCACAAGTGTTTGCGCGGTCGTGAACGGCGTCGAGTTTCACGACGGCGCGAAATGGGCACGGGGACGACCGATTCTGTCCCCCACAGGGGGCCATAACGGCGCTGGAGCGGTTCAGGACGCTCCAGCCTCCCTTCCCAGCGCCAACTGAGCGCCGCACCGACCCGCGCATGTGCATTTGGGCCGTGTCAACTTGCGCATGCGCGGGAAACATCTTCAGCGCGCCAGCCCCGACTCAACATGGCGTCGGTGTTCAGGGGCCGGCCGCGCAGGAAAGTAGGCCCGGGGGGCAGTGGGACGCGATCGTGGGCCAGACCCCATCGTAGCCCCCCCCCCTCCCCCCTGGGGACGGAGCCCCCCTCCCCCCCCCCCCCCCACAGGCCTCTCCCTGACCCTTCGCGCAGAGTTCCCGCCGGCAGTGACCAGGGGTGAACGGCGCCGGCGGGACTCTGTCGTATCCATGCGGCTGCTGGGCCCATCCGGGCCGGAGAATCGGCTGCCCCGCCGATTCCAGCGGCCCGCGACCGGTGCAGCGTCAAACGCGCTGGCGCAAATGGCGGCGATTCTCCGCACCTCGTAGAATCGCGCGCCGGCGTCGGGATGTCGTGGCGCGGTTGCGCCGATTCTCCGGCCCAGGGCCGGGCTAGGAGAATCGGCCCCATAATCTGTGTTCCCGAGTCCTGTACTATCAGCTACTGAGAACAGTTTTACATTGTCTATCTCATTCAAACCTCTGAAAATCATGTACACCTCTAACAAATCTCCTCACAATCTACTTTGCTCCAAGGAGAACAACGCCAGCTTTTCCAAACTAACCCTTTTTACTAAATGGCCTGTCCCTGAAACCATTTTGGCAAATCTCTACATCCTTTCAAGGACTTTCACATCTTTCTTGAAGTGTGGCAGACAGAACTGGGTGCAATACTCTAGTCGTGGCTCACCAAAGCTTTATAATGGCTCAACATAATCGCCCTCCTTTTGTAATAATAATAATCTTTATGAGTGTCCCAAGTAGGCTTACATTAACACTGCAATGAAGTTACTGTGAAAATCCCCTCGCCGCCACATTCCGGCGCACCAACCCACGCATATGCAGTTGGGCCGCGCCAACCTACGCATGTGCGGGGAACTTCTTCAGCGCGCCGGCCCCGACTCAACCTCGGGTACACTGAGGGAGAATTCAAAATGTCCAATTCACCTAACAAGCATGTCTTTCGGGACTGTGGGAGGAAACCGGAGCACCCGGAGGAAACCCACGCGGACGGGGGGAGACTGTGCAGACTCTGCACAGATAGCGACACAAGCCGGGAATCAAACCCGAGTCCCTGGCGCTGTGAAGCAACAGTGCTAACCACTGTGTTACCGTGCCACCCTATACTCAATACCTCTATTTATAAAGCCCAAGATCGCATATGCTTTTCAAAGCACTCTTTCAATATGTACCAGCCACCTTCAAAGATCTATGCAACTGCACGCCTCGGCCCCTCTATTCCTGCCCACTCTTTAGAACGGTTCCTGCTATTAATATTGCCTCCCTTAATCGCTCTTGCCAAAAAGCATCACCTCACCCTTTTCTATATTAATGTCCAAGTGGCCACTTGTCTGCCACTCTGCAGCCTATCTATGTCCTGTTGCAGTTGATTTGTATCTTGCTATCTATTTGGCACTCCAAGTTTGGTATCATTGGCATGCCAGTTTCTATATTCCTATGCAAAGCTTATTTAAAAGTTTTAAAAAGAAGTGGATGTCCGAATATTCCCTTGGAGAACACTATGGTACACCACTAGGTCCACCACCTTCCAATCCAAAAAATAACTTTTTACAATTTTTACAGATGCACCGTAGAGAGATTCCTCCCTGACTGAATCACAGCCTGGTATGGCAATGGCTCCGCCCAAGACTGTAAGATACTACAGAGAGTCGTGAACACAGCCCAGTCCACCACTCGAACACGCCTCCCATACATTGACTCTGTCTACACCTTCCGCTGCCTTGGGAAAGCGGGCAGCAGAATCAAAGGCCCCTTCCACCCATGTTCTTCTTTCTTCCAACCTCTTCCATCGGGCAGGAGGTACAAAAGTCTGACAACACGCACCAACAGATTCAAAAACAACTTCTTCCCCACTGTTACCAGACCCCTGAACAACCCATTTATGGACTGAACTGATCTCTCAATGCATGTTCTCTACTGAGTAGCACGACACTAAGTTTGCTTCACCCGATGCCTATTTACACTGTGTATTTATCGTATGTCCTATGTTTTTCATGAATGGAACAATCTGCCTGGACTGTCTACTTTTTGCTGTACCTCGGTGCATGTGACAATAAATCTAAATCAAATCAAATCAATGATCAGCTGTCAGCTTGGCAAAATGGCACATGAGGCAAAGATCCTGGTGGTAGCAGCTCTTTCCTTTCCTGCCAGCTCAGTATAAAAGCAGAGAGTGATTACATAAGAACATAAGAACATAAGAACTAGGAGCAGGAGTAGGCCATGTGGCCCCTCGAGCCTGCTCCACCATTCAATGAGATCATGGCTGATCTTTTGTGGACTCAGCTCCACTTTCCGGCCCGAACACCATAACCCTTAATCCCATTATTCTTCAAAAAACTATCTATCTTTATCTTAAAAACATTTAATGAATGAGCCTCTACTGCTTCACTGGGCAAGGAATTCCAGAGATTCACAACCCTTTGGGTGAAGAAGTTCCTCCTAAACTCAGTCCTAAATCTACTTCCCCTTATTTTGAGGCTATGCCCCCTAGTTCTGCTTTCACCCGCCAGTGGAAACAGCCTGCCCGCATCTATCCTATCTATTCCCTTCATAATCTTATATGTTTCTATAAGATCCCCCCTCATCCTTCTAAATTCCAACGAGTACAGTCCCAGTCTACTCAACCTCTCCTCGTAATCCAACCCCTTCAGCTCTGGGATTAACCTAGTGAATCTCCTCTGCACACCCTCCAGTGCCAGTACGTCCTTTCTCAAGTAAGGAGACCAAAACTGAACATAATACTCCAGGTGTGGCCTCACTAACACCTTATACAATTGCAGCAGAACCTCGCTAGTCTTAAACTCCATCCCTCTAGCAATGAAGGACAAAATTCCATTTGCCTTCTTAATCACCTGTTGCACCTGAAAACCAACTTTTTGCGACTCATGCGCTAGCACACCCAGGTCTCTCTGCACAGCAGCATGTTTTAATATTTTATCATAATAATAATCCCTTTTGCTGTTATTCCTACCAAAATGGATAACCTCACATTTGTCAACATTGTATTCCATCTGCCAGACCCTAGCCCATTCACTTAGCCTATCCAAATCCCTCTGCAGACTTCCAGTATCCTCTGCACTTTTTGCTTTACCACTTATCTTAATGTCGTCTGCAAACTTGGACACATTGCCCTTGGTCCCCAACTCCAAATCATCGATTTAAATTGTGAACAGTTGTGGGCCCAACACTGATCCCTGAGGGACACCACTAGCTACTGATTGCCAACCAGAGAAACACCCATTAATCCCTACTCTTTGCTTTCTATTAATTAACCAATCCTCTATCCATGCTACTACTTTCCCCTTAATGCCATGCATCTTTATCTTATGCAACAACCTTTTGTGTGGCACCTTGTCAAAGGCTTTCTGGAAATCCAGATATACCACATCCATTGGCTCCCCGTTATCTACCGCACTGTTAATGTCCTCAAAAAATTCCACTAAATTAGTTAGGCACGACCTGCCCTTTATGAACCCATGCTGCGTCTGTCCAATGGGACAATTTCCATCCAGATGCCTCGCTATTTCTTCCTTGATGATAGATTCCAGCATCTTCCCTACTACCGAAGTTAAGCTCACTGACCTATAATTACCCGCTTTCTGCCTACCTCCTTTTTTAAACAGTGGTGTCACGTTTGCTAATTTCCAATCTGCCGGGACCAGAGTCGAGTGAATTTTGGTAAATTATCACTAGTGCATTTGCAATTTCCCTAGCCATCTCTTTTAGCACTCTGGGATGCATTCCATCAGGGCCAGGAGACTTGTCTCCTTTAGCCCCATTAGCTTGCCCATCACTACCTCCTTGGTGATAACAATCCTCTCAAGGTCCTCACCTGTCATAGCCTCATTTCCCAGGGATTCTCCAAAATCAACTCCTCGCATTCAGTGATATTCAACATATTCACTTCTTTCATGTTCGAGGCACAAACCTTGCTCATGCACAGTTATTGGATGGTTAGTTCTGTCAATTCTGGGGTTATACAGCACAGCAAGTCGACACACCTCACTGCTGACTTTCATGGTCAAGCCGAGAGGTTCACCCTTAAAAAAAATGTTCATGGGATGTGAGCGTCGCTGGCAATATATCTACCTGCTCTCACTCCTCTGATGGATCTTTCAATTTCAGTCAGAGAGCCACGGACAGTGCTTGGGTGGAATGAACATATTTCCCTGGGAAAATGTTTCCATTACCCTCTTTAAATAGGAAGCTGAGTGGCTCAGCGAGCAGGACTCCTGCCTCTGAGCCGGAAGGCACTGGGTTCAAATCCCACTCCCTGAGTTGCTGGCCACAGGAGGAATGTTAAAACAGTGTCATAATATACACCAGTATATCATGGTGCAGACACACACTGATGGACACACAGTGGGACCAATCAACACACACAACACCGCAGCCAATTACCAGTTAGAGCACACGCACTATAAAGACAGGGGGCATCAGAGTTCCCGCGCATTCGAGTTGCAGCTAGCTAGGAGGACAGAGCTCACAGCCTGCAACACAGACATTCACCATGTGCTGAGTGCATCGACTGGTTAGGACAAGGCAAAGGTCTTTAGTTAAAGCTAGTATCGTATTAACCCACAGTCTAAGTGTGTTTAAACACAGTACGAAGTCTTACAACACCAGGTTAAAGTCCAACAGGTTTGTTTCGATGTCACTAGTTTTCGGAGCGCTGCTCCTTCCTCAGGTGAACCGAAAGCTAGTGACATCGAAACAAACCTGTTGGACTTTAACCTGGTGTTGTAAGACTTTGTACTGTGCTCACCCCAGTCCAACGCCGGCATCTCCACATCTTGGGCGTCATTCTCCGCCGGCGGGAGTCTCCGTTTTGCCGGCACCAGGGGGTTTCCCGACGGCATGGGGCTGCCCCACAATGGGAAACCCCATTGACCGGCCGGTGTTACGGAGACTCCCGCCGGCCGGTCGGCGCAGCAATGTGGCGGGGCGGGTAGGAGAATTTCGCCCCATGTGTTTAAACAGTTAATGATTCAATAAAATAGTGTTACACTATTTCAAGTGTTGGTGACCTGTATGCGATCCAGAACACCCAACACATCAAACAGGTTAATAAATCAGCCTGCCCTACACCCATCACCATTCCGCAATGGAGAAGAAATTTTGACGACAAACAAATAAAAATCCCTCGAAAGGCTTCCACAGAACTCAAGCCGGTAAAGATTTGGTCCGAAATAAAAACTGAAATTGCTGGAAATGCTCAGCAAACTTGTCTCTCCTCACAGATGCTGCCAGACCCGAGCATTTCCAGCTCTTTCTGTTCAGATTTCAGATTTCCAGCATCCACAGTATTTTGCTTTATGGCTTGGTGTGCGTCACTTTAATGCCTTCTGAAGGTCCCAAAGGTTTCAAGAGTCGGATCGTCAGGAAGAATCCATTAAGTTCCCCAATCAAAATGGTCAAGTGGCGGTCAATGAGTAAAGAAAAGAAAATCAATCCATTTGGGCCTCGGGAGGGCTCAGCTCTGTTTTCTATGATTCAGCTGTGGTAACGGAGCTGACATAATCTTGCAGGTCAGCATGTGGAACTGGGTCTCTGGCCTTGGGAAAGCATATGTGTGGGGTCTTCTCCATTTCACTTAGGTGAAATGTCCTGGTGAGATTTATAACTACGGTTGCAGAGAGAGCTTTAAAACAAAACAGTTGTTGGTTGGGGGGGGGGGCGGTTTGGGGAGGAGGTTTCATGGGAGAGATTTAGAAAATTAACTACTGGAGTAGTGATTCACAATCTATATTAATGATTTGCATGTAGGGATCAAATGTAACATTTCCATATTTGCTGTTTGTGAGTCACTGTAAGCTAATGTGCAGGTGCAGTGTGCAATTAGGAAGGCAAGTGGCATGTTAGCCTTGGCCTTTAATGCAAGGAGATTTTGAGTCAAGGAGTGAAGATGTCTTGCTACAATTGTATAGAGCTTTGGTGAGGCTGCGCCTGGAGTACTGCGCACAGTTTTAGTCTCCTTAATGAGGGAGGATATACTTACCATAAAGAAAGTGCAGTGAAGTGTCACCAGAGTGATTTTCTTTTTAATTCTTACTGGATATGGGCTTTGATGGCTAGGCCACCACTTAATGCCCATTCCTAATTGGTATTGAAAAGGTTGTAGTGAGCCACCTTCATGAACCACTGCAATCCATCTGGTGCAGGGACACCCCTTGTGCTGCTAGGAAATGATCTCTTGGGCTTTGACCCAGTGACAGTGAAGGAACGGCGGTATGGTTCCAAGTAGTGAGCGGCTTGGAGAGGAAATTGCTGCAGGGGGTATTCCCATGCATCTGCTGCCCTTGTCCTTCATGGTGGTAGAGTTTTCGGGTTTGAAAAGTGCTGTACAAGGAGCCTTGGTGAGTTGCTGCAGTGCATCTTGTCGACCTATGCCACTGCATTGGTGGTGGGGAGAGTGAATGTTGAAAGTGGCGGATGGGCGCCAATCCACCATCTGCTTTTACCACAGCTGCTTTGGCCTGGATGGTATCGAGCCCCTTTAGTGTCGTTGGAGCTGCACTCCATCAAATGGAGCGTAGTCTATCACACTCCTGAGTTAATTCAGCCTTGTAGATGTTGCAGAGGCTTTGGGGAGTTAGGAGGTGAATTAATCACCACAGAATTTCCAGCTTCTTACATGCATTTCTAGCTACAGTATTTGTATGGATGGCCTAGTTCAGTTTCTGGGGATTCAGTGATAGTAATGCCATGGAATGTCAGTTGGTGATGGTTGGATCCTCTCTTGCTGGACATGCTCATTGCCTGGCACTTGGGTGGTGCAAATGTAACTTACCACTTAACTGTCTGAGCTTAAATATTGCCTAGGTTTTGCTGCATAGGAAAAGAACTGCTTCAGTATCTGAGGAGTCGAGAATGGTGCTGAACACTGTGCAATTATCAGAGAACTTCTGACTAAGTGATTGAGCGATGGTCATTAACAAAGCATCTAATTGGAGTGTTGAGCCTAGGACACTACCCTGAGGAACTCCTTCATTCAGAGGATGGCAAATCCTTGGAATTCTCTTCCCCAGAGAGCCGTTTGATTATGTTAAAGACAGAAATCAATAGATTTACAGATAGTGAAGACATCAAGGAATATGGGGCTAGTACGTAAATGGGGCATTGAGGTAGTAGATTAGCAATTATCTAACTGGTTGGCAGAGCAGGCTCGAGGGTCTGAATGGCCTACTCTAGCTTCTATATCCTATGTTTCTAAATTGATTTGGATAAAGAGAAGCTGATTAGAACAGGAAGGGACAGAGGGTTCAATGGTATTAGTGCTTCAGTAGTAAGGTCCATTCAGGGAATCGTAGTAAAAGGTCACTTCATCTGAATGTGGGGAGTATCTGAATCAAGATAGATGAACTAATGGCACTAACAGAGATCAATGGTTTTGATCTTTTTTTTAATTAAATATTTCATTGAAAATTTTTGGTCAACCAACACAGTACATTGTGCATCCTTTACACAATATTATAACAACACAAATAACAATGACCTATTTTATAAACAAAAAATGAATAAATAATAAATAACAAAAATGAAAACTAGCCCTAATTGGCAACTGCCTTGTCACAAGTAACACTCTCCAAAAATATAATTTAACAGTCCAATATATAATTATCTGTAGCAACGACCTATACATACTATACAGTATATATTAACAACCCTGAGAGTCCTTCTGGTTCCCCCCCCCCCCCCCCCCGATCCTGGGCTGCTGCTGCTGCCTTCTTTTTCCCATTCCGTCTATCTATCTGCGAGGTATTCGACGAACGGTTGCCACCGCCTGGTGAACCCTTGAGCCGACCCCCTTAGGACGAACTTAATCCGCTCTAGCTTTATAAACCCCGCCATGACATTTATCCAGGTCTCCACCCCCGGGGGCTTGGCTTCTTTCCACATTAGCAATATCCTGCGCCGGGCTACTAGGGACGCAAAGGCCAAAACATCGGCCTCTCTCGCCTCCTGCACTCCCGGCTCTTGTGCAACCCCAAATATAGCCTACCCCCAGCCTGGTTCGACCCGGACTCCTACTACTTTTGAAAGCACCTTTATCACCCCCATCCAAAACCCCTGTAGTGCCGGGCATGACCAAAACATATGGGTATGATTCGCTGGGCTTCTCGAGCACCTCGCACACCTATCCTCCACCCCAAAAAATTTACTGAGCCGTGCTCCAGTCATATGTGCCCTGTGTAATACCTTAAACTGAATCAGGCTTAGCCTGGCACACGAGGACGACGAGTTTACCCTGCTTAGGGCATCTGCCCACAGCCCCTCCTCGATCTCCTCCCCCAGCTCTTCTTCCCATTTCCCTTTTAGTTCATCTACCATAGTCTCCCCTTCGTCCCTCATTTCCCTATATGTATCTGACACCTTACCATCCCCCACCCATGTCTTTGAGATCACTCTGTCCTGCACCTCTTGTGTCGGGAGCTGCGGGAATTCCCTCACCTGTTGCCTCGCAAAAGCCCTCAGTTGCATATACCTGAATGCATTCCCTTGGGGCAACCCATATTTCTCGGTCAGCGCTCCCAGACTCGCGAACTTCCCATCCACAAACAGATCTTTCAGTTGCGTTATTCCTGCTCTTTGCCACATTCCATATCCCCCATCCATTCCCCCCGAGGCAAACCTATGGTTGTTTCTTATCGGGGACCCCCCCAAGGCTCCAGTCTTTCCCCTATGCCGTCTCCACTGTCCCCAAATCTTCAGTGTAGCCACCACCACCGGGCTTGTGGTGTAGTTCCTCGGTGAGAACGGCAATGGGGCTGTCACCATAGCCTGTAGGCTAGTCCCCCTACAGGACGCCCTCTCTAATCTCTTCCACGCCGCTCCCTCCTCCTCTCCCATCCACTTACTCACCATTGAAATATTAGCGGCCCAATAATACTCACTTAGGCTCGGTGGTGCCAGCCCCCCCCTATCCCTGCTACGCTGTAAGAATCCCTTCCTCACTCTCGGGGTCTTCCCGGCCCACACAAAACCCATGATGCTCTTTTCAATCCTTTTAAAAAAAACCTTCGTGATCACCACCGGGAGGCACTGAAACACAAAGAGGAATCTCGGGAGGACCACCATCTTAACCGCCTGCACCCTCCCTGCCATTGACAGGGATACCATATCCCATCTCTTGAAATCCTCCTCCATCTGTTCCACCTACCGCGTTAAATTTAACCTATGCAATGTGCCCCAATTCTTAGCTATCTGGATCCCCAGGTAACGAAAGTCCCTTGTTACCTTCCTCAACGGTAGGTCCTCTATTTCTCTACTCTGCTCCCCTGGATGCACCACAAACAACTCACTTTTCCCCATGTTCAATTTATACCCTGAAAAATCCCCAAACTCCCCAAGTATCCGCATTATTTCTGGCATCCCCTCCGCCGGGTCCGCCACGTATAGTAGCAAATCGTCCGCATACAAAGATACCCGGTGCTCTTCTCCTCCCCTAAGTACTCCCCTCCACTTCTTGGAACCCCTCAACGCTATCGCCAGGGGCTCAATCGCCAGTGCAAACAATAATGGGGACAGAGGGCATCCCTGCCTTGTCCCTCTATGGAGCCGAAAATATGTAGATCCCCGTCCATTCGTGACCACGCTCGCCATCGGGGCCGTATACAACAGCTGCACCCATCTAACATACCCCTCTCCAAAACCAAATCTCCTCAACACCTCCCACAAATAATCCCACTCCACTCTATCAAATGCTTTCTCGGCATCCATCGGCACTACTATCTCCATTTCTCCCTCTGGTGGGGCCATCATCATTACCCCTAACAACCTCCGTATATTCGTGTTCAGCTGTCTCCCCTTCACAAACCCAGTTTGGTCCTCGTGGACCACCCCCGGGACACATTCCTCTATTCTCATTGCCATTACCTTGGCCAGGACCTTGGCATCTACATTTAGGAGGGAAATAGGTCTATAGGACCCGCATTGTAGCGGGTCCTTTTCCTTCTTTAAGAGAAGCGATATCGTTGCTTCAGACATAGTCGGGGGCAGTTGTCCCCTTTCCTTTGCCTCATTAAAGGTCCTCGTCAGTACCGGGGCGAGGAAGTCCACATATTTTCTATAGAATTCGACTGGGAATCCATCCGGTCCCGGGGCCTTTCCCGCCTGCATGCTCCTAATTCCTTTCACCACTTCTTCTACCTCGATCTGTGCTCCCAGTCCCACCCTTTCCTGCTCTTCCACCTTGGGAAATTCCAGCCGATCCAAGAAGCCCATCATTCTCTCCCTCCCATCCGGGGGTTGAGCTTCATATAATTTTTTATAAAATGTCTTGAACACTCCATTCACTCTCTCCGCTCCCCGCTCCATCTCTCCTTCCTCATCCCTCACTCCCCCTATTTCCCTCGCTGCTCCCCTTTTCCTCAATTGGTGTGCCAGCAACCTGCTCGCCTTCTCCCCATATTCGTACTGTACACCCTGTGCCTTCCTCCATTGTGCCTCTGCAGTGCCTGTAGTCAGCAAGTCAAATTCTACATGTAGCCTTTGCCTTTCCCTGTACAGTCCCTCCTCCGGTGCTTCCGCATATTGTCTGTCCACCCTCAAAGGTTCTTGCAGCAACCGCTCCCGTTCCTTACTCTCCTGCTTCCCTTTATGTGCCCTTATTGATATCAGCTCCCCTCTAACCACCGCCTTCAACGCCTCCCAGACCACTCCCACCTGGACCTCCCCATTATCATTGAGTTCCAAGTACTTTTCAATGCACCCCCTCACCCTTAGACACACCCCCTCATCTGCCATTAGTCCCATGTCCATTCTCCAGGGTGGGCGCCCTCCTGTTTCCTCCCCTATCTCCAAGTCCACCCAGTGTGGAGCGTGATCCGAAATGGCTATAGCCGTATACTCCGTTCCCCTCACCTTCGGGATCAATGCCCTACCCAGCACAAAAAAGTCTATTCGCGAGTAGACTTTATGGACATAGGAGAAAAACGAGAACTCCTTACTCCTAGGTTTGCTAAATCTCCACGGGTCTACACCTCCCATCTGCTCCATAAAATCTTTAAGTACCTTGGCTGCTGCCGGCCTCCTTCCAGTCCTGGACTTCGACCTATCCAGCCTTGGTTCCAACACCGTATTAAAATCTCCCCCCATTATCAGCTTTCCCATCTCTAGGTCCGGAATGCGTCCTAGCATCCGCCTCATAAAATTGGCATCATCCCAGTTCGGGGCATATACGTTTACCAAAACCACCGTCTCCCCCTGTAGTTTGCCACTCACCATCACGTATCTGCCCCCGTTATCCGCCACTATAGTCTTTGCCTCGAACATTACCCGCTTCCCCACTAATATAGCCACCCCCCTGTTTTTCGCATCTAGCCCCGAATGGAACACCTGCCCCATCCATCCTTTGCGTAGCCTAACCTGGTCTATCAGTTTCAGGTACGTTTCCTGTAACATAACCACATCTGCCTTAAGTTTCTTAAGGTGTGCGAGTACCCGTGCCCTCTTTATCGGCCCGTTCAGCCCTCTCACGTTCCACGTGATCAGCCGAGTTGGGGGGCTTCCTACCCCCCCCCTTGTCGATTAGCCATCACCCTTTTCCAGCTCCTCACCCGGTTCCCACGCAGCTGTATCTCCCTCAGGCGGTGCCCCCCCGCCCATCCTCTCCCATACCAGCTCCCCCCTCTCCCCAGCAGCAGCAACCCAGTAATTCCCCCCTCCCACCCCCCCCCCCGCTAGATCCCCCGCTAGCGTAATTACTCCCCCCATGTTGCTCCCAGAAGTCAGCAAACTCTGGCTGACCTCGGCTTCCCCCCGTGACCTCGGCTCGCACCGTGTGACGCCCCCTCCCTCCTGCTTCTCTATTCCCGCCATGATTATCATAGCGCGGGAACCAAGCCCGCGCTTCTCCCTTGGCCCCGCCCCCAATGGCCAACGCCCCATCTCCTCCACCTCCCCTCCTCCCCCATCACCACCTGTGGGAGAGAGAAAAGTTACCACATCGCAGGATTAGTACATAAAACCCCTCTTTGCCCCCCACATTCGCCCCACCACTTTGTTCGAACGTTCTTTTTAATAACCCGCTCATTCCAGTTTTTCTTCCACAATAAAAGTCCACGCTTCATCCGCCGTCTCAAAGTAGTGGTGCCTCCCTCGATATGTGACCCACAGTCTTGCCGGTTGCAGCATTCCAAATTTTATCTTCTTTTTATGAAGCACCGCCTTGGCCCGATTAAAGCTCACCCTCCTTCTCGCCACCTCCGCACTCCAGTCTTGATAAACGTGGATCACCGCGTTCTCCCATTTACTGCTCCGAGTTTTCTTCGCCCATCTAAGGACCATTTCTCTATCCTTAAAACGGAGGAATCTCACCACTATGGCTCTGGGAATTTGTCCTGCTCTCGGTCCTCGCGCCATCACTCGGTATGCTCCCTCCACCTCCAACGGACCCGCCGGGGCCTCCGCTCCCATTAACGAGTGCAGCATCGTGCTCACATATGCCCCGACGTCCGCTCCCTCCACACCTTCAGGAAGACCAAGAATCCTCAGGTTGTTCCTCCTTGCGTTGTTTTCCAGTGCCTCCAACCTTTCCACACATCGTTTCTGATGTGCCTCCTGCGTCTCCGTCTTCACCACCAGGCCCTGTATATCGTCCTCATTCTCGGCTGCCTTTGCCTTCACGACCCGAAGCTCCCGCTCCTGGGTCTTTTGTTCCTCCTTTAGCCCTTCGATCGCCTGTAGTATCGGGCCAACAGCTCTTTCTTCATTTCCTTTTTGATCTCTTCCACACAGCATTTCAAGAACTCTTGTTGTTCAGGGCCCCATGTTAAACTGCCACCTTCCGACGCCATCTTGGTTTTTGCTTGCCTTCCTTGCCGCTGTTCTAAAGGATCCACTGCAATCTGGCCACTCTCTCCTCCTTTTTCCATCCGTATCCAGGGGGGATTCCCTTCTGGTTTACCGCACAGTGTTTTTAGCCGTCAAAATTGCCGTTGGGGCTCCTATCAAGAGCCCAAAAGTCCGTTTCACAGGGAGCTGCCGAAACGTGCGACTCAGCTGGTCATCGCCGCACCCGGAAGTCAATGGTTTTGATCTAATCGCTATTACAGTTACACAGCAATGAGATGATTAATGTTGAAAAATAAATATTCCAGGGTACCCAACATTTTGACAAGACGAGCAGAATGGTAAAGGAGAAGGGGCAGCACTGCTAATAAAAAATGACGTGAGAACTCAGAAAATCTGGCAATAGAATCAGTATGGGTGGAGATAAGGAATATCAAGAATCCTGGGCGGGATTCTCCGACCCCCCGCCGGGTCGGAGAATCGCCGAGGGCTGGCGTGAATGCCGCCGCCGCCGGTTGCCGAATTCTCCGGCACCAGATATTCGGCGGGGGTGGGAATCGCGCCGCCCAGTTGGCGGGCCCCCCCCCCCCGGCAATTCTCCGGCCCGCGATGGGCCGAAGTCCCGCTGCTGGAATGCCTGTCCCGCCGGCGAGAATCAAACCACCTCTCTTACCGGCGGGACAAGGCGGCGCGGGCAGGCTCCAGGGTCCTGGGGGGGGGCGTGGGGTGATCTGTCCCCGGGGGTTGCCCCCACGGTGGCCTGGCCCACGATCGGGGCCCACGATCCGCGGGCGGGCCTGTGCCGTGGGGGCACTCTTTTCCTTCCGCCTTCACCATGGTCTCCACTATGGCGGAGACGGAAGAGACCCCCTCCACTGCACATGTGCGGGGATGCCGTGAGCAGCCGCTGACGCTCCCGCGCATGCGCCGCACGGCAAAGTCATTTCCGCGCCAGCTGGCGGGGCACCAAAGGCCTTTCCCGCCGGCTGGCGGGGCGGAAATCAGTCCGGCGTGGGCCTAGCCCCTCAAGGTGAGGGCTGGGCCCCACAAGATGCGGAGAATTCCGCACATTTGGGGCGGCGCGATGCCGGACTGATTTGCGCCATTTTTGGCGCCGGTCGGCGGACATCGCGCCGATTGCGGAGAATCCCGCCCCAGAAAACACTGGTGGAAGTAGTTTATAGATTCCCTAACAGTAGTTACACCAGCGATGGGCAACTTAGGCTGGTGAATGGGCCACATGAGTGGGCCTCCTTCATTTCAGTGGGCCACAAGATTGAAATTGGACATGTTCGCTAACCATCAGCCCATGAATAAGACTGAATCCATTTAACACGCCAAATATTTCATAATAAGTTATAGAAAATGTTTAATCATTTATACATTAATAGAAATATCAACTTCAAATGGTAAAGACAAAATAAACATTTAGACTTTGATTGGATAAAGAGGGAACTCAATGCTCTCACAGTCAATATTGTGTGCAATCAGCACGCACCTCACTCAGATGCCCTTGCTTTTTGTGCTTTACGCAAACCAATAGGATAAAAGTACGCAGACTGAAACCAGCAGAATGTGGCAACCCTGTGCGTGGGCAACGGTTAACAAAATATCTCATGGACCGCATTCAGAACCTTGATGGGCTGTAGGTTATCCACTATTCAGTTATACTGTTGGACAGGGTTTGAAGCAAGAAAGTAGTGGAGATTTTAATAAAGGCAATGTGGTAGCAATAGACTTTAATTTTCATATAGGCTGAACCTAACAAATTGGCAAAGGTGCTGAGAACTTTGTAGACAGTTTCCTGGAGCAATACATTGTGGAGCCAACTAAGGGTAAAGCTATTTAGGGTCTAATATTGAGTAATGAGACAGATTTAACCAGTGATTTCATAGTAAAAGATCCATTGGGATTTAATGATCATAATACAGTTAAGTTCCGCATTAAGCATGAAAACAACAAACTCCAATCACAAAGAAAAATCTTAAACTTAAACCAAGCTAATTATATAGGTATGAGGAGAAAGCCAGCTATGGTTGATTGGGTAAATAGGCTATAATAACAATAATCATCTTTATTGTCACAAGTAGGCTTACATTAATACTGTAGTTAAGTTACTGTGAAAAGCCCCTAGTCACCACATTCCAGCGCCTGTTCGGGTACACAGAGGGAGAATTCAGAATGTCTACATGACCAAACAGCTCGTCTTTCGGGACTTGGGTGAGGAAACCGGAGCACCCAGAGGAAACCCACGCAGATACAGGGAGAACGTGCAGACTCCACAGACAATGACCCAAGCGGAAATTGAACCTGGGACCCTGGAGCTGTGAAGCTACGGCAGTAAATGAACAGTGGGACACATTTTTAAAAATGGTTCAAAGTTTTCAACAAAAATGTGTAGCATTTGAAAACAAAAACTCAACGAGAAAGATCTATCTGTGGCATACAAAGGAGATTAAGGCTAGTATTAGATTAAAAGAAGAGGTTTTTAAGGTTGCAAAGAATACCAGTAGGTTTGTGGATTGGGACCGTTTTAGACCTGGGTGACCAAAAGGTGATAGAAAGGGAAATAATAAAATATGAGAGTAAACTAGCTAGATTGTAAGAGCTTTTACAAGTCTATATATAAAAAAGAGAGTAGCTAAAATAAACGTGGGTCCCTTAGATGCAAAGACAGGAGAAATTATCATATGGAATGAGGAAATGGCAGAAACATTGAACAGATATTTGTGTCTGTCCTCACATTGGAAGACACAAGTCACAGAAATAGAGAGTAACATAGGGATTGATAAGAGTGAGGAAATAAAAGGAATTAATATCAGCAGAGAAAAAGTAGTGGAGAAACTGAAGGGGCTAAAAACTGATACATCCCAAGAGGGCTGTTGTTCACACCCTGAGGTTCTGAAAGAGATGTGCTAACAATGAATTTTTTAAAATCCCTAGATTCTGGAACAGTTCCAGCAGATTAGATGTTGGCAAATGTAACACCACAATTCAAAAAAGGAGATGGAGAGAGAGCAGGCAAGTAGAAGCGAGATAGTCTGACATCAGTGATCAGGAAAGTGCTGGAATCTTTTTAGGGAAGTCTTAACAATATGTTCTTATAAAAGTCCAGTGTGACTAGAATAAGGCAACATGTTTTTTTTTTCTGGATAGAAAATCCTGCTGACCAAAGTTTTTGGGGATACAATTAGGAGGATAGATAACGGGTAAACAGTAGATGCAGTGTAGTTGGATTTCCAAAATGCATTCAATAAGATACCACACTACAGATTAATACACAAGATAAGGGCTTATGGACTTGGGTGATATATCAGCATGGATAGAGGATTGGTTAACTGACAGAAAGCAAAGAGTATGTATAAATAATGCAATCTCAAATTGGCAGGCTATGACTCTAATGGTGTGCTGCAAGAATCAATGTTGCAGTCTTAGCTATTTACAATCTATATTAATTACATTGACAGAGAAACAGAAAGCAATGCAGCTAAGTTTGCTGATAATAAAAAGGAATACAAGCTGTGAGGAGGGCACAAAGGCTGCAAAAAGGTAAACAGCTTAAGTGAGTGGGCAACAATGTGCCAGATGATGTACAATGTGGCAAAGTGTGTGGTTGTTCCATTTGGTCATAAGAATAGAAAGACGGGATATTTTTAAAAGATGCAAAACTTATGTAAATATTGATGTTCAGAGGCACTTGCATGTACTCATACAAGGAACACAAGGGCTGAATTTCATGGGTGCCCGGCAGGCATGGGCTATGTGGGAGCAGATTTGAAACCCGAACATTCCCGAAAAATCGCAATATCACACTGAAGGACCAATTAAGGCTAATCCAACATTTCATAGAATTTACAGTGCAGAAGGAGGCCATTCGGCCCATCGAGTCTGCACTTGCTCTTAGAAAGAGCACCCTACCCAAGCCCACACCTCCACCCTATCCCCATTACCCAGAAACCCCACCTAACCCCATTACCCAGTAACCCCACCCAACACTAAGGGCAATTGTGGACACTAAGGACTATTTAGCATGGCCAATCCACCTAACCCGCACATCTTTGGACTGTGGGAGGAAACTGGAGCACCCGGAGGAAACCCACGCACACACGGGGAGAACGTGCAAACTCCACACAGACAGTGACCCAAGCCAGGAATCGAACCTGGGACCCTGGAGCTGTGAAGCAATTGTGCTAACCACAATGCTACCGTGCTGCCCATGGGTGATATATCAGCATGGATAGAGCATGGATCAATATGGAATGTGCCTGTTGGTTAGGTCAGTGCCATTGGGGGTGGGGGGGATGGGGTGATGGATTACGAGGGCGGTGCATGAGATGTCGGGCGCCGGTTCCAAAGGTATCCCCAAGGACTTTAGTGACTTCAATTAAACTTCCAGTGGAAAAAGATAGGTCCTGCAATATGGAAACAAATTTGGTGTCAATACTCAAACTTTTCGGCTGTGAACGAATCCTGACTAAAATCTTCACTGACTAAATGTGTCTATGTATAGTAGCTCTGAAATATGCCTGGAAAATCTATATGTCCTGCCCAACATCTGCCACTGATTCAACTCAAATTTGTGATAGCAGTGGGAAAGCTGGGGGTGAGGGGATGGGGGTTAAGGGTTGGACTAGGGGTTGTGTTTTGAATAAGCATTTCTCCAGCACCTTGCACGACTTCAGGTTGTCCCAGCGTGCCTCCCCGCTTTTTTTGATAAAATTCCTATAGTGCAGAAGGAGATCATTCGGAACATCGAGTCGGCACTGACCCTCCGAAAGAGTATCCTACCTAAGCTCACTCCCCCACCCTATCGCCATAACCCCGATCATTGAACATGACAATCCACCTAACCTGCACATCTTTGGGTAGTGGGATGAAACCAGGGCAGATGGAGGAAACTGCTGTAATGTGGAAAATGCGTCGGACAGCCAATTTGCGCACAACAAGCACCCACAGACAGCAATGTTCTGAGAAGGTAGACATAGCCTGAGATTAATATTTCACCTGCACCACAGACAGTGCAGCAGTCTCTTAGGATTGCGCTAGTACTGTAAGCTCACATGCTCAAAACTCTAGAGTGGGACATGCACCCACAACCTTCTGAAATCCAAAGAGCAGAATGCTCCAATGCGGTAGCCAGCCATACCATCTAATGTGTATCTGGTATATCTGCTGTAGCAGCACGTCTAGACTGGCTGGGGTAACACAGCTAGGTTAGTGGCCGTGGTTGGGGTGGGGGGAGGTGATGTGCGGCAAAGTGAGGAAGGGGGCGTTGAGGGCTTGCAAGCGAACTGTGGCTGTTCTCTTTGGTAGAGGAATACTTTTTCAAAAATCTGTTTTTAGTTATGCAGGGATCAGACCATATTGTACATCTACTGCTGGATCAGTCGAGACACTTCCAATGACAAACTTACTGTATCTGTATGCTGGGTCAAAATAAAGGCCTGAGTCATGGGCAGTAAGGTGTTCAGTGAGCCCTTACCGTGCAATGAACACAAAATCACATGGGCAACCTACAGTCTGTGTTAATAGGTTTTTTAGTGACCTTAATTGGCTCTTTAACAGTTGGTGGGCGAAGCTCCGGCCCCCCCACATGTGTCTGCCATCCTTATTATTGCACGCATACACCATTATGTTGAATGCACACCCTACATCACCTTGCATAGTTTTACACAAGTTCAGTCGGGTGCGGGCCCAGTTGTGAAATTCTGGCCGAAAGGTTAGCATGCAGGTACAGAAAGCAATTATGAAACTAGATGACAAGTTGGCCTTTGTTGCATGGGGATTGGAGAACAAAAATAAAGAAGTCTTGCTACATTTGCAGGGGGCTTCGATGAGACCATGACTGTAATACTCTTTGTAGTTTTATATTTAGGAAAATATACACCTGGGGGCAGTTCAATGAGGACTCACTAGATTCGTCACTCAGATGAGAAGATTGCCCTACGATGAGTGACAGAGTAAATTTATGCCTGGAGTTTCGAGCAATGAGATGTGGTCTCACATAATGAAAGGATTTGTCAGGGTAGCCATGAGACGCCGTTTCCCCTGGAATCTAGAACAAGAGCAAAGTTTCAGGATAAGGGGCTGATCATATGCTAAGATGAGGAGAAATTTCTTCACTCTAAGGGTTGTGAGTCTTCTCCCTCTCAAGGTACTGGCAAGACTGGCATCATTGAATATATACAGGCAGATTTTTGGTATCTCGGATTTTGTGGCCAGCACTTGGCTGAGTCCGACAGACAAGAGTGGCAGATTTCCTTCCGTTAAAGGACATTAGTGAACTTTATGACAATGGTTTCATCATTAGACTTTTAATTCGAGATTTTTATTGAATTCAAATTTCACCATCTGCCGTGGTAGGATTCGAACATGGGTCTCCGGAGCATTACCCTTGGTCTCTGGATTACGAGTCCAGTGACAATACCACTACACCACTGCCTCCCCAAGGGTTATGGGGTGCAGATGGGAATGTGGAGTTGAAGCCCAAGATCCACCACAATCGTATTGAATGGTGGAGCAGATTTGGTGGGCCCCCCCTCTGGTCTTCTCTTCCTCCTCTTCCATCTCAAGGCCTTTTCCAAATCTGATCTGTAAACAGTGCTCAGCCCTTTGTGATGTATTTTACATTTTAAATGGAGTGTGGGCATCACTGGCAAAGGAGCATTTATCACCAATCCTTAATTACCCAGAGGAAGTACTGCTGGACTTTATTTGGGGTTAATACAGCTAAGTGGCATGCCAAGCTACTTAGGGATGCAGTCCTGTGCTTCATCGTATGAGTGGACGCCTATCAAAAGAGTGTGTCATCCAATTCAAATAGATTTGAACTTTGCTTGCTTTTGTTTCTGGAGTGCGCAGTGGAGAAGTGCTCACTTCTTATGCGACTGCACTTTGTACATGGAAATAAGCTTATAGTGCAATTTCCATTAAAAGTAGGCCGAAAGTGACACTACAGTGGACTTTGATCTATGCAGTTCATTTCCTCCGAACATCAGCCTCCATTCGAGTGATCTGCTTTTGCCATACAATCATGAATAAGTGGGCTTTTGTGGTTGAACGTTTTAGACCAGCTGCAGCCTCATCTCAGCAGTGCTGAGAGCTTCCATGGTTGGAGTTGCTTCAGGCACAGCTATTACCTTGAATCTTTTAGTCCAAACACAACAACAGCTTTCTCCTGATGTACCTGAGGGAACGCAAATGTCAGGAGGTTGAGCCCAACCTGTGAGATTTAATTTTATCAACTTGAGTGACCTCTTCTGGTTCACAGATAGAAGGTAGTGACAGTGCAGAAAGTAGGCAGCTTCCAGCATGGTAGCACAGTGGTTAGCACTATGGCTTCACAGCGGCAGGCTCCCAGGTTCGATTCCCGGCTTGCGTCACTGTCTGTGCAGAGTCGGCACATTCTCCCCGTGTGTTTCCTCCGGGTGCTCTGGTTTCCTCTCACAAGTCCCGAAAGACGTGCTGTTAGATAATTTGGACATTCTGAATTCTCCCTCTGTGTACCCGAACAGGCGCCGGAATGTGGCGACTAGGAACCGTTCACAGTAACTTCATTGCAATGTAAGCCTACTTGTGACAATAAAGGTTATTATTATAAAACCAGGCCTTGGATTGAATACAAATGGTGTGAGACAAACAGACAAGATACAAATGACAGATACACATAGTAGACTGAACAACAGATGATGTGAGACCGCTGGCAGAATGATTGGCTTGAACTGTGATGGATAGTTCTTCAGCAATACCAAAACAGTCAGATGATTCCTTATCAGTGTCATTTTACTAATCCAGATCGAAAGAGCAGCAGTTACTTGCTTTCTAAATGTATGATAAATATGGAGAATAAAGCAACAAACCAGTTGACTGTAATTTTTTGAAGGAAAAACCACCAAGATCTTATTCATGCAGTCATTGTTGCTGGCTGTCCCGCAATTGAAGGATGGCATCTACTCAGGGTGGCGGATTTCTGCTGTGGATTTTCTTTTGAGCGAACAGGAAGATTCTTGAACCACAGTTCGTTGGACAGATGGGGACAGGGTATCCCATGAGGTAGAGGGATCTGGAGTGAAGGATTTGCATCCTTTTCTTCCCTTCTCGACATTTGGTCGACCTCACCATTAAGACGTTGCGACTCAAAGCGTGATGCAGCTTGATGGATAGGTTGTCGCCAGTTTGAATGATTGGTAGCAAACTCCTCCCAGTCACTGATGTCAATTCTGCCACACTTCAAGGAGAGCCCAAAGTGTATTTTGAGTGTTTTCTTTGTCCTCCCCTGGAATGTTGACCATTTGAGAGTTGAGAAAACAGGACCTGTGGGGGAAATGCATTTCGGCCACCTGGACACAGTGTTCAGTTCATTGGAGTTGATTTTGCAGGAGCTTTACCTTAATGTTTGTGGAGCTGGCTTCTGGAAAGATATTCTTTTGATGAGCCTCCCATTTAATTGGGAGGACGTGGTGGAGACATTGCTCGTGGAATTTCCCTCGTGCTCTTTTGTGTCATTGGCACACAGCCCCAGTCTTGCTGCAGTACAGGAGCACTTCACTATCCACTAGAACTTTTATTGACGTTCAGAAGTCAACCACTCACTGACAGAGTTTGTAGAAGGTTGAACTGGCAAAGCTGACCCGGTGTTGGATCTCCCCATCAACGGTGGCCTTTTGTGAGAGGTGGCTGCCAAGGTAGGGAAAGTATTCAAACAGTTCAGAGCTTCTCTTTCAAAATATATGGGAGGTGGAATATTTGGCTTAGCAGGTATTCGCTTTATTTAGGCAACTTTCAAGGACAGCCTGAGCCTCTTGTATGCAGGTTTCAAGAGATCGAGAGCAGTTTGCAAATTTGGTGCACGGTGGACTATGACACTACATTCATTCGCAAACTTTAGATCATGCTTGTCGATGGTGCTCAGTTCGGGTTTGGCATAGAACTTGGAATTTTAGAACACTCATGGATAATCTCAAGGATGATGGAAGGAAGAACTGTCATGGTATTACATTAACTATCAAGGCTCCAAATTGACATTGCTGTCCTCAGCGAGACACTCTCCTGGGAGAGGCAGCTAAAGGAACAAGCAGGCAGTTACACCTTCTACTGGAAAAGAAAAGCTGACAGCAACTCGCCTGAACGCAGAGTTAGTTTTGCCAATTGTAACAAGATGTTGGATTCATTGCCAGAACTCCCCAATTGTACAAAGGAAAGACTCATGACAAGTCACCGACAGCTGAAGCAGAACCAATTTGCCACCATCAGCATTTATACCCTGACCCTGAACTCCGATGAAGATATTCAGGAAAAGTTCTATTCTGACCGTGATATGGCCTTTGCTGTCATACCAAAAGAAGAAAATATCACTTTCCTGGGGGAGTTTCATGTGAATCCAAGGCCTGGAGTTGAACCATTGGGGAAAACGGGGTGGGAAAAGCCTAAGCAAATGGTGCCCCCCCCCGTCCCTCGCAAGGTGGGCTCGGCATGACCTCATTTTAATAAAACAACCTTTTTCCCGCCACAAGGACAATTAAAAAGTCACATTGAAGTATCCCAGATGAAGGCACTGGAACCACCTGGATTAAGTCATTGTTCAAGTCAAAGATCAAAGTGCAGGCTGTATTACTTGATCCATGCAATGATTGCTGGACAGATCATAGGCTTGTTCGATCAGAAATTAACATCCACCTAGCACCGACATCCACAGCTGCAACCTTGATTCAGTCATTCCCCTTCATGTGCTGATACCCCAATGTTTACAAACATCAACCACATCTAAGAGGGGCAAGCGCATTGCAATCACACGCTTGAGGTTGCAGCGGTTTCGTGGAAACTGTCAATCACAGCCCACTACCAGAAATGAATGAATGGGTAGCACCTACAGGATCTGAGGGGTTTAAACACAGGTCACAGCTGCCCCCTCTTCAGGAATGGACACGTGGTGCTTCCAGGTAAGTATTACAACTGTAATTTCTGTCACTGTCCCTGTGTGGACTTCTATCTAGCTTCCAGACATGGAGCTTTTTCTGGTGCGGGTCTGTGCAGAGTCTCTCTATTTAGGGGCCCCTGTGGAGGTCCCACCAGTTCGAGGGTTTCAGTGGGGTGTTTCTTTAGTTATGGGATCCTTGGGGGTGTCTCCACATTAACAACATCCCTGTGAGGTCCCTATATTTAGTGAATCTCTATGGGCGGGTTCCCTTTAGTTAGGGGGTCACTGTGGGGTGTCTTTGGTTTTAGGGGGTCTCAAGAGGATATGGAGGGGTCTGGCAGGGGAGGGGTGGGCAGGTAGTGCATTGTGGCGGGAGGGAGGGTGGTCCTCGGATGAAAATTGTGAGCAACTCCCTTAAGGAGTTATCCCGTTGGCCCACCATGGGAACCACAACATCAGGTACACGTTTGGTGATATCTGTAGTGATCCGCGCTCGGAGGATCGGAGGATTGCAAGGGCCCGGAGAATCCAGTGCCTGGCCGCTATTGGATATAAATGGGTCATTAAGAATCATTTGCATCCATTAGCATCCTCACCCTGGCATGTGGGCACGAATCCCGATCCTGCACAGCGGTCAGTTCAGCGGCAGCCGATTTCGTCCAGACGCCCGGTTCACATGCTGGTGTCATCAGGCAGAGAATCCAGTCCAGTATCTCAGTTTAATTTTTCATCCACAAAGCAGCATGGTTCTCTCAGTACTTGTCAGCTTTGGCTTTTGTCTTCAAGTCCTGTAGTGGGACATGAACCCACAACGTTCCAACTGAACCACAGTTAACATTGTGGAAGGGACATTTTGTGATGTACAAGAGGATGGACAGGAATGGTTGTTGCAGGTGCCGGGGTTTAGATATTTCAGTAAGCTCAGGGAAGGTGGTAAAAGAGGGGGAGGGGTGGCATTGTTAGTCAAGGACAGTATTACGGTGGTAGAAAGGACGTTTGATGAGGACTCGTCTACTGAGGTAGTATGGGCTGAGGTTAGAAACAGGAAACGAGAGGTCACCCTGTTAGGGGTTTTCTATAAGCCTCCGAAAAGTTCCAGAGATGTAGAGGAAAGGATTGCAAAGATGATTCTGCATCGCAGCGAAAGCAATATTGACTGGAAACGCTATAGTTTGAGTACTTTAGATGGGTTCGTTTTTGTCCAATGTGTGCAGGAGGTTTCCTGACACAGTATGTAGATAGGCCAACGAGAGGCGAAGCCATATTGGATTTGGTACTGGGTAATGAACCAGGACAGGTGTTAGATTTGGAGGTAGGTGAGCACTTTGGTGATAGTGACCACAATTCAATTACGTGTACTTTAGTGATGGAAAGGGATAGGTATATACCGCAGGGCAAGAATTATATCTGGGGGAAAGGCAATTATGATGCGATTAGGCAAGACTTAGACTGCATCGGATGGAGAGGAAAACTGCAGGGGTTGGGCACAATGGAAATGTGGAGCTTGTTTAAGGAACAGCTACTGCATGTCCTTGATAGGTATGTACCTGTCAGGCAGGGAGGAAGTGGTCGAGCAAGGGAACCGTGGTTTATTAAAGCAGTCGAAACACTTGTCAAGAGGAAGAAGGAGGCTTATGTAAAGGTGAGACATGAAGGTTCAGTTAGGGCGCTCAAGTGTTACAAGTTAGCCAGGAAGGACCTAAAGAGAGAGCTAAGAAGAGCCAGGAGGGGACATGAGAAGTCTTTGGCAGGTAGGATCAAGGATAACCCTAAAGCTTTCTATAGATATGTCAGGAATAAGCAAATGACTCGGGTAAGAGTATGGCCAGTCAAGGACAATAGTGGGAAGTTGTGCTTGGAGTCCGAGGAGATAGGAGAGCTGCTAAATGAATATTTTTTGTCAGTATTCACACAGGAAAAAGACAATGTTGTTGAGGAGAATACTGAGATTCAGGCTACTAGACTAGAAGGGCTTGAGGTTCATAAGGAGGAGGTGTTAGCAATTCTGGAAAGTGTGAAAATAGATAAGTCCCCTGGGCCGGATGGGATTTATCCTAGGATTCTCTGGGAAGCTAGGGAGGAGATTGCTGAGCATTTGGCTTTGATCTTTAAGTCATCTTTGTCTGCAGGAATAGTGCCAGAAGACTGGAGGATAGCAAATGTTGTCCCCGTGTTCAAGAAGGGGAGAAGAGACAACCCCGGTAACTATAGACATGTGAGCCCTACTTCTGTTGTGGGCAAAATCTTGGAAAGATTTATAAGAGATAGGATGTATAATCATCTGGAAAGGAATAATTTGATTAGATAGTCAACACGGTTTTGTGAAGGGTAGGTCGTGCCTCACAAACCTTATTGAGTTCTTTGAGGTGACCAAACAGGTGGAAGAGGGTAAAGCTGTTGATGTGGTGTATATGGATTTCAGTAAATTGTTTGATAAGGTTCCCCACGGTAGGCTACTACAGAAAATACGGAGGCATGGGATTCAGGGTGATTTCGCAGTTTGGATCAGAAATTGGCTAGCTGGAAGAAAACAAAGGGTGGTGGTTGATGGGAAATGTTCAGAGTGGAGTCCAGTTACTAGTGGTGTACCACAAGGATCTGTTTTGGGGCCACTGCTGTTTGTCATTTTTATAAATGACCTGGAGGAGGGCGTAGAAGGATGGGTGAGTAAATTTTCAGATGACACGAAAGTCGGTGGAGTTGTGGACAGTGCGGAAGGATGTTACAAGTTACAGAGGGACATAGATAAGCTGCAGCGCTGGGCTGAGAGGTGTCAAATGGAGTTTAATGCAGAAAAGTGTGAGGTGATTCATTTTGGAAGGAATAACAGGAAGACAGAGTACTGGGCTAATGGTAAGATTCTTGGCAGTGTGGATAAGTAGAGAGATCTCGGTGTCCATGTACATAGATCCCTGAAAGTTGCTACCTAGGTTGAGAGGGTTGTTAAGAAGGTGTACGGTGTGTTAGCTTTTATTGGTAGAGGGATTGTGTTTTGGAGCCATGAGGTCATGTTGCAGCTGTACAAAACTCTGGTGCGACCGCATTTGGAGTATTGCGTGCAATTCTGGTCGCCGCATTATAGGAAGGATGTCGATGCATTGGAAAGGATGCAGAGGGGATTTACCAGAATGTTGCCTGGTATGGAGGGAAGATGTTATGAGGAAAGGCTGAGGGACTTGAGGCTGTTTTTGTTAGAGAGAAGAAGGTTAAGAGGTGACTTAATTGAGGCATACAAGATGATCAGAGGATTGGATAGGGTGGACAGTGAGAGCCTTTTTCCTCGGATGGTGATGTCTAGCACGAGGGGACACAGCTTTAAATTGAGGGGAGATAGATATAAGACAGATGTCAGAGGTAGGTTCTTTACTCAGAGAGTAGTAAGGG
Source organism: Scyliorhinus torazame (assembly GCF_047496885.1). NCBI lineage: Eukaryota > Metazoa > Chordata > Chondrichthyes > Carcharhiniformes > Scyliorhinidae > Scyliorhinus > Scyliorhinus torazame. The sequence continues at coordinate 45,914,873 of NC_092715.1, read as the reverse complement.
CGTGGAATGCCCTGCCTGCAACAGTAGTGGACTCGCCAACACTAAGGGCATTCAAATGGTCATTGGATGGACATATGGACGATAAGGGAATAGTGTAGATGGGCTTTAGAGTGGTTTCACAGGTCGGCGCAACACCGAGGGCCGAAGGGCCTGTACTGCGCTGTAATGTTCTATGTTTTATGTTCTAAGGCACAGAACGGAATTTCCTCGCGCTTAACCCTTTCTTTTCCTGTCGCACAGAAGTATTCCATTGGGGGATTTTTTGAGTCCTGTTGTTGTGTCTTATCACTCTGAAATGTCACAGGATCACAGCATCGTTGCAGCGCAGAAGGAGGCCATTTGACCCGTCATGCATGCACTGGCTGTCCCAAGGAGCATTGCGGCTTAATCACATTCACCTACCTCTACTCCGTACCCCTGCATATGGTGTCCGTTCAAATAATCATCTCATGCCCTTTTAAATACTTCAATTAAACCTGCCTCCACCACATGTCCAAGCAGTGCATTCCAGACTCAAAGCATTCATTGTGTGGAAATGTTTTTTCTCACATTACATTTGCTTCTTTTGCAAATCACCTTGAATCTTTGCCCTCTCATTCTTGCTCCTTTTATGAGGGGGAACTGTTTCTCCCCATCTACTTTTCCAGCCCCCTCATGATTTTGAACAACTCTATTAATTCTCCCCTAAACATTAGAAACATAGGAAATAAGACCAGGATGAGGCCTTGTGGCCCTTGGAGCCTGCTCTGCCATTCATTATGACATTATGATCACGGCTGACCACCCAACTCAATAGTCTGTTCCTGCTCCCCCCCCCCCCCCCGCATATTGTTTGATCCCTTTCACCCCAAGTGCTGTATCTAACTCCTCCTTGGAAACATACAATGTTTTGGCCTCAACTACATTCTGTGGTAACAAATTCCACAGGCTGACCACTTTCTGGGGGAAGAAACTTCTCCTCATCTCAGTGCTAAATGGACTACCCCATATCTTCAGACTGGGACCCTGGTTCCTCACACACCCACAATCAGGAACATCCTTCCTGTGTTCTGTTAGAATTTTATAGATTTCCAGGAGATCCCCCCTCATTCTTCTGAACTCCAGCAAGTATAATTAGCCCATCGATTCTGTACCAACCCTCCGAAAGAGTACCCTAACTTCGGCCCACTCCCCTGCAACCGCTCTAACCTTTGGACACTAAGGGGAAACTTAGCATGGCCGATCTATCTAACCTGCACATCTTTGGACTGTGGGAAGAAACCAGAGCACCTGGAGGAAACCTACACAGACATGGGGCGAATGTGCAACCTTCAAACAGACAGGCACCCAAGATTGGAATTGAACCCAGGTCTCTGGCACTTTGAGGCAGCAGTGCTAACCACCGTGCTACTGTGACACCCTATATACTTTATTAACAACTCTCTCTACCTGTCCTGTCACCATTAATGATCTATCCACATGCACATCCAGATCCCTTTGCTCCTGCACACCTTTTAGAATTGTACCCACTATTTTCTCATGGCGCGAGCATTGACCAGTATTAAATGAATAAGTCATGTCTAGACATGTATTTTTTTAAAGAGGGAACACGATGAGTTTTGTAATAATAATAATAATAATCTTTATTCGTGTCATAAGTGAGCTTACATTAACACTGCAATGAAGTTACTGTGAAAATCCCCTACGTCGCCACACCTGTTCGGGAACACTGAGGGAAATACAGAATGTCCAGTTCACCTAACAGCACGTCTTTCGGGACTTGCGGGAGGAAACCGGAGCACCCGGAGGAAACCCACACAGACACGGGGAGACTCCGCACAGCCAGTGACCCAAGCCGGAAATCAAACCCGGGTCCCTGGCGCTGTGCAGCAACAGTGTAAACCACTGTGCCACCTTGCGGCCCATAATTATATTTAATAGATAGGCTGATTCCAAAACAGATTTTCTTGTACAGTTCAATTGCCATAAAAGCCAATCCAAAGTAGGTCGCAGTGTTCATCACATGAGAGGCCTGCATTTGAGCCAAGTCGGTTCAATTGAACGATGATCAACCTTTTAGAATTTGAAAGCAAAGTCAACTGTAAGCAAACATCGTCAATATATTTGGTTTCTGAAGAGAGGTAGCATTATTGCAAGGTTTCTTTGTAAAGCACAGAAGACATATGTTTAAATGAAATCTAAGTGCTGATATTCCACCGGCTTAGGCAGGAGAATCCTTGTGAAGTGTACCTTTAGCTTGTATTGATTTGCACATTGTTGATTTATGTGCAAAAAGGTTAGAAGCCATTTTATATATTTTTAATTAGGTTGCTCGACTGTATGATGGTTCCTAATTGAGCGGCTGAATAAACTACATGGAAATCATCAGCAGTTGGAGGAGATGCTCCGTGAAGGTAGCTGCTGTCCATGTATAATCTCGATTGCTCAAAGCTAAATTAGGGCAGGAATAAAACCTAACATTAGATCTGTTGGTCTCAGAATTAAGAGGTTCCTTACACGAGGACCTGTGGCTGACCCATTTGGCATAATCTCTACCCACCCAAAGGATGAAGAAAAGTTTGAGCCATCATTAAGTTTGCCTTGTCAAATTTTTTGACGTTGATAAAGTTGCGGGAAACTTCTCACTGCTGGCAGATTAACTCATCCCTTCTGACGCTGTCACGACTTGAAATCAGGCAGTGACAGCTACTGAATAACTGCATTGTTTGTTGGCTGGCCTTTAGATCAAGTGAGTAGCAAGGTCTGATGATTAGATCAACCTGTGCACAAACGTGACTTTGCATATCTCTTCACCACAGGCATCAGACAAAGAACTGGCGCTGTCAACACCTTGTCATTCATGCTGTGTCGATCTCTGTCTTGCCTTGCCACTGCAGTTGATGAAAGAAATTTGTCTTCCTTTTCTCGCTTCTCACCCTTTATTTTCCAGTTTCTCCATTTGGTGACTAGCCGCCTTCTTGCAGCTCAACTCCACCTCATGTTCTTTACTCAGTCAGTATTCCTCAGCCATTTATCTATTTCTTGCAGTTACCGTCTATTTAGAACAAAGAACAATACAGCACAGGGACAGGCCCTTAGGCCCTCCAAGCCTGTACCGGTCATGATACTAACCTTGGCCAGACTGAGTCCGCAACAACTGCGCGAGAGTCCCGACCGGCCAGACATGGTTAGAACACGCCGTCGGGAATTCGGTCGGTCGGAACCAGAGTATCGCTGGGAGAGCCTCTGGCAATGGCCCCTCAGCCGCGCCGGGTAATTTGTGATTCTCCACCCCCCCGCCAAACGTGATTTAGGCGCGGGGCTGCGGAGAATTCAGCCCCTGAACTGTGAACCAACCAGTACAATTGCGATTGCATTTAGGGATCTATTTCAAAATTGTTTCTTGGGCAGAAAATCTACCTCTATCTTTACAATGCTTTTCACTTTATCTAATCCTTGCTCCCGCAATTTGTCCCTTTTTATGGAAGTACAGACTGAGGCTGAGGTAAAAGTCCATGGACATAGAGTCATAGAATTTACAGTGCAGAAGGAGGCCATTCGGCCCATCGAGACTGCGCCGGCCCTTGGACAGAATACCCTATATAAGTTCATGCCTCCACCCTATTGGATTGGATTGGATTGGATTTGTTTATTGTCTCGTGTACCGAGGTACAGTGAAAAGTATTTTTCTGCGAGCAGCTCAACAGATCATTAAGTACATGAAAAGAATAGAGAAAAAAAGAAAATACACAATAGGGCAACACAACATATACAATGTAACTACATAAGCACTGGCTTATATTTCCATAACCCCACCTCAACCTTTGGTCACTAAGGGCAATTTAGCATGGCCAATCCAACTAACCTGCACATCTTTGGACTGTGGGAGGAAACCGGAGCTCCCGGAGTAAATCCACGCAGCCACAAGTAGAAAGTGCAAACTCCACGCAGTCACCCGAGGCTGGAATTTAACCCGGGTCTCTGGAGCTGTGAGGCAGAAGTGCCAACCACTGTGCCACTGTGCCGCCCCAATTTGAATTGTATATTTGCACAGAACATTCTCAAGATGGGTATGACATCAGCTGCCCCGAACCATGGCAGCATTCAATAGCTCACAACTGGCCTCTCTATACCTAAGCAAAGGAAAAGAAAAATCAACCACAATATTGCTCCAAATTGGTGCATGACAATTTCTGCCGGAGAGCAACTGTCTGGATGTCGGGGGCAGACAAAATCAAGCTTTCTGTGGTTGAAGAGTCTGGCGACATGATCCACAGTATCTTCTGTTAAGAACATAAGAACTACAAACAGGAGTAGGCCATCTGGCCCCTCGAGCCTGCTCCGCCATTCAATGAGATCATGGGCGAAATTCTCCGGAAACGGCGCGATGTCCGCCGACTGGCGCCCAAAACGGCGCAAATCAGACGGGCATCGTGCCGCCCCAAAGGTGCGGAATGCTCCGCATCTTTGGGGGCCGAGCTCCAACATTGAGGGGCTAGGCCGGCGCCGGTCGAATTTCCGCCCCGCCAGCTGGCGGAAAAGGCCTTTGGTGCCCCGCCAGCTGGCGCGGAAATGACATCTCCGGGCGGCGCATGCGCGGGAGCGTCAGCGGCCGCTGACAGCTTCCCACGCATGCGCAGTGGAGGGAGTCTCTTCCGCCTCTGCCATGGTGGAGACCGTGGCGGAGGCGGAAGGGAAAGAGTGCCCCCATGGCACAGGCCCGCCCGCGGATCGGTGGGCCCCGATCGCGGGCCAGGCCACCGTGGGGGCTTCCCCCAGGGCCAGATCGCCCCGCGCCCACCCCCCCCACAGGACCCCGGAGCCCGCCCGCGTCGCCTTGTCCCGCCGGCAAGGTAGGTGATTTAATTTACGCCGGCGGGACAGGCATTTTAGCGGCAGGACTTCGGCCCATCCGGGCCGGAGAATCGAGCGGGCGGGCCCGCCAACCGGCGCGGCGCGTCCCGCCCCGCCGAATCTCCAGTGCCGGAGACTTCGGCAACCGGCGGGCGCGGGATTCACGCCAGCCCCCGGCGATTCTCCGACCCGGCGGGGGGTCGGAGAATCTCGCCCCACGTCTGATCTTTTGTGGACTCAGCTCCACTTTCCCCGCCTTAACACCATAACCCTTTATTCCTTTATTCTTCAAAAAACTATCTATCTTTATCTTTAAAACATTTAATGAAGGATACTCAACTGACTCACTGGGCAGGGAATTCCATAGATTCAGAACCCTTTGGATAAAAAAATTCCTCTTATATCTATCTTTATCTTTAAAACATTTAATGAAGGATACTCAACTGACTCACTGGGCAGGGAATTCCATAGATTCAGAACCCTTTGGATAAAAAAATTCCTCTTAAACTTAGTCCTAAATCTACTTCCCCTTATTTTGAGTCTATGCCCCCGAGTTCTGTTTTCACCCGCCAGTGGGAACAACCTCCCCACATCTATCCTATCTATTGCTTTCATAAATTTATATGTTTCTATAAGATCCCCCCATATCCTTCTAAACTCCAATGAGTACAGTCCCAGTCTACTCAACCTCTCCTCATAAACCAGCCCCCTCAATTCTGGTATTAACCAAGTGAATCTCCTCTGCACACCCTCCAGCGCCTGGACGTCCTTTCTCAGGTAAGGAGACCAAAACTGAACACAATACTCCAGGTGTGGCCTCACTAACACCTTATACAGTTGCAGCATAATCTCCCTAGTCTTAAACTCCATCCCTCTAGCAATGAAGGACAAACCTCCATTCACCTTCTTAATCACCTGTTACACCTGTAAACAAACAGTCCCTCTGCACAGCAACATGTTTTAATATTTTATCCTTTAAATAATAATCCCTTTTGCGTTTATTCCTACCAAAATGGATAAACTCATATTTGTCAACATTGTATTCCATCTGCCAGACCCTAGCCCATTCACTTAAACTATCCAAATCCCTCTGCAGACTTTCAGTCTCCTCTACACTTTTTGCTTTACCACTCATCTTAGTGTCGTCAGCAAACGTGGACCCATTGCACTTGGTCCCCAACTCCAAATCATCAATGAAAATTGAGAACAACTGTGGGCCCAACACTGATCCATGAGGGCTGTCTGTTTGCTATTGGCATCAGAAGGACAGAAACTTTGTATGCAACCCGAGCTTAAATTGCCTACTTTTGGAAAGCAGAGAATTATAGGTGAGAAAATCTATAAGCAAAAGCACACATCGTGCTGCTTGGCACAAAAATGCTGCACTGATTTGGAAAGCAGTGGTGTAATCAGACAAAGTCAGCATGGATTTACGAAAGGGAAATCATGTATGGATTTACGAAAGGGAAATCATGCATGAATTATTTGAAGATGTAACTAGTAGAGTTGACCAGGGAGAACCAGTGGATGTGGTTTATTTAGACTATCAAAAGGCTTTTGACAAGGTTTCACACAGTAGATTAATATGTTAAAGCCCATGGGATTGTGGGTATTGTCTTGAGATGCATAAAAAGCTGGTTAACAAACAGGAAGCAGAATGGTGGAATAAATGGGTCTTTTTCCGATTGCCAGGCAGCGACTAGTGGTGTACCTCAAGGATCTGTGCTAGGACCCCAACTGTTCATATTATATATTCATGATTTGAACAAAGGAACTAAATGTATTATCTCTAAATTTGCAAATGATACAAAGTTGGGTGGGAGGGTGAGCTGTGTTGGGTGGAGGAAACTATCCTGAGGAACTCCTGAAGTGATGTCCTGGTGCTGACATGATGCAGAGATGCTTCTGCGGGATTTAGATAGGCTGACTGATGGGCATACGCATGGCAGATGCAGTATAATGTGGATACATTTGAGGTTATCTGCTTCTGTAACAAAAACAGAAAGGCAGATTATTATCTGAATGGGTGTAAAGTGGTTACTCAGTGAGATCTTGGTGTCCTCGTTCATCAGTCGCTGAAAGTAAGCATGCAGATACAGCAGGCTGTAAAGAAGGCAAATGTTATTTTGAACTTCATAGCGAGAGGATTTGAGTAAAGGGATAGGGTTGTTTAACTGCAATTGTACAGGGCATTGGTGAGGCCACATCTGGAGTATCGTGTGTATCTGTGGAAGGATATTCTTGTAATGGAGTGAGTGCAGCAACTAATTATATGTTGTTGAGGAAGTGATCTACATTAGAGCACATTGTCCATACCAAGTTAGTCAGAATGTTTCCTGTCAGCCTTGATATGAGGCCTGTTGGCTGATAAACTATCTGTGACAATACAGACTGATTCTTGGGATGATGGTACTGTCATATGAGGTGAGACTAAGTCAGTTAGGATTATAGTCATTGGAGTTTTGAAGGGTGAGATTCGATCTCATAGAAACTTATAAAATTCTAACAGGATTAGACAGGGTAGATTCAGAAAGGATGCTCTAGATGGTGGAGGAAACCAGAACTAGGGGGCCAGAGCTTGAGGGTAAGGGGTAAACCTTTTAGGACTGAGTTGAGGAAAGAATTCTTCACCCAGACTGGTGAATCTGTGGAATTCATTACCAGAGAAAATAGTTGAGGCCAAAACATTTGTGTAATTTCAAGAGGGAATTAGATATAGCTCTTGGGGCCAAAGAGATCAAGGGAAGGCAAGATCAGGATATTGAACTTAATGATCAGCCATGATCACAATGGATGGCAAAGCAGGTTCGAAGGACCGAATTGCCTCCCCCTGCTTCTATTTTCTATATATGATCCTTTTAATTTATTTAATCTCAGAGAAGCTCACCTTTTGTGGAAATATTAGGTTTTTCGTATTTTATTAAATGCATCTTCATATCAGCTCATAAGGAGCCTCTAATTATCTGTTGTTGAGGAAGTGATCAACCTTAGAGCACATTGCCCATACCAAGTTAGCCAGAATGTTTCCTGTTAGCCTTGATATGAGGCCTGTTGGCTGATAAACTATCTGTGACAATACAAGATAATTAAACTGCACACAATGTCAGCTGGCAGATTAAGCTGACACTTTGCTTTAAACCTGATAATGCTTTTGGTAACTACTGCAGTCCCATCGTCTCGTCAGCAGCAAATTCACATATGTTACTGATCGCAGCATTACAATAATATTGAAGAAAAAGACTTCATCATGACGAGTGATTGTGCCAGGAATCAGATATAAAACATATTAAGATCGTGAACTGTTCAAAACGGAATTGGCAGTATCAAGTTATTAATGAACCACAAACAATGTTTTGCAATCAATAAGTGAACTGGTAAGTCCATTGCCATTCTTTTGCCTGATAGTTCAAGCTATTATCTATGGGAGCTGTTCACTTTTGAACAAGGCATCAAAGCAAAGTCCAATCTGTGCTTTTCGGTGGTTTGAAGAAATCCTCATGTTTCAAAGTTGAGCAACAGAGTTCTACACAGTGTCATGGCCAAAATGTATCCACTTTAAAAAATAGATGATCTGGTTGTTATCACATTGATGGTTGTTATCACGATACCCTGGGCTAGTGTACGATCAATTTCAGCCCCACTTGACCTTGAGTCGCAGCACAGGGGAAATTAGATTTTATTGAAAATACCTGAGCCTAATAAATTACAGTCACCCAGGTTTGTAAATTTAAAATATAAGTTTATTATGTACAGCATTATAATTAAATGGGCAGAAAATATAATTGATATCTACTATCCATTTTCCAACCTCCCCCTTTCTAACTTGCTCCACTTTCTACACACACACACAGAGTCAAACAACACAGAAGGGAAAGGGTGGTGGAAAGGAAAGGAAAAATATGAATGAAAATAAAAGGATAAGGGTCTTTGATGCACTGGGATGTCTTTCTGAAGTTTAATGATTTTTTGAAGTTCAGGCTTTCATTTTGGTACTTCTGCCTTCTAGGCTTGAGGTGGATTTCTCTGGCAAGGTTGTCTACTTTCTCCACAGACTCAGCATCAGTTCAGGTTCACTGCAGAGGATGTGCAAGGCACTCACTTCTTTCAGAACAGAAGAGCAGTTCTTTCACTTCAGCAAGCAGGAGAGAGAGTTCCGTTCACTTCCAAAGTCTAAACACTTCTGCTAAGTTCTCTCAGAAAGCATCACACATGAACCAATCATTGACCATTGTCAGGCAGAACACTGTCCCTAGCTAACCCACCAGTTGCCAGTTAACTAATTGGACCAAGTGCCTCAAAGCTGGTTCCTAAGATCCACTCGGTGTTGAGGAGTCTTCAAAATACAAAATCAGGGGACCCAGTGTCCTGGAAAGCAGGCTGCTTCCTTTGATTCTTTTGCTTGGAGGAACATCATGGTTATGGGTCCATAGACCAAAATAATAAAATAAAGTGAATGGGTACAAAGGAAATAACAGGAAGCACACTTACAGTTGTGCAAACGTGTTGTATGAAAATTGGTTGTTTTACAGGTCCATCAGTAGTATTAGCCTGTCAACTAACAACTTCAATGCTCTCCTGGCTAGCTCCCCATCCTCTTTAAAATTAATCTCGCACAAAGCTCTGCAATAGTTGTTTCTCTCTTTCTCCCTTCCCAAATTTGTGTTCCTCTCCTTTTGCCCAACTTTGGGATTTTCTTTCTCTGGGCAGAATTTTTGTTTGTATTCCAGTGTCTCCCAATTTTCCTGCCTAAATCATTCTTTAAGAAGCTGATCCTGAGCTTTGTGCGGGTGGAGAGGATTCCTTGAACAAAGGGAGCTTTCCTAGAGAGGGATAGACAAGGGGGAGGCGTGGCACTCCCAAACTTGCAAAATTATGACTGCAAACATTGTCATGGTCTGGAAGTGGATGGAGGTGCAAGGGTCGGTATGGGGAAGAGTGGAAGATGTCTCATGTAAGGGGACCACCTTGAGGGTGCTGGCTTTGGCGCCGTTCTCATCAGATAGATGTTCATCAAATCCAGTGGTAATCTCTACACTGAGGGTGTGGAATCAGGCTGGCAGCATTTTGGGATGGAGGGCATGTATATGAGGGCACTGATTTGCGATAACCACAGATTTGTCCAGGAGAGACTAGACGCTAGGTTTAGGGAATGGGACCAGCTGAGGATTAGATGCTTTGAGGATCTGTTTTTGGGACGGAAATTTGCGGACTTCCGGAGCTGGCAGAGGTTACCAGCTACCTAAAGGAAAGGGGTTCAGGTACCTTCAGATTAGGGCCTTTCTGAGAAAGGGGGTGGGTTCGTTCCCAATGTTGCCACCCCTCTGGCTACAGGATAAGCTCTTATCTGAGGACAAAATTGGGAAAGGTAAGATCTCTGATATCTATGCAGAGCTAACTAAAAAGGAAGACGCATCAATGGTTGCTTTTCAGCTAAAATGGGAGGAGGAACTGTGGGGAGGGGGTGGATTTGGAAGGAGGCGCTGCGTAGGATTAATGCTTCATCATCATGCACTCGACTAAGTCTTATCCAATTCAAAGTGGTACACAGAGCGCATATGATGATTTCCAGGATGAGCCAATTCTTCTCTGGTGTAGGCGACCAATGCGTGCGGTGTGCTGTGTCCCCGGTGAACCATATCCACATGTTCTGGGCTTGTCCATAGTTAGTGGGGTTCTGGAGGGGGGTTACCGATGCACTATCAAGGGTTTTGGGAATGGAGGTAACACCGTCCCTGTGGGTAGCAATTTTCGGAGTGCCCGATGATCCGTGTGCTCCAGTGGGGAATGAGTCCACACGGTGACATTTACCTCGCTGCTAGCCCGGAGGAGGATCTTGCTGAGTTGGCTGAACTTGGAACTGCCAAGGGTTGGGACATGGGTGCAGGACCTAGCTGAATTCCTCCACTTGGAAAAGATTTTGTTTGCCATTAGAGGGGTGGATGAAGGGTTCTCCATGAGCTGTTCAATGACTTCTTCAAGATGTACTAAAATGGGGGGGGGGGGGGGGGGGGCGGTGGCGTCCTTACACTGAGCAATGAAGCAGCATGTTCTGAATATCTGGGTGACCAGCAGACAGTGGTAGCATCGTGACAACCTGGGTACTGCGCATGTACAAACCACACATACAGGAGGTCATCCCCTGAATCATCAGCGGAAGCGTTCAGGAGACCAATCGCTCATTCCCAGAAGATGGATAACAACCCGAAGTCACTCCCACTGCTTAACAGGTTAACTTTGTGCTCATCTTACTCCTGCAAATGGGCAGAATTTGTAAAAATGTCTGACTCTTACTGTTGGAAATGACAAAAGAGAAATACAGTCAGACTGAATCCCAAACCCCAAAACAGGTGGGTTGGCATCAGGAGAGATGTTGAAAATTCTCAAATACAACCACAACCCACGTCCAAACAACCAATTGTGTTTACTGGAGACAAGGTAAGGGGTAGGCAGTCAACCTGCCCCCAGCATTTATTTTGTTTATCGCCATCCCTCACGGTCCTCCATTTCAAAAGTAACCACATTGCTGTGAATCTCGAGTCACATGTCGTCCAGAACATTTTCTTCTCTAAAGAGCATTTGTCATTCAGAAGGTTTTTTTTTAAGGGACTATTGACACTGATTTCATGGTCATCATTCGACTTTTAATTCTAGATTTTTATTGAATTCAAATTGCACCATCTGCCGTGGTGGGATTTGAACCCAGGTCTCCAGAACTTGCCCTTGGTCTCTGGATTACAGGTCCAGTGACAGTACCGCTACTCTACTGCCTCCCCTTAATGTAGCTGTTGCAGCCTCAGATTTGACCTGCTTTGTAGGTTTAATAAGGACATAAACATTAAGAACAGGAGTAGATTATCCAGCCCCTTGCTCCGCCATTCAATAACATTATGGGTGATCGGATTGTGACCTCAACTTCACATTCCCATCTACCCTTAACAATATTGTCAGTCAAGAATCTATCTATCCGTGCCTTAAAAATATTCAATGACCATACCTTCACCGCTCTCCATGGTCAAGCAGTTGCCATACCAGGCTGTGATACAGCCCGATAGCATGCTTTTGTAGCCATCTGGGATGGCCACTTACAATAAGAAACATGGACGGTCGCAAAGCATAACGGGAAATATGGACAATGTAAGGTTCGGGCAGGCTCAGAGCCTGAATGTATATTAGTGAGCGAAGAATCCAGACAGCATCGAAACCCCCAACCGATTAACATTTTGATGGCCCATCTCCGTAAGACAAAAGACTGATACTTGAATAACCGACACAATCCCAGACATTTCGGCGCCACTCCCTTTACTCAGGAAGCATCAACAACAGGGTCAATGACCGCTTATGATACGCCCAGCCATCAAGGCACCCGCCCCTTTATTGGCTCAAATCGAATACAGTGATCAAGAACTACCCAATTAATGGGGTCCAAACCGAAGGACCGCCCAAAAGAGCGCAAAACTCCCCAAGGATAAAGAGAGAGACCGCCATGTGTTCGACCTCTCTTTGACCTGGCGCTCTGGCAACGCCCACCTCCAAATGCAGCACCACCAGAAGCAAGTTCAAGTTCAACACTCGCTACCAGACGGATGAGCCCAGCTGAGCAGCAGTTACTTGTCCAGACCCAGTAGATCCAGATTCGAACAATGGCCACTGTTCCTCTGACCTAAGCCGGGTGCCTGAAGTTAAGTACAGGTTGTCATAGTTGATAGGTGTAATTTAACTAGTAGTGTTTATGTTGCGTGATGAATTGTGTGTGTAAATAAAGGACCCTTGATCTTGAACTAACTAACTGCTGTTTGGCTCTTTGATCCATATATGGTTGAACCTTGTGGTGGTATCATTTGATACCTGGCGACTCTGAGCAATATAATATCGATATCTAAAGAAAGAAAGGCAACCTTATCAATTGCCATATTTATAAGAAGGTAAAAAAGGCAACACTTTCTATGGTGCATCTGTAAAAATTGGCAAGAGCCAATGTGGACATGCTGAATTTCCTTAGTTTTATGAGGAAGGGTAGGCGCTGTTGTGCTTTCTTGGTCGTAGCGGCGACGTAGGTGGACCAGGGCAGATTGTTGGTGATGTACTCACCTAGAAATGTGGAGCTGGCAACCATCTCCACCTCGGCACCATTGATGCAGACAGGGGTGTGTACGATACTTCCCTTCCCGAAGTTCCCCCATGACCAGATTCTTACTGATGTTGAGGGAGAGATTGTTGTTGTTACACCACGCCATGAGGTTCTCTGTCTCCCTCCTGCACTCTGACTCATCATTGCTCGAGATCCATCCCACCATGGTCATGTCATCAGCAAACTTGTAGATGGAGTTGGAGCCAAATTTTGCCACACAGTTATGTGTGTATAGGGAGTATTGTCGGGGGCTAAGTATACAGCCTTGCGGGTCACCGGTATTACATATATAGATACATAGAATATAGCAACAGAAAGAGGCTTTTGGCCCTTCGAGCCTGCTCTGTCATTCATAACGATCATGGCTGATATCTCGGACCATGCCCCGCATGGGGTTGAGTTGGGGCTGCGGGAGGAGATAGGCCAACGCCCTCTGTGGAGGCTGGACATAGGACTATTGGCGGATGAGGAGGTCTGTGGGCAGATTCGGAGGAGTATCCAAAGCTTTGTGGCGACCACGACACTGGAGAGGTTTCAGTGAGTTTGGTCTGGGAGGCGCTGAAGGCAGTTATCAGGAGGGAGCTAATTTCAGTCAGGGCCCACAGGGAGAAGAGGGATAGGATGGAGAGGGAGAGGTTGGTGGGGGAGATACTTAGGGTGGACAGGAGGTATGCGGAATCCCCCGAGGAAGGGTTGTTAAAAGAGCGCCGGAGTCTGCAGGCGGAGTTTGACTTGCTTATCACAGGGAAGGCAGAGGCTCAGTTGAGGAAGATACAAGCAGCGGTGTACGAGTATGGGGAGAAGGCAAGCAGGATGCTGGTGCACCAACTGCAGAAGAGAGAGGCGGCCAGGGAAATTGGGGGAATTAGGGACAGAGGGGGGTAACACGGTGCTGAGTTCGGCAAGGATCAATGAGGTCTTCAAGGACTTTTATGGTAAACTGTATGAGTCAGAACCCCTGGTGGGGGGGAGGGGATGAAGTGATTCTTGGACCAACTGAGGTTCCCTAAGGTGGAGGAGGGGCGGGTAGAGGGATTGGGGGCCCCGATTGAGATGGAGGAATTGGTTAAGGGTTTGGAGGGTATGCAGTTGGGCAAGGCCCCAGGACTGGACGGATATCCCGTAGAATTTTACAGGAAATTCTCAGAGCTGTTGGGCCCGTTATTGTTGAGAACCTTCTACGAGACTAAGGAAAAGGGAACCCTTCCCCTGACGATGTCGCAGGCTCTGATCTCGCTCATCCTGAAGCGAGATAAGGACCTGTTGCAATGTGGCTCCTACAGGCCGATATCGCTCCTTAATGTAGATGCCAAACTCTTGGCCAAGATCCTGGCCACCAGAATTGAGAACTGTGTCCCGGGAGTGATCAATGAGGATCAGTGAGGTCTTCAAGGACTTTTACGGTAAACTGTATGAGTCAGAACCCCGGGGGGGGGTTTGGGGGCCCTAATTGAGATGGAGGAATTGGTTAAGGGTTTGGAGGGTATGCAGTCGGTTGTGAAGGGCAGGCAGCTGAACATGAATGTGCGGAGGCTCCTGAATGTAATCATGATGCAGAAATGGTGGCGGCAATGGACGCGGAGAAAGCTTTCGTTCGGGTGCAGTGGGAGTACCTGTGGGAAGTGTTAGGCAGATTTGGATTTGGCGAGGTATTCATAGGGTGGGTTAAATTGCTGAATCAGGCCCTATAGCGAGTGTGTCGACGAACCGGTTACGGTCAAAGTACTTCAGGCTACATCGAGGAACGAGGCAGAGGTGACGCCTGTCCCCCCTTCTGTTTGCCCTGGCAATCGAGCCGCTGGCCATGGCGTTTCACTGTATGCGGATGACCTGCTTTTGTACATTTCGGATCCAGTGGAGCGGATGGGGGAGGTCATGCAGATCCTCAAAGATTGCGGGGACTTTTCGGGCTATAAGTTGAATGTCGGGAAAAGCGAGCTTTTTGCGATTCATGTGAGAGACCAGGAAAAGAGACTGGGAGAGCTCCCGCTTAAGGTGGTGGAGAGGAGCTTTCAGGTGGCTAAGAGTTGGGATGCCCTGCACAAGCTCAATCTAACGCGGCTGGTGGATCAGATGGAGGAGGACTTTAAGAGGTGGGACATGCTGCCGCTTTCCCTGGTGGGCAGGGTGCAATCCATGAAGATGACGGACCTCCCCAGGTTCTTGTTCGTCTTCCAGTGCCTTCCCATCCTCATCCCCAAGTCCTTCTTCAAGCGGATGAATAGAATTATCACGGGATTTGTGTGGGCAAACAAGACCCCGCGTGTTGGAGCGCAGTCGGGGTGGGGGTGGGCTGGCGCTGCTGAACCTCTGCAGCTATTATTGGGCACCGAATATATCCATGATTCGGAAATGGGTAGTAGAGGGGGGGGGGTGCGGCGTGGAAATGGTTGGAGGCGGCATCTTGCAGGGATACTAGCCTGGGGGCATTGATAACGGCATTGCTGCTGCTCCCACCGACACGGTACACCACGAGCCCGGTGGTGATGGCGACATTGAGGATCTGGGGTCAGTGGAGACGGCACGGGGGGAGATAGGGGCCTCAGTCTGGACCCCGATACGAAACAATCACAGGTTTGTTCCAGGTAGAATAGATGGTGGGTCCCTAAGTTGGCACAGAGCAGGTATTAAAAGGATGGGGGACTTGTTTATTGACAGGACTTTTGCTCTCCTGAGGGCGCTGGAAGAGAAATTTGGGTTGCCCCCAGGGAATACCTTTAGGTACCTGCAGGTCCCGGCTTTCGTGAGGAAGCAGGTGGGGGAATTTCTGCTGCTACCAGCCAGGAGGATACAGGACAGGGTGGTCTCGGGCATGTGGGTAGGGGACGGCAAGGTAGCAGACATATACCAGGAGCTGCAGGAGGCCTCGGAGGAAGAGCTGAAGGGCAAGTAGCAGGAGGAGCTGGGTGAGGAGCTGGATGAGGGCCTGTGGGCAGACGCCCTGGGCAGGGTCAATTCCTCCTCATCTTGTGCCAGGCTCAGCCTGATTCAGTTTAAGGTGGTGCACTGGGCGCATATGACAGTGGCGAGAATGAGCAAGTTCTTTGGGGTGGAGGACAGGTGTGTGAGGTGTTCAGGGAGCCCAGCAAACCATGTCCATATGTTTGGGCATGCCCAGCACTTACAGAATTTTGGAGAGGCTTTGCAAACGCTATGTCCAAGGTCTTGGACACTCGGGTAAAGCCGAGCTGGGGGATAGCGATATTTGGGGTGTCAGAAGATCCGGGAGTCGAAAGAGGCCGGCGTCTTGGCCTTTGCCTCCTTGGTAGCCCGGAGACGGCTCGTTAATGTGGAGGGACGCAAAACCCCCAAGTGTGGAGACTTGGGTCAGTGACATGGCTGGGTTTCTAAGTTTGGAAAGGATAACGTTTGCCTTAAGGAGGGTCCTTGCAGCGGTTCTCCAGGCGGTGGCAACCGTTCCTTGACTTTCTCGCGGAACGTTAAGTGGAGGTCAGCAGCAACCCGGGGGGATGGAGGGGGGGTATAGGTGGTGGATAGATTTCACTGGTGAAGGGCAGATACCCCACCTTGTTTTGTTAAGTTGTTAATTCACTTTTTTCTTTTCTTTATTATTATGTTTTTGTTGCTTTCTTTCTGTCGTGGTTTGTAAAATGTTGTAAAAATTTTGAATAAAAATATATTTTTTAAAAACGATCATGGCTGATCATCCAACTCAATAGTCTAATCCTGCTTTCTCCCCATAGCCTTTGATCCCATTCTCCCCAAGTGTTATATCCAGCCACCTCTTGAATATATTCAAAGTTTTAGCATCAACTACTTCCTGTGGTAATGGGCCCCGGCGGGGGGTCGGAGAATCTCGCCCCATGTCTGGGATGTTATTTGCATCTTCCACAGTGGAGAAAGATGCAAAATATCTGTTCAATGCATCCACTATTTCCTTATTTCCCATTATTAATTCCCCAGATTCACGCTAGAGAGGACCAGTGCTTGCTTTCCTTCCTCTTTTCCTTTTCTGAACAGGTTTTTAAATTCCTGTTACTATCTGTTTTTAAATTTCTAGCTAGTTTTCTCACACACTCTCATTTTTCCCTCCAAATTATGATTTTAGACAGTCTTCGCTGTACTTTATATTCTGTCCAATCTTCTGACCTGTCATTAATCTTTGTGGTGTTACATAGTTTTTCCTTCAACTTTAACTTGGTTAGTTATGGATGGTGCGTCCTTCCCTTACAGTCATTCTTTCTCACTGGAATATATCAGGCGGGATACTCCCAGGCCACACCGGGCCAGAGAATTGCCGGGCTGGCGTGAATTGCGCGCCGCCGCCCCGACTCCGGTCCGCCGATTCTCTGGAGAGTGCTACGCGGCCCTCCCGAAGATTCTCCGCCCGGGATGGGCCGAGTTGCCGCATAAAACAATCCGAGTCCCGCCGGCGCCGTCCACGTGTGGTCTTACCCGGCGGGACCTCGGCGTGCATCCATCGGGGGTGGCCTGGTGGGGGGGGGGGGGGGGTTTATGCCATTCTGAAACGCGACGGCATTTACGACGGCATCAAGACTTAGCCTCAGGATCAGAGAATCCCACCCATCGTTTCTGAATATTCTGAAACATCCCTTCAAACGTTTAAATGCCACTGCATCTCTGCTTAACCTAATTTCCCAGTATGTTTTAGCCAGCTCTGTCTTCATGCTGTCATTATTGTCCTTGTTTAAGTTTAAAATATTAGTCTTAGATCCACTTGTCTCTCCCACAAACAGAATGTGAAATTCAATCATATTATGCTGCTGCCAAGGGGTGCTTTCACTCTGTGGTCATTAATTAAGTCTGTGTCATTGTAAATTACCATATTTAGTATCGCCTGCTCTCTCAAAGATGCCAGAATGTGTTTCTCTCAGAAACCGTCCGCAAAACACGGTAAAAAATCATTAT
Source organism: Scyliorhinus torazame (assembly GCF_047496885.1). NCBI lineage: Eukaryota > Metazoa > Chordata > Chondrichthyes > Carcharhiniformes > Scyliorhinidae > Scyliorhinus > Scyliorhinus torazame. The sequence goes on along the minus strand of NC_092715.1, from coordinate 45,897,022 downwards.
TCTTTAGCAATCTGATTTGTCCAATCTATGTAGATGAAACACATACATGGTTATCACCACATCTTTCTCACAAGCCACATTATCTTTTCCTGTGTTTACTATTCAGGGGCCTACGAACCACTGCAGCTCATGAATTCTTACCTGTACTTCTGCTCATGTCTACCCAAACTAGTTCTGCCTCTTGGTCTCTAGAGCTAAGGGGCGGGATTCTCCGCTCCGCCGTACCACATTTCTGCCCCGGCTGGCCAGCGGGATTCTCCGTTACGCCATCTGGTCAATGGGATTTCCCATTGTGGGACAGCCCCCAACGTCGGGAAACCCCCTGGCGCCAGCAAACCAGAGAATCATGCCGGCGGAGAATCCCGGCCAAGGTCTTCTTTCTCTATTTTACCAATGCCATCCTTAATTAACATGGACGCCGATCAGCAAAGTTTAAGAGCCTCATAAAATTTCCCAGGCCTCATGAAATCCAGCAGCTGAAGGAAGGATGCAAATTGCCCCCCCAAAACCTGGCATCTCCTCCACCATAGAGTGCTCCTCCCCTTCCCCACCAGGTCCCAGATCATAAATCCCTCCCATGATTAGGAATGCGATCTACCCTTCCACTAGCAACAGGAGGCAACTTCCCTGTGGCTGTGGCCTGCTGCAGGGAGCTCAGCACCCAGCGAGAAGTGAGACCCCTCAAACAAGCTGACAAAACCAAATGTCTTGGTTGCCTGACAGAAAATCCACTAAGAATCACTGAGGCTGCTCACCACTTCCTGGAGTCAGCCAGCGCTTCTTTGAAAGGCTCTTGCAATAAGGATGCAAGCTGAGAGGTTAATGTTGCTGACTTTAGCAGCTGAATGCAAAGTACATCTACATGGTATTCCCTATTTTAACACAGGCATTAAGCCAATTAAATTATAAAAGGTCAACACTTGATTTAAAACAGCTGACAGAGGACATCATGTGAATGCACTAAGCATTGATCCTCATCTTAAATATTACCAACAGTAATTTCCAGGCTATATTAATGATGGAACTATCATCAGAATAATTCCTCTCAGGCCATGCTCTGATTCTTAATGGTTAAGCATGTGTAAAAAAACGTCTGAGCAACCTTAAACTGTCATTCAATTAAAATTTCAGGCCAAATTTGTTTTTCTGAGTTCTTGATCCAAGACCAGACTGCACAAAATAATATTGGTTTAGATGCAGTAACCGCATCAAAGTACTTGTTGCCATTTTTCTGCAGTACTTCGTATTTTCCATCTCCTTCACTGTATTTGTTTGGAAAACAAAGGCAGTTTTAAGGGATTTATATTTGAATTGGTGAATATGAGAAATAAGGTGAACAGGTATAGTTTTAGACACTATAGGGCGTCATTCTCCGACGCCCCGCCGGGTCGGAGAATGGCCGTTGGCTGCCGTGAATCCCGCCCCCGCCCCCGCCGAAGTCTCCGCTCCCGGAGATTGGGCGGGGGCGGGAATCCGGCCGCGCCGGTTGGCGGGACCCCCCGCTGGATTCTCCGGCCCGGATGGGCCGAAGTCCCGCACAGGAATTGCCTGTCCCGCCGACGTAAATCAAACCTGGTATTTACCAGCGGGGCCAGGCGGCGTGGGCGGGCTCCGGGGTCCTGGGGGGGGGCGCGGGGCGATCTGACCCCGGGGGGTGCCCCCACGGTGGCCTGGCCCGCGATCGGGGCCCACCGATCCGCGGGCGGGCCTGTGCCGTGGGGGCACTCTTTCCCTTCCGCCTCCGTTACGGCCTCCACCATGGCGTAGGCGGAAGAGACTCTCCCCACTGTGCATGCGCGGGAAACTGACAGCGGCCGCTGACGCTCCCGCGCATGCACTGGGAAACTGACAGAGGCCGCTGACGCTCCCGCGCATGCGCCGCATTTCCGCGCCAGCTGGCGGGGAAACAAACGCCATTTCCGCCAGCTGGCGGGGCGGAAATCCCTCCGGCGTCGGCCTAGCCCCTCAATGTTGGGGCTAGGCCGCCAAAGATGCGGAGCCTTCCGCACCTTTGGGCTGGCGCGATGCCCGTCTGATTGGCGCCGGCTTTGGCGCCAGTCGGCGGACATCCCGCCGTTGGGGGAGAATTTCGCCCATGATCATAATTCGTTTTAAAACTGTAGTTACCCACCATGTGCTGAAGGGGCTAAAATTCTTCTATATCAATCTGTACTGACGTTTTCAGCTGTAGGAAGTCACCCCAAGGACTTATCTTGCTGGTGATGGAGCCCAGGAAGGACAAGCAACAGATTGTCATTATCAAGGATGGCAATGAACAATATGGCATCTTTTCACCATTTCTACTGTTGTTAGGTTATCTGGGAATCAGACAGAATTGTATTGGAGTGGGTATCTTTACTTTGGGAAGGTCTTTATACTTAGGGGTGGTGATTGATACCCACATGCTTGATAATGAGGAACCGGTGATAAATATTAGGAGACACCATGTACATGTTTTTGTACTGATTGGATATTAAGTAAGTGTGAACTTGTTGCAATTAGTTCATTTCTCTCATATTCTATGTATGATGTAAACCTAACTGATCGTCATGATTGGACATAGATAACTCGTTACAATTGATTGGTATTTGCTAATTTATTGCAAGCAAATCTCGAGTATAACTGTCAGTGTAACCTTTAAATCAGGGCTCCCTGACGTGCCTCCTTGGAACGTCACCTGCCGATATATCTCGCAATAAAGGCCTCATTTGTAACTCCTGGTTTCTCATGAGTGGGAAAATGAAGTACGCTGAAGCAGAATAGCTGTGTATTTCTCGGCAACATAATTTTAAGTTGGTTTAATTTAATGTTTCTGTAACTGGAAGGATAAAACCTGTAGTTAGATTCATGCTGAACAAAGGTATTTCTATGTGTGAGGGTTAGTTTCAATTCCATCTGTGATTCTAATGTGATTCGAGGTGGTTACAGTATGAAGAGTAAATAAACCAGCAGTGGTTGCTTAGCAACTGGGGCCTTGTAAAGTAAAGAAGCTTTTAAGTTTTAGTTCAGCTGAATTTGTTGGCAGTTGAAGACAGGACACCAAGGAGTGAACCTCTCTCAACTCTGCCAGGAAAAGTTGGACAGGAGGAGGGAGTTGTGCAGATGCACAGTTCCTCAGGAATGAGTAATAATTCAGATAACCAGACAATTGGGACAGAAATAATTTGTTAAAACGACGAGTGAAGAGATCAGAGACCAAGATATTTAACAGCAAAAACTCAATGAAGAGTTAACAAAGTATTCTGAGTTAAAGAGACAATTGCGATAACCAGATTGAAAGTGGGACAGCAGACTTCAAAGATAAATGAAACATTTGATGCCAACCAGGTTTAAAGTGGGACAGCAGAATTCAAAGGTAAATGAAACATTTGATGCCATTTTAATAAGAGTTTGGAAAGCGAGAGTTAAAGCAATTGTGAACAGTTGCATGCCAGTCAAGAGAAAGAAATCCTAAAGGGGTAGGTATAAAATCCTGTGCTGGATTTGCTCTTAAAAGTGGACTGGAAGATTTGTTTCAAGGTGTAATTTGGACAACCTGATTTTGGGATGTAAACGATAAGCGAAGTATTATTATGATTGTGAGAGAAGACGTTAAAACATGTTTTATGGGGGTGGAGTTTGGAAAGTATCATGTGCAAACCATCTGGATTTTGAGGAGACATTCATTTGTAGATCATTTTGGCCACAGTCATCTTGTGTGTTGAAAAGAGACTTTATTTTTTTTATTTGTTCATGGGATGTGGGTGTCGCAGGCTGTGCCAGCATTTATTGCCCATCCCTAATTACCCTTGAGAGGACAGTTTTGGTCCTTGTCTGCCCAATAACTACAGTCACCAGGTTGATAAGTTGAAAACACAATTACTGTTTATTTATAACAAGAATAATGATAGAATATGCAGTTGTTTCAGGAGGCAGTCACCCCCGGTAGAGGGGTATCTAAGGAGGCAGTATTGGGCAAGCTAATGGGGCTAAAGGTAGACAAGTCTCCTGGCCCTGATAGGATGCATCCCAGAGTGTTAAAAGAGATGGCTAGGGAAATTGTAAACGCACTAGTGATAATTTATCAAAATTCACTAGACTCTGGGGTGGTCCCAGAGGATTGGAAAGTAGCAAACGTGACACCACTGTTTAAAAAAGGAGGTCGGCAGAAAGCGGGTAATTATAGGCCGGTAAGCTTAACTTCGGTTGTAGGGAAAATGCTGGAATCTATCATTAAGGAGGAAATAGCGGGGCACCTGGAGGGAAATTGTCCCATTGGGCAGACGCAGCATGGGTTCACAAAGGGTAGGTCGTGTCTGACTAATTTGGTAGAATTTTTTGGGGACGTTACCAGTGCAGTAGATAACGGGGAGCCAATGGATGTGGTATATCTGGATTTCCAGAAAGCTTTTGACAAGGTGCCACACAAAAGGTTGCTGCATAAACTAAAGATGCATGGCATTGAGGGTAAAGTGGTAGCATGGGTAGAGGATTGGTTAACTAACAGAAAGCAGAGAGTGGGGATAAATGGGTGTTTCTCTGGTTGGCAACCTGCAACTAGTGGGGTCCCTCAAGGATCAGTGTTGGGCCCGCAGTTGTTCACAATTTACATAGACGATTTGGAGTTGGGGACCAAGTGCAATGTGTCAAAGTTTGCAGACGACACCTAGATGAGTGGTAAAGCAAAAAGTGCAGAGAATACCGGAAGTCTGCAGAAGGATTTGGATCGGTTAGGTGAATGGGCTAGGGTCTGGCAGATGGAATTCAATGTTGCCAAGTGTGAGGCTATCCATTTTGGGAGGAAGAACAGCAGAATGGATTATTATTTAAACGGTAAGATGTTAAAACATGCTGCTGTGCAGAGGGACCTGGGTGTGCTGGTGCACAAGTCACAAAAAGTTGGTGTGCAGGTGCAACAGGTGATTTAGAAGGCTAATCGAGTTTTGTCTTTCATTGCTAGAGGGATGGAGTTCAAGGCTAGGGAGGTTATGCTGCAATTGTATAGGGTGTTGGTGAGGCCGCATCTGGAGTATTGTGTTCAGTTTTGGTCTCCTTACCTGAGAAAGGACATATTGGCACTGGAGGGAGTGCAGAGGAGATTCACTAGATTGATCCCAGAGTTGAGGGGATTAGATTATGACGAGAGGTTGAGTAGACTGGGACTGTACTCATTGGAGTTTAGAAGGATGCGGGGGGATCTTATTGAAACATAAAATTATGAAGGGAATAGATAGGATAGATGCGGGCAGGTTGTTTCCACTGGTCGGGGAAAGCAGAACTAGGGGGCATAGCCTCAAAAATAAGGGGAAGTAGATTTAGGACGGAGTGTCGGAGGAACGTCTTCACCAAAAGGGTTGTGAATCTCTGGAATTCCTTGCCCAGTGAAGCAGTTGAGGCTCCTTCTTTAAACGTTTTTAAGAAAAAGATAGATACCTTTCTAAAGAATAAAGGGATTTGGGGATATGGTGTACGAGCCGGAGAGTGGAGCTGAGTCCACAAAGATCAGCCATGATCTCATTAAATGGCGGAGCAGGCTCGAGGGGCCAGATGACCGACCCCTGTTCCTAGTTCTTATGTTCTTATGTTCTTATAAATACAACTGGATGACAACAAGCTAACGCACTACCCACTTTAACTAAAGATTCTTCCAATGGTGGTTCTCTAGCACGATTTCCACGCAGCATGCTCGCTGATTAAAGTCTCTGTTTTACAATTGGTAATAGTCTTCCTTGCAGGGTCACTCGTACAATACCGCATTTACAGGCAGCAGGCTTTCTGGAGAGACGCTTTATTTCTTATTAAACTGGGCCTTCAGCTCGAATTTCACATTCAGGCCGATATCTTTCTGTATAGACACTTTATTTCACATCAAACCAGGTTTTTAGCTCATGGTTTGACTGCAAGCCTCTGCAGTCTCAAGAGGATGGTACATAGACTTGTTGGAGAGAGAGTCAGCCTTCACAGTGGCCTTCTAAAGAGGATCAGTTCGCTCTTTTAGGAGAGAGGTAGTTGGAACCCTCCATCCAGACTGCAGAATCAAAAGTGAAACCAAACTGGAAACTTGTGACTCTGAAAACATTTGAGCAGGATCAGATCCAATCACCAACAGTTACGGGGCAGAGCACAGCCCTTTTGCCCAACTCATTGGCCACCAGCCAAATCAATCAAACAGAGACATCACTCTGTCAGTCAGTCTCAAATAGAACAGCCTTCTGTTTGAATTAAAGAAACAGGCTGCTTTGCCTTAAAGACCCAGGTCCATTAAATATCCATGGATCAAAAATGTAACAAAAATTAAAGAAAAGGCAATGAGGGGATAGATGGTAATAAACAGGAAGGACCCTTATATATGTCACTTGTTTCCAAAATTATTTTAATTCACCATTCCCGTTTTCTTTGCCGCTCTTTCGATTTACATTAATTTCTTAATCTCAGTAAAACATGTCGACCCTTTGGTCTGATTTGCTGTTTTAACTCATTTGTTTTTCATAGTTTCTACTCCTTGTTACCATGGCATTCCTTTGCACTCCTCTGTGACTCTCTGCGTCAAATATTTCATGAAGTGGGAATCAGCGTCAGATCGCCAGTCCGTTCCTTTCTACTTTCCTGAGTCTGGAGTTGCATATTTCATGCCCGGCATTCCTACCCAACCTTCCTCAAAATGTCCAGCCTAGCTGCTCTTGGAGACTTTCAGTGTAGTGCAGGGTCATCGGGGGAATTGAAAGTACTCCCCTTTTTTATAGCATATGGCGGTTAGCCATAGAGGGAAGGGCAGTGTTAGTTGGGGGGTGGGGGAATTTGCTGGGATGTGGTGGGTGGTTGGGCTGGGGTTGGTAGATGGTGGGGAAGGGTTCAGGGGGACATAGCTGGAGGAAGCGGGGTGATCAGTGATAGTGAGGGGGCCAGAGGAGTAATCAGGGGTCGGGGGTAGTCGGGAAGCGGGGGCAGACATGGGGCAGAGGGAGTTAGTCAGGTGGTTAGGGGGACTGTCAAAGGTGGTGGTGGTTTGGGGAGTAGTCGGGGGGGTGGGGGGGTCAGATGGGTAGTTGAGGCTGGGTCAGCCAAGTGAGTAGTTGGGCGTCAGTGGAGTTAGTTGTGTGGGGTGGGGGTAGTGGGTTTTACCCTGGAGTGAAAACTGGTTTTAGTCTTCCAACATTTCCTGGAGTAACAATTCTGCGAAGAAAATCGGAATCATTCAAAGTCTCTGACTTTCAATCAGAGTTTCGGGGTGTTCCAGGCACAGGATAATTGGTTCCCCGGTAATTCCAGAGCAGTCCTTGCCCGAAGATCTCTGACCCCAGCGCATCCCCTGGGCTCTTCAGTAGGACTCCCCACCCCACCCCTCACTGCCGTGAAACGGACAACATTGGTCTCTATCACTCAGGCATAATTTTATGGCGTGCGATCATCCTCTGTTGCAATGCCAAAGGGACCAGAATTTATATCCGAGCTTTTGCAGGGCAACTCAGCCTGATAGCAAACTTTGGTCGTCGAGAGACAGGCAGGTATTGAGGAAAAAGGATACGGCCTGGATTAAAGCTGGTGAAAGCTTCACAAAATAGAGAAAACTCAGCATTTTTACCCAAGGGATTATATTAGCGAATAGACATCAGACATGGCCTAACATTGCCGAAGGTAATAATTCCCAGAGGTACAGGTAGCTATAAAACCAGAGATGATGGCCCAGATAAGTGATCCAGGTCACAAAGACATTGTAACAGCAGGTGCAACAAAGCTCAAAAGTGGATGGCTCTGTGAGACTTAAAGAGGCTACTTACAGGATGGTGAGCTGGATATCTAGAGCCAGAGCAGTACATGGTGATGAACAGTTAAAAAAAAAGCTAAAGGGAACAGATTGCGATGCTGTGGCAGTTAACTGTCCAGAGGTAAATGACATAGGGCTGGATATTCAATGGGCCATGGGGATGGGTGCTACAATTGAAAATCACGGTGCTGGAGGTTATCTCCGGGACAGTTTCAAATTTTCGAAGGCTTGGTGGTTGGGCTGGGGATGGGTGTGGGGGCATGGGAAATAGGAGAACTCTCATACCTCCAATTAACAACCCATTAAGCTTCTTAAGGAGCTTATTAATGGGCCCGTCCAGTTCAAAATTAAATTTAGCAATACAAGTACTGTGTTACCAAAAAACGTTTCCATGTAGCAAAGCAGTTAGGATTTGGAATGCACTGCATGAGAAAATTGGATTTTTAGCTGAAAAGGAAGTGTGTGCAGGGTTACAGGGCAAAGTCGGTTTGAGGTATAGTGCCGCCGCAGGCACGATGGACTGAATGACTTCCTTGTCTATTGAGTGACATCTGGGAGGTATTAAGAAAATGGATCAAAATGTAGTGGGCAATTCAGGGGTTTACAGCCTGAGCTTAAAGCTGCTGGCACTGAGTCAGAGGTATACACCCACACTGGGGCTGAGTCACATTGTCCCATTGAGGCTGAAACTCATTAATGGGAATAAACAGGATATCACTGTTCAGCCAGGGCGATTCACTCAAGATCCATTGTCCTCTGGGACACTCTTGTCTGACCAGAAATTAGCCCATTACACAGTCTGATGGCCTCTTTTCTCTGTAATTTGGAGATTAGTTGCATATTCGTAGCATGGCCCTGTTCTTTTGTGTAAAAGGGAGCGGATAATCAAAAGTCCAGAGAGCGATGAGTTTAAGTCTGGACAGAAACATCTTTGAGGGGCTGGGTGGAGTTCAAGGAGATAAAAGAACACTGTTCGAATAGGTGTGGGCAGAAGGATATGGAGAGCGATTGAGAGAGGCCATGAAAAAACTGCCACAGAGACAGTCTTTTGGAAAGGGGTCTGAAAGAGATTCACTAACAGCAGGAATATATTCTGTAATGCAAGTATCATTTTTGCCTGTATGTGTAAGTGGAGTTGAGAGCTTTATGTTCATTTTGCGTGCTCCCTGAAGGGAAGTCCTGTGTTAGGGTTAAGAGATACACGTAAGCTGTTCTTGCTGGGTTTGAAACTTAAAAGTAAAGATATTGTTTTTCTTTTATTAAAATAAATTTTTGTTTGAAAAAATAACCAAACCCTGGACGAGATTCTCCGACCACCCGCTGGGTCGGAGAATCGCCGGGGGCTGGCGTGAATCCCGCCCCTGCCGGTTGCCGAAGTCTCCGGCACCGGAGATTCGGCGGGGGCGGGAATCGCGCCATGCCAGTTGGCGGGCCCCCCCCGCGTGATTCTCCGGCCCGGATGGGCTGAAGTCCCGCCACTAAAATGCCTGTCCCGCCGGCGTAAATTAAACCACCTACCTTACCGGCGGGACAAGGCGGCGCGGGCGGGCTCCGGGGTCCTGGGGGGGGCGCGGGGCGATCTGGCCCCGGGGGGTGTCCCCACGGTGGCCTGGCCCGCGATCGGGGCCAACCGATCCGTGGGCGGGCCTGTGCCATGGGGGCACTCTTTCCCTTCCGCCTCCGCCACGGTCTCCACCATGGAGGAGGCAGACGAGACTCCCTCCACTGCTCATGCGTGGGAAGCTGTCAGCGGCCGCTGACGCTCCCACGCATGCGCCGCCCGGAGATGTCATTTCCGCGCCAGCTGGCGGGGCACCAAATGCCTTTTCTGCCAGCTGGCGGGGCGGAAATTCGTCCGGCGCGGGCCTAGCCCCTCAAGGTTGGGGCTCGGCCCCCAAAGATGCGGAGCATTCCGCATCTTTGGGGCGGCGCGATGCCCGTCTGATTTGCGCCGTTTTGGGCGCCAGTCGGCAGACATCGCGCCGTTTCCGGAGAATTTCGCCCAGTTTCTCAAACAATCACACCTGGAGCGAATTGGTCTTTCCGCACAATATTAAAATTAAAAACAAATTGCGGTTTTGGACCAGTACGTTAGCCACTGTTGGTGTCCGTAACAGCTGTAAAATCTCTGTGCATGCTCCCGCCTCCTGGAGGCACCCAGGATGAAAGAGTCAGGGGCAAGCCTGCCCTTGCTCCAGCAGATTACCCCGCAGGCATTTAACACTCACAGGCGGCACAATGGTTTCAACAGTTCCAGGTGCTGAGGAGTCTGGACCCGAGTGAATGGTAAGTGGGGGAGGGGTTTTGAATTGCCATGTTGCCAAGTACAAGCTAGAAGGCCCCAATGAGAGCGGCGGGGGTGGGGGGGGGGGGGGGGGGGCGGTGGTTAGCAGCTGGGCCCGCGCTGCATCACGAACCAGCTGTCCAGCCAACTGAGGTAAACCGACAAAAGCTGGCAGGTGACAGCATTGTGGCCACAGGAGGCCCGCGTCATTTTTATTTAATTTGAACCAAATTGAGATACCTTGTCTTCCTTGTTTCGAGATTATCTCCTCCCTGATTGCAATCTTTGCTAGATCTCCTCCCTTCTTCACTTAAATCGCAGAGAACTGTTTCCATCGATCCCACCAACCACTACCTCCGCTCCCTCAGCTTCCAGCCCTCCCATCCATCCCCTTGACCCCCAGGTTACTTTTTGTTCCTCCCTTCAGGCGACAGTCAACGATGCATTATTCAAATGAAGTCTCAGGCCTCATGCTGCTGTGGTTGTGGGAGATATGGTGGAATGGGGGGGGGGGGGGGGGAACTGAGGGGTGGCAGATAGATGCTACGCCCCTCAGTCGGAGACAGCCACCCGATCTGATTTGTATTTGCGTTAAAATCTACCCTTTAAAAATCCGTTTTGCAAAACAAAGAACATCGTGACCTTTGGTGAAAAACCATCTGATCAAAGCACTGGGACTAAAGGGACACCAAAGTTAAATGTTATCTCTGTTCAGCTAAAACAACATTGGCCCTCTGAAATGAACAAATTCAACTGTTTTTTTGCAGGGCAATTAAAATAATTGTATAAACAATAAAAATAGATAAACAAAGAAAATAGTCAAAAGGAGGTATGGCAGTAACATGAAAATATGTTCATCTGGCATTTCGTCTCTGAATTCTAAATAGTAGAACTATAATTGTTTTCACAACTATTTATGCTTTTCAAAAAACAAAATTAAAAAGACATGTTCAGGCAATATTAGTAATGTATCACCTAATTATGCCTTTTTAAAAAACATTATTCCAACTTTTATAGCCACAATGTGCCACCAAGGAATTGCCACATCCTTGCTCAGAGTTGAAAACTCCAAGTCTAATTTTATTCTTGAGACAGAAGTCTGTTTGACAAAAATAAATGGTTGTGCTCTCTGCATCTTCATTGTACTGTAACGGTGTTTCTGAAGGCTATTCTATTGACTATTTGTTGACTATTTTAGTTTGCAAGGCTGGATTTCTCATATTAGCCTCAAATCATCCATTGCAACAACAAAGACAGTTGCACCCTTTTATAAGAGCGAGTCTTATTATCTCTGCACTTCGCAGCTTATACGTCTGAGCAAAGACCCTGCTTTGTAAACTACCCCAAAATATCATCAACGTAACATTCATTTACCATCTTTAATGTTAGTAGGCTAATTGCCACTGGAACAGCTTGGGCTGTTCCAAGTCATTACCGCAATGACAATCTTTCCCTGCAGGATGACTTTATTGTTTCAGAAATGTTGGAAGTTAAATTTGCTCTTACAACATGATTTTTTTTTTTTTAAACTTGTTTTTAGCCCTGCGTAAAGTCTGAATTATTTATAGACACACAGGCAACCCAGATGTTGACAATACAAAGTAGCCTTCATTTGGGGATATAATCCAAAGGCCAAGCAGTTTTCTTTCAAAATAAAGACTCACTGTTACGCTGTAGCAAATTAAATTTATGGATTTCGGCTGTGTTTGTTTTGTGCACCACTAACAGCCAAGAAAAGAGAAATAATACGTCAGATACTGGAAATCTGAAATTTAAACCGAAAATTCTGGAGGGTTTGAATTAGTGTGGTGGGGGTAGGAATAGCAGGATGAAGCAATAGCGAGGAGTTGCAAAGTGGGAGAGATTTAACATCATTGGAAAAAAGAACAGTTGTTAACAAAAAGAGCTGGCTCAAACCAGGGAAGGAATGGGCCCTCAAATATTCCTGGGTAAACACACTCGGCAAAGATATTGTGTTGTTCTCTGCCTTGCTCTAATCAGATGGTTTTGGTGTGTAGTGTCGATCAGAGAACAACGAATCTTGTAAACTAACAAAACTATTTAGTTAAGACTACAATTGGATTCAACACTTATCCCTAAGAACTAACAGTTGATGAAACACATATTAAACTATATTCATCTAACTCATTGTGGAGATGTGCATCAATGTAAATGCATGTAGGCTAGCTAGACACTAGAAGGAGCACCGGAGACATCACACACACACACTCAACCAATAGATCAGTTAGATAGGACACGACCAATGGACATTCACGATACACACAGAGTTGACACCACCACAGGAGGGCATTACACCAACCCATATATAAAGGACACCACACACATGATCTGCCTCTTTCCAGTGGAAACAGTCAGTGAGTAGAGACACAGGGTTGATTCAATATTACACCCACCACGTGGATTGCAGCAACTTGTCAGTCAGTCTGGGTAGCTACAGTAGGATTAGCAGTAGTGTCGAACCTGAGTAAAAGAAGTGTCAATAGTTTAATAAACGTGTTGAAGTTATCTCCACGTCTGAACCTTCCTTTGTCAAGTGCACCACAAGGAAGCCGCTTATGTTACATCTAGAACATAACAAATCATGGTGCCAGGACTGAACTGTTTCAATCCATATAGCCATGCCTCAGCGTACAGTGACAACCAGCAACAATACCCAGGCAAGATGTTCGAGATACGGTTCCGCAGCAGCTCCAGTGCCATGATGATCGCCGCGAAAACTGGCGGGTATTCCGGCAAATGTTTGAAATCTTCCTGGTAGCAGCCGAACTAGAAGATGTGGCCGATGCTGAAAAGGCAGAGCTTCTCCTCACCATCGCCAGTGCCAGAGCAGAAGAAATCTTTTAAGAATTCAAATTCTCCAAGGGGCAAAACCGGAGCGATTTCCAGGCAGTCCTGGACAAATGCGGCAAATACTGTGAGGAAAACACACTCCAACCAGCAAAAAAAGGTAAGAGAAGCGCCAGTACTCACCACGAGGCCGAGATCCCAGAGCAGAGAACAATTTTGATCGGCAGCCATTTTTCTAAAGGGACTGCACTTGCGCGGTTGCGAGACGCCGCGCATGCGCAATCACGAAAACGGCCCCCGGTACAGGAACAGCGATTTGCGCATGCGCAAATGCTTCCTATGTATGATGCCACATGCGTCATGACATCAGAGGCCCCGGACCACGCCCATTTAAAGGGGAAACGTCCCAAATCAAAGAAAAAATCTTTTAAAGCCGTAAAACAACCTTCCTTCACCTGGAATGACAGCACAATGCCTCAAATTGAACTAGGAAATGAAATTAACCTCCAAAAATCCCTGCAACAAGCAGTTACCTACGCCCAAACTGATGATTCCGACCTTGAATACTTCGAAACCGACCTTCACGTTTTCTCTGGACCTCGCGAGCACAATGCCAGCTCCGACGCAAATAGTGATGACATGGTCCTAGAAGACAACGACACAGATGAACCTTTCACCTTGGGAGGCTACCCCAGTACCAAATCCGAACCGCAACTAGACGTGTTGCACAGTGTCCACCCCGATGACGAATTCTTCGGATTTGAGGATCTTCAGCCCAGCAGATATGGCATCCCGACTCATGAGTGCAGGATTATGCTGCGGCCTGAAACCAAGAGACAGAGAGCGGTACACGCCCACAGAGAGCGGCCTGCTGCCACACAGAGCGTGGTCCACGTACCGCTCAGGGTTCCCAACTCTAAGAAAGAAGACACGCAAGTCTCCACACCGCAGTCCTTGCATGAACAAGAAGTGACTCCAGTGTCACAAACCTCCACAGCGAGCTCGTGGACAGACTTCACGATAGAAGAAACACAAGACTCCAGAGCGCAGTCCTTGCAGGAACAAGAAGTGACTCCAGTGTCACAAGCCTCCACAGCGAGCTTGTGGACAGACTTCACGATAGAAGAAATACAAGACTCCAGAGCGCAGTCCTTGCAGGAACAAGACCATGAGGGTCTAGCAACCTCCTCTGACCAACTAGCGGCAGACGATGCAAGTTTGCCATGCTCAAGTAAACAGCAAGAAGACTATGACAGTCTATCACGCTCCAGTGCACAGCAGGACCACCATGACGGTCTATCGTGCTACAGTGAAGAACAAAGCGACGATGACAATCCAAGCCCAAATGAAGGACAACAGCAAGACAATGACAGTCCACCCACATTGCTTGCGCCACCAGATGAAGACTCTGACAATTTACCCAACCCAAGTGAACAGCAAGCAGCTACTGAGGATCTTTCCACGGTATGTGAGACGAGTGACGACAGCATCCCACTTCCCATGCAAGATGTGCAAAGTGACAGACCTCAGCTAGTGTGTATAGAGGCACTCGACGATCACCGTGAGACCACTGGTGACTCCGGTGACACCATGATACTTCTACCCTCGTTCGCTCGAACCTCTCCACAAGTCAATGCATTCCTGCATGTTTGACTCCAAACGTGCAGCTTCAAGAAATCTCAGCTGACTCCAATGAACCTGCTAAGACTCCGGACGGGGAGCATCAACAAACCAATACTGACTCAGTTAAAACAGACCAGACTCCAGATGGGGAGCAACCAAACGCCGACTCTGATTCACGTAAGCCGGACTTTACTCCAGATAGGGAGTGCCGCAACCTCAGTGATGGCATGCTCAGGGTGACAGCAGATGCCACAACAACTTAACAATTACACTAATAACAAGCAGCGGCTACAGTCCAAGAGGAATACACCAATATTCACCACAGCTATATCCACACATTTGTTTCCACACCAGCCGTGCAGCCAATGACAGCTCATGCTGAACAAACCCAGTATTCAAGCCTGCAGCAGCCAGCAGTCGATGCAGCATATTCTCAAACAGGCCAGAACTACGGATTGCCCACTAATGGAATCAAGACGGAAGGAGGACTACCGCAAGCGCAATCTGCACTACAGACTGGATGCCTTAGTTACAGCCCAGGATTTGCCGCACCCCAGCCTGGCCAAACGGCATATTCCTATCAGATGCAAGGTTCTAGTTTCACACCATCACCAGGTATTTATGCGAGCAGCAATTCTGTTTCCAAATCGACAAGCTTCAACGGTTCTCAGCAGGATCACCCTTCCAGCACAGCACGTGGCCAGAACCAGTATGTACAGTCTTATCCAACGTCATCATATGGCACATCCATGACCTCGAATGATACTGTTGATGGTACCTCTTCAACGTCAACACCTTATCAGCTACAAGATGCCACCCGACAGCATCATCACAAACATCGAAAAAGAAAGGGACTCCAAATCAGACAGCAAAGTGATTTGACCACTTCTTGGTTCCTGTGGCACAGGGACGTTGATGGCGTTCATAACCAAGAGAGACATTTGACCATGATGATTGATGGTTTTTGGACTCACACAGATGATTTGGACTTATTGTTTAATCACTGTTCCCATGACTTGTTATCTTCCCTTACCTTATCTACCTGTTCTTTGTTCAATTTTCTCAAAGTGTAACATATAAAAACGGGGGGATGTGGTGATGTGCATCAATGTAAATGCATGTAGGCTAGCTAGACACTAGAGGGAGCACCGGAGACATCACACACACACACTCAACCAATAGATCAGTTAGATAGGACACTACCAATGGAAATTCACGATACACACAGAGGTGACACCACCACAGGAGGGCATTACACCAACACATATATAAAGGACACCACACACATGATCTGCCTCTTTGCAGTGGAGACAGTCAGTGAGTAGAGACACAGGGTTGATTCAATATTACACCCACCATGTGGATTGCAGCAACTGGTTGGTAAGTCTGGGTAGCTATAGTAGGATTAGCAGTAGTGTCGAACCCGAATAATAGAAGTGTAAATAGTTTAATAAACGTGTTGAAGTTATCTCCACGTCTGAACCTTCCTTTGTCAAGTGCACCACAAGGAAGCCGCTTATGTTACACCTAGAGCATAACAAATCACTCATTAACTACTCTCTTGCTCTCTCACGTACTTCAGTATTCCTAGCTCAGCTTCTGCTCCGACAACCACGCCAACCTTCTGTCCCACAAGGCTCAGCATCATCCCTTATATACTTCCTGGATTGCTCCCTCTAGTGGCTGTCTGTATCCATTCCATTGACCTTTACATTACCTTCATGTATGATAATGAAGGAAGGAAAGGCAGCATTGGGATTGGTCAAAAATTCGGTTACGCTGCTAGAAAGGGGTGATGGTTCATAGACAGAAGGTTGGGATTAAGGGATAACAAAAAAGGTAATTCACTTCCCAAATATAAGAATAATATTCTTTATTAGTGTCACAAGTAGGCTTACATTAACACTGCAATGAAGTTACTGTGAAAATCCCCTAGTTTCCACACACCGGCGCCTGTTTGGGTACACAGAGGGAGAATTCCGAATGTCCAATTCACCAAACAAGCTTGTCTTTCGGGACTTATGGGAGGAAACCGGAGCACCCGGAGGAATCCCACACAGACAGGGGGAGAACGTGCAGACTCTGCACAGTGACCCAAGCCGGGAATCGAACCCGGGTCCCTGGCACCGTGAAGCAACAGTGCTAACCACTGTACTACCGTGCTGCCCATAAATTGGGAAGAAGTGAGAGGCAGGCAAAGTGCAGAAATATGCCACAGTGGCAATAGGGGATTTCAATGATATGATCTCATTGTAAACTTGGAAAATAACAGTGTAAATGGCAAAGTGAAGGTTGAGGCTCTGAATTGTGCAGAAGAGAACATTCTAGATCACGTGTGGTGCCTCGCCCAATGGGGAAGGAAACCGTGCTGGATTTTGTTCTGGGCAATGAGGTGGAGAAAGTGGGGCATGTTGCACGGCAAGAGCATTTGGGAAACATTGGTTACGCATCATTAAGGTTAAAGTAGTTACAGAAATGAACAAAGCAAAAAATTAAATGTGTAAACAATCAACTGGATGAGGACTAATTTCAGTGATCTGACAAGTAAGCAAGGAGGTTGGCAGGTAAAACAGTATATAAGCATTGGGAGACCTTCAACCGTGAGGGAGTCAGTTCCACACATTCCCAGGGTGCGAAACAGAAGAGCATCAAACCTAGTCTCCCCATGATAATTAAAGAGGTGGAGATTAAATGAGGCAGAACAAGAAGCATGAAAATATATTGGAATATATAAATATAAAGTCATAGGAAGTGTGGGGCCGATCAGGGACCCCAAAGGAGATAATTTTACAGAGGCCAAGGGCATGGCTGAGTTATCGAATGAGTACTTTGCTTAACTGGAGAAGAAGATGTTGCCAATTCAACAGTCAAGGAGAGAGTGGTGATGTTGGATGGGATAAATATAAATGTAAAAAGAGTACTTAAAAGGTTGGCAGTGTTCAGAATGCAAAAGTCACCTGGTCTGGATGGGATGCATCATAGGTCACGGAGAGAAGTAGGGTGGGAAATGCAGAAGCTCCACCCACAATCGTCCAATGTTCCTTAATATGAGAGGACTAGAGATATGGACATGTTCCTCCTGTGTTCAAAAATGGAGCGGAGGGGGACTTCTGGTGACATTGTGTAAGAGCAAGACGCACAAAAGGTGGCACCCAGCAGGGTCTTTGTTTTTGATTCCTTTTGCCGTTTTTTTCAGGTGATTTTGGTGCCCAAACCCAACTATTAATTTTGTGGGTATTTGCCTAAAGGAGGCATGTCGAAAACGGTGACGAAGAAGCGCAATGCGAAGAAAGCCCAGGAGGTACCCCATCGAAAGAACCTGAAGGGGGGAAGATGGCTGCCACACCCATTCCATTAGACATGCAGGCTGTGGTGATGGTGCAGGAACTGTAAAAATTTGGCAAACACATGGATAGGCAGTTTGAGCGGCAGGGCAAGGAGATAAAAGAATCATTTAAAGCCACTGTTGAGCAGGCACTGGGTCTGAATCGTGAACAGCTTGTGAAGGCCTCGAATGTGGTGAAAGCGCATTGAAGGGTGTGGAGAAGGCCTTGTCGCAGCATGAGGAACCGTTTGCCTCACTGGAAGTGGAGTTGCTGCTTGTGGCAGACCGCAACAAATTCCTGAGGTTGATAGTGGAAGATCTTGAGACCAGGTGAAGGCAGGTGAACCTCAGGTTGGTGGGGCTGCCGGAGAGAATGGAGGGCTTGAGGCCGACTGGGTATTTCTCATCTTGTCATGGGTAGGACCCTTCTCCCTGGGGTGAAAAACATGGAGTTTTCGGTGGTGGTTAATTCTGACCATGTGCCACATCTGGTGGACTTGATGTAGGAGGCAGGTCGAGCGCAGTGCATGGGATGGTGGCTGGATGTAGGGCTGATATCTGATATTGAATTTTGCAGATAGGTCTCTCGGACCATAAAGGAATAGGTTGAATTGATTGAAAATGGGATGGTCTCGCCCACTACATTGCGGGAGGCATTAAAGGTAGTGATTAGGGGAGATCATCTAGTACAAGGAAGACATAGATAGGGAGGCCAGGGAGGATGGTCAGGGGCTAGTGGACAAGATTTTGGACTTGTGTTGGGAGTATGCGAGTCACCCAAATCCGGAGTTATGGGCACACGGGAAGAAACTACAAATGCAAAATTGCGGGAGGGGTTGCAAGTGCTATTGGGGTTGGAGGAGGTTCAAACAACTTTAGGAAAGAAGCAGACAGGGCAGGGGCCAGGGCCACATGATATCTTGGTAGAATTTTATAAGACGTTCACAGATCAGTTGGTGTTGGGGGTGTTTAACGATTCATTGCGCGAAGTTCTCTCCTGGAGACATTGGGGAAGCCGCCCATCTCCCTCCTGCTGAATACGAATACTGAAGAAGCTTGTCGTACTGCCCGATTTTGCTGCTCAATATCATAGAGTGTAAAGTAATCATTGAATTTACAGTGCAGAAGGAGGGCATTCAGCCCATCAAGTCTGCACCAGCCCTTGGAAAGAGCACCCCACTTAAGCCCACGCCTCCACCCTATTCCCGTAACCCAGTAACCCCACCTAACCTTTTTAGACACTAAGGGCAATTTATCATGGCTAATTCACCTAACCTGCACATCTTTGGACTGTGGGAGGAAACCAAAGCACCCGGAGGAAACCCACGCACACACGGGGAGAGTATGCAGACTCCACACAGAGAGTGACCCAAGCCAGGAATCGGAACTGGGACCGTGGAGCTGTGAAGGAACTGTGCTAACCACTACACTACCATGCTGTCCATATGGATGTAAAACATTTGTCTAAGGTCTTAACATTGAGCTTGGAGCCCCGTCTCCCAGAGGTAGATGGGGGATGATCAGACAGTCTATGTGAAGGGTAGGAAACTGCCGTCCAACATTAGACGGCTACTCAACATAGTTTTCACCCCGGTGGTGGGGCCAGAACTGGAGATAATTGTGTCTCTGGACGCAGAAAAAGTGTTGGATAGGATTGAGTGGCGCTATCTTTTTGTGGTTCTGGAAAAGTTTGGGCTTGGTCCTGGATTTGTGTCATGGGCGCGGATGTTATATGAAGCTCTATCTGCTACTGTGCGCACTAACAGCATGAGTTCAGAGTCATTTGGGCTGCATAAAGTTGATGAGGCAAGGATGTCCTATTCTCTTCTTCTGTTTGTGTTGCCGATCAAAACATTGGCTATTGCTCTGAGGACCTTGGATAAGTGGAGAGGAATTGTGAGGGGTAGAGTAGAACACAGGGCGTCCAGGAGGGTGTCCCGATGTATGTATTTTCCTTGTATGTTTCTATGTATGTCCCTGTAAGTGTTTGACCTTTTGCTGTACTTAAGGGATCTGGGGTCAGTTATAGGGACATCATGGCTATATTGAAGAGGTGCGACTCCATCTAGGAGTATAAACTAAACTTTGGGAAGATTTAGTGGTTAGCTCTTCAGGGGAAGAGTTGAGTTGGGGGGCTGCCATTCTATCTGTCTGGGATTAGTTTCCAGTATCTGGGGTCCAGGTAGTTTGGGATTGGCCGCACTTCACAAATTGAACTACATCCGCCTGGCGAGCAGCATCAGGGCAGATCTATAGTGGTGGGACAGCCTTCCGTTGCTGCTGGTGGGAGGGGTTCAATCCATTAAGATGGATATCTTGCTGCGGTTCTTATTCTTCTTTCAATGCCTCCCAGTTTTTCTACTTAAGTCGTTCTTCCGGGGGATGGAGCGGCTAGTAGCAAGTTTCATATAGGTGGAGAGAATGCCTCAGGTTAGTCGGGGAATCCTACAGAAGGATAAGCTGGTGGGGGTGGGGGGGTTGGCGCTGCCGAGTTTGATGTTTTATTATTGGGTGGCCAATGCGGAGAAGGTGTTAGGATGTTGTGGTGACCAGGAAGCTACCTCGGTACGATGGAGTCGGGGTGGTGCAAAGGGTCTAGCTCGGAGGTGCTGGTGACAGCATCTCTGTTATTTGCTCCGGGGAAATATTCTTTGAATCCAGTGGTTGTCGCAAATTTGATAATATGGTGGCAGCCCCATCAGTATTTTAAGCAGGGGGTAGTGTCAAGATGGGCTCCTATCAGTCAGAGTCATCCGTTTGAGCCAACAAAACTGGATGCTACATTTGGGTGGTGGAAAGGTAAGGGGTTGAAGAGGGTGAGGGATTTGGAGAGCCAATTTGCCAGCTTGGAGGAATTCAAGGAGAAAGCAGGACTGGGGGGCACGGAGTCTTTTAGGTACTTCCAGGTTCTGGGCTTTGCTCAGTGAAGATTTTCGACATTCCGGGAACGCTACCTTCCACTTTATTGGAAAGGATACTCCTCCTGTGTTGGCAGCATGTCCAGGCTATATGGACGGATCTTGGGGGAAGAGAAGGTCTCGGTAGAAGAGGTGAAGGCAAGGTGGGAGGAGGAGGCGCCACCATTGTTTTGTAAATTTTTGATATAAAATGTTAAAAGTTCAATAAAATATTTTCAATAAAAAATGGAGCGGAGGATAAACTCAACAATGACAGGGCAATTCATTAACTTAAGGTTGGTCGTGTGGAAATTTTAAAAACATCAAGGGATGATAAAATGAATTGACACTTGGAAAAATATGGGTCAATAAATGGTAAATCATATTGAAATTCAAGGTAAATCATATTTGACTAATTTAATTGAGATATCTGATGCAGTAACAGAGAATGTAGATGAGAACATTGCAGTTAAACTTCGGGGAGCTTCTCATTGTTTTCCCTCAGGCAACCTGTGGGCCAATGAGAGTTGACTTACCAACCAATCAGTGCCCTTTTCTTCTGGAATATAAATTGCTGAGATTGTTTGAAGTTTTGTTTGTTCTGATGAGTGCACGATGAAAAGCTTGGGTAACATGTCTCTCTTTGCAACAACAGTTCAGAAGTATTTAATTGGCTAGAACTTTCTAGGGGCTGGTTTAGCTCACTGGGCGAAATCGCTGGCTTTTAAAGCAGACCAAAGCAGGCCAGCAGCACGGTTCAATTCCCGTACCAGCCTCCCCGAACAGGTGCTGCAATGTGGTGACTTCATTGAAGCCTACTCGTAACAATAAGTGATTTTCTTTTCTTTTAAAGGGGCTGTTTCGCTGGCTTTGAAAGCAGACCAAGGCAGGCCAGCAGCATGGTTCAATTCCTGTACCAGGCGCCGGAATGTGGCGACTAGGGGCTTTTCACAGTAACTTAATTTGAAGCCTACTTGTGACAATAAGCGATTTTCATTTTTTCATTTCATGTACTTTGAAATGTCCAAAGTTGATCGCGAGAGATCACAAGATCATAAGAAATAGGAGCACGATTAGGCCTTTCAACCCATCGAGCCTGCTCCACCATTTCTTAAGATCAAGATGAATCAGGCACCTCATAAATATGAATTTTTCTTCTTATGGACTTTGCAGATGGTTTACTGCAGTGTGCTGTTTAGGTTTCTCCGTTTGAGAGATTAAGTTCTCCCACTGGAGTAGAATCACTCCGGGTCTCCGCTGGATTTAGTAGCGGGGCTAGGTATCCGATTCCCTCTCCTTTGCCATACAATTTATGCATGGCAGGGAGCTCGCTGGATTCCATTGAAATCCCACAATCAGGCTGCCATTTTGAGCAGGTGGTCAAATACCGAGGCCTGACAGAAACCCCTCCATCAGACCCCAATTAGACACCCCCTCCCATCAGATGCGCCCTCCCACCCCCCCATCAGTCTTCCCTACCTGAAAGCTGAAGAACTGTCCTGGCAGTAGGTTTAAAAATGATTGCATTTTCACTCATCCTTTCCTAACATCTGCTGACTCAGACAGAAATGTTCAAAGCATCAGCTGCTACAATTGCCAGAGGTTTTCTGAAAAGTCCTGTATACTCCAAAGGGTTTGAAAACCCTTGACAGCATTTGAATTGCAAATCTTCCATTCAAGCTGCTCGCAGAAAAATACTTTTCACTGGACCTCGGTACACATGACAATAAACAAATCCAATCCAATCCAATCCAAGTATAAAATGGTGGGCCAGTTTAGCTCAGTGTGTTGGACAGCTGGTTCATGACGCAGAGTGATGCTAACAGTGTAGGTTCAATTCCCGTACTGGCTGAGGTTATTCATGAAGGCACTGCATTCTCAAGCTTGCCCCTCGTCTGAGGTACGGTGATCACCACCAGTCAGCTCTCCCCCTCAAAGGGGAAAGCAGCCTATGGTCATCTGGGACTATGGCAATTTTACTTCCATTCAAATTCACACAGCAATACATTTCATTAGCCAGTGATTTACAGTTTTATTAGTCCAGAGACAGCTGCTTGGTGGATTGTTCATTAATCTTCATGCATGAATGCAGCTCAAGTATGCAGCTTTGATGCTCACCACCATGCTTATAAACACTCTTGTTATGATTGACAGCTCCTCAGCACAGAAGCCTTTGATGTAGTGGGGGCTGTCAATCATAACAAGAGTGTTTGTAAACATAGTGGTTAGCATCAAATATGATGCGAAGTCTGATGGAAGCTTCTGATAGGGGAGCTTGATGGGAGCACGGGGGTGGGGGGGGGGAGCAGTATTTGCATTTGAGGGAGAGGGAGACCCTTCAATGGACATTGGGGAGCACCTACATTACATACTTGCCCCCTTGACCAACTGCGCCAGGGCCACACTTGGAAATATCTGCACCAATCCACGCCTGCATGAATCCTGTCTGAGAGGCCTGGAGCATCTCAGGGATGTGGAGAATTGAGCTTCCAGCCTGTTAATACACATAAATTAGATGCAGGAGGAAGCCATTCTGCCCTATGAGCCTGCTTCGCCTTTCATTGTGATCATGGCTGAAAATCAAGTTCAATAACCAGATCCCGCCTTCCCCCATATCCCTTGATCCCTTTAGCCCCAAAAGCCATATCTAATTCCTTCTTGAAATTATACAAAGTTTTGGCCTCAGCTACGTCCTGTCCTGTAGTAGTGAATTCCAGATTCACACTCTCCAGGTGAAAACATTTATCCTCACCTCGGTCCTATAAGGTTTGCTGCTTATCCTCAAACTATGACCCCCTAATTCTGGGCTCCCACCATCGGGGAAATTTCTTTCTGAATCTACCCTGTCTAATCCTGCTAGAATTTCATAATTTTCTATTAGATCCCCTCTCACTCTTCTAAACTCAAATGAAATAATCCTAACCGACCATCCCGGGAATCAGCCTGGTAAACCTTCATGTACTCCCTCAATAGCAAGCTGCAAGTGACCCATTTGCTTCTTCCTGTCAGCGCGGGGCATGTAGCTCGCTGCTGCCATCGGCGGGGTACTAGAGCATTGGAATTGGTGCCCAGCCCCCGATTCTCCGCCAGATCAGGAACCCCACTCCTGGCAATGGAGAATCCACCCCTCTGTGTTCTTGGCAAACTCACATTGTGTGCTTTAAGATACACTGCTTGCTGTGTATCCTGCCACAAGTCTCACGCCATCTCCAACTCACTGGCTGGCACATTGCCACCCATTGTCTGACGAGAGGTGCCAGTGTACAGACAGTGGCAGTCAGTCAGTTGCTCTCAACAAATGGTCGCAAAACCTCCTGTTTCCTATCCTGGAGACAAGTGAGCTACCTCCGTGACACAAGAGCATGCTCCAGAAAGCGTGCTATACCAAAGGCAGAGAATGAGGCAGGGAGGGCGAAAATCAAAACCGTCAAAACTGAAAATGGGCAGCATGGTGGCACAGTGGTTAGCACTTCTGCCTCACGGCTCTGAGGACCCAGGTTCGAACTCGGCCCTGGGTCACTGTGCGTGTGGAGTTTGCACATTCTCCCCGTGTTTGCGTGGTTTTGCCCCCACAACCCAAAGATGTGCAGGGTCGGTGGATTGGTCACGCTAAATTGCCCCTTAATTGGAAAAAAATAAATTGGGTACTCTAAATTTATTTTTAAAAACCTGAAAATAACCTGTTAATTTAAAATTAACATTTTTCAAACCGAGAAAAAGAACAAAATTCATTCCAAAATAGGAGCAGGAGTGAGCCATTCAGCTCTTTAAGCTTGGTCCATAACACAATAAGATTAAGGCTGACCTTTGATTTCAACTGCACCTTCCTGCACCAAACTAATATCCCTCAATTCCCCTAGAACCAAAAATCTATTGACCTTTGAATATACTCGGGTGCTGAGAATCCATAGCACGGTAGCACAATGAATAGCACTGTTGCTTCACAGCGCCAGTGTCCCAGGTTCGATTCCTGGCTTGGGTCACAGAATGTGCTGAGTCTGCATGTTCTCCCCGTGCCTGCGTGGGTTTCCTTCGGGTGCTCCGGTTTCCTCCCACAAGTCCCGAAAGATGTGCTGTTAGGTAAATTCGACATTCTGAATTCTCCCTCTGTGTACTCGAACAAGCGCCAGAGTGTGGCGACTAGGGTCTTTTCACAGTAACTTCATTGCAGCGTTAATGTATGCCTGCCTGTGACAATAATAAAGATTATTATAATTGGGGCGAGAATTCCAAAGGTTCACAATAGAACCATAGAATTCCTACAGTGCAGAAGGAGGAATGTTCCCCCTTATGGGGCAATCTTGAATGAGAGGTCACAGATATAAGTTGAGAGGCTGACAGGTTGATTTAGAACTGAGATGAGGTGGAACTACTTCTCGCAGAGGGTGGTGAATTTGTGGAACTCGCAACCCCATAGTGCGGTGGAGTCTGAGTCATTAAATGGTTTCAAGAAGGAGATAGATATATTTCAGATAAAAATGTGTAAAAGGGATATGGGGAACAGGTAGGAAGATGGATGTGAAACCAGGGAGAGATCAGCCATCATCTGATTGAATGGCGGAGTAGGCTTGAGGGGCTGAATTACATACTTCTGCTCCTAATTCCTGTGCACATTTGGCACATCAAGACAGCACCAGCCCTCTGAAAGAGCATCTACGTAGGCGCACTCCCCCACCCTATCCCCGTAACCTAACCTGTACATCCCTGGACAATAAGGGGCAATTTAGCAAAGCCAATCCAATCCACCTGACTTGCACATCTTTGAACTGTGGCAGGAAACAGGAGCATCCGGAGGAAGCCCATGCAGACACGGGGAGAAGGTGCAAACTCCACACAGACAGTCACCCAAGGCCGTAATTGACCCTGGGTCCATGGCGCTGTGAGGCAGCAGTGCAAACCACTGTGCTACCATGTCATCCTTTTGAGTGAATCGTTTGAGTGAAGACATTTTTCTTCATCTCTGTCCCAAATAGCCAAACCCCTTATTGTGAGACTGTAACTTAGTTGTTCTGTGTTCCTCAGCTATGAAAAAAACATCCTTCGAAGCACTTACCCTGTTAAACCCCCCAAAAGGGTTTAGATGTTTTAATAAGATCACCTTGTATCCTTCTGAACTTCGGGGGATAGACACATTCTCTCCTCATCAGACCCCCCCCCCCCCCTCTCCCCCACTCTATCTCAGGGATGAATCCAGTGAACATTCATTGCACTCCCTCTAGGACAAGAATGTAATTCCTTCGGAAGAACAAAATGATACACTGAGGAAGTAAGTGGCCCTTTTCATCAGATATTCGCATATGCCTCCCCCCATCTCTTTTATCGAAAAATGAAAGCACATTCTGTCTGGCAACTTGATTAATATTTTGCACTAACTTCAGACCTGTCTTGATCAGGTCTGATCAGTATGTGCATTTTACAATGAAACTGGAATGGAAAAGTGTACGAGATAATGCATTCACTGCAATCACGTTTTCCACTTACAAAAGTACACAGAGAAAACCACGGTAGCACAAATGCGCCCAAAGCAACATTCGCATGTACGAAAAGTGGCTGGTTTAGTGCCTGTTCAAATGTTAAATATGTAAAATAATGGTTCAATACTGTGTGGCTCCTGCAAGTATGTTACTGAATGTCAGACTGGTGCACCACAGTGAAAGTAGGAAAATCAGTGTATCCACTATTTGCATACCTGGATACGTGAGGTCAAATGTAATAACCTATCGAAATTGGACACAGGGAAAGCTATTGCCTCCTTAAGCAGCTCGGGCAACCAGCCACAAGTCTTTCAACAAAACATTAAAGGTTTAAATTGAAAAATAAACCATGCAGAAATTGTTTCCATATGTGAAAATCCTTTTTTTATGGGTTGATGAAGCAACAATTCAACTGGAGAATGGGTCAACTTGTTTCATGAAAGGCCTAAGTATTGGCTGATGGTGCAACAGATAAAATATAGGCAATGCAGGTGGCACGGTGTCGCAGTGGTTAGCACTGCTGTCTAAAGGCGCCGAGGACCTGGATTTGATCCCGGCCCGGGTCACTGTCCGCATGGAGTTTGCTCTCACCCTCATAAACCCAAAAGATGTGCAGGGTAGGTAGATTGCCTCTTAATCGGGAAAACAAAAACAATTGGGTATTCTAAATTTATATTTCAAAAAAATAGGCAATACCAAAGAACGCACAAAAGACGAGGTTATATCATAGTCTGCAGTCATCATTTAGGTTGTACTACGAAGATGTTTAAATATATCTGCTAAGCGTGCTGGGATTTTCTTCCAAATATCAGAAAACAAAGTCATGTTCATTTTCCCTTTGAGTATTGAATGCGTGATGTGCTAGCTGGGGAATTACAGTTACAGCTGGCAAAAGTGATTTCGCTGTCAGTAACTGGGCAAACAACTTTCAGAAATTGACATGTTTCAAAATTAACCATCTCCCCATTCGTTTCAAGTCTCGTTCGACTTTGGGGATTTGACTTCCGACTAATGTTGCTGGCTTTCGAGTTCCTTGATTTCCCAAATGCTTATCTTGCACTTAAAATGCATCTGCAAAGTTAACAAAATGGTCGCCTGAAAACAGTACCTTGAAGGTATATCTGTCCAGCCTCATTTTGACAGTTCAGGGGTTTCTCTCTTCATTGAAGAGCAGCACTAAAATCTCTTTGAATGGAGCCATTGAAAGAGTCGATGCTACTTTGCTTGTGACCAGACATTTGACAGGCAGCGTGGAAGGAATTCGTTCACTGCCGGAAAGTGACGGGTGCATGTCCCCTTTCAAGTTTTTTATTTCTTCTTGGGATGGAGGCATCACCAGATAGAGGTCTCGAGTTTGGAAGGTGCTGTTGAAGGAGTCTTGGTGAGTTGCTGCAGTGCCTCTTGTAGATGGTATGCACTGCTGCCTGTATCGATTGAGAGATTTGGGAAAAATTGGATTATAAATGTGGTGGGCAATTTAAGCGTTAAACTCCTAGGGTATGTTTGACTGCAGTGGTCATGTTATTTTTTTTAAAATTCTGTTTTGCAGACCTTGGTGTTTACATTAGATTTAGATTTATTGTCACATGTACCGAGGTACGGTGAAAATGCATTCATGAGGCTTGTTCATGGGGCTGTTTAGCACAGGGCTAAATCGCTGGCTTTGAAAGCAGACCAAGGCAGGCCAGCAGCACGGTTCAATTCCCGTAACGGCCTCCCCGAACAGGCGCCGGAATGTGGCGACTAGGGGCTTTTCACAGTAACTTCATTTGAAGCCTACTTGTGACAATAAGCGATTTTCATTTCATTTCATTTCATTTTCATTTCATTTCATTCATTTCAAAAGTATTCTTCTGCGTACTGTCCAGGCAGATCGTTCCATATACGAAAAACATAGGACATACAATAAATACACAATGTGAATACATAGACATAAGAATGTGTTTATCAGTCTGGACTAAGGGACTGTCATTTGATTGGGGAATTCCCTGGGGAGTTAATGTGCTTTTAGTCCCTGGAGCAGCACAGCAGCACAATGTTTAGCACTGTTGCTCCACAGCGCCAGGGTCCCGGGTTCGATTCCTGCTTGGGTCACTGTCTGTTCGTTCATAGATTTCATAGAATTTACAGTGCAGAAGGAGGCCATTCGGCCCATTGAGTGGAAAGAGCACCCTAGCCAAGCCTACACCTCCACGCTATCCCCATAACCCAGTAACCCCACCCAACACTAAGGGCAATTTTGGACACTAAGGGCAATTTAGCATGGCCAATCCATCTAACCTGCACATCTTTGGACTGTGGGAGGAAACGGGAGCACCCAGAGGAAACCCACGCCCACACAGGGAGAACATGCAGACTCCGCACAGATAGTGATCCAAGCCACGAATCGAACCTGGGACCCTGGAGCTGTGAAGCAATTGTGCTAACCACTATGCTACCATTCTCCCTGTATCTAGTTTCCTCCCACAAGTCCCGAAAGACATGCTTGTTAGGTGAATTGGACATTCTGAAATTTTCCTCAGTGCACCTGAACAGACGCCGTAGTGTGGCGCCTAGGGGATTTTCACAGTAACTTCATTGCAATGTAATGTAAGCCTACTAGTGACATTAATAAAGATTATTATTTTCAAAGTATGTCAATTTTTAAAATCTTTGGGAGGAGAGGTCAGTGCTGGGTTGAGTTCAGAGAGCGCGAGAGAGTGATTTTGGAGAGAGCTTTTGGAAGCAAGGTCTGATCTAGGAACCCTTGTTTTGACCACAAGAAAAATGAGTTTTCTTTCTAGTAAAATTATTTTAAAAAAATGTAATACGATTTAAAACGTAAAAGCAGAAAAGTCTTCACTGGCATCAATAGACCAGAATAACCCAGTTGAAGCAGCTATTTGAAGATATTCAGCCAGAGTCTGGCGGGGTTCTAACCAGAGCCAGAATCTGTTCTGTAAAGCAAGTATTACTATATTCCCTATTGATTTTTAAGCTGGATTGAGAGCTGAATGTTTCTTTTCTTATTGTTCAATGGGAAATTCAGTTGTAGTGTCAAGGGGTAAGCTGTTCTTTTTTTTGGGTGTGCAGTTAAAAGTTTAATAATTGAATTTTTAAGAAAGTCTTGTTTTAGAAATATTGAAGCCTTATTTTTTTCATGCAATCATTTCTGAAGTGAATCATTCTTTCCACACAGTCTTAAAAGAATACACTATAATATTGGAGTTTTGGTCCAGTATCCTAGCCACTTTGGGGATCTGGGGCGAAATTCTCCCGAAATGGCGCGATGTCCGCCGACTGGCGCCCAAAACGGTGCCAATCAGACGGGCATCGCGCCGCCCCAAAGGTGCGGAATGCTCCGCATCTTTGGGGGCCGAGCCCCAACATTAAGGGGCTAGGCCGACGCCGGAGGAATTTCCGCCCCGCCAGGTGGCGGAAACGGCCTTTGTTGCCCCGCCAGCTGGCGCAGAAATGACATCCCCGGGCGGCGCATGCGCGGGAGTGTCAGCGGCCGCTGACAGTTTCCCACGCATGCGCAGTGGAGGGAGTCTCTTCTGCCTCCGCCATGGTGGAGACCGTGGCGGAGGCGGGAGGGAAAGAGTGCCCCCACGGCACAGGCCCGCTCGCGGATCGGTGGGCCCCGATCGCGGGCCAGGCCACCGTGGGGGCACCCCCCGGGGTCAGATCGCCCCGCGTCCCCCCAGGACCCCAGAGCCCGCCCGCGCCGCCTTGTCCCGCCGGTAAATAGGTGCTTTAATTTACGCCGGCGGGACAGGCAATTTATTGGCGGGACTTTGGCCCATCCGGGCCGGAGAATTGAGCGCGGGGGCCCGCCAACCGGCGCGATTCCCGCCCCTGCCGAATCTCCGGTGCCGGAGACTTCGACAACCGGCGGGGGCGGGATTCACGGCAGCCCCCGGCGATTCTCCGACCTGGCGGGGGGTCGGAGAATGACGCCCCTGGTCTGGGATTGTAATATGCCACTGTGGAGTGTGAATGTTTGTGGATTGTTTACTTTGTCTTGGATGGTGTTAAGTTTCTTGAGTGTTGTTGGGACTGCACTCATCCAGGCAAATTGGAATATTCCATCTCACTCCTGATTTGTGTCTTGTAGATGATGGACAGGCTCTGGGGAGTCAGCAGGTGAGTCAGTCTCTGCAGAAATCCCATTCTCAGACTCGCTCTTGTATCCACAGTGGGAAGGGTGTCAACTGGGCTGCAATCAGGGCGCCCTGATTTCCAAGGAGCGGGGTCTGTCAGAGAGATTAGGCCATGACCCTCTCAGATACAATGAAAACCCCGGTGTACTATTGAATGGCATGAAAATCCTGATCCTGGTTAAAAGTTGTTACTAGCGTCGTTGAATGACACACCAGCTTCGCTCCCACCACCAGCGGGAATTGCTCTTGGTTCTCTGCTGGGCAGAGCACTTAGCGTGCAATCGGGAGAGTTGCAGCCAGTCTTTATATGGCTGGTCCAATTTAATTTGGGGCCAATGGTAACCCTCAGGATGTTGATAGTGGGTAATGCCATTGAATGTCAGGGGAGATAGTTGGATGCTCTCCTGTGAGAGATGGTCATTGCCTGGCACTTGTGTGGTGTGAGTGTTATTTGCAACTTATCAGCCCAACCCTGAATGTTGCCTAGGCCTTGTTGCATATGTGCCCAGA
Organism: Scyliorhinus torazame; assembly: GCF_047496885.1. Taxonomy (NCBI): domain Eukaryota; kingdom Metazoa; phylum Chordata; class Chondrichthyes; order Carcharhiniformes; family Scyliorhinidae; genus Scyliorhinus; species Scyliorhinus torazame. The sequence continues at coordinate 45,866,215 of NC_092715.1, read as the reverse complement.
CTGTTTCAGTATCTGTGGAGTCGCGAATGGTGCTGAATTTGTGCAATCATAAACAAACTAATTCACAACTGAGAGTCAGCAGTGTTGTTACGCAGAACAAGTACACTGGTATACATTTGTTCTTAGCACTGAGATGAGAGTATTCCTTTCCAATTCATCCCCTCTCCACCCAAACATGCAGTGTTGATTTGAGTATCAACCACCCACCAACACCTCATTCCCACATGAATGACCAGGAGATGGACAAACAACAAAGAGCAAGCCTGGAGGTTCTAAAGGACCAGGAGGAGATAGAACAATTTGCAGCATCCCGGAAGATCCTAATGCACCAACAGAAAGCTTAACAAAGAGAATCGGGACAACAGATTCTGACTGGCTGAGATGGGCGGACACATCCTAATGGGGAGACAAACTGGAGAATCTGAGGAAAACGGAGCTGAAAAATGAGATGGAGCAAAATGAATAGAAACATAAAACAAAATTAGTTTGAAATATAATGGGAACAAGATATGAAAAAGGATGGATCAAACGAAGGCACTATTGTCTGTTCAAATTTGCTTCTATGAAAAATAAGTTTTAAACAAATAGATTTTGAATCAATTCATCACAATTAACCTACGTTCTTGACTGATGTTAGGGTTATGATTTATTGAGGCGAATAGTAATTAATCTAATTTTCTGCTGGAGTGCAATATTTAATGTGACTTTATTAGAGGAGTTATTAATAAAGGTAATTTGTTTCCAAGAAAGAATAATCACACTGAACAATGACAGGAAGGATTTCACAGAATCACAGAATTTACAGTGCAGAAGGAGGCCATTCGGTCCATCGAGTCTGCACTGGCCCTTGGAAAGAGCACCCCACCTAAGCCCACACCCCCACCCTCTTCCCACACTTCCTCCTATCCGCATAACCCCACCGTACCTTATTTTTTTGGACACTAAGGGCAATTTATCATGGCCAATCCACCTAATCTGCACATCTTTGGACTGTGGGAGGAAACCGGAGCACCCGGAGGAAACCCACGCAGACACGGGGAGAACGTGCAAACTCCGCACAGACAGTGACCCAAGCCGGGAATCGAAACTGGGACCCTAGCGCTGTGAAGCCATTGTGCTAACCACTATGCTACTGTGCTGCCCTGAGGGTGAACCACAGGGCTATCACCTGGAACCACATTACAAAGGGACATATGGTCGAGATGTGGTGCAAATGCATGCTGAGATATTCTGGTTACGTGAAAGGCCTTATCTACATGTAATCTTTTGCCATTGCAATGTAGATTCATCCCCTCAATAATAAACTTAACAGTTACAAATCTAGGGACCCCCTTTTTCTTTTCTCCCTTGTTTCTCTTGTTATGGGCCAGGGTTTAGAAACTCCAAAGTGCATTATGAAGTTCACCTGACCTATAATTATTATGTTGAATTTGGCTATGATGAGCACAAAAGCCTTCACTACAGGTATGATTCATCAGCCTTCCTAGACACTTTAAGCAAAACAAGGTTTATTCTAAGAATGTATATAATTATATATATATATATATATATGTAAACACAGCAAGAAGTTTTTACCAATTACAAACATAAAGACACCACACAGCTAAAGTAATCTATGTACATAACACTTAATGAATTCCCCCTTAGCTGTTCCAATTCAACAACAAAATCCAATTAAACCAAAACCAAGGGCGAGGGCCAGCACACTACATTCTCACTTGAATGGGACTGGTCCTTTTCCTGAAATTCTGATCCAGTTCCAAACAGCAGATTCAAACTCCTTCTGGAAAACAACTATATCTTTAAAGTTACCAAGGCAGTTCGCCACACCCAATGTGTTTTTTTACTGGAACAACATTTTAAATTAATACAGAGAAAACACTTCTTTTTCCTCCTGATTCCAAAAGTAGTCAAACTGAAACTGAAACCCGCTCTCGCCTCACAGCCACAGCCCACTGTGTTACAAGTCACATGATAAGAGACGAAAACTTTCTTAAAGGGACACTCACATGACACTCTCGTCAACAAATATTGACCATTGTCATAAAATACTGAGACAAAGTTGCTGCTTTATTACGGACCCATTTAGTTTGCGATGTTAACGTTGACCATATTGTCAGGACAAGCTGCTACCTTTCTCTGCATTTTCAGGAAGTCAAATACCTTACGCCGTACAGCTGAACTATAGGCTATAAAAGAAAATCATTTGTATGGTCTGTCTGCATCTATCTCTCCCAGTCTAGAAAGCTCAACAACCAGAAACTGAATGGTGAGCCAATCGTGCCTTTAAATAACTTTGCATGGACCACCAGCATTGGGGAAACCAGTACCAGCGGACTGCAGTTCATTCATTTAGAAACTGCTGCCAGTGTTTAAAAACAAGAAGAAATGAGAAAATAATTTGCCTTTAAAATGGAGTGCAATTTATGCCATGAAGTGGTCACCAAAACAAGTTGCAGAGTCAAATAACCTAGTTCCATAGCCGTTCAGCATAACAGTTGAAGTGTTGATTATTCCTTTTAGCTTCGGACACCAGCAAACAAGTTGATATAATATTCCCATTTATACCTTCTCTGATACTGTCGTGGATCTCTGACAGGTAGGTTGATGAGGACGAGGTCAAGTATGTTTTTCCCGCTTGTTTGTTTCATCCTCACCTGCCACAGATCCAGTCCAGCAGCTAGTTCCTTTAAGACTCAGCCAACCCGGTCTGTGATGGTGCATCCAAGTCCGTCTCGATGATGGGACATTGACACAGAGCACACAGAGTACATTATGTGCCTTTACCATCCTCAGTGCTTCCTCCTCGTGGATTCCAAGATGGAGGAATACTGATTCATCAGACTGATTCCTGGGATGGCAGGATTGTGGTATGAGGAAAGATTGGGTCAACTAGGTCTGTATTCAGTGGCGTTTATAAGAATGAGGGGACAGGAAATATCATTGAAATATATTAAATTCAGACGGGGCTGAATAGACTGGTTGCAAGGATAATGTTCCCTCACGGTTTAGAGATCTGGAACAAAGAGTCAACTGTCTCAGGATATGGGGTGGCTTTTTAGGACTCAGATGAAGAAATATATCTTCACTCAGAGGGTGCTGTATCTGTGGAATTCTCTTCCACAGATGGTTATGGATGCCAAGAGCGGCATGGTAGCACAGTCGTTAGCACTGTTGCTTCGCAGCGGCAGGGTCCCAGGTTCCATTCCTAGTGGCTTTTTGCAGTAACGTCATTGCAGTGTTAATGTAAGCCTATATGTGACAATAAAGATTATTTCAAATAAAAATTAAAAATAATCACTGAAAATATTTAAGAAGGAAAGATTTCTAAAGGCATCTAGGGGTATGGGGAGAGAGCAGGCGCATGGTTTTGAGATGGAGGATCAGTCATGCTCATATTGAATAGTGCAACAGGCTTGAGGGGCTGAATATCTTATTCCTGCTCCAATTTCATATTCCTACCATTGCTGAATCTCACACTATCAACATCCTGGGTGTTACCATTCACCAGAAATTGAACTGGACCAGCTATAGAAATATTGTGGCAACATGAGCAGATCAGAGGCTAGGAATCCTGGGACATGAAACTCACCCCCCCCCCCCTGACTTCCAAGGCCTGTCCACCGTCTACTAGGCACAAGTCAGGAGTGTGATGATATACTCTCCACTTGCCTGAATGAAGACAGCTCCAACAACAGTCAAGGAGCTCAACACAATCCAGGACAAAGCAGTCACTCCCTCCACCACCGATGCACAGTTGCAGCAGGGTGTCCCATCTTCAAGATGCACTCCGAGAACTCACCAAGGCTCCTTGGCCTTCCAAACCCACAGCTGCTGCCATTTAGAAAGACAAGACCAACAGGCACATGGGAGCAAAACTACATGCCACTCCCCTCCAAGTCACTCACTATCCTGACTTGGAATTATTTCACCATCCCTTCACTGTCGCTGGGACTAAACCCTGGTACTCTCTCACGAACAGCATTTTGGGTGTACCTACACCACATGGACTGCAGCGGATCAAGAAGGCAACTCACCACCACTTCCTCAAGGGCAATTAGGGATGGGCAATAAATGTTCTCCTGGCCAGCGACATTCACATCCCACAAATGAATTAACATGAATACATAATGAATTCTAATAGCTTTAACACAAAACCAGTTTGATTATAAAATCAGAGCTTTTCATATATTGGTAGGTGGTTGACCATATTCTGACCAGAACCTTTCCATGTATGTAACTTGCTTGAATAAACCTGCTCTTCTAAACAGTGAATCACATTAAATGCACCTCTATTTTTAAGGACATAACAATTGTACTCTATAGATACCCTTATGGCTAATGAGTTAATTTGATTCAGTTCTGTGCAAACCGATTAATATTCATTCATAGCCCAGGAGACTTATCTGATTTATTGTTTAACTATTTCTGACACATATATATGGGAACGTCTCAAACCAGTTTATCTATTCCCACAAAGTCCTTCGGCCCTGATATTAATAGGAAGGCAGGGAAGGAGCGGCAGTAGTCGGGAAATCTGGGAATATCAAAAAGACCGCATTCAATGAGTCGACCTTTTCTTTTAATTTTAGCGCACCCAATTCATTTTTGACAATTAAGGGGCAATTTAGTGTGGCCAATCCACCTACCCTGCACATCTTTGGGTTGCGGGGGGGAAACCCATGCAGATATGGGGAGAATGTGCAAACTCCACATGGATAGTGACCCAGGGCCGGGATCGAACCTGGTACCTCGGTGCCGTGAGGCAGCAGTGCTAACCACTGCGCCACCATGCCGCCCTGAGTAGACCTGATTAGAATTGTTTTGACTGTGTTCCTGCCTAACAACAGACCAGAGTGAAAGGCCAGGAGGGATAGCCAGTGCGACAAGGCGGCAACCGAGAACTGAAGGCGCCAACCACCAACAATTAAATGAATGGCAGTTGATGGACAAACTTGGAACATGGCTGCAATGAAGATGGGAGGAAGAGAACAAGGGGAGAGAAAACAGGGGAGTTAGACTGCTGGGTATCCTACCTACCTTCTATACCTGGTGAGAGTCATGACTAAAGGAACAAAGTTGTGATAGTCAGGCCAATTGTCTCAGCCCCAGAACACGGCCTCAGGCTTAGAAGGACAATGACACAAGGGAACACCACCGCCTGCAAGTTCACCTCCAAGTCACGCACCATCCTGACCTTGAAGCATATCGCTATTTTTTCAGTGTCAAAGAACAAAGAACAAAGAAAAATTACAGCACAGGAACAGGCCCTTCGGCCCTCCAAGCCTGCGCCGATCCAGATCCTCTATCTAAAACTGTCGCCTATTTTCTAAGGATCTGTATCCCTCTGCTCCCTGTCTAGATACATCTTAAATGACGCTATCGTGCCCGCCTCTACCACCTCCGCCGGCAATGCGTTCCAGGCACCCACCACCCTCTGCGTAAAGAACTGTCCACGCATATCTCCCTTAAACGTTTTGCCTCTCACCTTGAACTCATGACCCCTAGTAATTGAGTCCCCCACTCTGGGAAAAAGCTTCTTGCTTTCCACCCTGTATATACCTCTCATGATTTTGTAGACCTCAATGACGTCCCCCCTCAACCTCCGTCTTTCTAATGAAAATAATCCTAATCTACTCAACCTCTCTTCATAGCTAGCACCCTCCATACCAGGCAACATCCTGGTGAACCTCCTCTGCACCTTCTCCAAAGCATCCACATCCTTTTGGTAATGTGGCGACCAGAACTGTACGCAGTATTCCAAATGTGGCCGAACCAAAGTCTTATACAACGGTAACATGACCTGCCAACTCTTGGTCTGGATCAAAATCGTGGAACCCCCTCCCGAACAGCATTGTGGATGTACCTACACTACCCTCTTACCACCCTGCCCAGATGCCACCCTATCTGCCTGGCACTCTACACACTCACCCAGTCACTCAACATTCCCTCACAGACTCATTGATTAACACAGAGGGGCTTGGAGACCTTGAAACACAGACGTAAATCCGGGCTCCTGCTGTAAAAGAGGCATATAGCTTCTGCTCATATTTCCTTCACTGCTCTCTGCGAGGATTCATGCTCTGAGGGAGCCTTTTAAACAAGTGGGGAGTTTCCGGTCTGGTCAGAGTTGGACACAAGGTGTCCAATCCCAATTGGAAGCCAATGTCAACATCCCAACTTCTATTTCCATGTCCATGTGCAGATAAAAGTGCTGGCCCCCTGTGCGGCGCACGATTGCTGATCCTCGGGGCCAGATGACGCCGTCGTAAAACGCTCTGGCATTTACGAAGGCGTCAACACTTATCCCCAGGATCGGAGAATCCCGCCTATGTTTTCTTGTTGTCTTGGGCAATAGTCATTCCTCAACCATCACTAAGGGATAGATTTTCTCAACATTTTAGTGACTGTTTGAGAAAGCTTCCTGTATGCAAATTAGTCACATTTGCCTCTGTGAAATAACTAACGACAATTCATAAGTAATTCATTTGCTGGAAAGCACTTTAAGATGTCTTCGGGATCATGATTGGCACAGCTGCTTCACAGCGCCAGGGACCCGGGTTCAATTCCAGCCTTGGGTCACTGTCTGTGCGGAGTTTGCACGTACTCCCCGTGTCTGCGTGGGTTTTCTTTGAGTGCTCCGGTTTCCTCCCACAGTCCAAAGATGTGCAGGTTAGGTGGATTGGTCATGCTAAATTGTCCCTTAGTCATAGATCGTAGAATCCCTACAGTGCAGATGGAGGCCATTCGGGCCATCAAGTCTGCACCGGCTCTCCGAAGGAGCACCCTACCCACCCTATCCCCAGCTAACCTTTTGGCCACTAAGGAGTAATTTAGTGCCCAAAGATGTGCAGGTCAGGTTATGGGGTTACAGGGATTGGGCCGAGGTAGAGAAATCTGTAGGGATTCTATTACCTGTGGAAATGAAAAATAAATTAATCAATCTAGAGCAATAAGTAAAGCAGTTCCAAACCTTAAGCTTACAAGTTATACAGATCGAAAAGATATCACTTTCTTTGCTGTGAAACAGGATTGAAAAAATGATACGAACCAGCTTGTTAAAATACTGTGAGGAAAGGATGATTTAGATGCGAGCGGACTATTTAACTTGGACTGTAGTCATTGAAGGACAAACTTGAGCAGAATAAAAGAAAATTGCCTCAAGCAAAATTTGAGAGCAGAATACAAATTTCTGCCAATAGGGTAGGTTATATAGGGAGTGGGTGAGTTATTGTGATATAACTTGATACTTTTAGTAAGAAACTGGATACCTTCTGATTAGGAACAGAATTGAGGGTCCGAACGATCAGTACAGGTGCAGATACTCCAATGTGCTGACAAAGTGCTAGCCCAGAGACAAAGGGTTGAATGGCCTACTTCTGTGCCACAAATGCCGATGACTTTATAATGGCTTTTGAGATGCACAATCCAAAATCTCACCATGATTCAGGCAACCTTTAGATTTAAGGCTAGTACAATGGCTATGGGCCTTGACAACGTTCTGGCAATAGCATTGAACACTTGTGCTCCAGAACCTGCCATGCCCTTAGTAAAGCAGTTCCAATACAGCCAGAACAATGGCATTTACCTAGCAATGTGGAAACTTGCCTGGGCATGTCCTGAAAAAGCAGGACAAATCAACTTGGCCAATTACCGCCCCATCAATCAGCAAAGTGATGGAACGGGTCATCAACAGTGCTATCACGCTGCACTTACTTGGTTATAATTTGCTCACTGATGCTCAGTTTGTGATCTGCCAGGCCCACTCAGCTTCCTCGCCATGTAACAGCCGCAGTCCAAACATGGACAAAACAACTGAACCCAGGGCTGTGGTGACAGTGACTGCCCTTGACATGAAGACCACATTTAACCGAGTGTTGCACCAAGGAGCCCTCACAAAACTGGAAGCAATGGGAATCAGGGGGAAAAGTCTCTGCTGGTTGGAGCATTTCTAGTTCAAAGGAAGATATTTGTGATTATTAGATCTCAGTTCCAGGACATCATTGCAAGTGTTCCTCAGGATAGTGTCCCTGGTCCAACCATATTCACCTGTTGCATCAATGACCTCCCTTACATCCTCGAGTCAGAAGTGGGGATGCCAGAAGTGGGGATGTTCGCTGATGATTGCACAATGTTCAGCATCATTCACACTCCGTAGTTCATGTCCAAATGCAGCAAGACCTGAACGATATCCAGACTTGGGCTGACAAGTGATAAGTAACATTTTGTGCCGCACAGGTTCCAGGCAATGACCATCTACTACAAGAGAGAATCTAACCATTGCCCCATTACATTCAATGGCATTACCATCATTGAATGGCCCACTGTCAACAGCTTGGGGCTATCATTGATCAGAAACTGAACTGGACTAGCCATACAAATACTGTGGCCACAAGAGCAGGTCAGAGGCTCGGAGTACTGTGGTGAGTAACTCACCTCCTGGCTCGAAAGCCGATCCACCATGTATAAGACACAAGTCAGGAATGTAATGGAATGCTCTCCGTTGGCCTGGGTGAGCTCAGCTCCAACAACACTCAAAAAGCTCGATACCATCTAAGACAAAGCAGCCCACTTGATTGGCATCCCATCCTGAAACATTCAATCCCCCCACCATCGACGAAAAGTGGCAGCCGTGTGTACCATCTACAAGATGAACTGCAGCAATTTACGGAGGCTCTTTTTGCAACATCTTCCAAACCCATGGCCACTACCATCGAGAAGGACAAGGACAGCAGACATACAGGAACTTTGTCGCAGGTTCCCCACCAAGCTACCCACCATCCTGACTTGAAAATATATCGCCGCTCCTTCACTAATCTGATAGATCAAAATGCTGGAATTCCTTCCTTTAACAGCACTGTGGGTGCATCGACACTTTTCCTCAAGCTACACCCTATATTCTTGTGCTTTGCCACTGCCGCATTTTCCTCCCCGCGCTCCTTGTATTTTGTGCTCTGTGGGAGCAACATTAGTTGAAGGCAGTTTGCTCACAGGTACCTGCCAGTACGAGATAGTATTAAATGCATTTGAATGAAAACAAACAGAAGTACCTCTAAACTGGCTGCAGCACAGGCACCAACATTTACTCTACAGGTATTAGAACGAGGGTGGGGAAGGAGTGTTGGTGGTTTTGGGTGGGTCCCCCATTGTACTGTGGAATTTTTATAACATTGCTGAAATTTTACACAGAGCCAGTGGCGTTGCCCTTGCCCGAAAAGTTGGGGGACAGCCTGCCTGTGCTTGGCTGGGTGGCCCCCACAGCCATTTTATAGTTAATTGGCTCGAGGCAGGACTTCCATCCCACCTGGGAAGAAGATCTGCCTCCAAAAGATGTTGTCCAATCAAATGGTCGGCAGCTCTCTAGTCCCAGAAGTACAGCAAAGCTAGCAGGTCCCAGCAGTGGGTGGGGTGGGGGTGGGGGGATGGGGGGTGGCTGTGTTCAATCAGGGGGTCATGGGAGGGGGATGGAACATGTATGTGAGTATGTGTGTGTGGGGAGCGGGGGGGGGGGGCGATTGGGTCCTTCATTGGGCACATGGTGCCTGAACAGGAAGAACCCATCACTCAGCCCAGAAAAAGACAACCAAGTGATGGCATAGAAACCTCCTGCCACAAGTAAAATGCCAGCAGCAGTGGGAGAATGCCCTTAAGGGGCCATTGGTGCTTCTGCATTGAAAGCTTTTTTCCAGAACCTCTGCAGTGATTATTTATTTTGGTGTTTGTCTTCTCTTGCTAATTGCCATATTTCCACCTCCATTTCAGGCTCACAAGCTATCACCACTAGGGCAAACTAGGCCCAATCCAAACAAAAACACTAAGTTACTTATCATTTTTAAGGATCGTTCCATTCCATTCAAGCCCTTCTGTAATTAAATAAGTGCAACACGCAAAGCAATTCAGGATATTTATGCAATTTTGTAAAATATTCTAGGAGCCATTCACAGCTACTCTAGCAATACCTCGCAACATTCTGACAAATGTGAAGTGAAACAAGTGTGATTTTAGTGCCCGAGCTGCCCATGATTTTTTTTTCGCAAATAGAATAGAGGCAATGTTGGACAAAATGTCGTATTTTCTGTCTTCAAATGATCTCACAGCTCTCGGATTTGAGTTAAATCCTCAACAGCTGATCCTTGCTTTGCAAAGGAAATCAAATATAATTCTCTTTTATTGAAAAGGGAGATCACGTCATGTTCTTGTTTGGTTTCGCCTACTGCAACATGCTCCAAGGTTTTTTGATTCGCAGAAATGAACTAAAGAATATTTTCCAACTGTCAACTTTTCAACTTCTTCCTCACACATTTAATCAAAATCTTTGGGCATTTGATACCTTGATATCTTCGCCCTGCGATATAACTGTTTCATTGACACCTATTTATTGGGCAGTCGCTCAGGGTCGTCGATGACTTGCTTCCACTCCGGGGAGTTGGGTTTTGCGGTGGCTGGGTAGTCCAATCCTGGATCAGCAGACTCTGCCACAGGTTTGGCAGGTGGTGTTTGATGAGGTGGGTGGGTAGGACACTCTGGATTCTGCGCTCTCGTTCCGCTGTTTACGCTTGGCCTCCGTGTGCCCTACGATGCTCAAGATGATTGGCAACTTCGCGGATGCCTGTTCTCCAGTTTGTGCATTCTAAGGAAAGCGATTCCCAGGTGTCGATTGGGGATAATGGGCACGATTCTCCCATGCCGCGCCGTATGGGAGAATCGCCGTTCACGCCATTTTTTCCAGCGGCGCCCGTCCGACGGCAGCAGGCGATTCTCCGAGGAGTGGAGAAATAGCGCCATTTGCGCCGGCGCGTTTGGCACGGCGCCGGTGGCGGGCCGCTGTCTGCGGCCGGGCTGCCTATTCTCTGGCCTTGATGGGCCGAGCGGCCGCGCGGAGACGGCAGCGTCCCGCTGGCGCCGTTCACATCTGCTCGCAGCCGGTGGGAACTCTGCGCGTAGGGTCGGGGGGGGGGGGGGGCCCTGTGGTGTGGGGAAAAGCGCTCCTTCACCGGCGGGAGCCTTGTAGCCACCTGGGTTGGCCAACTCCCGACGTAAAATGGAGAACAGCAAAGGCTGCTGGGAAATTCAGCCAACAGAGGCAGAAACTAGCAGGTGCAAGTTACTGTGTATTAAACTCTGCAAAAGCCCAGACAGCATCGATACAAGCAGCCATCAGCATAATAATGTAGCAGCCATCTACATACTAATGAGCGATTCCCGGGTACAATCAAAACATTTGGGATAAACAAAGCCAAGCCAGACTCCTCGGTGCCAGCAGGAGCCAACACAAAAGAGGTTAACGGACACCTCAAGACCGCCCATCGATCAGGGAACCGCTCCAGTATTGGAGAAATCGAACCAAGCGGTTGGAACGAAGTCCAATCACTTGGACCAGGTACAGGGCCCGCCCCGAAAGGCGGGAAGCCCCTGGGGACTATAAAGTTAAGCCCCCAAGTTCAAATCATTCTTCTTGACCGGGTCACTCAGCAACGCGAATTAACCCTTGACAGTGACCGGTTCAGCTGCTGCCAAGAGCCAGTAAGTCTTAAGTCAACGCTCGCTACGAGATAGGCGCTCCTAGCTACCAGTCCATACCAACTTTGAATCCCGCAGACTCAGAACCCGAACAAAAGGCCATTTGTTCCCCTGACCTGGTGGGCCAGTCCGAAGCTAAGTATAGGCCTGTTAGTTGTAGAAGTAGCTTAGACGTAGAATTTATGCATGAGTAGCGATTACTGTGTAGAATAAATGTGCTTTGATTTGAATCTTACTAATTGGTGTATTGAGTTATTGATCATTAATTGAACTTGAACCTTGTGGCGGTATCATAAAGATACCTGCGACTCGAGAGCAAAGGTTATAAAACAGAGCCAATTGAACCAACCAAAAGTTAGCAACAGCCTCCGATGGGGTCTGGCCCGCGATCGGGGCTCACCGATCGGCGGGTCGGCCTCTCAGCCCCGGCCCTATTTTATTACGCGGCCGGCCTCTGAATTCCCACGCCATGTTGCGTCGGGGCCGACATGCTGAGGACATCCCCTGCGCATTCGCGGGATGGCGCAGCCCAACTTTGCATTCGCGGGTTGGCGTGGCACCCATTTGGCACCGGGAAGGGAGGCTGGAGCGGCGTGAACCGTTCCAGCACCATGCTGGCCCCCTGTGGGCGTTCACGGCGGTTCGAACACTCTGTCTCCATTTCAGAGAATCACGCCCATTATATTTATTTAGGGAGGCTTTCAGAGTTTACAATTTCATTGTCACACAAAGGAACTCTTCCCCTTTTGATTTCTGCTGAATATTCTCAAGCCATGAAGCCAATGCATTGTAATGTGGAAACAGTCACAATGTTGTTGCAATGCAGTTGGCTTCATAACAAAATTAATAAACGTTTAATAAAACCGGGAAACCAAAGGAGAGCAGTCAAAAATAAAAGTACGGGCAAGTGAAAAGAAATATCTGAACTCACCAACATTCTGGGAATTTTCCCTGAGATAGTCAGATTACCCTAAGGTCTGTACTGCCAATCCATACTCGTTTAGGCTACGTCATGTAAAATTTATGCTTTAATATTCTGTTTCGGCCTTCCAATTGATTTTTAAGTGGATATGCAGTTTACCTCACGCCACGGCAAACTCAGCTGGTGCTATTGATTGCGAGTCATTAAATGTTCTGTGGTAACTGCTCGGCCAATCGCAAAGCACAATGAACCAGTGGGTGAAAATTTAAAATCAATGGACCCCTTCTGGTGGTGAAATGACAACTCTTCCCCAACGATAAGTGCAGTTATTTTCGGAGTTAGCTTTCATTCACAGCTAGCTGAGCAAAGCTGCAGGTGCCCAAAACTGCTCTCCGCGTGTCACAAGTACTTCCTTTACTGGGATCCGCGAACCAAAATTGTTTAATCCCGTAACCTTTTTCAGTTGTTTCATAATTGCATTAGATTCTCTCATTTTCTTTTTCAGTCGCATTCCCTCGTTCCTTTAAACAGCAAGATATAGCATCAGTTTGCATCTCTTGTGCTTCCATGATGGTCACTAACGCTGCTTTTCAATTACATTTCCAGCCCATTCGCAGTTTAAAAACTCCCAGCTGGTGTGCTGGCTTTTTGTCTGCCACTGGGAAGCAAGATGTTCTCATCACATTGGTATAAGCAGCTGATGGTGCTGTTGTAGGTTTGAAGGTGTGCTGTAGGCTCAATTAGCTGATAGCAGCACAATAGGGCTTGGTGTCTGTGAACGGAGATGTGTCGTGATGTGTAAGTGAAGTGACGATGACTCATTTGTGCTAAAAGCGCTTTATTTCAGTTCTATACTTAAAATGGCCTCATGAAAGGGGTATAACAGCGGTTCGTTCCTGCTGCAGGGCAAGCTTTCTGGTGGCCAGTGAGACACCATTCATGAAGTAGTGAATGGTGCTAATATGGGAAGATAGCAACAGGAGTATGCCATTCAGATCCTCAGGCCTTTTCTGCTGTTTTATTCGAACATTTATAGTCGAACTCCATTTACTCTCCTTGACTCCAAAGCACTGTCATCTCACAACAATCTCTCAATCTCATGCCTGAAAACTTCAATTGTCCCAGCAGCCACAGTCTGTTGGGTCAGAGAATTCCAGGTTCACACCACCCTTATTATGAGAGATGCTTCCCGATTTCCCTCCGGAAATGCCCTATTTCCAATTGTGAGATTATGTTCCCTCCTTGCTTTTGTTTTCAATACCTCATTGCTTATTCCCCCAGCAGAGGAAATAACTTTGTTTCAACTACTCGATCGAATCCTTTCAACTTCTTAAACGGTTCAATTAGTTCCTCCCTCGACCCTCTAAACTTATGGGGTTACAAGTCTGATTTGTGCAATATGTCCACATAATTGAGACCCTCATAACTGTCATGGATGTCAGGCTGCGCCCAATCCAAGACAGTGGCCAAAACTGAATGTAGTCCTTCAAATGAGATCTGACCAAGGTATTGCACAACTGAAGCATAACTTTGTTCCCTTTGTACTCCAAACCCCTTGAGATAAATCCATTATTCCATCAGCCATTGTGATTGCTTTTTGACACATATGCAATTCATATCGTACAGCTACAATACTGATGTCGACCTGACAGTGAAAAATTGCCCAACCGTGTCCTTTCTACCAAGAGCAGATCAAATCCATTTTAACCACTTACCACCCCACTGCTCTCGATCTCCAGCTAAGTAATCACAGAATCGTTACAAGCAGTCATTCGGCCTGTAATGCCTGTACTGGCTCTCCAAATGAACAATTTACTTTGTGTAATTTTCCTGCATTCCTGTCATCGACAGTACGTGCCTTAAGGGAGCTTCTCAGCAATAACTTGTTCACCAATGCTCAGCTTGAGTTCTGCCAGAGCCACTTGACTCCCTGACCTCAATTCAGCCTTGATCCAAACATGGACAAAAGAGCTGAATTTCAGGTGTGAGGTGAGAATGACTGCCCTTGACACAAAAACAGCATTTGGCCGAGTGTGGCATCAAGGAAAACTATCCACTGTCAATAAAGCTCAGAGGAAGATGGTTGTGGCTGTTGGAAGTCAATCAGCTCAGCCCCAGGACATCAGGCATTCCTCAGGGCAGCATTCTAGGCCTAAACATCCCAGCTGCTTCATCAATGACCTTTCCACCCTGATAAGGTCAGAAGTTTGTGGACATTCTCTGATGATTGCACAGTGCTAATTTCCATGTTCAGTTCCTCAGATATTTAAGCAGTCCATGCTTGCATGCAATGAGACTTGGACAACATCAGACCGAGGTTGATAAGTGGCTAGTAATATTTGCAAGTAATGACAGTCTGAAACAAGAGAGTCAAACCGCCTTCCTTTGATAGTTACCACAGTTACCATTGCGTCAGTTGAATTCTCCACCCACTAACATCCTGGTGTACGACACTGATCAGAATAAACAGGACTAACCACAAAATAAATGGATCTTTTGGCAGGCAGTGACTCATGGAGTACCACAGGGATCGATACTGGGACCCCAGCTATTCACAATATGTAGTAACAATTTAGATGAGGGAACAAAATGTAATCTCTCCAAATTTACGGATAACACAAAGCTGGGTGGGGAACTTGACCTGTGAGGAGGATTCAGGGATTCTTCAATGTGATTTGGACGAGTTGCGTGAGTGTGCAAATGAATGGCAGATTCAGTATAATTTGGATAAATGTGAGATTATCAGCATGGTAACAGAGTGGGTAGCACTTCACAGTTCTAGGATCCCAGGTTCGATTCCCAGCTTGGATCACTGTCTGTGTGGAGTCTGCACGTTCTCCCCCTGTCTACGTGCGTTTCCTCCGGGTGCTCCGGTTTCCTCCCACATGTCACGAAAGACGTGCTGTTAGGTCATTTGGAATTCTCCCTCTGTGTACCGGAACAGGTGCCAGAATGTGGCTACGAGGGGCTTTTCCCAGTAACTTCCTTGCAGTGTTAATGTAAGCCTACTTGTGACAATAAAGATTATTATTATCCATTTTTTAAGCAAAAATGGGAAGGCAGATTTTTAAGTGAATGGCCATAAATTAGGAGAAGGGAATGTGCAACGAGACCTGGGTGTCCTCGTACAGTAGTTGCTGAAGGTAAGTATGCAGGTGCAGCAGGTGGTAAAGGCGGCACATTTGTATGCCGGCTTTCATAGCTGGAGGGCGGGATTCTCTGACCTGACACACCCGTTTTCCGGTGCGGTGCGCCCCTGCCGACAGCAGGATCCTCCATCCCGTCAGCCGGCCAATGGGGTTTCCCATTGTGGGCACCCCCACGCTGTCGGGAAATCCGCGGGTGTGAGTGCGCTGCTGGCGAAACGGAAGATCCCGCCGACGGAGAATTCAGACCCGAGGGTTTGAGGAAAGCAGCATGGATGTCTTGCTTCAATTATACAGGGCCTTGGTGACTGTACACCTGGAATACTGTGTGCATATTTAGTCTGCTTATCTGAAGAAGGATGTTTATGTTATAGAGCGAGCGCAGAATAGGTTTATCAGACTGATTCCTGGGATGGCGGGGACTAACGTATGAGGAGAGATTGAATCGGGTGGAATTGTATTCACTAGATGGTCAGAATGAGGGGGGAAATCATAGAAACCTAAAAAATTCCAACTGGACTGGACAGGGCAGATTCAGGAAGGATGTTCCCGATGGTGGGGCTGTCCAGAATCAGGGGCAAAATTCTCCGACCCCCCCCGCCGGGTCGGAGAATCGCCGGGGGCTGGCGTGAATCCCGCTCGATTCTCCGGTTTGATGTGCCGAAGTCCCGCCGCTAAAATGCCTGTCCCACCGGCGTAAATTGAACCACCTACCTTACCGGCGGGACAAGGCGGCGTGGGCGGGCTCCGGGGTCCTGGGGGGGTGTGTGCGGGGCAATCTGGCCCTGGGGAGTGCCCCCACGGTGGCCTGGCCCGCGATCGGGGCCCACCGATCCGCGGGCGGGCCTGTGCCATGGGGGCACTCTTTCCCTTCCGCCTCCGCCACGGTCTCCACCGCGCATGCGTGGGAAACTGTCAGCGGCCGCCAGCTGGCGGGGCGGAAATTCCTCCGGCGCGGGCCTAGCCCCTCAATGTTGGGGCTCGGCCCCCAAAGATGCGGAGCATTCCGCACCTTTGGGGCGGCGCAATGCCCCTCTGATTTGCGCCGTTTTGGGCGCGCGGACATCGCGCTGTTTCCGGAGAATTTCACCCCAGGAGTCTGAGGATCTGGGATGGAGCTTTTAGGACAGAGATGAGGAGAAATGACTTCACCCAGAGTGGTTGGCTTGTGCAATTCGCTACCAAAGGAAGCATTTGAAGCCATGTTTGCAAGAAACAGTTAGACATAGCACATGGGGCCAAGGGGATCAAAGGATATGAGGGGAAGGTGGGATCAGCCATAATCATAATGAATGGTGGAGCAGGCCCGAATTGCCGAATGGTCTCTTCCTGCTCCGACTTTTTATGTTTCTATAAATGTTGTGGCTACAACAGCAGGTCAGGGGTTGAGAATTCTAAAGGTAGTGTCTCAACCCCAGACTCCCCAAAGCCTTTCCATCACCTACAAAAACACAAGTCAGGAGTGTGGTGAAATAGTCTCTACTTGCCTGGATGAGTGCAGCCTGCTTGATCGGCACCACATCCACCACCTTAACATTTAGTTACTTCAGCGCAATGTGGTAGCAGTGTCAACCATCTACAAGGTGCGCTGCAGCAACTTGCCAAGGCTTCTTCAACAGCATCTCCCAAACCGACAATGTCTACTACCTGGAAGGGAAAGGGTAGCAATGCAGGGGAACACCACCACCTGCAAGTTCCCTTCAAATTCACACACCATTCTGACTTGGAACTATATTGCCATACCTTCACTGATGCTGGGTCAAAATTCTCACTCTTCATTTCTGACAGCACTGTAGGTGTACCTACATCACAAGGACTGCAGCAATTCAGGAAGTGTCTCAGCACCACTTTCTCAAGGGCAATTACGGATGGGCAATAAATATTGACCTTGTCATCGATGTTCACATTTCCACAAATTAATAAATAAAGGAATTTAAAAGTTTCTCGCACTGAGGAAGTTTCAGACAGAGTACAGCACAGTCGTACAGCATGGTAGCACTGTGGTTAACATTGTGGCTTTACAGCGCCAGGGTCCCAGGTTCGATTCCCCGCTGGGTCTCTGTCTGTGTGGAGTCTGCACGTTCTCCCCGTGTCTGCGTGGGTTTCCTCCGGGTGCTCTGGTTTCCTCTCTCAGTCCAAAGATATGCAGGTTAGGTGGATTGGCCATGCTAAATTGCCCTTAGAGACCAAAAAAGGTTAAGAGGGGTTATTGGGTTACGGGTGGAAGTAAGGGCTTAGGTGGGTCGGTGCAGACTCGATGGGCCGAATGGCCTCCGTCTGCACTGCACATTTATAGAAACATGTTCTATATTCTGTTCCATGTAGACTTTTGAAAGAGACAGCAGAAAGTTCAAGTGTCAGCTGTCAGGGAACATATAACATCTTCGAAAATATGTTTTCTGTGGGAACTCAATGACAACGTTGATCCGACTCAATTTGTTACTGACTTTAATCTTTTGCACTTTGAAATATTTCAGGAATCGAGAGTGTTTTCAGCCTTCGGCCATCTCTGCAAAGACCACTCAAAGGATTGGACAGAGATGAAGAGACCCCACTCTGCTCATTGGAGCTCATCCTTCCTGAGAGGCCGCACAAATCCTAGTATCTCGGCATTCAATGACAAAAACAGTTCTCTGCTCAGAAGTCCATTCCATCTGGCAATCACTCTTCGCGTAAAGGTAAACTTGCTGACATTGATCTGAAGGACCTAACAGAGACTCCCTTGTCTCATCACAGAATCATACATCACAGAAAGAAACTGTTCATGAGGATATTGAAGAGCTTTGGTCCTTTTCCAGATACAAATTAAATCTGGAGAAGGGCGAGTATTTTCCAGGCAGCACCCTGGGGAATGGAGCCAATCTGGGGGAACTTCTTTTTCACTTGCCAGGTCCAACATCCGGTAGCTCGAGATTGGGCCCGATTCTGTAAACTGAATTATACCAGTCTGGTGAATACAAAGGCGAGATCACTTCCTTTGTCCCTGACAGATAGGGTCCAGTGAATTAAGATGAACATTTTGCCAAGATTTCTGCAATGTTGGATGCCACACGGAGTGTGGAAGGGGAAGGGGCTGGAGAGATTATGTGATCCATTCCTGGAGGGGCGTTTTGCCAGCCTGGAGGAATTGAAAGACAAGTTAGGGCTCTCAGGCTCGGATTCATTAGGTACCTTGGGGCACAACGAGGGGCTGGTTTACAACAAGGCCAGCAGCGCGGGTTCAATTCCCATACCGGCCTCCCTAAACAGGTGCCGGAATGTGGCAACTAGGGGCTTTTCACAGTAACTTCATTGAAGCCTACTTGTGACAATAAGCGATTAATATTATTGTTAAACGAACGTTCCTGGCATTCCAAAAGACGCCATCATCCTCCTTGATAGCGAGGATCCTTTCGTGCACAGTGTTGGAGGAGGATAGTACGTCTGGTATATATGGGCGGATTCTGATGGAGGACTCTGTCTCAGTGGAGAGGGTGAAAGCCAAGTGGGAGGAGGAGCTGGGACCCATATTGGAGGATGGGATGTGGAGTGAGGCCCTCCGCAGAGTGAATGCCTTGTCCTCGTGTGTGAGGCTGAGCTTTATCCAGCTTAATGAAGTGTTTCAGGCGCATCTGACCAGAGCTAGAATAAGTGGTTTCTTTGCGGGGTTTGAGGACAGGTGTGAGTGCTGATCAGGGGGCCAACTAATCACGTGCACATGTTTTGGTCCCGGCCGAAAAACGTGGGTTTTTGGGTCTCCTTTTTCAACACCATGTCGGCGATTCTGAACATTGAGTTGGAGCCCTGTTCCTAGCCACATTCGGGGTATCAGACTTGCCGGAGTTTTGGACGGGTGCAGGGGCAGATGACCTTGCCTTTGTCTGGCTTGTTGCTCAGAGGCGAGTCCTTCTGGAATCCATCCCTTCTGGAATGGATTCACCTAGCCTCAACTTGGCTAGGTGAATCAATGGAGTTTCTGCACCTGGAGACTGTCAAATGGTGATCCTTTATCGTCTACTTCAAAGAGTTGGTCACTGTTAGCTGCTGGGGGGTTGGGGGACACTTCATCTTACAATGTGGAAGGGACTACGTAAATTGTTGGGGGGGTCCTTTTTCTTTTTTGTCTGGGGGTGTTATGTAATTTAGCGTGTTGTTCTCTTTTTCCTGTTTTTGCTGTTGTTGTTAATGATTTTGTACTTCATAAACTGAAAAAGGTGAATAAAAATATTTTCTTGAAAAACAAAAGGAAACTGTTTAGTGCACTGTGCCTCTTTGCAACAGTTATCCAATTAGCCCCACTCCCCTGATCATTTCACACAACCCAACTAGTTTTCCTTCTTCCAGTACTTATCAAATTTTCTTGAGTTCAATTGAAAATCAATCTCTCCTTTAATAAAGTGCTGCCCAGTATATGGAATGGCTGAGGGCAACGTTGAAACCAACTTGTGAAAAGACTAGGAGTGGCCCCCAGTGCGAGTCCGTGCTATCAAAGTGCTTGAGGTTCTTCCAAACTCAAGTCCCTTAAGTCACAAATGTGATCTTAAAAGATTTGAAAATTTTAGATTGCTGCAGAGTAATAGTAGACCATAATTTTGGAATGTTCATTAAAAGCACTTGTGTTATTTTCTCAAAGCAGTTAAAAAAATAAAAATGCAAACTTAATTCGAAGTTGGGTAATTAGAGATTGAAAATGTGTGAAATATTAATTGGACCCATTCTGTCTCATCGACAGTCGTACAGCCAGCCGGCTCTCAGATCTTTTGTTTACAGGAAGTTCAGTGAACCCTCCGAAACAGCAGGACATTTATTGGAATAAACCGAAGAGCTGGATTTTTTGGAACCAAATTACTAGTTTCCTCCTGTGAATTTATTTGGATGTCACTTTCGGAAAAGGTCAGCAGTTTTGAAGAGAGAGACAGGAAAGACCTGAGCGCAGCGCTGTTTAATAATCCAGTTCTAGCATGGGGTGACTTGCTCTCTTGATTCATAATTCATAAGGGGAAAACATTCAACTGTTAAGCTCCTTAGTTGCAAATTTTCTGCCTTATATACGAGAAAAGTCAACAGCCTTGTAATTAACTAACCAGGCAAAAATTGGTTTGTTTTATCCATTCAGATAACGAGGAGTTCCGTCGTCATAGTGCACATTTAGAACTTAAAAGGGAGGTTTCACCAGCCTGTTGGCTGAGCAGCTCCATGGCATAATTTAAAAAAAGAATGTCATGCCAAGCATTTTTAGGCAAATTCATGCCTGTGGTACACAATTGGACACTTGTCACTTTGAGTGATGGGAAGTTATGGGCCTATATCACTTCATGTACATTTTACTTTTAAAGTCCCACATGATGGGAGAGAGGGGGAGGAATAGAAAAACATACTCTAAGCTCTTGGAAAGGGAGTTAAAATAGATTGTGGAAGTTGACTCTGTCAAGGATATTAATTATAATTCAACCTGAATCACTCTCAGAGTGTCAGTCACGGCTCAGTGGCACCATTACCTCTGAGCCAGGAGATTTTGCGCTCTAATGCCATGCTAGGGACACAAACTGACCTGGGCTTACCCTTCAGTGCAGCACTGAGGGAAGTGGCACATTGTTGAGGTTGCCATCTTTTGGATGTGATATGAGCATCTCTCTCGGCTGGACATAAAAGGTCCCATGGGACTGTTTCAAAGAGGAGCATGGACGTTCTCTCTCGTCTCCCAACCAATATTCATCCCTCGACCAGCTGGTCAGAAAAATTATCTGGTCATCATCACATTGTTGATTATAAGAGCTTGCTGAGCGCAAATTGGCTGCCTATCTTACAGCAGTGGCCACACCACTGTGAAGTGCCTGGGATATTCTGACATCATGAAAGAACTAGGCTGGATTCTCCATTTCAGCGGCTAAGTGCCGGCTCGAACGGACAATCCGCGGGTCGTTTACGCGAAAACAATTGGTGCCAACCCCTCACCGATTCCGGGACTGGCGAGAGACTAGCAGCGGCGTTGACCAAAACTCCCGCCTCCTGCGCCGAAAATGGCCGGGTCCCGGGCTGCAGCGGTCGGGGGCGGGCCGATCGGAGGGCGGGGGGGGCGGGGGCCTTATACACGGCCGGGCAATGTTTGGGAGGGCGGTCAGGGTCGGGTGAGCGTCCAATCGGGGGTACTATGTTCAGGGTCCAGCTCCGCGGTCCGAGTCCGCCATGGAGCACGGCGTGGCCGCTGGAGGCCGCCGCCGTGCGCATGCGCGGCTTCCGACCCAGAGGTGCGGGGCCCATATCTGCAGCAAAAGCTGCTAGATTTACGCTGGTTCCCTGCTAGCCCCCTGCAGGGCTAGGAATATGCGGCCCTTTCACGGCGGTTTCTGGCGTGAAAGTCCACAGTTTTGACGACGGCGTGGGGACATAGTCCCAAAAACAGAGAATCCAGCCCCCAGTTTTTGATCCACAGAATCACAGCATTCCTCCAGTGCAGAAGGAGACCAGTTGGGCCATCGAGTCGACGCCAATCCCCTGAAAAAGCACCATAGGTGGGCCCACTCCCCCGTCCTATCCCCATAACCCCACCTAACCTACACATCTTTGGACACTAAGAGGCAATTTAGCATGGCCAATCCACCTAACCTGCACATTCATATGACCGTTGAACTAATTAATGGGCACGGAAGTGATGTCGCTTGATTAATTGTCTTATTCAATTCACAGGGGCGGCAGGGTAGCACAGTGGTTAGCACTGTGGCTTCACAGCGCCAGGGTCCCAGATTCGATTCCGGGCTTGGTTCACAGTGCGGAGTCTGCACGTCCTCCCTGTGTCTCCGGGTGCTTGGGTTTCCTCTCAAAGTCCCGAAAGACGTGCTGTTGGGTAATTTGGAAATTCTGAATTCTTACTCTGTGTATCCAAACAGGAGCCGGGATGTGGCGATTGGGGCTTTTCACAGTAACTTCAGTGCGGTGCTAATGTGAGCCTACTTGTGACAATAAAGATTATTATTATTATAACTGTGTTTTACTTGGTCAAATTTTGCAATCTGCTAAAAGTTCCTGATTGTACATCAACATGTGCACATTGGTACACCTGCTTCATTCCTTTCTTCTGGGCGACCATTTAATGTGGGGGTTTATTCGTGGGAATCGAAGTAACCATAAGACCATAAGACATAGGAGCAGAATTAGGCCACTCGGCCCATCGAGTCTGCTCCGCCATTCAATCAGGCTGATACTTTTCTCATCCCCATTCTCCTGCCTTCTCCCCATAACCCCTGATCCCCTGATTAATCAAGAACCTATCTATCTCTGTCTTAAAGACACTCAGTGATTTGGCCTCCACAGCCTTCTGCGGCAAAGAGTTCCACAGATTTACCACCATCTGGCTGAAGAAATTGCTCCTCATCTCTCTTTTAAAGGATCATCCCTTTAGTCTGAGATTGTATCCTCTGCTTCTAGTTTTTTCTCCAAGTGGAAACATCCTCTCCATGTCCACTCCATCCGAGCCTTGCAGTATCCTGTAAGTTTCAATAAGATTCTTCCTCATCGTTCTAAACTCCAACGAATACAGACCCAGAGTCCTCAACCGTTCCTCATACGACAAGCTCTCATTCCAGGGATCATTCTTGTGAACCTCCTCTGGAACCTTCCAAGACAGCACATCCTTCCTTAGATATGGGGCCCAAAACCACTCACAATACTCCAAATGGGGTTTGGCCAGAGCTTTATATAGCCTCAGAAGTACATCCCTGGTCTTGTATTCTAGCCCTCGCGACATGAATGCGAACATTGCAGTTGCCTTCTTAACTGCCGACTGAACCTGCACATTAACCTTAAGAGAATCGTGAACAAGGACTCCCAAGTCCCTTTGTGCTTCTGATTTCCTCAACATTTCCCCATTTGGAAAATAGTCTCTCCCTAAATTCCTCCTTCCAAAGTGCATAACCTCACACTTTTCTACATTGTATTCCATCACAAAGGGTGCTTCCCCTGGTCACCTTTCCATTTTTATAGCAAAAGAAAGAAAGGCTTGCTTTTATGACGTACTTTTCATGACCACTGGACATGGCAAAGCATTTCACAGCCAATGAAGTACCGTTTTGTGTTGTCGCTGTTATAATACAAGAAACACAGTAACTAATATGCACAAAGTAAACTGTCGCAAACAGCAATGTGATGATGACCAAACAATCTATTTTCAATGGTGTTGTTCAAAGCAAAATATTGGCCTGGACACCAGGGAACAATCTCCCCTGCTCTTCTTCAAAACAGCACCACATGAGCTTTGTCATCTACCAGAACAGGCAGATTGTGCCCCGGTGTAACATATCCAAAAGACCACGGGCGGGATTCTCCCCTACCCGGTGGGGCGGGGGTTCTCAGCGGGACGGAGTGGCGTGAACCACTCCAGCGTCGGGCCGCCCCAAAGGTGCGGAATCCTCCGCACCTTCAGGGGCTAGGTCCGCCTCGGAGTGGTTTGCGCCCCACCAGCTGGCGGGACAGGGGCTTGGCACCACGCCAACCGGTGCGGAAGGGCCTCCGCCAGCCGGCGCGAGTTGGCGCATGCGCAAGAGCGCCAGCGCCTGCTGGCGTCAGCCCCGCACAAGTGCAGAGAGCTTTGTTTCCGCACAGGGAATGGCGGACCGGTACAGCCTCCGGTGCAGAAGGATAGAGTGCCCCCACGGCACAGGCCCGCCCGCGGATCGGTGGGCCCCGATTGCGGGCCAGGCCACCGTGGGGGCACCTCCCGGGGCCAGATCCACCGCGCCCCCCCGAGAACCCCGGAGCCCGCCCGCACCACAAGGTCCCGCTGTAAGGGACCTACTCCAATGTATGCCGGCGGGAATGGCAAAAGACGGGCGGGCCGGAGAATTCGGGCAGCCCCGGTGGCCATTGAGTCGTGCCGGACCCCACCATTCTCCGAGGTGGGCGGCGCGACTCACGGCGCGGCGATTTTTTTGGGGCCGGAGAATTAGGAGGACGGCGGGGGCGGGATTCACGCCGAACCCCGGCAATTCTACGACCCGGCAGGGGGTCGGAGAATCCCGCCGCTTACCTCTGACAGGCCAGTGTTCCTTTAGTTTTGCACTCAGGACCTGGATTGGGACGTGAACCTGGAACCTTGTGCTTCAAATGAAAATGGGCTATGAACTGAGTTACCTTGGGCGTCATTCTTCGACTCCCCAGCGGGTCGGAGGAATGGCCGTTGGCCGCCATGAATCCCGCCCCCGCCGGTTGCCGAAGTCTCCGGTACCGGAGATTGGGCGGGGGCGGGAATCGGGCCGCGCTGGTTGGCGGGCCTCCCCGCTCAATTCTCCGGCCCTGATGGGCCGAAGTCCCGCCGAGAAATTGCCTGTCCCATCGGCGTAAATTAAAGTAGGTATTTACCGGCGGGACAAGGCGGCGTGGGCGGGCTTTGGGGGGCTTGGGGGGCCGCGGGGCGATCTGACCCCGGGGGGTGCCCCCACGGTGGCCTGGTCCGCGATCGGGGCCCACCGATCCGCGGGCGGGCCTGTGCCGTAGGGGCACTCTTTCCCTTCCGCCTCCGCAACGGCCTCCACCATGGCGGAGGCGGAAGAGACTCTCCCCACTAAGCATGCGCGGGAAACTGTCAGCGGCCGCTGACACTCCCGCGCATGCGCCACCCCGAATGTCATTTCCGCGCCAGCTGGCGGGGCAACAAACGCCGTTTCCGCCAGCTGGCGGGGCGGAAATCCCTCCGGCGTCGGCCTAGCCCCTTAATGTCGGGGCTCGGCCCCCAAAGATGCGGAGCATTCCGCACCTTTGGGGCGGCGCGATGCCCGTCTGATTGGCGCCGTTTTGGGCGCCAGTCGGCAGACATCGCGCCGTTGGGGGAGAATTTCTCCCCTTATCCTTACACAATGTCTGGGGTTTTCCACTCCCGTTCGTGTCGAGCTGGTTCGGCAATGGGAGCAGGATATATTGCGAGAATGGCGAGGTTGCATTTTATGTTAGCGTAAACACATGATGCGATTGTCCACACCCCCCCCTTCTCCCCCCTATCAAAGATGGGGTGTTTTTCCCATTGTTCAGGAAAGTCATTATACTAAATTACCACAGCATTATTAGCCCCCTACAATGGAATCATCCCTCCTCGTCAGATGTCCAGTCCTGGCTGCATGTCATCAGAGCTCTGTGAATCATGAATAATTTTCCATGGCATTTACTTGACGAGCAGACTTTCCATGGAGGTCAGGTAAGTGTAGTGTTCAGGAGGCAGAGGTGAGTACCCGAGCAGTTTCTAGGCAGTGCCGGGGGTGTTGGGGTTGTGGGGGGGTGGGGGGGGGGGAGAGTTGGGGGGAGTGTTAGCGCTTTGCTGGGGATAGTGGCAAGGAGCAGTTCATGAGGACTCTGCGCTGGGGTGGCCTTTTAAATGGCACCCTGATCCTCGGCTGTCTAAGTTGCTGGCGGGTGGGCAAATCAGAGGCCGTCCTACCAGCAATACGTCGTGGAACCCTTGATTTCAGATTTTTGTTTCTAAGTGCTGCACTATACAGCAGAGAAAGCTACCAAAAATGTGGGGCGGGATTCTCCGTTGCCCAACGCCGATATCATAATCGGCGATCAGACGGTGAACCGACTCCGACGCCCAAATTGGGGCCGGCGACAGTTTGGCGCTGGTCAGCCATGCTCCGCCCCCCTCAGGAATGACTGTTGCAATGGCATTGGCACGCCATCGGCCTGTCCCGATGTCGCGGGACACGTGTGTCCTCAACGGTCGGGAACCCGGCGTGGCGGCTGCGGACTGTGTCCAGCGCTGCCACACTCGACCGGGATCCGTACCACTGGCTGGGTGGGAGCTTTCATGAGGGCTGGGGGCTCTGGTGGGGGGGGGGTGGCCAGGGGGTTCCCAGGGAGTGGGCTGTGGGGCCACGGATGGCGGGTCCACGCACCACCAGCACCATGTTGTACAGCGTGCCTGCTGCAGGTCGTGAACCGTGAGCATGTGCAGCCACGGACCCTGCCATTGTCCGGCGGTTTCGGTGCGGGAGCTGGGAGTTTCACTTGGTGCTGCTGTAACCGACCACCCATGCTCCGTCTGCGCCAACACTTAGTCGCTGAAACTTGGTGAGAGTATCGGTTACAGGCAGCACAGCTTTGTACGCACTGTCATTTATAGAGGGTGGAGGATGAGATCCTGAGCAGGACAACACGGAATAGTTTAGTCCGGAGGCGACAAAAAGATGGATGAAGGTTGGAGAAGAAAATAAACTAAGGCCGAATAATCGATATTACACTGAGGTGGAAATAGAAGGCAGTAGAGGATATAGGACCAGAGGTTTAGCCTATGATAGCATGATGAGACCACAGTGTGGTTCAGACTAAGGCAATGGGCAAGGAAATTAAATCTGTGACAGGTACAGAGTTTGTGCTCAGGGGCCAGAGACAGTGGTTTCAATCTGTCAAATTTTAATTGGAGAAAATTACATCTCATCCAAGGCTGAAGGTTGGATTAGCAGTCTGACAACACAGATCAGTACAGAAGTGATGAAAAGATAAAGTTGGATGCATAGACATACATGAAGCTAACTTTGTATCTTGAGATGGTGTCCCCCAAGGGGCAGAATGATGAGTAAAAGGGGAGAAACGTACATGTGTGGGCCATGAAGAGAAACCATTGAGGAAGATGCCCTTGTGGCAAATAAGAATGAAGGTGCACCCACTGAGTCAGACAACAGAGATGAGCCATTGTAGGAGAATGATCTGTTGATATGAGGACCGTGTCAAATGTTTTTGGGAGGTTAAGATGTTTGAGGTGTTGAGATGTTGTACCAATGCCACTTTCATAAAGAATGTTATTGGATCTCTGACTGTCAACATTTTAATGCTGAGGCAGAGGCTGTAAACCAGATTGGAAAAATTCAAACATGGAACTGCACGAGATTGTGGAAAGATTTGTGAGGTGACAAAACAATCAAAGACTTTGGAGAAGAAAAGAGAGTTGGAGACTTGGTAGTGTACGATAACAAAGGCCTCGAGGGTGTACTTTCTGATGTGTGGTACTAGGAAGTTTAAAAGGGGAGGGAAGCACTTGGAGGAAAGGAAATCATTAATGATGCTGGTTAGCATGGGGCTGTGAAGGAAAGTTGGGTAGTCAGCAATTCAGTGGGAATGGGGCCAAGGGGAGGTGGTACACATGGGCAACTTCAGCTAAGAGAGCACTTGGAAGACAGGGGTGAAGCTTGAGAAGGACAGAGTATCAGGACTAAGGCAAAGGGGAAGTCCAGTTTTATGGACAAAGAGAAGAGGGGGAAGGAGCAGATGATTACAATTTTAGTGACAAAGAATTCCATGAGCATCTCTGCTTGTCATGAGAGGTGATGGTGAAGTGAACAGGGGAGAAGGATATAAGGAGATGGTTGGTGGTAGACAAAAGAAGTTATCATTACTCTCCAGGCTGATCTTGGAGTAATGGTATATGGCCTGACATCAGTTATAAAATCATAGAAAAGTACAGAATCATAGAATACCTAAAGTACTGAGGAAGGCCATTTGGCCCATCGAATGAGCACCCTTCCCAGGCCCATTCCCCTACCCCATTCCTGTTACCCCACCTAACCTTTGGACACTAGAGACTTTTCACTGTAACTTCATTGCAGTGTTAATGTAAGCCTACTTGTGACAATCAAGTTTATTATTATTAAGGAGCAATTTATCATGGCCAATACACCTAACCTGCACAGTTTTGGACGGTGGGAAAAAACCGGAGCACCCAGAAGAAACCCACAAAGACACGGGGAGAAAGTGCAAATTCCACACAGTCACCCAAGTATGGAATTGAACCCAGGTCCCTGGCATTGTGAGGCAGTAGTGCTAACCAGTGTGTTGCTGTAGTTCAGCCAGAATCGGTGATGGATACCTAGCCCAGCTGGGCAACAGGTATGCCCAAGTGTTTGCCACTTGGATTTGAGGGAGGAAATAGGAATGTCAAAGTTGGCGACAAGGGCCGGGATTCTCCCCTACCCGGCGGGGTGGGGGATCCCGGCGGGATGGAGTGGCGGGAACCACTCCGGCGACGATCCGGTGCCGGAGAATTCGGCGGCCGGCGGGGACGGGATTCACGCCGCCCCCCGCCAATTCTCCGACCCGGCGGGGTGTTGGAGAATCCCACCCAAGGAGTCACTGAGCTTCAGTAATGTTTATATGGACAGTTAATAGAAGGTAACACTGATTTATTTTTTGTGATTATTAATAGCAATGGAGACTGAATGCCAGTAGCACGAGCATCGGGTTTATCATCATTTCTACATCAAGAACCATTGAACAATCACATGCTGTGACAATCCTACAACATATGTTGCACAGTGCCTGTAACTATTCCAAACTCCGAGCGCTGAACCCTCAGTGGAATGATGAAAGGGTCCTGTGTGACCAGTGTGCATTTTACTTTTGGCACAATGAATGATTAGAAGATGCTTGTTGATTAAATTAGTCTGAGTGCAGCATTATTCTGAGCACAACATTCAGTCTGCCCATTAACCTATTGTTCCACAATTTAACAATTCATTCAAAAGACAACTGGTTGATGTGTTTCAATTGAGTGAATAAAGTTAACAATTTAGTGGGTGGGTTACACAAATCTGTCTCGGGTCGTATGCTGTTGCAATGTTTTTTTCCTGGAGTAAGCCTCTATAATGACAATAACCTTTTCTTGTCATAAGTATGAAGTTACTGTGAAAAGCCCCTCGTCACCACATTCCGGCGCCTGTTCGGGTAAGCTGGTACGGGAATTGAACCCGCGCTGCTGGCCTTGTTCTGCATCACAAATCAGCAGTCTGGCCCACTGAGCTATATTATGCAACCACTCTCTAGAACGACTGCCATTGTTATGGTATTTTAAATCTCTCTGCATTTTGCTGCCCCTAGTTATGTCTGCTTCATGATAGTATGCAATATCTTGGTCCTCCATAAATCAATCACCTTGGAACTATCTGGAATAAGTTCAAAACACCTGAGCGTGAAGCTCAATAATTTCTTTTGGTGAGTTACCTCTGTGCCTTGTGCTTCAAACTAACAGCCTCCCCGAACAGGCGCCGGAATATGGCGACTAGGGGCTTTTCACAGTAACTTCATTTGAAGCCTACTTGTGACAATACGCGATTTTCATTTCATTTCAACTAATTTCCCTGAGCAACTAGCCTGAGATGTGAACTTGCACAATGCCCTGTCAATGGGTTTCAAACTATTTGAAACAGAAGGAATTTTATTATCAATACATTGACAGGTTGTGAGCATCGCTGGCCAGGCCAGTATTTACTGCCTACCCTAACTGCCCTTGAGAAGGTGGTGGGGTGTTGGCTCGAATTGCCGAGAAGGAGAGATGTTGATCCAGTGACAGTGAAGGAACAACGATATATTTCAATGTCAGGATGGTGAGCGACTTCGTGGAAAACCTCCAGGTGACGGTGTTCCCACATGCCTGTTGCCCTTCCCCTTCCAGGTGCAGTGGTCGTGGATTTTGAAGATGCTGCTTAGAGAGCCTTTGTGGGTTCCTGCAGTGCATCTTGGAGATCATACACACTGCTGTCGCTGTGTGTTGGTGGAGGGAGTAAAGGTTTGTGGATGAAGTGCCAATCAAGTGGGCTGCTTTGTCCTGGATGGTGTAAAGCTTTTTGAGTGTTGTTGAATGAAAGGGTTCGACCAGGATCCAATGTAAAACAGATTTGTTTTTTCTCAGTGTGTGCTCATTGCTCCACGTTTACTTAACCACTTCAGTCATGAAGGTTGGAATAGGAAGTGGAAAACATTCCTTTATTCGAAGTTGTTCTCTGAGACTGAGGGAATTAATTTTATTTTTGGGTGAGGGAGTTTCGTTCAGCATCTGGTTGTGATTTTGCCGAATATTGAAGCTGGTCATAAATAGGGAAAAAAGGGTTTCCCTCTCGCCTGTGCCAGCATCCCTCGCAATGGTGATGATAGCACTCACTCAAATTCGTCCATATCACTTCTCAATTTTTGTAGAGGGTCGAGCAATATTTGCAGCTTTTAACACATAAACTGCGGGATTCTCCGTCAGCGGGATCCTCTGCTTTGCCAGCAGTGCACCCGACGGCGTGGGGTGGCCACAATGGGAAATCCATTGGCCGGCTCCGGGAACGGTGAATCCCGCTGCCGGCGGGGGGGGGTGCGCCGCTCTGGGAAACGGGGCTGGCGGGACAAGGATACCTGCCCAAAGGGTTTGCATGACACAGTTTCAAGAAACTATAACATTACCCTTGTGTTGTATTGCGAGGCAAGCAACGAGGCAGTGTTTAATCATAACAATAATTTATTTAACTAAGAACTATATACACAGAACAGTATTACTGCTCTTACTGCTCTCCCAGTGAGCCAGAGAAGACACAGCCAGGAGTGAGACACAGCTAAGAGTGAGTTTGGGAATTTGAATCTAGGTGAGAATAGAATTAAATCAGTAAGGCAGCTCCTTTTAAATTTCAGGAGTTAAAATTAATTTAAATTAAGCTAGTATTGTGCAGTGTAGGTTAACAAGGGCTGCCCCACCCACTCACATAACAAGTTGGCAGTTAAGTGTCAGTCACTTAAATCTACCTTGATCTAAAAGCAGGTGGGGGAGGGGAGTCAATTCAGAACAGTTTAAAAAGAGCAACTTGTAAACTCACTCCCAGTGAGTTCTCCCAGTGAGTCAGAGAAGACACAGCCAAGAGTGAGACACAGCTAAGAGTGAGTTTGGGAATTTGAATCTAGGTGGGAATTCGAAGCTGGGTTGGGAGGAGGTGCTTTTTATCCCTGGTAAGTGACTGGTAAGTAGTGTTTCTGTATTTCTGTTTCTTTTCATTGGTATGTTTATTTATTTTGTTCTTCGTTGTTTATTTATTTATTTAATTTTTGGGGGGTAAATTGTAATTGTTGAAGTTAACCGAAGGTTTAAGACATGGCAGGAGATCTCAGACCCATGTCATGCTCCTCGTATGCGATGTGGGAGCTCAGGGACACGTCCACTGTCCCTGGCTCCTTCACGTGCAAGAAGTGTGTCCAGTTGCAGCTCCTGTTAAACCGCTTGACGGCTCTGGAGCTGCGGATGGACTCACTTTGGAGCATCCGCGATGCTGAGGACATCGTGGATAGCACGTTTAGCGAGTTGGTCACACCGCAGGTGGAAGGTACTGAGGGAGATAGAAAATGGGTGACCAAAAGACAGAGCAAGAGTAGGAAGGCAGTGCAGGTGTCCTCTGCGGTCATCTCCCTGCAAAACAGATATACCGCTTTGGATACTGTTGAGGGAGATGGCTCACCAGGGGAAGGCAGCAGCAGCCAGATGCATGGTACAGTGGCTGGCTCTGCTGCGCAGCTGGGCAGGAAGAAGAATGGTAGGGCTATAGTGATAGGGGACTCAATTTTAAGGGGAATAGACAGGCGGTTCTGCGGACGCAATCAAGACTCCAGGATGGTATGTTGCCTCCCTGGTGCAAGGGTCAAGGATGTCTCGGAGCAGCTGCAGGACATTCTGGGGGGGGGGGAGGGTGAACAGCTAGCTGTCGTGGTGCACATAGGCACCAACGATATAGGTAAAAAATGGGCCGAGGTCCTACAAGCTGAATTTAGGGAGCTAGGAGTTGAACTAAAAAGTAGGACCTCAACGGTAGTAATCTCAGGATTGCTGCCAGTGCCCGAGCTAGAGTAGGAATGTCAGGATAGAGAGGATGAATGTGTGGCTCGAGAGATGGTGCAAGAGGGAGGGATTCAAATTCCTGGGACATTGGAACCGGTTCTGGGGGAGGTGGGACCAGTACAAACCGGACTGTCTGCACCTGGGCAGGACTGGAACCGATGTCCTAGGTCGCAAAAAGTTGGTTTACAGGTGCAACAGGTGATTAAGAAGGCAAATGGAATTTTGTCCTTCATTGCTAGAGGGATGGAGTTTAAGACTAGGGAGGTTCTGCTGCTATTGTATAAGGTGTTAGTGAGGCCACACCTGGAGTATTGTGTTCAGTTTTGGTCTCCTTGCTTGAGAAAGGACGTACTGGCAGTGGAGGGTGTGCAGAGGAGATTCACTAGGTTAATCTCAGAGCTGAAGGGGTTGGATTACGAGGAGAGGTTGAGTAGACTGGGACTGTACTCATTGGAATTTAGAAGGTTGAGGGGGGATCTTATCGAAACTTATAAAATTTTGAAGGGAATAAATAGGATAGATGCGGGCAGGTTGTTTCCACTGGCGGGTGAAAGCAGAGCTAGAGGGCATAGCCTCAAAATAAGGGGAAGTAGATTTAGGACTGAGTTGAGGAGGAACTTCTTCACCCAAAGGGTTGTGAATCTATGGAATTCCTTGCCCAGTGAAGCAGTAGAGGCTCCTTCATTAAATGTTTTTAAGTTAAAGATAGATAGTTTTTTGAAGAATAAAGGGATTAAGGGTTATGGTGTTCGGGCCGGAAAGTGGAGCTGAGTCCACAAAAGATCAGCCATGATCTCATTGAATGGTGGAGCAGGCTCGAGGGGCCAGATGGCCTACTCCTTCTCCTAGTTCTTATGTTCTTATGTACACAAGTCTTGTTCCCACGACCTGCAGGCTAACTCTGACCAAACCCCAACAGCCAGGCCCGCGCCTAAACAACTGATAAGCAAATGTTAGCGTGCTTTACTCCATAGGCTCAGAGTCTATCACGTCGCCCACAAAGTATTGTCCCTAAAAGGGACGATGCTACCACTTTGATAAAGGCCTAAATTCTTATCAATGTGTAGTTGGACTCTGTTACCTCAGAAATAGTTAAAGTGAGGGCCTATGAATTAGGGGACACCAAACCTCCATCATGATTCACATTGGCCTTGTCAATGACGCCCACATCCTGTGAATGAATAAGTAAAAGAAAATTGATTTCAACTAAAAGAAAATAGAATACGTTTGGAGATGAGAATTTGTCTAACTCCTTTTGGTAATACCAGGTATTGCGGTACCTGAGAGGTGGATGACCATTGGTTAGACCCAGGAGTCTACCATTGGCTGATGTACATAGCTCCGCCCTGAGAGGCGGAGTATCAGAACCGATGCCATCCCAGCAGCCTTCACTTTCTGTATCGAAGCTGCTGGGGAAGTGTTCTAGCAGATTAAAGCCTTCAGTTGTGAATCACTTTGTCTTGAGAGTAATTGATTGCGCATCACTCCTATTCTGAATGCTGAAGTAAAAGTGTTCCTTACCAACTGAGGAACAGAAAGAATGTGGGCACGATTCAACGGGACAAAAACAGAGTCCCATGTCAGGCGGGGTGTTTCTCGGCGATTGCAGCACTGAGAAACACCAAGCTATTCAACGGCACTTTGCCGTTTGTTTTGGCCTTGGCAGGCAACGCCTGTGCAGCTTGCCAGTGCAGGAAAGTGACTCGATGAGCGGGACGCCATTTTTAAAGGCTGTCCTGAACTTTCGATCCTCCCTCAGGATTCCCAGCGCAGCCTTCGGTCCTCCCACTTCACCCAATTTACTCTTCTGGGGTCCTTGAGCCCCTCTTACACATATTATTATGGGGAAGGCACCCCAGGCACGACCACTGGAAAGGACAACCTCGCACCCAGGCCAGCCGGACACTCTGGCAGTGCTATCCTGCGAGGATAGTGAGGATCTGTAAAGATTTAATCACCTGCAAATGCTCGCATTCCAAGCATTGTCTGGCATCTTTGAATTTGTCTATATATGTGTTTCTGGAACAGACCTCTTCATTCACCTGAGGAAGGAGCAGCGCTCCGAAAGCTAGTGACATCGAAACAAACCTGTTGGACTTTAACCTGGTGTTGTAAGACTTCGTACTAATCTGGATCATGCCAGTGAGGGTGAGATCCAGATCACGACGTCTCGGGAGACTTTGTTGACTCTCACCAGACGTTTGAGCGTTGCAAATTTCATGAAAGGTTTCTCGCGAGATTTAACGGCCTTGTCTCATCACCAAGTCGTGGGCGACGGGGCAGGTAAATCACATCTTGAATTGTTTCCGTTAGGGTTCAGAGTTTTTGATAATCAATCAGTGCAGTTTGCTCATTCGATGTACTTTATCCTCTATCCTGACAAGAATGGGGTTCTTTGTCTCTGAATAATTTACTTGGAGGTCGAGAGAGCGATGGAGGCAGGATTGCTGAATAATTGTAAGTTAGAAGTAGATAGATTCTTGACTAATATGGGAGTCAATGGGGGTGTGAGGGTCAGTAAGGAAGTGTAGTTGAGGCCACAATCAGGTCAGCCATGGCGAAGCAGGCTCCAGGGGACAAATGGCCTACTCCTGCTCCTAATTGTACATCTTTTTGCTTTGTGGGTCGCATATGTTTGCATCATGAAGCCTGAATGGTCACATATCACATTTAATCCAACTTCCCATATGTGTCTGAATCTTAACTCATATATTAAACTGGTCTGATATATGGGGCTGGATTCTCCGTTTGGGAGAAATGGGGCGGGATTCTCCATCCCGCTGCACCAGATTTCCTGGCGCGCCCCCGGGATTCTCCATCTCGCCAGCTGGCCAATGGGGTTTCCCATTGTGGGCAACCCCACGCCGTGGGGAAATCCCTGGGCTGCCGGCGCAACGGAGAATCCTGACAGCAGAGAATCTAGCCCATGTTCTCCAGCTGGAGCTGAATCGAACCTGACCTGAGCTTACGCTGAGAGGGCAAATCAGGAAATGAGACCCAATCCTTTGCATACAGATTTGAGGATTGCGAGGGATTCCCGAGGGAATCCAGCTATTGAGCTGCCATTTGGATCGGGCGGTCTGATAGTGAGGTCCAGCAGCTGGGTGCCCCCCCCCCCCACAACACAATTCAGCCCTCACACTGGGATTTTTCTGGATTTACAGGGTCATCCCCACTCCCCCCCCTCCCCCCCCCCCCCCCCCGCCCCACACACACACAGACACAGTATGAGGGTGAACCAGCTGTGAAATTAACTACAATGTTTAGAAACCTCTAGCTATGAGGGACCGCTCCTGGTCCCGCATCAAAGACAGTTAAGTGCTTTCTGTTAGTTTCATAGCTGGGTACTTCAAAGCTACTCAAGCATGAAGGGAGATGAAAGGCACGATTCAGATAGCTGGGTGCGTGTGGAAGCTGCCAATTACAGCCTAGTGAAAGCAATTTCACAGAGAAATGAATGAAAGGCTTGCAGATCTGAGCTGACTAGTTTTCTCTTTCCAGGAATTGACAGGTGCTGCTTCCTCTGCCTGAGCCAGCAAGTGTATTGCCCAGGTGAGTTTTACAGCAGTGATCTTTTTCACTGCTTCTGTCAGGGCTGCTCTCTAGATTCCAGGTAGGGTTCTCTGTTATGAAGGGCTTCCAGGCAAGGATCTCTCTTATGGCGGTCTCTGCTGCATATCTGCATAGGCCCAGAGAATATGATGCCCAGCCCTTTATTAGGATGCAAAATGGGTCTTAATCCATTTTCATCCTCCAGTTGGTGCGGGGCCGAACCTCGATCCCAACAACAGCAAGGGGCTGGAGCGACAGCTATTTTGTTTTTTGCCCAATGCTGGATTCTCCGCCCAATCACGAATTGCCCTGCTGGCATCGCGAAGCCCATGGGTTCTCCAACTATATGGAACAGCCCTATAAACAATCAGTTCTAAACTTGCAGGCATATGGCATTCAAAAAGGATAAACTTGCAGAGAAGTACTGAGTTGCTTGGGTTTCAAATAACTGATTGTCACGCCTACAAACTATATAATCCTGATTTAAAGTTATGGACTTTACTGCAGTTGCTCCAAAGATGATCACAAACCTATTTGCATTGATATCTATTCATGTTCACCACTATTTCATATATGCATCGTTGAAGAAAATAAAATTCTTAAGATTAAGATAGATGACTGTAGGATGTTTTCCCTGGCTTGGAGAGTCCAGAATCAGGGGCCATGGTCGCAGAACAAGGGATTGGTCACTTAGGACTGAGATGAGGAAAAATGTGGTTGATGGATTTTTGGAATTCTCTTACGCAGAGGGCTATGGATGCTTAGTTGCTGGATGTATTCAAGACTGAGCGAGTTTGGGAAGATTGTCAGATATTAAGGGAAGATAGGGATATTGGGACAATGCAAGAAAGTGGTGTTGAGGCGGCAAACCTCCTGTGATTGTACTGAATGGTGATGTGGGTTCAAAGTGTCCGATTTCATGATTGGGAACACACACTGTTTTCCCCATCCATTTCGATTTCTAAAATACAACATGAGAAATGTTTAAAAATGTTTGTAAAACTAATTTTAATCCCCCAAGGATGGGCAAGTGATGGGGGTTTGGGGTTCTGTTTGAGGAAGCAGGAAGGATGTTATGCAGGTCTTATGGGTCAGGTCCACGATATAAATATTTTAATGCAGCTGTGTGCCTCCAATTTTAGCTTATTTTCAGATTTGAGAAACCGAGCAGCTAAAGGGAGGCGTGGATGGGCAGATGGAATAGCTAAATGCCTTTCCTGCACTGCATGTGGGTCAAGAGGAGCGGGATGCTTCTCACCAGCGCACAAAGCTAACCTGATTCTCTGTCTGTGGTAAGATTCTCCCCCATTAACTCCACTTTCCTGATGTAGGACTCCTGATTTCTGCATTCCCAATGACTGACCCCCTCATCCCCGAACCCCAAAAATGTCCGACCCCAAATCTCCAACCCTCTCCACTGATGTATGACCCCTGATCCCCCTGATGGTGGACCTATGGTACTTGAATCCCTAGTGCCCAACTTGTTATCTCTGACACATTCCCTGTTGCCTACTTACTAAGCCTAGGTCCTGTCCGCACCACCCGTCTCCTATCCCCGTGATGCCTAACCCATGACCTTTGATCCTCTCTCCCTGACCTCTGACCCAGAATTTCAAGCCTTCCCCATCCACAATCTCTCAACCATCTATCTGACAGCTAGCCAATTTCATACTCTGACTGACAGAGGCCAGGAAACATATCCAACACATTTAGAACAATTCCTGCCATTGAATTTGTGTTAGTGTGGTAGTCACCACTGTTGTATTATATTGTATATACTGCACTGCATACGAGGATATTACAGTATGGGGGTAGATCCCTGCCTGCTGGCTCCGCCCAGTAGGCGGAGTATAAATGTACCTGTTCTCCGAACTGCGGCCATTTCGGCAGCAGCTGTAGGAGGCCACACATCTCTGTGTAATAAAGCCTCGATTACTCTCCACTCTCGTCTCGTTGTAATTGATAGTGCATCAATTTATTACACAGAGATATTACAAAGATGGATCGCCGCATCAAGCCGGATCACCTGCAGCTGCATCCTCAAGCAGACAACGACAAAAAGGACTCCGCACATTGGCTACCTTGCTTTGAAGCATACATCGGATCTGCGACAGACCCAATCCCAGAAGCACAGAAGCTCCAGATTCTGTACACGCGGCTGAGCTCCGATGTCTTTCCCCTCATCTAGGACATGCCTACCTACGCAGACGCCATGCGCTACTGAAGGAGAACTACGCTCAGCAGACCAACAAGATCTATGCCAGGCACCTCCTGAACACGCGGCACCAACTTCCCGGTGAGTCTGTGGAATATTTCTGGCGTGCTCTGCTCGCCCTGGTGAGAGACTGTAATTGCCAGGCCGTTTCGGCCGCTGAACATTCGGACCTGCTAATGAGAGACGTGTTCATTACGGGCATAGGGTCGGCCTACATCCGCCAGCGCCTCTTAGAAGGGGCTACGCTTGACCTCGCGGCGACCAAGAAACTAGCGCTCTCGCTCACAGTCGCCTCACGCAACGTACAGGGGTATGCCCCCGACCGCACGGCTCACACCTCCTGGGCATCGTGGACCCCGCCAGCGGCCACCCGATTGTGGACCCCATCAGCGGCCGCCCCCAGCCAACTCCACGCCTGCGCCACGCGGCAGCCAACCAACCCCGGGGGACCCAAATGGTACTTCTGCGGACAGACGAAACACCCCCGGCAGCGCTGCCCGGCGCGGAGCGCGCTCTACAAGGCCTGTGGCAAGAAAGGACATTTCGCTGCAGGGTGCCAGGCCTGCTCAATCGCCGCTTTTGTCCCTGCACTCCCCGCGTGCGGCCGGTGGGCACCGCCATCTACCTCGCCTCAGACCATGTGCGGCCCGTGGGCGCCGCCATCTTGCTTGCCTCACAACCAATGGGCGGAGTCATCTTTCCTGCCGAGGCCACATGCGGCCCGTGGGCGCCGCCATCTTCCCCGCCTCAGGACCCCTGCCCATCGGGCTGCTCGTCGCCTGCAACCGCCGACGACCAGCCGCGTCTCGCCTCCATCACGATCGACCAGTCCCGACCGCAAAACCTCGCGACCGCATTGACAAAGGTGAAGGTCGACAGGCAAGAGATATCCTGTCTCCTGGACTCTGGGAGCACTGAGAGCTTCATCCACCCTGATACGGTAAGGCGCTGCTCCCTTGCAGTACACCCCATTAACCAAAAAATCTCCCTGGCCTCCGGATCCCACTCCATGGAGATCCGGGGGTACTGCATCGCCACCCTCACCATCCAGGGCATAGAGTTCAGCGTCTTCCGGCTCTACGTCCTCCCTCAACCTCTGCGCTGCCTTGCTATTCAGCCTGGACTTCCAGTGCAACCTCCAGAGCCTAACCCTGAAATCTGGCGGGCCCCTACCACCCCTTACTGTATGGGGCCTCATGACCCTTAAGGTCAATCCGCCTTCTCTGTTTGCAAACCTCACCCTGGATTGCAAACCTGTCGCCACCAGGAGCAGACGGTACAGCGCCCAGGACAGGACCTTCATCGGGTCTGAGGTCCAGCGTCTGCTGCGGGAAGATATCATCGAGGCCAGCAACAGCCCCTGGAGAGCCCAAGTGGTAGTGGTGAAAACAGGGGAGAAAAACAGGATGGTCGTTGACTACAGTCAGACCATCAATTGGTACACGCAGCTCGACGCGTACCCCCTCCCACGTATATCTGATATGGTCAATCAGATTGCACAGTACCAGGTCTTCTCGACAGTGGACCTGAAATCTGCCTACTGCCAGCTCCCATTCGCAAGGCGGACCGCCCGTACACCGCGTTTGAAGCGGACGGCCGCCTTTACCATTTCCTTAGGCTTCCCTTCAGCGTCACTAACGGGGTCTCGGTCTTCCAACGGGAGATGGACCGAATGGTTGACCAGTATGGACTGCGGGCCACTTTCCCGTACCTGGATAACGTCACCATCTGGGGCCATGACCAGCAGGACCACGACGCTCACCTTTCCAAATTTCTCCACACCACCAAACTCCTCAACCTAATCTACAACAAGAAGAAGTGTGTGTTCAGCCTGAGCCGATTGGCCATCCTCGGCTATGTGGTTCAGAACAGAGTTCTAGGGCCCGACCCCGATTGCAAGCGCCCCCTCATGGATCTCCCCCTTCCCCACTGCCCCAAAGCCATCAAACGATGCCTGGGGTTCTTTTTGTACTACGCCCAGTGGGTCCCTAACTATGCCCACTCATCCACTCCACCGGTTTCCCACTGACGGCCGAGGCTCACCAGGCCTTCAACCGTATCAAGGCCGCCATCGCCAAGGCCGCGATGCACGCGGTCGACGAGATGCTCCCCTTCCAAGTCGAGAGCGATGCATCAGATGTCGTTCTGGCCGCCACCCTCAACCAGGCAGGCAGGCCCGTGGCATTCTTTTCCCGCACCCTCCATGCCTCCGAAATTCGGCACTTCTCCGTCGAAAAGGAGGCCCAGGCTATTGTTGAAGCTGTGCGACACTGGAAGCATTACCTGGCCGGCAGGAGATTCACTCTCCTCACAGACCAATGGTCGGTTGCCTTCATGTTTAACAACACACAGCGGGGTAAGATCAAAAATGATAAGATCTTGCGGTGGAGGATCGAGCTCTCGACCTTTAATTATGAGATTTTGTATCGCCCCGGTAAGCTCAATGAGCCCCCCGATGCCCTGTCCCGAGGTACATGTGCCAGCGCACAAGTGGACTGACTCCGGACCCTGCACGACGATCTCTGTCACCCAGGGTCACCCGCTTTTATCACTTCATTAAGGCGCGCAATCTGCCCTACTCCATCGAAGAAGTCAGGACTGTCACCATAGATTGCCAGGTCTGCGCGGAGTGTAAACCGCACTTCTACCGGCCAGACTGTGCGCGCCTGGTGAAGATCTCCCGCCCCTCTAAATGCCTCAGTATGGACTTCAAAGGGCCCTTCCCCTCCACCGACCGCAACACGTATTATCTCAATGTGGTCGACGAATATTCCAGATTCCCCTTCGCCATCCCATGCCCCGATATGACGTCTACCACCGTCATCAAAGCCCTCAACACCATCTTTGCACTGTTCAGTTTCCCCGCCTACGTCCACAGCGACCGGGGATCCTCATTTATGAGCGATGGGCTGCGCCAATACCTGCTCAACAGGGGCATTGCCTCGAGCAGGATGACCAGTGACAACCCCCGGGGAAACGGGCAGGTGGAGTGTGAGAATGACCAGGCCGTCCAGATGGCCCTTCGATCCAGAAATCTCCCGGCCTCCCGCTGGCAGGAGGTCCTCCCCGACACCCTTCACTCCATTCGCTCGCTCCTGTGCGTGACTAGGCGGAGTGTAAATGTGTGTGATGCACTATCAATTACGACGAGACGAGAGTAGAAGTAATTGAGGCTTTATTACACAGAGATGTGTGGCCTCCGACAGCAGCTTACGAAATGGTTGCTGTTCGGAGAGCACACACATTTGTACTCCGCCTCCTGGGCAGAGCCAGCAGGCAGGGATCAATCCCCGTACCTGTAGTACAGGGGCCTTACCGTAATACCCACATATACAATATAATACAACAGTGGTGACTACCACATTCACCCCCTGTTAAAAATGAGTCCAGCAGGGGTGGTGGAAAAGTATATGCACACAGATTGGTTTTAAAATTACAGAGAAGGTTATAAATTTAGACGATCGGGCGCCTTGATCTGTCGTTGAGAGCGCCGCAGTGCTCGTGGTGACTCAGGCGTCGGCTTGGTCTTCGATGACTCCGGGAGCGTGTCCTGGGTGCTGCGGTGGGGTGCGCCGGGGGAGGTGAGGGTGGCGCCGGGGCAGGGGGGGGGGGGGACCCAGCTGGTGCCAGATCCCTGAGGGAGCAGCGCTTTACCGTATCGGGGTGGATGAAGCTCTCAGTGCTTCCGGAGTCCAGAAGGCAGGATATCTTGTGCCCGTCGACCTTCACCTTTGTCGAAGCGGCCGCGAGGTTGCGCGGTCGAGACTGGTCGATTGTGACTGAGGCGAGGCGCGGCTGGTCGGCGGCAGTTGCAGGCGATGAGTGGCCCGATGAGGTGCCTGACAGGCAGGGGTCCTGAGGTGGGTAAGATGGCGGCGCCCACGGGCCGCACGTGTCCTGGGTCAGGCAAGATGGCCGCGCCCACTGGTTCTGAGGCAAGCAAGATGGCGGCGTCCACAGGCCGCGCGTGTTGTGAGTGGAGCAAGATGGTGGCGCCCACGGGCCGCACGTCGTCTGAGGAGAGGAAGATGGCGACGCCCAATGGCAACGTTGGGGGTGCCGGGACAATAGCGGCAATTGAGCAGGCCTGGCACACTGCAGCGAAATGTCCCTTCTTGTAGAGCGCACTCCGTGCCAGGCAGCGCTGCCGGGGGTGTTTTGTCTGTCCGCAGAAGTCATACTTGGGTCCCCCAGAGTTGGTTGGCTGAGGGCGGTCGCTGATAGGGTCCACGATGGGGTGGCTGCTGGCGGGGTCCACGATGCACAGGGGGGGGAGCGTGCGGTCGGGGGCATAAGCCTGTACGTTACGAAATGGCTGCTGGGCGGAGCCAGCAGGCAGGGATCTACCCCCGTACCTGTAGTACAGGGGTCTTACCGTAATACCCATATCTACAATATAATACAACGGTGGTGACTACCACAGTGTGTGCTCTCCAAACTGTGGCCATTTCGGCAGCAGCTGTAGGAGGCCACACATCTCTGTGTAATAAAGCCTCGATTGCTCTCTACTCTTGTCTCGTCGTAATTGATTGTGCATCATTCATGTAAACGATATGTACTGAGGACTCTTTGATACTTTAAGTGTTGCACTCTCATTTAACTGTGTTTCTTGGAGCCCCTTAATGCTACATCTCAGCTGTCATTTAGAATGCGAAAAATGGCAAATGCAGCAGGTGATGGGAATATAGAATGAAAACAGAAAAGGCTGGAAATGCTCAGCATTTCTGACAGCACCTGTGGAAAGAGAAATAAAATGACTGAGCTGAATTAATCAGGCCCTATGTTGTAGAGCTAGGGAGCAGTGATTACCATGTAAATAGGGGTGAGGCCACGTCAGGATGCTCAAAGAAGGCAGGTAGTCAACCAAAGTAATTGAGGCCTCGTTGGAATTGTGGTGGAGCAACTCCCCAACGCCTGTGGAGGCCACCAGCGTCCTGGAGGCAACCTTCCTGTCATACGCTGGGGGGCCATTGGAGCCAGAGATGCCACGTTCCAATGCTGGGGCTACAGACAGGAAACCAAGTTATCCCCAACATTGCTGCTGAAGGTTTATCCCATCTGATTGGAAAGGCCTGCCTACTAGGCCCCTCTAAAGCATTAAAATGTTTTGAGGCACCCTCCACATCGCTTACCTGACTCAGCAGTGCCCACCTCTCTCAGTGTTGTGGAGGCCAAATCACTGAGTGTCTTTAAGACAGAGATAGCTAGGTTCTTGATTAATAAGGGGATCAGGGGTTGTGAGGAAAGACAGGAGAATGGGGATGAGAAAAATATCAGCCATGATTGAATTGTGGAGCAGACTCGATGGGCCGAGTGGCCTAGTTCTGCTCCTGTGTCTTATGGCGCTACCAAGGCTCCAGTGCTGCCAGCCCTCTAATTACACAGCGAGCTCAAAGGTATTCAATCAGTAAACTAACACCAGGCATACCCCTGCATCAGTCTTGCTCCCAGCAAGGGTGGACTTCCGATACCCATTTGGTCCCGATAAGGGATCCCGGTGCCCATTGAAACATTCAGCCCAAAGCTTCAGGTTGATGTCCTTTCATCAGAACTCAGCTCAGATCTGAAATATTATCTCTCCCCACAGATGCTGGAGGATCTCATGAGTATATCCAGCATTTCCTGTTTTCATTTCTTTTAATATTTGCTTCATTCTCAGTTAGAACACCAACACGTTCTATCCCCTGTGAAGTAATACTGGATGTAACTGCAAACATTTGACTAACAGTACTATGATAAACAACAGCTGCGCAATTACATTCACTCTCACACAATCTGCAATTAATATTATTTAACAGCAACGGCTTTTGAAAAGGAAGCACAAACAAAAACAACAAAAGAACATGCATGGATACGACTGAGATCAAGCCGGCTTTCTGCTCTAATTTGTACACCCCACTCTGAGGCAATGGCAACAACACAGCTATCACCCCCACATCCATTTAATTCCTTTATTGTCAAATCCTCTGCCACATTCATCCTGCCAAGCTCCGAGTAC
Organism: Scyliorhinus torazame; assembly: GCF_047496885.1. Taxonomy (NCBI): domain Eukaryota; kingdom Metazoa; phylum Chordata; class Chondrichthyes; order Carcharhiniformes; family Scyliorhinidae; genus Scyliorhinus; species Scyliorhinus torazame. The sequence goes on along the minus strand of NC_092715.1, from coordinate 45,822,265 downwards.
TTTGAGTACAAAGAATTGTTTAACCATCTCAATGGAACTTTCTCTGTGAGGAACACTTTTCTTCTTCAGTAGTAGATCATTCCATCATCGTCCGTGCACTGGGTATATGCCTGTTGTGTCCATAGAGGTCAATTCATGAGTGGCAGTCCCTTCCACAGCTAGTCCAGATGAATAGCATTGGTCTGATGCTGACTGATATTTTGTCCCTCTGGCAGGCTCTCTTTTCTGCCAACTGGTCGTTTCTTTTGAACTCTGCTTTTTCTATGCCCTTCCGGGCTGCTAGTCTCCAGGCACACCAGTCAGCAGTGAGGACTACCCATACATTAACCCCGAACCCAGTCAACTTGAAGCCTTGTTTGCAGACATCCTTGTATCACAGATATGGGCAACTTGCCTCATGCCGATAGTTGTGGTGTTCTTTGTGTTGCTTAATTCAGGATGGTTGGCGTAGTGTTCACAAAGATCACAAAATAGCTTTAACTTAAACAAAGCTATAGATTTATTAACACTACTCATTTGGATTCAACACACAATTCTAAATAATACACAGTTACTTGTTAACATACAAACTGCACTCATCTACACCGAATCTTAATACTGATATAAACTATGATCTATTCTAACTCACACTAATAATACTTCTGACTGTCTCTAGCTAACTCCTGGACTACTCTCACCCACAATGCTTAGCATCAATGCCTCAGAAACTTGTATTTGTAGCTCCCTCTAGTGGCTACTCTAGACATTTCATTAACCCTTGCAGTTCTTACATTTATGATAATACCAAAATAGTGACCTCGCAATACAGCCTTGTCATTCAGCTCAGATGAAGCTGAGGACATTACCAGTGCGGTAGATAATGGGGAGCCAATGGACGTGGTATACCTGGATTTCCAGAAAGCTTTTGACAAAGTGCCACACAAAAGGTTGCTGCATAAGATAAAGATGCAAGGCATTAAGGGTAAAGTAGTAGCATGGATAGAGGATTGGTTAATTAATAGAAAGCAAAGAGTGGGGATTAATGGATGTTTCTCTGGTTGGCAATCAGTAGCTAGTGGTGTCCCTCAGGGATCAGTGTTGGGCCCACAACTGTTCACAATTTACACAGATGATTTGGAGTTGGGGACCAAGGGCAATGTGTCCAAGTTTGCAGACGACACTAAGATAAGTGGTAAAGCAAAAAGTGCAGAGGATACTGGAAGTCTGCAGAGGGATTTGGATAGACTAAGTGAATGGGCTAGAGTCTGGCAGATGGAATACAATGTTGACAAATGTGAGATTATCCATTTTGGTAGGAATAATAGCAAAAGGGATTATTATTTAAATGATAAAATATTAAAACATGCTGCTGTGCAGAGACCTGGGTGTGCTAGTGCATGAGTCGCAAAAAGTTGATTTACGGGTACAACAGGTGATTAAGAAGGTAAATGGAGTTCTGTCCTTTATTGCTAGAGGGATGGAGTTTAAGACTAGGGCGGTTATGCTGCAATTGTATAAGGTGTTAGTGAGGCCACACCTGGAGTATTGTGTTCAGTTTTGGTCTCCTTACCTGGGAAATGGCATACTGGCGCTGGAGGGTGTGCAGAGGAGATTCACTAGGTTAATCCCAGAGCTGAAGGAGTTGAATTACGAGGAGAGGTTGAGTAGACTGGGACTGTACTCGTTGGAATTTAGAAGGATGCGGAGGAATCTTATGGAAACATACAAAATTATGAAGGGAATAGATAGGATAGATGCGGGCAGGTTGTTTCCACTGGCGGGTGAAAGCAGAACTAACGGGCATAGCCTCAAAATAAGGGGAAGCAGATTTAGGACTGAGCTTAGGAGGAACTTCTTCACCTAAAGGGTTGTGAATCTATGGAATTCCTTGCCCAGTGAAGTAGTTTAGGCTCCTTCATTAAATGATTTTAAGGTAAAGATAGATAGTTTTTTGAAGAATAAAGGGATTAAGGATTATGGTGTTCGGCCGGAAAGTGGAGCTGAGTCCACAAAAGATCAGCCATGATCTCATTGAGTGGTGGAGCAGGCTCGAGGGGCCAGATGGCCTACTCTTGCTCTGAGTTCTTATGTTCTTATGATGCAGTAAACAGAGTCGCTGCTGACTCAAGAGGGCAAGCAAACATGTTGGGGATTCGTGCATGTTGGAGTTCTTCCATATTTGGCAATCTGTCTTGCCAGGAAATACCCAATATTTTGTTCAGGCAGTGGAAGTGAAAGCTGTCCAGCTGCTTTTCTTGACTTGCATAAGCTCTCCATGCCTTGCTGAGGGTGCTCCGAGCACAAGCCTGGTGCACACAGAGCTTTGTATTTTTGGTTAGTTTATTATTGGTCCAAATAAATTACTCTGCTCTGACACCCTCTTGGCAATCCTGGAGCTGATTTCGGCATCAAGGGACAGGCGGTTGGCAATTGTTGACCCAAGATATGTGAGACTGTCGGTGACATCCAGAACGCGGTCGTCAGTGTTGATGAAAGGTGGAGTCTTCATTCCCTGGCCCATAACTTCCACCTTCCTGATGTTGACGCAACAGTTACCGAGGCATTTCCTTGCTGGGCATTGTGGGGCTGGTCTTTGATCTTGTGGCTCTGACCAGATTGAATCCTCTGGCAGCGCACGATCACCCTCTGTCTCAGTGCCGCTTCAGAGCTGCCAGATCAACAGTTGACATGATTTTCTCCCATTGGCAGTTGTAGGAGAACTGTTGCAAACAGTGCGGACTATTCCACATTGCTTTCATAGATCTCGTCAAAACCTTTAACCTTGTCACCAGAGGCAAGCTCTTTAAACTGATGTGGAAAATGGGCTTCCTGCCTGGACTCTTGCCGTCATTTCTTCTTTCCATGCAGCACAGTGTTGTCAGTTACAGTGGACCATCAATGGAGGCTTCCGTGGCCAGCAGCAGGGTAAAGCAAAGCTGCTTCCTTGACATAAATAATTTGGGCATACTTTTCTCCATGCTGCTCTTGTACGCTTCCAGTGGCTCAGATGAGGTTGTCGACCTGCGTACCAGAGCCGACTGCGAGTTGTTCAACTTGGCAAGGGTGCGCACCAAGGCAAGGGTGTGGAATGTCCGAGTTCGAGAGTTGCTGTTTGCTGACGATGCCGCATTGGTATCCCAAAGTGAAGTTGACTTGCAACAGCTTGTAGATTTGTTCTCCTGGGCCTTCAATCTTTCGTAATAAAACCAAAGAAAAGTCATAAACAATAATATTACCCCCTCTAATGAAGTGCTCAGTGGTTTGAGTTTATGCCAGATATCCGCCACTGACAATGAAATGTTAGCTTCTCTACTTAATCCCTTTATGCCCAGCTGAGAGTTAGCCGCAGTGCTAAAATACAAAAAGATTTGACAGTCTGCTCATGTAATCCCACAGGCTATAGCATAGTCTCACTTATATTCAATCCCTCCAACTGCTTCTTGATATGCACCATGCCCATTGAAACACCATCAATATGAATTATGCATGCATGAGTTCTGGAGCCTTTAAACTCACCACCTAGGTGTAGTTATCTTGGAATTCACTTCTCACAGAATTGGAGAAATCAAACAATGCTAGCACGGCACTTTTCTGAATCTTCAGTGCTGGGGATTGGGAGGGGGTGGGGTGTTTGACTGATTTCTGAACCACAATAAATTCCGAATCAGAATCCTTGCAAAGGAGAGTGGGAGGTTTCCCCTGGTGCCCTGTCCAACATTCCCCCACCATCTAAAACAGACTAATTAGTCAGTCTTTCAACTCATTACTGTTCAGCATCATGCTGTGCACAGAATGGCTGAATTTCCACCACATCTTTACACTTCAAAGTAATTTGAGATTTCTATTTCTTCATGGTTAGTGGATGGGTGATCAACAAATGTCTTTGAGGTGTTTTTCAGAGATGTGGGGCAGGATTCTCCTCTACCCGGTGGGGCGGGCCGTACTGGCGCCGAGAAGTGGTGTGAATCACTCCGGCGTCGGGCCGCCCGGAAGGGACGGAATCCTCCGCACCTTCAGGGGCCGGGGTTAGCACCGCGCTGGCCAGCGCAGAAGGGCTTGGCGCCACGCCAACCGGCGCCGAAGGGCCTCCGCTGGTCGGCACGAGTTGGCACATGTGCTGGCGTCATCCCAGCGCATGCGCAGGGGGATTCTTCTTCGCGCCGGCCATGGCAGAGATTGACAGCAGCCGGCGCGGAGGGAAAGAGTGCCCCCACGACACAGGCCCGCCCGCGGATCGGTGGGCCCCGATCGCTGGCCAGGCCACTGTGGGGCACTCCCCGGGGCCAGATCCACCCGCGCCCCCCTGAGGACTCTGCAGGCAGCCTGTAGAGCCAGGTCCTGCCGGTTTACGCCGGCGGTTCTGGCCAAAAACGGGCGGCCGCTCGGCCCATCGCGGGTCGGAGAATTGCCAACAGCCCCCGACCGGCACGATTCCCGCCCCTGCCAAAATCCCGCGCCGGAGAATTCGGCAGTTGGCGTCTTGGGCGGGGCGGGATTCAGGCCGCCCCCTGCCGATTCTCCGACCTGGCGGGGGGGTCGGAGAATCCCGTCCGTGGTGTGGAAATCATTAATTGCAATCTTTCTTTGTGAAGAAGTTTGGGTAAAGTTACAATCTCACTATTGTTCCATGGACTTCTGCTTCCTACATTGTTCAATATACTTGCAAGGACATCACTCATGCTTCCTTGTTTGGTTCTGATTTTGGCGTTTGTTCATAGAATCACTACAGTTCAGAAGGAGGCCATTCGGCTCACTGAGTCTGCAACAACCCTCTGAAAGAGCATCTCACCCAAGCCCAAATCCCTACCCCATTGGGCGGCACGATAGCGCAGTGGTTAACACTAATGCTTCACAGCGCCAGGGACCCGGGTTCGATTCCTGGCTTGGGTCACTGTCTGTGTGGAGTCTGAACGTTCTCCCCGTGTCTGCGTGGGTTTTCTCCGGGTGCTCCGGTTTCCTCCCACGAGCCTGAAAGACGTGCGATTGGGTAATGTGGACATTCTGAATTCTCCTTCCGTGTACCCGAACAGGCCCCGGAATGTGGGGCTTTACACAGTAACTTCATTGCAGTGTTAATGTAAGCCTACTTGTGATAATAAAGATCCTTAATATTATCTTCCTCACTGCAACACTCCACATCACAATGAAGTTCCCTGCTGGAATGGAGCTAACCTACAGGACTTGCAGAAAACTGTTCAACCTCCGCTGTCTCCAGGCCAGAACCAAGGCCACCCCAACCTCTGTCACTGAATTGCAGGAAGCACATGACACCTGCGAGTGAGCACACTCCGAGGCCGAATGACAAATCATTGTTGACGGATTCACCAAGGTGCATGAGAGAATGGGCCTCAGGCTAAATATCTGGAAAATAAAGATTCTCTACCAGCCTGCCCATGCCACACAATATTGTCCCCGACCATCAAGATCCACAGCGAGCTCCTGGACAACATGGACTATTTACGATACCTTGGGAGCCTCACCTCGGCACGATCAGACATAAACAATAAAATCCAACTTCGACTCCAACATGCCATCACAGCAATCGGACGTCTGAGACACATAGACCACAATCTGTAAGAATAAACAACAACACTTCCTCCACAGTAGTCCTCAATAACGGGACCCAGCAAGGCTGGGTACTTAGCCTCCATCTACACTCCCTGTACACACACGACTGTGTGGCAAAATTTGGTTCAAATTCCATCTCCAAGTTTGCTGACGACATGATAATAGTGGGCTGGATCCTGAATAACACTGAGTCAGAATACAGGAGGGAGATAGAGAACCTGGTGGAGTGGTGCAGTGACAATAATCTACCCTCAATGCCAGCAAAACTTTTTATTTTTAAATAATAAATTTAGTGTACCCAATTCATTTTTTCCAACAAAGGGGCAATTTAGCATGGCCAATCCACCTAGCCTGCACATCTTTGGGTTGTGCGGGCGAAACCCACGCAAACATGGGGAGAATGTGCAAACTCCACATGGACAGTGACCCAGAGCCGGGATTGAACCAGGGACCTCGACGCCGTGAGGCAGCAGGGCTAACCCACTACGCCACCGTGCTGCCCTAATGCCAGCAAAATTAAAGAGCTGGTCATTGACTTCAAGAAGCAAAGTACTGTACACCCCCCTGTCAGCATTAATGGGGCCGTGGTGGAGAGGGTAGCAGTTTCAAATTCCTATGGGTACACATCTCCAAAAATCTGTCCTGCACGTCGACGCTACTGCCAAGAAAGCACAACAGCGCTTATACTTCCTCAGGAAACTAAGGCAATTTGGCATGTCCACATTAGCTCTTACCAACTTTTACAGATGCACCATAGAAAGCTTCCTATCTGTCTGCATCACAGCCTGGTATGGCAACTGCTCGGCCCAAGACCAAAAGAAACTTCAGAGAGTCGTGCACACAACCCAGTCCATCACACAAACCTGCCTTCCATCCATTGACTCCATCTACACCTCCCGCTGCCGGGGGAAAGCGGGCAGCATAATCAAAGACACCTCCCACCCGGCTTACGCACTCTTCCAACTTCTTCCACCTTGCAGGAGATACAAAAGTCTGAGAACACACATGGACAGACTCAAAAACAGCTTCTTCCCCGCTGTTACCAAACTCATAAACGACCCTTTTATTGACTGACCTCATTAACACTACACCCTGTATGCTTCACCCAATGCCGGTGTTTATGTAGTTACATGGTGTACCTTGTGTTGCCCTATTATGTATTTTCTTTCATTTACTTTTCTTTTCATGTACTGAATGATCTGTTGAGCTGCTTGCGGAAAAATACTTTTCACTGTACCGCAGTGTCGTGTTGTTCACCCTGGGGTAACTCAGACTGCAACATGATGCAGGTAAATGATCAAGCATACGCAAAACGTAGGCGATGGTTCAATAAGATTTATTGAACTTCAGTAACAAAGCACTCAGCTGGCTGTGGGTTGACTCTCTACTACTCTAAGTAAACTAACATTAACGATCTAGACCAGGCTAGCTCTGATCCATGTGTAGAAGGTGTTGAATGATTTGTACACCCTGACTGTCACTACAGTTGTCACCAGTGGAAAGAGGCAGAATGCTGATGCCTCATGTGTTTTATAGTTGGAAGCCCCCCTCTGGTGTTCTGTCTGGTGATTGGTCGTGTTCTGTTCTGTATGTTGATTGGCTCACCTGGGTTTCTGTCACTGCTTGCTTTTACCTCATGATGTGCATGTGCACGTGACAATAAACAAAATCCAATCCAATCCAATCTGAGGAACAGAGTGTTCGAAGACTTAGGCCTCAAATCCAGCACCAAGCTTAGGTCCTACAGAGCAGCCATGGTCCCTGCCCTTCAGCATGCATCAGAAACATGAACAATGGACAACAGAACCTCATATCCCTGGAAAGATATCACTAGCGTTGCCTCTGCAAAATCCTACAAACCCACTGGCAGGATATGCATAACAACATCAGTGTCCTCTGCAAGGCCAATATCCCCAGTATCAAGGCAGTGGTTACGCTTGACCAGCTGCAATGGGAGGGCCACATTGTCCGCATGCCTGACACAAGACTCCCTAAAAAAGTGCTCTACTCCGAGCTCCGCAATGGTGAGCGATCACTGGGAGGGCAATGGAAACGCACACTTTGCTAAATAAATACAGCATCCCGGACTTCCGGGTGCGGCGATGACCAGCTAAGTCATTAACAGAGGGATTGAATTTAAGAGCCGTGAGGTGATGATGCAGCTGTACAAAACTTTGGTAAGGCCACATTTGGAGTACTGTGTACAGTTCTGGTCGCCTCATTTTAGGAAGGATGTGGAAGCTTTGGAAAAGGTGCAAAGAAGATTTACCAGGATGTTGCCTGGAATGGAGAGTAGGTCTTACGAGGAAAGGTTGAGGGTGCTAGGCCTTTTCTCATTAGAACGGAGAAGGATGAGGGGCGACTTGATAGAGGTTTATAAGATGATCAGGGGAATAGATAGAGTAGACAGTCAGAGACTTTTTCCCCGGGTGGAACAAACCATTACAAGGGGACATAAATTTAAGGTGAAAGGTGGAAGATATAGGAGGGATATCAGAGGTAGGTTCTTTACCCAGAGAGTAGTGGGGGCATGGAATGCACTGCCTGTGGAAGTAGTTGAGTCGGAAACATTAGGGACCTTCAAGCAGCTATTGGATAGGTACATGGATTACGGTTAAATGATATAGTGTAGATTTATTTGTTCTCAAGGGCAGCACGGTAGCATTGTGGATAGCACAATTGCTTCACAGCTCCATGGTCCCAGGTTCGATTCCGGCTTGGGTCACTGACTGTGCGGAGTCTGCACGTCCTCCCCGTGTCTGCGTGGGTTTCCTCCGGGTGCTCCGGTTTCCTCCCACAATCCAAAGATGTGCAGGTTAGGTGAATTGGCCAATGATAAATTGCCCTTAATGTCCAAATTGACCTTGGTGTTGGGTGAAGGTGTTGGGTTTGGGTGGGGTGCTCTTTCCAGGAGCCGGTGCAGACTCAGGGGGCCGAATGGCTTCCTTCTGCACTGTAAATTCAATGATAATCTATGATTAATCTAGGACAAAGGTTCGGCACAACATCGTGGGCCGAAGGGCCTGTTCTGTGCTGTATTTTCTATGTTAAGTCGCACGTTTCGGCAGCTCCCGGTGGAACGGACTTTTGGGCTCTTAATAGGAGCCCCAACGGCAATTTTAACGGCTAAAAACACTGTGCGGTAAACCAGAAGGGAATCCCCCCTGGACACGGATGGAAAAAGGAGAGGAAAGTGGCCGGATTGCGGTGGCTCCTTTAGAGCAGCGGCAAGGAAGGCAAGCACAAACCAAGATGGTGTCGGAAGGTGGCAGTTTAATATGGGGCCCTGAACAACACGAGTTCTTGAAGCGCTGCGTGGAAGAACTTAAAAAGGAGATGAAGAAGGAGCTGTTGGCCCCGATATTACAGGCGATTGAAAGGCTAAAGGATGAGCAAAAGACCCAGGAGCAGGAGCTTCGGGTCGTGAAGGCAAAGGCTGCCGAGAACGAGGACGATATACAAGGCCTGGTGGTGAAGATGGAGATGCACGAGGCACACCATAAAAGGTGTGTGGAAAGGCTGGAGGTGCTGGAGAATAATGCGAGGAGGAAGAATTTAAGGATTCTTGGTCTTCCCGAGGGTGCAGAGGGGGCGGACGTCGGGGCATATGTGAGCACGATGCTGCACTCGTTAATGGGATCGGAGGCCCCGACGGGTCCGTTGGAGGTGGAGGGAGCCTATCGAGTTATGGCATGAAGACCGAGGGCTGGAGAAATTCCCCGAGCCATAGTGGTGAGATTTCTCCGATATAAGGACAGAGAGATGGTCCTCAGCTGGGCAAAGAAAACTCGGAGCAGTAGGTCGGAGAACGCGGTGATCCGCGTATATCAAGATTGGAGTGCGGAGGTGGCGAGAAGGAGGGCGAGCTTTAATCGGGCCAAGGCGGTGCTTCATAAAAGGAAGGTCAAATTTGGAATGCTGCAGCCGGCAAGACTGTGGGTCACACATCAAGGGAAACACCACTACTTTGAAACGGCAGATGAGGCATGGACATTTATTGTCGAAGAGAAATTGGAATAAGTGGGTTATAAAAAAGAACGTTTGAGACAAAGTGGTGGGGCGAATATGGGGGGCGAAGAGGGGGGAAAAGGGGGGAGAGATGATTTTTAAGTTGTTAATCCTGCGACCCTGTAACTTTTCTCTCTTCCCCATGTTATGGGGGAGGGAGGGAGGTGGAGGAGCTGGGGGCGTCGGCCATTGGGGGCGGGGCCAAATGGGAAGCGCGGGCTTTGTTCCCGCGCTACGGTAATCATGGCGGGAACAGGGAAGCAGGAAGGAGGGGGCGTCGCACAGTGCGAGCCGAGGTCACGGGGGGAAGCCGAGGTCGGCCAGAGTTTGCTGACTTCTGGGAGCAACATGGGGGGTGCAATTACGCTAGTGAGGGATCTAGCGGGGGGGTTGGGGGGGGGGTTAACTGGGTTGCTGCTGCTGGGGAGAAGGGGGAGCTGGTATGGGGTGGGGTGGGCGGGGCGGGGGGGTGCCGCCTGGGGGGGACACAGCTACGTGGGAACCGGGTGAGGAGCTGGATTAAAAAAGGGGATGGCTAGTCGACAAGGGGGGGGGGTAAAGAGCCCCCCAACCCGGCTGATCACGTGGAATGTGAGAGGGCTGAACGGGCTGATAAAGAGGGCATGGGTACTCGCACACCTAAAGAAACTTAAGGCAGATGTGGTTATGCTGCAGGAGAATCATTTGAAACTGATAGACCAGGTCAGACTACGCAAAGGATGGGTGGGGCAGGTGTTTCATTCGAGGCTAGATGCAAAAAACAGGGGGGTGGCCATACTAGTGGGGAAGCGGGTAATGTTTGAGGCAAAGACCATAGTGGCGGATGGTGGGGGCAGATACGTGATGGTGAGTGGCAAATTACAAGGGGAGGCGGTGGTCTTAGTGAACGTATATGCCCCGAACTGGGATGGTGCCAACTTTATGAGGCGCATGCTAGGACGTATCCCGGACCTAGAGTCGGGGAAGCTGGTAATGGGTGGAGATGTTAACACGGTGCTGGAACCAGGGCTGGACAGATCGAGGTCCAGGACCGGAAGGAGGCCGGCAGCAGCTAGGGTGCTTAAGGACTTTATGGAGCAGATGGGAGGAGTAGATCCCTGGAGATTTAGTAGACCTAGGAGCAAGGACTTTTCGTTTTTCTCCTATGTCCACAAAGTTTATTCACGGATAGACATTTTTGTTTTGGGAAGGGCGCTGATCCCGAAGGTGACGGGGACGGAATATACGGCTATAGCTATTTCGGATCACGCTCCACATTGGGTGGACTTGGAGATAGGGGAGCAAAAAGAACAGCGTCCACCCTGGAGAATGGACATGGGACTATTGGCGGACGAGGGGGTGTGCTTAAGGGTGAGGGGGTGTATTGAAAGGTACTTGGAACTCAATGATAATGGGGAGGTCCAGGTAGGAGTGGTCTGGGAGACACTGAAGGCAGTGGTTAGAGGGGAGCTGATATCAATCAGGGTACATAAAGGAAAGCAGGAGGGTAGGGAACGGGAGCGGTTGCTGAAAGAACTTCTGAGGGTGGACAGGCAATATGCGGAGGCACCGGAGGAGGGACTGTACAGGGAAAGGCAAAGGCTACATGTAGAATTTGATTTGCTGACTACGGGTAATGCGGAGGCACAGTGGAGGAAGGCACAGGGTGTACAGTACAAATATGGGGAGAAGGCGAGCAGGTTGCTGGCCCACCAACTGAGGAAAAGGGGAGTGTGGTAGTATGTATTGGGTTCACGTGGGACTGGAAGCCCTAATGTCATTGGCTGACAGATCCCGGGTCCTGGTTGGCCGTTGACCTCTAGCTCCACCTTGAAGGCGGAGTATAAGAAGCCGGAGTCTTCCCCCGCAGGCCAGTTTACTATCGAGCTGCGGGGGAACAGACATGCTTAATAAAGCCTCATCGACTTCACTCTATTCGTCTCATGGAGTCTTTGTGCGCTACAGGGAGCAGCGAGGGAGATAGGTGGAGTGAGAGATGAGGAGGGAGAGATGGAGCGGGGAGTGGAGAGGGTGAATGGAGTGTTCAAGGCATTCTATGAAAGATTATATGAAGCTCAGCCCCCGGATGGGAAGGAGAGAATGATGTGTTTTCTGGACCAGCTGGAATTTCCTAAGGTGGAGGAGCAGGAGAGGGTAGGACTGGGAGCACAGATTGAAACGGAGGAAGCAGTGAAAGGAATTCGGAGCATGCAGGCGGGGAAGGCCCCGGGACCAGACGGATTCCCAGTTGAATTTTATAGGAAATATGTGGACTTGCTGGCCCCGCTACTGATGAGAACCTTTAATGAGGCGAGGGAAAGGGGGCAGCTGCCCCCGACTATGTCAGAGGCAACGATATCGCTCCTCCTAAAGAAGGAAAAAGACCCGCTGCAATGCGGGTCCTATAGGCCTAGTTCCCTCCTGAACGTGGACGCTAAGATTCTGGCCAAAGTAATGGCAATGAGGATAGAGGATTGTGTCCCGGGGGTGGTCCATGAGGACCAAACTGGGTTTGTGAAGGGGAGACAGCTGAATACGAATATACGGAGGCTGCTAGGGGTAATGATGATGCCCCCACCAGAGGGGGAAGCGGAGATAGTGGTGGCGATGGATGCCGAGAAAGCATTTGATAGAGTGGAGTGGGATTATTTGTGGGAGGTGCTGAGGAGATTTGGCTTTGGAGATGGGTATATAAGATGGGTACAGCTGCTGTATAGGGCCCCGATGGCGAGCGTGGTCACAAATGGACGGGGGTCTGAATATTTTCGGCTCCATAGAGGGACAAGGCAGGGATGTCCTCTGTCCCCATTATTGTTTGCACTGGCGATTGAGCCCATGGCAATAGCATTGAGGGGTTCCAGGAAGTGGAGGGGAGTACTCAGGGGAGGAGAAGAACACCGGGTATCTCTGTATGCGGATGATTTGTTGTTATATGTGACGGACCCGGCGGAGGGGATGCCAGAGATAATGCGGATACTTGGGGAGTTTGGAGATTTCTCAGGGTATAAATTGAACATGGGGAAAAGTGAGTTGTTTGTGGTGCATCCAGGGGAGCAGAGCAGAGAAATAGAGGACTTACCGTTGAGGAAGGTAACAAGGGACTTTCGGTACTTGGGGATCCAGATAGCCAAGAATTGGGGTACATTGCATAGGCTAAATTTAACGCGGTTGGTGGAACAGATGGAGGAGGACTTTAAGAGATGGGACATGGTGTCCCTGTCACTGGCAGGGAGGGTGCAGGCGGTTAAAATGGTGGTCCTCCCGAGATTCCTTTTTGTGTTTCAGTGCCTCCCGGTGGTGGTCATGAAGGCTTTTTTCAAAAGAATTGAGAAGAGTATTATGAGTTTTGTGTGGGCCGGGAAGACCCCGAGAGTAAGGAGGGGATTTTTGCAGCGTAGTAGGGACAGGGGGGGGCTGGCACTACCGAGCCTAAGTGAGTACTACTGGGCCGCCAATATCTCAATGGTATGTAAGTGGATGGGAGAAGAGGAGGGAGCAGCGTGGAAGAGATTGGAGAAGGCGTCCTGGAGGGGGACTTGCCTACAAGCTGTGGTGACGGCGCCGTTGCCGTTCTCACCGAAGAAATACACCACAAGCCCGGTGGTGGTGGCTACACTGAAAATCTGGGGGCAATGGAGACGGCACAGGGGAAAGACGGGAGCTCGGTGCGGTCCCTGATAAGAAATACCATAGGTTTGTTCCGGGGAGAATGGATGGGGGATTTGGAGCATGGCAAAGAGCAGGGGTAACACAATTGAGAGATCTGTTCGTAGATGGGACGTTTGCGAGTCTGGGAGCGCTGACGGAAAAATATGGGTTGCCCCAAGGGAATGCATTTCGGTATATGCAACTGAGGGTTTTTGAGGGGCGGCAGGTGAGGGAATTCACGCAGCTCCCGACGCAGGAGGTGCAGGACAGAGTGATCTCAGAGACATGGGTGGGGGACGGTAAGGTGTCAGACATATATAGGGAAATGAGGGACGAGGGGGAGATCATGGTAGATGAGCTGAAAGGGAAATGGGAAAAAGAGCTGGGGGAGGAGATTGAGGAGGGGCTGTGGGCTGATGCCCTAAGTAGGGTAAACTCATCGTCCTCGTGTGCCAGGCTAAGCCTGATACAATTTAAGGTGTTACACAGGGCGCATATGGCTGGAGCACGGCTCAGTAAATTTTTTTGGGTAGAGGATAGGTGTGCGAGATGCTCGAGAAGCCCAGCGAATCATACCCACATGTTCTGGTCATGCCCGGCACTACAGGGGTTTTGGGTGGGGGTGGCAAAGGTACTTTCGAAGGTGGTGGGGGTCCAGGTCGAACCAAGCTGGGGGTTGGCTATATTCGGGGTTGCAGAAGAGCCGGGAGTGCAGGAGGCGAGAGAGGCTGATGTTTTGGCCTTTGCATCCCTAGTAGCCCGGCGCAGGATATTGTTAATGTGGAAGGAAGCCAAGCCCCCGGGTGTGGAGACCTGGATAAAGGACATGGCAGGGTTTATAAAGTTGGAACTGATTAAGTTCGTTCTAAGGGGGTCGGCTCAAGGGTTCACCAGGCGGTGGCAACCGTTCGTCGAATACCTCACAGAAAGATAGAGGGAATGGAAAAGAAGAAGACAGCAGCAGCAACCCGGCGGGGGGCGGGGGGGGGGGGGGGGGGGGAAGGGGGGCTGCGGGGAGGAATCAGAAGGACTCACAGGGATGTTATTGTCTATGTATAGGTAGTTGGTATATGTAATTGTATATTGGATTGTTGGATTGTATTTTTGGAGAGTATTTATCTTGGACAAGGCAGTTGCCATTTAGTTTTATTTTTGATTTTGTTCATATATTATTTATTTACTTGTTTAAAACTGGCCATTGTTATTTATATTGTTTTATTGCTGTGTAAAGGAAACGCTATGTGCTGTTATGTTTGGCCAAAAAATCTTGAATAAAATATATTTAAAAAAATAAATAAATACAGCATCCCTCCCGAGACGTAGAAATTACTTGCCCTAGAAGCCACAAACTGGAGAAGAAGCATCTGTGAAGGAGCTAACCACCTCAAGTGCCACCGAGTGGAGCCCCTGGAGGCCAAGTGGAAGAATGCAGCAGAATCCAGAACTTCCCACCCACCCTCCTCATTGATCACTACCTGTGCGGCAGAGTCTGCGGCTCCAGGAATGGCCTATTCAGCCACTGCAGAACCTAAGCCTCCCCGGAGTGGAATTCTTGATAAATACATGAATAGGATGGGAATAGAGGGATACGGACCCAGGAAGTGCAGAAGATTTTAATTTGGACTACTAAGCTATTTTACTGGTAGGGACAGCTGGTTTTCAAACAGTTGTGCCAGATTGGCTTCGGCAGTCACAGGATGTCGGCACGGACTTGGAGGGCCGAAGGGCCTGTTCCTGTGCTGTACTTTTCTTTGTTCTTTGTTCTTTTGTTCAAGTCACCCTCGACCCTAATGGACTGTCGAAGAAGAAGAAGACCTCTGGCACCCAGTTCTTTTGCTGTGGACTGACCACAGTATTATCAACAGCAAATGAACAGATTTGTTGACGGTGAAAAGCACTACATAGTTAAGTCTTCTGTTGTGTTCAAACACAGTGTTAGTTTTATATGGCAAATGCTGGGGAAGTTCAAGGGCTACAGCACTGTCTTGGCTTTATTTCCAGGTACAAGCTCCAAGTTCAGCCATTCCATTATTGTTTGCCTTCTAGTCAATTATTGCATTTGACATTGCAAAGCAGTTGAACTTCTGCACTGCAACTTAATTATGTCAGAAATAGAGTAATTATTATGGAGAAATTACGCTGTTACGGCCTAAATGTGTGAAATTAAGTCAATTGGCAATCTAAGCACCTCAAGTAGCTGAACAATCTGAATGAAGGTATGGAATTTTAATGCATGCAGCACCAACAAGAATAAGTGGAGCAGCAATTATGGATGTTCACCATTGGGCAATCCATATTTAATACTGTTGCCAGTTTGAAGTAAAGTTACAGTAGATCCAGTATATTAATTTCAGCAATAGGTACTGCAAATCCAGGAGTGAAGCATATAATCTCTATGCAGTAAACTCACTCACCATCACGCCCATGGAACACACCGTTCAAGTCAAATGATAAATACTTTTTAAAATTGCATTCATTCACGGGATGTGGGCTTGGTGGCTAAGCCAGCATTTATTTCCCATTCCTAATTGCCCTTGAGTAGGTGGTGGTGAGTTACCTGCTTGAGCCACTGCAGTCCATATGGTGACAGTATAGTTCTGTTGGAAAGGATTTCAACCTAGCAACAGCGTAGGAGCGGTAATGTGGTTCCAAGTCAGGATGATGTGTGGTTTGGAGGGGAACTTGCTGCTTCTGGTGTTCCTACACATCTGCTGCCCTTGTCCTGATAGATGGTAGAAATTGCAGTTTTGGAACATGCTGTCAAAGGAGCCTTAGTGAGTTGCTGCGGTGCATCTTGTAGATGGTACACACGGCTGTCGTGGCGCATCAGTAATGGAGAGGGTGAATGTTGAAGGTGGTGGTTGGGGTCCCAATCAAGTTGGCTGCTTTGTCTTGGATGGTGTTGAGATTCTTGTATGTTGTTGGAGCTGCCGACTGATAATGACAGGTAGCAGGGACATGTTGAAACTAATCGGGCCAATGGGAAACTGATGGGATCGGTTGGGGTGCGGGTGCAAGGTGTAAAACTGGTAACTCATCCCATCTGGTGGCTTATGTTAAAATTAGCCAGAGTGAGTCTGGAAGCATAACTTTTGTACCTAGCTTTCAACTTAAATAGGGCACCATCTTGCATACTCTGAGCTTTTGCTGTAGTAGATTTTGCTGCAGTTAATATACTTGATTATTGTTTTATCGTGGGGGGTGCATTTTGATGTTGACACAGTCATAATTTAGTGGGAGAATTTCTCCTGTGGTTTAGCTGCAGCAAAATTATAAACTTGATTATAAATCACAGGTCTATAGTTTCACTGCACCTACTAGACAGAGGAAATCTTTCCCTGTGGTTACTCCATTACTCATGCCCTTGTGCACCACTGTTTACAAATACCTGGTGAAATGACATCCCTATTATTTTTCAGGGTGGCTGAATGAACTGCTGCCTGAATGAATGATACACTGGATGTTTGGCCCAAAAACCTGGAAAATTACCAGTATCTAAACATGGGTGATAGGAGCCTTAAGCCAAGCAAAGCAATTCACAACAGTAATAGATAGTTCCAGTTATGGCTCCGCTGGTAGAATCTCACCTTTTATCCAAAAGATTTGGGGTTTGTGTCCTTTCCAGAGACTTATACATGAAATTCGAAGCTGATATGCCAGTGCAGTATTGAAGGAAACCTACATTGTTGCATCGAATCATTATAGTGCAGAAAGAGGACATTCAGCCCAATGCATCTGCACCGATCCTCTAGAAGAGCACCCTACCCAGGTCCACTCCATCACCCTCCCAGTACTATGACCATATGCCCATAACCCCGCCTAACCTTCACCTCCCTGGACACTGAGGAACAATTTAGCAAATTGGAGTTGAGGATTATAACAGATCAGATCAGCCATGATCTCATTGAATGACTCGATGGGCGAATGGCCTAATACTGCTCCAGAGTCTTATCATAGAATCCCTACAGTGCAGAAGGAGGCCGTTCGGCCCATTGAGTCTGCACTGACGCTCTGAAAGAGCACCCTACCAAGGGTCAGGCCCCACCCTACTCCTGTAGCCCAGTAACTCCACCTAACCTTCTGAATACCAAGGGAGAATATCACAGCTGTACTGCGGGAGGACACCTCAGAGGGCAGCGAGGCTATATGGGTAGAGATCAGGAGTAAGAAGGGTACAGTCACAATGTTGGGGGTTTACTACAGGCCACCCAACAGACAGCGGGAGATAGAGGAGCAGATAGGTAGATAGATTTTGGAAAGGAGTAAAAGCAACAGGGTTGTTGTGATGGGAGACTTTAACTTTCCCAATATTGACTGGGACTCACTTAGTGCTAGGGGCTTGGATGGGGCAGAGTTTGTAAGGAATATCCAGGAGGGAAAACAATATGTAGATGGTCCAATTAGGGAAGGGGCTGTACTGGACCTGGTATTGGGGAATGAGCCCGACCAGGTGGTAGAAGTTTCAGTAGGGGAGCATTTCGGGAACAGTGATCACAATTCAGTAAGTTTTAAAGGGCTGTTGGACAAGGATAAGAGTGGTCCTCGGGCGAATGTGCTAAATCGGGGGAAGGCTAATTATAACAATATTAGGTGGGAACTGAAGAACATAGATTGAGGGTGCATGTTTGAGGGTAAATCAACATCTGACATGTGGGAGGCTTTCAAAGTTGAAATGAACTCAGGACCGGCATGTTCCTGTGAGGAAGAAGGATAAATATGGCAAATTTCGCGATCCTTGGATAACGAGCGATATTGTAGGCCTTGTCAAAAAGAAAAAGGAGACATTTGTCAGGGCTAGAAGACTGGAAACAGACAAAGCCTGTGTGGAATACAAGGAAAGTAGGAAGGAACTTAAGCAAGGAGTCAGGAGAGTTAAAAGGGGTCATGAAAAGTCATTGGCAAACAGGGGAAAGGATAATCCCAAGGCTTTTTACAGGGACATAAAAAGCAAGAGGGTAGCCAGGGAAAGGGTTGGCCCACTGAAGGATAGGCAAGGGAATCTATGTGTGGGGCCAGAGGAAATGGGTGAGGTACTAAATGAATACTTTGCATCAGTATTCACCAAAGAGAAGGAATTGGTGGAAGTTGAGCCTGGAGAAGGGTGTGCAGATAGCCTGGGTCACATTGAGATCCAAAAAGATGAGATGTTGGGCGTCTTGAAAAATATTAAGGTGGATAAGTCCCTAGGGCCTGATGGGATCTACCCCAGAATACTGAAGGAGGCTAGAGAGGAAATTGCTGAGGCCTTGACAGAAATCTTTGGATCCTCACCGTCTTCAGGTGATATCCCAGAGGACTGGAGAATAGCCAATGTTGTACCTTTGTTTAAGAAGGGTAGCAAGGATAACCTAGGGAACTACAGGCCGGTCAGCCTTACATCAGTGGTAGGGAAATTACTGGAGAGAATTCTTCGAGACAGGATCTACTCCCATTTGGAAGCAAATGGACGTATTAGTGAGAGGCAGCATGGTTTTGTGAAGGGGAGGTCGTGTCTCACTAACTTGATAGAGGTTTTCGAGGAGGTCACAAAGATGATTGATGCAGGTATGGCAGTGGTTGTTGAAGGACTTCAGTAAGGCCTTTGACAAGGTCGCACATGGCAGACTGGTACAAATGGTGAAGTCACACGGGATCAGAGGTGAGCTGGCAAGATGGATACAGAACTGGCTGGGTCATAGAAGGCAGAGAGTAGCAATGGAAGGGTGCTTTTCTGATTGGAGGGCTGTGCCTAGTGGTGTTCCGCAGGGATCAGTGCTGGGACCTTTGCTGTTCATAGTATATATAAATGATTTGGAGGAAAATGTAACTGGTCTGATTAGTAAGTTTGCAGACGACACAAAGATTGGTGGAATTGCGGATAGTGATGAGACTGTCAGAGGATACAGCAGGATTTAGATAGTTTGGAGACTTTGGCGGAGGGGGCAGATGGAGTTTAAGTTGGACAAATGTGAGTTGATGCATTTTGGATGGTCTAATACAGGTAGGGAATATACAGTGAATGGTAGAACCCTCAAGAGCATTGACAGTCAGAGAGGTCTTGGTGTACAGGTTCACAGGTCACTGAAAGGGGCAATACAGGTGGGAAGGTAGTCAAGAAGGCATACGGCATGCTTGCCTTCATTGGCTGGGGCATTGAATATAAACATTGGCAAGTCATATTAGGGGCTGTTTAGCACAGGGCTAAATCACTGGCTTTGAAAGCAGACCAAGGCAAGCCAGCAGCACGGTTCAGTTCCCATAACAGTCTCTCCGAACAGGCACCGGAATGTGGCGACTAGGGGCTTTTCACAGTAACTTCATTGAAGCCTACTTGTGACAATAAGTGATTTTCATTTCATTTCATTTCATGTTGCAGCTGTATAGAACCTTAGTTAGGCCACACTTAGAGTATAGTGTTCAATTCTGGTGGCCACACTACCAGAGGGACGTGGAGGCTTTAGAGAGGGTGCAGAAGAGATTTACCAGGATGTTGCCTGGTATGGAGGGCATTAGCTATGAGGAGAGGTTGAATAAACTTGGTTTGTTCTCACTGGAACGAAGAAGGTTGAGGGGCGACCTGACAAAGGTCTACAAAATTATGAGGGGCACAGACAGAGTGGATAGTCAGAGACTTTTTCCCAGGGTAGATGGGTCAATTACTAGGGGGCATAGGTTTAAGGTGCGTGGGGCAAGGTTTAGAGGAGATGTGTAAGGCAAGTTTTTTACACCGAGGGTAGTGGGTGCCTGGAACTCGCTGCCGGAGGAGGTGGTGGAAGCAGGGACGATAGTGACGTTTAAGGGGCATCTTGACAAATACATGAATAGGATGGGAATAGAGGGATACGGACCCTGGAAGTGTAGAAGATTTTAGTTTAGACGGGCAGCATGGTTGGCGCAGGCTTGGAGGGCCGAAGGGCCTGTACCTGTGCTGTACTTTTCTTTGTTCTTTTCTTTGTTCTTTGATACCACTGATCCGTCATTACAAATAACATGGACAGAAAATTCCGAGATTCCATGGATCCTTTAATTCCAGGTATGTAACAACGTGTGAGTTAAAGAAATATCTTTCTTTGACGTGCATTAAATAGAACACATTGGAGCATGATAGCTCTCAATGTCAATGGGTGCTGTCACATAAACCTGCAGAACCATACACTGCTTCTGAAAACACAACACAACAGTGACTCTTGGCACTGATGCAGGTCCATGAGTATTAGTTGAGGACATGACGGATATGACTTTCACAATCCCTTATTGGATGTTCAGCCATCCATCTCTGTTACTGTTTAACTAGTGGAGTTATTAGTTGTGGGGAACAGTCCCCAGCTACCTGAGAAGTACATAGCACTCAGGGGGCAATGATGGCAGCAGAATGCATTAAACATGCATGCTGCCAGCACCGCACAACTGCATGAGATTAACCTTTGTCTTACAGTCTGTAATCCTTTAATTGTGCAGAAAATAAAGCAGAATTTGATCAAAAGCCTTTCACTGTGTGATGAATCAGGGATAGCAAACAGTAGTTCTGCATTTCTGAATATATTACAGTACAGTAAATACTATGTAATATTCTGGGAAAGGCGGAATAGTTGGAAGAGTTATGTTCAGTCCTATAGGACACTGGAAAACTGTGCTAAGGCGTGTGCAGTGGAGGTACAAAACTTTAGGTCAACTGACTGGCTTCTGAAGAAGTCATATTGACCTCAAGTGCAAACTCTCCAGGGATGCTGCCAGACCTACTGAGGTTTCCCAGTACATCTTTATTTCAGATCTCCGGCATCCGCAGAATTTTGGTTTTATTTTATGATTGGCTCCTGACATGCCCCTGCGGGCAACTGGAAAATTGATGTGATATAATATTCTTTCGTCAACCAACATCATAAGGAGATTAATTGCTCATTCGTCTAGCTGATGTTTTGTTGAGACCCTCCTCAAAGTTTTCAACACGTTTTTGCTTACCTGTCCCAATATCTCCTTATGTGACATGGTGTCAAATTTTGTCTGTTAACATCCCTGTGAAGCACCTCAGGATGTTTATCACCATTAACAGCTCTTTTTAAATGTTGGTTGGTGTTGTTGTTTTTGTTGTTGGGACTTCAACGTGTGCTAAATGCTGTGGTTTTTTTGCATGGAATGTGGGCGTTGCTGGCTGGGCCAGCACATGTTGCCCATGTCTCCTGACCCTCGACACTAGAACACTATGGTCGTTGCTGACGAGACGACCAAAGTGGGCCGGATCTCGAATAACGCCGAGTCAGAATACAGAAGGGAGATAGAGAACCTAGTGGAGTAGTGCAGCGACAACAATCTCTCCCTCAATGCCAGCAAAACTAAAGAGCTGGTCATTGACTTCAGGAAGCAAAGTACTGTACACACCCCTGTCAGCATCAATGGGGCCGAGGTGGAGATGGTTAGCAGTTTCAAATTCCTAGGGGTACATATCACCAAATATCTGTCCAGGTCCACCCACGTCGACGCTACCATCATCAGCTTCCTCTCGACTGATTCCCATTTTTGCAAAGTTGTTGTCAACCTCACCAACATTACGTCACATCACGAGTGAAGCTTCAGTGAGGGGGGATCATGTGGTTGGAAATCCCTTTAATGATATCAAAATGTATTTAAATATATTGGAATGAGGTTCTCTTCATTTCTGGGCAGGAATCTTGTTACATGACCAGGGAGGGGCGGGGAAAATCGGGAAATGGGATCTTGCCGGCGAGAATCTCGTTTCGCAAATCTCGTGGGATTTTGGGCCCATGTCGCTGTTCACGCTGATGTCACACGGAGGCTCTAAATCTCCACCACACCGTTAATATTCAAGGAATGACTTGCATTTCCATTGTGCCTTTTCATATCTCAAAAAACTACCCAGATGCAATGAATTACTTTGAAATGCAGTGGCTGTTGATATGCAGGCCATTGTGGTTGACTCTTTAATGCCCTCTGAAATGGCCAGCCTAGCCACTCAGTTCAAGGATTGGATTGGATTGGTTTATTGTCACGTGTACCAAGGTACAGTGAAAAGTATTTTTCTGCGAGCAGCTCAACATATTATTAAGTACATGAAATGAAAAGGAAATAAAAGAAAATACATAATAGGGCAACACAAGGTATACAATGTAACTACATAAGCACCGGCATCGGATGAAGCATACATGGTGTCGTGTTCATGAGGTCAGTCCATAAGAGGGTCATTTCGGAGTCTGGGAACAGCGGGGAAGAAGCTGTTTTTGAGTAGCTGTGCTGATTGTGGACAGAACTATTCAAACACAGGAAAGTGTGAAGAATATCAGGTATTGTAAACAATTATCCTTTAAACTGTCTATCTAATTCCACAGTAGAATGGAGGTGGGGGTCGAGAGGATAACTATAATAAAAATCTTTATTAGTGTCACACTAATTTCAGACATTCACTGGAAGTTTGAATTTCTTGTCAAAAGTTATTCTCTCTATGGGGATTGGAACCACTGTTCTGTTGAGCAAGTACAATCCTCTGATGCCAACTACTTTACATAACTTTGTACGGAATAAAGTGGATTTTTGCCATTCTTTCCTTTCATGATCCAAGAACAAATCATTTATTTTCTGGCTGTATAAGCCTCCCTACTGTTCAGTGCCCTGCACATTATTTGCTGTTTTCAACTTAGCCTGTTTTATGTACATCTATGTTATCCATTGGATGTTGAACAGCAAGTAGCTTGAATTATTACTTTCAACTAACTCGTGGTAATGCTCTGTCAATTTTAACAATTTACAGTTTTACATCAACAATTTTGCCAGACATACAATTTTGTGCCACTTAGATGAAGCATTTAGATGGTTGGCGTCTAAAGCTCAGGTTAAAAGAAAGCCTGTTCATATTCACGTACATTAAAAATGGGCTGCAATCAATTTTTAACTCATTCGAAATGCTGGGATTATGGCTGGATTCTCCGATCCCCCAGCCGCGTGTATTTCAGTATCTCTAACAGTGGGAATCCCTCTTCCTGCCGCTTGTCCATGAGATTTTCTTTTCAAGGCACACCATGCCACCAGGATACCTATGGGTGGGGTGCACTGCCAGCGGGAACAGAGGGCGGGATTCTCTGATCCTGAGGCTAAGTGTTGACGTCGTCATAAACGCCGGCGTCAACATGGCCTCAGGATCAGCAATTCTGGCCCCTACAGCGGGCCAGCACGGCACTGAGCGACCCACGCTGCTCCAGCTGCCGATCCCGGCGTCAACTGAGCGCTGCAGGGTCCGCGCATGCGCAGTGGCACCGGCGTCAACGCGCGCATGTGCAGTGATTCCCTTCTCCGCGCCGGCCCCGACGCAACATGGCGCAGGGCTACAAGGGCCGGCGCGGAAGAAAGGAGGCCCCCAGCCCGAGAGGCCGGCCCACTGATTGGTGGGCCCTGATCGCTGGCCAGGCCACAGTGGAGGCCCCCCCCGGATCGGACCCCCTCCCCCCCACAGGCCGCCCCGGACCCTTCCACGCCGAGGTCCCGCCGGGTAAGACCAGGTTAGAATGGCACCGGCGGGACTTGGGCTTTTTGTTACGGCCGCTCAGCCCATCCCGGGCCGAGAATCGCCGGGGGGGGGGGGCCCTGTAGAGCGGCCCCCGACCGGCGCCGCGCCAACCACGGCGGCGCCAATGGCGCCGATTCTCTGCTCTGCGGAGAATTGTGTCCCGGCATTGGGGCAGCATCGCGCGATTCGCAGCGGTCGCCCAGAGAATCCCAAAGGCCGGAGAATTCCGGTCTATATTATTCATCCATGACCGAATAGTCCTGATCCAGTTTTCTGCACTGCAGGACGTCGAGAATATTCAGAACTTCCAGCAAGTAGCTAATCTTTCGATAAAAACTAGCTCAACGTAGACTATGTTCTTCAGGCAATGTGAACAATTAGTAGGTTGAATTATGACCTTAAATTTAACCAACCGTTATCGAACACATTAAAAAATTGCAGGCGAAAAATGTATGCAATTATATTGGAAGGTGGGCTATAAATAGCACACTGAGGAAA
The DNA here is from genome assembly GCF_047496885.1 of Scyliorhinus torazame. NCBI lineage: Eukaryota > Metazoa > Chordata > Chondrichthyes > Carcharhiniformes > Scyliorhinidae > Scyliorhinus > Scyliorhinus torazame. The sequence continues at coordinate 45,798,093 of NC_092715.1, read as the reverse complement.
TTAAATCTGGTACCATTTGGAAATGTTGCATGGCACATGATGAAGATATCGGTCAGCTTTACAATACATACTGAGAAAACATTCATCCATTATTCTACATTTATTTTTGCTGTGCCTAGAAGTCACTCATAAGCGAAAGTTAGTTGTGGCATCTGTGGAGATAATGAGATGGACACGTGGGGGGGGGGGGGGGATCTTCCGGTTCCGCCCGCCTGGAGACCAGAAATTCCCGTCCGAGGTGAATGGTCCGTTAACCTGCCCGTCCCACCCATGACGATCCCCGCGCCAGACAGGATGGGCAAATTTACCCCGTAGAAACAGGAGAAGACCATTTACCCCCTTGACCCAGTTGTGCCATTCAATGTAATCAATAATGTGCAAACTATCTTTGCCCATATCCCTTTAACATTGTTGCATAACAAATATCTAACATTTTAGGGTTAAAATTGAAAATTGGTCTCGCAGCAATTTCTACTTACAGAAAAGAATTCCAAACTTGCAGCCCACGAAGCATGAAACTTTTTTTCCTGATTTTGCTTCTGAAAGATCTGGCTCTGAATTTTAAACTCTTGAGACATCAAACCAACATACAAAAATATCTCTGTCTAGCCTATTAGTTCCCGTTAATACCTCAAAAACTTTGGGAAAAAATCACCCCTTCACCTCCTAAATTCAATAGAATGCAACCCCAGATTGCTTAACTCCTTGTGGCTTACACCTTTAGAATCCAGGTATCATTCTAATAAATCCACACTGCACACCCTCTCAAGCCAACATATCCTTCCTATGGTGAGTGCCCAGAACTGCTTACTCTATATGCGATCAAATAAGGCTTTGTACAGCTGAAGGATAGCTTCCACACCCTTGCATTCTAAACACCTAGATATAAAGGCCAATATTGTATCAGCCTTTTTTGATTTTTTTTTGTATCTGTTCATGATATTGAACATCATTGAAGATCATTGTAACTGGACTCCCAAGTCTTTTTGGACTGCCACTGCTTTTAGCTTTACACCATTTGGAAAATTAATATCGGGGCGGGATTCTCTGAAAATGGGGCTATGTCCCCACGCCGGCGGGAAAACCGGCGGCAACAACTCTGGCGTCAACTGCACCCCCAAGGTTGGGAGTTCTCACCTTTCTAGGGGGCTAGGTTGCCACCGGAGTCGCCCCCGCTGCTCCAGCCGGTGCTGAAGGGCTGGGGCGAGTTCGCGCATGCACGGAACAGCCGGTGTGATCTTGCGCATGCGCAGACCGGCCGGCGTATTTCCGCGCATGCGCGGGTGTTCTCTTCTCCGAGTTGGCTCCCGGGCAATATGGCAGAGCCCTACAGGGGCCCGGCGTGGAGGAAAGAAGCCCCCCCCCCACGGAACAAGCCCGCCCGCAGATCGGCAGACCCCGATCGTGGGCTAGGCCACCGTGGGGTCCACCCCCGGAGTCGGATCCCCCCGTGCCCCCCCCGCCCCCCCCCCCCCCCGAGGACCGCTCCCGCACACTCACCTGTCAGGTGCCGCCGTACGTGGGGTGAGTAATTCACGCCGGCGAGACTGGCCAAAACTGGACGGCCGCTCGGCCCATCAGGGCCCAGAGAATCGCCGGGGAGGGGGCCACTGTCAACGGGCACCGACCGGCGTGGCGGGAATCCCGCCGCCGCCGAGAAAACTGCGCCGGAGAATAGGGCAGCAGGCATCGGGGCGCCGGGCGGGATTCGCGCCTTGCCCCGAGGATTCTCCGACCCGGCCCCTGTTCTTTCACTTTTAGGTCTAAAACGGATGATCTTAAATTTACCAACATTAAATTCCATTTTCCACAGTTTTGTCCATACACCGTGCCTCTTTGCAATATAACACTTGCATCAGCTGCTTATAACGTCAGTTTTCTTTGTGTCAATGGCAAATTTAGATATGTGGCTTCTTTTTGCATCATCTGAGTTGTTAATGAATATACTGAATATTTTAGGCCTCAACACAGATCCTTTGAAACGCCACTAGTCACATCCTGACAGAGTACTTGCCCTCCTCTCTGTCTCTTGCCATTCAGCCAATTTCTCGTGAGGCCTCTAATTTGCATTCAATTTATCAGTTTCAACGATAGCAAAGGCTGGGATTATCTGCTCAAGTGGATTCAGCGACAGGTGCGGAAAATCCTACAAGAACTACCAAATTGTGTTACACGCCAATGTAATCGCTTGCCGCGATTTCCTCCTGTGCCCGTCAACGTTCAAAGTATGGAACATCATTTGAATGCATTAACAGCGAATTATCAGGCCTCGATGCTGGAATAATCCCCCCTACCCCCGGTGAGAAAAATCCATCCACGTCGGCATGAGAGCAGAATGGCGTGAATTACAACTGGTCTCCCGAGGCGTGCACCCCGGGGAGCTCAGGTGAGTGCATCACGCAGGGAGGAGAGGGCCATACATGGGTACTTCCCTCTGGCACTGCATGGGCATGGGGGCAGCGTCGGGGGATGTGGGGGTGGGATGTTCCAGGGTGACCTCCTTTGCGCTTGGGTGGTCTTTAAAAATGGCACCCAAATCATCGCGGGTCTAAGCTGGGGGCAGACGGGTGAATCAATGTTACATCATGGGGCCCACCCCTCGATGTTGTTTTTCCAAGTCGTGCACTATCTGGCGGAGACAGCCGCCGTACCTGTCAATGGCTTCAATGCTGCTTTTCCCGCCCACTAACAACCTTTGCTGATTTCCAGGAAAATTCCGTCCAAGGGGTGGGATTCTCCGCCGGCGTGATTCTCCGTTTTGCCGGCAGCCCGGGGGTTTCCGGACGGCGTGGGGCTGCCCCACAATGGGAAACCCCATTGACCGGCTGGCGTAACGGAGAATCCCGCCGGCGGGTCAGGGCAGAAATGTGGCGGGGCGGAGAATCCAGCCCACGGTCTCTTATCTGGGACTTCATCCAATGCCTTCTCGAAATCCATATCAATAGCATCCCTGACCACCACTTCAGATCATAATTCTGCTCTCCCTGTGAAAGAATGTAATCATTTCGAGCTATTTGTTCTTCCTCATGTTGACAAATGCTTCAAATGGCATTGGATTTATGCCTCTTTTGACAGTGATCTGTTTGTCAGTTTAAAACCAATTCACAATTGTGATTGTATCTATCACCTGCTGCAGTAAAAGATTATACTTTCTCTCTTCCTGTGGTACTACTGCATTGGGAACGACACAGGCAGTAATGAGATTGATGTATGCCCTTGTAATATTTGTGATCCCACAGTTCTAACCAGTATGATGAGACACTACATGCTTTGATATATAGTCGCATTGGCCTGTAATTTCTGTCAGGTGTTTTTTTCAATGCCTTTCAGCCAAAATCAGCCGAGCCAGAACACAAGAGAGATAAAGGAATTTCAAGCTCAAACTATGACCAGTGCAAATCAAGCTTCCACAATATTTTGTGCTAGTTTAAAAGTAAATGGCCTGCAAACAAATTCCACCCCCATAACTGACCATACTCCCCGATCAAATTAATCACCATTGGACGCATCTGTTTAAAATTACGCTTTTGTTCAGGCTTCAGGACACTAATAAACACATTTTGAAAACTTTGAAATCTTACTTTTTAAAAAATTTAAGTGAACTACTGTACATGAGCAGAATTAGGCCACTCGGCCCATCGAGTCTGCTCCGCCATTCAATCATGGCTGATATTTTCTCATCCCCATTCTCTTGCCTTCTCCCCATAACCAGCCCGTAACAGCCTCCCCGAACAGGCGCCGGAATGTGGCGACTAGGGGCTTTTCACAGTAACTTCATTTTGAAGCCTACTTGTGACAATAAGCAATTTTCATTTTCATTTTTCATAACCCCTGATCCCCCTATTAATCAAGAACCTATCTATTGATGTCTTAAAGACACTTAGTGATTTGCCTCTTCAGCCTTCTGCGGTAATGAGTTCCACAGATTCACCAACCTTTGGCTGAAGAAATTCCTCCTCATCTCAGTTTTAAAGGATCGTCCCTTCAGTCTGAGGCTGTGCCCTCTAGATTTTCCTACTAGTGGAAACATCCTCTCCACATCCACTCTATCTAGGCCTCTCAGTATTCTGACATTTCAATAAGGTCCCCCCTCATCCTTCTAAACTCCAACGAGTACAGACTCAGAGTCTTCAACCACTCTTCATATGACAAGCTCTTCATTCCAGGGATCATTCTTGTCAACCTCCTCTGGACCCTTTCCAAGGCCAGCACATACTGCCTTAGATACGGGGTCCAGAACTGCTCACAATACTCCAAATGGGGTCTAACCAGAGCCTTATACAGCCTCAGAATTACATCCCTGCTCTTGTATTCTAACCTTCTCGACATGAATGCTAACATTGCATTTGCCTTCCTAACAGCCGACTGAACCTGCACGTTAACCTGAAGAGAATCTTGAACTTGGACTCCTAAGTCCCTTTCCGCTTCTGATTTCCTAATCCTTTTCCCATTTAGGAATTAGCCTATGCTTCCTTCATCCTACCAAAGTGCAAACATCACATTTTTCCACATTGAATTCCATCTGCCTCTTCTTTGCCCTCTACTAGCCTGTCCAAGTCCTTCTGCAGCCCCCCGCTTCCTCAATACTTCCTGTTCCTCTGCATATCTTTGTAATTTTGAACGGCAAGGTAGCACAGTGGTTAGCACTGTTGCTTCACAGCACCAGGGTTTCAGGTTCAATTCCTGGCTTGGGTCACTGCACGTTCTCCCTGTGCCTGCATGGGTTTCCTCCGGGTGCTCCGGTTTCCTCCCACAAGACCGGAAAGACATGCTTGTTAGGTGAATTGGACATTCTGAATTCTCCCTCAGTGTACCCGAACAGGCACTGGAATGTGGCGACTAGAGGCTTTTCACAGTAATGACATTGCAGTGTTAATGTAAGCCTACTTGTGACACTAATAAAGATTATCATCTGCAAACTTACCAACAGTGCCCTCAGTTCCTTCTTCCAGGTCGTTAATGTATATTGTGTACACCACTGTAATTAATAAATGGCTCTCTCTCCAGCTTTTAAAGTCATGTTCAGTTATTTAAAATTGAGTTGCGCTTGCGTGGTGGGTTCCATGATGCACTGCAGCAATGTGCCGAGTCTTCTTTGACAAACCCTGCCAAACTCGTGTCCACCTATCACCTCAATGGACAAGGGCAGCACACTCATGGGAACACCTGAAACCTCTCCTCCAAGTTACAGACCATCCTGATTAGGAGGCATATCACAGCCATCCATTCACTGTCACTAGGTCAAGAACCTGGACCTCCCTTCCGAACAGCGCTGTGGGTACACTTACACCAGATGGGCTGCATTAGTTCAAGAAGGTGGCTCACCCTCACCGTGCCGACTGTAGTTAGGGGTGGGCAACAAATGCTGCCTTCACCAGCAATGCTCTGAGCCAAACCAAGGAAGATTGTTTTGATGGAAAAGAATGAAAAGAAAAAAATAATTTCTAAATTGCTGCCCGAATGCATTGCTTCATGACACATGTTATGTTATAATGTTGCTGACTTCAAAGAAATGACACATTATGTTCCGTGATATGCAAAGACGTTTGAACAGAAATCTGTGGTACATAAACTTCTTAACCTATAATAGTTTTGAGCCCAGATCATTGATTGGCTCCAAAGAGGAAACGGTTGGTCATGAACTTCATCTGTTACATGGACTATGTCGAGCGGTACGGCTCTCAGAGTAAATCCTCTTCATTCTACGCAGGCTGGCTCTTTTACTATGGGTTGTGAGAAGAGTTTCAACAATTTTGCTTGTTAAAGATTGAAAAGTGAATCATATGGAGATAAAAATGGAAGAGTTCACAAAAACTTGTGCGGGTTAATGCTTCACCTTCCTTCTAAATAATGCAGCCCTTTCGATGTTAGTGCAGCAAAATCTTTTGCACGGCACCAATACCAAAATATATTATAATGTTGCTGACTTCAAAGAAATGGCACAGTTAGCAAGAGCACCCCAAAGATGTGTCCTGCTGGCACTGTTGTTAAATTTTTAATGATGGAGAAGAGCTGATTCTCTTTCAGCTTACTTCAAGAAGAGGAAATCTCAATGGCCGTTGGAGGAAGTCATGTTTTTCTCCTGTTCATGTGGATATCAGAGGGATTAATAAGTGCAACTACTTGTTCACATCACTTTTTTAAAAAAAATCATCATACTGCATAACCTGGTGTGGAATAGCTGTTACAAACTGCCAACTTACATTTAAATGACTCGTTAACATAATAAAATGCACCAAAGCACAGTGGTTAACACTGCTGCCCCACAGCTCCATGGACCCGGGTTCAATTCCCACCTTGGGTGACTGTCTGTGTAGATTTTGCACTTCCTCCCCGTGTCTGCGTGGGTTTCCTCTGGGTGCTTTGGTTTCCTCCCACTGTCCAAAGATGTGCAGGTTAGGTGGATTGGCCATGATCAATTGTACTTTAGTGTCCAAAAGAATAGAGGTTAGGTTAGGTGGTGTTAAGTGGATAGGGGGGGGCCTGACCCTTGGTAGGGTATCCTTTAAGCGGGTCGGTGCAGACCTGATGGGCCGAATAGCCTCCTTCCGCACTGTAGTGAGTCTATTCTTTCACTTCACAAAAGAAAGTATCAAACACAATTTGACATTAAGCCACATAATGTAATATTAGAAGACGTAACCAAAAGCTTTGTCAAAGAGATGGGTTTTAATCACGTCTGAATCAGAAAATTAAGGATACTAATAATAATCTTTATTATTGTCACAAGTAAGCTTACATTAAAAAAAATAAATTTAGAGTACCTAATTCATTTTTTCCAATTAGGGGGCAATTTCGCGTCGCCAATCCACCTAGCCTGCACATCTTTGGGTTGTGAGGGCGAAACCCATGCAAACACGGGGCGAATGTGTAAACTCCACACGGACAGTGACCCAGAGCCAGGATCGAACCTGGGATCTCGGCGCCGTGAGACTGCAGTGCTAACCACTGCACCGCCGTGCTGGCTTCAAGTATGCTTACATTAACACTGCAGTGAAGTTACTGTGAGGATCCGGTAGTTGCCACACCGGCGCCTGTTCGGTTACATAGGGAGAATTCGGATTGTCCAAATTACCTAACAGTACGTCTTTCGGGACATGTGGGATGAAACCGGAGCACCCGGAGGAAACCCACGCAGACACAGGGAGAATGTGCAGATTCCGCATCGACAGTGATTGTATTGAATTGAAAAAAACAATGCACAAATTGGCAAAGATCAGTGGGTAGGCTAGAAGATTGGACAGATTTTAAAATCCTGGAAAGAATGATTGAAAAAAAGTAATGAATAAGCTGGCTAGTAATATAAAAACAGACAGTAAGAGTTTCTACAAGTATATATATCATAAAAGAGTAACTAAGTCTAATCTTGGTCCTCTAGAGAGAGAGTCTGGGAAAATCATACTGGAAAACAAGGAGATGGCAGAGCCATTGAACAGGTATTTGTGTCTGTCTTCATTATAGAAGATTTAGAAAACTACCCGAAGATACTTCAAAATCAAGAGTTGAAAAGGAATCACAATCACCATGGAATCAGTGCTGGGAAAAGTTACCTAATGACTGAGATGTCCCCAGGACCAGATGGACTGCAACCTAAGACCGTAAAGGAAGTGGCTACAAAGAGAGTGGAGGCATTGGTTATAATCTTCCAAAATTCTTTGGATTCTAGAAGTGCCTCAGCAGATTGGAAAATAGCAAACATAACACCTTATATCAAGAAAGGAGGGAGACAGAAAGCAAGACACTGTAGGCCAGTTAGCCTCACTTTCGTTGTAGGGAAATTGATAGTATCCATTGTTAGTAATATTATTAGTATATTATTATTAGGAAATTGATAGTATCCATGGGCAGCACGGTAGCACAGTGGTTAGCACCGTGGCTTCATAGCATCAAGGTCCCAGTTTCGATTCCCGGCTTGGGTCACTGTGCGGAGTCTGCACGTTTCCTCATGTCTGCGTGGGTTTCCTTCGGGTGCTCCGGTTTCCTCACATACATCATGAAAGACGTGCTTGCAGGTAATTTGGACACTGAATTCTCCCTCCGTGTACCCATACAGGTGCCGGAATGTGGCGACTCGGGGATTTTCACACTAACTTCATTGCAGTGTTAATGTAAGCCTACTTGTGACAATAAAGATTATTATTATATTAAGGAGATACTTGGAAAATCATAATGAGATCAGGTAGAGCCATTTTGGCTTTGTGAAAGGGAGATGGTTTTATAATAATTTACAAGTGTTCTTTGAGGAAGGAGCGGGCAACATTAAAAAAGGAAAACCTGTAGATGTGGTGTGCTTGGATTCCCAAAAGATATTTGATAAGGTGTCAAAGGTTACTTCACAAAATAAGCGGACCTGATGTAGGGGGTAATATATTAGCATGGTTAAATGGATTGATTCACTGACAGGAAACAGAATGTAGGGATAAATGGGTATTTTTTCGGTTGTAAAGCTGTAATTACTGGAATGCCACAGGAATCAATGCAGGGGGCTCGAACATATCAATGACGTGGATGAAAGGACCAAATGTATGGGCAGGTAACTTTGCTGATGACACCAGACTGTGTGAGAAATTACCTTGTCAGGAGATGTAGAGCGTTGGCAAAGGGTGATGGATGGGTTAGTGAGTTTGCAAACATTTGGTAGATGGAATATAATGTGGGAAAATGTGAACCAGTCCATTTTGCCAGAAAGAATAGGAAAAAAGTGGGCGGAATACTCCGCCGGCAGGATTCTGCATTCCTCCGCCCGCAGGTTTCCCGGTGGCGTGGAGTGGCCACAATGGGAAATCCCATTGGCAGGTGGCGGGAACGAAGAATCCTGCTGATGGAAAGGACCCGCCACCGAGGAACACGTTGCTGGAGGACCGGAAAATCCCGCCCAGTTATTGTTTTTTTAAATGGAGGAAGACTGCAGAACTCAGTGGTACAGGGGGATCTGGGTGTCCTGTTCTATGAGTAATTCGGAAGGCAAATGGAATATTGACCTTTATTACAAGAGGAATGGAATGTAAATGCAGGGAGGTTTTGCTGCAGATGTACAGGACTGTGGTGAGTCCACATCTGGAATACCATGCACAATTTGGTCCCTGATGCGCAATCAATTATTCTTGAGACGAAGGTAATAAGTAACTGAGGCTTTAATGCACTAGAACTTTCCCCCAGCAGCTTCGGTACCGAATGTGAAGGCTGCTGGGACGGCACCATCTCTTATACCCCGCCTTCAGGGCGGGGCTACATCATACAGCCAATGGCAGACTCCAGGGTCTTAACCAATGGCGTCGGCCTCTCAGGTACCGCAATACCTGGTACTACCACATTCACCCCCTGTTAAAAAGGAGTCCGGCGGGGGTGGTGGCCAATGGGGGAAACAAAACAGTAGCATTTCACATGGTAGGAAAAGGTATTGAGGCACCGTGCAGTCGAGGATTCGAGCAAAATGTTCATTTATTGTGAAAGTCAGGATGAAGCAATAAGTCGATCGGGTGGCTTGGTTATCCTTCTGGAACGCCGGAGCTTCGGTGGTGATCCTGGTGTGGGTCCTTGTGGTTGTGACTCCGGGAATGTAGTTTCCGCCTCCTCGGCAGCTTCGTCACTCCTGGGCGGCGCTGTTGGGGCAAGCAGTTGACGCGGGGGGGGAGAGCCTGTAGGGGGCGTCGGTGGGTGGGCGGGCCAAGGCAGGAGTGGCGGGAGTACTGACCCCTCCCACTGCTGCGGGGGGTTTGGGGGTGGGGGTAATGGCTCGGGAGCGCGTGGGGTTCCGGCGGGCGCCAGGTCCCGAAGCGAGACTGTGTCTTGCCTGCTGTCCGGGAACGCCACGTAGGCGTACTGCAGGTTAGCGTGCAGCAGGTGGACCCTTTCGACCAACGGGTCCGACTTGTGCGCCCGCACGTGCTTCCGAAGCAGGATGGGTCCGGGTGTTGCTAGCCAGGTTGGGAGTGAAGTCCCGGAGGAGGACATCCTGGGGAAGACAAGGAGCCGTTCATGGGGTGTCTGATTTGTGGTTGTGCAGAGCAGCGACCGGATGGCATGGAGGGCCACCGGGAGGGCTTCTTGCCAGCGGGAGACTGGGAGATCCCTAGACCGTAGGGCCAGCAGGACGGTCTTCCAGACCGTTCCGTTCTCCCTCTCTACCTGCCCTTCTGTGGGCTCACCTCCGGCCGTCTCCAGGTACCCTTTAAAACCCGCCAGCCAGTGTTTAAATATAGCAGCCGGGTTCTCCGCGTGGGGGCTGATTTGAAGGCACTCCGGCTTGGTCCGGAGATCCATCCTTCCAGCTTAAATCTAGTGCATTAAATTGATGCGCAATCAATTACTCTCGAGATGCAGGTAATAAGTAACTAAGGCTTTAATGCACTAGACCTTTTCCCCAGCAGCTTCGGTACAGAAAGTGAAGGCTGCTGGGATGGCACCATCTCTTATACCCCGCCTTCAGGGCGGGGCTAAGTCATACAGCCAATGGTAGACTCCAGGGTCTTAACCAATGGCGTCGGCCTCTCAGGTACCGCAATACCTGGTACTACCACAGTCCCCTTATTTCAAGAAGATATAATTGTGATCGAAGCAGTTCAGAGAAGGTTCTCCTGACTTATTCCTGGGAGGAAGAGCTTATCTAATGAAGAAAGGTTGAACAGGTTAGGTTTATACCCATTGGAGCTCAGAAGAATGAGAGGTGATCTTATTTAAACTTAAAAGATCCTGAGGGGACTTGAGAGGGTGGATCCCGGAAGAATGTGTCCTCGTGTGGGGAAGATGAGAATTAGGCAACGCAATTTAATAATAAGAGGTTTCCCGATGAAGACATAGATGAGGTGAGATTTTTCTCTCAGAGAATCGTTGGTCTGTGGAATTATCTTCCCCAACAAGCAGTGGAGGCTGGATAATTGAATATGTTCAAGACAGACTTGGGCAGTCAAAGGTTAGGCGGGGGGAGAGGAGGGGAAGGGGGGTTAATGATGGCAGACAGGAAGGTGGAGGGGAGATCACAACCACTCAGCCTTATCGAATGGGAGAGTAGGCTGGAAAGACCGAATAGCCTACTCCTGCTCCTTTCTTTCTATCAGCACATTCATAGTCACAACAACATTTTCTCTTGCTGCTCGCTTTCCCTAATGACCACACAGTCCGCGCAGCTGGATTATTAAAGTTTTACAATTACATCCTCATTATAAAATGAACCATGAACAGGGGTTGTTATTACACTGTAATGTGCACTGTGGCATTTGGGGAAACAGCAAGAGCAGTGGGATTTGCACTTCGGGAAACAGCAAGAGGAGCAGGGCTTGAAGAAGGACAGGGTGAGCACGGCGGGACATAAAAGCGACAGTGGGTGTAGAGCACAGGGTAAAGGTCAAAATATGACATCATTTTATTCCCCAGGATGTGGTAAATCACTGTGTTCTGATATTAGAGGTTGTACGGTAGCCCAGGACGCGGGGTATAAATATGCGTGGCCTCCAGCTCGCGGCCATTTCGCCAGCTGCTGTGGGAGGCCACACATCTGATACTAATAAAGCCTCAGTTTGGATTCAACTTCGTCTCCAGTCAAATTGGTCGTGCCTCAATTTATTAGTATCAGATTCAGAAGATGGACCTCCGTATTAAACCAGATCGCCTGCAGCTGGATCCACACTCAAGCGACGGCAGAAAGGACTTCCAGCACTGACTAGCTTGTTTTGAAGCGTATATCAACACGGCGCCGGCCCCTGTTCCAGAGGCTCAGAAGATCCAGATATAGTACTCCAGACTCAGCTCCAAAGTCTTCCCGCTGATCCAGGATGCGCCCAATTACGCTGATGCCATGACTCGACTCAAAGAAAATTATGAACAGAAGGCGAACACGCTCTTCGCCAGGCACGCGCTCGCAACTCGCACTCAACTACCTGGTGAGTCAATCGAGGACTTCTGGAGGGCCCTGATTTCACTAGTCCGGGCCTGTGACTGCCAGGACGTTACAGCTAAGGAGCACTCAGACCTCCTTATGCAGGACACTTTTGTGACTTGGATTGGGTCTGATATTATCAGGCAGCGGCTTCTAGAAGGGGCCACGCGCAACCTCGCAGAGACTAAAACACTGGTGCTCTCCATGACGGTCGCCCTGCGCAATGTCCAGCCCTACGCCCCCAACTGCACGGCCCACTCCTCCTATGCTTCATGGGCCCCACACGCAGTCACCCCAGCGGGGGCGCTACCCACCCAATACGCCTGTGCGACGCGCCAGCCAACGATCCCAGGGGGGCCCCGATGCTACTTTCGGGGCCAGCAAAACACCCCCGCCAATGCTGCCCGGCACACGTTGCCTTAAGGCCTGCGGGAAGAAGGGCCACTTCGCTGCAGTGTGCCAGGCCCGCTCAGTGGCCGCTGTCGCCCCCACCCCTCCCGGCCATGGACAATGGGCACTGCCACCCTCCTCTCCTCCCCAGGTCATGTGTGACCAATGGGCGCCGCCACCTTTGCCTCCGCACAACACGTGCGTTTCATGGGCGCTGGCATCTTGCTCCACCCCCGCAACGTGCGTTCCATGGGCACTGCCATTTTGTAACACCCAGGATCTCTGGGCGCCGCCATCTTGTTCACCCTGCAGCACATGGACACCAACGGCGTTCCAGGACCTCAACCCAATGGCCGCCTCACTACCCGACGATCAACCACGGCTCGCCTCCAGGGCAAATGAACAGCCTCGATCACATAACCTGACCAAAGCATCCACCAGCGTGAAAGTCAACGACCATGTGACCTCCTGCCTACTGGACTCCGGGAGCACCGAGAGCTTTGTACACCCAAATACGGTAAGGCGCTGCTCCCTTAAGGTACACCCTACCAATCAAAAAATCTCCCTGGCCTCCGGATCCCATCGCGTAGCAATCCGGGGGTACTGCACGGTCACGCTCACAGTCCAAGGCGTAAAGTTCCACGGCTTTTGCCTCTACGTCCTCCCTAACCTCTGCGCTGCACTTATCCTCAGCCTGTACTTCCAGTGCAACCTCCAGAGCCTGACCCTTAAATTCGGCGGACCCTTACCACCCCGCACTGTGTGCGGCCTCGCGACCCTAAAGGTCAATCCTCCTTCCCTCTTTGCCAATCTAACTCCAGATTGCAAACCCGTCGCCACCAGGAGCAGACGGTACAGCACCCAGGATAAGGCCTTCATCAGGTCCGAGGTCCAGCGGTTACTTCGGGAAGGGATCATCGAGGCCAGCAACACCCCCTAGAGAGCGCAAGTGGTAGTGGTTAAATCTGGGAAGAAAAACCGAATGGTCGTGGACTACAGCCAGACCATCAACAGGTACACGCAGCTCGACGCGTACCCCCTCTCACGCATATTTGACATGGTTAACCAGATTGCACAGTAACCGGGTCTTCTCAACGGTGGACCTGAAATCCGCCTACCACCAGCTCCCCATCCGTAAATCGGACCGTCCATACACCGCCTTCGAGGCAGACGGCTGGCTATATCACTTCCTTAGGGTCCACTTCGGCGTCACCAACGGGGTTTCGGTCTTCCCAAGGGAGATGGACCGAATGGTCGACCGGTACGGTTTGCGGGCCACGTTTCCGTACCTAGACAATGTGACCATCTGCGGCCATGACCAGCAGGACCACGACACCAACCTTGCTAAATTTCTCCACACCACCACTCTCCTCAACCTCACGAATAACAAGGAGAAGTGTATGCTCCGTGGTCCAGAACGGAGTTCTGGGGCGCGATCCCGACCGCATGCGCCCCCTCATGGAGCTCCCCCTCCCCCACTGCCCCAAGGCCCTCAAACATCCGCGCAGTAGGTCCCAAACTATGCGGACAAGGCCCGCCCACTCATACAGTCCACTCACTCCCCCCTGACGGCCGAGGCCCAACAGGCCTTCGCCCGGATCAGAGCTGATATTGCCAAAGCTGGAATGCACGCTGTAGACAAAACACTTCCATTCCAGGTAGAAAGTGACGAATCGGACGTCGCCCTTGCCACCACCCTCAATCAGGCAGGCAGGCCCGTGGCATTCTTTTCCCGCACCCTCCATGTCTCTGAAATTCGGCATGCGTCCGTCAAAAAAGAGGCCCACGCTATAGTTGAGGCTGTGCGACATTGGACCTCACTGACCAACAGTCGGTAGCTTTCATGTTCAACAACACACAGCGGGGCAAAATCAAAAATGATAAAATCTTGCGGTGGAGGATCGAGCTCTCCAGCTATAATTACGAGATTAAGTATCGCCCTGGCAAACTCAACGAGCCCCCAGACGCCCTATCCCGAGGTACATGTGCCAGCGCACAGGTAGACCGACTCCCGACCCTGCACGACAGCCTTTGTCACCCAGGGTTTACTCGGTTGTACCATTTCATTAAGGCACAAAATTTGCCCTACTCCGTCGAGGAAGGAAGCGCAATCACCAGGGACTGCCAGGTCTGTGCGGAGTGCAAGCCGCACTTCTACCGGCCGGACTGCACGCGCCTGGTGAAGGCCTCCCGCCCCTTTGAATGCCTCAGCGTGGATTTCAAAGTCCCCCTCCCCTCCTCCGATCGACACACATATTTCCTCAGTGTGATCGATGAGTACTCCCGGTTTCCCTTCGCCATCCAATGCCCCGACATGACATCTGCCACCATCATTAAAGCCCTTAATTCTATCTTCACTCTGTTCGGTTTCCCCGCCTACATCCACAGTGACAGGGGATCCTCATTCATGAGTGATGAGCTGCATCAGTTCCTGCTCAGCAGGGGGATCACCTCCAGCAGAACGACGAGCTACAACCCCCGGGCAAACGGACAGGCAGAAAGGGAGAATGGGACGGTATGGAGGGCGTCCAGTTGGCCCTGCGGTCCAGGAATCTCCCGGCCTCCCGCTGGCAAGAGGTCCTCCCTGATGCACTACATTCCATTCGCTCATTACTCTGCACTGCTACTAACAGTACAACACACAAACGTCTTTTTGTCTTCCCCAGGAAGTCCACATCCAGGGTATCGCTCCCAACTTGGCTTACAGCTCCGGGAACCGTGCTTCTCCGTAAACATGTGTGGCTCCACAAGGCGGATCCGTTGGTGGAAAGGGTGCACCTACTCCACGCAAACCCACAGTACGCTTACGTGGCGTTCCCCGACGGCCGCCAGGATACCATCTCCCTCAGGGACCTGGCACCAGCAGGTTCCACCTCCACACCACTCCCGTTGCCCCCGGCGGCACCCTCCCCTCCCCCGCCGCTCCCATCACCCCCCCAGGACCGTCCATCCTCACCCTGCCCACGCCTGTCATGAAGAGGATTTTGTCATGTTCCCGGAGTCAACTTCAAACACGACAGCGCCCACATCGCCGTCACCACTTTGTCGATCTCAAAGAACTATCAAGACACCGGACCGACTGAATCTCTGACCGGCCCGTCGGATACCAAGAGACATTTTTTTTTGCTGCTCTGTAAATACTAAAATTTCTATTGTATATAGTGAATCACCATCCCCGCCGGACTCAATATTTAACAGGGGGTGAATGTGGTAAACCACTGTGTTCTGATATTAGAGGTTGTACGGTAGAACCTGCACTACAGGTTCACCTGGGCCCCTGTACGCTAGCTCCGCCCAGGAGGCGGGGTATAAATATTCGTGGCCTCCAGCTCGCAGCCATTTCGCCAGCTGCTGTGGGAGGCCACACATCCGATACTAATAAAGCCTCAGTTTGGATTCAACTTCGTCTCCAGTCAAATTGATCGTGCCTCACAGGATTAAAAATTGATGTCGGCACAGGGGAAGGAGCTGATTGGTGAGCAGCGAGTGTGAAATTCTACTTGCTAGTCTCCAGTTTATAATAAGTAGTCTGCAAAATTAAGACATGACACCCCGTAAGTTATATGTGGTTACTTCCCATGGTCTGGATGACCACGTGTGCAGGAAGTGTCACAAGCCGCAGAAACTTGAGCTCTGGGTTTTGGAAATCCAGTGATACCTCGAGTCACTGCGGGGCATTCATGAGGCTGAGAACTATTTTGGGCAGCACCTTTGAGGAAGAGGCCACACTGCAGGTTAAGAGAGTACTGGCATGGAGTGAATGGGTGACCATCAGACAGTCAAGGAGAATGAGACAGGTTGTGAAGGAATCCCCTGAATCCATCTTGCTGACTAACCAGTTTTATGTTTGGTATACTAGTGAGGTCAATGGTTCCTCAGGGGAATGCAGCCAGAGCCAAGTTTCTAGCACCACTGGTTGTTAAGCTGCACAGTAGAGGGGAAGAAGAAGAATGCGCGAGTAATACTAGCAAGAGATTCGGCAGTTCGGGGAACAGTCAGGTGTCACTGCAGTTGTAGCTCTGACTCCAGGATAGTATGTTGCCTCCCTGGTGCCAGGGTCAAGAAGGTTACTGAGCAGCTGCAGGACATTCTTATGTGAGAGAGTGAACAACCAGAGGTCATAGTCCACATCGGTACCAACAACACTGGTATAAAGAGGGATGAGGTCCTGAAAGCAGATTTTAGAGAAATGGGATGTTAGAGGCAGGAGGGTTTGCTTTAGATTTCAGAGGCATTGGGACCTGTTCTGGGGCAGGTGGGACCCGTACAAGGAGAATGGGTTACACTTAAGCATGACCTTGCCCAAATCTTCACAATGAGGAGAGGTTGAATAAACTTGGTTTGTCCTCACTGGAACGAAGGAGGTTGAGGGGCGACCTGATAGAGGTCTACAAAATTATGAGGGGCAGAGACAGAGTGGATAGTTAGAGACTTTTTCCCAGGGTAGAGGGGTCATTTACTAGGGGGCACAGGTTTAAGGTACGAGGGGCAAGGTTTAGAGGAGAGAGACGAGGTAACGTTTTTACACAGAGAGTAGTGGGTGCCTGAAACTCGCTGCCGGAGGAGGTGATGGAAGCAGGGACGACAGTGACGTTTAAGGGGCATCTTGACAAATACATGAATAGGATGGGAATAGAGGGATACGGACCCCAGAAGTGTAGAAGATTGTAGTTTAGATGGGCAGCATAGTCAGCACAGGCTTGGAGGGCCGAAGGGCCTGTTCCTGTGCTGTACTTTTCTCTGTTCTTTTGTTCTTTATCCCAATGCAAAGCTGGCACTGGTAGGAAGAAAAGTAATAAGCAAAATTGGAAGATAGCAGAAACAAAGGACGGCATCAAAAAGAGTCCAAAACAGGAAAACGTTACAAAAATGAAAGGCACCCTATCTGAATGGTCTGAGCATTCACCACAAGGCGGGTGAACTGATGGCAAAAAAAAGTTAATTGGTATGATCAAATTGTCATTACAGAGATATGGCTGTAGGGTGACCAATGTTGGGAACTGAATATTCAAGGGTATTGATAGACAAAAAAGAAAGAGAGATGGGTAGCACTGTTAATATAGGTTGAGATCAGTAGGTTAGTGAGAGAGGATTTTAGATCAGTATATCAAAATGTAGAATCAGTTTGGGTGGAGCTAAGAAACAGCAAGGGGCAGCAAACTTTAGTCGGAGTTGTTTATATGCCACCAAATTGTAGTGCTAATGCAGGGCATGGTATATAGCAGGAAACTAGAGGCACATATAATGAGGACAATGCAGTGATCATGGGGGACCTCAATCTACATATAGACTGGGTAAACCAAATTAGCATTAATGTTGAAGAGGACACATTTCTGGAGTCTCTACGCAATGGTTTTCTATAACAGTATGTCGAGGAATGAACTAGAAAACAGACTATTTTAGATCTGATACTGTGCAAGAGAAAGGGTTCATTAATAATCTTATTGTAAACGAGCCTTTAAGGAAGAGTGACCATAATAGGCATTGTCGCGCTTTGGCAGGACATTGCCGCTTTAAATGGGTGGAGCCACAGTTGCCGCACGTCATGACGTCAGTGCGTTCGTTGCACCACCGCGCATGCGCGGTGTGGTCTTGCATAGTGCGCGCCTGTGCATCGCGTTCCTCTGCGTCAGCGTCCCCTCTTTTGGCACGTACAAGCACGGGAGGCCTCGGAAAGCGCGTGAAATGGCCGGCCTCCTCCCGGCCGCGGCCCGGGAGGTACTCGATCATCTGGACCCGTTCCGCCTCGTGGGGCCCGTGTCGCGCCGTTTCGGCCGCCTGGATGTGTGAGTACCGGCTGGTGGCATTCTCATGCAGGACACAGGTCTCGATGGCAGTCGCCAGGGTGAGTTGCTTGACCTGAAGGAGCTGCTGGCGCAGGGTGTCCGTCATGACTCCGAAAACTATCTGGTCGCGTATCATGGAGTCAGAGGTAGTCCCATAGCCGCAGGACTGCGTGAGAATGTGGAGGTGTGTTAAATAAGACTGGAAAGGTTCGTCCTTACCCTGCAGGCACTGCTGGAACAGGTACCTTTCGAAGCTTTTGTTTACTTCAATGCTGAAGTGTTCGTCGAACTTCAGGAGCACCGTCTTGTATTTGGTTTTGTCCTTGCCGTCCGCAAATATAAGGAAGTTAAAGACGTGGATGGCATGTTGCCCCGCCGTGGAGAGAAGAAGGGCAATCTTCCTGGTGTCCGATGCATTCTCCCTGTCTGTGGCCTCGAGGAAGAGCTGGAAGCGCTGCTTGAACAGTTTCCAATTGACCCCGAGATTGCCAGCGATTCGGAGCAGCGGCGACGGGTTGATGTTCTCCATGGTGCAGGACGGCGGATTGCTGATACGTTGCCGGTAGGTCTCACAGGCGTTGGTTTGCGTCCACCTCTGGTATCATGTCGTGTTGGGTGTTCTGATGTACAAACGATCCAACACGGCTGGAGATGGTGTAACTCAATTTTATTAACTACTCAACTGTAACAACACACTGCTAACGTGGGCACGTGCATTACCAGCTAATCTGTGGACCCTGTCCTATCACTATCTGCGTGAGGCACTCAGCACATGGTGAATGACTGAGTGGCAGGCTCTGAGCTCGGTGCTCTGAGCTGGCTGCTGCTGGAATGAGCGGGAACTGTAGTGTCCCCTGTTTTTATAGTGCGTGTGCTCTCACTGGTAATTGGCTGCGATGTTGTGTGTGTACTGGTTGGTCCAACTGCATGTCCATCAGTGTGTGTGATTGCACCATGATATGCTGATCAAAATATCATGACACCCACTGTACAAAACGGGGCTAAGTGCAGCCTCACTCTCGAGATCCATCGGCCTCGTCGTGTCACCATCTCTTTCATGACAGAATGACCGCAAGCTGGTTGTCCAGGTCAGTGGAAAATACTCATCTCATTGAGTTGCTTTGACATCTTTCTCCATTATACTTAAACACACATGGCCCTGATTACTCTGCTCCCTAATGTAAGATTTTCCTGAATATCCATTTAACATTTAAAATCTGCCAAATCAGCATTTATCTTTAATGAACGTGAGATTCCGGAGTGTCAGAGTACAGCTGTCGGAGATCCGTGATAATAATTTGGAAAGGCACGATGAAGGAGAAGGATTTTGGCGTAGAAATTGCTGACATTCCATTTTCAGGTCCCTAACCAATGTTGTGCTTGCCCACGCCGCAGGAATACAGAGGCTGCCCAACAGTTGGCCTTGAGCCACACTCGCATTACTTACGTGAGTCTTCAGCATCTATTCTGCCTGCATGGACAGTTTGCCCATCTTACAGTGCTGAATATTTGGCAGCAGCCCTAAGTTAAGCCCTTGTGGGGAGGGGGTGGAGCAACGATGGGGAGGGTGGAGGCAATTGCGAGTACCTATGGATCAGAGGGGAGCAATTTTTGCTGCCCGTGTCTCCACAGCAAAGTTGTCCAAGACTAATCTTCGTCCGCAGTGAATCCTGATTGCGCTCTTCAACGCCTAATTCAGTGGTGGGCCTAAAAGAGGCATTGCAGCCTTGCTTAGTTACATGCAGGTTCCGCACATGGTTACAGATGTGCATTTTTTTCTGAGTTTGTTTTGATCAGAGCTACATGTTTTCCAACCTTTTCAATGGCAATCTCGCCGAATGATCAAGCAGTTGTCAAATGAAGTTCTCCTGTGTTGTTGTTCAACTGGTTGTACACTTGTATCAATGCACAATTTAATTTGAAAGTCTTTGAGCTGCCTGTGTCACTGAAGAGATCTAAGTATTCTTTAATTAGCTCATCTGACATGGAAATGTGCGCCATCTGTTTTACTGTCAGTACTAAGCTGATGATTTGGATCAGTCCTAGCTCACATGCTGTTTAATAGCTTTGTGGTGATTTATTTTCCATTTTTACCAAGTAGATGTTGCATATGTTATTTCTGTCTCTAATTTAACTATAATATTAAATTATCCCATAACTAGCGGAGTCATTTTCATCCACATGGAGACTTTGATACTCATTCTTTCCTCTCAATGATTTGTCGTGTTTAAGGTCCAGTTCTCACTGATCGAGCCTCAGCTTCAGCCATTAATTCAAATGGGTGGTCGCGTGATTGTTTTAGACTTTGCTTATGTGGAATTGGTGACAAAACACGAAGTAAAGGTATTTACAGTCTATCCTGCAGGAATTAAAATCAGTACACAGTTACTGGTCAGCATTTAGCTCCAGCTAGACATCCACATTGCCTTGGGCATCATTCCTTGTAGACTTGGGGTTATGTTTCAACATGTAACATCATTGCATGCTTTAGTATACAAGGCTTGGATTTTCAACATTGTCATGATGTGCAAACATGCAGCTAATGAACACATAGAATTGGACACAACCAATGAGCAGTCAGGACACTCAGGGGTGGTATCTCACTATAAAAGGGATGAGGCACTCACACCCCGCCTCTTTCCACAGACCAACATCTATAGAGTGAGACAGGGTGTATCCTCAGCATCACACCCCAGCACGTGGCTTAGAGCAAGGCTGGTACAGTTAGACTGAGTGACTATATTTAGATTAGCAGAGAGTCTAACTCATTGAGAACTGTGCGAATAGTTCAATAAAATAAATTGAATTCACTTCAAAGGCTGGAGCATCTTTTACTCATAACTGTATCAAGTGGCAGCTTGTGTTATTCCAAATTACATAACACAACATAGATCATAGAATTTACAGTGCAGAAGGAGGCCATTCGGCCCATCGAGTCTGTACCGGCTCTTGGGAAGAGCACCCCACCCAAGGTCAATACCTCCACCCTATCCCCATAATCCAGTAACCCCACCCAACACGAAGGGCAATTTTGGACATGAAGGGCAATTTAGCATGGCCAATCCACCTAACCTGCACATCTTTGGACTGTGGGAGGAAACCGGAGCACCCGGAGGAAACCCACGCACACACGGGGAGGATGTGCGGACTCCACACAGACAGTGACCCAAGCCGGAATTGAACCTGGGACCCTGGAGCTGTGAAGCAATTGTGCTATCCACAATCGTGCTGCCCACGGTACCAGGTGTCTGTTCAATCTAGTTAGTTCAACTCAGCAAGATCCGTGACGACCAGCGAATGTATACCGGCACAATGGAACAGATTCAGGCTCCTCACCAGCTCAGGACCTCCGGCAATCTCAGTGCCAACTGGCGGACATTCAAGTAGAAATTTCAGCTTTACGTCGAAGCATCAGACCTCAATGGTGTGTCTGATGCACGGAAGATAGCTCTTTTCCTCACCACAGCAGGTGATCATGCCTTGGAAACATTCAACTCCTTTCACTTTGCCAAAGACCAGGACAAGACAAAGTTTCAGACCATCCTGGACAAGTTTGACAGCCACTGTGAGGTGGACACCAACAAAATCTTCAAGCGCTACATATTCAAGCAGCGATTGCAAGGTACGACGAATCCTTCAACTCATATTTAACTAACCTTAGGCTGCTAGCGCAATCCTGAAACTTTGGTGATATCACTGACTCCATGATCAGAGACCAAATCGTTTTTGGAGTTCACTCTGATCCTCTGAGAGACCAGTTACTGAAGATCAAGCATATGACCCTGCCAGTCGCGATTGAAACATGCACAGTGCATGAGCACCCTGAAAATCACTATTCTCAGTACAAAACAAAATAGGGTGGCTAAGGTAAATATTGGTCCTTTAGAGGATGAGAAGGGAGATTTAATAATGGGAGATGAGGAAATGGCTGAGGAACTGAACAGGTTTTTTGGGTCGGTCTTCACAGTGGAAGACACAAATAACATGCCAGTGACTGATGGAAATGAGGCAATGACCTTGAGATGATTGTTATCACTAAGGAGGTCGTGATGGGCAAGCTAATGGGGCTAAAGGTAGACAAGTCTCCTGGCCCTGATGGAATGCATCCCAGAATGCTAAAAGAGATGGCTAGGGAAATTGCAAATGCACTAGTGATAATTTACCAAAATTCACTAGACTCTGGGGTGGTCCCGGCAGATTGGAAATTAGCAAACGTGACACCATTGTTTAAAAATGGAGGTAGGCAGAAAGCGAGTAATTATAGGCCAGTTAGCTTAACTTCGGTAGCAGAGAAGATGCTGGAATCTATCATCAAGGAAGAAATAACGAGGCATCTGGATGGAAATTGTCCCATTGGGCAGACGCAGCATGGGTTCATAAAGGGCAGGCCGTGCATAACTGATTTAGTGGAATTTTTTGAGGACATTACCAGCGCAGTAGATAACGGGGAGCCAATGGATGTGGTATATCTGGATTTCCAGAAAGCCTTTGACAAGGTGCCACACAAAAGGTTGCTGCATAAGATAAAGATACATGGCATTAAGGATAAAGTAGTAGCATGGATTGAGGATTGGTTAATTAACAGAAAGCAAAGAGTGGGGATTAATGGGTGTTTCTCTGGTTGGCAATCAGTAGCTAGTGGTGTCCTTCAGGGATCAGTGTTGGGCCCAAAATTGTTCACAATTTACACAGATGATTTGGAGTTGGGGACCAAGGGCAATGTGTCCAAGTTTGCAGACGACACGAAGATGAGTGGTAAAGCAAAAAGTGCAGGGAATACCGGAAGTCTGCAGAGGGATTTGGATAGGTTAAGTGAATGGGCTAGAGTCTGGCAGATGAAATACAATGTTGACAAATGAGAGGTTATCCATTTTGGTGGGAATAACAGCAAAAGGGATTATTATTTAAATGATAAAATATTAAAACATGCTGCTGTGCAGAGAGACCTGGGTGTGCTAGTGCATGAGTCGCAAGAAGTTGGTTTACAGGTGCAACAGGTGATTAAGAAGGCAAATGGAATTTTGTCCTTCATTGCTAGAAGAATGGAGTTTTAGACGAGGGAGGTTATGCTGCAATTGTATAAGGTGTTAGTGAGGCCACACCTGGAGTATTGTGTTCAGTTTTGGTCTCCTTACCTGAGAAAGGACGTACTGGCGCTGGAGGGTGTGCAGAGGAGATTCACTAGGTTAATCCCAGAGCTGAAGGGGTTGGATTACGAGGAGAGGTTGAGTAGACTGGGACTGTACTCGTTGGAATTTTGAAGGATGAGGGGGGATCTTATAGAAACATATAAAATTATGAAGGGAATAGATAGGATAGATGCGGGCAGGTTGTTTCCACTGGCGGGTGAAAGCAGAACTAGGGGGCATAGTCTCAAAATAAGGGGAAGTAGATTTAGGACTGAGTTTAGGAGGAACTTCTTCACCCAAAGGGTTGTGAATCTATGGAATTCCTTGCCCAATGAAGCAGTTGAGGCTCCTTCATTAAATATTTTTAAGATAACGATGGATAGTTTTTTGAAGAATAAAGGATTCAGGGTTATAGTGTTCGGGCCGGTAAGTGGAGCTGAGTCCATAAAAGATCAGCCATGATCTCATTGAATGGGGGAGGCCTACTCTTGGTCCTAGTTCTTATGTTCTAAAATGGCAAAAAATGATAAACTAGCCTCTCACAAGGCGGAGAGTGTACAGGCCATCTCCCGGATGCCTCAACATTGACGAAAGCAGCCATTTCGCGCACTCTTCCTGGGGCCTGATGCATGCGCGATGCGAACCGGATAACAAAGCGGCCAAAACCCACACTGCGCAGGTGCAGACGTCTGAGAACCGCACTGTGCATGTGCAACAACGCACGGAGCATCAGGACACTGATGTCATGATGTGTTCGAACTGTGGCACCGCCCACTTAACGAAACACTGCCCTGCAAGAGGCAGACGCTGTTTAAACTGCGGGAAGCCAGGCCACTATGCAGCCTTATGCAGATCTGCACCACCAGTCAGGAGCCAGCGCTCCCAATTCCGATGACGGCACATCCGGCGTGTGCAACAACGTCTACAGGATTCTGATTCCGGCAGTGCAATGGATCCAGATGATTAATGCCTGGACAACGCCTACCGTGTGGGCATTAGCACAATGTGTGATTATGCCATACCAGACTCATCGCAAGTCCAGTCAATCCTAGCTGTGGATTTCGATGACGAATGGCGAGCAGTGATGAAGGTCAACCTTCCAGTTCAAGCTGGACATAGGTGCCTCTGCCAACCTCCTCTTACAGGCAGACTTCAGGCGCATTCAGAAGCCCCCCACGGTCCTTCCAGCTGCCTGCAAGCTCCTGGATTACAACGGGAATGCCATCACGGCACTGGGATCCTGCCATCTGCACGTATCCAACCGACACACGCAAGCACGGTTACGCTTTGAAATTGTTAAGCCGGACAGGGCATCCCTACTAGGGCGCACGTCTGCAAGCAGCTGAACCTCATTCAAAGGGTTTACACCACAACATCCTCCCATGTGGATCTTCAGGCAGGCATCGACGACATCCTCGCCCAGTATCCAGACGTGTTCAACGGGATGGGCACGCTGCCGTATTTATATACGATTCTGCTACGACCTGATGCCAAGCCATTGGTCCACACACAACGATGTGTCCCTGCTCCACTGAGAGAGCACCTGAAGGCACAGCTCAAGGATCTTCAGCAAAAAGGCATCATATCCAAGGTCACCGAACCGACTGACTGGGTCAGCTCGATGATGTGCGTAAAGAAGCCATCGTGGGACCTGCGCATCTGCATTGATCCCAAGGATCTCAATAAGAATATCATGCGGGAACACCACCCCATCCCAAAGAGGGAGGAACTCACGAGTGAGATGTCACACGCGCACTTCTTCACCAAATTGGATGCATCACAGGGATTTTGGCAAATCCAGCTGGAAGAGTCCAGCAGAAGGCTCTGCACCTTCAACACGCCTTTTGGCAGATACTGCTACAATCGCATGCCATTTGGCATCATCTCGGCATCGGAGATATTCCATCGCATCATGGAGCAGATGGTGGAAGGCATTGAAGGGGTTTGTGTGTACATGGACAACATCATCATATGGTCCACGACCCCTGAAGAACATGTGTCCCGTCTCTAGAAGGTATTCCGCCGTGTACATGCCAACAGCCTAAAGTTAAACAGGTCCAAATGTTGTTTTGGCACATCAACGCTCAAGTTCCTAAGCGACCAGAACTCATAGCATGGTGTGCGCCCGGACACAGACAAAATCAAGGCCATCGAGGCGATGAAGGTCCCCGAGGACAAAAAGGCGGTGCTGCGCTTCTTGGGTATGGTCAATTTTCTGGGCAAGTTCATTCCAAACATAGCCACCCACATCACGGCCCTGCGCAACCTGGTGAAAAAATCGACTGCCTTTGAGTGGAAGACAGAGTGGCTGGAGCTGAAAGCCAAGCTCACCACTGCACCAGTCCTGGCATTCTTTGACCCGGACCTGGAGACAAAGATATCCACAGATGCGAGTCAGGATGGCATCGGTGCGGTGTTGCTTCAACGAGATGACGCATCATCCTGGGCACCAGTAGTCTACGCATCAAGGGCGATGACGCCCACTGAAACCAGATATGCTCAGATTGAGAAGGAGTGCTTGGGTCTTTTCACCGGCATCCTCAAATTTCATGATTATGTCTACGGCCTGCCGACATTCACTGTCGAGTTGGATCATAGGCCTCTGGTCCACATCATCCACAAGGACTTGAACGACATGACACCTCGGTTGCAGAGAATCCTGCTTAAACTTAGGATGTATGACTTCAACTTGGTGTACACACCTGGCAAGGAGCTCATCATCACTGATGCATTGTCCCGTTCCGTCACCTCGCCCAGTGAGCCGCTGGAGATCATCCAGCACATCGAATCGCAGGTGCAGCTGTGTGCTAGCACACTCCCGGCGATAGAACATAGAACGATACAACGCAGTGCAGGCCCTTCGACCCACGATGTTGCACCGAAACAAAAGCCATCTAACCAACACTATGCCATTATCATCCATATGCTTATCCAATAAACTTTTAAATGCCCTCAATGTTGGTGAGTTCACTACTGTTGCAGGTAGGGCATTCCACGGCCTCACCACTCTTTGCATAAAGAACCTACCTCTGACCTCTGTCCTATATCTATTACCCCTCAGTTTAAAGCTATGTCCCCTCGTGCCAGCCATTTCCATCCGCGGGAGAAGGCTCTCACTGTCCACCCTATCTAACCCCCTGATCATTTTGTATGCCTCTATTAAGTCTCCTCTTAACCTTCTTCTCTCCAACGAAAACAACCTCAAGTCCATCAGCCTTTCCTCATAAGATTTTCCCTCCATACCAGGCAACATCCTGGTAAATCTCCTCTGCACCCGCTCCAAAGCCTCCACGTCCTTCCTATAATGCGGTGACCAGAACTGTACGCAATACTCCAAATGCGGCCGTACCAGAGTTTTGTACAGCTGCAACATGACCTCCTGACTCCGGAACTCAATCCCTCTACCAATAAAGGCCAACACTCCATAGGCCTTCTTCACAACCCTATCAACCTGGGTGGCAACTTTCAGGGATCTATGTACATGGACACCTAGATCCCTCTGCTCATCCACACTTCCAAGAACTTTACCATTAGCCAAATATTCCGCATTCCTGTTATTCCTTCCAAAGTGAATCACCGCAGACTTCTCTACATTAAACTCCATTTGCCACCTCTCAGCCCAGCTCTGCAGCTTATCTATGTCCCTCTGTAACCTGCTACATCCTTCCACACTATCGACAACACCACCGACTTTAGTGTCGTCTGCAAATTTACTCACCCACCCCCTCTAGGTCATTGATAAAAATGACAAACAGCAACGGCCCCAGAACAGATCCTTGTGGTACGCCACTTGTAACTGAACTCCATTCTGAACATTTCCCATCAACCACCACCCTCTGTCTTCTTTCAGCTAGCCAATTTCTGATCCACATCTCTAAATCACCCTCAATCACCAGCCTCCGTATTTTCTGCAATAGCCTACCGTGGGGAACCTTATCAAACGCTTTACTGAAATCCATATACACCACATCAACTGCTCTACCCTCGTCTACCTGTTCAGTCACCTTCTCAAAGAACTCGATAAGGTTTGTGAGGCATGACCTACCCTTCACAAAGCCATGTTGACTATCCCTGATCATATTATTCCTATCTAGATGATTATAAATCTTGTCTCTTATAATCCCCTCCAAGACTTTACCCACTACAGACGTGAGGCTCACCGGTCTATAGTTGCCGGGGTTGTCTCTGCTCCCCTTTTTGAACAAAGGGACCACATTTGCTATCCTCCAGTCCTCTGGCACTATTCCTGTAGCCAATGATGACATAAAAATCAAAGCCAAAGGTCCAGCAATCTCTTCCCTGGCCTCCCAGAGAATCCTAGGATAAATCCCATCAGGCCCCGGGGACTTATCTATTTTCAGCCTGTCCAGAATTGCCAACACCTCTTCCCTACGTACCTCAATGCCATCTATTCTAATAGTCTGGGTCTCAGCATTCTCCTCTACAACATTATCTTTTTCCTGAGTGAATACTGATGAAAAATATTCATTTAGTATCTCGCCTATCTCTTCAGACTCCACACACAACTTCCCATCCCTGTCCTTGACTGGCCCTACTCTTACCCTAGTCATTCGCTTATTCCTGACATACCTATAGAAAGCTTTTGGGTTTTCCTTGATCCTACCTGCCAAATACTTCTCACGTCCCCTCCTTGCTCGTCTTAGCTCTCTCTTTAGATCCTTCCTCGCTACCTTGTAACTATCCATCGCCCCAACTGAAACTTCACACCTCATCTTCACATAGGCCTCCTTCTTCCTCTTAACAAGAGGTTCCACTTCTTTGGTAAACCACGGTTCCCTCGCTCTACGCCTTCCTCCCTGCCTGACCGGTACGTACTTATCAAGAACACGCAGTAGCTGATCCTTGAACAAGCTCCACTTATCCAGTGTGCCCAACACTTGCAGCCTACTTCTCCAACCTATCCCCCCCAAGTCACGTCTCATGGCATCATAATTACCCTTCCCCCAGCTATAACTCTTGCCCTGCGGTGTATACTTATCCCTTTCCATCACTAACGTAAACGTCACTATAGAACTATAGATGAGAAGGTAGTTCTCATCCGTGATGAGACAGCCAAAGACCCCCTCTTGCAGCGCGTCATCCACAACCTCACCAATGACTGGCAGAAAGGGCAGTGCCCACAATTTTACAATGTGAAGGATGACCTGACGGTGATTGATGGTATCCTCCTCAAGCTGGACAGGATTGTCATTCCGCTCAGTCTCCAGAGCTTGGTGCTGCGACAGATTCATGAGAGACACCTGTGCATCGAGAAAAGCAGACGCAGAGCCCGGCAGGCTGTCTACTGGCCCGGTATCAGCCAGGACATCACGAACATGGTCCTGAACTGTGCTACCAGTCAGCGGTTCCAGCCAGCGCAGAGCAAGGAGACACTCCAACAGCATGACATTGTGATCTCTCCGTGGTCCATGGTTGGCATCGACTTCTTTCGTGCGAATGGTCGCGACTACGTATTGATCATCGACTATTTCTCGAAATACCCTGAGGTGCTGAAGCTCCCGGACCTCACCTCACGGACTGTCATCAAAGCCTGTAAGGAGACGTTCTCAAGGCATGGCATCCCAATCACCGTCTTCAGCGACAATGGCCCGTGCTTTAGCAGTCAAGAATGGTCCACGTTTGCCAGGTCATACAATTTCCAACATGTCACCTCCAGTCCGCCCTATCCGCAGTCCAATGGAAAAGTCGAGAAAGGGGTGCACATTGTGAAACAGCTCATCTGCAAGGCCACGGACTCTGCTTCCGACATACACCTTGCACTGCTCGTGTACAGGATGACTCCATTGTCCACTGGCATTCGCCGGCTCAACTCCTGTTGAACAGGGACGTGCGGACGACGCTGCCAGCCAAACACATGCCCAACCTGGATCACCTCCCAGTGCTGCAGAAGATGCAGCAGCTCAGAGACCGTCAAAAGCAGGGCTATGATGTCCATGCCACCGATCTGGACGTGCTATCCCCGGCAGACGCTGTCAGGATCAAGTTACCGGATGGTGGGTGGTCTGCCCCGGCTGTCGTTGTTCGACAGGCCAAGCCCCGCTCTTATGTTGTACATATGGCTGATGGCTCCATCGTGCGAAGGAATCGACGGGCACTGCGTAAAGTTGCCTGCCCGCAACCACTTTCTCCTCCATTTCAATATGTTGAATTACTGATACCTCGCACCATGAGGCCACAAGTCAGGCTTCCATCCCGCCTGTCAAGGCGCCGTCGTCCCCTCTGCCACCTCTCCTGCGGTCGACCAGGATCAGACGTAAGCCTCAGAGACTGGACTTGTGAATGTTTGTTTTGTTTGCCCTGTTCTGTTGTCCTCCGTCAGTCTCGTTAGACAGACTCATTCACATGTAAATACATTCACATACGCCAACAAAACATAAAAAAATGGGGAGATGTCACAATATGCAAACATGCAGCTAATGAACACATGGAATAGAACATGACCAATGAGCAGTCAGGACTCTCAGGGGTAGTATCTCACTGTAAAAGGGATGAGGCACTCACACCCCGCCTCTTTCCACAGACCAACATCTATAGAGTGAGACAGGGTGTATCCTCAGCATCAAACCCCAGCACGTGGCTTAGAGCTAGGCTGGTTCAGTTAGACTGAGTTACTACATTTAGATTAGCAGAGAGTCTAACTCATTGAGAACTGTGCTAATAGTTCAATAAAACACATTGAACTCACTTCAAAGTCTGGAGCATCTTTTACTCAAAATTGCATCAAGTGGCAGCTTGTATTATTCCAAATTACATAACACAACAAACATGTCAGGTTGACTTGGGAGCCCTGAACAAAAAGTAGCGGGCAAGACCTGATTCTCAGATTACCGACCGCATTCCAGGCTGTGCAATTTTCAGAAGTGCCTTTAAAGGCTGGTTCCTGTCAAAATGTCTATGTAAGCACTCTTGACCTGGCCGCTCCATTGCAGAAATAAGTATCTCCTACTCCTCCACGATCTTCCATGGAACGGGGTCAGCTTTTTAAAAGAGTCATGGTTCACAGCCTTTCAGAAAAATCATAAAGCCAAGCCTGCATCAGGGGACCTTTTAAAAGGTTGCCCCTCTTGAAAATTTTTGCATCCCCCATCCACCCCCACAACCCCTGATACCCCCTAACCAAATTCTGCCTTTCCACCGAATCCAAGCGGCACCTCATGCTCCATAAATCCAGTTCAGCCCTTCCACCCAACCCCTATGGCCCACATGCCTCCTATGCCCCCATTCGCTATGGCCCCTCATACCTCCATTCCAAGCTCTTCCCTTTCATCATATTCCTATACTCTCTATGCCAAGCTCTGCCCTTGAACCCACCCCATGGCCCCTCATGATTCCTATGCCAAGAAATAGTGCTTCTAACCCCATTAACCACTGTACAATCTCTAGAACCAATTAACCTTTAGTGTGAAGTGATATGTATAAAATAAACCATGAAAAAGTGTCATTCATTGAGAAGTTTCTCCTCCTGAAATTAAGTTCCAAGAACAGACTGTTCAGTGTCAATCATCAAGATTCTTTGAAACTCCAAAAAGTACAAATCCTTGAAATCAATTAACATGTGTAGATAAACATTGTGAAATTCACCACATAGATCAGAGAGCTTGAGCTATAATTCAAACAATGTTCCCTCTGGGGAGCAGGTGTTTCCATATTCTAATAGCTGGCTGAGCTTGGCTAAGATTGAACTTGCTAGGGGACTCATTCCACGAGAAAACAGGAGGTAGTATAGAAGTCTCCACCCATCCTCAAACATCTCCAATTTTAGCACCTTACTTTTCACCAGATGTTTTCCCATTTTGCTCAAATAATTATGTGATATTTATGATACCACAGATGCTTGCCCCTTTTGTGTGAATTGTTATATCAGCAACTGGAATATATACCACTTGTAGCCAGTTGCATACCTGACATGGTAATCTAGGGTCCTTACTAACCCAATATTTTTCTGCTTCCTTTTACCTCAATCCATCATCATCATTCTGAGGTTTGTTTCTCACCAAAAATCTTCTTTTCAAGGACACCAATTTATGAGGTCTTTGCTTTAAATATTCGGTTTCTCCAAAAATATACTGCGCATGAGAAATCTTTCAAACCTCATGTGACGTTCATCTCATGTCCTCGCGCCTTTCACGCATCTTGTCAGTTAACTCGTGCATTTGCTGCTACATTACCTATTCCTCAAAACTTTAAACGTTGGATCATGTCTCTTCAGTTCAATTTGAAAATATTTTCTCTTGTCATATGGAAAACACTTACAATCCCTAATTGCAATTGTCTGAGACAGGTGGGACTAAGGTTTTGTACAGGTCAGACCAATTACGAGTCGCACGTTCGTGCTCCCACAGTTATTAGTGAATCCTCAGGCTTTGTACACAAAGTTGTCACTTTGTAATGGTCATAAATTACTAGATCTATTGAACGTAATTTTATGAAACTACACATGCTCCATACAAGTGTCCACCCACACTATTCATCGAAACTTATTAACATACCCTTGAATTCCTCTCTGCCTCATGCATTTGACAGGCTTCCCCTTAAATGAATCTGTTGTTTTCATCAACCACTCTGTGTGATAATACGATCTGCAACATTTTACTCTCAGAGTGAAGAGGATTCTCATGAATTACTTATTCAAAACATTAATGGTCCCTGGTTTTGGGCTCCTCACAAATCGAGATATCTTCTCTCTGTCTACCTTGCTAAATCCCTTCAGGATTTTAGAGACCTATATCAGGTTACCTTTCAGCCACCTGTTTTCTAGCAGAAAAAGCCTCAGTACATTTAGACTTTAAAAAAATCTGTTCTTGGGATGTGGCCATCGCTGGCTGGGCCCATCCCTAATTGCCTCTGAACTGAGTGGTTTGCTTGGCCATTTCAATGGTGGGGAGTGGGGGGGGGGGGTGTCAGCTAAGAGTCAACCACATTGCTGTGTAGATCTGGAGTCATATGACAGTCAGACGGGGTAAGGACGGCAGATTTCCTTCCCTGAAGGATATTAGTAAGCCAGATGTGTTTTTGCAACAATCGACAATGGTTTCTTGGCCATCACTAGACTTTTAATTCCATGTTTTTAAAATTGAATTCAAATTTCACCATCTGCCATGGTGCGATTTGAACTTGGGGACCCTGGGTCTGTAGATTACTAGTCCAGTGACAATACCACTACGCCACCCACCTGCCCTTTTCTGAGTTCACAATTTGCCATGTGTCATGTGAGGGTCTTTTTAAGAAAAGTGTGTTTAATCAAATGGCGGCAGTGATGTGACTGTGTGGGTGGAGCTGGGCTGTGATTCCCTCTTTTACTTTTGTTTTGATCTGGAAGCTGCTTTGTGGCTCTGAGTTTTTTGGTTTTGTTTTCAGTTGGGAGTTGCATTCAAACAAAGAAGGTGTATTTTTGGTGTCTCTCTCTGCATGCTAAAGAATGTCTACAGACTACTTGATAACTTCAAAGTAATACCTGTTTTCTGTCAGGAATTGAAACCTACTGTTTTGGTGGAAAAAGGGTGTTTGGCTTATGGATGTTGTGGGGAAAGTTATTAAGGGTTACCTAGAGAGTACTGGATTTTTTTGGGGGGGGTATTTGTGTTGGTAGCTGATAAGATGTTTACTGTGTGTTTATAAAATTTTAACTGGATTCATAGAATAAACATTGTTTTGTTTAAAAATATTTCAGATCTCTGTTGCATCACACCTGGAAAGTGGGCCTGTGTGCTCCTCATAACCAAAATTTTTTAAAGGTTGTGGTCAGGTGAACTCCATGATACACTTTGGTGTTCTCTAAATCCTGGCCCATAATAAATTGGGGGCTCGTCCGGGATAAAAGTCTATCTTTCGTGATTAGGTTGGCTTAGCGAACTTAAAGACAGTGAGCAATATCTTTTAAGAATCCTTAATTTTTGGAAAAATCCCAGAGGAATGGAAAACTGGCATTGTAACACCTTTATTCAAAAAAGAGGGAGATAGAAAATAAGTAACACTAGGTCAGTTAGCTTAACTCTGTCATTGGGAAAATGTTGGAGTCCATTATGGAGGATAATGTGGGCAGCAAGGTGTGGGCAGCAGGGTAGCACAAGTGGATAACACTGTGGCTTCATAGCGCCAGGGTCACAGGTTCGATTCCCCACTGGGTCACTGTCTGTGCGGAGTCTGCACGTTCTCTCCGTGTCTGCGTGGGTTTCCCCCGGATGCTCCGGTTTCACCCCACAGTCCAAAGACGTGCAGGTTAGGTGCATTGGCCATGATAAATTGCCCTTAGTGACCAAAAAGGTTAGGAGGGGTTATTGGGTTACAGGCATAGGGTGGAAGTGAGGGCTTAAGTGGGTTGGTGCAGACTCGATGGGCCGAATGGCCTTCTTCTGCACTGTATGTTCTATGTACTATAGAAAAAACAGGCTCGAAAACTTGTGGCGAAATTGTGGAGATATTGCCGGGCCACCTCTCAGCTAAACCCTTAGTCATCGCCGAGAGGTTCAGATTCCATAAACGTAACCAGCAAGAAGATGAATCAATCACACGATTTGTAGCTACTTGAAGAAATTAGCCGAATACTCCCCAGGGCAAGATCCCCCCGCATCTCCCCGAGGCCGCCAGATCCCACCGGTAAGGACCTACTCTAATTTACGCCGGTGGGACCGGCAAAAAACGGGCGGCCACGCGGCCCATCGCGGGCTGGAGAATCGCTGGGGTGGGGGGGGACACGCTTCTAGTGGCCGCCAACTGGCATAGCGCAATTCCCTCCCCCGCCAAATCTCCGGCACCGCAGAATTCGGCAACCAGCAGGGGCGGGATTCACGCCGCCCCCCTGGCGATTCTCCGACCCGGCGGGGGATCGGAGAATCCCGCCCATGATTCCTGATAGGTATGACTCCAACAAGCAAAGACCTTTGCATGATTCCCACTGACACCAAATTTGCTAGGGCTCTTTGATGCCACACTCGGTCAAGTGCAGCCTTGATGTCAAGGGCAGTCACTCTCACCTCACCTCTGGAGTTCAGTTCATGTTTGAAGAAAGGCTGTAATTACATGCTTTTGACACTCCAGTAAATGACAGATTAATTATGTTTAAAGTTTGAAGGTATAACCTCAAACTTAGGAAGTGTACAACACCCTGACAATTCCAGTCTCACTTGACCCAGATTGACAACACAGGTGAAATTAGATTTTATTTAAAATACTCAAGGACCTCCATTCCAGGTTTGTAACTTTTCATTGAAATTAAATGGACAGAAAATGTAACTGACTATCTAATAGCCCTTTCCCAACCTCCCCTTCCGAATTACCCTCCATTCTCTACACCCACACACACATACGCACAAACAAACAACACAGAGGAAAAAGGGTGATTGAGAGGGAAAGAAAATATGAATAAAAATAAATTTGTGATTCACTGGGATTACTTCCATTTAATGTCTTTCTGAAGTTCAGGCTTTCATTTTGGTAATTCTTCCTTCCAGGCATGAGATTATTTTCTCTGGCAAGGTTGTCTACTTTCTCTGCAGACTCAGCATCATTTCAGTTTCAAAGCAAAGGATGGGCCAGGCACTCACACCTTTCAGAAAAGTTCTTTCATTTCAGCAAGCAGGAGAGGGTGTTCCTTTCACTTCAAAGGTCTAAACATTTCTGCTAAATTCTCTCAAAAAGCATCACGCAGGAACGAATCACTGACTGTTGCCAGGCAGAACACTATCCCTGGCCAACCCAACCCACTGGTTGCCAGTTACCCAATCAAATTGAGTCCCTCTGACACTGTTTCCTATGATCCACTCAGTGTCTGGGTCTGACTTCTCCTCTCTAAAACACAAAAGCTGCGGACAAGGTACCCTGAGAAGCAGCCTGCTTCAACTTAGAATCTTCTGCTAAAAGGCATACCCTGATTATTGGTCTATGGACCAAAATAATAAATTAAAAGGGAACAAAGGAAATACACAGGAAGGATTCCTACATTTATGTACAGGATGATAAATGTATGGAGGGGATTGCCCCAGAAGGCAATGTGCATTCTCTGTATTAGCAAATAGAAAGCAATTGGATAAGAATCTTGCGAATAATAAATGGCGATGTTACAGTGTTAATGCCTTAAATAGCATTTTCTACACTTAATGGGTAGGATTTTTTGATACCCACTGGGAGCTAAGTTAGTGTGAACTAACCTCATCTCAACAATGACCTCCCTTAGCTTCATGTCTATCCTCAAAATGAAGCCCCCTGACATTGTATTCAGAGGATTTTGTTTATTTTTATGCCTTAATTCAGCTGGACACGTGCGATAATTGGAATCAGCATTTTGGAACATATTTCAGAAGTTAATCTTTTGATTTGGGAAGTCAGGCGTTACGTCGGTGGTTAAAATTGACCTGAAGGACTTTGTGAAACCTTTCATGTTCCTGAACCATAGTTTGAAAAGAAGTCCTAAGGTGGATATTGCAACTTGCAAAACCATTCCTTTATTTAAATACTCAGAAGCTTTCTGAGGCGAAATGCTTGCACATTCTATCAGGAAGTGAAATGTTTCTTGCATTTTCTGCAAACATACTGTGATCAGCAACTGTTATTTCCCAGAGGAGTTAGTGGATGTCACTCCGCTTCGGTTCTCTCTTTTAACGCATGGAGTGCAGCCGCATTATTAAATAATGAGCTTCACGCTGTCTCTCAGTCAGGGCTCAGGATCTCTTTATAACTATTCAACAACTTTTTTTCTAATTAATTGCTATGCAGACAACTAAGCATGATTGCTTCATATGAGGTTTGGCCAAGTCTACACTGCAGTAATGTAACATCTGCTGTGCATGTATTTTTGAAACAACATGCTCCCTGAGGCAGAGTTCTGAGTTCCGTCGCAAAATAGAACCATTTGGCCTGTGGCCTTGTAATCTTGTCTCCCAGTGGAACACTTCATGCCACCAATACCATAACGAGGAAGGTACATCTAAAATAACATTCAAAATGTACTGCCATCCTACAGTTGGATGCTTTTTATTTCAAGGTACTGTTATCCTGCTCCATTTGACACTGGCCAATTTCAGGCAGACAAACCAACACATAACATTGTTATAGCTACAGCACAGAAACAGCCCATTCGGTCCAACAGATCCATATCTGTACTGAGGGTCCACACAAGTCATCTCCACCCTTCTTCATCGAACCCTAACAATATATGGGGCGGGATTTCCCTCCCCCTCTGTGGCGTGTTCTGCAGCGGCAGAGGCGGGCTCGCCATTGGATGGTGGCGGCATCCTCTAGTCCCACCATTTTTATAGAATTTCATAGAATTTACAGTGCAGAAGGAGGCCATTCGGTCCACCGAGTCTGCCCCAGCTCTTGGAAAGAGCATCCTACTTAACCCCACACCTCCACCCTATCCCCGAAACCCTGCAACCCCATCTAACCGAAGGGTCATTTGGCATGGCCAACCCACCTAACCTGCACATCTTTGGACTGTGGGAGGAAACCGGAGCACCCGGAGGAAACTCACGCAGACACGGGGAGAACGTGCAAACTCCGCACATACAGTGACCCAAGTGGGAATCGAACCTGGGACCCTGGCGCTGTGAAGCTATAGTGTTAACCACTATGCTACCATGCTGCCCAGTAGTTTCCCGATGAACACACACCCCCGCCGCCACGGAACCCGCGGCAGGGCGGGAGCCGTCGACAAGACCGTAAGATCCTTTTAATCTTTTCTTCCTCACCTGGCCTCCCCTTAAATAGATCAATGCTATCCACCTCAACGATCCCTGTGGTGGAGAGTTTCACATTCCAACCACTCTCTTGATAATGACGTTCAGTGATTATCTTCCATTCATGGCCACTAATTCTAGTCTCAACTGCACATGGAAGCATCTTCTCCACATCTAACCATATCAAACCCTTTCATAATTTCAAAGAGCTCAAGAAAAGGGTCCCAGTATATCTAGTCTTCCCTGAAAGACGTAACGTCTCAGTTCTCATTCTAGGACACCCTTTTATGTGCGCCATCTCCAGTGCCACTGGATGCTTTTAAAAAAATAATACGGTGACCAGCTCTCCGAGTGTGATACTTGGTAGTTGCATACAAGTCACCCTGGGAAACTTGCTCTCTACACCAGCTCAAAATATCTATGCTGAGATCCACAGATTCACCATTTGAGGAAATACACCATTCTGCAGACCAGGGAACTGTCACACCAATGTATGGCACCTCTTCTTGATTGGAATAATTGATAACACAGCTACCGTGCTGCCCAGTAGTTTCCTGGGTAATGTGCAAGACTGAGATAAAGAGAGTGTGCAAGTCCCACTGTCCTTTGAATATCCTTTGAGGCAGTAGTAATTTATTTATTTCAATTATGTACCATTTTCAAAGTCTGCTTCTGCAAATTGCTAATCTTAAATATTTTAAATTAGAACGACTGCATTTCTTTGAATAACAGGTCATGGCTTCATTTGAGAAATCAGGGTAAGGTGAACAGGCTGATATACTTCTCAGGAAAGAACATGCAACATGAGTTCAATTCGAACTTGGCATAGCTTGCTTAGCATTAAGAATTGAAGTGCTGCAAGCTTTTAGGGTTATAAATTGGATAGCTCACCCGTTTGGTGAGGAAGCTCATGACCATTCAAATTGAGGTGGGCAATGTTGGACGTTTGCGTAATTCACCTCGTCTGGATGAACGTGACACTAGCTACCTACCTCCAATGCTGTAGTTTGCCCCAAAACGGTTGCTGACAAGCTCCACACACAGCAGGAGGCCCCAGCAGCATTGTTTGCAAGACAACATGACACAGTCGGCCTGCTCTTCTTAAAGACATGTTTTGTCTTAAAGGCAAGCTTCACAGAAAGATTATGCAATATAAATTCTTGCAAACAAAACTCCAGAGCAGAAGAGGGATTCACAGTAATGAATGTGGCACTGGAGGCCTTTGTCACGCAAGTGAAGAGGAAGAGAGAAGATATTGTACCATGGGGCTGGGAGGGTTGGGGGGAGGGGAGCCGAGCGATGGAGGAAGAGGGGGGGGGGCACAGGAAACACTTAAGGACCGCTTCCTCAAGTCAATGGGAACGAGGATCTGGCAACAGTGGTGGTCAAGGTCAGTGAATGCATCTTCACATGACATCTGCATCTACTGATCCACCAGCCTCTCATGCTGATCCGTGCACCACTCCAACATCATTTACCCTAACATTCAGACACTGCTTCTCACCTACACATATCTACTATGCTGCGAGCACCTTATCCACATTTCCCCCCACCACCATTAGCTATTCATGCAGGGCAGGCAGATCAACCAAGCACAATGCGACACAATTACTGACACTCAACACTTTCTCTTGCAGGAGGAGGGTTACTCTTTTATCACTGTGGATAAAGAGGAAGTTGATGATAGTATGACCTGGAATTCCTGGTTTTCTACCCACACTCCCTTCCATCATGCCAACCTTCTTCTGCATTATGGCACCAGCTGTACCATGGCCCATGTCATCAGATATTGCTGAGAACATTGAAGATGATGGCATTTTCTCCATTCTGACCCTTTGCAACTCTCAGCTTGCTATCTGGGCCTGAGGAGCAAGCTGCTGATGTTTGGAGAGTAAAAGGTTAACAACAGAAGCACCAAATGCTGTTGTAACTATGAATGAATGAATTTTCAAGATTATTTACAGGCTTGGTGTGGTCAGACTGACAAGGCACATAGGCCAGAAGCAGAAACTGTCACATGTGGCCCTGGCTGGAATCGATACCTACCGTCTGCAAGAGCACTCAAGTCAACACATAAAATCGTTACCGCCACATGGACTTTGTGATTATCCACTCAGGTTTACAAAAAAGAACAAGACTATGCTCTGAACATGTAACAAACTTCCAGACACAGGTGATCAACTTTGCAGCAGGACGAAGGACAGACAAAAGAATCCATCAGACTCCTTAATGGGCTGATGGCTGGTCAGCCAAGGGTGTTTCAGAGGGCAATGTGTCCTGATTGAATCACCCTGGATAAATAGGAGTATCTGTTTTTCCCCATTATTGAGATGGGATCTGGATGGGACAATGGCCAGTTGTGGGCATATACCTATGAATCAATGCTCGCAGACCAGGAAAAAGGAAGGAACATTTGGAACTGATCTTTAGCGATAACCTGTGAGTCCCCCAGGCACAACCATCGCAAGAAGAAGGGACCCTGGGTTTCGAAGCCCAGAGAAAACATCCACACCGAGTGAACGTAGCCTCGCCAGCCTCCTTCACTAAGTAAAACCTGAAGCTCAGCTGTGAGTCTGAATCATACTTTGTTGATTGAGACAATTGTGAATAAAATTGTGAACCTGTTTTGTCCTTTGTTCATCTCGCAAATAAGGGCCACCTGGGTAAAAGTTTTGATTAATACACTGGTCAAAGTATCTGAATTGGACAGATACACCATTGGGAAAACCAAGGCCAAATACCATGTTTAGCTGATGCTAAACCAATCTGCCTCTTCACACTGGAGGAAGGTTCTTCACCTACTCGTGGATTAAGTTAAGGGTGAAATTGAGCACATGCAGGGGGTCATCTTTCCAGTAACCATACTGACAAATTGATGTTCTGGAATGGTAATGGTCCCAAAGTCAAACGGCTCATTTAATATTCATGGATTTGACTTAACCAAACAAGTCAGTGGAAGATGAGATCCACCAGTGACATCAGTGGATGAGAATCTTGCCAAACTTGCTACAAGTACTCTATTCTCCAAGTTAGATGCAGACAGTAGATTTTGGCTGTAGCTTCTGGACAAATAATTCAGACTGCTAACCTCTTTTCTAACACCATTCGGCCATTATTGCTTCAGAAGATTACCATTTGCAATTGTGTCTGCTCCAGAAACATTCCAGAGAACAATGTCTCAGACTTCAGAATGCATGGAAGGAACAATGTGCCATTGGGATGAGTTACTTGCACATGGC
This sequence comes from Scyliorhinus torazame, assembly GCF_047496885.1. NCBI lineage: Eukaryota > Metazoa > Chordata > Chondrichthyes > Carcharhiniformes > Scyliorhinidae > Scyliorhinus > Scyliorhinus torazame. Next base: position 45,757,980 of record NC_092715.1, on the reverse strand, counting down.
TCCACATGGCTATACATTGAGGCAGTCCTGAAAGTCCGACAGGATGCAGGTTTGATATTGAACAAGCAATGTGAACTTGCAAAACTTATGATTAAATGTTTCGGGCATGCAGAATCATAGAATCCCTACAGTGCAAAAAGAGGCTCTTCGGCCCATCAAGTCTGCACCGACCCTCCGAAAGACCACGATATCTAAGTCGATTCCCCGTACCCCTCCAAACATTTGGACACCAAGGTGCAAATTTAGCATGGCAAGTTAGCTTGGCCAATCCACCTAACCTGCTCATCTTTGAACATATTTGATTTGATTTATTGTCACATGTACCGAAGTACAGTGAAAAGTATTTTTTCTCCTGTGGAAGGGAACCGGAGCACCCAGAGGAAACCTGCGCAGACACAAGGAGAACATGCAAACTCCACCCAAGGCTGGAATCAAACTCGAGTCTGTGGCACTGTGAGGCAGCCGTGCTAACCACTGTGCTGCCCGATCATGCAAGCTTCAGGAATAACAATTGATCCACAGAAAATAAAGGAGGCTAGAGCGTTTCCACAACCCAGAAATTTTAGAGGTACAAAGATTCCTGGAAATGGTCAACCAAGTGGGCAAGTTGACAGTGGTGCTGGAACGTGGATCAGCAAAATGCTTTTGAGAAGATCAAAAATCTTCTAATTTTAGTACACGACAATCTTGAACTGCCACTACAATAGCAGACGATGCATCATCTACAGGTCTGGGTGCAGTTTTATCTCAAGTACAGAGAGATGGTAAACGTAAACCAGTGTATTACGACCCAAGATCACCCACAGACACAATAGAAAGAAATGCTACATTCGAAGGAAGCATTGGTAGCAAAATGGGTGCGTGAGAAGCTCTCAGACAGTGTGATGAGATTGCAGTTTAAAATGGAAACCAACCATGAGCCATTTAGTCACTCTTCTGAACATGAAGGAGATTGCAAAAATGCCACCTAGAATTCAATGCTTCAGACTGAGGCTAACAAGTAACTGAATACGTTCAAGGGAAGTACCAGCTGGTGCGCTATCAACAATACCAGTCGAAGGAACCAAAATAGAGGGTTTGAATTTAATTGAGGAGGTAGAAGCATATCCAGCACACATTACCAAACACCTACCGATTGCTGCAAGGAGGCTGCCGGAGATAAAACAAGCACAACAAAAAGTTGACAAATGTTCTAGATAAGGGAATACCGATTGGATGGATGGTCAGACTATAATCATAACAACCCGTTACTATTATCCTCCTAAAAATCCAGTACTACTACACTGCTAACAAGCTGGCATTATCACCTGACAATCATTGGTGATCTCCCAGTTTTTAATGACAGAATAGTCATTAATGACAGAAGACATCAGCTTGATAGTGTCCCCCCCAAAAAATCAAGTAATGTCACGTCGGGATCGCAAATTGTTGAGCAAGAGCTCAGCAACCAATCTGGCGGGCAGGTGCTGCTCGTTCTATTGAAGAATTAATTTTGAATTGTCTTTTGTGTGCAGTGAACAGTCAACAGCAAAGGGAACCACTGCCACCCTCCAACTTTCCATCAAGGCCGTGGGGACGCCTGGGAATGGATTTATTTGATTTTATAGGCAAGGCGTTTCTTATCGTCATTGATTACTGCTCCAGATGAATTTGATTGAACAGATTGCACAGCATAACAGCGGAAGCAGTCATTCACTCGCTGAAGAGAATCTATGCAACTTAGAACATAGAACATACAGTGCAGAAGGAGGCCATTCGGACCATCGAGTCTGCACTGACCCACTTAAGCCCTCACTTCCACCCTATTCCCCCAACCCAATAACCCCTCCTAACTTTTTTGGACACTAAGGGCAATTTTAGCCAATCCACCTAACCTGCACGTCTTTGGACTGTGGGAGGAAACCAGAGCACTGGGAGGAAACCCACACAGACATGGGGAGAATGTGCAGACTCCGCACAGACAGTGACCCAGCGGGGAATCGAACCTGGGACCCTGGCGCTGTGAAGTCACAGTGCTAACCACTATACTACCGTGCTGCCCCTTGTAGCATAGCATATAACTTATAGCATAGCGGACATTGCCGTGTCAGACAATGGTCCCCACTTTGCTCATGATTTATTCCACAACTTTGCGAAGGAATATGGATTCATTCCCATGGCGAGCTCTCCTCACTATCCTCAAGTGAATGGAAAAGCTGAGAGAGGTGTTCAAACAATTCAAGACTTGAAGCAAAATGAGAATCTCAACTTAGCCCCTCTCAGTTACAGAAACCCATCGGAACAAAATAGATTTTTACCACCAGAGTTCTGAAAGGGAAGACAACTGAGAGCACACCATCCAGGTTTGCAGCAGAAACGAGAAGGGTTGAGATGGACCAGGGAAATATAAGGAGAAATCACAGAGCTTTAATATCCTTAGAAGGAAAGTCAATCGAAACTTGAGCTTACTGTTCACATCCAGAAGGAGGTAAGGAGCAAAAAAAAAAGACAAAGCTTTACAGTCACCAAGGGACGGACACTCATATCGAATGAAGATTGAGGGCAGAATAATATCAGGAAGATTGGCAACTCAGAGGCCACAAAACCATAATACATAGGAACAGAATTAGGCCATTCGGCCCATTGAGTCTGCTCCACCATTCAATCATGGCTGATATGTTTCTCATCCTCATTCTCCTGCCTTCTCCCCATAACCCCTGATCCCCTTACTAATCAAGAAACTATCTATCTCTGTCTTAAATACACTCAGTGATTTGGCCTCCACAGCCTTCTGTGGCAAAGAATTCCACAGATTCACCACCATGTGGCGAAATTCCTCCTCATCTCTGTTTTAAAGGATCGGCTCATCAGTCTGAGGCTGTGCCCTTGTGTTCTAGTTTTTCCTACTCGTGAAACATCCTCTCCATGTCCACTCTATCTAGGCCTCACAGTATCCTGCAAGTTTCAATAAGATCCCGCCTCATCCTTCTAAGCTCCAATGAGTACAGACCCAGAGTGCTCAACCGCTCCTCATACGACACGCTCTTCATTCCAGGGATCATTCTTGTGAACCTCCTCCGGACCCTTTCCTACAAGGTACAGAACTGCTCGCAATACTCCAAATGGGGTCTGACCACAGCCTGATACAGCCTCAGAGGTACATCTCTGGTCTTGTATTCTAGCTCTCGACATGAATGCTAACATTGCATTTGCCTTCCTAATTACTGACTGAACCTGCATGTTAACCTGAAGAGAATCTTGAACTATGACTTCTAAGTCCCTTTGTGTTTCTGAATCCCTAAGCCTTTTCCCATTTAGAAAATAGTCCACGCCTCCATTCTACCTATCAAAGTGCATAGCCTCACACTTTCCCATATTGCATTCCATCTGCCACTATTTTACCCACTCTGGTCGCCTGCCCAAGTCTTTCTGCAGCCCACTGCTTCCTCAATACTACCTGTCCCTCTGCATATCGTTGTATCATCTGCAAACTAAGTAACAGTGCCCTCAGTTCCTTCTCCAAGATCGTTCCTTCTCTGTCATCCTGAAACCCAGAGGTGCATTCACAGCCATAATGCAGCCATTGAGTGCAGAGGTCACCTATTCCTCTGACATCTTATTGAGGATCAGGCAACACTCTGGCAATTGCAGGAACTTACCTTCATAAATGCTCCAGACCACTTTCAGGCACTTTGCGATGTAAAGCATTCCAAAAATTAAATTTGCCCTTAATCGGGGTCACGTCCCTTTAAATAATGCTACAGTGGCCACCTTCTTGCAGCTTCACAACTTTCTATATGAGTCGATAACACAAGACACGCCTTGCATATTCGGTGGTGAAGGTTGGGAGCCAGGCATCATACCAGACGGAATTACCATCTCATGCCACACAGAGGGTACATCACTGGGTGTACCCATGTCCCTTAGCAATGCAATGCAAGAAGTGGCCAGTGGTGTATCCTGCTCCTGGGAAACAAATGTAAACATCCCTATCACCGCATGCCATTGAATTTCTCACCATTAGTCCTACCTGTTAATATTTAACAGCAATGACCAAAGAGACAAAACTGTCAGGAAGCTGAAAAATTGTGTGTTGGGAAGAAACCAGGGGCGAAATTCTTCATAATCGGCGCGATGTCCGCTGACCGGCAGCAAAAACGGCGCAAATCAGTCCGGCATCGCGCCGCCCCAAAGATGCGGAATCCTCCGCATCTTGAGCGGCCGAGCCCTAACCTTGAGGGGCTAGGCCCGCGCCGGACTGATTTCCGCCCCGCCAGCTGGCGGGAAAGGCCTTTGGTGCCCCGTCAGCTGGCGCGGAAATGACATTGCTGGGCGGCGCATGCGCGGGAGTGTCAGCAGCCGCTCACGGCATCCCCGCGCATGCGCAGTGGAGGGGGTTCTCTTCCGCCTCCGCCATAGTGGAGACCGTGGCGAAGGCGGAAGGAAAAGAGTGCCCCCACGGTACAGGCCCGCCCGCGGATCGGTGGGCCCCGATCGCGGGCCAGGCCACCGTGGGGGCACGACCCGGGGCCAGATCACCCCGCGCCCCCCCCCCCAGGACCCCGGAGCCCGCCTGCGCAGCCTTGTCCCGCCGGTAAGAGAGGTGGTTTAATCCACGCCGGCAGGACAGGCATTCCAGCAGCTGGACTTCGGCCCATCCGGGCCGGAGAATTGCCTGGGGGGGGGGGGGCGCCAACCGGCGTGGCGCGATTCCCGCCCCCGCCGAATCTCCGGTGCCAGAGAATTCGGCAACTGGCGGGGGCGGGATTCACGCCAGCCCCCGGCGATTCTCCGACCCGGCGGGGGGGGTCGGAGAATCCCGCCCCTGAAGTGTACCTTTTTTGGGCCAATCAGCAGCAGTTCCTTGAAGAATCATTGGTTCCATAGAGTCCATAGAATCCCTACAGTGCAGAAGGTGGCCATTTGGCCCATCGGGTCTGCACTGCCCCTCCGAGAATGTACCCTACCTATGTCCATTCCCCCACAAATCCACCTAACCTGCACATCTTTGGACTATGGGAGGAAGCCGAGGCACTCAGAGGAAAGTCACACAGGCACGGGGAGAATGTGTGAACTCCACACAGTCAGTCACCTAAGATGAGAATCACACCCAGGTCCTTGGCTATGTGAGGCAGATTCTGTGATTCTGTGAGAGTCCAAAGCAAGACTATACACTAGTCGCTAATAAATCCAATAAGTAATTCAGGAGAAACATCAGGGCAGTTAGACTGTGAAGAGTCAGCTGCAGCTCAGTCGCTTGTACACTTGCCTCTCAGTCAGGAGATTATGTGAGTTCAAGTTCCACACCAGGACGTCAGCACAAAGATCAATTCTAATGATGTTGGAAGTTCTATTTTTCAGATGGGATGTTAAACCGAGCCCCCTTTTGGCCATTCAGGTGGACATAAAATATCCAAGGCATTAATTGGAATAAGGGCAAGTCTACTGGCCAATATTTATCCCTTAATGAACATTACGAAAACAGATTGCCTGGTTATTATCGCATTGCTGTGTGTTACACTTGTGCTCAAAGAGTCACATTTCCTGCATTGCACATCAGAAGTATTTTGTTAACTGTAAAGCACTTCGGGATGTCCTCTGACAGGAAACGCACTATACAAATGCAAGTCTTTATTTCTTTTGAAAGCTGCTGCCCCCCGAGTAATAAAGGTGAATAGCATTTAAGGTATAGAAAGGAATAGAAAGATATTCTGACAATATTGAGGGGACAAGAAAGAGCATAAACACCGCTAAAAAACAATTGGGCTGAATGGTCAGTTCATGTGCCGTAAATTCTATGTAATCTCCGATGTCAAAGGCAGGGGGCGGGATTCTCTGATTCTGAGGCTAAGTGTTGACGCCGTCGTAAACAGCGTCACATTTTACAACGGCGTCAACAGGCCCCCAGGAGCAGCTATTCCGAGCCCTACAGGAGGCCAGCATGGCACTGGAGCGACCCACGGCGCTCCAGCTGCCAATACTTGCGTCAAATGGATGAAACAGGTCGCTGCGACTGGCGCCAATCCGTGCATGCGCGGTGGCTTGCTTGTCCATGCCAGCCCTGACGCAACATGGCGTAGGACTACAGGGGCCGGCGCGGAGCAAAAGAGGCACCCAGCCCACCGGTCGGTTGGCCCCGATCGCGGGCCAGGCCACAGTGGAGGCCCCCCCTGGGGTCGGGCCCACCTCCCCCCCCCCCCCAACCAGGTCGCCCCCGAAAGGATGCTCGCCGAGGTTCCGCTGTGTAAGACCACACGCGGACGGCGCCGGCGGGACTCGGAATTCTTTTGCGGCCACTTCGTCCATCCCGGGTGGAGAATCACCGGGAGGGCCGCGAAGAGCGTCCCCCGACCGGCACCGCATTGACCGCGCCGGCGCCAATGGCGGCGATTCTCCGGTAAGCGGAGAATCGGCAGACCGGCGTTGGGGCGTCGTCGCGCGATTTGCGCCCGGCCCGCCGATTTTCCGGCCCGGCGTGGGCTGAGAGAATCCCACCCAGGATTGCAGCGATGCACAGTCCACTCATTGGCATTTCAAAATAGCACCGAGTTCTTCAGAGTTTCTCAAGTCTCCAGTTTGAAACACATGCTTGTTGCGCGACAAATGTGAAGACAACAATAAAATCCTAGTGGATGGATTAGGGCGGGGAACAGGATGATAAAGTCAGCTCTGAATGTTATGAATCACTCCATTCCCACCTCCAGACTGTGGCCCTGAAAGTTAAAGCCGTGTTTCTTCCTTCTGTTATACCTTTCAAACTGGTTTCTGGTTATTTCTCAGTGGATTCAAACCAATCACATTATTTTATTTAATTTAGAGGAGGCGGTGAAATGGTGAAATTTGAATTCAATAAAAATTTGGAATTAAAAGTATAATGATGACCATGAAACCATTGTTGATTGTTGGAAAAACCCAAATGGGGCAGGGGGGTGGGCCTGGGTGGAGCGCTCTTTCGGAGTGTCGGTGCAGACTCGATGGGGCGAATAGCCTCCTCCCATATTGTGGACGATTCAATGATTCTGTGAATGTCGTTGGCTCTTAAATGCCCTCAGAGATGGGCAATAAATGCTGGCCAAGCCAGCGACGCCCACAAACGTACAAAAAAAATCGAATGAACCCTTTTTTCTCAAGCCTATTACTGAACAATCTTGCCCAGATAGCCATGTTAAAAGACCATGGTTTCAGGTTGTTGTTAAATTCCTGAGTCTGGATTTTCCGTGAAGTTCTTCCAAATTCCTGCCATGAAATCAGTGAAAGAGCAGTACACACACTAGAGAAAAACAATATGAATGGCTTGTACACCATTTCCCTCGGGTTTCTACTTTCCTTCTGCCACTTGACTTGTCTGAAAATTCCAAGTGGATTTGCAAAATGATTGATTTTATATTTGGATGAAGAAGTATCATTTTTCATCACAGTTGGAATGATATTTGTTAGTGAACATTTCTCCTTAAACACCCGCTTGGAACTGAGCTGTGACTTTTCATTCATTTTTCATTTTTGGCCGATGTTATCAATAATGGTGATGAGCAAGCCTTAGGTTTACTGGTAGAATTCCTGCCTCTGAGTCAAGGGTGCAGACAGGGATTGAATCCTGTGACAGACAGCTCCAGATGGCAATCAGGGGCAAAATTCTCACCCAACGGCTGGATGTCCGCCGACTGGCGCCAAAGCCGGCGCCAATCAGACGGGCATCGCGCCGGCCCAAAGGTGCGGAAGGGAGCTCCGCATCTTTGGCGGCCTAGCCCCAACATTGAGGGGCTAGGCCGACGCCGGAGGGATTTCCGCCCCGCCAGCTGGCGGAAATGGCGATTGTTTCCCCGCCAGCTGGCGTGGAAATGCGGCGCATGCGCGGGAGCGTCAGCGGCCGCTGTCAGTTTCCCAGCGCATGCGCGGGAGCGTCAGCGGCCGCTGTCAGTTTCCCGCGCATGCGCAGTGGGGAGAGTCTCTTCCGCCTCCGCCATGGTGGAGGCCGTAGCGGAGGCACAAGCCCGCCCGCGGATCGGTGGGCCCCGATCGCGGGCCAGGCCACCGTGGGGGCACCCCCCGGGGTCAGATCGCCCCGCGCCCCCCCCCAGGACCCCAGAGCCCGCCCACGCCGCCTGGTCCCGCCGGTAAATACCAGGTTTGATTTACGTCGGCGGGACAGGCAATTCCTGGGCGGGACTTCGGCCCATCCGGGCCGGAGAATCCAGCGGGGGGTCCCGCCAACCGGCGTGGCCCGATTCCCGCTCCCGCCCAATCTCCGGGAGCGGAGACTTCGCCGGGGGCGGGGGCGGGATTCACGGCGGCCAACGGCCATTCTCCGACCCAGCGGGGGGTCGGAGAATGACGCCCCTGTACTCTGGTTTGGTAATGCAGTGGGATACTCTCGTTCAACGAGTCTCAGCGGACCCCCTTGCCCCCGCATCATGGGCGGGATTCTCTGATCCTGAGGCTAAGTATTGACGCTGTCGGAAACGCCATCACGTTTTATGATGGTGTCAACAGGCCCCCAGGAGCAGCGATCCTGAGCCCTACAGGGGGCCAGCACGGCACTGGAGTGACTCACGCAGCTCCAGCTGCCGATACTGGCGTCAAACGGGCGCCGCGGGTCTGCGTATGCGCACTGCAGCCGGCGCGGATTTGCGCATGCGCGCTACCTTCCTTCTCCGCGCTGGCCCGACATAACATGGTGGAGAGCTACAGGGGTCCGGTGCGGAGGAAAAGAGCATCCTACATAAGCACACACTTATGTGGAGAAGCCGGCCCGCCAATCGGTAGGCCCCGATCGCGGGCAAGGCCAAGGTGGAGGCCCCCCAGGGTCGAATCCCCCCTCCCCCCCACCAGGCCGCCCCCCGCAGGATGGACGCCAAGGTCCCGCTGGGTAAGACCACAAGTGAATGGCACCAGCGCGACTCGGCCGATCTCGGCAGCCACTCGGCCCATCCCGCATGGAGAATCGCTGGGGGGCAGAGAATCCCGCCCCATGTATTTTGCGTGTGCCAATGTAACCAACCTTCTTAGACTGCCAGCTAATGTAAGAGTGGTTGCAGCCTTGGGAGGGGTGTTTGTGTCACACCCTGTCAGACCATTAATTAGCCTGCAAATCCTTCCTCTACCCCACACGAATCGCCAAGGGAAGACTGCAAATATACAAAAACAACAACCAGAGGCGGAAGCATTTACCCCATGATGCTTAGTGGATTTGAACCAAATTCCCAGGAGGTTGATGGACGTGATGTAAGCATTACAACTTAATAATATCCAGTGAAGTGCAATGCAAAAGGAACTCAGATTGAGAATTTTGGTGCGGAGATCAGAGTGTGGATTTTGCGTTCAGTTATTTTTCCCTCCAATTTGACGCTGAGGACCTGGCTTTGATTCCGGCCCCGGGTCACTGTTCGTGTGAAGTTTGCACATTCTCCCCGTGTTTTCGTGGGTCTCATCCCCACAACCCAAAGATCTGCAGGTGGATTGGCTACGCTAAAGTGCCCCTTAATTGGGAAAAATAATTTTTGATATTTCTTACAATTCATCACTTCATCATAACACATCCTCGAGGAGCTGCAACAATTACCGGGAGCAAAAATTCTCCTCTTTAAAACAATATGATAACTGGTGACCTGTGGGACCCACTTAGAGGTATTTTCTCTCCAACGTTTTCTTTATATTAGCAAGGTCAATCTTCAGCTTTTGCTCAGTGACATTCTTTGTCAAGTTAACATTGTCCCAGCAATCACGGGCAGCACGGTAGCATAGTGGTCAGCACTATTGCTTCACAGCTCCAGAATCCCAGGTTCGATTCCCGGCTTGGGTCATTGTCTGTGCGGAGTCTGCACATCCTCCCCGTGTGCGTGGGTTTCCTCCGGGTGCTCCGGTTTCCTCCCACAGTCCAAGGATGTGCAGGCTAGGTGGATTGGCCATGCTAAATTGCCCTTAGTGTTGGGTGGGGTTACTGGGTTATGAGGATAAGGTGGAAGTGTGTGCTTATGTAGGGTGCTCTTTCCAAGAGCCGGTGCAGGCTCAATGGGCCGAATGGCCTCCTTCTGCACTTTAAATTCTATGATCTCTGATCTTTCGAAGAGAACTATTCTCCACACAGAATTCAACGGTCAAGCTTTTTCAGGATGCCTCTTGTATAGATTGTTAGACGTTAGATAAGTACAATCCCATAACTAGTGTTTCCATTAGTGCCAGCATTTCTGCAGCTAGGGTACTTAAAACCACCCATTTTATTTTCTCAACTTCCCAGGCCAAAGGGCAACATTTTTCATTTTCAGCCACCAAGAATGTGACAAATTCAGGTCTACCCGAAGAACTATCTGGAGGATTGGCATGGGAAGCGACACTGAAAAGAGCTATCTTCACATCTTTTGGATCAGTCAAGGCCAGAAACTTCAGTGCACATTTCTCCGAACTTTCTGAGCTGTACTGTGTTTCATCATAGTGCTAAGTTCTAGTACATCATAGCTGGCATTGGGTCACAACAGAATGCAAAGCCAATTTAGCCGACAAATTAACTTTTTTCACTGCTTTGCTTTTCGTTGGATGTAAGGTCAACTGTCTGTGAGGACCTGGCCCATTTTATTGGGATGCGATTAATACTTTCAGCATGATTGCTGATTCAAGGTTATTCCCGACCTGTTCTGCATGTCTAACTCTATATATACATAAAGGTCTCCGAAGCTTGATTTCCAATTCTAAATTCCCATTTTACCTTAAAGATAACAAATTGTTCAAACCCTGCAGAACCACCACCAGCCCCCCATAGGAAATCACCGATAAGCTCTTTGTGATACCAGTAGATCAGTGTTTTTCAAACTTTTTTCCTGGGACCCACTTTTGCCAATTGGCTGACCCTCATAACCCATGCTGGTCGAATTTCGGGACTTCACATCATCCGAGTCTAGATTGTGTCACACAACTGTCCTCAGTTCATATGTTACTCACAGTGCTGCCCCACCACCGTTTCATGAAAATGAAATGAAAATCGTTTATTGTCACAAGTAGGCTTCAAATGAAGTTACTGTGAAAAGCCCCTAGTCACCACATTCCGGCACCTGTTCGGGGAGGCTGTTACGGGAATCGAACCGTGCTGCTGGCCTGCCTTGGTCTGCTTTCAAAGCCAGCAATTTAGCCCTGTGCTAAACAGCCCCTTTCATTCCCTCCTGTCCTGCTGAAAGGTCAAATATCCCTGAATATTAAGTTCCCAAATTTGGTCTCCTTGTAACCATGGGCGCGATTCTCCCCTACCCAGTGGGGTGGGGGGGTTCTGGCGTAATGGAGTGGCAGGAACCACTCCGGCGTCGGGCCGCCCCAAAAGGTGCGTAAGTCTCCGCACCTTTAGGGGCCAAGCCCTCACCTTGAGGGGCTAGGCCCGCGCCGGAGTGGTTTCCGCTCCGCCAGCTGGTGGGAAAGGCCTTTGGCGCCACGCCAGCCGGTGCCGAAAGGTCTTTGCAGGGCGACACATGCGCAGGAGCATCAGCGGCTGCTGATGTCATCACCGCGCATGATCAGGGGAGGGGGTCTCTTCCGCCTCCGCCATAGTGAAGACCATGGCGAAGGCAGAAGAAAAAGAGTGCCCCCACGGCACAGGCCTGCCCGCGGATCGGTGGGCCCCGATCGCGGGCCAGGCCACCGTGGGGGCACCCCCCAGGACCAGATCGTCCTGTGCCCCCCCCCAGGAACCCGGATCCTGCCCGCGCCGCCTTGCCCCGCCATTCAAAAGGTGGTTTAATCCACGCCGGCGGGAGAGGGTTGACAGCGGCGGGACTTCGGCTTCATCGCCGAATCTCTGGTGGCGGAGAATTCGGGACACGGCGGGGGCGGGATTCACGCCAGCCCTCGGTGATTCTCCGACCCGGTGGGGGGTCGGAGAATCACGCCGCATGTCTCTGAAATGGCTGTGAAATTATATCCATTTACCTCTATTCGGGCCTTCAGTTTTGTCTACCTTATTCTGAATGCTTTGTGCATTAAGAAACAAAGCCTCTGGGCTTTTTTTTGCAATTTTTAATCATCCTAACCTTTCTTTCTACTGTGGCCCTATTTGCCTCTCACTCTTGATTACCCTGTTCACTGTTTCTGCATTTTCCTGTTCTTTTGTTTATTACTGACCTTGTTTCTTTTTCCCTTAACATCCTGCTGACGTTCCCACCCCTCTGCCATTCCAGTTTAAAGGTGCTGGAAATATTGAACTCTCTCCCACCAACAACTATTAAAGCAGGGGTGAAGAGGACATTTTCAAACTGAAACTGATAGCTTTTCTTTAGTAAGTGTTTTAAGGATTGTAAAACGAAGGTGAGTAGATGGGGTTGAGATACAGACCAGTCAGGATCACATTAAATGGCAGAACAGACATGAGGAAGAATAGTTTAATTCTGTTCCTACATTCCAATCTTCCTAATCCTGGACTGAACAGGTTTGAAATTCTCACCCAGTCTGTACATGTTGCCTGTTAAAATTAATTCCTCCACCCCCTCTTCATAAAGGTAAACTAAATCTGGAGGGAGCGGAAATGAGGTGCAATCCTTTTGTTTGAGATCATTGTTCTCTGATTATTGACAATCCCTGGTCCTGAACTAGAATTCCACACACAACTCAACTCCAAGTAAATCCCAGAGAGAACTAAAATGTCCTATCCAAACTGCATTTCCCAGATAAATATCAGCCAGTGCTCGAGGTGATAACCGCACTGCTCGTGTGTCTGCAGCACAGTGCCATTGGATCACATACAGCAGAATGAGAGGGTGGACTGGGCCTCGGTTTAACATCCCTTTTGAAAGTCAGAGGGCGGGATTCTCCGTCGGCCTTGCTTGATACACGCAAATTCGGGAGTGGAATCTGAGGGCTTATTTGTGTTTCAAATGCGAGTGCGACTCAATCAACTCCAGTGAAAGTGTTTTTAAAAAATCGACCAATCCACAGGTGCAGGACTGGGGCAATTAAGAGGTCATCCAACCCCTGGCAGGTCACGTGACAACTGGAGCTACAGAGTATCACAACCAGATTTGTGACTGGATTCAAACCCACAGTCCTGTCACGATGCCTTTTCAAATAAAGCTGCCGGCTGTATGAAATCACAGCAGTTAAACTTCCCGCTTGACCATGACAAAACAAAGTCCTTCAACAAAATAGCTCAACAACCAATTCAGGACAGCAATTTTGATTCAAAACTATTCCATTGCAGCATTGATCACGCTCTCTCAGTCGAGTGCTAACGTATTCTCTGTTTTTCGACTGAAATCTTGAATTTGACTGAAACATTTACCTTAAATGCCCTCTTCAGGTCGAAGCTGGAGAGCAGTGCGATCCTATGATAGGAAAATCTTGTGATTTTACACAAGAAGGGCTCGGAATTCCGGCCGAGACCTAACACATAAATACCGTGACCCTTACTCACCGACCTTTCTGCCACCCACCCTGCAACCCACCCACAGGTCGCGACCCGCACTTTGAAAAACCCTGCAGTCGAGCAGTGCTGGTTCTGCTTTCTGCTGGATATAACCACTTTCAGCAAGACAGACCTCACCGAGACACACCCTATCCTTGATGCATTGCTTAATCCATAAACACATATGTTTAATTTCCACAGATTCCTTTCTACATCACTTGCTTCTTTAGGTGGTTTCAAACACTCTTCTTTGAAAGTTTTCACCCTGGAAAAAGGTGGCTTTTACATCAAACACTTTAGCCCTATATATCTAATCAGGAAGTACTTTTTCCATCATATCTATTTGTTTGTTCAGGTTGTCTGTCTCCAGTCTGGCATTTCCAGATCAGCTGTGGGAACTCACACTGTGTTTACCAACTTTTCCACAGTTTTACCTACTTTTGCTGGTCCATAGGTCTTGGGCGGGATTCACCATTGGCTGACACCGGAATCGGGAATTACGATTGGGTGGAGAATCGGTTTTGATGCCGAAATCGTGGCAGGCGCTGGTTTCATGGCAAATCGCAATTCTCGACAGTGGTGTCTCGACAGCAGTGTCAATGAGTTCCAGAATGCAAGTACAATCAATTGTGCTCCACGTGTCGCCAGTGCGAGCCCCTCCACAGTCGCTGAATCGGTCCAGATTCGGCGCCAGTTTTGCTGTCGTGGAAGGCCCCGGCGTTGACACGTAGTCTCAGGAACGGAGAATCCCGCTGCTTATCTCTTGTCCATCATCTTGAACATTTAGCCAATAGTTGAATTTTCCCTTGGTTTTCCCTTCTCTCCCTACAATGTCACATCCCTCCATTCACTTTTGTAGCATGTAAAAAGTTTTGGCAATTGTCCTTTGGGAAAAATAGCCCAATCCTGTGCATCGGTATCACTTTGTCTATCATCCATCCCCTTAACTACCATATTCAGTTCCTCATTCCAATGAGAGATAGAACATAGAACATACAGTGCAGAAGGAGGTCATTCGGCCCATCGAGTCTGCACCGACCCACTTAAGCCCTCACTTCCACCCTATCCCCGTAACCCAATAACCCCTCCTGAAGATATTAGATTTTGTTAAAGGAATGCAATAATGACCTGACTGGGTAAAATGCAAATCTCTTTTTCCAAAGACAATTGCTTTAGCATGTTCCATGACTAATTTAATTTGTGCCTTTTCCATGGATGCTTGCCCAGCAGCAAGGGCATTTTACGAGATACTACACCTGTACTAATAAAGTGGTTTACCGCAGCTATTCTGCATGGAATCACCACTCTTTTCTGTGACTTTACTGTGTTGTCATCCCCTAACCTGAAACAAAAGAACAAAGAACAAAGAAATGTACAGCACAGGAACATGCCCTTCAGCCCTCCAAGCCCGTGCCAGTCCATGCTGCCCGACTAAACTACAATCTTCTACACTTACTTGGTCCGTATCCCTCTATTCCCATCCTATTCATGTATTTGTCAAGATGCCCCTTAAATGTCACTATCGTCCCTGCTTCCACCACCTCCTCCGGTAGCGAGTTCAGGCACCCACTACCCTCTGTGTAAAAACTTGCCTCGTACATCTACTCTAAACCTTGCCCCCCTCACCTTAAACCTATGCCCCCTAGTAATTGACAAATAGAACTTTCATTTTCTTTGATCCTTAACCAACGAGTGAATCCAAGTAATATTTCACCCAATCCATTCCACATATGATGGATGTGCAACAACTGTTCAACGTGGCACAATTAGTACACATTACCAGACTGAAAATTCTTGTGACCAGTATAATTCCCTCAGACTGGCAGGATGGCACGGTGGCACAGTGGCTAGTACTGCTGCATCAGGGACCTGGGTTCTATTCTGGCCCTGGATGACTGTGTGGAGTTTGCATGTTCTCCCTGTGTCCGCGTGGGTATCTTCCAGGTGCTCCGGTTTCCTCCCACAGTCCAAAGATGTGCAGGTTATGTATATTGGCCATGGTAATTTATCCCTTAGTGTCCAAAGATGTGCAGATTAGATGGTGTTGGGGGGGGGGGGGGGGGGGGGGGGGGGGGGGGTAGGGTCTGGGGGGGTGCTGCTCTTTCGGAGGATTGGTGCATATACAATGGGCCGAGTGGCCTCCTTCTGCACTGTAGGGATTCCATGAGTAGCCTCACCTTCTACCTCTGAACCTTCCCTCTACTGCGTCTCCTCAAAACCCTGTTGTTTTGTTTTGGATAATTTACTGCATAATGATAATTTGAAACACATCAGAAACACTGATCAATAATTCCTCAGGCATTCCAGAGGTTCATTCTTCTGTTGTTATTATTCCATTGCTGTGTCTGACAAATATGATTTTTTTTGACTCCTCTGTGGTATTGATCTATTTGAACAAACTTAAAATGCTGCAAACATAGAATCCTGTCTTTTGTAGCACTGCTGAATGTCCCATTTGTCCCTTGAAGAAACAACACTTTTCCCAAGAATTTGTTTTGTTAAAAAGCCTCAGATATCAGATCCAAAAGCTTGTCTCTTCATAAAAGTTACAGTGCAGGAGGAGACCATTCGGCCCATCGAGTCTGCACCGGCTCTTGGAAACAGCAACCTACCTAAGTCCACACCTCCACCTATCCCCTTAACCCAGTAACCCCACCTAACTTTTGGACACCAAGGGTCAATTTGGCGTCGCCAATCCACTTAACCTGCACATCTTTGAACAGAGAATTTAACTCCAGTTAAGGCCACATGCAACAGTTTAGCACAATCCAACAATTTGAAAGCAAGCACTGGACCAGAAATTTTGAAATAGAGGGCGGGATTCTCTATTCCTGGGGCTAGGTGTTGACACTGTCGTAATCCTGTGCCACATAGGGGACCAGCACGGCACTGGAGAGCCTCATGCTGCTCCAGCTGCCAATACGGGCGTCAGAACGGGCGCCGCGGGTCCGCGGATGCGCACTACGCTGGCGTGAGTTTGCGCATGCGCGCTACAGGCGGCGCGAGTTTGCGCATGCGGGTGGGTTGCCTTCTCCGCGCTGGCCCCGACGCAACATGGCGGAGAGCTACAGTGGCCTGGCGTGGAGGAACATAGGCCCCCACCAGGATAAGCCTGCCTGCCGATCGGTAGGCCCCGATCGCGGGCCAGGACACTGTGGAGCCCCCCCCCAGCCGGGTCGGATTGCCCCTCTTCCCACCAGGCCATCACCCGCAACATGAACGCCGAGGTCCCGCCGGGTAGGACCACACGAGAACGGCGCCAGCGGGACTCGGCCTAACTCGGCGGGCACTCAGCCCATCACGCGGGTAAAATCGCTGGGGGGACCAGTCACCAGATAATTGGCGGACCGGTGTGGTTCGGAGAATCCCACCCAGAGTTTCCGCAATATGTTAAATTCCGTGATATATTCCTTGTTGGAATAACTGTCCATTTTTCTAAATTTATCAAAGGCTGACCATGCCTGGTATGCATTAAATAATCTTCCAAACCTTCCTTAGTGTCCAGCTGATGCGCCTCTCACTCTGGAAATATTTTGCACCTGGCCCTGGTTTTGTTAGGAAGCACCAGCCCCCAGGCCATACCTTGTTTTCCCTTTGGTAAGGGCCTAACCCATGTCCATATATCAACTTCATTTTTCCATTGAGTGAAAGGTTCAGATTCAGAGAACATCAATGGGAAATCATAGGCTGATACTTTACATTTGGTTTCAGCAATTCTTCCCAAAAGTAACACAAATTACAATCTTTTTTTCCGAGGAAAAAAAACTTCTTTGTAGTTTCCAATCCTCATGCTACTATGTGAAAAGAATCCGACCCTGATGCTGAAGTACAGAACAGGACACAGGTCTTTACCTTGTTTCTAGGTTTAGTCACAGAATACAGCGAAGGAGATCATTCGGCCCATCAAGTCTGCACCGACCCTCCAAGAGAGCATCCTACCTAGGCCAAACCACCACCCCCCCCCACCCACCCCCCCCGCTCCATCCCGTAACCCCACCCAACACACACATCTTTTAACACTCAGGGGAAATTTAGCATGGCCAATCCACCTAACGTGAACATCTTTCAACTGTGGGAGGAAACCGGAGCACCCTGAGGAAACCCACGCAGACACGAAGAGAGCGTACAAACTCCACGCAGACCAGAATTGAACCTGGGACCCTGGCATTGTGAGGCAGCAGTGCTGACCACTGTACCACCGTGCCACCCACATTGTTTGAATGTGCTGCCTGGACATAGTTTTCTACCTGGACACATTTAATTTGTAGAGGTCTGCAGCTCCCTGAGACAGCTGCACAATAGCTGTCCACCTTGAGGGAGCCTATTAGAAGTACCAGATCACACCCTCCCTTTTCCTGGCACCTGTCCTCTCTGTGTGGAATATAAGGAAAGTAGGAAGGAACTTACGCAAGGAGTCAGGCGGGCTAGAAGGGGTCACGATAAGTCATTGGCAAATAGGGTTCAGGAAAATCCCAAGGCTTTTTACACGTACATAAAAAGCAAGAGGGTAGCCAGGGAAAGGTTTGGCCCACTGAAGGATAGGCAAGGGAATCTATGTATGGAGCCAGAGGAAATGGGCGAGGTACTAAATGAATACTTTGCATCAGTATTCACCAAAGAGAAGGAATTGGTAGATGTTGAGTCTGGAGAAGGGTGTGTAGATAGCCTGGGTCACATTGAGATCCAAAAAGACGAGGTGTTGAGCGTCTTGAAAAATATTAAGGCAGATAAGTCCCCAGGGCCTGATGGATCTACCACAGAATACTGAAGGAGGCTAGAGAGGAAATTGCTGAGGCCTTGACAGAAATCTTTGGATCCTCACTGTCTTCAGGTGATGTCCCGGAGGACTGGAAAATAGCCAATGTTGTTCCTCTGTTTAAGAAGGGTAGCATGGATAATCCAGGGGACTACAGGCCGGTGAGCCTTACATCAGTGGTAGGGAAATTACTGGAGAGAATTCTTCGAGAAAGGATCTACTCCCATTTGGAAGCAAATGGACGTATTAGTGAGAGGCAGCATGGTTTTGTGAAGGGGAGGTCGTGTCTCACTAACTTGATAGAGTTTTTCGAGGAGGTCACAAAGATGATTGATGCAGGTAGGGCAGTGGATGTTTCATAGAATTTACAGTGCAGAAGGTGGCCATTTGGCCCATCGAGTCTGCACCAGCTCTTGGAAAGAGCACCCTACCCAAGGTCAACACCTCCACCCTATCCCTTTGACCCAGTAACCCCACCCAATACTAAGAGCAATTTTGGACACTAAGGGCAATTTATCACGGCCAATCCACCTAACCTGCACATCTTTGGACTGTGGGAGGAAACCGGAGCACCCGGAGGAAACCCACGCACACACGGGGAGGATGTGCAGACTCCGCATAGACAGTGACCCAAGCCGGAATTGAATCTGGGACCCTGGAGCTGTGAAGTAATTGTGCTATCCACAATGCTACCGTGCTGCCCTATGTCTATATGGACTTCAGTAAGGCCTTTGACAAGGTCCCTCATGGTAGACTAGTACAAAAGGTGAAGTCACACGGGATCAGGGGTGAGCTGGCAAGGTGGATACAGAACTGGCTAGGTCATAGAAGGCAGAGAGTAGCAATGGAAGGATGCTTTTCTAATTGGAGGGCTGTGACTAGTGGTGTTCCACAGGGATCAGTGCTGGGACCTTTGCTGTTTGTAGTATATGTAAATGATTTGGAGGAAATTGTAACTGGTCTGATTAGTAAGTTTGCAGACGACACAAAGGTTGGTGGAATTGCGGATAGCGATGAGGACTGTCAGAGGATACAGCAGGATTTAGATTGTTTGGAGACTTGGGCTGAGAGATGGCAGATGGAGTTTAATCCGGACAAATGTGAGATAATGCATTTTGGAAGGTCTAATGCAGGTAGGGAATATACAATGAATGGTAGAACCTTCAAGAGTATTGAAAGTCAGAGAGATCTAGGTGTACAGGTCCACAGGTCACTGAAAGGGGCAACACAGGTGGAGAAGGTAGTCAAGAAGGCATACGGCATGCTTGCCTTCACTGGCCGGGACATTGAGTATAAGAATTGGCAAGTCATATTGCAGCTGTATAGAACCTTAGTTAGGCCATACTTGGAGTATAGTGTTCAATTCTGGTCGCCACACCACCAGAAGGATGTGGAGGCTTTAGAGAGGGTGTAGAAGAGATTTACCAGAATGTTGCCTGGTATGGAGGGCATTAGCTATGAGGAGCGGTTGAATAAACTCTGTTTGTTCTCACTGGAACGACGGAAGTTGAGGATCGACCTGATAGAGGTCTACAAAATTATGAGGGGCATAGACAGAGTGGATAGTCAGAGGCTTTTCCCCAGGATAGAGGAGTCAATTACTAGGGGGCATAGGTTTAAGGTGCGAGGGCCAAGGTTTAGAGTAGATGTACGAGGCAGGTTTTTTACACAGAGCGTAGTGGGTTACTGGAACTTGCTACCGGAGGAGGTGGTGGAAGCAGGGACGATAGTGACATTTAAGGGGCATCTTGACAAATACATGAATAGGATGGGAATAGAGGGATACGGACCCAGGAAGTGTAGAAGATTGTAGTTTAGTCGGGCAGCATGGTCGGCACGGGCTTGGAGGGCCGAAGGGCCTGTTCCTGTGCTGTACTTTTCTAGGTTCTTTGTTCCCCCTCCCTTCAGCTGAGCTTTTTTCTCAGTGTACATTTCACGCTGGCTCTCTGTTAATTGGCCATCAATTGTGAAATCACATTTCAGGGCCAAACGCGCCAGGAGCACTTCATACCTGTTTCTATGCCTGACAGCACAAATACCAGGCCATAATGTGTCAAACATTAACACTTGCCCAGAGTTCAGTTGGCATTTCAGATTTACAAGATTGACTTAGTTTTAAGAACTTTGCTGTTTTGCTTGAAGTGCAACTATTGCCAATTTCCTTACAATACGAGGAGTGAAATATCATGCAGCCACATCGACAGATTGAAAGCCCATTAGAATAAATAGAGTCAGCGTACTATGCAAAGAATTAGACTTTCAGAAAGGGGTTCACTTTTCATACAGTCTCATGCAGAAAGTGTAACTCAATACATCAGAAATACTGAAATGTTGCAGTCTGCTCCACTGATCGCAAAACAATCTTTCTTGACAGAACTTCAAATTTTCAAATAACATTTCATCTGAAAGCACAGACACAAATACAGTTTCCATGTTCTTATCGATGTCATTTTACACATCACAAGCAGATCAGGGAAGAAAGAAATACCAATTTGCTGAGTTCTGACCGATTGGTCAACATGCACAATAGTGTTTAACTTCTATTCATTGCAGACATGATCGGTACGTGCCCTATCTTTGACTGTGGGTTCAAATGACTGGTTTAAAAAAAAATACAGATTGTATTTGTGATTTGTACCCTTGGCAGTTGTGGTTTTCATTTGAATCATTTAAGCAGTGCAATTAAATTGTATTCCATTTGTTAAATGGAAGATTAGGTAGAGTGAGAATCTTCTTCCGCATATTATGGAGAGGTTTGTGAGTGAACTGAAACCATGGCGGGATTCTCTCAGCCCGGGGCTGGGCCGGAGAATCCCTGCAACTGGCGCGAATTGCACCATGCCGCCCCGACGCCAGGATGCGATTCTCCGCTCTACGGAGAATCGGCGCCACTGGCGTCGGTGTGGTTGGCGTGTTGCCGGTCGCGGCCCCCCCGCCGATTCTCGGCCGTTGTAAAAACCGGAGTCCCGCCGGCGCCATTCACACTTGCTCTCAGCCGGCGGGACTTCAGCGTGGAAGGGTCCGGGGCGACCTGAGGGAAGAGGGGGGGGATATCCGACCCTGGGCGGGGGGGGGGGGGGTGCCTCCGATGTGGCCTGGCCCGCGATCGGAGCCCACCGATTGGCAGACCGGCCTCTCTGGCTGGGGGCCTCCTTTCTTCCGCGCCGGCCCCTGTAGCCCTGCACCATGTTGCATTGGGGCCAGCACGTTGAAGGGAGCCACTGCGCATGCGCGGACCCTGCGGCGCCCAGTTCATACCAGGATCAGCAGCTGGAGCGGCGTGGTCCACTCCAGTGCCGTGCTGGCCCCCTGTAAGGGCCAAAATTGCTGATCCTGAGGCTGTGTTGACTCCGCTGAGAAACGTGACGGTGTTCCCGACGGCGTCAACACTTAGCCTCAGGATCACAGAATCCCGCCCCGTGTATGCTTTCCCTTACTATCTGTAATGAGTGTTTTTTAAAAAAGGTAGATGATGGTGTTGCTTACCCATGGAGCTTGGGTGGTCAATTTAAGTAACAGTGGAAAGCTTTTGTCGGTTTTAATGAAGAGGATTGTTTAATTAAGTGTAAATGCTATGTCACACATACACGCATGGGCAGAAGATACAGTTCAAGAGCATAGTGTACTTTTAAAAGTTTTAAACAAAAGAATAGTTCATAGTTGACATGTTTGGCTGGATGTAGCAAGAAAGCCATTGTGGGCTCATTGAAGGCAATGTTTTCACTCTGAAAGGCTAGTTTAGGTGGGTTCACTCACTGGAGTCAAATTTCAGGATTATTGCAGGACTCTCTTGAAGAAATGGATGTTCAGCAGGTTATGAAGTTAGACACTTGTAGCTCTTATTGCCAGGTCAGGTTTCTTTACAGGTGGACTTGGAGTAGGAATCAGGTTTCGAGACTTTTAGGATGTAGCAGTCTACAGGTTTAAAAAAGGCATTGGTGTAACCGCCTTGTTCTGCAGCTGATATTCTGCAGCGTGGGTGTTAGTTGTAGATGGTATTCGTGCGTGAACTGACTCATTTTCTTTGGTTCAGGCAATAATAGATTTGTATCTGCGGCTGGTTTTGATGGCAGTCCCAGTGACTTCCATTGTCCACATAATGGGTTGGTGCCAGGGTGACGGTTGTACACAATGGGGAAATGATTGATACTCTATAAACATACTAACTATGATTAGTTCACTACAGGGCCACATTTGATGTTCCAATCTCACAGCTCCGACATGTCTGGCAATCATTGTTTGTTGGATCTCTTCCAGCAAGCTGGTGAGGATGGTTCCTTTGCACCTGAGAGACGATTTGCATTTGAGAACATTCCTGGGGCATTTCCAGGCATGAGCTAATTCTTTGTCTGTGCAGAAATTGCACAGGTCGCCTGACCCTTGTCAGTCACCTTCGCCATCAAGTTAGTTTGGTGAAAGGGGGGTGGTTAGCTCAGTTGGCTGGACATCTGGTTTGTGATGTCCCATGTTCAATTTTACCCCTTCAGCAGACTATGAATGAAACTGCCTGTCCGAAGCCAATGGACCAGCAGGGGGTCAGGAACCCAATTGTTGCTAGATTGGTTTTTGTCATGGTTCTGAACTCAGCTACCATATTGTATTTGACTGCTGAGTTTGAGTGCCAGCCAGGGCTCAGTTGGTAGCACATGTGTCTCAGAATCAGAAGATTTCAGGTTCAAGTGCCATTCTAACATTTCATAGAATTAGTGCAGAAGTAGGCCATTCGGCCCATCGAGTCTGTACGAGCACGTGGAAGGAGCACCCTACTTAAGCCCACGCCTCCACCCTATCCCTGTAAACCCAGGAACCCAACCTAACCTTCTGGACACTAAGGGTCAATTTATCATGGTCAATCCACCTAACCTGCGCATCTTTGGGCTGTGGGAGGAAACCGGAGCACCCGGAGGAAACCCACACAGACACGGGGAGAAAGTGCAAACTCCGCACAGACAGTCACCCGAGGCCGGAATTAAACTCGGGTCCCTGGCGCTTTGAGGCAGCAGTGCTAACCACTGTGACACCTTGCTGCTTTGAACCCGAAAATCCAAGTTGACACTCCAGCGCTGTACTGAGGGGAGCATAGTACTGTCAGAGGTCCATCTTTCAAATGAGACATTGAACCAATGCCCCACCTGTCTGCTCAGCTGGATCCCATGGCACTATTTCGAAGAAGAATGGGGGAATGGTCCCTGGCGGCCTGTCAATATTTATCCCTCTTCCAACATCACAAAGAACAGATTATATGGTCATTATTACATTGTTGTTTATGGGAGTTTACTGAGAGCAAATTATCTGCTGTGTTTCATACATTTCAATGGGGACTAGAGTTCAAAAACTGCTTCATTGGCTGTAAGATCCTTTGAGATGTCCAATGGTCATAAAATGAAACCTTTCTTGCTGTCTTTCTTTCTTGACCATTCACAAAGAAAGGGCATGATGATGACCTGCACCTGCAAATGATAGGGGCCACACTTCTCCGTGGCCACTAGCCTCAGGCGGGATTTCTGATGGCCTGTTGAATTGGGCCTGAGTGCGAAAACGGGATTGTCGCCAGGCCTCAAATCCATTGTGCATCTCCCCCGCCCACTGCACCTGGCGAGATCAGGTTCCTTCCTGGAGCGATAAGAACCTGATTGCAGCACATCTACATAAATTGAAATACAATTGCAGGATTTGGCGCTGAATGCTCTGGCATCCCGCTGTGAAGAGCTATCAAAACAAACAAAGCTAATCCCTACTTTGAAATAGCCTTGACCAGTCAATCAAGAGGCTGTAAAAAGTAATGAACCATGAAATTGAATGTAACAATGCAGTTAGAAGACCATAAGACTTAGGAGCAGAATTAGACCATTCGGCCCATCGGGTTTGCTCCACCAAAGCTTTTAGGCTTTGCAGCATGCACAGAGGTTTGAAAAAGTTAAAGAGGAATGAAATTGACGGTGAAAAATGCACTTCAAAGGTTTCCAACACATTAAAGGGAAGACCATCACCTCCATCCAACAGATCAATGATATTGACATGCTAGGAGAGACCTCAAAGGGTTTCAAGGGTACAGAGGGAAGACCTGGCACACGACCCCCATCCAGGATAAGGCCCCTGACCTGATCCCCTCCAGCTGAGCCAAGCCACGCAACCCCCACCTCCCTTGAAGGACCTCCCTCGACACCCTGGAGGTAAGTGCAAAGAGGGTACACACACCCTTGACTCCCAGGAGCCCATTGCACCAAGTTGGCACTGTCAAGGGGCGGTACCTGAAGGGGAGGAATGAGCGGCGGTCTGAAGGGGGGGTAGCCTGAAGCAGGAAGGGGCCTGAAGGGCGGGTGCTGAAGGGGGATGATTTGGTGAGCCCATAATGGATTGTCACTCACGTGGGGTGGATTTTCATTCGATGGGTGGGGGGACCTTGTCAGTGATTCGGGGGGGGGGGGGGGGAGTACCTGCTGTGTTATCCTGAGATAAGGCACCTTTTCAAGGGCGCATCGAGGAGGGAGACATGTCAGCAAATTTAGGCTCCAGGGCCCTCTCAAGGCCAGCTCTATACCTGCCCCTCTCCAAAAAAGTTTCAAAGTGCCGTTGAATCCCACCTCAGCAGCGCTGCCAGTGCCGGTGGGAAACACACCGATTTTCCCGCTGACAGCAACATTTAGAATTGATTTGGGAAAATTGCGGCCAGGATTTCTATTTCAAGGGACCCCAGCAGAAATCAGAATGGCTGAATTCTACACTGATCCTTGAGGCATCAGCTATCACAGGACTGGAAGCAAGGGGATTCTTTGACTCCTCCCTTGAGGTCCTAAAGTGGGCTGTGTGGGACTGCAGCACAGTCCAGAAATACGTGCTTGGAGGCCGGAGCATCCCACCCCAGATCTTCTGATTTTACTCCCTGTACATGGAGTCTTTCTTCCTTTGAACTGAATATCTGCGTCCATCCCTCTGCCCTGTACAACAACATGTGGCTAATAGAAGGCAGCTGATGATGCTCCTGGTGTTGGTGTTGCTGCTACTCATTAGAGGTTCAATGTAGTATTGCAGAAGCTGTTCGCATGCTGTAGTGAAGCCTGGCAGCAGGGAAGTGCAGTTAAAGGTGAGTGATGTCCAAGGTAGGTAGAATGACCTCAAAAAAGTTGGAGCTCATCTGCAGAGCGATGAAAGCACACTCGCAGAAGAATTTTTTTGAGAACAAACTTTTCGCTTAGGCAGGGAAACAGCTTTGCAATTGCATTCTTTAAAGGTTGCCCAGCCTACCAGTTTCATCAAGCAAAGAAGCCTCATTGCACTCTCACCTTGTTGACCCTGCCATGTTTCTCAGAGTTCTATATATCTGTGGACTGGCTCTTCAAGTTAGAAAGCTGGGTTAAAGTCTGCATTATTTGGTTATTTCCATAGTTAAATTACAGACCCAACAGCTACATTGGGGTTTCCCTCACACATCCAAAAGTGCCTCTGGAAGCTGGAAGTGAATGGGATTATGTCAGAGGTCCAACATGTCAGCATTTTCGGGGGATTTAATGTCCACCCATACTCAAACGTTTCCCTTCCTCGAGCCAATTAAAATTCCATTCCTTATGTCTGTCCTGTAAGATGCCATGCAGGATATGATTGATGAAAATGCTTCTGAGAGAGACAGATTCAACAAGTCTCTCATCTACCTTTACACCAAAGTACATAACTATCCAACCAAAATACACAAGATTTAGCCTTTTCTTACGGTTCAAAACTGTACAACAATCAAAGAAGACAATGTAAATGTGTTCCCTAATCCTCCATGTAGCCGCAACTTTTCCAAAACTTTTTGATCACTTGTCTACATCAGGAATTGGTGCTCTGACAATCTGAGAAACCCCTTAAGAGGTACTGATAATATCGAACATAGAACATAGAACAATACAGCGCAGTACAGGCCCTTCGGCCCACGATGTTGCACTGAAACAAAAGCCATCTAACCTACACTATGCCATTATCATCCATATGTTTATCCAATAAACTTTTAAATGCCCTCAATGTTGGCGAGTTCACTACTGTAGCAGGTAGGGCATTCCACGGCCTCACTACTCTTTGCGTAAAGAACCTACCTCTGACCTCTGTCCTATATCTATTATCCCTCAGTTTAAAGTTATGTCCCCTCGTGCCAGCCATATCCATCCGCGGGAGAAGGCTCTCACTGTCCACCCTATCCAACCCCCTGATCATTTTGTATGCCTCTATTAAGTCTCCTCTTAACCTTCTTCTCTCCAACGAAAACAACCTCAAGTCCATCAGCCTTTCCTCATAAGATTTTCCCTCCATACCAGGCAACATCCTGGTAAATCTCCTCTGCACCCGCTCCAAAGCCTCCACGTCCTTCCTATAATGCGGTGACCAGAACTGTACGCAATACTCCAAATGCGGCCGTACCAGAGTTCTGTACAGCTGCAACATGACCTCCCGACTCCGGAACTCAATCCCTCTACCAATAAAGGCCAACACTCCATAGGCCTTCTTCACAACCCTATCAACCTGGGTGGCAACTTTCAGGGATCTATGTACATGGACACCTAGATCCCTCTGCTCATCCACACTTTCAAGAACTTTACCATTAGCCAAATATTCCGCATTCCTGTTATTCCTTCCAAAATGAATCACCTCACACTTCTCTACATTAAACTCCATTTGCCACCTCTCAGCCCAGCTCTGCAGCTTATCTATATCCCCCTGTAACCTGCTACATCCTTCCACACTATCGACAACACCACCGACTTTAGTATCGTCTGCAAATTTACTCACCCACCCTTCTGCGCCTTCCTCTAGGTCATTGATAAAAATGACAAACAGCAACGGCCCCAGAACAGATCCTTGTGGTACTCCACTTGTGACTGTACTCCATTCTGAACATTTTTAGTAGTAACATAATAGTAACATTTTCTTATAGTTTTCAGGCTCACTGTAGGATCTCTTTCTTGGCAATAACAAAAACAACTGCAGCCTGGAAGGTGGAGGACAAGCATGCCTCAACCAGCCTCTCCTCTTCTGGTTCCAGGTGGATGGTCAGGCAAGATCTGTGCCCTCAGTCCTTTAATGCTACTCAAGCCATCAAGATCTGCAGTGACCCGCAGGATATTAAGTGTTTGGGCAGGTTCTCCAAATTGACTGGTGGGGGGGGGGGGGGGGGGGGGGGGGGGAATGGTGGTTGCAGCTGTCCTAGAATCATAGAATTTGTTGTGCAGAAAGAGGCCATTCAGCCCATCGAGTCTGCATCGACCCTTGGAAAGAGCACCCTACTTAAGCCCAGGCTTCCACCCTATCCTCCTAAACCAGTAACCCGCCCAAACCTTTTGGACACTCAGGAGCAATTTAGCATGGCCAAACCACCGAACTGCACATCTTTGGACTGGATTGGATTGGATTGGATTTGTTTATTGTCACATGTACCGAGGTACAGTGAAAAGTATTTTTCTGCGAGGAGCTCAAACAGATGAAAGCAGAGCACCCAGTGGAAACCAAGGCAGACACGGGAAGAGCATGCAAACTCCACACAGACAGTCCCCCAAGGCCGGAATTGAACCTGGGACCCTGGAGCTGTGAGGCGGCAGTGCTAACCACTGTGTCATAATGCCGGTGCCTGTCCTCAGTTGATGTTGAAATGCAGCACTTCCCATCAGTGGACAGCCTGAGAATTGACTGGTTCCTAAGTTCAAACCAATTATTTGAATTATATTCTTGTACTAACATTTGACAAGCAGAAGGGGAAAATTCTCATCTGGTTAATTCCTTTGTAAAACAATTTGCCAGAATAATAAACAGAGTGTGTCTGGCTCTACCAATTTAGTTATTTACAGGCAACTGTCACAGCCAAGAGGATTGTGAAGCAATATCTTGTACTATCAAACCACTATTAGCTTTATAACACGTTGTGTTAAAAGGCCTTCTTTACAATACTCAGGGCACATATCAAATAATAATAAGTGAAAATACATTTTTGACAGAGATGACAATGTGCCAGCCAATTGAAACCCAGACTGTGGGTTTAAGGTATTCGATCTTTCTTGGATGCAAGGGTTCAATATGGCATTAGTTTTGGGTTAATCACTGCCCATGCCCCAGCCATCAAGAGATGTCAGCCCAAAGTTGATGGTAATTTGAGAAAGGAAGGCCATGGCAAAGATAGGATTGAAAAATGGGGCAAAAGTGCAGTATTCAAAGCTGCAGCAGAGCACAGTGAGCTTTACTTTGGAGGCCACTGTACTATCCTTGACTCAGGAAGGCTCAGCACTTGCCCTAGTATGGGATAATGAAAATGAAAGTTGTCACTGTGCCCGAGGACCATAGGCTGCTTTCCCCTTTTGAGAGAGAGCTGACTGGGGGTGATTTAACCTGAGGGTCACCACACCTCAGGCGAGGGGCAAGATTGAGAAGGGGGGGATAACCTCAGTTGGTATAGGAATTGAAAACACGCTGTTGAAGTCACTCAGTATCACGCACCAGCCACCCAGCCAACTAAGCTAACCTGTGTGGGATAACATTCCAATGCACAATAATAATAATAATCTTTATTGTCATAAGTAGGCTTACATTAACACTGCAAATGAAGTGATTGTGAAAATCCCCCCTTTGCCACATTCCGCCGCCTGTTCGGGTACACGGAGGGAGAATTCAGAATGTCCAATTCACCTAACAAGCACGTCTTTCGGGACTTGTGGGAGGAAACCTGAGCACCTGGAGGAAACCCACACAGACACAGACAGTGACCCAAGCCAGGAATCAAACCTGGGACCCTGGCACTGTGAAGCAACAGTGCGAACCACTTGATGTACCATCAATAACGACAGAAGATGAGTTGAGAGTGAAACGGTGGCTTTAATTAGCTTAAAGATACCTGTTGGCAGCTGGCCCCAGACTGAAGGCAGGGCCGGAGGTTGGCCCCATTTATACCTGAGCCTGAGGGGAGCAGCCACAGGTGGAGCCATCAGGGGCAAGCCCAGGCATGTTACATACAGCAGGTATAATACAATACAGTGGTTTACCACATTCACCCCCTGTTGAAAAGGAGTCTGGCGGGGTGAAGTGGACAGTTGAATTATACATCGAGTCTGTCGGGGGCATTGACTTTCCGCTGTGACCGCCACAGCCCCGGCTGTCGTGTGGATACTGGTGTCGGATGAAGTGTTGAGGCCTGCGTGTCATCTTCTGCGTCACCAAGTAGATGAGTGCCTGGCGACGGACCCTGAGGCTCTGGCGTGCCATGCACTGGGACTAGCGAAGTATGCCGTGGCCCTGGTGCACCATGGGTAGCAATGGAGGGAGAAGGTGTAGGGTCAGGGATAGTGGTGATGGTCGCTGGGTAACCTGCGGGTGCCAAATCCCGATGGGAGACTGTGTCCTCCCGCCCGTCATGGTGTGCCATATAGGCATATTGAGGGTTAGCATGGAGAAGACGGACCCTTTCGACCTGAGGATCCGACTTATGACTCCTCGCATGCTTCCGGAGGAGGACGGGCCCTGGGACCGTCAGCCAGGATGGGAGCAAGACCCCTGAGGTGGACTTCCTGGGGAAGACAAACATTCTCTCATGAGGGGTCACATTGGTGGCGGTGCACAGGAGCGACCAGATGGAGTGGAGCGCATCGGGAAGGACCTCCTGCCAGTGTGAGACAGGGAGACGTCTAGACCGTAGGGCAAGAAAGACGGCCTTCCAGACCGTCATGTTCTCCCTCTCCACCTGTCCGTTCCCCCGGGGGTTGTAGCTGGTAGTCCTGCTTGAGGCGATGCCCTTGGTAAGCAGGTACTGATGCAGCTCATCACTCATAAAGTAGGAACCCCGATCACTACGGATGGAGTTGGGGAAGCCGAACAAGGTGAAGAGGCCATGAAGGCAGGGCCGGATGACTGTGGCAGAGGTCATGTCAGGGCATGGGATGGCGAAAGGGAAACGTGAGTACTCATCAATGATGTTGAGGAAATACACGTTACGGTCAGTGGAGGGGAGGGGCCCTTTCAAATCGATGCTAAGGCACTCAAAGGGGCGGGAGGCCTTTACCAGGTGTGCTCTGTCTGGCAAATACCGCTTACAATTGCAGTTCCGGCCGAGTACCTGCAATGCGCACAGAGACTCAGCTTGCGATTCTCCGGGGCGCTGTCGCCTCGTGGCAAGGAGATGCCTAGCGTACACCTCGTTGACTTTCCTGACATACTGTCCTTTCAACAACGTTATCACATTCGCGTAAGAGGCAGCATCCCTGATAATAAGGTATACTTGTGGACTCACCCGGGAGTTGAGAATTTGCAGCTTGTGGGTCTCGGCAACGGCGATGGCGGAGGATTCAATGTAGGATTTGAAGCAGCATAGCCAGTGTTCGAATGTGGTAGTGGCATCGGCTGCTTGGGGGTCCAGCTCCAGGCGATCAGGTTTGGGTGATTAGTCCATCTTAAAATTTTAAGCTAATTAAATTGATGTACTATCAATAACGACAGAAGATGAGTTGAGAGTGAAACTGTGGCTTTAATTAGCATAAAGATACCTGCTGGCAGCCGGCCCCAGACTGAAGGCAGGGCCGGAGTTGGCCACCTTTATACCTGAGCCCGAGGGGAGGAGCCACAGGCGGAGCCAGCAGGGGCAAGCCCAGGCATGTTACATACAGCAGGTACAATACAATACAGTGGTTTACCCCACCACTGTGCTACCGTACCGACAACGATGCCACTGAATTACAACAGCATTGGAGTCATACATTTCAGGGACATACTGTGGAAGTTAAAAGGGAAGTAAACGCTAAACTAGTGCCATGTTGAGAAGGATGAGGGGGGATCTTATTGAAACTTACAGGATACTGAGTGTCCTGGATAGAGTGGACGTGGAGAAGATGTTTCCACTTGTAGGAAAAACTAGAAGCAGAGGACACAATCTCAGACTAAAGGGGCAATCCTTTAAAACAGAGATGAGGAGGAATTTCTTCAGCCAGAGGATGGAGAATCTGTGGAACTCTTTGCCGCAGAAGGCTGTGGAGGCCAAATCGCTGAGTGTCTTTAAGGCAGAGAGCGATAGGTTCTTGATCAATGAGGGGATCAGGTGTTATGGGGAGAAGGCAGGAGAATGGGGATGAGAAAAATATCAGCCATGAATGAATGGTGGAGCAGACTGGATGGGCCGAGTGGCCTAATTCGTCTCCTATGTCTTATGGTCTTATGTTTTCTCTGATAATCAGGGTCAAAATGCTGTAAAATGTAATCTACAATCGCTGCTGTCGCTCAGCATAACCCACCAGTCATCATTTCCTCGGCTGGGACAAGCTGAAATGGTAGCTCATCCTCACAACGCAACAATGGTGCTCTACACAGACCAGTTCCAACCAGTGGATAAGCAGAATGACCAGAAATACATGGAAATATATCAAGGTTAAAAGACAGAAACACGTCATTCAGCCCAACCAGTGCACACAATTGTCTTTACCCACACGGAGAACCCTTTTTCCTGCCTTTGCCTGTCCAATATAATCAAGAGTGTTTCTGCCTCTTTTTCTGACACTGATGACTCTATACCTTCATGATTCTCAAAATTGAGAAGTCATTTCCCTAAGCCTTACATCTATGGCCCTTCATTCTTAACTCCTCCAAAAATGTAAACATTCTGTTTCTATCTGCCCAGTCCCATCCTTCCAGGATTTTAAATAATTCTATCATATTGCCCCACAATCTATGTTGTTTGTATGAAAAAGGCCAGCAATTTCAAGTCCGAGAACTGCTGCATATCAGACAGTCAAAGCCTCTTTATGAATCTTCTATCACAATTTTTAATCGGATTAATTACCTGCTCCCAATTCCATACCCCGTAATCTTCTCCAATGTTTCCCCATGTGGAATCTTGTAAAAGGCATTTCTAAAGCCACGCACATTACATTCACTGCATTTCAACCCTCAACCCTGTCTGTTATCTCCTCAATGAATTCTGTTGTGTTTGTCAAGCATGACCAACTCTTTTGAAACTTATGCTGACTGATTCTGATTGTTTTCCTTACCTGTCGATAAAGAATAAAGAACAAAACAGTACAAGAACAGGCCCTTCGGCCCTCCAAGCATGTGTTGATCATGTTTCCTATCAAGAGCAACCGTTTATATCCTTCTATACCCCGTCTGTTCATGTGCCCATCCAGATAAGTCTTAAAGGTTGTTAACATATCTGCCTGTGCATTCCAGGCCACCACCACCCTCTGTGTAAAAAACTTGCCCCACACATCTCCACTGAATCTTTCCCCCCTCACCTTGAACTTGTGCCCCCTTGTAATTGTCATTTCCACCCTGGGAAAAAGCCTCCAACTGTTCAACCTATCTATACCCCTAATAATTTTATAAACTTCTATCAGGTAGCCCCTCATCCTCCATCTCTCTAGGGAGAACAGTCCCAGTTGATTCAATCTCTCCTCATAGCTAATACCAAGCAACATCCTGGCAAACCTTTTATGTACTCTCTCCAAAGCCTCCACATCTTTGGCAATTTCAATTTTAATTCAAGACTGTAAATAATTCCCTATCACAGATGCGAAACAAACTGATCTGTAATGACCTCATTAGCTTGGCATTCCTTTAAATTTGGCCATTCTCAAGCACTCATTCCAATTAAAATATGCCTTGTATCCATCATAGCATCACTCATCATTTCTGGATTCCTCGCCGATATCCTACTCTTTAGTAAAGACCCAAGGGAACTACTTATTAAATATCTTTGCTACTTCAGGATCTTCATCTACAAATTGAAAATCCTCTCCTCTCAGAGAGGTCCCACCTCGCCGTTCGCAATTGTCTTTTTCCTGATATACTTCTAACGGACTTCACAGCACCATTTGATTTTTTAATCTCATTTTCACTCTAATCAGTGTTCTTTACCCTATTCTTGACCTCTTTCCCAATTTTCTCTTGTTCTGCTTCGGCTTTTTCATCATTTTTCTGAAGCACTTGTTAGGTCCTCTTCACCAAATTTAATTGGTTACGAAATTCTTCTTTCATCCACGCCACATGAAATGCACAGGTTCCATCCTTTTCAATGGGACATACTTAATCTATACCTTTTCAAACTCTTCCTTTAAAAACATCCCACTTGTGTGCCAATTGCCTTCCACCTTAGTTCAGCCTCTTTATTCTCGCCTTCCTGAAGTCTGCCCTGACCTAATCTGGTTTTCGAGTTTATGTCCTGACTTTGTGGTTGTCACTTCAGTTTTATATTGTGGTCATTATGCCCAAGGTACCTCGGGAATTTTAAAATTAGTCACATCCTTAAAATGCCACCATATCCACAGTTATATATTGCTGCTGTTGCTTTGGGATCTGCCCCACAATGGAGATATGCAGGTCAAGAGGAAAAATAAACAAGGCATTTTCTACTTAAAGCAGCTCTCTGCAATATAAATCAAATGTTAAGCACCACAGTGATCAATGGGACAAACTGAAAGCCGATCCTTTGGTCTGTGTGGAAAATGAACTGAACGTCTTGAAACCGTGAAGAATAACATATGAAATAAATCTCACAGTAAGTGCTTTCATAGTAAAGCACCCTTCCATAGCTCCAGCCGCCGAGACCAACAAATTCATTAGCTTACTGCTTCCCAAGTCAGCCAGCCAGGTGCACTGTGTTTTGAAATTTACTCGTTGTATTGGGACACCTTTATCTCTTTCAAGTTTCATTTCAGGGGCATAGATAGGTTAAGTGAGTGGGCAAAGATCTGGCAAATGGGGTATAATGTGAAATTGTTCGTGGTGGCAGGAAGAATAAAAAGAGAAACATATTGGGCAGAAATCTCACCCCAAAAATGATTAAGTGTCATTTTGAGCGGGAAAATCTGACACGATTTCCATTGCAATCCAGCCACGCTTAAGGTGGGGTTCTCCGATCATGTCCTTGGGCGCCCTACTGCAAGTGAGAATGTTCCAAACAAAACTCCCATCACTTTCAGCGGTACGGCAGAATCCCAGCCGTGAACGAGGACAGACGTTTGCGGCGTTAGTAGTTTTTTTGGCGTTTGGGATCCTCACCGAGTTCTCCCACACTTAGAATGTTTTTTGGAGTGGGGACCGAAAGACGCTGGCAAGGCCGGCTCCTCAGAGATTGAGGTGCCCTTTTCTGATCACAACATTAAGTTGAAGATCCCCCTCCTGCGCGCTCTCCCTCGCCCCCTCCAATGGACATCGCGACCCTCTGCATTCATGGGCAACACCCCCAACCCTTGACCTCAGAGGGGCAACCACCCCCATCACTAAATGTCCAGGTCACCCCTGCCACACCAGCAGGCAACAGGCCCCCCCCCTCCCCAAAGTGAAAGATGAGTTTGTCTAAATATTGCCCCTTCAGGCCTTCCCCTTGCTGGTGAAGACTTGACAGTGCCACCCTGATATTGTCAACCTGGCAGCACCAGGTTGGCACTGCCAGTGTGCCAGGGAGCAGTGCCAGGGCACTACCCAGTCATTTCCCTGCCCAACCTGGGACTTCAATGGCCTCCAAGCTCCCAGTCATGACCATCATGACTGGTTTCGGTTTTGGAAAGCAGTCGTGATTTCCACCAGCCTCACGCGGGGGCGGTAAATCCTGGGAGCCGGGAGACTCCCACTAAAATCTGGGGTCTGCTCGGCGAGGCTGGTAGATCCTGGGAGCCGGTTCAATCTGGTGAGACTGGTTCCCGCGACGTCTCATGTGACTTCGTTAGATATCGCGAGGCGTAACGACCGTCAGGAATCCCAGGAGTGTCCTCTCCCGGCATCTACCAGCCACATTCGATTCCGGCGAGACCTGGCTGGTAAACCGCGTCTGACGCTTCCTCTTGTGGGAGAATCTAAAACTGAGGTTCACTGTTTAACAGTGATGGGCTGCTCATTTAAGACAGAAATGATACATTTTTAATATTAGACAGTTGTGAGCCTTTGAAACTCTTGATGCTTGACATAAACTGCAACCATAAATGGCAGCCTCCAGCAGCATGACAGTGTTCGTCTGGGTATCACCGAGCTGTGACAGGTGAGGAGTGGGGCAAAGCTTTAATATTGGCATTTGGAATTTAAGCATGCAAAGCTGACCGTTGTTTATTCTCAAGGAATTGAACACAAAGATTTTGTTTACTTCTGATGCGCTTGGCAGACACGGCGTGGGTCTCCACAGGTCTAACAGGACATCTCAGAGAACCATAGAGACGTAATGAGAAAAGAAGGGCAGCTCCATATCAGAATGATTCAATGATTTCTGCTCTTTTACATCATCCTGTTGTGTGAAAACCACCACTGTTCATGAAGGTTTTAATTTAACATTTTAGAAGAATTCAGAACCATAACTTAAAGAGCAGAAATGGTTGGGAACACTTCAGTAGTTCGTGTAGCACCTGAGGAGAGAGGGACAGAATTAACGTTTCAACTCAATAATGGTTCATCAGTATTCTGATGAAATGTCACTGACACAAAATATTAATTCTGTTTCTCGCTCTCTCGAAGTTGAGTATTTCCAGCATTTTCTGTTTGAATTTCAGGTTTTCAGCAGGGAAATATTGTGCTATAAAAGAGCAGCTTTACTTTTCTATCATGAAGTCCCACTGGTTCGGAAACTAATGAGGTTCTTTCCAGTCTATTATTTTGTTTTACCTGGACGTAAATGATTTTGCCCAGCAAAGTGGATGTGCCACTTACAGCAGGATGATTTCACCAAGAAGGTCTGGCCTTACAATACGTCCTCAATGCAGGACACAGAAGTGGCTCTGGGAAGCAACACTTCCTGACCAGTAATACAGAAACAGAGAAAACAGGAGGAGTCCATTCAGCCCTTTGAGCCTGCTCCGCCATTTATTATGATCATGGCTGATCATCCAACTCCATAGCCTAATCCCGCTTTCCCCCCATATCCTTTGATTCCCTTCCCTCTAAATGCTATATCTAACTGCTTCTTGAAAACATACAATATTTTGGCCTCTAATACGTCCTGTGGGAACAAATTCCACAGGCTCACCACTCTTTGGGTGAAGAAATTTCTCCTAATCTCTGTCCTAAATGGTCTACTCTGTATCCTCAGATTGTGACCTCAGGGGCGTGATTCTCCGATCCCCCACCGGGTCGGAGAATCGCCGGGGGCTGGCGTGAATCCCGCCCCCGCCGTGTCCTGAATTTTCCGCCACCAGAGATTCGGCGGGAATCGCGCCGGTCAGCGGGCCCACCCCCGGCGATTCTCTCGTCCACGATGGGCCGAAGTCCCGCCACTGTCTAACCTCGCCCGCCGCGTGGATTAAACCACCTACCTTACCGGCGGGACAAGGCGGAGCGGGCAGGCTCCGGGGTCCTGGGGTGGGCGCGGGGCGATCTGGCCCCGGGGGATGCCCCCACGGTGGCCTGGCCCGCGATCGGGGCCCACCGATCCGCGGGCAGGCCTGTGCCGTGGGGGCACTCTTTTTCTTCCGCCTTCGCCATGGTCTTCACTATGGCGGAGGCGGAAGAGACCCCCTCCCCTGCGCATGCGTGGGGATGCCGTGAGCGGCCGCTGACGCTCCTGCGCATGCGTCACCCAGCGAAGACCTTTCGGCGCCGGCTGGCGTGGCGCCAAAGGCCTTTCCCGCCAGCCGGCAGAGCGGAAACCACTCCGGCGCAGGCCTAGCCTCTCAAGGTGGGGGCTTGGCCCCTAAAGATGTGGAGAATTCTGCACCTTTGGGGCAGCCAGACGCCGGAGTCGTTCCCGCCACTCCATTACGCCGGAACCCCCCCGCCCCGCCGGGTAGGGGAGAATCCCGCCCCTGGTTCTGGACACACCCACCATCAGGAACATCCATCATGCATTTTAGCTGTCTAGTCCTGTTAGACGTTTATTGGTTTCTAAGAGGCACCCCCCCCCTCCACCCCCCACATTCTTCTGAACTCATGTGAATACAACTGTAACCAACTCAATCTCTCCTCATACATTAGTCCCACCAACCCAGGAATCAGTCTGGTAAACCTTCGCTGCACTCCCTCTCGAGCAAGAACATCCTTCCTCAGATAAGGAGACCAAAACTGCACACAATATTCCTGGTGTGACCGTACCAAGGCCCGGTATAATTGCAGCAAGATATCTCTGCTCTTGATTGATTGATTGATCAATTTATTTGATTTATTGTCATGTTTACCGAGGTACAGTGAAAAGTATTGTCCTGCGTACAATCCATACAGATCGTTCCATACATGAAACAAAATCCATAGGACATGCATAAATATACAACGTATATACACAGACATAGGCAGCAGGTGAAGCATACGGAGTGTAGTACTACTCAATAGGGAAGATTTGTGAAGCGATCAGTTCAGTCCATAAGAGGGTCATTCAGGTGTCTGGTAACAGTGGGGAAGAAGCTGTACTTAAATCCTCCCGAATGAAGGCCAGCAAACAATTTCCCTTCTTTCCCGCCTGCTGTACCTGCATGTTTACTTTCATTTACTGGTGTATGAGGACACCAGGGGCGTCATTCTCCGACCCGCCGCCGGGTCGGAGAATGGCCATTGGTCGCCGTGAATCCCGCCCCCGCCGAAGTCTCCGCTCCCGGAGATTGGGCGGGGGCGGGAATCCGGCCGCGCCAGTTGGCGGGACCCCCCGCTGGATTCTCCGGCCCGGATGGGTCGAAGTCCCGCCCAGGAATTGCCTGTCCCGCCGACGTAAACCAAACCTGGTATTTACCGGCGGGACCAGGCGGCGTGGGCGGGCTCCGGGGTCCTGGGGGGGGGGGGGCGCGGAGCGATCTGACCCCGGGGGGTGCCCCCACGGTGGCCTGGCCCGCGATCGGGGCCCACCAATCCGCGGGCGGGCCTGTGCCGTGGGGGCACTCTTTCCCTTCCGCCTTCGCTACGGCCTCCACCATGGCGGAGGCGGAAGAGACTCTCCCCACTGCGCATGCGCGGGAAACTGACAGCGGCCGCTGACGCTCCCACGCATGCGCTGGGAAACTGACAGCGGCCGCTGACGCTCCTGCGCATGCGCCGCATTTCCGCGCCAGCTGGCGGGGAAACAAACGCCATTTCCGCCAGCTGGCAGGGCGGAAATCCCTCCGGCGTCAGCCTAGCCCCTCAATGTTGGGGCTAGGCCGCCAAAGATGCGGAGCCTTCCGCAACTTTGGGCCGGCGCGATGCCCGTCTGATTGGCGCCGGCTTTGGCGCCAGCCGGCGGACGTTCCGCCGTTGGGGGAGAATTTCACCCCAGGTCTCTTTGAACATTCCCCTCTCCTAATTTATGGCCATTCAGATAATAGTCTGCCTTTTTGTTTTTGCTACCAAAGTGGATAACCTCGCATTTCTCCAAATTATACTGCATCTGCCATTTATTTGCTCACTCACTCTACTTTTCCAAATCACACTGAAGGATGTCAGCATCCTCCTCGCAGCTCACCCTCCCACCCTTGGTGTCATCTGCAAATTTGTAGATATTACATTTTTTTCCCTCATCTAAATCATTGATATATATATTATGAATAGCTGGGGTCCTAGCACCGATCCCTGCGGTACCCCACTAGTCACTGCTTGCCAATTTCAAAAAAGACCCGTTAATTCCTACTCTTTCTTTCCTGTTTGCCAACCAGTTTTATATCCAGCTCAATACACTACCCCCAATCCTATGCGCTTAATTTTACACACTAATTTCTCATGCGAGACTTTGTCAAGTCTTCTGAAAGACCAAATATACCACATCCACCGGCTCCCCCTTGTCAACTCGATTAGTTTATTCCTCAAAGCTGCACAAATGCTTTCTGCAAACAAATGTATCAATGGCAGAGAAGAACTAATCATCGACTTCAGGAAGTACAGCATGACACCGCCCGCCCCCCCGCCCCCCCACCACCCACCCACCCCCCACCCTCCCGTCCCCCCCATTTCCGTCTGCATCAATGGCTCCGAAGTGGAGATGGTCGATAGCTTTAAGTCACTGTGGGTCACCATCAGCAACAGTCTGTCCTGATCCACTCACTTCGATGCAGCAGTCAAGAAAGCCCAACAATGTCTCTACTTCCTATGGAAGCTAAAGAAATTTGGCATGCCTACATCTCACAAACGTCTACAGATGTACCATAGAGAGCATCCTATCCGGCTGCATCACAGCCTGGTATGGCACCTGCTCAGTCCATGATCGTAGGAACCTACAGAGTGTGGTGAACTAAGCCCAATACATCAAACAAGCTTGCCACCCTCCCGTTAATTCTGTCTACCCCTCCCGCTGCCTCAGGAGGGCAGACTGCATTGTCAGAGACCCCTCCCAGATAGGCTTTGCCCTCTTCCAGATCCTTCCATCAGGCAGAAGGTGCAGAAGTCTGAAGACCCGCACATCCAGACATCAGAACAGCTTCTTTCCCGCAGCTACTAGACTCCTCAACGGCTCTCCCTCGGACTGATCTGTTCCTTGTAAAAACACTATTCACGATGCCCTATGCTGCTCTTGCTCATGTATTTGCTTTGTTTGGCCCTTGTTCCGCATTGCAACCAATCACAATTTGTCAATGTACTTTGTCAATTATTCTTTTTGTCTACTATGCACGTGCTGTGTACATTCCCTTGGCTGCAGAAAAATACTTTTCACTGTACTTCGGTGCATGTGACAATAAGTCAATCAATCACATCATGGAACTGTGTAACTACATACTGGCTCAAGGATGTGATAATGGTGTTTGTAATTCCGCAGAATGTATCAATGTTGTATTGACTATTTAATATGAAGTTTACCTTCTTATTTAAAGTGTCATTTGCCGTTTGATTCATTTGTAATTAATGCTGGTTCTCATTTGATTCAGGAAAGGATTATAAAATGTGGAATAGTCTTGGTAATTTCTTCATTTGGGGACCATTCAACTTGGTTCCTTTGGTTAATCCCAAGGAGATCATAACAAATTAAATGATTCAAGAGTCTTGGGGGAAATACATAAATTGAACCCTGATAATCTGTTCAAGATGGCATTCAATGCGAGAATAAGGGGCATGGGCTTACGCATCGAAGGAGAAAGCTATGCATCTAAGTTTAGATTGAACTCCTTTCTGAAGAGGGTGTTTGATATATAGAAGAGGGACTCCTGAGATGGTGGAGCAGAACATTTTAATGGTAGAATCAGAAATTGAGGGTTGTTGATTTTTAACATCTACTGGATGCACTTGAGGGTCTTTTTCAGCATTCTTAAGATGATATATTACTATGGTTTGAATACAATAGATATATTGTACACATGTACAAGACGGTCACATTTCCTCAGGCATGAAACATAAGGGTGCATTTTACTTTCATAAATCGGGTGCACTGCTCCCGACTAACATAAAATCCAGTGTGATGAGGTCAGGTCAGCAACCACATCATATTGCTGGTCTGCAATAACACGGAGCTTATTTGGCACTAACATCAGCACCTCCTCCCCCCCCCCCTCACCCAGCCATTTTAAAAAAAAATAATGAAGCGATTAATCCAAACGTCTGCAATTTTACATTGCCCACTGCATTTTTCGGGCATCAGATCTGAAACCAACGAAGTGGGAGTCTTTTACTCCGGCTAAAACAAGCCAACACAAAGCCTCCCACCAGAACAATGGTTGAATGTAGCAGTAGCTCTGTTGGAAAATGTGGAAAGTATCTGCATGCTCTTTAATGCCATTTAAAAAACAAATTATTAAATGCCTTCAAAACGATGAATGAAGACTGATACTGAAAGTCGGGGGTCTACATTTCCAGCCACGACTATAGCATTACCCCTCTGTCGCATGGCGTACCAGCCTGCAGTACTGATTCTCCAAATCCTCACACCAAGGGGTTATTTACATTACTCTGTGAATGTGGCTGCAACAAAAATTCAGCCCTATATTCTTTACTATGCAGGTTGAGCATCCAGAAATGCTTGGGTTCGAGTGTGTACCGGATTTCGGAATCTTTTTGATTTTCGAGGGGGTGAAACGGCTTGTTCCCCACCCGCCCACGTGCGGCGCGCTGGGACCTGTGCATTGCCCGGGAACCTTCCCAGAGCCTTGTGGAATTTCCCACTCTTGATGTCACGCTGACTGGAAAAAAAGTGTGGATTTTGGAATTTCAGATAAGAGATGTCTAACCTGTATTTACTCAAGCTTGCGGCATTCAAAAACAGGCATGAAAAACTGGCCCTGATTTTAACTGCAAGCTTGCAAGGGAGCAAGGGTTTGTGGTTGGGAAGCACGTTTCCGATGCAGCTATACTTTGCTGGCCTCCTGATGGGTGGTCGCTAATTGGTTTCTGCATGTTTCTTCGGTGTGCATAAAGGGCAAGGGCGGGCGTCAATGGACCTGACACCTTTGGGTGAGCCTCCCTCATCCCATGAAGAAACATAAAATTCACACCATGGTGGAAAATGCCCTGCAAGATATTTATCTGCATGTACTTTCTTAAACAAAATTTAATTCAATCGCAAAAAGTCTTGAGTGTCAACTGGGGACAGCTTTTATTAAATGGTTAGGTATTCTAATGTTCCCCTAGCTGTTTTACTCCACGAGAAACTTTTAGCCAATATTGGAATATGCAACTAGAGTATATTAAAATACAGATTTGACAGCAACTCTGTCGTTTGTTTACATATCATATTAAATCACATTTGGTTAACAGTACTGTCACTTTATCATATTTCTCGGTAAGATTTCCCTATTTCTGTCAATCATGGGCCATTCATGAACATTTGGCAGCTTATGATTGACAGGAGGAAATGAAAACATTGCCAAATGAATGTGTCTCATATCAAATATGGACAGTGGAGCAATAATACTATCTATCATGATCAATCATAAGCATGATTCACTATCCCTACATTATACTAATTCTATTTTGCAATTGTCATTACTGAGATTGTGCTTTACCTCACAGTATGAATCTTAATTCTTGCTGGCTATCAAACCACCTTCAGGTTAATACCGCGGCACAAGCGGTTTCACGGCACACCAAAGATAGGGAAACAACGGAACCAGCATTTGACCTGTGTGCTGGCATGGCCCCTTTAAGGGGATGGGCCTGGGTGACCACGCAACCGACTTGGAGCTAATTGCATGGGTGTGCGCGAACCCCAGCCAGTAGCGAGTTTGCATGGGGCTCTGGAAGCAGGGGCCTGTGCAGTGTGGACCCTGGAGCCGAAGAGACAGGACCCATCCTTTTTTAAAATTTCTTGAGAGTACCCAATTTCTTTTTCCAATTAAAGGGCAATTCAGCGTGGCCAATCCACTTAACCTGCACATCTTTGGGTTGGGGTGAAACCCACGCAGACACGAGGAGAATGTGCAAACTCCACACAGACAGAGACCCAGAACCGGGATCGAACCCAGGTCCTCAGCGCCGTAGGCAGCAGTGCCAACCATTGTGCCACCGTGCCGCCCGAGACAGGACCCATCCTGTTGTGTTCTACACCTGAATGATTACCAATCTTTGCCTTTCATTAATAAACCCCTTCGTTACTACTGGAGGCCTCCAGAGTGTTTCTCGAGCCACCACAACCTGAATGCCAGATAGACTAGTGCAGCTTCTGAAGCTTTCCACAAACTGGGACACAGGAAGGAAGTGATGAAATCCATGAACCAGCAAATGCCAGCAGGCAGACTGTAATATAGCTTGTGGGATAACATGATATTCTTTGGAGATGAAGTAATCTCTGATCTGCTTTCATCCCAGTACAGTCCCATTATGATTTCACCTATGGGATGATGCAATGATATGATAAATCCTGACCCTTAGTCTGTGTTCCAGATTCTCAGCATGTATTCACGATGCAACTGCAACAAAAACAGCATTAATCTTCAATTAAAAACAATGCTTTTGTTTGTCAGCACAAAACTGAGGTAATCTAAATCAGTCACTTCTGTCTGGAAAACAGTTACGATATAAATATCTTCTGGTACACCAACCGCATACAAATGCTGTCAAATAAATATACTGCACACAACGCAGGGGAAGCAAGGGCTTTTTTTTTTATAGGTGAGGGGCTATGGTGCAGGACATGACCAAGATTGAAAACACTAGGAAAGAAAGCAATATACATCAACAAGTAGTGACTGGGTGTCAGTGTGTTTGCATTTCAAAAGCCTGTAGTTTATAGGAGCAATGGAAAAATGAAGCAGTAAAGGGGCCCTTGATCAATTGCAAATTAATCCAAAGTGAATAAGCCCCTTTTTCTTCAGATTGCGTGAATAACGGTCCAATAGGAAGGTAATTTAACGCTGATGAGATTGACCCTCTATTATTACTGCATAGTTTTATTTCGGAGATTACGGGGGAAACAAATTGATGACTTTATTCCCATAGGATTGAATGATTGGGGACTTTTCCAATGGCTGGAGAAGGTTAATTTGCATAAAGTTCCCTTGAAAATCTACCACTGCTAAAATTCTGCCCGTTCAGTATGACCCTGTAGCGCACAAAGACTCCGTGAGACGAATAGAGTGAAGTCGATGAGGCTTTATTAAGCGTGTCTGTTCCCCCGCAGCTCAAAGTAAACTGGCCTGCGGGGGAAGACTCCGGCTTCTTATACTCCGCCTTCAGGGCGGAGCTAGAGGTCAACGGCCAACCAGGACCCGGGATCTGTCAGCCAATGACATTAGGGCTTCCAGTCCCACATGACCCCCAATACATACTACCACATTCACCCCTTGTCAAAAATGAACCCGGCGGGGTGATGCTTCGTATGGTGGTAAGGGTTTACAGGGCTGGTCCTGGGAGGAAAAAATAAACATTCACAAGGCAATACAGTATTGTACAATTTTGTCCTGTTGCAACTATTTACAGAGGGTATGGGAAGAAAAGCAAAATGTTCTTGTGAAAGTCCATATTTAGTTTTAGATCGACGCCACGAGTCGGTCGGGTGGTCTGGTCGTCCGTGTCGATCGCCTC
Organism: Scyliorhinus torazame; assembly: GCF_047496885.1. Lineage (NCBI taxonomy): Eukaryota > Metazoa > Chordata > Chondrichthyes > Carcharhiniformes > Scyliorhinidae > Scyliorhinus > Scyliorhinus torazame. The sequence continues at coordinate 45,714,052 of NC_092715.1, read as the reverse complement.
GGCCCCGGTGGTGGTGGTGCTTGTACCGTTGTCGTCGCCTCCAGGAGCCTTACGGTTTCAGCTTGGGCTTTATTCTTGGTCAGTGCTGAGGGGAGGGGAACCGATCCTCCTGGGAAGGGGGCGGTCACGGGGTGCGGCGGTGGCAGGAAGGGGGGGGGTTGGGTTGATGGTGTCGGGGGGGTGTGCGTGTTGCCGGCAGGCGCCAGATCCCGCAGGGAGACTGTGTCCTGTCGGCCGTCGGGGTACTCCACGGAGGCGTACTGGGGGTTCGCGTGGAGGAGGTGAACCCTTTCGACCAACGGGTCCGCCTTATGTGCCCACACATGCTTTCGGAGCAGGATGGGTCCTGGGGCAGCCAGCCAGGTCGGCAGCGACGTTCCAGAGGAGGACCTCCTAGGGAAAACAAGGAGACGCTCATGAGGCGTTTGATTCGTGCTCATACATAATAACGACCGGATGGAGTGGAGAGCGTCCGGGAGGACCTCCTGCCACCGTGAAACTGGGAGGTCCCTGGACCGTAGGGCCAGTAGGACGGCCTTCCAGACCGTGCCGTTCTCCCTCTCTACTTGCCCGTTCCCCCGGGGTTGTAGCTGGTCGTCCTGCTTGAGGCTATGCCCTTGCTGAGCAGGAACTGGCGCAGCTCGTCACTCATGAAAGAGGACCCCCTGTCGCTGTGGACGTAAGCGGGGTAACCGAACAGTGTGAAGATGCTGTTCAGGGCTTTAATGACTGTGGCCGCGGTCATGTCAGAACAGGGAATGGCAAAAGGGAAGCGGGAGTATTCGTCCACCACATTAAGGAAATATGCGTTGCGGTCGGTGGAGGGGAGGGGCCCTTTGAAATCGAGAATGAGGCGTTCAAAGGGGTGGGAAGCCTTAATCAGGTGCGCTCCATCTGGCCTGAAAAAATGCGGCTTGCATTCCGCGCAGATGTGGCAGTCCCTTGTGACTGTACGGACCTCCTCTAAAGAGTATGGGAGATTGCGGGACTTGATGAAGTGGTAAAACCGAGTGACCCCCGGGTGGCAGAGGTCCTCGTGGAGGGTTTGGAGGCGGTTAATTTGTGCGTTGGCACATGTGCCGCGGGATAGGGCATCGGACGGCTCGTTCAGCTTTCCGGGACGATACAAAATCTCATAGTTGAAGGTGGAGAGCTCGATCCTCCACCTTAAGATCTTGTCGTTTTTGATTTTGCCCCGCTGTGCATTATCGAACATGAAGGCTACCGACCGTTGGTCCGTGAGGAGAGTGAATCTCCTGCCGGCCAGGTAATGCCTCCAATGTCGCACAGCTTCCACTATGGCTTGGGCTTCCTTTTCTACTGAAGAGTGGCGGATTTCTGAGGCGTGGAGGGTCCGGGAGAAAAAGGCCACGGGTCTGCCCGCTTGGTTAAGGGTGGCTGCTAGAGCTACGTCGGAGGCGTCGCTCTCGACTTGGAAGGGGAGGGACTCGTCGATGGCGCGCATCGTGGCCTTTGCGATATCCGCTTTGATGCGGCTGAAGGCCTGGCAAGCCTCTGTCGACAGAGGGAAGGTCATGGTCTGTATTAGGGGGCGGGCCTTGTCTGCGTACTGGGGGACCCACTGGGCGTAGTATGAAAAGAACCCCAAGCAGCGTTTCAGGGCTTTTGGGCAGTGCAGGAGGGGAAATTCCATGAGTGCGCACATACGTTCGGGGTCGGGGCCTATTATCCCATTGCGCACTACGTAGCCCAGAATGGCTAGCCGATCGGTGCTAAAAACGCACTTGTCCTCGTTGTACGTGAGGTTCAAGGCTTTGGCGGTCTGGAGGAATTTTTGGAGGTTGGCGTCGTGGTCCTGCTGATCGTGGCCGCAGATGGTTACATTATTGAGATACGGGAACGTGGCCCGCAACCCATGTTGATCAACCATTCGGTCCATCTCCCGTTGGAAGACCGAGACCCCGTTTGTGACGCCAAAAGGGACCCGAAGGAAATGGTATAATCGCCCGTCTGCCTCGAAGGCTGTGTACTTGCGGTCACTTGGGCGGATGGGGAGCTGATGGTAGGCGGACTTGAGGTCCACGGTGGAGAAGACTTTATCTTGGGCAATCCGGTTGACCATGTCGGATATGCGGGGGAGAGAGTACGCGTCTAGTTGTGTGTACCTGTTGATGGTCTGGCTATAGTCAATGACCATCCTTTGTTTCTCCCCTGTCTTCACTACTACCACCTGCGCTCTCCAGGGACTATTGCTGGCCTGGATTATGCCTTCCTTTAGTAGCTGCTAGACTTCGGACCGAATGAAGGTCCGGTCCTGGGCGCTGTACCGTCTGCTCCTAGTGGCGACGGGTTTGCAATCCGGGGTGAGGTTCGCAAACAAGGACGGGGGTTGCACCTTGAGGGTTGCGAGGCCGCAGATAGTGAGTGGGGGTATGGGGCCGCCGAATTTGAACGTAAGGCTCTGTAGATTGCATTGGAAATCTAATCCCAGCAAGGTGGGGGCACAGAGTTTGGGAAGGGCGTTTAGTTTGTAGTTTTTGAACTCCCTCCCCTGCACCGTTAGTGTAACTATGCAGAATCCCTGGATCTGTACGGAGTGGGATCCTGCAGCTAGGGAAATCTTTTGTGCGCTGGGATAGGTGGTCAAGGAACAGCGTCTTACCGTGTCGGGGTGTATAAAGCTCTCCGTGCTCCCGGAGTCGACTAGGCATGGCGTCTCGTGGCCGTTTATTAGCACCGTTGTCGTCGTCGTCTGGAGTGTCCGGGGCCGAGCTAGATGGAGCGTAATTGAAGCGAGCCGTGGCTGTAGTAGTGGAGTGGGGTCCGTTGTTGCCGTCCAAGATGGCGTCGGGGATGGACAAAATGGCCGCCCCCATACATCGCACGTGGCTGGGGGGTCACAAGATGGCGGCGGGGGTGGACAAAATGGCCACCCCCACGCGTCGTACAGGTCTGGGGCGGTCCAAGATGGCGGCGCCCCTCCTCCCCTCGTGGTGGCCGGGACCCAAAATGGCGGCGTCTGCGGGTCGCACATCGGCGCCCCTCCTCCCCTCGTGGTGGCCGGGACCCAAAATGGCGGCGTCTGCGGGTCGCACATGGTGTGCTGGGGGGGCTGGGGAGCGCTAGGACCGCGAGCGCTAGGACCGCGAGCGCTAGGACCGCGAGTGCTAGGACCGCGCAGAGCTCCCTCACCGGGGACAGCGGTGGTCGGGGCCCAAGTAGGTGGCACCGGCGGGTCAGGCGTGGGGCGCGGGGTGGGGGTTAGGGTGGCGTTAGGGACGCGCAAAACTCCCTCCTCTCCGTGGAGAGTGTTGGCCGGGACCCAAAGCGGTAGCGCCGGCGGCGGGTCATACATGGGCTGCGGGAAGGGGGGTTGGGGAGCGTAAGCGGCGTGCAGAGCTCCCAGTTCTCCCGGGACCGCGGTGGTCGGGACCCAGAGCGGCTGCGCCTGCGGGTCGTACATGGCGTGCTGGGGGGGTTGGGGCGTGTAAACTGCTTGCAGGGCTCCCTGTGCTCCCGGGACAGCGGCGACCTCGCGGGACCGGCACACAACCGCATAATGGCCCTTTTTACCGCAGCTTTTGCAGATAGCTGCGCGGGCCGGGCAGCGCTGTCGGGGGTGTTTCGCCTGGCCGCAGAAATAACAGCGGGCGCCCCCGGTGCAACTCGGCGTTTGGACCGCGCAAGCTTGTGCGGTGTCCGGGGGGGGGGGTAGGGGGTTTGCCGCGACGGGTACGTACGGGGCCCAATGGGTTGCTGCGCGGTCGGGGCCGTAGGCGCGGGTATTACGCGCGGCCACGTCTAGGGAGGCTGCTAGGGCCCGTGCCTCTGAGAGTCCTAGCGACTCTTTTTCTAGAAGTCTTTGGCGGATTTGGGAGGATTGCATACCTGCCACAAAAGCATCGTGCATTAACATGTCCGTGTGTTCGTTTGCGTTCACCGACGGGCAGCTGCAGGCTCGTCCCAAAATCAGCAGCGCGGCGTAGAATTCATCCATCGATTCTCCGGGAGCTTGCCGTCTCGTCGCGAGCTGGTAGCGAGCATAGATTTGGTTAACTGAGCGAACGTAGAGACTTTTCAGTGCTGCGAATGCCGTCTGGAAATCCTCCGAGTCTTCGATGAGGGAGAAAATCTCCGTGCTCACCCTCGAGTGCAGGACCTGCAGTTTTTGGTCTTCTGAGACCCGGCCGGTGGTCGTTCTGAGGTAGGCCTCGAAGCAAGTCTGCCAGTGCTTGAAGGCTGCTGCCGCGTTCACTGCATGGGGGCTAATCCTCAGGCATTCCGGAATGATCCTGAGCTCCATAGTCCTTTTTAGGCACGCTTAATAAATTGTAGCGCACAAAGACTCCGTGAGACGAATAGAGTGAAGTCGATGAGGCTTTATTAAGCGTGTCTGTTCCCCCGCAGCTCGATAGTAAACTGGCCTGCGGGGGAAGACTCCGGCTTCTTATACTCCGCCTTCAGGGCGGAGCTAGAGGTCAACGGCCAACCAGGACCCGGGATCTGTCAGCCAATGACATTAGGGCTTCCAGTCCCACATGACCCCCAATATATACTACCACAGACCCCAAAATAATTTGTTACCTTTATGTAATTTAGCAGTCGGTGTTTATGAACCATGCGTAACTATATACCTCTATACTGTGGAAACCTAAAATGACCAACTAGAGCATGGTGGGATACCTGGCATAAAGATTTAAAGTGTCCCATAGAAATTGCTGCAGCTACCTCATTAATTCAGTCAGCAGACAAGTGGCTCCTTTTAAGTTGATTACACTGTCTGGAAACTAATCGGTTTCCTGACGAGATCACCCTCCCATTTGTATCGTGACACACACACCTTTTGCATATAGTAGTACCACGGAGCGCGATTACGTCAATCGATCACCTCAGCCTTTGTTGCATTGACGTCATCTGATCACTTCTCCTTTGTATCAAAATTATACCTTTGTCTTAGTCTAAGCCAACAGAAAGGCTCAGAAATTATCGATGTCACTACCTGTGGGGGAATTCTTTTTGTGTATAAAGGTCTGTACTTCCCTTTTGTGTGGCAGAGTGTGCTTGGCTCCCACCTTTTATTGCGGTGGTCACTCTCCTTGTGCAAGTAAAACTAAATAAACGTAACTGTGTTAGTACCTGTTACATTTTCAGTCTCAAGTCTTATTCGGAGGTCGAAGTTTTCGACAGTCCTATCGACAGTGCCCACCGAGATCGCTTATCCTAAGCCCAGTAGGAGTGGACGAACGTAAGTGCTTGGCGTACAGCCGAGGGGAAAACCTTAAGTGGCCACAAGTGTAAGTTTATACTTTGGGGATTTTCCCAGCAGTTGCTAGGTTAAGCACATTCCGCTCCAACAGGGCCAGATACTGCGATCTGTAAGACTTAGTACTTCAGGACATGGTTACTTTTTTGAAACATTTTATCTTTTAGATACAAAAAAAAGAGCAGGGTTTTTCAAAACACAGGTCCTGAAAGTAACTCCTCAGTTAAAAAGGTAAAGGGCTGTCAAGGAACACCATAGAGAGGTTAAAACGTAAAAGGCTTTGTCGCAGACAGCCTACACGTCGCGGACGTGCAAGAGAGAAAAAGTTAAAAGGTAAAAGGCTCTGTCCCGTACAACCTTGTGTACTACAACACGTGTTGGGAATACAGTCAAAAAATTGGCATTATTTGTACTGAGTAAGGACTCGATCTATAGTGGCGAACGCCGTAGATCGAGAATTAATCGTATAATTAGTTAAAACATAAGTATTTGTAAGTTGCATATATGTTTAAGAACTGTTGTAACTCCTGTAAACTGAAACAGCCTGGACTAAGGGATAGTGATAGCAGAGTTTAAACTACCTAACACCCCATATCGAAAGAATGGGAACCGGAGCAAGTAAAGCACCACCAAAGGGCACACCAGCCTATTTTATGCTCCAGTCATCTGTAGGCCATTTAAAAGATTGGATAACAAGGACCAAAGGGGGGAATAGGCCATTCCCGCCCGCCAGGTCATTTAACTTAGAAAGAATTTCATGCCTAAAAGAATGCCTGATGGGTAGAGACCCAGGGCATAAAGAAAATAAAAAGGAAAATTGGTCAGCGTTTGGGGATTGGGAGAGAGAGGCAGAAAGATGCAGAGAAAAGAGTGTCGAAGCTAGCCATAAGGTAAACCCGAATAAGGACAAAAAGGGACACAAATTTCCAGGACAGATGGCTCAGCGCCAAGCCACAGCGCCACAATGGTCAAGTAGCGATGAGCAAGAAATGCAGCAAATGTGGTCAAAAGTCCCACCACCATACATGCCGCTCCCGCTGCCACTGTTACCCCCACTCTCCGTAGTTGAGGAAAGCCTCCCAGTGTTACCGCCGCCACCCGCTCCCCCATCAGACAATGTTAGCTTACTAACAAGCACGCCAAACGGAGCAGAAGGCAGGCAGGAACCATTACTATCCAGCACGATGAGGTCGGGTGCACAGTATGGACTGCAAATGCCCTTACGATATTTTCCCGGTGGCCCAGATGGCCAACCAATGCCTGCGCATAGACCATGGACAAATGCAGAGTTCAGGCTTGAGGAAATGGGAAACCCTATGACTGAATTAGAAAAAGCACTAGACTAACGTAAAACCATTGTTCTCTGCCATGAACCCAGCATTTAGGTGGAGAAATACTCATTCAGGCTTGGCTAAAAGGCCGTTTCAAAGATTTTGAAATCAAATTCCAAGGTTTTAAAACCCATTTAGAAAGCCCAAATGCAGGACCAACCACAAGGCCATCTGTTAACTTTTGGACAGATTGCCCTCCACGAAACCGCCCCCAAAAAGACAAATTGGTCCAAGGTCCCAACGAGAAAATGCTGGAAAATCTCAGCATGTCTGGCAGCATCTATAGGGAGAGAAAAGAGTTAACGTTTCGAGTCCAGATGACCCTTTGTCAAAGCTAACAGACAGAGAAAGTGGGAAATATTTATACTGTGGAGTGAGAATGAAAGATGAGTCATAGCCACAGAAACCCAGGGAATCAGGGTGCTAATAGCCACAGAAACCAAGGGGAAAGAGTTGCTCATGACAGTCCCCAGAGAACAAAAGGTGTGAAAGGCCAAACAGCAGAGAAACTAACAACAGAGGGTAAACTGTGACAGATGTAGATGTGGGGGGAGGGGAAGGGGGAAACAATGGGGAGTAAGGGTCTGGGAAGGTGGATAAGATGGGGGGCTAAATACATATAAAGAAAGACAAGAGAGAAAGAAATGGTAAAAGACAGTTAAAATGAATTGGAATGAAAACAAATGGGTCGAGGTGGGGTAGAGCTAATCATCTGAAGACAAAGAGTCATCGGACTCGAAACGTTAGCTCTTTTCTTTCTCTACAGATGCTGCCAGACCTGCTGAGATTTTCCAGCATTTTCTCTTTCGTTTCAGTTTCCAGCATCCGCAGTTTTTTGCTTTTAATCATCTGAAGTTGTTGAATTCAATGTTGAGACTGGAAGGCTATCGCGTGTCTAACCAGAAGATGAGATGTTGTTCCTCCAGTTTGTGTTGAGCTTCACTGGAATATTGCAGCAGGCCAAGGACAGACATGTGGGTGGGTCTTTTATTGAAATGGCAAGCAATGGGAAGGTCAGGGTCCTGAATGCGCACAGACCGAAGGTGCTCAGCAAAGCGATCTCCCAGTCTGCGTTTGGTCTCTCCAATATAGAGGAGACCACATTGGGAGCAGCGAATGCAATAGACCAAATTGAAAGAGGTGCAAGTGAAATGCTGCTTAACCTGGAATGTGTTTTGGGCCTAGGATGTTAAGCATGGAAGAGGTAAAGGGGCAGATGTTATACCATCTGTGATTGCATGGGACGGTAGAGGTGTTGGGTGTGGTGGAGGAGTGGACTAGATTATCGCAGAGGGAACGGTCTCTGCAGAATGCTGACAGAGGGAGTGAAGGGAAGGTGTGTTTGGTGCTGGCATCACGCTGGAGTTGGCAAAACTGGCGGAGGATTATGCTTTACATAGGGAGGCTGGTGGGATGAAATGTGAGAACGATGGGGACTCTATCCTTGTTCTGGGAGGGAGGGGAGGGAGTGAGGGCAGTGGCGCGGGAGAGGGACTGCACACTGTTGAGGGCCCTGTCCCTAACTGTAGGTGGGAAATCATGGTTGAGGAAGAAGGGACACATTTTCGAAGCACCATTTTGGAAAGTGGCATCATCGGAACAAGTGCGACGGAGGCAAAGGGGCTGAGAGAAAGGAATGGAGTCCTTACAGGGTGTAGGGGACAGCATCCGTAGTAATTTCCTTTTATTAATTGGTCCAAGATAATGGAGGCCACACAGAGAAAGGACAAAAACGTTCAGGATTATGCCTGAAGGATAGCGGGACTCATGGAACAATACTCTGGGATTACTAAACCCGCATCAGAAGGGCCCACTATTAGTGCCATCGTCAACGGTGTGCGACCTGATTTAGGATGTGCCCTTAAATTAATCTGTCTGGGCTGGAGGCAAGAATCCCGAAACTAACGTAGTTTCCATGCTCCGAGACTTAGAAGAAAGGAGTAGGGAGTATAAGAATACAGTCCTGTTTGAACGAACTACTGGACCTTTGGAAAAGGAAAGGGGAGAATACGCCCTGTTTCCCCAATACCCAGACCACCAACCACAAAGGGGTCGAGGGAGATTTAACCAAGGGAGTTTACAGGGAACCACATGGGACACAGACAGACCATGAGGGCTGCCGCACAACAAGCCCAGACGATCACGCTGAATCACCACACCACTCTACATGTGCCCCACTTAGTCGAAATTCTCCTCACTAAATGCACAGCCCAGCACCTGACTCTGGCACGGACAATTAGGTACGAAGTAGAACTTTTGACAAACTCTAATTTAACTATTAAGCGATGTACAACCTTCGACCCTGCTATCCTACTACCTAACACTGAAGACAGCACACTTCACTGTTGTGAGACGGTTACCCACCTAGTAACTAAGCCGCGCGCTGTAGTCACCTAAATTGGCCAACTCCCGATTTAAAATGGCGAACGGCAAAGGCTGATGGGAAAGTCAGCCAACAAGACAGAAACCAGCGGCTGCAGGTTTGCTGTGTATTTACCTCTGCAAAAACCAGACAACATCGATACCAGCGGCCATCAGCATAACAAAGTAGCAGCCATCTGCATACTGATGAGCAATCCCCGGGAACAATAAGGAACATTTTGGACACACAAAACAAAGCGAGACTCCTCGGCGCCAGCAGGAGCCAACACAAAGGAGGTGAACGAGCACCTCGCGACCGCCCATCAATCAGGGAACCGCTCCAGTGTTGGAGAAAATCGAACCAAGCGATTGGGACAAAGTCCAATCACTTGGGACCAGGTACAGGGTCCGCCCCGAAAGGCGGGAAGCCCCTAGGACTATAAGAGTTGAGCCCCAAGTTCAAATCGCTCTCTTCATCTCTTCTTCCTGCCCGGGTCACCCAGCAACACGAACCAACATTGACCGTGACCGGTGCAGTGATCGTCGACTGACGTAAGTCTTAATTCAACGTTCGCTACGAGATAGGCGCTCCAGCTACCAATCCGTACCAACTTCGAATCCCGCAGACTCAGAACCCGAACGAAAGGCCATTTGTTCCCCTGACCTGGTGGGCTAGTCCGAAGTTAAGTATAGGCCTGTTAGTTGTAGAAGTAGCTTAGACGTAGAATTTGTGCATGAGTAGCAATTACTGTGTATAATACGTGTGCTTTGATTTGAATCTTACTAATCGGTGTACTGGATTATTGATTATTACTCGGACTTGAACCTCGTGGCGGTATCATAAAGATACCTGGCGACTCGAGAGCAAAGGTAATAAAACAGAGCAATTGAACCAAGGAGAAAATCAGCAACAGTGCAGACCTCGGTGAGGTACCACTGACCAACCCAGATTTAATATATTTTGTAGATGGATCAGCGCTTTGAAATCAGAAAGGAAAATGCTGCGCTGGCTATGCGATTGTGTCACCCCAATGTTCCAGTGAAACTCAACGCAAGCTGGAGGAACGACATCTCATCTTCCGGTTAGGCACGCTACAGCCTTCCAGTCTCAACATCGAATTCAACAACTTCAGATGATTAGCTCTCCCCCACCTTGACCCATTTGTTTTCATCCCATTTCATTTAAACTGTCTTTTATCATTTCTTTCTTTCTTGTCTTTCTTAATATATATTGAACACCCCCCCCCCCATCTTATCCACCTTTCCTTACCCTTTCTCCTCTGTGCTTCCCCCTTCCCCTCCCCCTACATCTTCAGTTCACCCTCTGATGTTAGTTTCTCTGCTGTTTGGCCTTTCACATCTTTTGTCCTCTCTGGGGACTGCCATTAGCACTCTTTCCCCTTGGTTTCTGTGGCTATTAGCACCCGGTTTCCCTGGTTTTCTGTCGCTGTGACTCATCTTTCATTCTCACTCCACAGTATAAATATTTCCCACTTTCTCTGCCTGTCAGCTTTGACAAAGAGTCATCGGACTTGAAGCGTCAGCTCCTTTCTCTCCCTACAGATGCCGACAGTCCTGCTGAGATTTTCCAGCATTTTCTCTTTCGTTTCAGACTCCAACATCCGCAGTAATTTGCTTTTATTGAAAAAGCAGAATTAGTAGACAATCTTTCACGGACAATTCAGACCCCAAAGCAATTGCCAATTTTAAAATGTCAGGCCCACGCAGGATATGAAGATGAAATATCAATAGGCAATGGGAGGCCAGTTGAAGTTGCAAAACAAGCGGCACTATCAGATAGGGGCTTTCACAGTAACTTCATTGAAGCCTACTTGTGACAATAAGCGATTATTATTACATGTGCGCAAGTAGCTGCCTATGCTTCAAGAGGTACCAAGCCTGTTTATTCACCACCCACAATTGATGATGTAGTGACCTTCCAGTCCCAGGCAAATCCTGATGAGGTTACAACCTGGTATAAAATCAATGTACAAAGACCCCTGAAGGAATATAGGTTCACCATGACGGCCGTACGCTGGCACCCAAATCTTTACTCCCATGGATTGCCCCTGTGTTCATACATTCACACATGCGGGTAAAGGGGGGGGTGGCAGACTATATTGCAAAAACATGGTACGCACCAGGTATATCGGCAATTGCAAAACAAATTAGTGAACAATGTGTCACTTGCCAAACCATAAATCCAGGAAAAATGGAAAAAGTACAATCTGCCTCCCACCCAAATCCAACAGGACCTTTTGTAAATTTACAAATGGAGTTTATTGAACTACCCCCATGTATGGGTTTTAAATATGTTTTAGTAATTATAGATGTATTCTCTCGGTGGATAGAAGCCTTTCCATGTAAACACAATGGTGCAACTACGGTTGCTAAGTTTCTGTTAAAAGAAATTGTGCCGCGATTTGGCATCCCCGCGACAATGGGTCACATTTTACAGGAACTATTATATGAGAGATATGTAAAGCTCTACAAATTAACCAGCACTTTCACTGCAGCTACCATCCACAGTCAGCCGGACTGGTGGAACGATACAATGGAGTATAAAAAAATAAGCTAGCACACTGTGCGATGAAACTGGACTAAAATGGGTTGAACTATTACCTTTGTCACTGATGGTAATAACATCAGCAACCAACAGGGCAACAGGACTATCACCCCATGAGATTGTTAAGGGGAGACCTCAGAGACTACCTTTCTCAGCATCGTGCACGGCAAAGCAAATGGACATTCAACTGCAGTGAGATTCGCTGGCAGGGCCGGCATGTAGTGGTGAGTCACTTTCTCCAACTGCTGCAATCCATATGGGCCTAAATTATTCAACTGTCAGGCACGCGAAACACACACCTGACCATGATCAGCCCCAGAGCACACAGCGATTGCAGAGCTGTCTCAGAGAGCCGCTGAGCCCTGAAAAAGAAATATCAATGGAAAAACTGTGCCGAGGTTGCAGCTTAAATCTAAAGGCTGCCTTTTAAAAATAAATTTAGAGTACCCAATTCTTTTTTTTTTCCAATTAAGGGGCAATTTAGTGTGGCCAATCCACCTACCCTGCACATCTTTGGATTGTGGGCGAGAAACCCACACAGACATGGGGAGAATGTGCAAACTCCACACGGACAGTGACCCAGAGCCGGGATCGAACCTGGGACCTCAGTGTTGTGAGGCAGCAGTGCTGACCACTGCGCCACCATGCTGCCCTAAAGGCTGCCTCAAACAATTGGTCCGCCCGCCAACCATAGTCACCCCCACTCCCCAAGCGGAAGTCACGCGGGCGTCATTTAGTACTGCTCTACAAAAACAGGGACCAGGCGCCATGGATACCGAGGGGCAGCAAGGAGGTGAGTAGCCCTCTCTATTTACTTCCATGCAGATAAAGGGCAGCATAGGCCTCGTGATGGGGAAGGCGGTATCTTCAAGAGGGCTTGGGTTGTTTGGGGGGGATAGAGGGGGCCAAGGTTTGGGCTCGCCCCTGGGCTTATGGGGTGGAGGGAAGGGGGGGTGGGGGGGGTGATTTGTGTATGTGAGGTCATCTTTAAATCTTGGAGACACCCATAACAGGGGCAGCATGTCAGTCCGACCAAACTCTGACAGGACAGAGCCATGTTACAGCTTATCTCATGAAAGTCTCCACTGCCTTTATCCCTTCACCTAATTTTACAGTTTACTTTAGCCAGCTCTGTCTTCATACCTTTATAATTGCCATTACTTATATTCAAAACACTCGGCTTAGACCCACTCTTCTCTCCATCAAACTGAAAGTGAAATTCAATTATATTATGATCACTGCTACCTAGGGCTACCTTTAAAATGATAGAATTAGTTAATCCTGCCTCATTGCACATTAGTAGATCTGGAATAGCCTGCTCTATGGTTGGTTGGGGAATGTGGGGCGGGATTCTCCAATAAGGGGGCTATATCCCAACACCCTCAATAAAACGCATGCAAATCACTCTGGGCTTACCTGGAGAAAGTTCAGAGTGATTCTCCTACCTGGAGGGGGCTAGCAGGGCCCCGGAGTGCTCCTCGCAGCTCCAGCTGCCGATACAGGACCCTGCACTTGTGCGACATGGACGATCCACACCCAGCACCAAGAATATAGGCCCCCCCAGATCGCGCGCGCCCGCGGATCGGTGGCTCCCCATCGATAGCCTGGCCATCCTGGAGGCCCCCCTCACGGTAAATGATCCCCCCCCCTCCACTAGGGCAGCCACGGTCTGAGTCCGCAAGCGCCACGCCGAGTGCCTGAGAGTGGAACCATGAGAACCACGCCAATGGGAATATGGCCAACTGCAATTGGAGAATCGCCGCGGGGGTCTCTTTCAATGGCCCCGATTGGTGGCGAGAATCGCGGGAGCGGCGTCGGACCCAATCTCGGGTTTGACTCCCATTCTCCGCCCCCGCGCCGAGCGTGATTTCGGCTCAGAGAATCCTGCCCCGTGTTTAAAGAAACCATCCTGTAAACACCCAATGAACTCATCTTCCAGGCTACAATTGCAAATGTGACTCATTGAATCTATGTGTAGATTCAGCTTACATATGAGTATTGCTATGCCATTCTCACAAGCCCCCATTATTTATTTTTGTATACCTCATCTTACAGTGTGGTTATTGCTCGGGGTCTACAAACTACTCCCACAAGTGACTTCTTACCTTCACTATTTCTTATCTCTGATTCTACACCTTGATCTTTAGAACTAAGATCATAATGCCCTATTGTATTAACACCACTGTTAATTAACGGAACTACCCCTCAACCTTTTCCTAACTTCCTGTCCTTCCTAAACATCATGCACCCTTGAATATTCGGGTCCCAGCACTTGTCATCTTGCAGCCATGGCTTGTAATGCCTATAAGATCATATATTTCTTCCTATTTGAGCTGCCAATTCATCCATTTTGCCACATGCATTCAGATAAAGAGTCTTTTTACGATTTTTGCAACCTTTAGTCTTATCTGTTGGTGCACTCTTGGGTTTGTCTGCTCTGTCCCTTCCTGTCACACACTGATTATCAATTCTCGTTCTGCTACCTTGCTCACTTGCCTTTTACTCTCCCTTTAATCTCTCACATCTTTCCTCACTTGATCCTTTGCCCCCACTATTTTGTTTAAAGCATTCTCCACCACCCCAGTTATATGGTTCACCAGGACACTGGTCCGAGGATGGTTCAGTTGAAGGCCATCCCGAAGGTCCACCTTGCCAGTACTGGTGCCGGTGTGCCTTGAATTGAAACTCAATTCCCCCATACCAAACTTTTAGCAAACTTTTAGTATTAAACTCTCTAATCATATTTAACCTATGCCAATTTGTTCATGGTTCTGGTAATAATAGAGAATACCACCTTCGAGGTTGTGCTGTTTAGCCTCTAGCTGCTCATACTCCCCAAGACAATCTCTTTCCTCATCTTATTTACATCAATGGTACCTACGTTGAACAAACAATTGGATCTGCTTCCTGTTGCTGCACGTTCCTCTCCAGCCGACAGCATTTGCCCTGGACCTTAGCACTGGGCAGACGGTACAACCTTCTGGACTTCTGCTTGCTGATTCTTGGAGTGGAGGTGGAGGATTGGCGAGTCCCGTATTCTCTCCACGCTTTAAGCCACCCTCCTGGCCCTGCTGAGTTTTGGGTGGTGGGGTAATGGGGGCAGTGTGGGAGAGAAGTCCTGCTCTCTCCCCCTCTCCACGCGTTAATCCTGCTCCTGGTCGTGGTGATTGGTGCCAAAATATGTGTTCTGAATTCATGCCAAAAAAGAATTGACTTGTGGACTGCCTGAACCCATTTCGTTAGGGTTGTCAGGCTGGGTCGTTCTATTTTATCACTCCAGAATCAATTCAATTCCAGGTCTCAGAGGTGAAAGGACAGCTCAGCTTTGTACTCTGCCAATGAGTGCTCCCTGCCAAGCTATTTCTAAACAGCTTCAAGATAGGTTTACTTTCATTTAAATGAATGCAAGACATTTGGAGAAATATGCTAAAAACTACAGCCCTGTCACGGTGAAATTCCTCAGAGAGGAAGACAAGAAAATCTTGCTGAATATTCTGAATCTGTTGGCATTTCTGCTCATTTGTGTCAGTGTAGTTTGAAAAGAGGACAAAATATATCATGTCAGAGTTGAGGTAGTGAGGAAGTACAGCCATGGGACACAATGTTGAGGCTATTTGGTTCATAATATATGTAAATGGCCTATATACATAAATGCAATGTAAAGTGATCAAATTTTCAGATGATACCAAAGAAGTTTGGTTTCACACTGAAACTGGAAGAGACAACTTAAATATTACAGAATGAGTTGAACATGATATGTAATTGAGCAGAATAATGACAGATGAAATTCAAATGAAGGAAGTGGATCCTGTGCGTTCCCAATTATATTTGCTCCTTCATTGGTGCCCATGCCTTCTGTCATCTGGGCCCCAAGCTCTGGTATTTCCTCCCTACTCCTCTCTGTGTCTTGTCCTTGCTCTTATCCTTTAAGGCGCATCTTTAAAACCTACCTCCTTTGGTTATCAGACCAAACGGCCTGGACTTTCGCTCCCGAGGCAGGTGCAGAGGGTTGGGAAATCTCCTGGCTCACTGCCCAGGAAAGATTGCCTTGAATGACAGGATGTTCATGTGAGGCGGGGGGGGGGGGGTCTCATTATTTAAGGGATCTCTAGTGGAAAGTGGTGGGGGTGGATTGGACACTGAGTCTCCCTGGCCTGATAAAAATCTAAGCCAATAGCTCAGTGTCAGCTTTGTTTTATAAAGCTCCTGTGTAGTAACTTGGAAGACTTCATTATGTTTCAGGTGCTGTATCATTCTAACTTGTTGTTGAAGTATAAATCGCAACAAAGAGGAAGGAAAAATAGAAGAGGTTGAAATATTCTCCACAATTGTCATGAAATAGCTAGAAATGAAGCTGAAGGAGACCTCGGTGTCTTAGTAGATGGAACTCGTATAGCTAATGCACTGCAGTAATCAACAAAACCAATAAGATGTTAAACTACAAAATTAAAACAATAGAATGTAAATCAGAGGAGATAATGATCAACCTTTATAGCGCTGTGGTCAGACCTTACTTTAACCACTCCGGCAATTGTGGTTAGCAACAAATAAGAGACTGTCAAGTGTTCATGGTAATGCACAAAAGAGCCATTCGGCTGGTCTCTTATGTCAAGAATTTATAAAATATATCGCATCAAAAATAATAACCCAGAATATTACTTTAATTTAAACTGTGAGATTAGAACGAAGATCCAATTGAGTAAGAGATAATATTGGGACTGGTATCATGGGCGGGATTCTCTGTGAATCGGCGGGGCGGGCAACTCCGGCGCGAAGGAGTGGCGTGAAGCACTCCAGCGTCGGGCCGCCCCGAAGGTGCGGAATCCTCCGCACATTCAGGGGCTAGGCCGGCACCAGAGTGGATTGCGCCCCGCTGGCTGGCGTGGAAGGGGCTTGGCGCCACGCCAACTGGCGCCGAAGGGCCTCCGCCGGCCGGCGTGAGTTGGCGCATGCACGGGAGCGCCAGCGTGTGCTGGCGTCACCCCAGTACATGCGCAGGGGGGGATCATCTCTGCGTCGGCCATCGCGGAGGACCACAGCAGCCGACGCGGAGGAATAGAGTGCTCCCACGGCACAGGCCCGCCCGTGGATCGGTGGGCCCTGATCACGGGACAGGCCATGGTGGGGCACCTCACGGGGCCAGACTCCCCGCACCCCCCTGAGGACCCCGGAGGCCGCTCGCGCAGCCAGGTCCCGCCGGTAAGTACCTACTCTAATTCACACCGCCGGGACCGGCCGAAAACGGGCGGCCACTCGGCCCATCGCGGGCTGGAGAATCGCCGGGGGGGGGGGGGGGGGGCGCTGCTAGCGGCCGCCAACCGGCAGGGCCCGATTCCCGCCCCCGCCAAATCCTCGGCGTCGGAGAATTTGGCAGCCGGCAGGGGCGGGATTCAAGCCTCCCCCCGGCGATTCTCCGACCCGACGGTGGGTCGGAGAATCCCGCCCCATAAATTTCACCTTCACAAAAAAATTAAAGGTGTGTGACAGATTTTCAATTCATTTAAGAAAATAACTAGGTGCCTCAATCAAACACATTCTGATCTCGCTGGAGAGTTAAATTAAGAAAGGCCAAAATGGGTTTCATCATCCAGAATGATCTTAACTTGCATTGTTCACTATTTACCTATTAACTTCTTTGCTGATGATGTATCTATAACAGAAGCATGAAGTTTATTTTTTGATTATTGAATTCCACGTACAGTAGCTTCATGTGGCCTGGGTACTTTCCTCTTCGTGTTATTTTTGGACTGGGCGTTAACCCAACACATGTCATGCAGAAAAGCACCGAGAGCCCATTT
Source organism: Scyliorhinus torazame (assembly GCF_047496885.1). NCBI lineage: Eukaryota > Metazoa > Chordata > Chondrichthyes > Carcharhiniformes > Scyliorhinidae > Scyliorhinus > Scyliorhinus torazame. Next base: position 45,696,772 of record NC_092715.1, on the reverse strand, counting down.
GTGACCTTTAGCTATCGGAAATGTGCCTCTGCAGTCTGGCAGTTTCCAAGTGTTTTCAGGTGAGAAAACTGGAGTGAAAAACTACTTTAAGAATGCAGTAGTGCTGGAACTTAACAATGTTCTTTCACTTTCAGGCCCTGTGTTTAAATCTGGTTGACTGATTGACATAAAAGCTCCTCTTCTCTCCTTTGTCTTTATCGACCATGAAATGAGTTTTAGCACATTATATTTAGATTTATTGTCACGTGTACTGAAGTACAGAGAAAAGTATTGTTCTGCGTACCATCCAGGCAGATCGTTCCATAGATGAAAAACATAGGGCATGCGATAGATGCAGAATGGAAATACATCGGGTGAAGCATACTGAATGTAGAGCTACAACAGTAGAGAAGATGTGTAGAGAGATCAGTTCAGTCCATACGAGGTTCATCCAGGAGTCTGGTAACAATGAATTCAACTCGATTCAACTAATGCCTGAATGGACATATGACAAGGCACAAAATGGGAGAAAATGTGCGACCTGTAGGAAGAGAGGGAATTCACTGATGCAGTAGAGTATTTTTGAATAGACTAGGAGCAGAATTTAGTAAAGTGAAGAGAATGTGGTTCACTGTGTAACCCACAGTGTATCAAATCTTGATAAACTTGATGCTCCTCGTGTTTGCAAAAAATTGGAAAATGTTTAATTTGTTTGTGTTGATATTCTCAATCTGACAGACCAGTAAATTATTTCAAAAATAATTAAAGGAAAATTCAACCCAATTACTTCATCAGGTACAATAATTCTCATTTTAATAGGATAAAACTAGCAAAGTTGTAAGTCCATCAGATCAATTTTTATTGATTCAAGGAATGCATGTTTCCCTGACGAGGTCAGCATTTGTTGCTCATCCTTGATTGCCTTTGAGATGGTGTTGGGCACTTGTCTTCTTGAACTGCTGCAGTCCATCTGGTATAGGTACACCTGGAGTGCTCTTTGGGAGAGAGTTCCAGGATTTTGACCCATTGACAGTGAAGGAATGGAGATATATTTCCAAGTCAGGATGGTGAGTGGCTTGGAGGGGAACTTCCAGGTGGTGGTGTTCCCACGTGTCTGTTGATCTTGTCCTTCTAGATGGTGGTAGTCATGAGTTTGGAAGGTGCTGTCTAAGGAGCACTCATGAGTTTCTGCAGTGCATCTTGTAGATTGTACGCAGTGCTGCCACTGTGTGTCCATGGTGGAAGGAGTGAATGTTTATGGATGGGGTGCCAATCAAGCTGGCTGCTTTGTCATGGATGGTGTTGAACTTTCTGAGTGTTGATGCAGCTGCACTCATCCAGGCAAATGGACAGGATCCCATCACACTCCTGACTTGTGGCTTGTAGATTGTAGGTTGAGAGGGGAGTTAGTTCAAGTTCACTTTGAACAATTTTCCCTCCCCCCCCCAAAAAAAAGTGACACAGCCCTTATGATGTCATATGCTACAGGGCTAAGACATGAAGTACTCACTTTTCCCACCCAACAAAAGTGTGCAAAAGCTAAAATGCCAAACTCATGTGTGTTTGAAGGTTTCAGCGACATAGTGGATCTTAGGCCGGAATTCTCTAATCATTGCGATTCATTTTTCCCGTTGGCAGCGCACCCCTGGCAGTACATTTCCTGGCCACATGGGATAGTGACAATGAGAAATTCTATTGACAAGCGGCGGGAAGAATTCTATCGCCAACGAACAGCGCACGCCGAGAAACACGCGATTTGGGGATCGAAGAATCCCACTGCTTTTTAAACAGAAAACTATAAATATCAACAGTTTATAACAAATGGGACTGTAGGGTTTATTTTGTGTGAATACATCCTCTACACTGTGTTCAAATAATCAGAAATCTGATGGTGAACATTTCATGGGCAGTATTTCCATTTTCCACGAGGAAGCTGGAAACTGGAAGCTGACAGACCCACAATTCCCAGTCACCAGAGGCGGGCGCGAGTATTTGCAATACTCGAACCTGCTCGGTGACCCTTCCCTGGCACCAATACTCACCCCCAGGCAAAGGGCCACAGCTGCGAACACTGCAGAGGGGTTGCCCTCCCTGATGACAGGCTGGCACCTTTTGTATCTTCAGAATTTCCAAATTCTCTTCAAAGTGCACCTCCATATCTTCAATTTGCAGTGGCAGCACCCGGCTCCAATGCTGGGGCTGCTAATCCTTCAGTGCTTGAAGGCCTACAGCCTTGGGAACCCACACTGTTGCCCTTAGTTGGATGGTGAATGACACACTGACCACTAATTGACCTCTCATTGAATATTGCATCAGGCTCCGACACAAAATGGTGTCTGGAGACAGAAATTCACCTTTTCAGCTCGAAGTTCAAGGGCAGCAAGTGCATGGGAACACCACCATTTGCAAGTTCCCCTCCAAGTCACTCACCATTCTGACTTGGAAATTTATCACTGTTCCTTCACTGCCGCCGGGTCAAAATCCTGGAACTCCCTCCACCACAGCACGGTGGATGTACCTACACCACATGGACTGCAGTGGCTCAAGGAGGCAGCTCACCACCACTTCCTGCATGGTAATTAGGGATGGGTAATAAATGCTGGTCTAGCCAGCAACTCCCATGAATTAAAAAAAATTTTCAAACCTCTCATGTTGCGGTCCCAGTCCCAAAGCAAACAATTCAGCACAATGGCTTTGGTCTTCCCAATATTTTATGCAAAGAGATTTCTGATCACCTGCACAGCCGCATTCAAAGTCAGATGACAATCTGATCATTTAAAGACAGTGGAGGAGCCATTCAGCCGCTGGGAATATTGTGGAAACCCTACAATGCAGAAAGACGCAACTCAGCCCATCAAGTCTGCATCGGCCCTACTCCCCCGACCTATCTCTGTAACCCCACCTAACCTGCACATCTTTGGACACTAAGGGGCAATCTAGCATGGCCAATCCACCTAACCTGCACATCTTTGGACTGTGGGAGGAAACCGGAGCACCCAGAGGAGACCAACGCAGACACGTGGAGAACATGCAAACTCCACACAGTCAGCCAAGGCCGGAATTAAAGCCGGGTCCCTGGTGCTGTGAGGCAGCAGTGCTAACCACTGTGACACCGTGCCGCCCTAATATACTTGTGCCCCTCGGTTTCCATGGTGCCCAAAAGTGGAATTTCTAGCTGGATATTATTCGAGCTTCAGCTAATACAGGTATTTACCTCGACTCTGACACTGTGACATTTCCATTGTGCACTCGCAACCAGTATGGGAATGAAGTGATGTGAAGAAAAATATTGCAGCCTGCTTGATGGATTTTGTATTGACCAGTTTATCAGAAATGTCTTTTTAAGATTGACAGAGCAATGGAGATTACAGACGAGGCACAGAATCAAGACTGCCACCGTTAGAATGCCCATAATTTGCTTGCCGCTTCCACCAGCTGAAATGATTTCCAACAAATCGTGCAGCCTTTCTTCCAAAATATCTCGACATAAACCAACAAGTCTGAGATTAATATGATCACAAAAATAAAATCTAGACAGCCACATCGTTAGTTATCTCAGACAGTTGTAAGATCTGAACCAGTAAATTCTGGATCAGGCAGCAAAATGTACTGATTTTGTACTATCGGGACAGCTCCAACTGAATTCTGTTGATATGTGGCCTGAAAAGAACTCTGTAGTACAATGGCATGTGTGCAGGCACTTGTATACTCTATCCTTCTGTCAACGTTCATCATCCCGTTCAAGGCAAGTTCATTCTTGATAGCAGTGGCTCATTTCGCCCTGTCAAAATAAGCACTGCCCAACTTGTAAGGAGCTTAGACCCAGAATCTTTGCCTATCAAGATGGAAAATGTGCCAAATTCATTCCTAACTTATTTCCTCTCTGAGCAACAACGTATCTTTTTCTCCAATTTGCCTGAAGCATTTCCTCTGTGATATTCTCCACTGCTGACCCCCACAGTTTATTGGCTAATCTGGCTGCATTAAGACAAGGGCCACAATTCACCCGGTCGGTGACTAAATGCTCCCACCAGCGGGAAAACTAGAATGATTCCTGCTGGCGCTAGGAGCAACCTCGACATACGGCACTCAGAAAAGCCTTTACCTGCGATCGGGTTTTCAATGCCATTCTATGACACACTGCAGTCCATCATGCTGGACCTGAGAGGGTTGGGACCGAGCTCTCGGATAGGTCCCCCTCCTCAGAGACTGGGGCACCCCAATCCCAGAATGCTGCGTCGGTACCTCCCTCTCCACCCCGCCTGGATTGTGGCAAGGGTCCCGCCCTAATCACTGACAAGGCCCCCCCCCCTCAGCACCCCCACTTTAGCCCCCCCTCTCATTTCCCCACCTTCAGGCCCTGCTGCTTGGCATTGCCAACCTGGAAGCTTGCTGTCCGAAAGGTGGCACATGTGTGAGTGCCCTCCCTACTAATGAACTTTAGGGGGATCTGAGGGGGTCTTCCATTGGAGGGGGGAGTCGGGGGGGGGGGGGCTTGTGGTGGACTGGGAGCTTAGATTGGGGGTCTTTTGGCTGCTTCTCTTCTACAACCTTGAAAATCTTTAAACAGTCAGTCAGCATCTCAAAAACACAGTTGTCTCATAATAAAGTGAAAGTGTTCTAACCTATACCCCTAAACCCTTTAAACAGTCTGTCGGTATGCCAAGTTCAAAGATGTGTCAGATGAAGATAAAAGTAATCCCTTTAATGTGCTGGAAGTATTTGAAGATTTATTTTTTACAGTCAATTTCATTGCCCTCTAAAGCCTGATTGTATGTCTAGAAGCCTAATAGCTTTGAACTTCATTGTTTACATTCAATTTCACGCCCTATTGGCTCCGAAATGGCATTTTGAGGCAGTTTCAAAGGGGGGAATTAAGTTTGTTTATTTATATAGCTTTGCAGGGATCCATTAATTCACGGGAGCAGCTTGTTTTCTAACTGCAGTTTCTTTTTCGAGGAAGTCTTTTTGTTCTCGAGTGCTTCCTAGAAAGAGCAGATGTGGGGATAGCAGCGCCAACCTGACAGCAGGTGCTCTGTGTGAATGCTGCCTCCACATATGCTCCTTCGAGCTCCTCTGTGTAAGAGGACGCAGTGTATTTGGATTTTCAAAAAGCATTATAAGGTGCCACTCAAGAGGTTATTACACAAAATTAGGTCACTTCAGATTGGGGGTAATACATTAGTATGGGTTGAAGACTGGTTAATCAACAAGAAACAGAGGTTAGGAATAAACAGGACATTTGTGGGTTAGCAGGAATGGTAGAGATGGTTCAAAGGACGTAATGGCCTTGCTCCTATTTCTAATGTTTTTATGTCTAAATTGCCCCTGTATAGGAGGCAGTAAGCCAACTTTGTGACTATAGATTTGCTCATGACACAAAGGTAGATAGGAAAGTAAGTGGTCAAAGCCTCTGGGGTGGTCCCGGCGGTTTGGAAATTAGCAAATGTGACACCACTGTTTAAAAAAGGAGGTAGGCAGAAAGTGGGTAATTATTAGGCCAGTGAGCTTAACTTCGGTAGTAGGGAAGATGCTGGAATCTATCGTCAAGGAAGAAATAGCAAGGCATCTGGATGGAAACTGTCCCATTGGGCAGACGCAGCATGGGTTCATAAAGGGCAGGTCGTGCCTAACTAATTTAGTGACATTTTTTGAGGACATTACCAGTGCGGTAGATAACGGGGAGCCAATGGATGTGGTATATCTGGATTTCCAGAAAGCCTTTGACAAGGTGCCACACAAAAGGTTGCTGCATAAGATAAAGATGCATGGCATTAAGGGGAAAGTAGTAGCACGGATAGAGGATTGGTTAATTAATAGAAAGCAAAGAGTGGGGATTAATGGGTGTTTCTCTGGTTGGCAATCAGTAGCTAGTGGTGTCCCTCAGTGATCAGTGTTGGGCCCACAATTGTTCACAATTTACATAGGTGATTTGGAGTTGGGGACCAAGGGCAATGTGTCCAAGTTTGCAGATGACACTAAGATGAGTGGCAAAGCAAAAAGTGCAGAGGATACTGGAAGTCTGCAGAGGGATTTGGATAGGCTAAGTGAATGGGCTAAGGTCTGGCAGATGGAATACAATGTTGACAAATGTGAGGTTATCCATTTTGGTAGGAATAACAGCAAAAGGGATTATTATTTAAATGATAAAATATTAAAACATGCTGCTGTGCCGAGAGATCTGGGTGTGCTCGTGCATGAGTCGCAAAAAGTTGGTTTACAGGTGCAACAGGTAATTAAGAAGGCGAATGGAATTTTGTCCTTCATTGCTAGAGGGATAGAGTTTAAGACTAGGGAGTTTATTCTGCAATTGTATAAGGTGTTAGTGAGGCCACACCTGCAGTATTGTGTTCAGTTTTGGTCTCCTTACTTGAGAAAGGACGTACTGGCACTGGAGGGTATGCAGAGAAGATTCACTAGGTTAATCCCAGAGCTGAAGGGGTTGGATTACGAGGAAAGGTTGAGTAGACTGGGACTGTACTCATTGGAATTTAGAAGGATGAAGGGGGATCTTATAGAAACATATAAAATTATGAAGGGAATAGATGGGATAGATGCGGGCAGGTTGTTTCCACTGGCGGGTGAAAGCAGAACTAGGGGGCATAGCATCAAAATAAGGGGAAGTAGATTTAGGACTGAGTTTAGGATGAACTTCTTCACCCAAAGGGTTGTGAATCTATGGAATTCCTTGCCCAGTGAAGCAGTAGAGGCTCCTTCATTAAATGTTTTTAAGATAAACATAGATCGTTTTTTGAAGAATAAAGGGATTAAGGGTTATGGTGTTCGGTCTGGAAAGTGGAGCTGAGTCCACAAAAGATCAGCCATGTTCTCATTTAATGGTGGAGCAGGCTCGAGGGGCCAGATGGCCTACTCCTGTTCCTAGTTCTTATGTTCTTATGAAGCGCCGACAGGGGATTTCCATAGGTTAAATGAGTGGGCAAAAAATAGGCAGATGTAGTATAATGTTGGAAAATTCCTTCTTTGGCAGGAACAATAGAAAAGGAATATAACATTAAAAAGGAGAGAGAGAATGTCCAGGTGCGGCGATGACCAGCTAGGTCGCACGTTTCGGCACCTCCCGTTTGAACGGACTTTTGGGCTCTTATTGGGAGCCCCAACGGCAATTTTTGACGGCTAAACCCATTGTGCGGTGAAACAGAAGGGAATCCCCCCGGATGTACATGGAGAAAGGAGATAAAAGTGGCCGGATTGCAGAGGATCTTCTGGAGCAGCGGCAAGGAAGGGAAGCACGAAGCAAGATGGCGGCGGAGGGAGGCCGTTTGGTATGGGGCCTGGAACAACAAGAGTTCCTTCGGAGATGTGTTGAGGAGCTAAAGAAGGAGGTGCTGGCCCCGATGCTGCAGGCGATTGAGGGGCTAAAGGAGGCGCAGAAGACCCAAGAATTGGAGCTTTGTGGCGTGAAGGCAAAGGCTGCCGAAAATGAGGACGAAATACAAGGCCTGATGGTGAAGACAGAGACACACGAGGCATTGCATAAGAGGTGTATGGAGAGGCTGGAAGCCCTGGAAAATAGCTCGAGGAGGAAGAACTTAAGAATCTTGGGTCTTCCCGAAGGGGCAGAGGGAGCCGACGTTGGGGCGTATGTGAGCACGATGCTTCATTCCTTAATGGGACCGGAGGCCCCGATGGGCCCCTTGGAAGTGGAGGGAGCAGATCGAGTCCTTGCGAGAAGACTGAAGGCTGGAGAAATACCTCGAGCTATAGTGGTGAGGTTTCACCGTTATAAAGACAGGGAGATGGTCCTGAGATGGGCGAAAAAGACACGGAGCTGCAGGTGGGAGAACGCGGTGATCCGCGTGTACCAGGATTGGAGTGCGGAGGTGGCGAGAAGGACGGCGAGTTTCAATCGGGCCAAGGCGGTGCTCCATAGAAAGAAAGTTAAATTTGGTATGCTGCAGCCGGCGAGACTGTGGGTTACACATCAAGGCAAACACCACTACTTCGAGACGGCAGAAGAGGCGTGGACATTCATTGAAGAGGAGAAGCTGGACTAGACTGGAGAGAGAAAGAACTTTTGTAATAAAGCAGTGGTGTGATTGCATGGGACGGGGAATCGGAAGCGGGGGGGGAAATGTTCTCTTTCCCCTCAATGGGGGGGGTATGGTGAATTGTGGGCACCGGTGGGGAAGGAGAGGGGGAAGGAGAGAGGGAGCTGCGCCATTAGGGGCGGGGCCGAGTGGGAAGCACGGGCTTTGCTCCCGCGCTATGGTAATTGTGGCGGGAAAAGGGGGCGCAGGAAGGAGGGGGCCTTACACAATGGGAGGCTGAGGATAAACGGAGGAAGCCGAGGTCAGCCAGATTTTGCTGACTTCTGGAAGCAACATGGGGGGAGCAATCACGCTAGAGGGGGATCTAGCGGGGGGGGGGGGGCGGTAACTGGGTTGCTGCTGTTAAGGGGAAGGGGGAGCTGCTACGGGATGGGATGGTCGGGACGGGAGGACACCGTTGGGGAGACAAGTGGGTGCGTGGGAACCGGGTGAGGAGCTGGTCTAAAAAAGGGGATGGCTAGTCGACGAGGGAGGGGGCGGGTAAAGAGCCCCCCAACCCGGTTGATCACGTGGAACGTGAGAGGGCTGAATGGGCCGATTAAGAGGGCAAGGGTACTTGCGCACCTAAAGAAATTAAAGGCTGATGTGGTCATGCTGCAGGAGACGCATCTGAAACTGGCGGATCAGGTCAGATTACGAAAAGGATGGGTGGGACAGGTATTTCACTCGGGCTTGGATGCGAAAAATAGAGGGGTGGCAATATTAGTGGGGAAACGGGTATTGTTTGAGGCGAGGACCATAGTGGCGGACAGTGGGGGTAGATACGTGATGGTGAGTGGCAGATTGCAAGGTGAGGCGGTGGTTCTGGTGAACGTATATGCCCCGAACTGGGATGATGCCAACTTCATTAAGCGTATGCTGGGGCGTATCCCGGACCTGGAGGCGGGAAAGTTGGTAATGGGGGGAGACTTCAACATGGTGCTGGATCCAGGGTTGGACCGGTCCAGGTCTAGGACCGGGAGGAGGCTGGCAGAGGCCAAGGTGCTTAAGGACTTCATGGAGCAGATGGGAGGAGTGGATCCCTGGAGATTTACTAGGCCGAGGAGTAAAGAGTTCTCCTTCTTCTCCCATGTCCACAAGGTGTATTCTCGGATAGACTTCTTTGTCCTGGGAAGGGCGCTGATCCTGAAGGTGGCCGGGACGGAGTACTCGGCTATAGCCATTTCGGACCATGCCCCACATTGGGTAGATCTGGAAGTAGGAGAGGAAAAGGAACAGCACCCACTGTGGAGATTAGATATGGGATTGTTGGCGGACGAGGGTATGTGTGTAAGGGTAAGGAGATGTATCGAAAGGTATCTGGAGATTAATGACGACGGAGAGGTTCAGTTGGGAGTGGTCTGGGAAGCACTGAAGGCGGTGGTCAGAGGGGAACTGATTTCTATAAGGGCCCATAAGGGGAAACAAGAGAGCAAAGAGAGGGAGAGATTGTTGAGAGAAATTTTGAGGGTGGATAGGCAGTATGCGGTGGCTCCGGATGAAGGACTATACAGGGAAAGACGAAGTTTGCACACGGAATTTGATTTGTTGACCACGGGCAAGGCGGAGGCACAATGGAGGAAGGCACAGGGAGTGCAGTATGAGTACGGAGAGAAGGCGAGCCGGTTACTGGCCCAACAACTGAGGAAGAGGGGGGCGGCAAGGGAGATTGGAGGGGTTAGGGACGAGGAGGGTGAGATGGAACGGGGAGCGGAGAGGGTGAACGGGGTGTTTAAGGCATGTTATGAGAGGCTGTGTAAGGCTCAGCCCCCGGAAGGGAAGGAGGGAATGATGCACTTCCTAGACCAGTTGGAATTTCCGAAGGTCGAGGAGCAGGAGAGGACAGGACTGGGAGCACAGATTGAGGTGGAGCAGGTGGTAAAAGGGATTGGGAGCATGCAGGCAGGGAAGGCCCCGGGACCGGATGGGTTCCCGGTGGAATTCTATAGGAAATACGTGGACCTGCTGGCCCTGCTTCTGACGAGAACCTTTAATGAGGTCAGGGAAAGGGGGACGTTGCCACCGACGATGTCGGAGGTGACGATATCGCTGCTCTTGAAAAGGGACAAAGACCCGCTGCAGTGCAGGTCTTACAGGCCTATTTCCCTCCTGAATGTAGATGCCAAGCTTTTGGCCAAGGTGATGGCGACGAGGATGGAGGATTGTGTCCCGGGGGTGGTTCTCGAGGATCAAACGGGGTTTGTTAAGGGGAGACAATTGAACACTAACATCCGGAGGCTGCTGGGTGTGATGATGATGCCCCCGCCGGAGGGGGAGGCGGAGATAGTGGTGGCGATGGATGCAGAGAAAGCATTTGATAGAGTGGAGTGGGATTACCTGTGGGAAGTGTTGAGTAGATTTGGATTTGGAGAGGGGTTTATTGGATGGGTTCAGCTTCTATACAGGGCCCCGGTGGCAAGTGTGACTACAAATAGGCAGAGATCTGACCACTTCCGTCTATACAGAGGGACAAGACAGGGATGTCCTCTGTCCCCGTTACTGTTTGCGTTGGCAATTGAGCCACTGGCCATAGCGCTGAGGAAGTGGAGGGGAGTACTTAGGTGAGGAGAAGAGCACCGGGTATCACTATACGCGGATGATTTGTTGTTGTATGTCGCGGACCCAGTGGAGGGGATGCCCGAGATAATGCAAACACTCAGGGAGTTTGGGGAATTTTCAGGATATAAATTGAATATGGGGAAGAGTGAGCAGTTTGTGATGCACCCTGGGGAACAGGGCAGGGGAATAAATGATTTGCCGTTGAGGAGAGTAACAAGGGATTTTCGGTACCTAGGGATCCAGATGGCCAGGAACTGGGGAACCTTGCATAAGCTAAATTTAGTAAGATTGGTGGAGCAGATGGAAGAGGACTTTAGGAGATGGGACATGGTGCCCCTGTCACTGGCGGGTAGGGTGCAGGCGGTTAAAATGGTGGTCCTTCCGCGGTTTCTTTTTGTGTTCCAGTGCCTCCCTGTGATGATTACAAAGGCCTTTTTCAAGAAAGTGGATAAGAGCATTATGAGTTTTGTATGGGCTGGGAAGACCCCAAGAGTGAAGAGGGGGTTCCTGCAGCGTAGTAGGGATAGGGGGGGACTGGCACTGCCGAGTTTAAGTGACTATTATTGGGCCGCCAACATATCAATAGTATGCAAGTGGATGGGGGAAGGGGAGGGAGCAGCGTGGAAAAGACTAGAGATGGCGTCCTGTAGGGGAACCAGCCTAAAAGCATTAGCGATGGCGCCTTTACCGTTCTCCCCGAAGAAATACACCACAAGTCCAGTGGTGGTGGCAACGCTGAAAATTTGGGGGCAGTGGAGACGGCATAAGGGATTGACGGGTGCCTCGGTGAGGTCCCCGATAAGGAACAACCACAGGTTCGTCCCGGGGAAGATAGATGGGGGATTTAAAGCTTGGCAGAGAGCAGGGATTGTGAAATTGAAGGATTTGTTCCTAGGCGGGACGTTTGCGAGTCTGGGAGCACTGACAGAAAAATATGGGTTGCCACCGGGGAATGCATTTCGATATATGCAACTGAGGGCTTTTGCGAGGCAACAGGTGAGGGAATTTCCGCGGCTCCCGGCGCAAGAGATTCAGGACAGAGTGATTTTGGGGGCATGGGTGGGGGATGGTAGTGTGTCAGATATATATAGAGAAATGAGAGACGAGGGGGAGACGATGGTGGAGGAGCTGAAGGGAAAATGGGAAGAGGAGCTAGGGGAAGAGATTGAGGAGGGGCTGTGGGCCAATGCCTTAAGTAGGATAAACTCTTCGTCCTCATGCGCCAGGCTCAGCCTGATACAATTCAAGGTTCTACATAGGGCGCACATGACTGGAGCAAGGTTAAGTCGATTTTTTGGAGTGGAGGATAGGTGCGGGAGATGCGCGGCAAGCCCAGCGAACCACACCCACATGTTTTGGTCATGCCCGGTACTGCATGGGTTCTGGGTGGGGCTGGCGAATGTGCTTTCATGGGTGGTGGGGGTCCGGGTCGAGCCAGGCTGGGGGTTGGCGATATTTGGGGTTGCGGACGAGCCGGGAGTGCAGGAGGCGAGAGAGGCTGATGTTTTAGCCTTTGCGTCCCTAGTAGCCCGGCGAAGGATATTACTTTTGTGGAAAGAAGCTAAACCCCCAGGCGTGGAGGCCTGGATAAACGACATGGCGGGGTTTATTAAATTGGAGCGGATAAAATACGCACGAAGAGGTTCGGCTCAAGGGGTCACCAGGCGGTGGCAACCGTTCCTCGACTATCTCGCAGAACGATAAGGGAAATGGGAAAGGTAGCAGCAGCAACCCAGGGGGGAGGGGGGGAGGGGGGGAGGGGGGGGGGGGAGGGAAGGGCCCATCCGGTCCCTCAGAGGTTTTGTACAGGTGTTTGTATATGAGTTACTGATATTGGTTTTTGTGACTTTATTATTTTGGATATTGGCTAGTTTTTATTTTTGTTGCTGGCAGCTGCCGTCTCATTAATATATTATTTATTCTTAAAAAAAAACGGTCATCATCATTATTTATGTTGTTTTAAAGTTGCAAAAGGGGAAAATTTTGTACTGTCTTTGTTTGACCGAAAAATTTGAATAAAATCTAAAAGCAGAACTTTGCGATACAAAGAGATCTGGGTGTCGTGGTACACGAATCAGAAGGTAAATGGAATTTTGACATGAATTACAAGAGGAAATCAAGTGAAGAATTAGGGGAGTGTGGGCACAGCTATACCTGCATACCTTAGTTAAACAGTTCAGAGAGTGTTCACTCGACTGATCCTCAGATTAAGGGATTATCTTATGAAGAAAGGTTGACCAGGTTCACTTTCATTGGAGTTTAGAAAGATGAGAGGTGATCTTGTGCAAATGTAAGATTCTGAGGAACTTAATAGGGTGGATGCTTGTGGGGGGACCTAGAACTAGGAGGGGCACAATTTAAAAATTAGGGGTCTCCCCATTTAACAATGAGATAAGGGGATTGTTTTTTTTTCTTTCAGAGTGTCATTAGTCCCCAGAAAGCACTGCAGGGTGGATCATTGAAGATATTCAAGGCTGAGTTAGATTGTTGATCAGCAATATAGTCAAAGGTTATGGGGGAATGTGGAATTGAGACAGGAAAGGCCACAATCAGATCAGCTGCCATCTTATCGAATGACAGAGCAGACTAAGGTGTTGAATGGCCAACTCCTGCTCTTGAATCTTGTGTTCTTGTGTGTGCCAATGCAGTCCATGTATAGGTGCATCCCGAGTGCTGTTAGCGATGATGAAGTCATTAGTCAGTGAAGCAGGCAGGTGTTTCTGCGACCAAAGACGGAACTCCAGAATGGTGTGTTGCCTCCTGATGCCAGGGTCAGGGATGTCACTGAACGGCTGCAGGGCATCCTAAATGGGGAGGGTGAAAAGACAGAGGTCATGGTACATGTTGATACCAATGATATCGGTAGAATGCAGGATGAGGTCCTGCATCAAGAATTCAAGTAGCTAGGCAGTAGATTAAAAAACATGACCTCTAAGATTGTAATCTGGAATACTGCCAGTGCCACGCGCCAGCAAGTATCAAAATAGGAAAATAGAGCAGATGAAGGGTTGGTGCTGGAGGAAGTGTTTTGAATTCTTGGATCACTGGGACCATTTCTGGGGAAGGTGGGACATGTACAATTGGGACAGTCCGCACCTGAACCACATTGGGACCAACATCCTTGCGGGTAGGTTTGCTAGTGCTGTTGGGAGGAATTTAAACTAGTTTGGCAGGCGGAGGGGACATAGAGTATTAGTAAAATAGAGACACATCATGTTATAGTAAAGGAAGCAAGTCAGAGTGAGTTTAGCTATGTTGAATGTCATGAGAGTAAGACAAGGCTGGATGGTCTTTAAGGCTGGAGGGGTTTTTCACAGTAACTTCATTGAAGCCTACTTGTGACAATAAGCAATTATTATTATTATTACTTTAATGCTAGGAGCGTAATAGGTAAGATTGATGAGTTATGGGTTTGGATTGACACATGGAATTGTGAAATTGTTGCCATCACAGAGACATGGTTAAGAGAAGGGCAGGACTGGCAGCTTAACATTCCGGGCCTTAGGATGTTTAGGCGAGACACAGGAGGGTGTAAAAATGAAAGTGTTGTTGCACTATTAATTAAGGAATCAATTTCTGCAATGAAGAGAGATGATATCTTGGAAGGGTCATCAAACAAGGCATTATGGGTCGAACTTAGGAATATAAAAGGGGCAGCCACATTATTGGGAGTGTATTATAGGCTCCCAACGGGTCAGTGGGAAATAGAGGAGCAGATATGTAGACAATTTACTGAGGTGTGCAAGAATATTAATCAGGTAATTATATTAGGGGATTTCAACTTCCCCGACATAAATTGGGGTAGTCATTGTGTAAAGGGTTTAAAGGGGGCGGGTTTCTTGAAATGTATTCAGGGAAGTTTCTTGTATCAATATGTAGAAGACCTAGCTGTTCAAATTCAATGTTGCACTCCTGGGGCAGAATTTAATGCCATTGTCTGAGGTAAGTGTGAAGACATGGGCAAAATTTTCCCATAATTTTGTCAGAGTGTCACGTTCGGACTGAAATCCGGCATGTCTTTCACCGGATGCACTGCCGGGTTTTTGGACCAGATCTTGAGCCACACTTACAAAAAGAAATCTGGGGGCATGGCTGGTGGGGCTGGACCTGAAAGAGTCAGCAAGGCCGGCGCCACAGAGATCGGAGCGCCACCATTAAAGAGCTGCTCGATCAGAACTGAGGCGTGCAACCCCCTCCCCCGCACCACAAATGTATCAGGGGCTCTTCTCCCGCATAGCACAATTACCAGAGGCTTTCCACCCCCATACACAATTATCGAGGGATCTCCCCATTCCATGACACAATCATCAGATGCTCTTCCCACCTCGCCCCCCCCCCCCCAGCACTACTCATTCCCCCCAACCCCGACCCCCATCAATGCCAAGTCTCCCCCCCCCCAATGCCAGTTCCCTCCGCCCCCCTCATCACTGCCAGGTCTTGGCTCTGTTCC
Organism: Scyliorhinus torazame; assembly: GCF_047496885.1. NCBI lineage: Eukaryota > Metazoa > Chordata > Chondrichthyes > Carcharhiniformes > Scyliorhinidae > Scyliorhinus > Scyliorhinus torazame. The sequence continues at coordinate 45,681,736 of NC_092715.1, read as the reverse complement.
CCCCCACCACACATAACGGGATGCTCCACAATTGGACTCCCCAAAGGGACTGCCCATGGCACTGCCCCATGGCACAGTTGGCACAGTCTCGCACTGTCAGATTGGCATTGACTCGCACTTCCCAGTTGGTACAGGCTGGAAGCGCCAGCCAGACAGTGTCAACCTCTGCCATTGGGGCAGTGCCAGGACATATCCCTCTCCCCCCGCCCAGGGCCTATCCTTACCTTGGCGCCCCTGGGGGGGGATCGCCTCAACTGTTTTTAGTCTTCATAAGGCTGTTGTGAACCGCATCGACATGAGGTTTGAATATTCAGTGGGGGAATCATGTGATAATATTCAAACTCTTTAAAATGTATTTAAATAAGGTTCCCGTCTGTTAAATTAACACCGAGTGGGGAAAATCGGGAAATGGGATCTTGCTGACGAGAATCTTGTTTCCTGAATCACACGGAATTTTGTGCCTGCATCGCCATTGTCGCTGACAGCGAACGCGGGCGCCACACTTCCCCCATGGGCACTTTAGTTGGGTGCAAGAGTACTGATTGGGTCCCCACCATCTTCCCGCCTCTGCTACGATTACGTCTAATGCAGGATGACTCGTGGACAACATTTCTGCTTTTCCAACAATTGAGGGCATCATCCTGCTCCTGCTGGTATTCAACAATGGGCGGTGTCGTCACCAGGTGCACTCATTGGTGGCTGCATCCTACCGTTGCCTCCAACCCCGTTTCCCCACATGACTTCAAATCTGTGAACACCGTCCCCCTCTCACTCACCTGTTGTGGCAGCCCCTTGCAGAACCTAGGCTTCTGATGGGTGCATTACCTGCAACTACTATTGCTCCCCTGGTGGACACTGCCTGCAATGAAGAATTGCCAGCCTCTGACTGGCACTTCTGACGTAGGGTCCTTGATTCTGGTAAAGACCCACTGCTGCCCACTAACTTCCTCAATATGCAGAACATGGTTTAGCACAGACTATCTATCAGCAGACTTTGTTGTTTTTTCTTCATTCCTTCATGGGATATGAGCATCACGGGCAAGGCCAGTATTTGTTGCCCACCCCAATTGTCCCTGGTCTGAGCGGCTTGCTGAGCCGTTTCAGAGGGTAGTTATGAGTTAGTGTGGATCTGGAGTCACATGTAGGCCAGACCAGGTCACAATGGCAGATTTCCCTCCCTGAAGGGCGTCCGTGAACCGATGGATGTTTGTGAGTCTTCAGGTGCCTTGGTGGGATTTGAACCCCTGTCCCCAGAACATGAACCTGAGCCTCTGGATTAGAAGTCCGGTGATATTACCATGACACTGCCCTCACCCCCCTTTGTCATGGGATCTTACATCACTGATGATGTCAACTATTTGTTTACATATTTAACATTAACCCTTCAAACCACAGTATTTTGAAAACTACAAAGTAATAAGTGATTTAGCATGCTGCACACAAACCTCAGCACCAATACAATATAATGACAAAGCATAGAGATGAAAGTCATGGTTATTCAAAGCTACTGTTGGAACATCAGGGGCTGTTTAGCACAGGGCTATATCGCTGGCTTTGAAAGCAGACCAAGACAAGCCAGCAGCACGGTTCGATTCCCGTAACAGCCTCCCCAAACAGGTGCTGGAATGTGGCAACTAGGGTCTTTTCACAGTAACTTCATTTTGAAGCCTAGTTGTGACAATAAGCGATTTTCATTTAATTTCATTTCATTTCAAAGCACTAGTTGGATGTTTCTTTTTGTCGATTGTCTTATTACATTTCTTGATACGTCTCTTTCTTAAAGTCTAATTACTTTTATACTCTGTGTGCGATCCACTGGCCGCGTTGCATCCGAACAGGTGTGTGACGCAGCTGGTAGATGGCGAGAGAGGCCTCCTCCAGGCTGCCCAATGGCTGGAATGCCTCACGGAATTGAACCATGAGGTCCCGCGAGGTGTCATGATCAGAATCCCGCCCACAATGGGTTGGACAAGTCTCGCACACCGATGTAGGTTTTAAACCCACTTAGGCGTGATTACCCAGGATTCACTGGGCTCCCGGCATCTACCAGCCTCCCAGGGAGTACGCAGCCATTTAGTACTGGTCCACACAAACGTGGACCAGGCAGAATAGCATCCGGGTGGTCTGCCGGGCCATTGGAGGCCCCTGCGTGGTCAGGGGCAATGCAGGCTGGTCCCCTGGCCCTTCCCCGTGGAACAAGGGCACCATGTCACTGCCAGGATGCCAGGGTGGCTGTGCCAAGGTGCCCAAGTGCCAGGGTGGCACTGCCCAGGTCCAGGGCTTGAGGGTGTCCAAGTCCATGAATGGAGGGTGGAGGGGAGTATGATGGGTGAGGGAGTGGGTGCAGGGAAGTTATAAGGGGGCTTCTGGAAGGGTGGGGGAGTGATGGATGGGGGTCCTGAAAGGGGGGGGGGGCCTAAAGGAGGTGTAAGAAGGCCTGAAAAGGAGGGGTCCTCAGTGACCCCACAGCGGGGTGCCATTACTTGGATGGTGAGGGTTAATGTCCATGTGTGTGGAGGGTGACTTTGCTCATGTGTGGGCGACTTAGAAATCGGGGCACCCTTTCAAAATGCTGGCCAGATCTCGGAGGAGCTGATCTGGCCAGGGAGTTCAGCTTCCCAGTGATGAATATAATTCGAAGGGCGAGATCTACTGGCCGCATTGCGCCCGAAAGGCATTGTGGCGCAGCACAACGCGACTGGTAGATGCCGAGTGATCATCATTCCGGGATCTCACTGGCTCGCCTCACATCACGAGATTGAATGCAATCGCACGAGATGTCGCAATGTCTATCGCAACCTGGCATTTGGGTAGAATCACTTTTTGACAAATCTGCATATTAGAGTGAGATAGTTAGTCTCACTCTTACTATGCATTCCCACCATCTATCCACGGTGTGGGATCTAACACCCTCGCCTTGGAGACCTTGGGCGCGATTCTATGACCCTCCACCGGGTCGGAGAATCGCCGGGGGCTGCCGTGAATCCCGCCCCTGCTGTGTCCCGAATTCTCCGCCACCAGAGATTCGGCGGGGGCGGGAATTGCGCCGCGCTGTTCGGCGGGAATCGGGCGGCCGGCGGGCCCACCCACGGCGATTCTCCGGCCTGTGATGGGCCGAAGTCACGCCACTGTCAACCCTCGCCCGCCGGCGTGGATTAAACCACCTACCTTACCGGCGGGACAAGGCAGGCTCCGGGGTCCTGCGGGGGGGGGGGGGGCGCGGGGCGATCTGGCCACGGGGGATGCCCCCACAGTGACCTGGCCCGCGATCGGGGCCCACCGATCCGCGGGTGGGCCTGTGCCATGGGGGCACTCTTTTTTTTTCCGCCTTCGCCATGGTCTTCACTATGGCGGAGGCGGCAGAGACCCCCTCCCCTGCGCATGCGCGGGGATGCCGTGAGCGGCCGCTGATGCTCCTGCGCATGCGTCGCCCGGCGAAGACCTTTCGGCGCTGGCTGGCGTGGCGCCAAAGGCCTTTCCCGCCAGCCGGCAGAGCGGAAACCACTCTGGCGCGGGCCTAGCCCCTCAAGGTGAGGGCTTGGCCCCTAAAGGTGCGGGGACCCGACTGAATGGCACTTGTGTGGGTCCCAGCTGCTTGCCCTCTGGGCAGGATGGCATCCTGGCACTGCTGGTGCAACCCTGGCACTGCCAACCTGGCATCTTGGCACTGCCACCTGGTGCCAGCCTGGCATTGCCAAGGTGCCCGGGGGCACTGCCAACTGACAGGAGCATTGCCAAGCTAGCATTTTTAGGGCACTGCAGATCGGGACAGGGGGTGCTCTGATTGGTTGCGGGGTGTGGGGGGGGGCGGGCAATGGACCCCTTTATTGGTGAGTTGGGGCTTGGGGAGATTTGGGGGTTGCATCCGGAGTCAAGAGGTTCCGATCTCTCCCTGCATTGAGGAGCTCCTCAGAGTGCAGGAAACTGGACTAAGTGTGGCCTCACTCCGAACTCCCTGTTGAGGTCCCGGAGTTTCTCGGCGGTCCAAGCATCGGGAAATACTAGCCTAATTGCTTGCTACGGGACTCTGCTCCCATTCGGATAGATCGCGCTCTAAGTGTGGGCTAGCCCGGTGAGAAACTCCCAGGTGTCCAAAGAAGTGTGGTTAGATAGCGGTGGGGAATTCACTGATAGAGGCAGGAAGAAACTCGCAGGAAAACCTGCTACAAATGACACTTAGAAAGCTTTCCGCTGGACCCCACGCCTCCTGTCTTTCACGTACATTTTGCCTTTGGTCTTGTTGTATTTTCACTAATTCCTTATCCGCTAACCTGCAGTCTGTTCAAATTGTAATCTTATTGGGATCATTTTGCTCCAGTTGACATCTGAACTGTATAAACAGCAACAGTTCCAGCCAGAAACATTTCCAAACAACTTGGAGGAGTTGTAGTGGAAACATGGCTTCATGTTAGCCCATATTTGCTCAACTTTGGGGGTTTCTGTTAAATATAAGAATGCAGCTAAGAACTGGGCTACCTGAGATCGCAAACCGCAGAAACACCAGAAACTAAAAGGTTGCAATCTAATTACAAATATTTCTGAACTCAATTTTTTCTCGCATGAAAACAAAAACGTTGTTGACATAATTTTCTCCATTTTCCTAACCTGACTTGCAATCCACGTAAGCAAATAAGAAACAAAAACAGTAAATGCTGGATAAACTCAGCAGGTCTGGCGGCATCTGTGAAGGGAGAAACAGAGTTCACATTTTGAGTGCGTCCGACTCTTTCTGAAGAACAGTCATATGGACTCGAACATTAACTGTGGGTGGGATTTTCTCCCCCCCCCCCCCCCCCCCCCCGGCGGCAGAGGTCATAGTCAGTCATAGAACATACAGTGCAGGAGGCCATTCAGCCCATCGAGTCTGCACCGACCCACTTAAGCCCTCACTTCTACCCTACCCCCGTAACCCAATAACCCCTCCTAACCCTTTTGGTCACTAAGGGCAATTTTTCATGGCCAATCCACCTAACCTGCACATCTTCAGACTGTGGGAGGAAACCAGAGCACCCGGAAGAAACCCACGCAGACACGGGGAGAACGTGCAGACTCCGCAGACAGTGACCCAAGCAGGGAATCGAACCCGGGACCCTGGAGCTGTGGAGCAACAGTGCTAACCACTGGTCAACCATTGGTCAGCAGTGGGACCTTCAGGTGCTTGTCGAAGGGGTTTTGGATGCGATGCACCCTCTGCCATCGGGAAATACGGCACAGGTGCTGCAATTGGCGTGACCAGAAGATCCCGCCGGCGGGAAGAGTTGGAAAATTTCTGCCTCTGTTTCTCTCTCCACAGATGCTGGCAGGCCCCTCTAAGTTTTTACAGCATTTTCTGAATATAATTTAGATTTCCAGCATCCGTCGTGTTTTGCTTTTATTTCAGCAAATAAGAACACCCTTGTTCAAGGTGGTTTACACTGAAACAGCACAAGGAATGAGAGGCACATCGTGCCCCTCTATCAGCTGCTGGTTATGGTCCTCAAATCAAAACGTCCGTCTGCAGATCTGCTGCTCGTAGGATAACCATTCAAGAAAAGTATACATGAAATGACATTCCCATGCATTTGTATCATTCTGTGTAATACAGCAGAAGCCAGCATGATTGTGGAGACTCAATGCTGAATATAAACAGAGAACATGCTCCCAAAACAGGGAAGAACTGCAAACATGGGCGGCACGGTAGCACGGAGGTTAGCACTGTTTCTTCACCTCTCCAGATTCCCAGGTTCAATTTCCAGCTTGGGTCACTGTCTGTCCGGAGTTTGCACGTTCTCCCCATGTCTGCGTGGGTTTCCTCCGGGTGCTCCGGTTTCCTCCCACAGTCGAAAGATGTGCAGGTTAGGCAGATTGGCCATGCTAAATCGCCCTTAGTGTCCAAAAAGGTTAGGTGGGGTTACTAGGTTACGGGATAGGGTAGAGGTGTGGGCTTAAGTAGGGTGCTCTGACCAAGGGTGGGTGCAGACTCAATGGGCCGAATGGCCTCCTTCTACACTGTAAATTCTATGATTCTAGCACGTCTGACTCCAGATTGTGTGTTAAAATATTGTAAAAGTAGAGTCAAAAGGGGCACTGCATTGCTACAAGCTGACAGCAAGCTTTCTTACGGCATGCAACAAAAACACTCAGCTTAGTAGGGTGTTCTCATCATGTCTTTGCTGTTTATTGCATAGAGACTTGCTCAGAACAGATGTAAGCTCAATGTGCAACATAGTTTTTGGAGACTGTCAGAGAGAGGACAGATTGTGCTAGATAAACATTATGATTAATGTGGTCTAAATGTGTGCAAGACCTTTCGTAGAACATGGAAATCACATATTTGTGCACGCACAGTAAAAATGTTGATTCTAGCACTGAGGCAGGCGATTCAACTGAAAGCAGAACTGTTATTCCACACATGTTAAAAATCAGAGACGGATAATTCACAAACCACTCAACAGTTAGCTGCAAAACTTTGTGCTATTCCCAAGAGCTACTTACAATGGAATAAACTGAAATGAAATGAAATGAAAATCACTTATTGTCACAAGTAGGCTTCAAATTTACTTACTGTGAAAAGCCCCCAGTCACCACATTCCAGCGCCTGTTCGGGGAGGCTGGTACGGGAATTGAACCGTGCTGCTGGCCTGCCTTGGTCTGCTTTCAAAGCCAGCAATTTAGCCCTGTGCTCACCAGCCCCAAGTAACATGCATTCTTCAATACCCTTGGAAGAACTGCTGTAACTCACCAGTTACCAGTTTCATTGACCCATCGCAATACAAATTAGAGAATCTAGATGAAGAAAATCAACAAAGGGCCTTTAAAATAAATTGCTTTCACCCATTTAATGTTGATATGATTGGGCTTTCAAGGAAGCAAATGTCAGTGAACTTTGTTAAAAAAAAAACTAATTCAACAAGATTAAAAATATACAATTTGATTACAAGAGTAGATTAAACAAATAAAATCCCACGTGAATTAACAAATTAATTGGAAGCGTACCAAGGCGGATCATGTCTTACACGGATTGATGGAAGAGCACTGGGAGCACACGATAAAGGTTGGCTAGAGGGGCAGCAAAAGACTTGGGAGGTAAAAGAAAAATCATAATTTTCAACACAAACTATAAAAGCGAAATACCCTTTCAGCACAGTAACATTGGAAGAGGGGTCGGAGAAGAGATAGGAAGTCTAAATAATGCAATGTAATTAAAAAGACCAAATAACCCCCCCCCCCCCCGACCAGTGGTGGTCAGGTTCCACAGGGTCACAGACAAGGAGCGGGTCCTTCAGTGGGCAAAGAGCACGAAGAGCTGTACATGGAACAACAATGTCCTGCGCATTTACCAAGACCTAAGTCAGGAGGTGGCCAGGCGGCGAGCAGCCTTAAAAAAAGAGAGATTTTGTTCAAAAAGCACGTGAAGTTCGTCTGCTGTTCCCTGCGTGGCTTTGGGTCATGCACCAGAGCCAGCATTACTACTTTATGGACCCCGATGAGGCGATGGAGTTAGCAAAGGATCAGGGACTGGTGCCGAACTGAGGGCCCACGGACCAAAGTCAGAGTCTGAGTATTATTATTTTGTGGGACTTCTAGTTTTCTTGGACTGACTTTATAATTTTTGTTGCTTCACAGGTACTTTGTAGTTACTTTTTTCCATTTTTGCTGCCTGTGGGTACAATGGGCGAGGGGGGGTGCCCCCCTCTCTCTTTTGGGTTGTCTTTTTGTTTTTTCGTTGTGTTTTTCTCATTTTGGAGTTTCCAACGTAACATAAATTTGGCCGGGAAGCAATGGGGGTTAAACGTATTGGATGTAGGGGGGTGACGCGGGTACTGTGTTGCTGTGTGTCTATATTATTAATGCGCAGAAAGGGGTGATCGGTATCACTCATCTGTTTACACAACTGGAACAGCATTACAGCTGGAGAGCGGGCTCGGGTCTTTGCCCTTGTTTTATTTGTTTGAACTCCCATACTGCAGGGAGACTGTTTGAGCAGGACACATCAGGAGGATGGGTGTGGATGGGTGGGGGAATGAGCTCGAGGGAACAATGGGAGCGAGACAAGTGGGCGCCGGAGGGATGAGTCACTGGGCTAGCGGGAAGGGAGTCAGGTGGGGGGGATGCATTCAGCCAGTATATGGCAGGCGTCGGGTTACAGAGGGGTGTTGTTGCGAGGGTGGGAGGGGGGGAAGTTATTTTGCTGACATGGGAGGGATCTAAAGTAGGTAACAGAGTGGAGGTCGGGGGCGGGAGCTGCCAGGAGGCGAACTGGGAGGGGCACGGCACATGGGCTGGGGGCAGACCCAAGAAGGGGGATGGTTGATCGGCAAGAGGGGGGGCAGGTGCCCTCCAACCAGGCTGGTCATCTGGAATGTCAGAGGACTAAACGGGCCATTCAAGAGGGCGCGTGTGTTTGCGCATTTACGGGCTCTAAAGGCGGACGTAATCATGCTGCAGGAGACACATCTGAAAGTGACTGACCAGACCAGACTAAGGAAGGGCTGGATCAGCCAGGTCTTCCACTCTGGTTTGGACTCTAAGTCCAGGGGGGTGGCAATCATGATCAATAAACGGGTTCAATTTGAGGCGGAGGGCACAATTGCAGACGGAGGTGGTAGATTTCTTATGGTCCGGGGTACGCTTGAGGGGGTGAGGGTAGTCCTGGTGAATGTATATGTTCCAAATTGGGATGACGCTGACTTCATTAAAAGGGAGCTGGGGAAAATCCCAGACTTAGATTCACGCAAGCTGATCATGGGTGGGGACTTCAACACGGTCCTGGACCCCGGACTAGACAGGTCACGCTCCAGAATGTAGGCTCCCAGCGATGGCAAGGGAACCAAGGGGGTTCATGGAGCAGATGGGGGGGGGGGGGGGGGTAGATCCATGGAGAGCCAGACGGCCGACGGGAAGGGAATATTCGTTCTACTCGCATGTTCACAAAGTATACTCTAGAAACGATTTTTTCATCATGAGCAGGGACTGTGTAGGCGGGGTACAAAATACGGAGTACTCGGCGATCACCATCTCGGATCATGCCCCACACTGATCTGCAGGTCTGCAAAGGGAGCTACCAGCGCCCGCAATGGAGGTTGGACGTACGATTGCTAGCGGAGGAGGGGGTGTGCGAGAGACTGCAGAAGTGCATGCAGAACTAGGTTCAGGTTAATGACACAGAGGACGTCTCAGCAGCGGCCCTGTGGGAGGGGCTGAAGGCGGTGGTAAGGGGGGGAGCTGATTTCAATTCGGGCCCACAGAGATAGAACGGACAGAGCGGAGATGGACAGAATGGTCAAGGAGATCCACCGGACAGAGAGGAAATACGCAGAAGCCCCGAGGGAGGACCTACTTAGAGATAGACGGAGACTGCAGGCCGAGCTGGGAGTGTTGTCCACGAGCAAGGCAGTGGAACAACTCAGGAAGGCAAAGGGTGTGGTCTATGAGCATGGGGAGAAAGCTAGTAGAATGCTTGGGCAGCAACTCAGGAGGAAGGAGGCAGCCAGAAAAATAGGCAGGGAAGTGGACGGTATGGGGAACAGAGTGGATGACCCGTCAGGTGTTTCGGGAGTTTTACAGCAAGCTCTATACCTCAGAACCCTCTGGGGAGCCGGGAGGATGAAGTGTTTTTTAGACGGACTGGCCTTCCCAAAAGTGGGTAGGGGGATGGCAGACGGACTGGGGGGCCCGATTAGAGCTGAGGAAGTACTGGGGGGCTTGAAGGCCATGAAGTTGGGTAAATCCCCGGGACCGGATACCCAGTGGAGTTCTACAAAAAGTTCTCGCCGATAGTGGGGACGGTGCTGACTAGGGTATTTAACGAGGCGAGGGACAGAGGGACGCTACCCCCGATGGTGTCACAGGCTACCATTTCGATGATATTAAAACGGGATAAAGACCCGGAAGCATGTGGGTCATACAGACCTATCTCCCTGATCAACGCCGACGCCAAGCTCCTGGCTAAGGTCTTGACACTTAGAATTAAAGACTGTGTCCCGGAGGTGATCAGGGAAGACCAAACAGGGTTTGTGAAAGGCAGACAGCTGGTAGCCAACTTGAGAAGACTATTTAATGTGATCATGATGCCCCCGGAGGGCAGAGAGGTAGAGGCAGTGGTGGCAATGGATGCCCAGAAGGCCTTGCCTATTTGTGGGAGGTACTCGGACGGTTAGGGTTCGGGGAGGGCTTTGTTGACTGGGTTAGACTATTGTACCAGGCCCCAAAAGCTAGCGTGAGGACGAATAGGACAACATCAGATTACTTTAGACTATACCGGGGGACCAGACAGGGATGTCTACTCTCCCCGTTGCTGTTTGCATTGGCCATAGAGCCGCTGGCGATAGAGCTGCGAGGGGGTGAAAGGGAATGATTAGGGGAGGGGTGGAACACAGGGTATCGCTGCATGTGGACGACCTGCTCCTGTACGTATCGGACCCGCTGGCTGGGGTGGACAGTATACTAGGAATATTGAGAGAATTTGGCAGGTTTTCAGGGTACAAACTGAACATGGCTAAGAGTGAGATGTTTGTAGTGCAGGCAAGGGGCCAGGAGAACAGGTTGAAGGGGCTGCATTTAGGATGGTCGGAGAAAGTTTCCGATACTTAGGGTTTCAGGTGGCACGAGACTGAGGCAGGCTGCATAAGCTAAATTTGACTAGACTGGTGGAACAAATGAAGAACGAGTTCAGGAGATGGGATGCACTCCAGCTATCACTTGCGGGGAGAGTGCAGACGGTAAAGATGACAATCCTCCCAAGATTCCTATTTATTTTTCAGTGTCTCACAATTTTCATCCCGCGGTCCCTCTTCAAAAGTGTCAACAAGATTATTATGGGCTATGAAGGGAATAGATAGGATAGATGCGGGCAGGTTGTTTCCTCTGGCGGGTGAAAGCAGAACTAGGGGGCATAGCCTCAATATAAGGGGAAGTAGATTTAGGACTGAGTTTAGGAGGAACTTCTTCACCCAAAGGGTTGTGAATCTATGGAATTCCTTGCCCAATGAAGCAGTTGAGGCTCCTTCATTAAATATTTTTAAGATAACGATGGATAGTTTTTTGAAGAATAAAGGGATTAAGGGTTATGGTGTTCGGGCCGGAAAGTGGAGCTGAGTCCACAAAAGATCAGCGATGATCTTATTGAATGGCGGAGCAGGCTCGAGGGGCCAGATGGCCTACTCCTGCTCCTAGTTCTTATGTTCTTATGGTAAGGAGTTGGATGGTGGTTACGGGTCTATTTGGGGGCAAGTGGAGGCGGCTTCGTGCAGGGGCACCAGTTTGACAGCCCTGGTCACAGCCCCCCTACCGCTCCCGCTGGTAGTGGTGGCAGCCCTACGGATCTGGGGCCAGTGGAGGAAGCAGGTAGGGGAGGTGGGAGCATCGGTCTGGTCTCCAATTTGCGACAACCACCGATTCGCCCCTGGGAGTATGGACGGTCGATTCCGAGCATGGCAGCGGGCGGGGGTGGGAAGGATGGGCGATATGTTCTTGGGGGGGAGCCTTTCGAGCAGGAGGGCCTTGGAGGAGAAAGTCGGACCAGTAAGAGGGAATGACTTTCGGTACTTGCAAATGCGTGACTTCATACGTAAACAGGTCCCATCCTTCCCACGCCTCCCGCCAAATGGGATTCAGGACACAGTAGTGTCTAGGGGGGAGGTAGGAGAGGGGAAAGTCTCGGATATTTACCGTGAACTTATGAAAGGGGAGGAGTCCCAGACAGAGGAACTGGAGCTCAAGTGGGAGGAGAAACTCGGTGGGGAGATGGGGGAGGGGGTATGGGCGGAAGCCCTGAGTAGCGTAAATTCAACTGCAACATGTGCTAGACTCAGCCTGATTCAGTTCAAGGTCGTCCACCGGGCCTACATGACGGTGGCCCGGATGAGTAAATTTTAGGGGGCGGAGAACAAATGCGCTAGGTGTGCGGGAGGGCCAGCGAATCACGTCCACATGTTCTGGGCATGCCCAAAACTTCGGAGATACTGGGAGGGATTTGCGGACGTCATGCCCCAGGTACTGAAAACTAGGATGGTGATGAGTCCAGTGGTGGCAATCTTTGGGGTCTTGGAAGAACCGGGGGCCCAGGAGGAGAGGGAGGCCGATGTCTTGGCCTTTGCTTCCCTGGTAGCCCGGCGACGCATACCGCTGGCATGGAGGGACTCAAAGCCCCCAAAGACCGAAGCATGGCTCTCGGACATGTCGAGCTTTTCAGGGCTGGAAAAAATTAAGTTCGCCTTGAGAAGATCTGTATTAGGGTTCGCCCGAAGGTGGCAACCATTCATCGACTTCTTCGTGGGGAATTAATTGTCAGCGGGGGGGGGTAGATTAAAGTAGAATAGGAACGATAAATAGGCGGGTACTGGTTATGAGAGAGGAGTGGTCTTTTGCACTATGTTTCTGCTTTGTGTTGATATTTGCACATTACTGTACACCTTAACTATTTACAATGCCAAAAATACCTCAATAAAATTGTTTATTAAAAAAAAAAGACCAAATAATTATTTCTTCAGAAATTCACCAGGGGAGACATGAGTGAAGCACCAATTTTAAATAGTGATAATTGAAGTACAATTGATCATTTCAACCTAAGTGAGGCAGATGTTCTTGACAGGGTGACTGGAATTAAAGCAAATAAATCCTCAGAGGTGGATGGTATTTATCCCTGACTACTCAAAAACAAAAAAAAGAATAAGATTTGTGAGACGCTAATGATAATTTTGAACCAGTCAATAAGCATGAAAAGGGTGGGAGTAACCTGAAAACAAGTCATGTCAGAGCCATTTTCTTTTTCTTTTTTTTTTCCAATTATGGGGCAATTTAGCATGGCCAATTCACCTACCCTGCACATCTTTGGGTTGTGGGGGTTAGATCCACGCAGACACGGGGAGAATGTGCAAACTCCACACAGACAGTGACCCGAGGCCAGGATCGAACCCGGATCCCCAGTGCCATGAGGCAGCAGTGCTGACCACTGCCCCACTGTGCCGCCCGTTAGAAATTTTCAAGAAGAGTGCCAAAAAGTGACGGATCCAAGAAATTACAAACGCATTGTTCTGACCACTGGCACAATGTAAAAATAACGGAATTGTTATCAAGAATAAACTTGAAATATACCTGTACATCACAGCCTGGTATGGCAACTGCTCGGCCCAGGACCGCAAGAAGCATCAGAGAGTCGTGAACGCAGCCCAGTCCATCACAAAAACCTGCCTCCCATCCATTGACTCCATCTACACCTCCCACTGCCTGGGGAAAGCGGGCAGCATAATCAAAGATCCCTCCCACCCGGCTTACTCACTCTTCCAACTTCTTCCATCGGGCAGGAGATACAGAAGTCTGAGAACACGCACGAACAGACTCAAAAACAGCTTCTTCCCCGCTGTTACCAGACTCCTAAATGACCCTCTTATGGACTGACCTCATAAACACTACAGCCCTGTCTGCTTCATTCAATGCCGGTGCAAACTCCACATGGACAGTGACCCGGTGGAGTGTGTTGCCCTATTACGTATTTTCTTTTCTTTTCTTTTCATGTACTTAATGATCTGTTGAGCTGCTCACAGAAAAATACTTTTCACTGTACCTTGGTACACGTGACAATAAACAAATCCAATCCAGTACAATACAATACAATAATAACCAAGTGAAGGGCAGCCAATGTGGATTCAGAAGAGGAAGATCATTCTAGAACTTGTTTCCTTCATTTTGTGAGAAGGTGACACCCAGAACCTTGGGCAGTAACTGAAACTTTCATCTGCAGCTCAGTGAAAATTCTTGCTATCTAGTTACCCCCAAGTCTTCTTAACAGGGTGGCGGATTGGTCAGCACTGCTGCCTCATGGCGCCGAGAATAGGGTCGATCCCGGCCCCGGGTCACTGTCCATGTGGAGTTTGCACCTTCTTCCCGTGTCTACATGGGTCTCACCCCCCCCCCCCCAACCCAAAGATGGCGTCACGATAGCACAGTGGGTAACACTTGCTTCATAGCGCAAGGGTCCCATGTTCGATTCCCTGCTTGGGTCACTGTCTGTGCAGAGTCTGTACGTTCTCCCTATGTCTGCGTTGGTTTCCTCCAGGTGCTCCGGTTTTCTCCCACAAGTCCCGAAAGACGTGCTTGTTAGGTGAATTGGACATTCTGAATTCTCCCTCCATGTACCCGAACAGGCGCAGGAGTGTGGCGACTAGGGGATTTTCACATTAGCTTCATTGCAGTGTTAATGTAAGCCGATTTGTGACAATAAAGATTATTATTACTGTGTGCAGGGTAGGTGGATTGACCATGCTAAATTGTCAATTAATTGGAAACAAAAAGAATTGTGTACTTTAAATTATTTTTTAAAAAAGTATTCTTAACAGGAACTGGTAACATTTGAAGGTGATACCAAGCTAACAGTGGCAGTTAAATATGAAGAACAGCTAAGGAGGTACAATTGAGTTGGGCAAAATTTATAAGGAAAGAAATCAGGTTATCTACGTGGGTAGTTGTTACGTATCTGAGAATACATTCTTGCTGGTTCTACGTCACGTGATTTGTCGTGACACCAGCAGCGTTTTGCATGGGCTTTGAGCAGATCGGCAGCTTGATTGTATTGAGCAACACCCTTAATAAATCTCTTGTCATGTTTTACAAGAATCCAGAGCGTGGGCACTTCCGTACCATTTCTCTTTGCGGCAATAAAGAAATATAACAGCAGTAAAATGCTGCATATGGGAAGAAAAATATATGATGCAAGCACATAACTCAGCGTATTGGAACAACTAAGGATTTTGTTGGAAAAGAAAACTTGCTGTCGAAGCTTTTCCTCTTGCAGTGATCAGGATGGTTCACAAGAATACCAATAGTAAAGGGAACAACAATTGATACTGCATGTGAAGAGACTTATGATTAGCAAGAGGACCCTGATTGGTAGAGGTGTTGCCATGGAGAATGCACCAGGGAACAGTTAACAGACAAGCCTTTGCTCAAATTCAAGTCAGGCAGATTGACTTTTATTGACAGGAGGCAATGCTAGGGGGAGGGGTAAAGTACTTCCCGGACATATTCTTCTCTCTCCACCCTTGCCCTCCCCACCACTACCCCCCCCCCCCCCCCAGGGCCTGTATTTACCTGTGCACCACCAGAAGGTGCCCTTCACATAGTTCTCACTTTTGAAAAGCACATTGGTGAGGGATCAGTTCAAAATATGGTAGGCCAACATGGCGAGGAAGCCCGTCGATCATATTAAAAGTTATTGAAATGAGGTTCCTGAGCTCCCTGAGCGAGATTTTGTACCCACATCGCCATTTGCACTCGCAGCGTATTTTGTGTGTTTCAAGCACGGGCTGGTTGGGTGCGGTCAGTACTGTGGTTATTGCAAATAACCAAAGGGAAATGCTGTTTGACACGATCCACTCATCATTGGGATATACTGGGCCTTACACCGGCACTGAAATCCATATATCAAATTACTTATTTGTGTGATAGGCAGCTGTCTTTTTGGTTTGACAGCAGCATCCTGTTAATGGAGAATATCACTCATGTTGTGACAACACAGCAATGGCATGAAACAGCTAACATCACCTGTTGGTCAAATCTTTTAGATGCCTCACCCTTCCCGCGTAATCTGTGATTGACTGGGCCACTTTTCAGGACCAAAAGTAGCTGCCTTAGATCTATTCACGATATACAGCGAGCAATGATCTCCGTTGCACGTCAGACCCACTACCGCTGTTAGCGAGGACAGAGAATTTGACGCTCATTATTTGGCGTAATTGAAAGAAACATTGAATCTCCCATTCACTGCAGTGGGACCGGAGAGTCCTGCTGGCATGAAGGGCAGAGCATCAAAGTCCTGATCAGGGTAACTATTATTCCGACATATAGATGGAGCATTTGCTATATTTGCATCTGCAGCTGTAAAAATGTCCTCAAACGCATTAACGGGCTCTACCCAGCACACAAAGGAGCAGTCAAATGGGCTTCCTTTTGTCGAGGTGCAGGTTGAGAAATCTGCCAGGTGCTTCTCGACTACTGTCCACTGCAAGTCTACCGTCACTGGTCAATATACCAGTGTGCCCTATTCCAGCATCAAGCTGGCACGGTGAGGGCCATATTTACCAGGTTGCCGATTAAGGTCAATTCTTCACTTTAGGAATCCTAATGTGTATATTGACCAGTGACGGTAGGCTTGCAGTGGACAGTAGCCGAGAAGCACCTGGCAGATTTCTCAACCTGCACCTCGACAAAAGGAAGCCCATTTGACTGCTCCTTTGAGTGCTGGGTGGAGCCCATTAATGTGTTTGAGGACATTTTTACAGTTGCAGATACAAATATAGCAAATGCTCCATCTATATGTCGGAAATATACAAAGGGTAAGAGGCTATGTGTCATTCCAAGATACCAACAAAGATATTTACGAGAGTTGAGCCGAGAGGGGATGCCATGGGAATAGATTATCATTAAAATTGCACTCAACTGCACAAGTTGCTGAGTTCATAAGTTCATTAATATACATATTAGACAATGGCGGTGTATCGAGATCAGTACGTTATATAACACTGCAAATATATTCACGGCTTGAGTGGTACATTGACGAATAGGCTAGCAATCCTGAACAAACCCCATGACACGACTTTGCTATCAATATGCAAGTCCTAGTGATGTAATTGAAAGAAACATCAATGTTTTTCAGTCATAGTCAACAAAGAAAATAGAAATATCAAACAAAATTGGTTAATTGGTCATATTCAAAGACAAATTAAGCTAAAGTGAAACATTTGCACAGACTGAAGTAAAATCATTCATAGGAAAACAAGGATGGATATTGTGCATGGTTGAGGGTAGGCCAGGCTACAATCAGATCAGGCAAAAAATGTAATCCGAGCAAAATACTGCGGATGCTGGAGATCTGCATTGAAAACTAAAAGTGGTGGGAAAACCCACATATCTGTGGTGAGAGAAATAGTTAATGCTTTGAGTAAAATGTAACTCTCCATTGGAATTGAAGAGAGGCAAAGATTTTTTAAAAATTCATTCCAACCCAGTGGACGGCAAAGTGTATATAGGACCAATTAAAAGAAAGGCAAAATGAACCTTTCTGTACAATAAAGTAAATTTCTTGTATATCTCTGTCTCCATAAATAGAGACAGAGATGTCAAGGAAGGGAAGGAAAGTGTCGGAGGTGGACCATAGGTTTGATGCTGTCACTAAGCACATTAAAATATACGTGTATACGGTCCTGGTTAGAATTAATTATTTCAAAACGATTGAGCTATTGACTCTGAGGGTAGATAGCTAGGAGGGATCATTAATAATGTACTGCGCATCTATCTGAAAAGTGATGGGGTTGCGGAGAATCTCAGCATGGTTTCTGGAAAGGAACATCCTGTTTCAACAAAGTGGTTGAACATTTTACACAATGGAACATATGGAACATGAGGAGGCCAGTTAGCCCATTGAACCTGTTGCACCATTCAATGTGGGCATGACTGTTCTGAGGCCTAATTCCATGTGCTCCCATCACCCTTAGTAACTTTGGTTGACAAAAAACTATCTTTAGATTTAGATTTATTGTCACATGTACCGAGGTACAGTGAAAAGTATTGTTCTGTGTACAGTCCAGGCAGATTGTTCCATACATGAAAACAAAGAACATATCAATTCTCAGATTTAAAATTTAAAACTGATTCAGTATCCAGTACTGCTAGTGGGAGACAGTTCAAATGTCTTCCACTCTTTGCGTGTGAAGTGTTTTCTAAATTTGGCTGGGATTTCCTGGCCTTTCCCACCAGTGGGATCTTCCAGTCCTGTCGAAGGTAAACCCCGCCCCCCCCCGCACCCACCCCCACCCCCTCCCATGGCGGGTTTCTTAGCATTGCGATGCAAATGACCATTCACCTCCATAGGACCGGAAGATTCCGCTGGTGGCCAATGGCAAATTGACTCCCCCACCAGAAAACCCGGTAAAGATTAATTATAAAATCCCCATTGAGTCTTCTGGGAATGAGAAGCATGATGAACTGGTTGTGGAATGTATCACTGTCCTTTCAACATCTCTGACTTCAAATGCAGGAAAGTATTTAACCAGTAAAGATGTCGGAGCTGTGGTCCAAAGGGAGGACATACCAGCAGCTACTCAAGGCAACAAGAGGATGACCAATGAATGTGGCCATACTGCATTCACCCACAAGGTTGGTGCAGACTTGATGGGCCGAATGGCCTCCTTCTGCACTGTAGCGATTCTATGATTCTATGAACTCAAAAACACATTTTTTAAATTATAAAGGAATACTAGGCTTACATTATTGTTACAAGGACAGTTTCCTTGCTTTTTGGTTCCCATAATTCTAACGCTATTTACAACCATACTACAATTCACATTATACAGCCATATTTTACTGAGGGAATTTTGCTGAAATCTCAAGTTATTCCAAATTGTACTTTAAAAATCATTAAACTCCGACCACTGATAGCTTGTGAAATAGCCTTACAGTTTAAAAATATCATATTAATCATCCTGACCCAGTTCTGTATAATTATCATTTATTAGAATTCATGTTAATGTAATCTCAAACTCTGATTTGTGCTTTAGAATTTAATCCAAATCTCATTATGAAGAAGTTCTTCAATCCACCCGATGGCTTGTGTATTATTGAACCACTCACCCACACACAAAATGAATGTGTGGCTGTGGGGGATGCCGCAGGAGGTCGGTCTTTAGATGCCTGGGACATTCAGGTTAGTTCTGGGGAAGATGGGTTTTACTGGACGGGATAAATAGGAAGGTGTTAAGTGGAGTAATATTAAGAGGAAGGATCACAGTGCATTGAATGAACACATTAAAAAATATATTATTTCATGGGATGAGGCACTGCTGGCTAGTTTAGCATTTGTTAGTCACCCCCAATTTCCCTTGAGATGATGGTCGTAACCCACGGTCCACCTCCTTTAACCGCTGCACTCCATCTACTGTAGGTAAATTCACAGTGCTGAAAAGATGGGAATTCCAGGATTTTGACCAGCAACAGTGAAGGAACATGATATAGTCCCAAGTCAAGATATTGTGTGGCTTGGAGGGCAACCTACAGGTGTTAGTGTTCCCATGCGTCTGCTGGCATTATCGTAAAGGTCAGGGGTTTAGAAGGTGCTGTAGAAGGGAGATGCTGCAGTGCCCCTTGTAGATGGTAAACCCTGCTGCCAATGTGCATTAGTGGTGGAGGGAGTGAATGTTTAAGTTGGATGGATAGGGTACCAAACAAGTGGGGTGCTTTGTCCTGGACAGTGTGAAGCTTCTTGAGTGTTATTGCAGCTGCATTTACCGAGACAAGTGGGGGGTATCCCAGCAGTCAAGATTTGTGCCTTGTAGATGGTGGACAGGCTGTGAGGAAACAGAAAATGACAGAATTCCCAGCCTCTGACCTGCTCTTGTAGCCACAGTGTTTAGATGGCAGCAGCCCGAGTGCCCCCGGACTGATTGCCTGGTTTTGAAGATGGCTATACCCCTCCTCCGATCTCCACAGCAGCCACTGCGCTAGCGTCACATTTTTTAATAGATGTGCTAAAGGGCTCCCGCATAACCGCTTACTGGGGAGCTAGTTAGATCACGGGACGCCGTTATACAGGGGGTCTGTCCCGTTAACGATATGGAGCTTGGCCTTAATTGGTGATTATTGGTTCTCGCCATGTCTAGGTGGGATCCGAATATCGTCAACGGGAGTGGGCCGGTTAGATTAGAAACCGATCAGCGCCCAGAGCAGATCCCAATTTCAGTCTCTCTCGTGATCTAAACTGCTCGCTTGGATCCGTGCCAGGCACAATGTGCCAGACCATGCCTTTAGTCTCTCAAGTGGAGAATCTCACCCGTAACTATTAGAATAGATAGGGGTGAACCAGCGGATGTGGTGTACTTGGATTTTCAGAAAGCTTTTGATGACATCCCACACAGAAGGTTCATGTCCAAAATTAAAGTGCATGGGATTGTGGGTAATATATTGGCATGGACTGAGAATTGGTTAACAGACAGGAAACAGACAGTTGGATTCAGTGGGTAATTTTCGAAGTGGCAGGCAGTGACTAGTGGGGTCCTGCAGGGATTAGTGCTTGGGCCTCAGCTATTCATAATGTACACCAATGATTTGGATGAGGGAATCAAAAGTAATATTTCCAAGTTTGCTGATGACACAAAACTTGGTGGGTAGGTGAGTGGCGAAAAGGATGTTGAGAGAATTCAAGGGAATTTAAACAAGTTGAGTGAGTGAACAAATATGTGACAGATGCAGTATAACGTGGATAAATGCAAAGTTATCCACTTTGGATGGATACACAGAATGGCAGAGTATTATTTAGCTGGTGATAGATTGGGAAATGTTGACGTACAAAGGGACTTGGATGTCTGAGTACACCAGTCGCTGAAAGAAAGTAAGCAGGTACAGTTAGGAAGGCAAATGGTATGTTGGCCTTCATTGCGAGAGGACTTGAGTACAGGAACAAGGATGTCTTTACTGCAAATGTACTGTGCCCAGTGAATGGTTAGGATCTGGTATGCACTGGATGGGGGAAGTGGAGGCAGATTCAACCATGGCTTTCAAATGACAACTGAAAGCTCTTTTAAAGAGAAATCATTTCTATTTGATTAAAGGGAAAAGTTTGAATTCTTTTTTAAAATAAATTTAGAATACCCAATTCATCTTTTCCACTCAAGAGGCAATTTAGCATGGCCGATCCACATCCCCTGCTCATCTTTGGGTTGTGGGGGCGAAATCCACGCAAACATGGGGAGAATGTGAAAACTCTGGGACAGTGACCCAGAGCCGGGACTGAACCTGGGATCTCAGCACCGTGAGGCAGCAGTGCTAACCACTGCACCACCGTGCTGCCCCTAAAGTTTGAATTCTGTGACTCTCCTTGAGCCCGAGCTATGAAGATCTATCCCTGATCAATGAAGGTCAGTGGGGAATATTTAAAGAAATATTTAACAAGATACATAGTGAGTATATAACCCTGAGAGGAAAAGGCTCTACTTGACAAAAACAAATCTGCCATGGACAACTCGAGAGATTAGGGACAGCATAAAACTAAATGAATGGGCTTATAAAAATGCAAAAGCATAGCACAGATCTGGACAAATGGGATAGAGACAAAGACCAGCAAAGGGTCACAAAGCAGCTTATAAGAGTGACTAAAAGGGACTGTGAAAGAAAATGTGCAAGGAGCATCAAAACCAGTAAGAAGAAATGTTGCAGTTATATAAAGGGAAAGTGGGTGGTCAAGAGCAATGTAAGCCCATTAAAACTGAAAATGGAGATATTGTCAGTGATAATGGGGAAATGGCAGACATGTTGAACGATTACTTTGTCTCAGTATTAACAGCAGAATAGGAGGATAACTTGACAGACGTCTCAAAAATATGAATAGTCTATAGAGGACAGGGGCTTAACACAATTAATTTAAGTACAGCATCAGTAAATAGGAAATTAATGGGACTAAAGAGTGACAAACCCCCAAGACCTGATGGTTTCTTTCCGAGGGTGTTAAATGAAGTAAGGGAGCACATTGTAGATGCCCGAACTACAATCTTCCAGAATTCCCTAGATTTAGGAGTGGTCCCTCTGGATTGGAAAATTGCACGCCATTCCACTTGTTAAGAAGGGTGAAAGGGGGAAACTAGGGAATTACATACCATTCCGCCTAACATCCGTGGTGGGGAGATTGCTGGAGTCTATCAGCAGGGATGGGTTATTTGAACACCTCAAAAAATTCTGGTCAATCAGGAAGAGCGAGCATGGATTCGTGAAGGGAAGGTCTGCCTGACTAATCTTCTTGAATTTTTTGAAGAAATGACTAAGGCAGTGGACAGGGGAATGCCTATGGGTGTTATTTATATGGACGTCCAGAAGGCATTTGATGAAGTTCCACAAAAGAGACTGTTAACTAAAGTGGAAGCCCACAGATTTGAGGGCAAATTATTGGCATGGTTAGGAAATTGGTTGAGTGGCAGGAGACAGAGAGTGGGGATAATAGGTAATTACTCTAATTAGTGAGAGGTGATTAGTAGGGCCTCAATTATCCTTATTATTCATTAATGACTTTGATGATATAGAAAGTCATATATCCAATTTTGCTGATGATACAAGGTGAGAACCATAGAACTAAAGAATTCCAAGAGTGCAGAAGGCGGCCATTTGGACCATTGAGTCTGCACCAACCTTCTGAAAGAGCACTTGGCCCACTCCCCCACCCGATCGCCATAACCCCACCTAATCGTCACATCTTTGGACACTAAGGGGCAATTTAGCATGGCTAATCGACCCAACCTGCACATTTTTGGACTGAGCGGGAAAACTGGAGCACCAGATGGAAACTCACATAGACACAGAGAGAACGTGCAAACTCCACGCAAACAGTCATCCGGGTTCCTGGCACCGAGGTAGCAGTGCTAACCACTGTGTCACCGTGTCACCGCAAAGTTGGCATTGTAGACAGTCGAGATGATATAATAAAATTTCAAGGACATATTGACAGATTCAGTGAATGGGGAAAATTGTGGCAGATGGAATTCAATGTAATCGAGTGTGAGGTTATCTGTTTTGGACCAAAAAGGAGAGAACACTTTATAAATGAAAAGAGGTTAGGTACAGTGGATGTCCAAAGAGACTTCGGGATTTAGGTGTATAGATCCTTAAAATACCACGAACAAATGCAGAAAATAATCAAAAAGAATAATGGAATGCCAACCTTTATGATAATAATCTCGATTAATGTTACAAGTAGGCTTACATTAACACTGCAATGAAGTTACTGAGAAAAGCCCTCAGTCGCCACTAAGGTGCCTGTTCGGGCACACAGAGGGAGAATACAAAATGTCCAATTCACTGAACAGGCACATCTTTCAGGACTTGTGGGAGGAAACCGGAGTACCTGGAGGAAACCCACGCAGACACAGGGAGAATGTGCAGACTCCGCACAGAGACCCAAGCCGGAATCAAACGTGAGACCTTGGCGCTGTGAAGCAACAGTGCTAACCACTGTGCTATATCTAGAGGATTCAAATATAAAGACACAGAAGTTATGCTGCAGCTGTACAAAACCTTGGTTCGACCCCACTTGGAGTCACTGTGAGCAGTTCTGCGCACCACACCTCAGGAAGGATATTTTGGCCTCGGAGGGAGTGCAATGTAGGTTTACAAATATTATACCTGGATGACATAGATTAGGCCTGCTTTCACTAGAATTTAGAAAGTTTATGGATATCTGATTGAAGCATTCATATAACATTATAACAGGGAAAGATAAAGATAAACTATATCCCCGGTTGGAGATTCTGAAACTAGGGGGCATAGTTTACACATTAGGGCTAGAACGTTCAGCAGAGATGTTAGTGTTGTGTTATTCACCCTGGGGTAACACAGACTGCAACTGGATGCAGTTGTCCTGTAAAGTAGACACCAAACTCAGACGTTAGTTCAATACGTTTTATTGAACTTCTGGAGCAGTGCACACAGCTTGTTGTGGGTTGACACTCTACTAATCTAAGTGTGCTAACTATAACTAACTAGAACAGACTAGCTCTGAGCCACGTGTAGAAGATGCTAACTGATATATACACCCTGACTGTCACTACAGTTGTCACCAGTGGAAAGAGGCAGAGTGCTGATGCCTCATGTGTTTTATAGTGGGAAACCCCCCTCTAGTGTTCTGCCTGGTGATTGGTTGTGTTCTGTCCTGTGTGTTGATTGGCTGTACTGGGTGTCTGTCACTGCCTGTCTGTATCTCATTATGTGCATGAGTGCATATCATGACAGTTAGGAAGCAGTTCTTCACACCCAAAGGGTGGTAAAGGTCTGGAACTCTCTCCCACAAACAGCAGTTGAAGCTAGAACAGTTGTTAATTTTAAATCTGATCCTATGATTCTAAGCCAGACAGTAAGACATTTGGGTGCAAGTAGAAGCATGGGTGGGAAAAGAAAATACAAGGGGATGTCCAGCCCATTACATTCCCATCCCCCCACTCCCGAACTGTACCCCAGAATATGCAAGGTGGGCAGGCGCCAAAATTGGTAGGCCACCCGCCACATTTAAATAAATACTTAAAGACTAATTGAGCTTGTTACAAAGCCAATTAATCAGGATGTTAAACTGCCCATGGCATAATCCAATCGGTGTGGGAAGATAGGTGAGTGTGGGCAGTGTGTTTTTCTAAGGTCAGGGTGAAAAAGAACAGGAAGGAAGAGGGGCACATCATTCTGTGGATGTCCCCCGCGCATTGTGGGCACAACCCCCCACAGATGTCATCCCTTCCTTTGTTCCTGGCTGCCTGTCCTCCAAAGCACAGCCCCCTATCTGCCTTTCCCCACTCCTTGGGCACTTAGATCCCTCCTCGTCCTAAAAGCCCAGGACTGACAACCATCACTATTTTTATTGCTCCCCCTTGCAGTACCGGCAGTGGCCACAACTGAGCTCTGGCACAAGCGAGACTGCGAGAGCTGCCAGCCAATCAGATTGGCTGGTACTTCTCAAGGGTGGCTCATCCTCCCACTTCAGGGTGTAAGCCCCACTCTCACCTTGTTTAGACCACTGACAATGTCTTATGGCTATGCAGTGGGTTTCTTTCCACTGTGTCAGTTCCGGGTATGGGTGGAGCGGGCACATGGAGCAGTACGCCCCCCTGTGAAATTTAACCCAATGGGTAATGTATCACTTTGCTTGAAACGCAAACTCTTCCTTTCCGCAGATTAATACTGTTTGCTAATTGCTCACCCTCTTTATGGGAGTATTTCCTGTGGTTCATTACTTGGTTCAATTGTGAAAATACCATTGTTGAAAATAAATACTAATGGCATAATTTTCACAGATTCAGGAAGACTTTGCAGTTCTTTAAAAATTGGCGGGTTGAATTGGGATGCAGAAATGTTGACCACATTTGTGAAAGATCAATTTATTGCTGCCGTTGGGTGTGATTCATGCAGGGGAGAAATGAAAATGCAGCAGGGCCATTTGTCCTCTGTGATGAGTTCAAACAGTTCCTACTTTGGATGATGCAAGGACTTTAACCCAGAGTGTCGGAATCACTGACTAATGGAGTCGATGTAAATTCTCTTGAAGGGGGATAACGTCTGTTTAATTGTCATGATTGAAGTTTATTAAATACCACACTCCTTAAGATTAAAAAACAAGGCTGCAATTGTTAATAAGAGTTTAAAAAATCATCTGCTGGACTGCTTAGATTGATAGGCATACATTAGGGGGAAAAAAATCAGGAAAAGAGTTATTTTTTAACATTTACCCACGGGATAGCATTATGACATTTTGGATGCTTGGCTGTGTTTCAAAATCTACCATCTTCTCAGGAGGTTCAATTAATATTTTTAAGAGTCTATTAAAGGAACAGCTGTCATTTATATGGGGTCTGAAAGGGAGTTTGTTTCATAACGGATTAACCATGTGATGAGATTTAAAAATGTTGAATATGTTTTAAGGATGGAATTTTTTTTCACGATCAAGTGTGCATAATTTGTCAATCAAAGCAGTCCAGCAGAGGTTTTTTTTTTGCTCACTCTCACAACTGCAGCCTGTTTTTGAAGTTTAAAGAAAGGGCATTTACAATACTTCAATCATGACACTTAAACAGCCCTTTTCCACCCTCCATCAATTAGTGACACCCACAATGCGGGTTAAGCGTTGAGCTTAAATGGCCCGACTGAGTTGGGGGTTCCCTCATAAGTGAATCACCCTTTCCCCACCAGCAAAAAGTGGAGTATTGGAAATGGATTGCACTTT
This sequence comes from Scyliorhinus torazame, assembly GCF_047496885.1. Taxonomy (NCBI): domain Eukaryota; kingdom Metazoa; phylum Chordata; class Chondrichthyes; order Carcharhiniformes; family Scyliorhinidae; genus Scyliorhinus; species Scyliorhinus torazame. Next base: position 45,656,022 of record NC_092715.1, on the reverse strand, counting down.
CACACCTGGGCCCCACCTGGCAATTTTAAGGGTCCCGGAAATCAAGCCCTTAGTATTTAGTTTGAACAGCCACATATTAGTGCTGCATTGTTTTTATTCTCATCTGCACATGATTCTGGAGGTATGCGCATGGAGGCTACTGGGTGTGGCATGGGAGCTATGAGGAGGCATAGAGTGTGAGTGGGGGTATGAATTGGCATTGGGCTAGCATGGGGAGGGTTCATGCGTGTGAGAGGGTGTGAGATACGAGGGCTAGAGGGCCGATCAACGTTTGAAACCACTGGAATGAAGCCCCAGAGAACTGAGATAGGCCTTTCCACCAACACTTTCTTGCCCCTGTAGCCACCCACACTCTGCTTCTGAGGTCGTGAGGCCCAAATCTATCTCTCACTCAACCCCACCCTGGAGTGAAAATCATGGGATCTGTGCTGTGGTGCTTTTCACCAAGGCAGTCCAGTGAATTGGGTTTGCCAACTCAAGCTACCAAAAATATGGTCCTAAGACTGTGTGAAGGATTGTCGTGGAAAACTCAAGTCTCGAATTCATGAGGCAATTTATTTTTTCTAAACCAACACAGCGGCACAGTGGTTAGCACTGCTACCTCACAGCTTACGGATCCCAGGTTCAATTCCGGCCTCGGATGACTGTCTGTGTGGAGTTTGCACGTTCTCCCCGTGTCTGCGTGGGTTTCCTCCTGGTGCTCCGGTTTCCTCCCACAGTCCAAAGATGTGCAGGTTAGGTCGATTGGCCATGCTAAACTGCCCCTTAGTGTCCAACGGATTAGGTAGTGTTACGCGGTAACGGGGATAGGGTGGAGGAGTGGGCTTAAGTGGGGTGCTCTTTCCAAGAGCTGCCGCAGACTCGATGGGCTGAATGGCCTCCTTCTGCACTGTAGATTCTATGATTCTATGACCACAACAACCTGCATTTACACATAGTGCCTTTAACATATAGATGCCGAGGTGCAGGGGAGGAATTTCAGAACTTAAGGCCTTTGCAGCTGAAGACACATCTGACAATGGTGAAGCTATGAAAATCCTGGTTGTGCAAAAGGTCAGAATTGTATAATAATCAGCACACAGCTTATTGCAAGTTCTGCAAAAAAGACAGTTCTGTTAATAGATCAAATGCAAAATTATATAGATCAAATGCAGATTTATATGAGAAACATGGGAAGAAGACTTGTACATTTGAGTCCCTCAAGCCTATTCTGCCATTCAGTGCAATCATGTTTGCTCTATACCTCAAGCTATTGGTTCCTTTTAGTGCATTATGCATGAATGCAATTTGAGCTTTCGCGTGTTCCTCAAGACAGAGAAATTTCAGATATTGAAAGTCAATGTTATAGCACAGTTGACAGTTAATAGTGAAAACATTATGTAGAACCACTTCAGTATTATTTCATAACAGAGTTGTGAGGGTTACATTTCTGAACCATGTTAAACCTGTCTGATACAAGAACATTCCATTAGGCATTAGCAATTGCTCAACCTCGTTCAACTTTTCCCTCATCCTCTCAGCTATTAACCATTTGGTAAGATAGATACCAATTCGTGCAGGAAAATATAAATGGAATTTAAACTTCAGAAGCAGCTGAGTTTGTCTTTGGCTGTCACACAGCCCGACTATTCGGGCATCCTGTAAACAGCAAAAAGATTTAAGTGTCAACCCACGCCTAAATCAATGTTTATGCATGATGTACTCTTGAATAGCAAACACTTGCTGGCTGAAAGCTAAACAAGATTTTCATCTGTTCACCCATTTCTGTTCTTTCTTGCCACAGTGGAGGGTGTTGCAAATTGCATTTAGTGCCAATTATCTGTTGGCACTTCATGAAGGGAAAAGAACTGTGATTAATGGAAAGTGACACACATTGAATGCTCTGCGATACAGTCTCCTTGCCCAGTGTGTAACCCTACTGAACTGGAGCCGACCTTTCATCCTCCCCCCCCCCCCTCCCCGGTCCCCCAAACAAGGTCAGAGCAGACACAAAGTATTCTGGAAATTGCCAGCCACAAGGAAAAATCTCTCAGTTGCCTAGTGATGCAGCTGAGCAGATTCTGAGCAGGAATTAAAAGCTGATGAAGCCATTTTCCCTTGTGGTGCCTTTCATATCAAATCGTAAACAAACACAACACATGAGCTCCAGACAAGTGACATGGCAAAGTGCAAGAATATGTTAGCGCTCGGTTTGAATGAGTTCATTCGGAAGTAAGAAAAATTCTCCGGTAAATGTTTCTATTTTTTGTTGATAGAACCTGTGTTTGGAAACATTTACATTTTTAAAAATAGCTTGTTTTGTTTTTGGATATTCGCATTATGTTTAGGATTACATTTGTCAAAATGCACAATTTATGATACACACTTTCAGTCTGTGTCACTTAACCTCCCATTGTCACGTTTTTTGACATGCTCTATGCATCAAGGTTTTCCCATCATAAATTTCTGTGTTCACATTTAAAATTATGTTTTTCGATATAAGCTTTGACACCAACTGTACAATTGTGCAGTCTGGTCACCAGGCTTCCGAAAATTCTTTCAAATGCTTTCTAGACATTACAGGGTGAACTCAGCTCCCTTATTTTCAAAAGCATGGCAGATTGACTTGCAATATATTAAGGTTTTGTGTATGGTGCACACTTGCTTTCTGAGTTCAATAATACTTCCTCTAAGAGTTTCCATTTACCACATACTGTTTCAATTATGCCTGTCCATCACACTTGAACTTCCATATTCATTACAATTACCTCTGACTGAATCATCACAGCTTTGTCTTCAAGGGATGTGGTACTGTACTTCACATTACCTACCTGACTGCTAACAAACTGCAAGACTTTGCACAGTGCGTTAAACCCCACTCCCAGAATCAACACTGCTGAATACCAGGTAGCCAGCTCCAACTCACATATCTAACTTATTCATCGTGCTGTGCATTCTCAGCTTTAAAAGTGATCTGGAATTTTAAAAACCCAAATAGCTCAGTAAAGGAATGTATGTGAAATAAAGGCTACTCCTTTCTTGTTTTCATAGAATGATGGATAGGCTCATCAAACACCATCCAATGCCAAGTAACAAGAGTTGAATTTGACTTATTTAGATCCCATTAAACAGTGACTTTGGTGTTGGGCTGGATTCTCCGTTCCGGAGACGAACTGCTCCTGCCAGTAGAGACTCGCTCGTGACCTCTACTGGCACTAGGAGTGATGCCCAGGGGCAATTTCCTCGCCTTTTACTTGCAAATTTATGCATGGTGGAGAGTTGGTGGGATTCTGTCGGAATCCCGGTATCGAGCCACCCGCTCAGTTCTTCACCACATCAAAAGCAGCTCAGTGCTTTCTGCTGTGAAAAAGAGGAAGTCACAGCACTGAGCTGTGAGGAGCTGTCAATCAAAACAAGAGCATTTATAAATGTTGTGGTTAGCATCAAAGTAGGGCATTCAAGAATGAAGGGAAAGATAGATCAACAATCCACCAAGCAGCTGTCCCTGGAGTAATACAACTGTCAATCATTGGCTAATGCAATGTATTGTGTGAAATTGAATAAAAGATTTGCATTTCAAAGACTGTCAAGGGATTTAAAGCCCTTTGAAGTGTACTGGGCTTTCAAGGAAGTCTCTGACATTTATAACAGCTTCTGCTTTAAACACTTTTGTCTGAGGCAGCAGATGTTAGGAAGGAGTAAGTTAAAATTCAGTGCTTTTTCACCCTACTGCCTGGGCTACTCTTCAGCTTTCAGGCAGGGGTCTCTGATGGGGGGGTCTCGGATGGGCATTGCGAGGGTAGTGGGCCTTCCAATGGACTTTGGGGGGCACCTCCCTTGACCCACTGCGTCAGGGCCATGCTTGAAAATACCTGCACTAATTCACGCCTGCGTAAATCCCAGCTGAGAGGGTTTGAGCATTAGGCTGTCAGCCCATTAATCAGATGCAAATGCCCCCTTTGTATCTTCCCGCTGGTATGTAGCTCACTGCCACTGACGGCAGGGAACCAGAGCATTACAATGGGAGCCAATCCCGTTTTTAAGCCAACGCCCAATTCTCCGCCGGATTGGGAAACCTACTGCCAGCAGCAGGCAGCAGAGAATCCACCCTGTTGTCTCCTATATGACAAATATTCTCTGTAAAACACTGTCCTCTCCTAGCTCAGTGTGAGTGGTGTATGCACACAGGCACACATACATTGTCACACTTATTAGCTCACCCCCTGTGATGAGTGGAGGTTATGTGTGGGGTTATGGAGATAGGGCAAGGGATTGGACCTAGGTATGGTGCTCTTTCAGGGGGTTGATGCAGACTCGATGGGTCAAATTTCCTCCTTCTGCACTGTAGGGATTCTATGATGTCATTCATGGTTGATTGCAGATTTTGTACAACACCGATGAGGTTTGCCAATAGTGTTAACTGCAATGGTGATCCAGCTGCATTGTAACGAGTCAACAGTGGGATAGTGCCTCAGGGCACAGCAGTACTTCGCGAAATCCTGGAACAATATTACCTCTTGGCCTCTTTGTACCTTATCATACACCCAACACTACCATCAGTCAATTTCTACTTCTAAATTTTACACTTCTTTTAAACCACAGAAATGTATTCCCAGTGCAGGCAAGGAGAACACTAGCATAGAATTTATCATCCTTCAATTTTTTAAAGTGTAAATTTAATTAACACGGCCTTCTGCCCTTGTGCCTCAGCCAATCTACAACTGAAGCCCTCACCCAAGCCTCTGTTACCTCCAGACTTGACTATTCCAATTTAATTCTGGCTCTGCTCCAAGGCTCTACCAATGTAAACTTGATGTCATCCAAAGTCCTGGGGCGGGATTCTCCGACCCCCCGCCAGGTCGGAGAATCCCTGGGGGCGGCGTGAATCCCGCCGCACTGATCCGACGCCGGCTGTCGTAATTCTCCGGCACCGGTTTTCGGGCGGGGGCAGTGTTTATGCCACGCGGTCGGGGGCCATTGGCAGTGGTCCCCCCGGCAATTTTCCAGGCCCCAATGGGCCGAGCGGCCGTCCGTTCCTGGCCAGTCCCGCCAGCGTGAAATGGACATGGTCCCACACGGCGGGACCTGGCTGGTAGGCGGTCTAGTGGAGTCCTCGGGGGATGCAGGGGGATCCGGCCCCGGGCGGGCCTCCCACAGTGGCCTGGCCCGCGATCGGGGCCCACCGATCTGCGGGCGGGTCTGCACCATGTGAGCGCTCATTCCTCCCGCGCCGGCCTCTGTAGGGCTCCGCCATGGCCAGTGCAGAGAAGGACCCCCTGCGCATGCGCAGGAACACGCCAGCCAGTCTGTGCATGCGCAGGAACATGCCGGCCGGTCTGTGCATGCGCAGAACCACGCCGGCGGTTCTGTGCATGCGCCAACACGCGGCGGCCCTTTGACGGCGGTTGGCGCAGCGCCAACCTCTCCGGCGCAGGCCTAGACCCTGGAAGATTCCGCAACTTCCAGTTGTCCCGACACCGGAGTGGTTTGGGCCGTTCTTGGTGCCGTCGTCGGGCCATCCCGCCAATTGCGGGAGAATCCCGCCCCTTGTGTCCCTGTCCTTACTTACGCCTCGTGCCTCCATCACCTCTCATAGAATCATGGAATTTACAGTGTAGAAGGAGGCCATTTGGACCATCGAGTCTGCACCGGCCTTGGAAAGAGCACCCTACCTAAGCCCACACCTCCACCCTATCCCCGTAACCCAGTAACCCCACCCAGCCTTTTCGGACACAAAGGGCAATTTAGCGTGGCCAATCCATCTCACCTGCACATCTTTGGATTGTGAGAGGAAACCGGAGCACCCGGAGGAAACCCACGCAGACATGGGGAGAAAGTGCAAGCTCCGCACAGAATCGAACAGGGGACCCTGGAGTTATGAAGCAATTGTGCTATCCACTGTGCTTCTGTGCCCTCTCAAAGGCCTACCTGGCCCTCAGGTGAAGCAATGCCTCAATTTTAAAATTCTAAACCTTGTTCCAAACACCTTTCTTGGTCTATAATCCCATCAAGCTCAACAACCCGAGAAAGTATCTGCAGCATTTAAATTCTGGCCCCTTGAGTATTCCCAGTTTTAATCACATCACCAATAGCAGCTGTGTCTTCAGCTACTAAGGTTCCACCTTCTGGAATTCTGTCCCTAAACCTCCCCCGCCACACTACCTCTCTTTCCTTCTTTAAGACGCTTTTTTCAGACCGACCTCTTTGACCGTGCTTTTGTTCATCTCCTCTAATATCTCCTTTTGAGCATTGGTGTGAAACATTTTCTTTGAAAATGCTCCTCTGAAGAGCCTTGCACACTTTCAATCTGTAAAAGGTGCAATATAAATTCATATAAATATAAATGCCAGTTTGTTGCTGTGAACAAACTAAAATGACCTCATGAAAATCTTTAAGTTCAGAATTCATTCCATTTCAAAATTTTATATTCACAAATAATTAAGCCTCAGAAATGGTTCAGCATAAATTTTTCACAAAATATATATAATTCAAAAAGCTGACAAAACAATCATCACATCCGCACATTTACAGCTTCACGTGCTGTCTTGCACAATTACATCTGTTATTGTGCACACGTGTTTCGCACAATTACATTTGCTGTCTTTCATTTTTACACTTTGTTGCTGCTGTTATTCACCAGCAGTGCCTCCCGTTTTTCTCTGCGTAGAATTAATTCCAGAAAGACGCATTGAAATATGCTTACATATTCTGAATGTGTATCACATAAGGAGCACTTAAAACCCAACCACTTCTACAAGAGGCAATCAGTGTGGCTCAGTGGATGGCACTCCTATCTCTCAATCAGAAAGTTGTGAGTTTGAGCTGTGGTCCCAGGAATTGAGCAGTGAATTTAAGCTGTGCTCCCAGCACAGTATTGGGGAAATGCTACACTGTAGGCAGTGCCATTTTTTGGATGAGAGATTCAATTTAGACTCTGGGCGGGATTCTCTGATGCCGCGTCAGAGTGTCCGCGCCGTCGTGAACGCCGTTGCGTTTCACGACGGCGCGAACTGGCCGCCGGCAGCATCGATTCAGGCTCCGAAAAGAGGCCAGCAGCGGCGCCACGAAAAACGCGGTGGGCGTGGGGCCAGAGCGGCGGCGCCAGCGCGCGGCCCCAGATGCTGCGGCGACGCGACACTTTATGCGCGCGATCCGCGCACAGGCCCCAACACAGGAGAGATGGCCGCGCCCCGCCGTGCCGCCCCCAGGTACCGATCCATGACCTGGAGACACTGCTGGACGCAGAAGAAGAGCAGAGGGCGATCCTGTGCCCAAGACGTGGCCACCGGCACCCGGTCAGCACAGTCAGGCGCAACTAGCGTGATGTGGGCACTCCACCCCCTCACACTGCCTGCTTCACCCGCTAACCCCCTCACACTCCACCCCCTCATACTGCCTGCTTCACCCCCTAACCCCCTCATACTCCACCCCCTCACACTGCCCTCGCCACCCCCCAATCTCCCCTCACACTCCACTCTCTCAAACTGCCCCCTCCACTCCTTAACCCCTCACACCCCACACCCTCACACTGCCCCCTCCACCCCTAACCTCCCCTCACACTCCACCCCCTCACATTGCCCCCTCCACCCCCGAACCCCACCTCACACTCCACCCCCTCACACTGCCCCCTTCATCCCCAACCCTCCTCACACTCCACCCCCTCACACTGCCCCCTTCATCCCCAACCCCCCTCACACTCCACCCCCTCCCACTGCCTGCTTCACCCCCTAATCCCCTCACACTCCACCCCCTCACACTGCCCGCTCCACCCCCCAATCTCCCCTCACACTCCACTCCCTCACACTGTCCCCTCCACCCCCTAACCCCTCACACTCCACCCCCTCACACTGCCCCCTCCACCCCCTAACCCACCCTCACACTCCACCCTCTCAAACTGCCCCCTCCACTCCTTAACCCCTCACACCCCACACCCTCACACTGCCCCCTCCACCCCCTAACCTCCCCTCACACTCCACCCCCTCACACTGCCCCCTCCACCCCCTAACCCCATCTCACACTCCACCCCCTCACACTGCCCCCTTCACCCCCAACCCCCTCACACTCCACCCCCTCACACTGCCCCCTCCACCCTCTAACCCCACCTCACACTCCACCCCCTCACACTGCCCCCTCCACCCCCTAACCCCCCTCACACCCCACCCCCTCACACTGCCCCCTCCACCCCCTAACCTCCCCTCACACTCCACCCCCTCACTCTGCCCCCTCCACCCCCTAACCCCCTCACACTCCACCCCCTCACACTGCCCCCTCCACCCCCTCACACTACCCCTCCACTTCCTAACGCCCCCTCACACCCCACTCCCTCACACTGCCCCCTCCACCCCCTAATCCCCCCTCACACTCCACCCCCTCACATTGCCCCCTCCACCCCCTAATCCCCCCCTCACACTCCACCCCCTCACACTGCCCCTTCCACCCCCTAATCCCCCCCTCACACTCCACCCCCCTCACACTGCCCCCTCCACCTCCTAATGCCCCCTCACACTCCACCCCCTCACACTGCCCCATCCACCCCCTGACTCCCTCACACTCCACCCCCTCACACTGCCCTCCTCCAACCACCAAACCCCCTCACGCTCCACTCCGTGTGCCTAACGATATATGCTTTATTGTGTATTCCAGGGCCAGCCGACGATCGTCCCGGTACTTCTCAAACAAGCCACCGCCGTCCAGGTCCACGTCCAGCCGCCCACAGGGACGCATGCCTTCCTCCGGAAGGAAGACGGACAGGAGGGCCCTCGTCCGATGCTGGGGCACAGGAAACAGACGCACAGAGAACAGACACAAACGCCAGTGACGAACAGAGGACGGACAGTCAGGACACTGACGGCCATGAAACGGATGAAGAGAGGATGGAGAGCCAGGACAATGATGGACAGAGGATGGCCGAACAGATGTTGGACAGACCGGACAGGGCCCGTCACATGGGCCGGAGACAACATCCATCGGTCCAAGGCTCCACCCAGGAGACCCCAGACCTGGGGTCCAATGCGGACATGGACCTTGCGTCACTGCTGTCAGCCACACCGTCCACCACCGCAGATACCCTCACCTCGGTTGGGCACATTAGCGATGAGGCTTCTGGGACACTGACTGGTGCGCACCACACAGCCGAATCTGTGCAGCAGGTGGAGGTAGGAGCAGCCGATGGGCCAGACGGTCGGAGGGCAGCCCAGCCCCAGCAACCAGTTGCCGCCCAGCCGTTCCCGGGTTCCTGGACTTACCAGACCTATCCACAGACCCGATGCGTTTGGAAACCCAGGGAGTGGACAACGGGATGTTGGCCACCATCCAGCATCTGCAGACGTAGTTGGAGGAGTCCATCCGTGTCCAGGAGCAGGGAGTGGTGCCGGTCATGGCTGCCACCCAAGCCGACACCGCACGGGTGGCATCTGTGGTGGATGCAATGGGGGCAATGATTTTGACCATGGGTCAGGTTCTGCAAGGCATGGGGCTTCATGTGCACACGTCATCCGTGGCCCAGGACAGGGCTGCCCTCTCACAGGCAGCCATGTCCCAGAGCCAGCTGGACATTGCCGCCGCGCTTCGGGGTCTGGCCCAGTCTCAGCAGGCCAAGGACCAGCCTCAGCAGGCCATGGCCCAGTCTCAGCAGGCCATCGCTGAGAGCATCAGCGGCCTTACCCACTTGCTGGAAGGGGTCGCACAAGCACAGAGGGAGGTGGTGCAGTTTCAGACTGGGATGACCCACTCCCTGAGCTCCCTCGCTGCAAACGTTCAGACCCTGGTCGATGCCACAGCGGGCCTCCAGGGCTGACAGCGGGCCTCCAGGACTGGCAGCACCAGGTGTCAAGTGGTGCCATGGGGCTTGTCTCCGCTCGCCCCACCATCTCATAGTGAGGCCCAGGGGCCACCAGGCACCTGCAAGGGAGGTCCCGGAACACCGTGGATCAACGGAGTCCCCCCATCCCGTCCGTGGTGCATCTGGTAGGCAGCGGGCAGAACAGGGTGGCACTATGCCATCCAGCACGCCCGCCAAGCAGCATGGCCCATCCTAGCCGGGCCGCCCCAGGAAACGTGCGCCGACGGGGAGCCAAGTCGCAGGGCAGGAGTCTCAGCGGTTCACCTCCACTCATGCTGTACCGTCTGGGGAAACACCAAGGCGTAGTGGTAGGGCCCGTAAGGCAAAGAGGTTTGACACGTAATAAGTTGGCACGGGTGCAGGGCACAGCTTAGTTATAGGGGCTAGGGCACTTGTATGTGAATGTCACGATTAAAGTCACTGTTACACCAAACCTAGATGACTCTGTGCCATGGCCGGAGCCTGAGGGGTCGTGAAGGGGACCGAGTGGCGCTGGGGTCGAAGGTCGGTACAACGGTGAGGCCAGGTGTGTTTCCCCTCCCCCCCCAAACCCCCGTTGCCCTCGGAACACCAACGCCATCTACCCCACATGGCCATATGATGGAGTGTCCATGACGCATACAGGGACCACCCAGGTGGAGGGTGTAGCTGTGGCCGTGAGTCAGACATTGACTAACGATCCGGAGCTCACAGCTCATCGCAGAGCGGGTTGCCATCATGGCACTGATCACACCCGCTTCCACAAGCAATCGTGTGAGACCATCCCGTTGTGCCGCAGGTGCAGGGTGCTGTGAAAGTGGTGGTGTGGGAGCTAGGGTTGTCGGATGGTGCGGGAGGTGGGGGTGCTGGGTGGTGCGTCTGGGTGGTACGGTGGTGCAAGTGCCCGTGCTCAGCGAGGCCCCCCCCCCCCTAGTTGGTGAAACATGCGGCGATCAACGCCTCGCGTGCTCGCTCGCCAAGTCGGTGCCGTTGTGCAGCATCCCGGCCATATCCACCCCCAAGGTTGAGTCTGTGCACCCACCCCCCCCTCCCCAACCTCCTCCTCCTCCTCACCTAGAGATGCGTCGCCCTCATCGGGCTCCCCCTGTGCCTCCTCCTGCTCCTCCTCCAGGACATCACCCCTCTGCTGGGCTATGTTGTGCAGGACGCAGCAGCCAACAACTATGCGGCCGACCCTCTCTGAATGGTACTGGAGGGCCCCTCCAGAGAGGTCCAGGCACCTGAAACGCATCTTCAAGAGGCCAAAGCACCTCTCGACCATGCCCCTGGTTGCTGCATGTGCTTCATTGCAGCGGGTCTCCGCATTGGTCTGTGGCCTCCGTAAAGGCATCATCAGCCACGACCGCAACGGGTAATCCCTGTTGCCCAGCAACCAGCCCCTCAGCCAGGGGGTGGGTGTCCCTCGAACATGGCGGGGATGAAAGATCGTGCCAGTATAAAGGCATCATGTACACTGAAGGGGTACTGGGCACACACGTGCATGATCTTCATGCAGTGGTTGCAGACCAGCTGAATGTTCATGGAGTAGGTCCCCTTTCTGTTCACGAACACGTCCCTGGTGTCCTCTGGTGGACGCATGGCGACGTGCACCCCATCAATCGCCCCCTGGACCATTGGTATCCTGGCCAGGAAGGCAAATCCCGCTGCCCGGGCATCCAGGTGGGTGCGGTCCTCTGGGAACTGGATGTACCAGTCCGCGATGGCATACAGGATGCACCAATGCACCAATGTCTGGGAGATACTGGACAGGTACCCGCTCGGCGCCTGGAATGACCCCGTCACGTAGAAGTTGAGGGCAACCGTCACCTTCAGGGCCACTGGGATAGCATGTCCTCCCCCATTCCACGTGGTGCCAGGTGTGCCGTGAGCAGGCAGATATGGGCGACGGTTTCCTGACTCATCCTGAGTCTCCTCCTGCATGCCCTGTCCAGGAGGAGGACATGCGGTGATGGTAGACTCAAGGCCTCATGGGGCGCCTCCGGTGCCTTGGCACCACCACCTGCTCCTCCTCCGCCCCCTGCGCCCCATCAAGATCGGTATCCTCGTCCTGTGCATCCCCATCGATGTGGTGGTCATCGTCCCCCTCCACCTCCTCTTGCTCCTGCCTGGCGGGCGGGACTGCAGCCTGAGCAGGTGCCACCTGACCCTCTGCAGCCCGTCCCTCTGCTGCAGCCGCCGCTGCTGCAGCTGCTCTGAGCCGCCTGCGCTGACGCTGCCAAAGGGCCACCTACAGGACAGCGGCACCCACCAGGGCGGCAAACATCGCTGGCTGGTGCCCAAACATTAGGATCTAGGAACACCTCAACAGCCAGGTGCCATGGGATACATGTGCTGTTTGATGTTGTCCTGCATCACAAACCAGGCGTCCAGCCAACTGAGCTAACTGACCCCATAATCAACTTGACTTGGTCAGTTGACAATGGGGGCTGAAATGATGGGTCTACCAGGGCACTCCTGCTCGTGGATTTTGGAAAGGAAATTGACTTAGGCTGTTGGTGTTGGGGGACTTTGAATTTGGAGATCAGGGAGGTAAAATCCCCAGAGGAGATGAAAAAGTGACACCCCTGGAAACAATGTTTGATATTCAGTGGTGGAGTCATGGTCCAGAGGAAGGTAGAAGGAAGTTTCATAGAATTTACAGTGCAGAAGGAGGCCATTCGGCCCATCAAGTCTGCACCGGCTCGTGGAAAGAGCACCCTACCCAAGGTCCACACCTCCATCCTATCCCCATAACCCAGTAACCCTACCCAACTCTAAGGGCAATTTTGGACACTAAGGGCAATTTAGCACGGCCAATCCACCTAACCTGCACATCTTTGAACTGTGGGAGGAAACCGGAGCACCCGGAGGAAACCCACGCACAGACTCCGCACAGATAGTGACCCAAGCCGGGAATCGAACCTGGGACCCTGGAGCTGTGAAGCAATTGTGCTAACCACAATGCTACCATGCTGCCCAAGTGTCAGAGAGCTTCTATCTTGCCTCTGCCAGGAAGAGGTCTGAGCTCCAGGTGATAGCTCTGCTTTTCCACCTGTAGTTGGTGTGTTGTTCTCTGTTTTGCTTTATCTGGATGGCTTGGATGCGTAGTGTTTAATAAAGAACACGAAGCTTTGTTATCAAACAAAACTATTCATTTATTTTCACTACTTACTGTGATTCATTCACTTTTCTAAAGTAGAAGGTTACTATGTTAAACTATGCTATCTCTAACAGCAGAGCGCAAGTACACAACTGCTCTCTCTCTCATGCCTCACTATCTTCTATCTTCTCTTCTTCATCATCATCATCTGACCCACGAGGCTTAGCCCCATCCCTTTTTACTTATGGGACTAGCTCCCTCTAGTGGCTGTCTGTATACATTTCATTAACTCTTGCATTGCCTTCATTTATGATAATACCACAGTTGGAGATCCAGGTGGCCACTGCATCTAAGGGAAAATCTTCCAAGGTAGAGGCATATGGAAAATCCACCACTGGAATTTTGTGGGAACTTCTGATTTGTTCTGCAGTTCATGCATACTTGCACAAATTATTCTGCTAAACAAGCAAGCCTAACATAATCCCACTAATCTTTCTTGTCATGCTAATTTGGGTCAGGCTCGATTAATGAACCAGCAGTTTGGTGCACATTTCCCGAATGTTTTGGTGAATGTGTAGGGTAATCATCCTCAGTTGCTTCAGAGTGTAACTTTCTTAGCCATGTTATTTACATTTCCTAAATCATTTTCATCCTTCAGCCAGGAGAATCAAAGCTGACACGTTTTGATAGTGTCGACGTGCGCAGATAGGGCGCAATAAAGAAGTCGACTAAACAATCAATAAAACGAGAAGAGTTTTTATTGTTTCTTCTGTCCAATAAACAGGAGCATGCTTCATGAAGGTGTCGTAGTTACCCAGTCTTCGAATGAACTCGATTGTTTTGAACATGAATTCTAATATTACAAGAGACAATCTATTAACCTGTGTTTTATATTGGGCGTGCTCATTCAGGGAAACTGAATATTTTTACCCATACAGAACCTGCAGTCATTTGGCACATGACAAAATTGTTGGCTTTGTCAATAGTTTGTCCAGACCAAGTTCTACGAATGTAAACTTTCCTCACTTCACAGGTTAAATATTCAGATTTGCGCATTAGCGCGGGAAAAGTAACTTCTCTCAGTTTGGATACTTATTTTGAATATACTGTTGCACGGCTGATGCCAGGTGGACAGGTGATGATCAGCGCCATCTTCCTTTAAAAGAATTGGTGCCCCACATATGCAAATTAGCACCAATAGATTGTGCACAATCCAGGCTATCTCATAAATGAAGTCTAATTTTATTTCAATTAGCAGACAGCAAATCTATAACTGAAATTTCACCCCACTATAATAATCTTACCTCATGTTGCGGGACTGAAGGTAATTCACGGGCCTAGCTACAGGTCTCCAGTGGAGCGAACAAATGCTTATGCAGTTGCTTAATTAGCTAAAAATGATCATCACCCGATCTGTTAAGCGCAGGTCAGAAAAAAGAGTGAATCAGAGAACCAGATGTGGCTACAATAACGCAAAATCATACAAAATTAAAACAAGGATAAAACCGTCTTTCATTAAACTGAAGTCTTTTGTGTTTGTGGAAATTAAAGATCCCTTGAAACGATTTGAAGGGGAGAAGGGTGTTCTCCTGGTGTGCCAACCAACACTGCTCTCCTTGGAAATCCATCAATAAAACAGTTGAATTGTTTTTTTCTTGTCTCGTTACTGTTTGTAGGAAGTTAGTGATTGTACTGCACTGGCCTAAATGACAAGAGCAAGGCTGCACTGCAGCAGTAATTCATGGGCTGAAGTGCTTTGGAATGTTTGCATGAGATAGGGTGCTATCTAAATGCACTGACTATTTCCTCATGCGGTTGGAGAAATGTGACACCAATGGTGTGAGGGCAATCACGAGTGGTGAGAAAAAAGGCCATACAAGGCAATGAGCTAAATGCTGGAAAAATGGGATTAGAATCGTTGAGTGGTTGTTTTTGACTGGTGTTGATGTGATGGGCCGAAGGGCCTTTTCTATGACTCTATAGCTAAGGGGACAGTGGTAAAGCGGGAGGATGAGCCAACCCAAAATCTTTTGTATCCAACTTTCGGCATTGTAGCACAGTGGTTAGCATTGTTGCTTCACAGCTCCAGGGTTCCAGGTTTGATTCCCGGCTTGGGTCACTGTCTGTGCGGACTCTGCACGTTCTCCCCGTGTCTGCGTGGGTTTCTTCCGGGTGCTCCGGTTTTCCCCCAAAGGTCCCGAAAGATTAGGTAATTTGGACATTTACAATTCTCCCTCTGTGCACCCGAACAGGCGCCGGTGTGTGTCGACTAGGGGCTTTTCACAGTAACCTAATTGCGGTGTTAACGTAAGCCTACTTGCTACTTGTGACAATAAAGATTATTATTATTAATTTATTATCAATCACAAAGGTTTGTCAGGACCAGATTTGACACTTGACTGACAAATTATGCATGTCAAAGCTTAATCCATCAAAAAGGAGGAAAGTAACTGCAGAGTGGTACAGAATGACAAACCTGAAGTGATAAAAAGCCTACTTCATTGGCAATAATGATCAGTAGAGAATGTTTTACAAAGCCGAGGGCTGTACCAAAGGAAAACTTTTCTCCATATCTCACTCCTCAGCTGTCCACACTGTTTGTGATAATAGGTGTGGTAGATTGAGAAATTATTTCCTCTGATGAGGGAGTGTGGAACAAGGGACATAACCTAAAAATTAAAGTCACATCATTCGGGGGTGATGTCAGAAAGCTTTTTGTGCCAAGTGTAGTGAAAGTCTGGAACTCTACTGCCTGGTCCCCCAAACCCCTATAGCTATTAATAGAGACAGGCTATTAATCTGTGTTTTAGAGATGTGGCTCGGTCAATTGAAAAGCTCAAAACTGAGACTGATAGATTTTTGCTGGGCAAATGCATTCTGGGTTTGTTTTTTCTTATTGTGTTTGCTCTGGAAGTGAGGTAGAGGCAGGTTAAATTGAGGCTTCCAAGAGGGCATTGGATGATTTAGTTGAATAGAAAGAGTGTGCAGTGGCACGGGGAAAAGGGCAGGGCAAAGGCACTGAGTTAGAATGCTTGTTTGGAGAGCCGGTGCAGACACGATGGACCGAATGGCCTCCGTCTGCACCCTAACAATTGTGTGTGATTCTGGGTCATGGAACCGAGGTGGAAACATAGAGTTACGGTACAGAGTAGCCATGATCTGGTTGCATGACGGAACTGACTTGATGGGCCGAAGAAACTACTCTGGATCCTCTCTTCCAGACTCTCCTCAATTAACAAGACACTGCAAATGCACATACATTATTAATTATTTTTAAGATGGATTCACAAAATCTAATATTTGGCATGTTAAATTATGTACCATTGCATTAATAGAGGCTATTCTATTCACCAAACATCCTGTGCCTTGCTGTGCAACAGCTCACACTGTCAGCTGTCTGATTATTTTTTAATATTCTTCTGCCAAAGGCAACCTTCCTCTCTTAAAGGGGACGTACAAGCGTCGCGTAGAAGTTGCAGCAGGTGGGAAAACATGATGCGTAGCAAAAGTACAGAAAATGGAGCACATGGCATGAGAGGGGGTTCCCGGGGGTTTCTGATATGGCGCTGGAGCCATGAGTACAATATGTGGAAAGAAAGAGAAGTACAGTATTTCCGCAGGGGGCCAGGAGCCATTTAAAGCTCACCCCGAGACGCGAATGGCAGCAGGTGGGCAGGGAGGTCCATTCCTGGAGCCGAGCCCTGAGGATCTGGCAGCAATGCCTCAAGAAGTTCAATGACCTCAAAATGGAAGGTGAAATCAGGGGATGCCTCTTTACATGACATCTCCGACGCATCTCTCATGTTGTTCATCCCCATAACTCATCCATCAGAAATCTCTGGTCATCAAGATGCAGATCACCGTCCAAACATTCCATCTCGCCCTCACACACTTGACCAATGCTCACTTGCACATTTCGGTAGTTCTGCAAATCTCCAGCTGTTCAGCTATGACAGGAACTTCACCTGAAAAATGGCAACAGACTCACTGATATTCGTTCTTCTCTCTTGCAGGGTAGAATTATATAATCAGAAGGTGGTCCACAATAGGAGGGAGCAGATCAGAATTGGATGAGGTCTGCATCACCTGAACCCTATGGAGAAGAGGACACTCCCCATTCTGACGTCGGCTGGGTCATTGTCCATGTGTCGGGTGTCATTGAGCAAATTCAGGATAATGATAAATTCTTTTTTTAAAAATAATATTTTATTAAGGTATTTGAAAATCTTAAAACAGTAACAGAAACAATGACATCAACATGGTAAAATAAAATTTCCCCCCCCAGCCCAATCTTCATGCACCTCAACCATACAACAACAACTCCCCCCCTCCCCCTTGGAATACAGCATCTGCTGACATTTTAATTTTCCCCGAGAAAGTCGACGAACGGCTGCCACCTCCGGGAGAACCCTAACATTCACCCTCTTAAGGCAAACTTTATTTTCTCAAGGCTGAGAAACCCAGCCATGTCACTGTGGTAGTATGTATTGGGGGTCATGTGGGACTGGAAGCCCTAATGTCATTGGCTGACAGATCCCGGGTCCTGGTTGGCCGTTGACCTCTAGCTCTGCCCTGAAGGCGGAGTATAAGAAGCCGGAGCCTTCCCCCGCAGGCCAGTTTACTATCGAGCTGCGGGGGAACAGACACGCTTAATAAAGCCTCATCGACTTCACTCTATTCGTCTCACGGAGTCTTTGTGCGCTACAATTTATTAAGCGTGCCTAAAAAGGACTATGGAGCTCAGGATCATTCCGGAATGCCTGAGGATCAGCCCCCACGCAGCGAACGCGGCAGCAGCCTTCAAGCACTGGCAGACTTGCTTCGAGGCCTACCTCAGAACGACCACCGGCCGGGTCACAGAAGACCAAAAACTGCAGGTCCTGCACTCGAGTGTGAGCACGGAGATTTTCTCCCTCATCGAAGACGCGGAGGATTTCCAGACGGCGTTCGCAGCACTGAAAAGTCTCTATGTCCGCCCAGTTAACCAAATCTACGCTCGCTACCAGCTCGCGACGAGACGGCAAGGTCCCGGAGAATCGATGGACGAATTCTACGCCGCGCTGCTGATTTTGGGACGAGCCTGCAGCTGCCCGTCGGTGAACGCAAACGAACACACAGACATGTTAATGCGCGATGCTTTTGTGGCCAGTATGCAATCCTCCCAAATCTGCCAAAGACTTCTAGAAAAAGAGTCGCTAGGACTCTCAGAGGCACGGGCCCTAGCAGCCTCCCTAGACGTGGCCGCGCGTAATACCCGCGCCTACGGCCCCCACCGCGCGGCAGCCCATTGGGCCCCGTACGTACCCGTCGCGGCAAACCCCCTACACCCCCCCGGACACCCCACAGGCTTGCGCGGTCCAAACGCCGAGTCGCACCGGGGGCGCCCGCTGTTATTTCTGCGGCCAGGCGAAACACCCCCGACAGCGCTGCCCGGCCCGCGCAGCTGTCTGCAAAAGCTGCGGGAAAAAGGGTCATTATGCGGATGTGTGCCGGTGCAGCGAGGTCGCCGCTGTCCCGGGAGCACAGGGAGCCCTGCAAGCCGTTTACGCGCCCTAACCCACCCAGCACGCCATGTACGACCCGCAGGCGCAGCCGCTCTGGGTCCCGACCACCGCGGTCCCGGGAGAACAGGGAGCCCTGCACGCCGCTTACGCTCCCCAACCCGCCTCCCCGCAGCCCATGTATGACCCGCCGCCGGCGCTACCGCTTTGGGTCCCGGCCAACACTCTCCACGGAGAGGAGGGAGTTTTACGCGTCCCTAACGCCCCCCTAACCCCCACCCCGCGCCCCACGCCTGACCCGCCGGCGCCACCTACTTGGGCCCCGACCACCGCTGTCCCTGGTGAGGGAGCTCCGCGCGGTCCTAGCGCTCGCGGTCCTAGTGCTCGCGGTCCTAGCGCTCGCGGTCCTAGCGCTCCCCAGCCCCCCCAGCGCACCATGTGCGACCCGCAGACGCCGCCATTTTGGGTCCCGGCCACCACGAGGGGAAGAGGGGCGCCGCCATCTTGGACCACCCCAGACCTGTACGACGCGTGGGGGCGGCCATTTTGTCCACCCCCGCCGCCATCTTGTGACCCCCAGCCACGTGCGATGTATGGGGGTGGCCATTTTGTCCATCCCCGACGCCATCTTGGACGGCAACAACGGACCCCACTCCACTACTACAACCACGTCTCGCTTCAATTACGCTCGATCAAGCTCGGCCCCGGACACTCCAGACGACGACGACAATGGTGCTAATAAACGGCCACTAGGCGCCATGCCTAGTCGACTCCGGGAGCACGGAGAGCTTTATACACCCCGACACGGTAAGACGCTGTTCCTTGACCACCTATCCCAGCGCACAAAAGATTTCCCTAGCTGCAGGATCCCACTCCGTACAGATCCAGGGATTCTGCATAGTTACCCTAACGGTGCAGGGGAGGGAGTTCAAAAACTACAAACTAAACGTCCTTCCCCAACTCTGTGCCCCCACCTTGCTGGGATTAGATTTCCAATGCAATCTACAGAGCCTTACGTTCAAATTCGGCGGCCCAATACCCCCACTCACTATCTGCGGCCTCACAACCCTCAAGGTGCAACCCCCGTCCTTGTTTGCGAACCTCACCCCGGATTGCAAACCCGTCGCCACTAGGAGCAGACGGTACAGCGCCCAGGACCGGACCTTCATTCGGTCCGAAGTCCAGCGGCTACTAAAGGAGGGCATAATCCAGGCCAGCAATAGTCCCTGGAGAGCGCAGGTGGTAGTAGTGAAGACAGGGGAGAAACATTGACTATAGCCAGACCATCAACAGGTACACACAACGAGACGCGTACCCTCTCCCCCGCATATCCGACATGGTCAACCGGATTGCCCAATATAAAGTCTTCTCCACCGTGGACCTCAAGTCCGCCTACCATCAGCTCCCCATCCGCCCAAGTGACCGCAAGTACACAGCCTTCGAGGCAGACGGGCGATTATACCATTTCCTACGGGTCCCTTTTGGCGTCACAAACGGGGTCTCGGTCTTCCAACGGGAGATGAACCGAATGGTTGATCAACATGGGTTGCGGGTAGCCAAGCCCCCGGGGGTGGAGACCTGGATAAATGATATGGCGGGGTTCATAAAGTTAGAGCGGATTAAGTTCGTCCTAAGGGGGTCGGCTCAAGGGTTCACTAAGCGGTGGCAACCGTTCGTCGAATATCTTGCGGAAAGATAGATAGGGGAGAACAAAGAAGGCAGCAGCAGCGGCCCAGGACTTGGGGGGGGGGGGGGGGGATGGGGGGGGATTTGGGGGGGGCTGTGTGGCCTGAGACAAGGCAGTTGCCAATTAGGGCTAGTTTTTTTTTTTTTTTGTTATTTAATATTTATTTATTTGTTGTTGTTTTTGTTTAAATTTAAAAAGGTCATTATTATCTGTATTGTTACAATGTTGTGTAAAGGATGCACAATGTACTGTGTTGGTTGACCAAAAATTTTCAATAAAATATTATTTAAAAAAAAAAAAACATGGGTTGCGGGCCACGTTCCCGTATCTCGACAATGTAACCATCTGCGGCCACGATCAGCAGGACCACGACGCCAACCTCCAAAAATTCCTCCAGACCGCCAAAGCCTTGAACCTCACGTACAACGAGGACAAGTGCGTTTTTAGCACCGATCGGCTAGCCATTCTGGGCTACGTAGTGCGCAATGGGATAATAGGCCCCGACCCCGAACGTATGCGCGCACTCATGGAATTTCCCCTCCCGCACTGCCCAAAAGCCCTGAAACGCTGCCTGGGGTTCTTTTTATACTACGCCCAGTGGGTCCCCCAGTACGCAGACAAGGCCCGCCCCCTAATACAGACCACGACCTTCCCTCTGTCGACAGAGGCTTGCCAGGCCTTCAGCCGCATCAAAGCGGATATCGCAAAGGCCACGATGCGCGCCATCGACGAGTCCCTCCCCTTCCAGGTCGAGAGCGACGCCTCCGACGTAGCTCTAGCGGCCACCCTTAACCAGCAGGCAGACCCGTGGCCTTTTTCTCCCGGACCCTCCACGCCTCAGAAATCCGCCACTCTTCAGTAGAAAAGGAAGTCCAAGCCATAGTGGAAGCTGTGCGACATTGGAGGCATTACCTGGCCGGCAGGAGATTCACTCTCCTCACGGACCAACGGTCGGTAGCCTTCATGTTCGATAATGCACAGCGGGGCAAAATCAAAAACGACAAGGTCTTAAGGTGGAGGATCGAGCTCTCCACCTTCAACTATGAGATTTTGTATCGTCCCGGAAAGCTGAACGAGCCGTCCGATGCCCTATCCCGCGGCACATGTGCCAACGCACAAATTATCCGCCTCCAAACCCTCCACGAGGACCTCTGCCACCCGGGGGTCACTCGGTTTTACCACTTCATCAAGTCCCGCAATCTCCCATACTCTTTAGAGGAGGTCCGTACAGTCACAAGGGACTGCCACATCTGCGCGGAATGCAAGCCGCATTTTTTCAGGCCGGATGGAGCGCACCTGATTAAGGCTTCCCGCCCCTTTGAACGCCTCAGTCTCGATTTCAAAGGGCCCCTCCCCTCCACCGACCGCAACGCATATTTTCTTAATGTGGTGGACGAATACTCCCGCTTCCCTTTTGCCATTCCCTGTTCTGACATGACCGCGGCCACAGTCATTAAAGCCATAAACAGCATCTTCACACTGTTCGGTTACCCCGCATACGTCCACAGCGACAGGGGGTCCTCTTTCATGAGTGACGAGCTGCGCCAGTTCCTGCTCAGCAAGGGCATAGCCTCGAGCAGGACGACCAGCTACAACCCCCGGGGGAACGGGCAAGTAGAGAGGGAGAACGGCACGGTCTGGAAGGCCGTCCTACTGGCCCTACGGTCCAGGGACCTCCCAGTTTCACGGTGGCAGGAGGTCCTCCCGGACGCTCTCCACTCCATCCGGTCGTTATTATGTACGAGCACTAATCAAACGCCTCATGAGCGTCTCCTGGTTTTCCCTAGGAGGTCCTCCTCTGGAACGCCGCTGCCGACCTGGCTGGCGGCCCCAGGACCCATCCTGCTTCGAAAGCATGTGTGGGCACATAAGGCGGACCCGTTGGTCGAAAGGGTTCACCTCCTCCACGCGAACCTCCAGTACGCCTACGTGGAGTACCCTGACGGCCGACAGGACACGGTCTCCCTGCGGGATCTGGCGCCAGCCGGCAACACGCACACCCCCCCGACACCATCAACCCAACCCCCCCCCTTCCTGCCACCGCCGCACCCCGCGACCGCCCCCTTCCCAGGAGGATCGGTTCCCCTCCCCTCAGCACCGACCAAGAATAAAGCCCAAGCTGAAACCGTAAGGCTCCTGGAGGCGACAACACCGGTACAAGCACCACCACCACCGGGGCCGAGGCGATCGACACGGACGACCAGACCACCCGACCGACTCGTGGCGTCGATCTAAAACTAAATATGGACTTTTCACAAGAACATTTTGCTTTTCTTCCCATACCCTCTGTAAATAGTTGCAACAGAACAAAATTGTACAATACTGTATTGCCTTGTGAATGTTTTTTTCCTCCCAGGACAAGCCCTGTAAACCCTTACCACCATACGAAGCATCACCCCGCCGGGTTCATTTTTGACAAGGGGTGAATGTGGTAGTATGTATTGGGGGTCATGTGGGACTGGAAGCCCTAATGTCATTGGCTGACAGATCCCGGGTCCTGGTTGGCCGTTGACCTCTAGCTCCGCCCTGAAGGCGGAGTATAAGAAGCCGGAGTCTTCCCCCGCAGGCCAGTTTACTATCGAGCTGCGGGGGAACAGACACGCCTAATAAAGCCTCATCGACTTCACTCTATTCGTCTCACGGAGTCTTTGTGCGCTACAGTCACTAACCCAGGTCTCTACACCGGGGGCTTCGAATCCCTCCACATTAACAAGATCCGGTGAAAACATACCACCATGGCCATTGGCGGCCCGTTCGCTCGGGGCTTCCTCGCGAGGGCTCTGTGCGCTCTGTCCAATTCCAGGGGCCGAAGGAACGCCCCAGCCCCTATCAACTTCTCCAACATGTCCGTCACATAAGCCCTCGCATCCGATCCCTCACTGCCTTCAGGGAGGCCAACAATTCTGAGATTCTGCCTCCTGGACCTATTCTCCACGTCCTCCAGCTTCTCATGCATTCTTTTCTGGCGATCGTTCATCATCCCCACCTTGCTTTCCAGCACGGTTATATACTCCTCGTGTTCGGACAACTTATGTTCAACCTCCTGGATCGCTCTCCCGTGGGTTTCCTGATTCTGAACCACTTGATCAATCGAAGCGTTAATCGGGTCCAGCGTGTCCTTCTTCGGCTTGGCGAAGCAGTCCTCGAAAAACTTCACCAGCTGCTCCGTCGACCACTGTGCGATCTCCCCGTTGCCCTGCTCTCCACCATGATTTCCCGCGTTGCCAGCTCTGCGTGCGTCTCCCTTATATGACTTTGTCTTCTCACACGGTCACTTCTGGTCCAATTCTCCATACACCAGAGGGGGATTTCTCCTTACTCTTCACTGATTCATCCCATAAAATCCGAAAAAAACTGGGGGGAAAAGGTCCAAAAGACTGTTACAGGCGGGAGCTATCAAATATGTGACCTACTCCTCCATGGCCGCCACTGGAAGCCATAATGATAAATTCTTACCGTTCTCAAATCCCACATCGCCTTTATCCTGGCATCTGGCATGATGTGCAAGCTGTGCATGGGGCAACCTCTTGTCATCTCACTCCTATATTCCCATTCTCCATTTTTTCTTTCAGATATCCACTAACCACCACCCAGCGGCAATGGTCCGGCATGTCCGAAGGACCAGGGAGGCCCTCATCCTTGCCCCCTTCTCGTAGGACGTGGCTTCATCCGTCATCTCTTCCCCTCCCCACTTCTCACCCACTATCCCCCTGTACTCATCCCCCGACCATGCCCCCATCCATCCACCCATAACCCGGTCCCTTATCGCCCTGCCAATCGCCCTGTTCCACCCTCCCAAGGTCTGTGTTACATCACTCGGGGTGATGGGCCCCCACCGTACAAACCACGCTTCATCCATGGACCCTCATTGCCCTTATGCCAAGTCCTGTCCTTCAACCCAAACCCCATGGTGCCTCATACTCCCATGCCAAGAACTTCTCTTTTGTTGACTACGCATCAACTCAGGTTGGAAATGGAGTGTGTAACCTTCGGCTACACTGCCGGCTTTACCCGTCATATTTTGTTCACAGACAGTAAAGGAAATCCTGGATGCGAATCCCACTACGTCACATTAGCAGTGCAACCTCTGAATGTGCCCGCCCCGCTGTCAACCACCCACAGACACGGGAGCCCCCCCCCCGCTTCCCTTACCCCCACTCCCGCTGGGAAAACACCCCGGACATCCTCAATGGAAACTCCCCCAAACATTGCCAGGGCACTGCCCTGCATGACCCTTTCTCCCTCGTGATTGTACTTACCTGTGCACCACTGACGAGTTCTTGTTGCCGGATCAACGTTTGTCAAGACCAGTTGTAAACATCGGGGCAGTGTGTAGGGAGAGGGGGCTGTGGACTCCTTATGTGGGGGCATGATACAACGGGATGCCCTCTAATGACATTTAAATGAATGGTAATTTGTGGGGGTTGGGGGGGTGGTGGGGGAGGTGGGGCAGGGATGATCTCAATGGGAAATCCTGCAGGTGTGAATGCTATTTTGGGACTCCCGTTGGATTCACTGCCTCCAGCTTTTCTGCCCATCAAGAACGGGGATGGAAAGTCCCCCCCACTGTACTACATTGTCTATTAACTTACTATACTATAAAAATGTAATTTCACTCCTGCTAATGAAAATGTCAATCATCCAGACATTTTGAAGTATAGAGAACAAAACAAAACCCTTGAAGCCATTGAGCGTTGTGCAAACAAACATTAACAGCAGAGATCAGAGAGCATGTGCTGTCAATTAAGAAATGTTTTCTTCGGGGTGCAGGTGTTTTATTACTTTAATGGCTGTACAGTCTATCACTCCTTATTTTGTATGCATGGCTGAGAGTCCAGACACTCAGCGAGCTTGTTGAAACAGTTACACCCCAGGGAATTGCATACATTGCATAGTATGAAAGTGCCTGAGCTTGTATAGGGGTTATGAGGGGCATAACAGGATGGATAGAAGGGCAGTGTTTGGCAGAGGAGGCCTGAAGGGTCATGGGAGAACGGATGGAAGGGCAGAATACAGGATAGAGGAAATGGGGTTGAGGGCTCGATGGGTGGAAGGGCAGAGCCTGGCATATGGGCATTAGGAGGAACTGTTGAATTTACCTTTTAAAAGGTCCCCTCATGCAGACTAGGATTCATGACTTCTCTGGGGGTCCATCAACCACAACGCATTAAAAATCTGGTCCAATTCCATGAATCCAAAGATGTGCAGGTTAGGTGGATTAGCTAATCCAAATTGACCCTAACTGTTCAAAGGTTAGGTGGGGCTATGGGGATAGGGTGGAGGATTGGAACTAGGTTGGGTACTCTTTCAGAGGGTCAGTGCAGACTTGATGGGCAGAATGGCCTCCTTCTGCACTGTAGGGCTTCTATGATTTTAAAATTGTGGAGTAGGGCATGCCTATCTCCTCAATTGAGCCAGTCAGGCTGGAGAGCAGGATATGGGCTTATGACAGGAACCAAACCTCAGCCTTTAAAAGCTCTCCCAAAAGTCTGACAGCCCGTGAACTGGGTCAGTAATCCTGGAATGAGGACCCATCCGTCATCTTTAAAGGACTTCTGAGTCAGGCCAGCCTGGTGAAAATCCAGACCTCAGAATGTGTTCGCAGGTAGCTCGTTCGGAGTGAAAGGAGTCCTCGGACCTCCTCCTTCTGCTCCTTCCTCCGTGCACTGCTTCCCCTCTCTGCTGCCTTTACCCCAATTTCATCACATTGTAGCCCAAGAGGGACTGCAATAACAGCTCCTCCACCCCCCCTTCCCATCACTGAAGCAGGCTTTCTCTTGACAGGCTAATTCCTCTGACCCTCCTCACCGCATCCAGCGCCACACCCCTTGGAAATGCAACTGTTTACAAACTTCTCTAATCACATTCAACACTGCATGCCATTAACGCTGCACCACAGCACCTCACCTGGAAGTTGGTTGGTTGGCCTATTACATAATGCTTGTGGCAGGGGTGTGTATGCGTGTATATACGCGTGCACGTGCGTGTTGGGTGTGCAAGGGATTCCCTCGTGCAACTGAACGCACATTAACCTGGGAGTGTTTAACAGAGGATGATAACTGGACCTGAGAGGTCCAAAATGGTAGATTATGTATCAGTTCAGTGTCAGAGGCTGTTTGAAGTCATGATTCACCTCCTCCGCAAACCCCTGGACCGCGCACAGCAAACCTGAGCTAGCAGCAGCTGGCCTGCAGTTCTTATTC
Source organism: Scyliorhinus torazame (assembly GCF_047496885.1). Taxonomy (NCBI): domain Eukaryota; kingdom Metazoa; phylum Chordata; class Chondrichthyes; order Carcharhiniformes; family Scyliorhinidae; genus Scyliorhinus; species Scyliorhinus torazame. The sequence goes on along the minus strand of NC_092715.1, from coordinate 45,629,732 downwards.
CACTTCTGCGCTTCTGTAACATTAGCACGAGAGGTGAACCCTGATTTGCAACACACGCTCTTACTGTGAAGGGATCTCAGTGACCCACAGGGTCATAAGTAACAGCTGCATTTGTACCAGTGCATCTTACATCCTGCAAAGGTAACAGAGTAGCAATGAATGACCGTGAGAACATCCTTTTTGCTAAGTTAGAGGTTGCAAATTGACGTTCCATTTCAGCAGGCTTTTCTGACCTTTCTCTCCGGCAGGGTCATCCAGTCCCGCTGGTGTTTACCCCCACCATGCCTTTTTCTGGTGCAGGAACGGGCAGGCCATGCAAAACACTGCAGACGATGGAACCGGAAGATCCGCTGGTGGTGAATGGCGAGTCCGCTGCCAATGCGGGAATACCCACCATGGTGGGGAGGAGTGCTGGAAAATCCCGGCCTCGATCCAGAAACCGCTGTGATGATTCAGTGCAAGATTGAGGGAATGCTACCTTGTCAAAGATGCTGGGCGCGGATCTCCGGCCATGTTGGGTTCTTGCTTCAACGCAATGTGGTCGGAGAATTCCGGGAGAGGCCTCCAGTGAGCCTCCCGGCAGGCTCCATGCCTCCTGGATTACACAAAACCCCACCACAAATGGGCGGGACCGAATTACGTTCGCAGAAGTAGGTCAGAAACCTACCGATGACCTACCGACGCGGGATCCAGCGGCCCACCTCGATTCTTCGGCCACCCCAGCGAGGCTGCAGCCGGGTGCTGATCAGTGCTGGTCCACACAAACGTGGACCAGGCAGAACGACACCCTGGGGTTTCCCGGGCCACCGGAGACTCCAGGGGGGTCACGGTAAGTGCAGGGTGGCTCCCTGGCCCTCCCCTTTGAACACGGGCACCTTGGCACTGCCCAGCTGGCACCTTGGCACTGTCATTCTGGCACTGCCATGGTGCCTGGATGGTGCTGACAAGCCAGAAAGAGCACTGCCTGGGTGTCAAGGTGGCAGGGCAAGGATGCCCGAGTGCCAGGGTGGCACTGCCAAGGGTCAGGGGCAAGGGGGGGCCATGCGCATGAAAGGATGGTGCAGGGCAGGTAAGGAGGGGCCTCCAGGAGGTTGGATGAGTGATGGGTGGGAGCCCTAGAAGGAAGGGGGTGCTGTAAGGGGCCATGGGGCGGCCTGAAGAGGGGGGGAGATCCCAAAGGGACACAATAGCAAGGTGTCCTCAGTTGGGGGTTGTACCCACAAGCTCACTTAGAGATCGGGGCACCCTTTCAAAATGGCGGCCCAATCTCTGAGTTCAGCTCCCAAGTGCTAAAAAGATTAGTGTGGGCTAAACCGGTGAGAAGCTCCCCATGGCCCCAAAAAGTGATGAGCGGTGAATAGCGGTGAGGAACTCGCTGGTGGAGCCAGCGGGAAACTCCCTGAAAAACCCACCACAAATTAACTTTGAAATATCTTGGGAGAATCGGGCCTAATGCGTTTCTGATAGGCTCAGAGAAGGGCATGGGATGTTTTAGCACAAATTCTTTCCTAAACCCAACAAGATTGAAAAAACACAAATGAACTGGTCATCCATCTCATCTGCCCTTTATGAGACCACCCTGGATGTAATTGGGCGTTGACAGAACTGTGACTGCATTTCACAAGATCCTCAATGGTCAGAAAATAATTTGAGCTATCCCGAGAGCATGCAAAGCTGTTATATAAATACAAGTTTTTTCTTAAATTAATTTAAGGATAGCGCATGGGTAGCACGTTGACGCAGTGGATAGCACTGCTGCCTCACAGCACCAGGGTTCCGGGTTCAATTCCAGCCTTGGATGACTGTGTGTGGAGTTTGCATGTTCTCCCCGTGTCTGCGTGGGTTTCCTCAGGGTGCTCCGGTTTCCTCCTACAGGCCAAAAGATGTGCACGTTAAGGTAGGGTTACGGGGTTAGGGCGGTTGAGTGGGCCTAGGTACCCGCTTTCGGAGGGTTGGTGCAGACTCAATGAGCCTTTTGAAATGTTGATTGAAGAATGAATATTGGCTAGGCTGCCTGGGAGAGCTTCCCTGCTCTTCTCTGACATGGAATTTTGACATCCACCCAAGCAGGGTCCTCAGCTTAACACCCCCAGAAGATGGCATCTCTGTCAGCCCAGTGGTCCCTCACTACTGTTCTGGAGCATCAGCCTTTGATTTTTGGAGTCATGCACTGGAGTGGGACTTGAAACAAAAACCTGGTGAGTTAGAGGTGGGAGAGCCATCAATTGAGACATGGCTGACACAGGAATAAATGTTAGCAAATAGCATCTGAACGTCTGAAAACATTTAAAGAAAACATTTCAAAACTGCAATCTTAAGGCAAAAAAGAAAGTACGTGTAACAACAGTCTAGCTCGTACCCGTCTCCAGGATCAGGGCACATGCAACAAAATCCTGACACCGAAACATTTGCTAAGTAGCAAAAGTCTTCACACAGCACACCAAGGCCTGAGAAATGTAGTGACCTGTATAGAACAAAGAACAAAGAAAAATTACAGCACAGGAACAGGCCCTTCGGCCCTCCAAGCCTGCGCCGATCCAGATCCTCTATCTAAAACTGTCACTATTTTCTAAGGATCTATATCCCTCTGCTCCCTGCCCATTCATGTATCTGTCTAGATACATCTTAAATGGCGCTATCGTGCCTGCCTCTATCACCTCCGCCGGCAATGCGTTACAGGCACCCGCCACCCTCTGCGTAAAGAACTTTCCACACATATCACCCTTAAACTTTTCCCCTCTCACCTTGAACTCATGACTCCTAGGAATTCAGTCCCCCACTCTGGAGAAAAAGCTTCTTGCTATCCACCCTGTCTATACCTCTCATGATTTTGTAGACCTCAATGAGGTTCCCCTCAACCTCCGTCTTTCTAATGAAAATAATCCTAATCTACTCAACCTCTCTTCATAGCTAGCACCCTCCACACCAGGCAACATCCTGGTGAACCTCCTCTGCACCTTCTCCAAAGCATCCACATCCTTTTGGTAATGTGGCAACCAGAACTGTACGCAGTATTCCAAATGTGGCCGAACCAAAGTCTTTTACAACTGTAACATGACCTGCCAACTCTTGTACTCAATACCCTTCCAATGAAGGAAAGCATGCGGTATGCCTTCTTGACCACTCTATCGACCTGCGCAACCACCTTCAGGGTACAATGGACCTGAACACCCAGATCTCTCTGTACATCAATTTTCCCCAGGGCTTTTTCATTTACCGTGTAGTTCGCTCTTGAATTGGATCTTCCAAAATGCATCACCTCGCATTTGCCCGGATTGAACTCCATCTGAACTCTCATTTCTCCGCCCAACTCTCCAATCTATCTATATTCTGCTGTATTCTCTGACAGTCCCCTTTACTATCTGCAACTCCACCAATCTTAGTGTCATCTGCAAACTTGCTAATCAGACCACCTATACCTTCCTCCAGATCATTTATGTATATCACAAACAACAGTGGTCCCAGCACGGATCCCTGTGGAACACCACTGGATACAGTTCTCCATTTTGAGAAACTCCCTTCCACTACTACTCTCTGTCTCCTGTTGCCCAGTCAGTTCTTTATCCGTCTAGCTAGTACACCCTGGACCCCATGAGACTTCACTTTCTCCATCAGCCTACCATGTTTGCAGAATTGAGAAAGCATTCACTCAAAACCTTTCCAGCTTTTACTTCACAATTTCCACATGCTTTTCTGCAGCCCCCCCGCCCCCCCCCCCCCCCCCCCCCGCTCCCCCAGTTATCCTAATATTACACGGCAGCTCAAGATGAGCCTATTCTTCAGATTGCCTCCCCTGCTGCCAAGAAAAATACACACAAGAGGCACACACACACGGAACATTCCAGACTCCAGATAGGCAATCCAGATGGTTGAAATTTACAGGGGAGCCAATTCTAATTAAAGTTATCAGCACCCTGTGCAAACTCCCAGTGGCACCGCTGGCCTTCAAACAAAATATACATTTGTTGGTTTATCCCGGGAACAAATATAAACCAATGCGTTGGAAATGATCTAACCAACGGAGAAGTGTTTCCAGCAGGTTGGAATAACATAAACACATCGGTATTATACGGTGTTTTGTTCGAGATATTGAAACTCACGAAAGTTTAAAAAGGATTGAACTCTCTGCTCCCCAACATTTAGCTCAAGCGGCCATTCTTAAATGGAAAATCTCCAATGTTTAGATTATCAATTGGCTCCAGCAATATGTTACCGCAATAAAACTTCAAAATGGGAAAGTAAATTGCAAGCCCAAATGTTAAAGAAGGAAGCACTTGTAACGTTGGAAACATGCAGGATTCCAGTTGACAGCTGGTATGAATCCTGATGGTGTTTCTTTTCGAAGGTCCTATTCTAAGCCCAGACTAAGATAATTAGTACCAGAGGGGTAGATTATCTGCTGTCTGCATGCATTGTGTCCCTTTTTTTAACTGTTTCAAATTCCATTTATTGCTCTTTTTCATGTGCTCTTCAAATTACTTTGCAAGCAGAGGGATAGCATCACATTGCTGCTGGTCCACCTCAATGATTCTATCTTGGAACTTTTGTGTTTGAAGAATGCATCCCTTTTTACTTTTTAAATCATAAAATCGGAAACCAACACCCACCCACCAGAACCACCCCCAGTCCCACCCCCACCGTGACCACCTAGCAATCCAGACCATAAATTCCAATGCTCGGACCCTACTTCATACACAGATCAATGTGCTCCTGGGTCCCAAAGCCAAAGCCTCCAGTGTTGCAGAACCTGCTCTTCCTCTGTTCATTTTTCTAAACCGCACACCCTCCTCTGAAACGTCCTCAGGTTTGGCTCCTCGAATTGTACAATGAACAGCAGCCTTATCATTTCTTCCTATGTCACATGGCTTCAACATTGGCCAGTGAATTGCTCCAGCAATTTTCGCACCTTTGGTGTATCTGTCACCACGTTCACCAAAGCAAATATTCAAACACAGCTTTCTAATGCAGAGTTTGCAGAGTGGATTTTCGTTTACCTTTTGCTCACCACTTCTTGAACATTTGGAGAGCAGAAGATTGCTGATGCTCACTTCTCTTCCTCATTGTGGTAGGGCCTGGGGATGGTGGGAGGCGGCAGGGGGCATCCTTGGTGGGGGATTTATGGACCGCTCGATCCTGCAAGGATGGACTTGAGTAGGTGCAGCTGAAGCACCCCAACAAATACGGGGGCGAGCATCAAAGACATGGGGTTGGATTCTCCGATGCCCGCCGCCGGTAGCACGGTCCCCGTGCAGCGGAGGATTGAAAAATCGGGATGGGGGCGCCAATCCAATCGCGTTGCTCCGACCCCCCCACTGCCGGCGGGATCAGGGTTCAGGCACGCATGCCAGCGGGAGGATGTAACTGAATGCAAATGGATCTTAATGACCCATCTGCATCCACTTAGTGGGCCCGGAATTCTATTCTCCAACCCTCCGTGATTAGCCGTTCCCCCGGGCTGGGAATCATGTGGGTGGGAATTACTACAGGTATCACCACGCGTGAATTTGATGTGCTGGACCTTGTGCCCCCAAAGTCCATCTGAGCGCCACCCCCCAGTGCATGAGCTGCCCATCTCTCCTCTACCATACCCCTCCCCAAGACCCTCTAAAATGGGTCGGCACAGTAGCACAGTGGTTAGCACTGTTGCTTCACAGCACCAGAGTCCCAGGTTCAATTCCCGGCTTGCAATTCCCAGGTTAACTATCTGTGCGGGGCCTGCACATTCTTCCTGTGTCTGCGTGGGTTTCCTTCGGGTGCTTCAGTTTCCTCCCACAAGTCCCGAAAGACGTGCTGTTAGGTGATTTGGACATTCTGAATTCTCCCTCTGTGTACCTGAACAGGCGCCGGAATGTGGCGACTAGGGGCTTTTCACAGTAACTTCATTGCAGTGTTAATGTAAGCCTACTTGTGACAATTAGAATGGGAGAACCCCCCAAGAGACCCTCTTAATAGAGATATTTCCCCCCAACTCATTCATCTCCCTTCATGGGTGAGTGATTCCTTAAATGCTGAAATCCCAATGTTTACAAAGATCAGCCACTTCAAAGTGAGGTAAGTGCATTGTAATCACACAATTGAGTAATTGGAATGCGCATAGTGATTGAAATGTCCCTCCCTCTCTTTGATGTGGTTGATCTTTGTAAACAGTGGGGTTTCACCACTTAAGGAGTCATTCACCCATGAAGGGAGATGAATGAATCAAGGCTGCAGCTGTTTTGTGGAAGCTGCCAATCACAGGAGACTACTAGAAATGAATGAATGGGTTGCAGCTACAGGATCTGAGGGATTTCAACACAGGTCTCAGATATTCTCCTTCCAGGTATGGACACATGGTGCTAAGTGTTATAACAGTAATTTATTTCACTACCTCTGCCTGGACTGCTCTCTAGGTTCCAGACAGGTCTTTTTCTGGGGGCGGGGTTCTGTGGGAAGACCCCTCAATTTAAGCGGTCCCTGTGGAGGTCCCTCTTAAGTAGCGGGTCCCTGTGGGTCTTCCTATTAAGGGAGTCCCTGAGGGGGTCTCCCCAGTTAGGGAGTCCTGGGAGAGGGGCAGGTCAGGTCACCCCTATAATTGATAGATGAGGAGCACCCATATAATCCAATGGTGGGGGGCTTCTTTACAATGTGGGGGGGGGGGGCGGTTATTTGTGGTGAGAGTGGGAAGGCGGTGGTCAGCCGCTGGACTTCATATTCAGACCACCGCCCAAAATGGCGGCTCAATATCAGGATTCCCCTGAGAATCCTACTTATTCCTCACCAGGCATAAATTTGCATGGCGAAGAATAGTGAATTTCTTCCTTATTTGCGTTCCCAGGGGAACGTAAATCAGTTGCAACTCTCCTCCGCCAGGACAACCCAATCTCCATGATCATAGTCAATGAAGGAAAATTCAGTGAAAAGACTGAAATCAAATAGAGCAACATCATAAATCATCGGAACCCTGCAAAAAGTTAAAAAAGAGCAAAAACAAAACTTTAACAAACTGTCAATAAAAAGATTTATAAATGTAACAACAGGAATGGATAGACAATGATTAACACCACAAGTAAAGTCTCGACAAAGGCAAGCAACGATCAAAGTGGTGCCACAACAAAAGGACTAACTACAAAGAAATATGGGAATAGGGAAAGATTTTAACTAAGGCAGGAAAGGTGAATCAAACATGACAAGACAAACCACCAACCGCTAAAATAACATTTCCACTTGTCAATCAAGGGATTATTGTGCAGCAGTATACCTCATACTCGGGTACAATTATGTAACGGTAGCAATCTAGAAAGGCATGCGTTAGTTCTTAGAGTTCCTTCACTCCCAGACATCTTTTTTTCTAACCCTGCTTAAATACTCACCCCTGAAGGCTGTGTGCATCTACAGCATTCACTGCCCACTTACATAACATAAGAATATCTGAACATAAGAAATAGGAACAGATATAGGCCATTCGGCCTGTTGAGCCTGCCCCGGTATTCAATAAAATCATGGCTGATACGTTTCTGTTTTGAATTCCACATTCCCATCTACTCCTGATAACCTTTGATTCCCTTTCCTCCCAAGAATCTATCCATCTCCAACGTGAAAATATTTTTTAAATGACCCCGCCTCCATCAAGCGCCAGGAGGGGACATGAGAAGTCTTTGGCAGGTAGGATCAAGGATAACCCTAAAGCTTTCTATATATGTCAGGAATAAAAGAGTTACTAGGATAAGAGTAGGGCCAGTCAAGGACAATAGTGGGAAGATGTGCTTGGAGTCCGAGGACATAGGAGAGGTGCTCAATGAATATTTTTCGTCAGTATTCACACAGGAAAACGACAATGTTGTCGAGGAGAATACTGAGATTCAGGCTACAAGACTAGAAGGGCTTGAGGTTCATAAGGAGGAGATGCTAGCAATTCTGGAAAGTTTGAAAATAGATAAGTCCCCTGGGCCGGATGGGATTTATCCTAGGACTCTCTGGGAAACTAGGGGGGAGATTGCTGAGCCTTTGGCTTTGATCTTTAAGTCTTCTTTGTCTACAGCAATAGTGCCGGAAGACTGGAGGATAGCAAATGTTGTCCCCTTGTTCAAAAAGGAGAGTAGAGACAATCCCAGTAACTATAGACCAGTGAGCCTTACTTCTGTTGTGGGCAAAATCTTGGAAAGGTTTATAAGAGATAGGGTGTATCATCATCTGGAAAGGAATAATTTGATTAGAGATAGTCAACACGGTTTTGTGAAGGATAGGTCGTGCCTCACAAACCTTATTGAGTTCGTTGAGAAGGTGACCAAACGGGTGGATGAGGGTAAAGCAGTTGATGTGGTGTATATGGATTTCAGTAAAGCGTTTGATCAGGTTCCCCACGGTAGGCTACTGCAGAAAATACGGAAGCATGGGATTCAGGGAGATTTAGCAGTTTGGATCAGAAATTCGCTCGCTGGAAGAAGACAAAGGGTGGTGGTTGATGGGAAGTGTTCAGACTGGAGTCCAGTTACTAGTGGTGTGCCACAAGGATCTGTTTTGGGGTCACTGCTGTTTGTCATTTTTATAAATGACCTGGAGGAGGGTATGGAGGATGGGTGAGTAAATTTGCAGATGGCACTAAAGTCGGTGGCGTTGTGGACAGTGCGGAAGGATGTTACAAGTTACAGAGGGACATAGATAAGCTGCAGCGCTGGGCTGAGAGGTGGCAAATGGAGTTTAATGCAGAAAAGTGTGAGGTGATTCATTTTGGATGGAATAGCAGGAAGACAGAGTACTGGGCTAATGGTAAGATTCTTGGCAGTGTGGATGAGCAGAGGGATCTCGGTGTCCATGTACATAGATCCCTGAAAGTTGCCACTCAGGTTGAGAGGGTTGTTAAGAAGGCGTACGGTGTGTTAGCTTTTATTGGTAGAGGGATTGAGTTTCGGAGCCATGAGGTCATGTTGCAGCTGTACAAAACTCTGGTGCGGCTGCATTTGGAGTACTGCGTGCAATTCTGGTCGCCGCATTATAGGAAGGATATGGAAGCATTGGAAAGGGTGCAGAGGAGATTTACCAGAATGTTGCCTGGTATGGAGGGAAGATCTTATGAGGAAAGGCTGAGGGACTTGAGGCTGTTTTCGTCAGAGAGAAGAAGGTTAAGAGGTGACTTAATTGAGGTATACAAGATGATCAGAGGATTGGATAGGGTGGACAGGGAGAGCCTTTTTCCTCGGATGGTGATGTCTAGCACGAGGGGACATACCTTTAAATTGAGGGGAGATAGATATAAGACAGATGTCAGAGGTAGGTTCTTTACTCAGAGAGTAGTAAGGGCGTGGAATGCCCTGCCTGCAACAGTAGTGGACTCGCCAACACTAAAGGCATTCAAATGGTCATTGGATAGACAAATGGACGATAAGGGAATTGTGTAGATGGGCTTTAGAGTGGTTTCACAGGTCGGTGCAACATCGAGGGCCGAAGGGCCTGTACTGCACTGTAATGTTCTCTGTTCTATGTTCTATCATCTTCTGGGGCAGAGAGTTCCAAAGTTGCACTACTCTTTTGAGAGAATTTGTTTCCCCCCTCATCTCCATCAGAAAAGGGCAACCCCAATTTTAAAATAGTGCCCTTAGCTCTGGACTCACCCACAAGAGGAAACATTCCCTGCATATCACCCCTTGTCAATACCGTTCAGTATCTTGTATACTTCAATCAGGTCATCCCTCATTCTTCCAAATTCCAGGGCAAAGATGCCCAGTCTAACTAACCTTTCCTCATAAGACAACATGCTCATTCCAGATATGAATCTCGTAACCCTCCTCTGAACCAGCTCCAACACATATACATCTTCCTTAAATAAGGAGACCAAAACTGCACACAGTATTCAAAATGTGGGCCGGGATTCTCCCCTACCTGGCGGGGTGGGGGGTCCCGGTGGGATGGAATAGCGGGATTTCTCCGCACCTTTAGGTGCCAAGCCCTCACCTTGAGGGGCTAGGCCCGCGCCGGAGTGGTTGGCGCGACGCCGGCAGGCGGGAAAGGCCTTTGGCGTCACGCCAGCCAGGGCCGAAGGGACTCCGCGGGCTGGCGGTAGTCCGCGCATGCACGGGAGCATCAGCGGCTGCTGATGTCATCCCCACGCTAGCGCGGGGGGGGTCACTTCCGCGTCAGCCATGGGGGAGGCTATGGCCGAGCCGGAGGGAAAAGCATGCGCCCACGGCACCGGCCCGTCCGTGGATCGGTGGGCCCTGATCGCGGGCCAGGCCACCCTGGGGACACCCCCCAAGGCCAGATCACCCCGTGCCCCCCCCAGTACCCCGGAGACTGCCCACGCCGCCTGGTCCCGCCGGTAAGGGAGGTGGTTTAATTCCCACTGGCGGGGCTGGCATTACAGCAGTGGGACTTTGGCCCATTGCGGGCCGGAGAATCGCCAGGGGGGGTCCCCAACCGGTGCAGCGCGATTCCTGCCCCCGCCGAATCTCAACGCTGGAGAATTTGGCAGCCGGCGGGATTCACGTCAGCAGCCGCTGACGCTCCCACGCATGCGCGGACATCCGCCGACTGGCGGAGTCCCTTTGGTCCCGGCAAGGGGTCGGAGAATCCCGCCCGTGGTCTCTCAAATGCCCTGTATAATTGAAGCATAACTTCCTTACTTTTGTGTTCAATTTCTCTTGTAATAAAGGATAGCATTCCGTTAGCATTCTTAATTACTTACTGTCACATCATACTAACATTTTGCGCCCGCATGCTCTCGAAAATCCAATCCCCTCTGCCCCTCAAAATTCTGCATTTGGGTGGGATTCTCCGAACACCCGCCGGGTCGGAGAATCCTCGGGGGATGGCGTGAATCCCGCCCCTGCCGGCTGCCGAACTCTCCGGCATCGGAAATTCGGCGGGGGCGGGAATCGCGCCGCGCCGGTCGGCGGGCCCACCCCCGGCGATTCTCCGGCCCGCGATGGGCCGAAGTCCCGCTGCTGCCATGCAGTCCGCTGGCTTGAATCAAACCACCTACCTTACCGGCGGGACTGGCGGCGCGAGCGGGCTCCGGGGTCCTGGGGGGGCGTGGGGGCGATCTGGCCCCGCGATCGGGCCCACCAATCCGCGGGACGGCCTGTGCCGTGGGGGCACTCTTTTCCTTCCGCCTCGGCCAGAGTCTCTGCGATGGCCGATGCGGAGGTGACCCCCCCCGCGCATACGCGGGGATGACGTCAGCAGCCGCTGACGCTCCCGCGCATGCGCGGACTTCCGTCGGCTGGCGGAGTCCCTTTGGTCCTGGCTGGCATGGCGCCAAAGGCCTTTCCCGCTGGCCGGCGGCGTGCCAACCACTCTGGCGCGGGCCTTGCCCCTCAAAGTGAGGGCTTGGCTCTTAAAGGTGCGGAGAAATCCCCACCTTTGGGGCGGCCCGACGCCGGAGTGGTTCCCGCCATTCCATCCCGCCAGGATCCCCGCCCCACCGGGTAGGGGAGAATCCCGGCCCTGTTTTCCGTTTACGTAATACTCTGCTCTTCTATTCGCTGCACATTTTAGCAGATTATACTTCAACTGCCAAATGTTTTCCCACTTACTTGACCTACCTATATCTGTCTGCAATCTTCTTATTTCTTTTTAACCACATTCTTTCCTACCTATCTTTGTGACATTTGCAAATTTAGCTACCTTGCCTTCGTTCCCATAATTTATGCCATTGATGTAAATTTTAACAAATTGAGGACCCAGCACAGACCCCTGTGGGACTCCACTCTTTGCATCCTGCCAATTTGATAAAATCTCATTTGTGCATTCTCTCTGTTTTCTGCCGGTCAGCTAATCTTCAATCCAGGCTAGTGTGTTACCCCGCTACACCGCAAGGTTTTATTTTCTGCAATAACCTTTGATGTGGCCTCTTATCAAATGCCTTCTGGAAATCCAAGTGCAGGATGTCTACAGGTTCCCCTTTATCCACAGTACATGTTACTTCTTCAAAGAACTCCAATAAATTGATAAAACATGATGATCCTTTCACAAAACCATGCTGACTCTACCCGACCACCTTGAGTTTTCCTAAGTGCTCAGCGAGAACCTTAATGATCGATTCGAACACTTTTTCCCCGACAAGCGTCCAGCTAACGGGCCTATAGTTTTCTGTTTTCTGCCTCCCTCCCTTCTTGAATACAGAGGTGATATATGTTACTTTCCGGTCTGATGAACCTTTCTAGCATCTAGAGAACTTTGGAACATTTACACCAAAACATCTATTGCACTTCACTTTGGCCACTAAAAAGTCCAATCCCCACCCGCCACAACCCATCAAGATCCATTTGAAGTTTCAAAGTATTGCCGACAGCCCTGACTCCCACACAGCTCTAAGCATCATCCGAAAATTTGTAGATCATGCCCCCAACAGCTACATCCAGATCATGAATGAAATACGGGACAGCAAGCTTTCCAACACAAATCCCATTGAGGCTCTGCTGGTGACCAGTCTCCAAACAGATCAAAATCCATCTGTAACTATTTCCTGCTCAGAGACTTCCAGCCAGCTCTTAATCCAGCTCACTCTGTTGCGACAAGCACCAGAGGTCTTGATCTTGTAGACAACCTTAATATGTAGTACCTTGCCAAAAGGGAGCAATTGTGCAATTTTGTCACGGGATTCCCACAAAGCACTCAAAATGCTTTCTGAAATGTTTATCATTGTTCTTTTTCCCTCTGTAACTGAAATGTAATTGTCCAAAGTTTTTCCATGAAGCAAAATGTTAAAATATTTATATTTCACAACAATGGCCAGAGTTCTCCCGCCGTTGGGATTCTCTCCTCCCGCTGGCAGCACACCCCGTCCCCTGTGTGTGTTTTCCGGTGTTGTGGGGTGGCTTCAATGGGAAATGCCAATGACAAATGGCGGGAGGAGGGATTCCTGCCACCTGCGAATGGCAAACCATCACTTAAATCTATGCATTGAACCTTATTTGGTGCTTTAATCCCTTCAATGTTTTTTTTAAAACATGAAAGTCTCACCTTCTCCTAAAAGTGTAAAAATGTAAAAACATATATGGCCGAAATTTTCTGGCCGTTTCCGCTGGTGAGATCTTCCGGTCCTGCCAACAGCGAACACCCGCCCACCCGCCCCACCCCTCCCATCATGGGCTCGCTGGTGACGGAGGATGCGAACATCAGGAAAACACGTTGACTGTGGCCAATAGCGGTCCACACCACTGCTGCAAAACATACAGGGTAGAAAAATTCCGCCCATGGCCTGACAGGTCAACCTGTGACATGGGTTGGTATTTTGTCGGAGGGTAGTTGACAGAAAGTAAGGACATACCAACATAATGAAGTGGAGCTGGGATGGGACCCACTTTAGCTCTTCCACCCTGCTCCACCATTCAATATGATTGAGAAAGATCTTCCACATCAGCTCCACCTTCATGCATTATACTCATATTCCTTAATTCCCTTTGTACCAAAAAAAATCTATGACTTCTATTTTGAATATGACTGAGTATCCATGACTTATCTCTTATTCTGAGACTGTAACATACTATTTTAAATTTTCAGATCAGAATTTATCCTGTCAAGCCCTTTTAGCTAAAGGATAAAGGAACCTTCTGTTACTGGCAGGATGTGACATGTAATGTTCTGCAGGACTCTGCAGTAAGGCCACAGATTTTCACTATGTCTGTCAATGAGTTGGATCGAAGAGTAAAGAGATATGCATCCAAGTTCGAACATGACAGTAATTTTGGAGACACAGTTAGTTTGGCAGGTGGGAGCAGCAAGCTATGAACTGGCAGACCGGTCATCAAAGTGGTCAAAATTGTGGCAGACAAGTTCAAGCTGGGAAGTACAAGGTCAACCATTTTGAAGCAAAAATAAACAAATTGTAATATTTTTTGAATGCTGAGAGATGAAGAACCTTATAGATATAAAGAGAATTGGGTGTCCATGTATTTAAATAATGAAAAGCTGGTGCAAAGTTACAAATAGTAATCAAAAAGGCTGGAAGAAAAAGAGGGACCGTTCTGTTTAGTTGCAGAGAACATTGTTCACACTCACCTGGTGTACTGTTCTCTCGATGGTGTAATGATATGTATATTGACTAGGATGTAAAGAGTTAACAAGTTAATGATAATGCTTCTAACCACTCGAGGGAACCACAGAACAGTCATATAAATATCATGTGACTAGGGAATTCTGGCAGTAGAAGATGAAGATGATAAAGAGTTTTTTATTTTATTTTAAATTTAATTTTTTTTTTAAATTTAGAGTACCCAATTCATTTTTTCCAATTAAGGGGCAATTTAGTGTGTTCAATCCTCTTAGCCTGCACATCTTTGGGTTGTGGGGGCGAAACCCACACAAACACAGGGAGAATGTGCAAACTCCACACGGACAGTGACCCAGAGCCAAGGTCGAACCTGGGACCTCGGCGCCGTGAGGCAACAGGGCTAACCCACTGCACCATCGTGCTGCCCCGATGATTAAGAGTTAAGAGTTAGGAGAGATCTGGAAGAATGTCAGGAATAGAGAGCAGTTGTATACTTGAGAGCTCTGTAAGTTAGAGATAGCATAGTTTTATACAATAACCTTCTACTTTAGGAATGTGAACAAATCTTAGTTAGTGGTGTAATAAATTTATGGTATTGTTCGCTAACAAAGTTTTGTGTTCTTCATTCAACACTATGCCTCTGAGCTACCTAGGTAAAGCAGGGTAGAGAATCCAACATATGGACATATGGGACACACGCTGGAAGGTGACATTCACTTTGAAGGGCATTCAAAGCAGACTCATAATTATATCAGGACTTAAAGGGTTAAATTATGAGCACAGGTTGCACAAACTTGACTTGCTGGCCCTTAGGTTTTAAGATCGAAGGGTGATCTAATTGAGGTGCAGAAAACGATAAAGAAGTGTGGTCGAAGTAGAACTGCCATTTCTTCTGTTGGACGAATATAGAACAAAAGGTAGATTCTTAAAACTTGAACTACTCCAGTTATGAGTTCAATGAGGCAGCACCTATTTCAGTAAAAATAAGGAATTCACTCTCCCAAAATGCTCTGATATTCAAAACTGTGATTAATAGACTTTTATTGGGCAAAGGTTTTCTAAGATATGAATCGAAGGTGGATAACTGGAGTTGGGATACAGGCTAGTCTGATCGAATTGATTGGTGGGACAGAATGTAAAGGTTGGATGGCCTAATGCTATTCCAACCCATTCTGCCCTGAACTTCCAATTGTATATTCCAGGATGAAAAGTCGGTACAGCCAGGAAAAAATATAGGCACATGTACAAACGTTGAGAAGTTTGTGAATTTAATTTTCGGGCTGCAGAGCTACTCCAGTGTCAGATGGCATTGGTAACATCAATGGGTGGGTTAAATGTGACTATTGGACTATTGTGAATGAACGGCATCAATATTAACTAGCCAAGTTAATTAATATTTTATTAAATAGAAAAAGTCTATCCATGACCCAAAAATAGACAAGCTTGTTTGGTAAGATTTAAATTAGTTTGGTAATAAATACGGAGAGCAAAAATGCCTCTTGGTGGATGTCCATATGCCACAGCAAGTAGGTATCCTGTTTGTTTACATCACAGTGCCAGCCATGCTAGTGGTGTACCGTGATTGCTTTAATCGTGTATGAAGCCAGGAAAAGGCTCTTTTACACCATCTTGTAATTTGTAACACGGCACTAGAAAACGTCTACCTTTGATAAAACCATGCTAACTTTATATGTAAATTAAGATGAGCTGATGATTTATTTTTAATTAGATCATGGTGAGATGAGTATCAACACTGTGAGTGGCAAAAAAAAAATATTGTACAATCTCAGTACACTCACCGAGAATGTTACAGAATCTTTAATTCTGTTTGATTATATTTTTCTCGTAATGCTTTCTAATGAGAGCACTGCATAAAAAGTCATTCATGTATTGACAACTTTACCAAGAACCATTTTAGCAATTTTGCAGCATCATTTTTCCACTTTCCTTTGCTGCTCCTTTGCAAGTGTCCACAGTCGCAGTCCGTCACTCAGCGCCTTGGTCAACTATTTGACAGCCAGTCTTCACAGCAATACCGCTCTCATTCTATATCAGCACTTTCACACTTCCCAGAAGGAATTATTGGATAGAGAACCGGGACGGAAGCCGTACATAGGGCGAGATTCTCCGAACCCCGCCCCGGGCTGGAGAATCGCCGCAACCGCGCCACGACGCCCCAACGCCAGTGCGCGATTCTCCGAGGTGCGGAGAATCGGCACCATTTGCGCCAGCGGGTTTGGCTCGGCGCCAGTCGCGGGCTGCTGTACGAGGCCGGGCCACCGACTCTCCGGCCGAGCGGCCACGTGGAAAAAGCAGAGACCCGCCAGCGCCGTTCACCACTGGTCGCTGCCGGCGTGAACTTTGCGCGAAGGGTCGGGGGGTGGCCTGTGGGGCGGGGAAAAGCGCTCCTTCATGGGGGGGGCCTCCAATGGGGTCTGGCCCACGATTGGGGCCCACCAATCGGTGGGCCGGCCATCTCCCCCCCCGGGCCTACTTTGTTGCGCGGCGGGCCCCTGAACCCCCACGCCATGTTGAGTCAGGGCCGGCGCACTGAAGAAGTCCCCCGCGCATGTGCAGGTTGGCACACCCAACTGCGCATGCGCGGGTTGGCGCGGCGCCCATTTGGCGCCGGGAAGGGAGGCTGGAGTGGGGTGAACCGCTCCAGTGCCATGCTGGCCCCCTGTGGGGGACAGAATCGGTCATCCCCGTGCCCCTTTCACGTCGTCGTGAAACGCGACGGCGTTCACGATGGCGCGAACACATTGGGCGAAATTCTCCCCAAACGGCGCGATGTCCGCCGACTGGCGCCCAGAACGGCGCCAATCAGACGGGCATCGCGCCGCCCCAAAGGTGCGGAATGCTCCGCATCTTTGGGGGCTGAGCCCCAACATTGAGGGGCTAGGCTGGCGCCGGAGGGATTTCCGCCCCGCCAGCTGGCGGAAACGGCCTTTGTTGCCCCGCCAGCTGGCGCGGAAATTACATGTCGGGGCGGCGCATGCGCGGGAGCGTCAGCGACCGCTGACAGTTTCCCGCGCATGCGCAGTGGGGAGAGTCTCTTCCGCCTCCGCCATGGTGGAGATCGGGGGGCCCCGATCGCGGGCCAGGCCACCGTGGGGGCACCCCCCGGGGTCAGATCGCCCCACGCCCCGCCCAGGATCCCGGAGCCCGCCCACGCCGCTTTGTCCCGCCGGTAAATAGGTACTTTAATTTACGCCGGCGGGACAGCCATCCGGGCCGGAGAATCCAGCGGGGGGGGCCCGCCAACCGGCGCGGCCCAATTCCCGCCCCCGCCGAATATCCGGTACCGGAGATTTCGGCAACCGGCGGGGGCGGGATTCACGGCGGCCAACGGGTCGGAGAATGACGCCCATTGTCTCCAGTTTGGAGAATCGCCCCCATAATTTATCCTTCCTTAAGGGTTCGTGTTAAGTGGTTGGATCTGAAGAGCTACTCAGAATGAGAGCAACACATGCAGTACAGACCTAAGTCTGCTGCTTTGGACTGCAGTAGCTTGCTTAAGTTGGAATTTGGCGACTGAGGGAATTTAAGGTTTAAATTAAAGGTCAATTTGTATCTATAGCCTAGCCTGTCTTTAATTTAGCAATTAACTAAAATTTGCTGTTTGCATTGGAAAAAGGCAAGCTTTAGTCCAGCTGAAAAACAGGGCTTATACAGTCTCTGCTTGCAGATGCAACTAGTTTATTTAGATAATTGGCTTAAACATGTTTTCAGAGGCTAGATTCAGCGAGTAGAAAAGCCAGCCATCTTAAAAGTGCTGACTTTGTCTGTACTGGTGTGCTACTTTGGACTGCAGCAGAGTGCTTAAGTTGGAGATGGTGACAACGAGTGCTGCTTTGGACTGTAGTAGAGTCCTTATGTTGGAGTTTGGTGACTGAGGGAGTGCTGCTTTGGACTGCAGTGGTGTGCCTATGTTGGAGCTTCATGACTGAGGGAGAGCTGTATTGAACTTCACTAGAATGCTTAAATTGGAGTTCTGTGACTGAGAGAGATACTGCTTTCGACTGCAGGAGAGTACTTATTTTGGACTTTGGTGATGAACGAATTGCTGCTTTGGACTGTCCAGCGTGCTTATGTTGAAATTTGGTGACTGAGGGAGTGTGTTGAGGAGGGAGCAAAAGAAGTGCGGCAGCCATAGTAAGTAAGTAGTGAGTAATTCTACTGTCCTTAATGTACCCTAAACTAAAAGAAGTAAAATTAAAGAGAGTAATTTAAGTAAACGTCACTGCAGGGCAACCCAGCCTTGTAGAATGCCCCTCTTGTGTGATGTGGGGAGTCAGGGACCCTTCCAATATCCAGGGTGGTCATGTGTGCAGGCATGTGGAAGAGTATTAGTGATAGGGGATTCTATCATAAGAGGAATAGATAGACGTTTCTGTGGGCATAGACAGGACACCAGGATGATATGTTGCCTCCCTGGTGCCAGGGTCAAGGACGTCACTGAATGGCTGCAGGAAATTCTGAAAAGGGAGGATGAACAGCCAGAGGTTGTGCTCCATATTGGTACTAACAACATAGGTAAGAAGAGGGGTGAGGTCCTGAAAGCCGAATATAAAGAGATAGGAAATAAATTAAAAAGGAGGAATCAAAGATAGTAATCTCAGGATTACTCCCAGTTCCATGAGCTGGGGAGAGCTGGAATAGAAGAATAAACCAGATGAATGCATGGCTGAATAGATGAAAAAGACTGGTTAGCAGCATTGTTCAATTGCATATTGTGCCTTTTTGTTTTCCAACTGGCGGTGGAAAGAAGTGAGTCACAAGGATGGATGTCTTGACTGATTAATGACTGGAGTGTGGGGAAGGTCATGTGATGAAATCTCCAGGAATATATTTAATCATAGTTGGAAACCCTACTTGGAACATTTCAAATAAATGCAAGTTGTTCCTATTCTATGGACGAATGACAGAATCATTACGGTGCATTGTGTTTACACCGGCTCTCCAAATGAGCATTATGATTCAACAACATTCTCCTGCCTATTCGCCGTACCCCTGCACATTGTTTCGAACCCAAATAATCATCTAATGCAGTCTTGAATGCCTCGATCAAATATACCTCCACCACATTTCCGAGCAGTGCATTCTGGACCCGAACCAGTCGCTGTGTGATGTATTTTTCCCCTGTGAAGATACTTATGACTTTTTCTACAATGAATATGGAAAATGAATGCAAATGTTTGCAATTGATCTATCAAATAAGAACAGGCTTGATGGGTGTAATAGTCTTTACCTATATCTGAAGCTTCTTACACAGTCGAGACCGTTTTTATAAATCGAGCCACTTTCAGGTTAGGGTCCCTGAAGAAGTAATGCCTGCTCGTCCCTTTTATCTTTGGGATCTGGAAATGAGTAGGAGCAGGCAAATCTGAATGCCGACTTATGTGAAATATGAAATGTGAAATATCAGATTCTGTTCTCTGTGGAGCAGCTTTGGGTTTGTTCAGCTGTTTTGACTTCATTGATGCTGCATTTAGCCAGTCACCGGAATCATCGCCTTCTGAATAAGCAGAGGAAACGGCGCAGGGACCTTTATCCAAGTGGAAGCAATTCAAATCAATCAGGTTGCAGAAATGAGTTCAGTTGTTCACCATTATTCTTCGTTTCCAAGCCCTGTTTTCACATGCTGTGCTCATTTTCTATTTCTCTTTCTCCCTCAACTCCTTCTTCTCCTCCCCCCCCCCACTCCCCAAAGCGCAACCTCAATACTGCGCCAGCGTCAAGCCAAGTTGACACAAGCACATTTTTTTAAATGGATTTAATTGCATTTGATTAATGTACAAGTAAATTGTGAAATTTTGCTGCTTTGCACATTTTCTTCAAATCCTAGAATCATAGAAATGATGCTGCAGAAGGAGTTCATTTTGTCTTAATGCTAACTTTTTAATTGGAACTCTGTAACCTCTTTCCACTTCCTTTCTTTCTGTACTTTTATATTTAAAAAATGATCTAATTACAACATCATAGAATCCCGACACTGCAGGAAGAGGCCATTCAGCCCATCGAGTCTGCACCAACCGTTCGAATGAGCACTCTACCCATAAGCACTCACTGTGCCCTATTCCCATAACCTAACCTCACATCACTAGACACTAAAGGGCAATTTATCATGGCCAATCCACCTATCCTGCACATCTGGAGCAAACCCACAGAGACATGGGGAAAATGTGCAAACTCCACACAGTCACCCAATGCCGGAATTGAAACTGGGTCCCTAGAGCTGTGAGGTGGCAGTGCTAACCACTGTGCCACCATGCCACCCAGCCATAAATAATATTATAGTCTGCCTCAGTCACGATTTATAATGAAGTAGTCCATCTCCCCAAAACCTTTTGTGAGGGAACAAACATTCTCTAAATTCTTTGGGCCAAAAAGATTCCACTTGTCACTCATAGACCCCACACAGTTTTGAATAGCCTCTCACTTCTTTTGTGTATGCAAAAAAACCTCACTGTCTCAATTTATGTTCAGTACAGTTGGTAGGATTTCGCAGGCCAGATGGTGGGGGATGAATGTAATGCGACATGAATCCCAGGTCCCGGTTGAGGCCGCACTCATGTGTGCGGAACTTGGCTATAAGTTTCTGCTCGCCGATTCTGCGTTGTCGCGCGTCCTGAAGGCCGCCTTGGAGAACGCTTACCCGGAGATCAGAGGCTGAATGCCCTTGACTGCTGAAGTGTTCCCCGACTGGAAGGGAACATTCCTGCCTGGTGATTATTGCGCGATGGCCGTTCATTCGTTGTCGCAGCGTCTGCATGGTCTCGCCAATGTACCACGCTTCGGGACATCCTTTCCTGCAGCGTATGAGGTAGACAACGTTGGCCGAGTCGCGCGAGTATGTACCGCGTACCTGGTGGGTGGTGTTCTCACGTGTAATAGTGGTATCCATGTCAATGATCTGGCACGTCTTACAGAGATTGCCATGATGTGGAGATGCCGGCGTTGGACTGGGGTGAGCACAGTACGAAGTCTTACAACACCAGGTTAAAGTCCAACAGGTTTGTTTCGAAGTCACAAGCTTTCGGAGCGCTGCTCCTTCCTCAGGTGAATGAAGAGGTATGTTCCAGAAACACATATATAGACAGATTCAAAGATGCCAGACAATGCTTGGAATGTGACCATTAGCAGGTGATTAAATCTTTACAGATCCAGAGATGGGGTAACCCCAGGTTAAAGAGGTGTGAATTGTGTCAAGCCAGGACAGTTGGTAGGATTTCGCAGGCCAGATGGTGGGGGATGAATGTAATGCGACATGAATCCCAGGTCCCGGTTGAGGCCGCACTCACGTGTGCGGTACTTGGCTATAAGTTTCTGCTCGGCGATTCTGCATTGTCGCGCGTCCTGAAGGCCGCCTTGGAGAACGCTTACCCGGAGATCAGAGGCTGAATGCCCTTGACTGCTGAAGTGTTCCCCGACTGGAAGGGAACATTCCTGCCTGGTGATTGTTGCGCGATGTCCGTTCATTCGTTGTCGCAGCGTCTGCATGGTCTCGCCAATGTACCACGCTTCGGGACATCCTTTCCTGCAGCGTATGAGGTAGACAACGTTGGCCGAGTCGCACGAGTATGTACCGCGTACCTGGTGGGTGGTGTTCTCACGTGTAATAGTGGTATCCATGTCGATGATCTGGCACGTCTTGCAGAGATTGCCATGGCAGGGTTGTGTGGTGTCATGGTCACTGTTCTGAAGACTGGGTAGTTTGCTGCAAACAATGCTTCGTTTGAGGTTGCGCGGTTGTTTGAAGGCAAGTAGTGGGGGTGTGGGGATGACCTTGGCAAGATGTTCATCGTCATCGATGACGTGTTGAAGGCTGTGAAGAAGATGACGTAGTTTCTCCGCTCCGGGGAAGTACTGGACGACGAAGGGTATTCTGTCAGTTGTGTCCCATGTTTGTCTTCTGAGGAGGTCGGTGCAGAAATTGAGCCCTCTGCTGAGGACTTTGATTTTGTCTGGTTGAAGGGTGTAGTCTGACAAGTGCTCCACTTCTCCAGCTTCCACCCTAAACACATTAAAGAAGCCATCCCCTATGGACAAGCGCTCCGTATACACAGGATCTGCTTAGACGAGGAGGAGCATAACAGACATCGACAGACGTTGAAAGATGCCCTTGTACGAACGGGATATGGCACTCGCCTCATCGATCGACAGTTCCAACGCGCCACAGCGAAAAACTGCACCGACCTCCTCAGAAGACAAACATGGGACACAACCGACAGAATACCCTTCGTCGTCCAGTACTTGCCCGGACCGGAGAAACTACGTCATCTTCTTCACAGCCTTCAACACGTCATTGATGACGATGAACATCTTGCCAAGGTCATCCCCACACCCCCACTACTTGCCTTCAAACAACCGCGCAACCTCAAACGAACCATTGTTTGCAGCAAACTACCCAGTCTTCAGAACAGTGACCACGGCACCACACAACCCTGCCATGGCAATCTCTGCAAGATGTGCCAGATCATCGACATGGATACCACTATTACACGTGAGAACACCACCCACCAGGTACGCGGTACATACTCGTGCGACTCGGCCAACGTTGTCTACCTCATACGCTGCAGGAAAGGATGTCCCGAAGCGTGGTACATTGGCGAGACCATGCAGACGCTGCGACAACGAATGAACGGACATCGCGCAATAATCACCAGGCAGGAATGTTCCCTTCCAGTCGGGGAACACTTCAGCAGTCAAGGGCATTCAGCCTCTGATCTCCGGGTAAGCGTTCTCCAAGGCGGCCTTCAGGACGCGCGACAACGCAGAATCGGCGAGCAGAAACTTATAGCCAATTTCCGCACACATGAGTGCGGCCTCAACCGGGACCTTGGATTCATGTCGCATTACATTCATCCCCCACCATCTGGCCTGCGAAATCCTACCAACTGTCCTGGCTTGATGCAATTCACACCTCTTTAACTGGGGTCACCCCATCTCTGGATCTGTAAAGATTTAATCACCTGCTAATGGTCGCATTCCAAGCATTGTTTGGCATCTTTGAATCTGTCTATATATGTGTTTCTGGAACATACCTCTTCATTCACCTGAGGAAGGAGCAGTGTTCCGAAAGCTAGTGACATCGAAACAAACATGTTGGACTTTAACCTGGTGTTGTAAGACTTCGTACTGTGCTCACCCCAGTCCAACGCCGGCATCTCCACATATATTTATGTTGACTGCCTGTCTTCTACCTTACTCCTCTTGATCTTCCTAATTTAATGCAATTTACTTAATCCTGTTCAATTTATGGTTTTATTAAAATAATTTTCCACAGTTCAGTGCCTTCCATTGCAACAATTAAAACAACATGCCAAGTGATGTCATCCATGCATCCAAGCAAGGTTCTGCCTACATTGCAGAAATGCATTGTCTGAAGTACTTTGAGAAATATTAACATGACAAGATGCTATATAAATGCACGTATGTTTGTTGCTGCATTCAGCAATTAACTGACTACTCTCTTCCTCGCGGTACCAAGTCCTAGAAGTGTGCTGGAAACAATGTTCTTCCATTGGATTAGTCCATGATTATGCCTGGCAAAAGTTGTGCCAGGTATAATGGTCGGATTCGCAGGCTGATAATAAAGATATTTGGTAAGTTATAAACACACCATCTTTGCCATCAAGCCCAAAAGTAGAACTTGAACTTGGAGCTTCTGGCCCAGAAGTAGAGAGGCTACCCACCGCACCAGAAGACCTCTATTTCAATATCTTTGAGGTTCTCAAATGCTTAATCCAATGATTGAAGTTTGTTAACAATGCCTTGGCAACGGAGTTTTGATTGATCCCGATGCAATCTGATTATTTTAAGCTAGGAAAACTATCCAATGAAATTGCTCTCTTATGTAAATATATTGCCCATATAAACCCATCAAATGTAGTATTGTCCACAATGGTTTAATTAGTTAATCAATGACATTGCTGCCAGAAAAGAAAATGGGGTGGGGAAACAATGTGCTGCTTGTTTTCCCTGTTCCCCACATGTAAAATTGGAATAACGAGAACCAATTTTGGGATGCAACATCCCATGTCTGATCCATTTTCTGCAATTCCAATGGCGGCGATAGCCACCACTCCCAGTAGCACTGCCAGGAACAGGGAGCTGCCAGTTAGTTTGATTCACCAGCAGCTTCCTGAGTTGAACTTCCTCCCAGATGGCCAGATGGGGTGAAAGTCCTTCCCTGAGTCATTTAATGCTCCTCTGAGCATTAAATTACTGGGGTCAGGCTACCAGTGAAGGGGTGGGGTCACCGTTAATGATCTCGCTGGGGGTGCAGGAATCCCAGCGAATCTTAAAAATCCTGCCCACTGTTATATTCTCTTGCCTTAATGTCATTTCCTCATTGCATGGCATATATGCCTGATCCACTCAGTAAAATATTTATTCATCATAATTATCAATACATCAATTTGTGAAGAACATAACCTTATGTTGAGAGCATTTTTGAGAGTAACTTGCTGAATGGAAGGATCCTTGTTGCTGTACCATTTCAAAATATTCACCCAGGATTTATTTGTCAAAGGGAGTGATTAGGGACTGCATTGCGCCCGACGTGGATCCGGGCACAACGGGTTAATTGTGCAAAATGGGGCTCAGGGGGCCTAACTTGAGTCACCCAACTCGCTCCACCTGACAGGAGCCATTTGGCTCATTCAAATACCTGGACCATAAGACTACAAGACCATAAGACATAGGAACAGAATTAGGCCACCGTGTCTGCTCCGCCATTCAATCATGGCTGATATTTTTCTCATCTCCATTCTCCTTCGTTCTCCCCATAACCCTTGATCCCCTTTCTCCCGCCGCCTGGCGGTCAATGTCTGCACCTGTGAGGCCTCGCTCGAGCGCCATTTACATTTGTGGTTTCCACAAACATGGACCAGGTGTGATGGCACCTTGTGGGGTCTCACAGGCCATTAGAGACCCCCAGTTGGTTGGGAACAGGGCATGGTGGTACCCTGGCACTCCCCCTGACTCCTGGGAACATTGGCACTGCCAGCCTAGCACCCTGGAAGTGTCACCTGGGAACTTTGGCAGGTGCCTGGGTGGCATTGCCAACATGCCAGGGGCACTGCCAGTGTTCCAGGCTGCAGTGCCCAAGTGCCAGTTTGGCAGTGCCGGGGGTCAGGACTGGAGGTACCTTGCTATAAGAACAGGGTTTTGTGTGTGTGAGTGTGAGGGGGAATGTTCAAGGGCCCGAAAAGGTTGGGGGGGGGGGGGGGGTGTGTGGAAAGAGGGGGAGTCCTGAAAGCGGCGAGCAGTGGCTGAAAGGGAGTAGGACCTCAACATTTTTCTGCTGAATCCCACCCATAGTGTCTATAAGGGATGGTCTAGTTTTTGTACTCTAAATTCTGATCATCACGATTAAAACACTGGAAAAAAATAATAGATTATTTTAACTAAAATGAATTACAATTTCTTAGTCATGTCAGGGGAAACATCAACTTTATAGTGTATGAGACGGCACTCCACTGTCTTCTCCCAAATGACTATTTAATTATTTGCACACTTCAGTTGTAGTGCTTACAAAGATGCTTACAAGTGGGGTTTTTAATTCCAGACTTTAATTGCAGTCAAATATTTTGAACAATGAACAACAACAAAGTAATGCGGGTCTTTGGATAGTCAGAGGCTTTTCCCCAGGGTAGAGGGGTCAATTACTAGGGGGCATAGGTTTAAGGTGAGAGGGGCAAGGTTTAGAGTAGATGTACGAGGCAAGTTTTTTACGCAGAGGGTAGTGGGTGCCTGGAACTCACTACCGGAGGAGGTAGTGGAAGCAGGGACGACAGGGACATTTAAGGGGCATCTTGACAAATATATGAATAGGATGGGAATAGAAGGATACGGACCCAGGAAGTGTAGAAGATTGTAGTTTAGTCGGGCAGTATGGTCGGCACGGGCTTGGAGGGCCGAAGGGCCTGTTCCTGTGCTGTACATTTCTTTGTTCTTTGTTCTTTGTTCTTGTCTTAAAATGTGTGGTAAAACATAATTTTCCAAATAGTTTCCTCTATATAACTCACAACATTTGTTTTTAAATCCTACAAAACATTCTGTAGCAATGTTTTGTGAACAGATGTGCCAAAAGGTTGATTAAGGGCTGAGGAAATATATTTTGGACCACTCAAGGTAAAGGTTGACTGCACTGGTAAATTGAATATTTTCCCAGTACTGCCTCCAGTGGCTAACAAGTGCTTGCAGATTAGCCCGCACAGCACCAAGAAACTGATTAAAGCGTGTCAGGTTGTCTCAGTTACTAACACACTACCCTTCCTCCATACACCTATCTACCATGCATGTCAGATGAGTGTAGGTTTGACCAGAAGCCAGGCGTTGCGTTCAAAATCTGAGTGGCATTCCAATACACAAAGCCGTTCTGCTGGTCTTCAGAGGAGATATTAAAGCAAAATGCTAGCTTCCTGTTTTCATGAAAGTTGAAGAATCCAATTGCATGATTCAAAGAAGTAATTCTCCCATTGCCCTAATGAACAATCCTTCCTTATGTGACTTAATGAAGTGTTATTCATCTCAATGGGATATTCTTTGCACAGCTGTAGGTAACTGCATAAAAACTTGTCACTGTATTTCAAATGTAAATCTATACTGTAAAGTTAATAATAATAACCTTTATTCATGTCACAGTAGGCTTGCATTAAAACTACAATGAAGTTACTGTGAAAATCCCCTAGTCTCCACACTCTGGCACCTTTTTGGGTATACCGAGGGAGAATTTTGAATGTCCAAATTATCTAACAGCACATCTTTCGGGACTTGTGGGAGGAAACCGGAGCACCCGGAGGAAACCCACGCAGATACGGGGAGAATGTGCAGACTCCGCACAGACAGTAACCCAAGCCAGGAATCGAACCCGGGTCCCTGGCGCTGGGAAGCAACAGTGCTAACCGTTGTGCTACAATGCCGCCCTTGAAGCACTTTGAGATGAATGAATATTTTAAGATCAGGGGCGAAATTCTCCCCCAACGGCGCGATGTCCGCCGACTGGCGCCCAAAACGGCGCCAATCAGACGGGCAATGCGCCGCCCCAAATGTGCGGAATGCTTCGCATCTTTGGGGGCCGAGCCCCAACATTGAGGGGCTAGGCCGGCGCCGGAGGGATTTCCGCCACGCCAGCTGGCGGAAACGGCCTTTGTTGCCCCGCCAGCTGGCGCGGAAATGACATCCCGGGCGGCGCATGCGCGGGAGTGTCAGCGGCCGCTGACAGTTTCCTGCGCATGCGCAGTGGGGAGAGTCTCTTCCGCCTCCGCCATGGTGGAGGCCATTGCGGAGGCGGAAGGGAAAGAGTGCCCCCACGGCACAGGCCCGCCTGCGTATCCGTGGGCCCCGATCGCGGGCCAGGCCACTGTGGGGGCACCCCCCGGGGTCAGATCGCCCCGCGCCCCCCCCCCCAGGACCCCGGAGCCCGCCCACGCCGCCTTGTCCCGCCGGTAAATACCTACTTTAATTTACGCCGGCGGGACAGGCAATTTCTCGGCGGGACTTCGGCCCATCCGGGCCGGAGAATCGAGCGGGGGGGGCCCGCCAACCGGCGCGGCCCGATTCCCGCCCCCGCCGAATATCCGGTACCGGAGACTTCGACAACCGGCGGGGGCGGGATTCACGGCGGCCAACGGCCATTCTCCGACCCGCTGGGGGGTCGGAGAATGACGCCCCTGGTGTGAGGTGAGTGAGGTGGAGGAGATTTGTTTTCATAATAGCTTTAACCCCAGAGCTTCCTTTGAAGGCAGTCTGCTGTCCAAAACTGGTGCGATTTTTGACATATTCTCATTTGGTTGCGCATGTTCTAATGCTTCAGGTGTGAACCTTTCATCAAAGTGCTTCCAGCACTTTCTGCTAATGAGGAAAAGTTTGTCAATGAAACTTGTGACGCTCTATCGCCATTTACATCCACAACCAAATAATGCATTTAATTGTGTGACCACAATCTGCTATAAATAGTTGAACAATCCTCACTGCATCAGCCTGATGTTACCATTTTGCAGGCACCGTCTGTGTGGAGTCTGTGAATGAGATTGTCCCATTAGTGCCAATTAACTCTGAGTTATAGACTGTTTTGCCATGAAAGCCAATCCTTTGGGATCTGAACTGAGTTTACCCAAACTCATTTCCCTCGAACATTTAACAGGCAGCAGAGAAAGGAAATTTTCATCCCATCTGTCAAAGCTGGAGCAGGCACATGCATCCCAGAGAGAAAAAGGGCACTGTTCAAACTATTCCACTCAGTTTCTTGTAAAACAACCAATAAAGACTTGTGTTACACAAGGAGGCTTGAACGTACATCTGTGGAAGAGGTGACATGGATTTTGGTGGCAGGGGTGCAGTGCTGCCATATTACCACAACTTAATGAAGGCTGTTTCCACAATTCAGATGATGTGTAGGACTTAACTTATCCCATGTGTCAAGAGCAGCCATTGAAAGTGCGGAAAACAAGCATATTTTTCTCATTTGCCCCAACAGCCCTCACATGTATTGGCAGCAGAGTGTGAAAGTAAAGAGCAAGCCTGAGACATGGTAGCACAGTGGTTAGTATTGTTGCTTCACAGCGCCAGCATCTCAGGTTCAATTCCCGGCTTGGTCACCGTCTGTGCGGAGTCTGCACATTCTCCCTGTGTCTGCGTGGGTTTCCTCCGGGTGCTCCGGTTTCCTCCCACAAGTCCTGAAAGACGTGCTGTTAGGTAATTTGGACATTCTGAATTCTCCCTCTGTGTACCCGAACAGGTGCCGTGGTGTGGCGACTAGGGGCTTTTCACAGTAACTTCATTGCACTGTTAATGTAAGCCTATTTATGACAATAAAGATTATTATTAGACAGCACAGCTGCAGCAGAACTGGTTTCCTGATTCCTTAATGTTCGCCCTAAAGATTCTTTATGACTTTATCAGAAACTCTGACTACTGAAGAAATTAAATAAATCATGACCAGAAAGTGATTCCATGCATAGATACATAGAAGTTGGGGCAGGAGGAGGCCTTTTGGCCCTTCGAGTCTGCTCCGCCATTCATCGCAATCATGGCTAATCATCCAACTAAATGGCCTAATCCTGCTTTCTCCCCGTAGCCTTTGATCCCATTCTCCCCAAGTGCTATATCTGTTCCTACCTGTTCTTCAAAATGAAGCAAATTATAATCAGGTAGCTTAGCAGTACATTTGGTTGAAATCACTCATATATACTCATACAATTATTTGTGATATCTGTTACAAGACAAATAGTCCAAAGAATTAAAAAGATAAATAAATTGGGGCAAGGCCAGTGCAGACTCAATGGGCCAAATGGCCTCCTTCTGCACTGTAGGGATTCTATGATTCTATGAGCTGGGCGCAGGCCAACTAGGGAGTTGCAAGGATTAAAGATAGAAGCACTTTTCCAATCATGTTTTGAATAAGGTTTTCAAATGCAATTGCAGGGGCTTGATAATTGGGCTCCGAGGTTCATGGTAACAGGCTCATTTGAGACCTCGGGATGGTTGGCCCTAACCTTGTTTGAATGGTTATTGAAGGGTTATGAGCAATGGTCAGTAAAGGGAACTGCAAAGTTTTGGCAGTGATGGCAGAAGAGGTAGAACCTCAAGGGACAGCAATTGCTTACAGCTGGTAGTTCCTCTGGGAAGTGGACTTCTGCTTCTCTAAAGCACAGACGAGAGAAATAAGGGGAATGCACTATTTTCCCCAGTCACGTTGCTCATTGTGCATTGAGGTTAAAATGGGAGGCTCTGACAAGCAACAGAGAAAGACAGTGCAGGAACGCGAGGCGTGGAGAAGTGAACAGAAGACCGGCCTTCGGGAGATCCGCCAACTATCTCTGGGTGAAGGAGGTAAAAGGTATTCAGGATCTAACTGCAGGTTGCTGTACGGGCAGAAGATAAGCCAAGTCAAAGGGTTAGCCAAGCATCTACTATCATTCACTGAAAAGATTCACATATGAATGATGGTCACTTGGATGAGGTGTTAGAGGACAATTGTCTCAGGAATGCAAAGCTCAGTGAAGAGTCAGTCAATACTTTCAGAACAATGGAGTGATAAATTGACAAGGAAAAACAATCAGAAACATTGTAATGGGTTCCCTGCTCACTGTATTAGCTTATCTGCAATCAGAAATTTCAAGCTTGCTAGCCAAATATTCTTAATTCTAAACCAACCAAGAAGATGATAATGCTATTTTGGCAGGAGGAACTCAGCCCCTAAGGCAGATAGGTGCGTTTGATCATGAGATCTGAAAAATAGCATTGTTACTTACAGTGCTGTAGTTACATGGTCTTGAACTTCCCAACGTGATCAAGCTGGAACAACAAAGAAGCAGGTATAAATGTTTATCACTTACTTTATTAATATCCTTCACACATTGATGTTTAATCACTTACAAAGAGTCTCTTTATATTAGTTTATCCAGACACCTCCAAACAAAACACACTGAGAATGGTTTGACCTCTTCACTCAACTTCATGGTGACTTTGTCAACTTCGGCATGTTGGTGGTGTATATGTCAGGGAACATAGTATGAAAATGTTTGTTATGAGAAAAGATGCAATGGCAGTAACTTTATGCATAGTGTTAGCAAAGAGAAGAATTTTAATTTAATTCCCAATGCGGAAGAGGTGAAGGGGTAGCGGTCAAATATGTATTCATTTAATTTTATTAAATATGCTATTGTTCTCAAAGAAAGGGTTTTGAGAAACCTCCAAAGCACATTGAACTAATTATCTTCAAGGTATACAAAGCAGAATAAAAGAGTAACGTTTCCTGTGCACCACATTCTCTTCCATTCTTCTTGTGTTCTGTATAGCTCCAGGCTAATTTGCAAACATTTGATTCACATTAAAATAAGCTGTCTCCAAACAATAAACAATTAACATTTTCTTGGGGCACTGCTGCACTGCATTGCTGGTGTTGAGTGATGAGGACCGGAAGGTCTTAGGTGCACTGGTGTTCATTTGGAACAGGTCGTGGGAGAGCAGTGACCATGAGCTGGCTGCCGATGTAAACAGGCTAAATTCAGCTCCCCCATTCCAATGGACTCTTGTGAAAGTGAGTCTTTATTTTCTTGGGATCAGGGAATTCATTTCAGCACTGCAAGCACCGTGAGCTGGCCATTCCCCAGTAATCCTGTCAGCATAAATATACTATAACAAAAACAGAAAATACTGGACAATCTTTAAAAAAAAAAATTCAGAGTACTCAATTCTTTCCTTTTCCCAATTAAGGGGCAATTTAGCGTGGCCAATCCACTGTAGCCACCTGGGATGGCCACGTCCCGATTACAAAATGGGACACTTGCAAAGAATGCAGGGAAAATTGGACAATGGTAAGAAACAAGCAGGTGCAAGCTCTGTCTGTTGATTAGAACCTTAAACTCTCAGACAGGACAGAAAATACCAAGCAATCTACATACTAATGAGCCATCTCCGGGGACAAAAGGGAAACATTTAGATACACAATGTTAAGGCAGACTCCCCGGCGCCAGAAGAAGCTAAGACAAAACAGACTAACAGTCACCAGGACACGTCCAGCGATCAGGGAACCACCCCTCTATTAGAGGAAAATCGATATAGATGATTGGGAAAGACCCAATTAGTTGAGGCCAAGTTCAAGGCCCGCCCAAAAGAGCGCGAAGCCCTTTTCAGTAAAAGGTATCCCCCAAGGGAGAATCTTCCTCCTTTGGCTTTGGCTCTCACCGAAGAGAGAGACCTGCCTAGCAGCTGCACCAGACCAAGTAAGTTCCAAGTCAATGCACGCTACGAGATAGACGCTCCTAGTTGCTACCCTGTAAACAGCTCAACCCAGCAGCCTCAGAACCGAACAACGGCCATTGTTCCTCTGACTGAGTGGGCACCCGAAGCTAAGTATAGGCTTTAGTGGTAGTTTAGTTTGTAGAGTTTATGCATGAGTAGATTTGACTGTGTAAATAAATGAGCATTGCTTTTGAACTTACTAACTGGTGCATCGAGTCATTGATCAGTATTCGGTTCTGAACCTTGTGGCGGTGTCGAAAGATACCTGGCAACTCTTCAGCAAATGTGATTAAACAGCCAAATGAAGAGCCAACTAAAAGTTAGCAACATTTACTGCCGACTCTGGTGGGAATCGACTTAGAAGTGGCCTAACCACTCCGAGAGAACCCAAAATTTGAATTGAGAATCCAATTGGGAACAGAAAGATAAACCACAAGCGTCAAAACAGTACTGATCAAGCCTTTGAGATTCGAAAGTGTGTTAATACATGCATACTAACAGGGATATAAGGTAAACCTGAGGGATTTTGTTGCATAAAACTGTTGGGAGTTTTGTAGACCGGAAATTAGCATAAGCTGTACCTGTGTTTACATCACCACTTTATCACCCCCTGTTCCAAATTCAGTAGAGAACCTAGATAGAGAAAATGGCAATGAAGGCAATGGAACACCTTATGAACCCCCAGGAATTTGAGGTCGCAGCGACCAGTAGAGTAGGACAGTGTCCCGTTTGGGAAGATGAGATCAGGAAATATCTCAAAGGGAAAGGATGGCCCCTTTGGCGTGAATTTTGCAATAATGAGGAAACAGGACCCGGGAGTTTCGGACATACTTGGTGGGAGAACCTGTCAGAGATCCACAAGAAGAGCTTGGGAAAGCTCGCAAGCTGATGGCAATCGTGTCCTGTTTGGCACAATTGCGAGGCACAGAGGAGGTCGTTAGGACGCTCCGTAGAGAGATAGAGGAGAGAGACAGAAGTAGTGAGGTAGACGTGAGTGAGGTAGAGAAAGAGAATCGAGATTTGAAAGAGCAGTTAGCAGCAAGGGACAGAGAGGTGGATGATGCCAAGTGGGCACATCAATCTTGTCTCGGCATTTGAACAGTTTTCAGATGCAATATGATAAGGCCTACCAGGACACGCAACGTGCGGTCCTGGTAAGACAAGAAACAGAACAGCAAGTTGAGAAATATCAGAAACAATGCAATGATTTAAAAGCAGCCCTCCGAGCACTCCATACTTCCACAATGGAACAAAGGTAGAGATCCGTAGACCACGCAAAGTGCCGGAAGCAAATTGCAGAATTGCAATCTCTGCTGTCCGTGCAAAATGGATTTCAAAGTACATTCGGACCCCATGAAAACAGCCCCGATTGGCAGGAATTGAATGAGACTGCCCATAGATACGTACATGGGACAGGTACGCAGGAAAACCCCCAGAAAAGGAAAGCGCCCCAACCCCCAACCGAACAGGCAGAACACACCCCCATGAATCCTGTGACCACATACCGCAAGGCCGCAGGAGAAGGAGAAGCAGTTTCCTGTATACAACCCCGTTAACCGTGACCCAATTACGGGACGCGTGTGGAAAAATTACACCGTTCCTTCCCACATCAGACCCCCACCAATTTTTCACGAAAGTCAAACAACAGGCTACCATGTACGGCCTGGACGAAAAGGAGGAAGTGAAGCTCACAGTTTACATCACCACTTTATCACCCCTGTTCCAAATTCAGTAGAGAACCTAGATAGAGAAAATGGCAATGAAGGCAATGGAATGCCTTATGTGCCTCGACCCTTCAGTCGT
The DNA here is from genome assembly GCF_047496885.1 of Scyliorhinus torazame. Classification (NCBI taxonomy): domain Eukaryota; kingdom Metazoa; phylum Chordata; class Chondrichthyes; order Carcharhiniformes; family Scyliorhinidae; genus Scyliorhinus; species Scyliorhinus torazame. The sequence continues at coordinate 45,596,206 of NC_092715.1, read as the reverse complement.
AGCAGCCCTTCCCGACCCACAGAATGTAGGAGGAGGCACACTCCAAGAGATGCACACAGCGATCCTTGATGCGATCAGCTTTAACAGAGGACCCCGTAGAAGGCCTAAATAAGTGTAGGCAAAAGAAGACAGAGCACCCCACAGCGTTTGCTGGACATTTGTGGATTCACTTCACTGCAGTTTTTGGAGAGTTAGCCCGCGCCCATTTGTCCCCAGAAAATATGGCCAAATGGACCCGAATTCTAGTCTCCCACGCCACAGAAGCAGAATGAAAAGCTTGCGCAAATTATGCCCCCTCAGATGAGGCCCACAATGAAAAATGGGTTTTGAAGGGATTGTCCCGCGCTTGGGAGCAATCAATTGCAGTCAAAACCGCATTTATAACACTCGATGAAGAGCAGGCAGAGATGAACCCAGTTAAAGCACACCAGAACCCCGCATGGGTAAATGAGGGCAGGAACAGCCAACACCAGTCAAAACCTCAAGAATGTTATAATTGTGGACAGCTAGGACACTTTGCACGAGAATGCAACGCACCCCAGAAGCAGCAGAGAAACCAACAGACAGGCACCCTAAACAGGAATAGGGCAAAGCCAATCCATAGCGTTAGCGCCCGTTAGAGAATACAAACATGAACCGCACCGACTGACGGTGTTCGGGCTCCCCAACTTGGGTCTGCGACACCCTTTGGGACAAGTCCGGTAGACCGGTAGTAGCAGGCAATGTCCGGGGACAACGCGTAGAATTTCTTTGGGACACAGGAGGGTCCCGTACCACACTCAATTCCTCCACGATGTTTCAGCGAGACATGTGGCCCACAACAGATACCATTACACTCAGCGGTTTTACAGGCCATTTACAACAGGGACACATCACAGCCCCTATAGCAATACAGATAGGTAACATCACGACTAAGCACCCCATAGTTTTAGTTGATCTGCCCCAGACAGCAGAACATATCCTTGGGATCGATTTCATGAGCTCCCATAATCTTTCTTTTGACCCAGTGAACAAGTGTGTCTGGAAAATGGCAAAGGCAGCACGAGCCCCCACCACGCTCACAGCAGGAGAATACGTAAATAGGATTAGCTCAGTAGGAGACTTCTGGTTCGACCCTCGAGCCATTAGTGCAAAAAAACAGGTTAGGGCAGTCCTGCAGGAACATAAAGCACCATTTGCACAGCACAAGCACGACTGTAGCAAATTGGCTTACTTTCTGAACATTACAGGTCCCGACCCTAAACCCAGAAGCAGTACGGATTTCCCCAGGAAACAGAGGGAGAAATCTCCAAAGTAATGGAGAGTTTGTTGGATCAAGGCGTACTCAGATCTGTAGCCTCCACAAACAACGCACCGATTTGGCCCGTCAGGAAACCGGATGGATCATGGCGACTGACCATTGATTACCGGGAACTGAACAAAGTAACCCCAGCAGCAGCCCACACCGTAGCCACGAGTCCCGAGACCATGCTCAAACAGGGACTCCAATCAAAATTTTTTCCGATTTTGGACATTAGTAATGGCTTCCGGTCCATTCCATTGGCTAAACCCTTTACATTCCAAGGGCAACAATACACGTGGACATGCCTTCCACAAGGCTTCCACAACTCCCCCTCCATTTTCCACCGACAGCTGGCAAATGGTTTAGCAAAATTTTCCCGCCCCGATTGTCTGGTCCAGTATGTAGACGACTTGTTACTACAGACAGACACAAAGGGAGAGCACATTTCGCTTCTCGCCGAGCTCTTAGCACTCCTAAAAGAAATTGGTTGTAAAGTCAACCCCAAGAAGGCCCAAATTCTGAAAGAAAAAGTGATTTACTTGGGAACAGTGATCACTCATGGTATACGCGAGATCGAGCACAAGAGAATTGACTCGATCGTCAAATTGCCCCTTCCCCACAATGTCTCAGCCCTCCGGTCATTTTTAGTTGGTTACTGCCAAAACCATATTGACGGTTTCGCCACTAAAGCAGCGCTCCTTTCCGAACTTCTCATGAAGCAGGCACCTTGGGAATGGCTTCCACAGCATACAGATGCCGTGGACGCTTTAAAAAGAGCACTCAGCACAGCCCCCGCACTACAGGTCCCAGATCCACATTACCCGTATGCTATCGCTGTAGCAAGCACCGACCGAACCCTTTCGGCCGTGCTCCTCCAGGAACGCCATGACCCGTTACGCCCCATAGGATACGCCTCACGCATGTTAGACCCCGTAGAGCAAGGATTTTCTGCCTGTGAAAGGCACCTGCTCGCACTTTTTTGGGCAGTACAATACTTCGCCTACATTACCGGACTCAACCCCATCACCATCCTCACGGAACACACACCGACACAGCTATTGTTAGATGGCCGACTTAAAGATGGCACAGTCAGCCAAATCCGCGCAGCCCGTTGGACCCTTCTTTTACAGGGACGCGACATCACGGGAAAGAGAACCCAAACCCACACCTTCCTTGCCGATAATTTACAGTATGCAGGCGCCCCTCATGAATGTGAGATCATCACCACGAAACACAACACAGGCCCATTTATTCCCAAAACACCCCCCAGGAAAACAGGTAGTACACCCCAGAGACCCCAGCCCACAGATACGTGCGCACCCCTGAAGATATATGTGGATGGCTCATCCACAGTGTTAAATGGAGAGAGAATTACCAGTTGCGGTATATATGTAGAGGACGCGCAGGGACGCTCCCCAGATGAAATTTCCTTGAAGTTGCCAGGACACTGAGGCTCGCAGGCAGCAGAGCTGGCAGCGATTGCATATATTGTCGACCACCCAGATTCGTTCCCGACCCCAGCAGACATCTATTCAGACAGCTTGCATGTCTGCAATAGTTTGACAGAGTTCCTACCACTCTGGGAAACAAGAGGATTTGTTTCCGCGAACGGTAAACCCCTACCCTCAGCCTCATTTCTCTGCCATATCTTAGAGACAGCGAAGGATAGGAAATACGGAATAATTAAGGTTCGCAGTCATCACCGTTCTTCCCTCCCTGGTAATGTTAAAGCAGACGCCCTAGCGAAGGCAGGCTCCAGGCATGGTTACTTTTGGAACCCCCCCCCGAAAGCAACCCAGTACACGCAGTTCATGTCTCACAGACCAACATTTAGGATTTAGCGATGGCCCAGAAAGAGGACAAGAAACTCAGGGAAGTTTTAAAGGGAACCTTCCCAGCCCCCTACGACAAGTTTAAAAACTCAATCACCACACACGACGGTGTGATTTTGAAGGATGGCCTTTATATAGTTCCCAGCCAGGACAGGAACCAGATCATTTGTCACTTCCATGACAATCATGGACACCAAGGAATTGAACCCACCCTAGCACACCCCAGACCGCTTTGCTGGTGGCCTGATTTAAAAATCGATGTCCGCACTACGTAGAGAATTGCTTAATCTGTGCCCAGAACAATCCGGACAGATATGCTGAAAAGGCACAACTTAGTCATACCCGCCCCGTTAATGGACCCTGGACAAATCTCCAGATAGATTATATAGGACCCCTACCCCCATGCAGAAATGGTTACAAGTATGTGTTGGTGGTCATAGACACCTTCACAAAGTGGGTGGAAGCATTTCCATCACGAACTAATACGGCCAAGACAACGGCTAAAATATTAACACACCACATCTTTACAAGATGGGGCCTCCCACGCAGTATAGAGTCTGATCAAGGCTCCCATTTCACCGGACGTGTAATGAAAAACGTCCTCACGATTTTCAACATTAGACAAGTTCCATATCGCATACCACCCCCAGTCAAGTGGTATTGTAGAACAAATGAATAGGACATTGAAAGCCACCCTCAGGAAAATGGTACAGCAAAATAACAGCACCTGGAATTCAGTTCTCCCATTTGCGTTAATGTTTTTAAGAAACACGGTATATACAGCCACAGGATACACCCCCCACACCCTCATGACCGGACGCCCCATGAAAGGCACTGAGTATTTATTAGGACTGGATTTGGCCAGCCCCGCAGTTACAGCCCTCACATATGAAAACGCGGTCACACAACGAGAGCAGAACATAAAGGCAGCCCAACTCGCAGCAGCAGTGAGACTTGGAACCAGGAAGTAACAGAGCAAGGCTTGTTTCGACAAAACAGTACACGCCACTGAGTTTACAGTAGGGCAACAAGTTATGCTTTCCCTTTACAACCCCAGTTCATTCCTTTTCCAAAATTTTCTGGACCGTACTCCATTTCGGACAAAGTCAGCCCCTCAGTATACAAAATAATCTATCCCAATGGTAACTCTGCGTGGTTTCATATAAACCAGCACAAGGCTTACAGCTTGCAGAATAACCACACACACCACATCCTGCTCGCAGCAGCGGATGAGCACGCCCCGCCCACAGACACGACTTCAACTCCGCCCCCAGAGACACGGCTCCGCCTCTCCCTCCCCTCAACCAGCAGCGACAGCGACAGTGATAGCGATCACAATGACGACAGCCACAGCACACCACGTTACGACTATACCCCTGCACCAGGCCCCACTCCCAGCAAATCTGAACATGATTCTACTGACCCATTTGAGATCATTTATATCCAAAGCCCCTGACCCAGACCCACCGCCCGACGATTACGGATTGAAACATAGTAGATCCAACCTCGACACACGATTCTGGCACTGAGACAATTCATTCAGGCTCATCTGGAATGATGAGATGGACCCCAATTCGCCCCAAGCAGCTTTAGCACGGTTACTACAGACAAGAGTTTGGCAGCAGGGAGAAGATGATGACTTAGAGTCTGACTCCCACCAAACGAATCCCTTTGCGACCCTGTTCGCTATTGAGCAGTGAGGTGCCCAGATGATGGAGAAAAAAGGAACCGATGGAGAGATAATGGGCGAAATTCTCCCCTAACGGCGCGATGTCCGCCGACTGGCGCCCAAATCGGAGCCAATCAGATGGGCATCGCGCCGGCCCAAAGGTGCGATATGCTCTGCATCTTTGGGGGCCGAGCCCCAACATTGAGGGGCTAGGCCGACGCCGGAGGGATTTCCGCCCCACCAGCTGGCGGAAATGGCGTTTGTTGCCCCGCCAGCTGGCGGAAATGGCGTTTGGTGCCCCGCCAGCTGGCGCGGAAATGCGGCGCATGCGCGGGAGCGTCAGCGGCCGCTGACAGTTTCCCGCACATGCGCAGTGGGGAGAGTCACTTCCGCCTCCGCCATGGTGGAGACCGTGGCGGAGGCGGAAGGGAAAGAGTGCCCCCACGGCACAGGTCCGCCCGCGGGTCGGTGGGCCCCGATCATGGGCCAGGCCACCGTGGGGGCACCCCCCGGGGTCAGATCGCCCCGCGCCCCCCCCAGGACCCCGGAGCCTGCCCACGCCGCCTGGTCCCGCCGGTAAATACCAGCTTTGATTTACGCCGGCGGGACAGGCAATTTCTGGGCGGGACTTCGGCCCATCCGGGCCGGAGAATTGAGCGGGGGGTTCCGCCAACCGGCGCGGCCCGATTCCCGCCCCCACCCAATCTCTGGTACCGGAGACATCGGCGGGGGCGGGATTCACGGTGGCCAACGGCCATTCTCCGACCCGGCGGGGGGTCGGAGAATGACGCCCACGGTGTCCTTTCTGATGGAACCTGCACCATGTTTGTTGAATGTTTGTTCGTTAGTGTTATCGTTAAGTGTTGTGTGTAAACTCGGAAAGTTTTTCACGGCCCCCACGTCACCACTCCTTTAACGCTGTTAATGGAACAAGTTTGTCCCAGACAATAGTTCAGAGGAACTAGTTTGTCACCAGAAACTTGTTAAAGGTACAATTTTGTCCCCAGACAATGGTTCAGAGGAACTAGTTTGTCTACAGAACACGACTCATAGTTGCTCTCCTAATTCGAGAGGCAGCCCCCCACGACGACCACATTCTTATCCGTTCTTGCCGGTTGCTCAGGCAGTGGAGAAACGGCATTGGTCCCCGCCCTGCCTGAGGACCCCGCTCTGGTCAGCTACGCTCAGGTCGAGCACATACGGCATTGATCACCATCCTACCCGGGGATTCCACCCCGCCTGACCTGCTGAGATTGTCCAGTATTTTCTGTTTTTGTTTCAGATTCCAGCATCCACAGTAATTTTCTTCTCTCTAATTATACTTTAACACTGCTCATCCAGCACACAATAGGACTGAATTCACCAGCAAACAAATAAATGTGAATTATGTAATGTAGTGTGAGTAAATGGGCAGCACGGTAGCACAGTGGTTAGCACTGTGGCTTCACAGCGCCGGAGTCCCATGTTCGATTCCCGGCTGGGTCACTGTCTGTGCAGAGTCTGCACGTCTGCATGGGTTTCCTCCGGGTGCTCCAGTTTCCTCCCACAGTACAAAGATGTGCAGGTTAGGTGGATTGGCCATGGTAAATTGCCCTTAGCGTCCAAAAAGGTGAGGTGGGGTTACTGGGTTACGGGGCTAGGGTGGAGGCGTGGGCTTAAGTAGGGTGCTCCTTCCAAGAGCCGGTGCAGATGCGATGGGCCGAATGGCCTCCTTCTGCACTGTAAATTCTACAATTCTATAATTCAGACTGTCGCATTTGCTCTCTAATATTAAAATACGAATAAAGAAGACTGAGTCCTCGATCAAAGGTTCGACACAAGGGTGGTTAAACTTTGGTTTCACTCTGGTTTCAGCTGCAACTCAACTGGAACAGGGTCGAAAATGATATATAATATTTCATGCAATGTTGCCTCACACTTTTGCTGCATGAGGTTCGGATGACTTTGGCCAGAATTCTCCATTCGTTATGATTCACTTTTCCCGCCGGTAGTGCACCCCCAGCCACAGGTTCCCCAGCAGCATAGGGTGGTTACAATGGGAAATCCCATTGACAAGTGGCGCGAAGATAGAATCCAACCGACAGTAAATGGCACACCGCCGAGAAACACGCGGCTAAGGCACTGGAGAATCCAGCCCTTTGTAATTTGAATTGTTTGCTCTGACTCACAACTGTAACCTTGAAGAAAATGGTGCCACCTGACTGCCTGGAATTGGACACTTGCGAAACCAAACCATGCCACGCTGCCATGTGGCAAGCATGGTCTTAAAGGTGGTCAATTTAAATGAGAGAAGTCGGCACAACAATCCAGAAAATTGACTGACCGCGGAGAGACCAATTAGACCTTAAATTGTGAAAAACAAATTGAGACTTGGGACATAGAAAACTAAAAAAGCAGTTTGCTCCACCAAGTCAATATTACGTAATCCTGAAGCATCAAGCAAGATGCTCCCCCACCTCTAACTATCAGTCACAATGTCTTTTCTTGGGTCTGGCAAAAGAAAGTTATAAACCCAAGGTCAATTAAGGAACAAAAATTGAGGAACGCTCTTTCCGATGCCCTTATGTGGTTGCAAACTAGTTAAGGCGGCATCAACTTTACTTATGTTGCGTGCTATTATGTTGCTGGTTTCATTGTTGTAAACTCTACCGTATGTGCATCCGTGTATACATGGATGCACATATTTTAGAAACTGAAACCATTTTCTTCCAGACTTTAAAACACCGGAGCTCAAGTTGAGGAAGATTATGCATGAGGAATTGAACACTTATTTTTCAAGGTACCCAGTGCCAGCATTAAATACTCCCAAATTAGTTGGGACACAGTTCACTCTGTCTACCTCAATATCATTTCTCAGCCTAACTTCAGAAGAACAGTCTTACTACACCATCAGCAAGATCTTATACTTACCTAAGGCCTGTACACAAAGAACATCTAAATGCACTTCAGGGAGGGGTGATTAAAAAAAGGGCATTGAGCCAAAGGTGGAGATATAAGGAGGGGAAGCAAAATCGTGGTTGAAGAGGTGATTTTTAGGAGGGTCTTAAATGAGGAGGGGGAATTGAAGAGGCTGAAATTTTGAAGGAGGGAGCTGGAAGGTATGGGGCCTAAGCAACTGAAATGCAAGGCTTTCAATGGTGAAAGACCAAAGACAGGGAATGAAGGCTTAGGAAGCACTTAAGGAGAAGGAGGTTGCATAGAGAGGCAGGAGTGAAACCGTGAAGCAACAAAACAAAAGGATCTTTTATTTTATTTTAGGGGGCAACAGTGATGGATGAGCAACCTTTTGAATGGGTAGGCAAAGAGTACCATAGTTTACAATGATCTGAAATTTACAGACAATAGAACATGGGAGACCAGCCTGGAAAATGAATAATCAAATCTGGGAATGACAAAAGAGTGGATCTAGACTTTAGTAGCAGATGAGCTGAAATGGGTTCGCTGTTATTTCAAAGTATGGGGTTGGATGCTGTTAGCAAAATAAAGGTAGTTTTAAGAGATTTACATTTGCATTGGCAAACATGAGAAATAAGGTACAGTTTTAAGTGGGTGAAATTTCATGTTTCTGTGCCTTTTAGGGTAAAACCTACAGTTAGATTCATGCTGCATAAAGGTGTTTGTACGTGTGGGGGTTGGTTTCAATTCCAAATGTGATTGTATTGTGCTTAGAGAGGGCTGTGGCGCGAAGAGTAAATAAACCAGCAGTGGTTGCTTAGCAACTGGGGCATTGTAAAATAGAGTAGCTTTTAAGTTTTAGTTTAGATAATTTGATTACAGTTGAAGATGGTAGTGAGAGAGAATGCAGCTCTCACAGCTCTGGGAGAGGCAACTGATTTTAGAAGGCTAAAGAGGGAACTTCTCTCTCAACCTTGCTAGAAGAAAAGCTGTGCTATTTACATATTCATTTTTCAATTAATTTTTTACGTGATGTGTGCTGCAGACTGGCTAGGTCAGCATTTGTTGCCCATCACTAATTTGCCTTGAGGAGAGGGTGGTGAGCTGCCATCTTGAACCACTGCAGTCCACATGGTGTAGGTACACCTACTGTACTGTTAGGGAGGGAGTTCCAGGATTTTGACCCAACGACAGTGAAGAGATGACAATATATTTCCAAGTCAGGGTAGTGAGTGACTTGGAGGGGAAGCTCCAGGTGGTGGTGTTCCCATGTATCTGCTGCCCTTGTCCTTTCAGATGGTAGTGGTCATGGATTTGGAGGGTGCTGCCTAAGGAGCCTTGGTAAGTTCCGGCAGTGCAACTTGCAGATACTGTTGTTACTGTGCTTCAGTGGTGAAGGGAATGAATGTACGTGGAAGTGGTGCCAATCAAGTGGGCTGCGTTGTCCTGGATGGTGTCGAGCCTCTTGCGTATTGTTTGAGCTGCACTCATCCAGGCAAGTGGAGAGTATTCCGTAACATCTTGGGTGGGATTTTCTGTCCTGGGCGTAGCCCCGGGTTTCTCTGTCTCGCCAACTGGTCAATGGGGTTTCCCATTGTGGGCAGCCCCAAGCCATTGGGAAATCCCTGGGCAGTTGGCACAAAGGAGAATCCCGATAGTGCAGAATCCAGCCCCTTAAACGTCTTGTAGATTGTGGACTTTGCTTTGGGGAGTCAGGAGGTGTGTTACTCGCTGCAGGCTTCCTAACCTCTGATCTACTCTTGTAGCCGTTGCATTTATATGGCTAGTCTAGTACAGTTTCTGGTCAATTATAATCCTCAGGATATTGATAGCGAGGGATTCCAAGAAGGTAATGCCATTGACTGTTGGGGGGAGATGGTTAAATTGAAGATGGTCATTGCTTGGCACTTGTATGGCACAAAGGTTGGAGTGATGGTTAAGAAATCAGATGCCAGAAATCTAAAGTCCAGCTAATGATGGACACTAGAGAAAAGAAGAGAAGTATCTAAAAGTCTGGCGTTAAGAACGGAACAGAGGAACCTGGGAACCAGAACTGTAAAGCCAAAGAGAGTTGAAAAGGCATTGGATCGTGAGAGGCCAGAAAGACATCTGCCATAGTGCTAAGGTTTGTGAGAAATTACTACACTTTGGGAGCAAGGGAAGCAGTGGCAAAATGGTCCTGTCACTCGACAATTAATCAAGAAGCAAGATCTGGTGACCCGGATCTCAACCATCACAGATAGCAAAATATGAATTCAATAAAAATCTGGAATTTAAAAAAAGTCTATTGCTTGTCGTAAAAGCCATCTGGTTCACTGAAATCCTTTAGGGAAGGAGATTTACCTTCCTCACCTGGTCTGGCCTACATCTAGTCGACAACAGCAATGTGGTTGACTCTCAAAATGTCGGCTGAAATGGAGGATAGCTTCCAACACTTTCTGTATAATTAGTGGTCCTCTGACCCTGATGCTCCATGTTTCATACAAAACAAGTAAAAGACGGTCTTTTGAGCTCGGGTTCCATTCTGGGATCTTACTGTTCAGTTGGGATTCTAGCAAAGTTCAGTTTGTGATCAGCTGGACATCAAGGTTTCAAACACTCCAGCTCTATCTAAGATAGTTTCCGTGGACAGAGTTTCGAAAGGTTGCAAGAGTCCACAATTTCCATTGGGGGATGCAGATGATAGCTTGGGTTTCACAATGTTTAAATGGAAGAGATTTCTGCTCGCCAAAGGGTTGATTTTGGGCCAGTGTCCGACGAACATGTTTTCTTATTTCCCACACCACCATCCTGTCACCTTTCTGAGTGACATGCCTAATTAGTGTCAACTCAGAGGTCCATTCCAGTTGGAACTGGACTGGTACTGCTTAAACCTACTCCGAAAGCCACAAGTTTGACTGCTGCACTTTAAATTTATATCATGAGCGGCAACCACTATAAGATCCTGAGTGGCTTTGACAGGGTGGACTGGAGAGGATGGTTCCTCTTGTGGGTGAGTCTAGAACAAGGGAGCATGATTTTAAAATTCAGGGGCACCCTTATGGGACAGAGATGAGGAGAATCTTTTTCTCCCAGACTTTGGAACTCTCTGCCTTAGAAGGCAGTGGAAGCGGGATATTAAATATTTTCAAGGCAGAGGTAGATAGATTCTTGTGAGGTAAGGGATTCAAAGGTTATCGGGGATAGGTGTGAAACTCGCAACACAAACAAATCAGCCATAATCTTATTGAATGTTGGAGCAGGCTCGAGGGGCCGAATGGCCTACTTCTGCTCTTATTTCATACATTTGTATGTTAATCAAGTAACTGCTGTTGGCTCTCACATTGTAGTGTCTGACATAGAATGCATACTAATCAGTAAGGAGTCTCAATGATGTGTTGGGAAATAATTTAGGGAAGAAAGCTCTTTTAAAACTCTGAATTCTTCAATAATTAAATCATCCTTCCCTTAAGACCAAGATTCAGTGAATGATGTGCAAGGGCACTTAATTTAATTGAGATGACATGACAAACACTAGTTAAAGCAGAACGCTTCCATGCCTGCACTAAAGAGCAGTGCACACTTGTACAAATATCTATTAGAGCCACGAGCTTACTCAATGAATGTAATTTTCAGCTGTTAAATTGGTAAATTCAACCAAATGACAAGGTCTGCCATGGGCTGACTGCTCCCTATTACTTTCATATTTCATTGTTCAGCTGTCTCTTTGAGTCAAAATATGTCAGGATATCACTTAAGCCACAAAGGCCTTGTAGCTATGTCATTATGTCACATTACCATCTTGAAAGGCGAAAAGCCTGTGTTCTTAATGATGAGGGGGTGTAGCCTGCCTTTTAACTGATAGAAAAATACCTCGAGCTTGTACTTCTCAGCAGTTTACCAGTCTTTCTTTGAGACTATAACATTGCAATTTCATTCTCACATCCTTCATTTCCATCTGTACAACCTTATGTTTGGATTGTTGTACTGTGAACAATACTGGTGCGTTGTTTTAAGTGCATGTCACACCTGAATTTGTATGTATTTGTAATACAAAATAGCTTCATAGTGTGATACAGAAAAGGTGCAGTGTCAAATCTCAGCCTTGCTATCTATTCCACGTTTTGAGCCTGATATTGTATAAATTGTTGACTAACCGGCGATGAGTGTGAAACTGTCAGCAGCTAATGTGTCACATCATAAGCCTGTGGAGTACAGCAAAAACTGCTGGGAGATTTTTAACAAATGAAAATAAAAGGTGTGAAAATTATTGTGCAAAGCAATTGTCTGTTCCAACTCTAGAACATTACCCTCTAGATGCCGGAAGCGCAATTTGATTTAAGGACGATGCACATTCTCCATCAACGAAAGGCACGGAATTTCCTGAAAACGCAACATAGAATTTATTTATTTTTTGTTCATTCATGGGATGTGGGCATCACTGGCTGGGTCAGCATTTATTGCTCATCCTTAACTGTCCTTGAGTGGGCAGTTAAGAGTCAACCACGTTGCTTTGGGTCTGGAGTCACCATACAGACCACATCAGGTAAGGGGAGCAGATTTCCTTCCCTTCAGGGCAATTAGTGAACCAGACGGGGTTACCCCGACAATCAGCATTGATTTCATGGTCATCGTTAGCCTATCTGGACTGACCAAAGTCATTCTGTTTGTTTTACTTTTGTCATTCCCCCAACTTATCCTGAAAGGAGGAGAAGTGCACGCAATGGATACACAACGGGCTATGTACTAGTTTCAAGAGCCAAGTTGGAGTTCCATTGTTCAAGTGCACACAACAGACTATGCAGCAACTGCAAGAGCCAAACTGGTGTTTCATTTTTTGTGCAGACTGTTGTACACTTCTGTAAATGTTGTTGTTCTGTTGGCACATACTTAGTCGCACATAATTGCACACATACAACTGGGGGCCCAAACTGAATGGGGAGGATGTAGACCGGGTTGTCACGTGACTACATGATGATGTGATCACGTGGAGCATTAGGGGTGAAGCTTGGTAGGATTAACCAGGACATCGGACAGAGCAGGTGACTTAATGAAAGTTCATGGGCGGGATTCTCCATCTCGCCAGCCGGCTAATGGGGTTTCCCATTTCGGGCAGCCCCACGCCGTCGGGAAATCCCCGGGCTGCCGGCGCAACGGAGAATCCTAACAGCGGAGAATCCAGCCCCATATGTTTAGTTAAGAAATCTCCCAATGGTTGAAAGTCCCTTGTGCAGTCACTGATTTAATGGACCATGCAGAACAACAAGAGGCATGTTGTCAAAACATTTCATTTAGCCCTCATCAGGACCATTGCAAGAATGCCAAATTTCAAACGATCACAATTTATGCTCTCGGACATAAGACTGTTGATTGGTTAGCAAGTCAATTCTGATTGGCTGATGCATTGCCACGGGGAATGCAATGGTGAACTATAGGCACCTCAAGCTCCCAGGTAATTCAAAAAAGGTACAAGACTTGAACATCTTTCTTCTATCTTGCAGATAACATGTCCCTGTGAATGAATGGATGTCAATTCTAGCAAGCATAAATGTGCCACGTGATAAACTCGACTGAACTGGTTGGTAGTTTAGCTGTTAGGATTTAGCTGTTAGTTTAGCCAAATGCTGAGCATTTAGGATTGCTCCGTAAATGCTGCCCAATCAGCGAAGCACACCTAACAGCAGATAATTTGTTTAATAACAGGCTGGGGAAACTGTTTCATGCTGCTACTGTGCAGTAGCTACACAAGTGGTATTTTCTACAAACAGCATTCTGCCATCCGTCCAAAAAGATGTTCTGTTTACCATTCAATTGAGCAATGTTGTATCAATTTTAGTGCCAGTGCGATGCCAGGTATGTAAGCTATATGATCTCAACCACTAGCTGATCAAATCAAACAACATATTCCTTCAGTTGTTCATAAAAAACAGAGAAAAGACTGTGCTCAACCAGCCGTATTTGCAAAACCTAAAACAAAACAGACTATTAAATGAAAATAAGCAAGCGCTGAGGTTAATTTCCAGAGGGATACAATTGAGCGTCAGAGTTTATCTTAAGCTTGTATCAAACCTTCCCCAATTCAAATGCTGTGCACAGTCCTGGTGTTCATATTATGATGTGGCGATGCCGGCGTAGGACTGGGGTGAGCACAGTAAGAAGTCTTACAACACCAGGTTAAAGTCCAACAGGTTTGTTTCAAATCACTAGCTTTTGGAGCACTGCTCCTTCCTCGGGTGAATGAAGAGGTAGGTTCCAGAAACATATATATATGTGAGCATTTGCAGGTAATTAAGTCTCTGGATCTGTAAAGACTTAATTACCTGCAAATGCTCGCATTCAAAGCATTGTCTTGCATCTTTGACTTTGTCTATATATATGTTTCTGGAACCTAGCTCTTCATTCACCCGAGGAAGGAGCAGTGCTCTGAAAGCTAGTGATTTGAAACAAACCTGTTGGACTTCAACCTGGTGTTGTAAGACTTCTTACTGTGCTCACCCTCACATATGTTATGGGAATAATTTGGCCCATTCTGTCTACTCTAATCCTGCTACTGTATCATTTTTTAAAACATTGTTTTTAGAATGTTCCATATGTCTAATTCCCTTCTTAAATGTTCCATCTCTGCATCAATGGACAGGTGTGAAAGCATTTCCTAAAGACACAGAGGTACCGGTGAAAGTTCAGAAAAGATTCACAAGGCTGAAACCAGGACTGAAAGGAATAATTATTACAAAAGGCAGAACAGACTGAGACTTGTATAGGAACAGGGGTCGACCATTCAGCCCATCGAACTTTATCTGCCATTCAATGAGATCATGGAAGATCATCTACCTCAATCTTTCCCATGCTATCCCCTAACTCTTGATGTCACTAGTCTCCAGAAATCTATCTATTTCTGCCTTGAACATGCTCAATGACTGAGCTTCCACAGGTCTCTGGGGAAGAGAATTCCAAAGATTCACCACCCGCCCAGTGAAAAAATTCCTCCTCATATCAGCCTTAAATTACCCCCCCCTTCTTCTGAGATTATGTCCCCTGATTCTAGACTCACCTTCCTTATTGATTGTTGCACTCTCTCTTCTCAAAAGAGACGATTGAGGGGTAGCCTGATAAAATTCTTGAAGATTACGAAAGGCTATGAATGAGCAGATATAAAGTGTTCCCATTTGAGCTAGATTCTGAAACTCAAGATCAGTAACGTAAAATCGTCACTAATACATTCACTCAGGAATTCCTGAAAAACACCATTGCCATTAGTTAAGTGGTAAGAATGTGGAACTCGTCACAAGGAGCAGATGAACATGGATACAGTTAACGGGAAGTTAGATAAGCACATGAGCGAGAAAGGAATAGAAAGTTATGATGATAGCATAAATGGTAGGATGGAAGGAAGCTTGAGTGAAGCATATACGTTGGCATAGAGCAGTTGATCTGCTTCTGTGGTGTCATTTCAATATGACATACATATCTGTAAAGTTGCTGGGTTGTGTAGGTACGATGGACTACAACTTTAATGGTTCACTATAATATCTTCAGCAGCTTTACACACCATGTCTGTAGCCACACTCATGAGACCTCTAGCGCTACTGACTCCTGTCACTTCCTGTGTGCAGGTCCTGGCAATATGTACATGAATACATTTGTTATGCCTATCACTCTGTGTGGTATATGGGTGTGTACATGTGTGTGGTATATGGGTGTGTACATGGCAATGTGTGGTATATGGGTGAGTACGTGTCAGTGTGTGGGGTATGGGTGTGTGTGTCTGCCAGTGTGTGTGTGGTGTGTGGATGTGTGTGTTATTGGGTGCGTATGTATCAGTGTGTGGAGTATGGCCATGTCTCTGTTGTGAATTGGTATGCATATGTGGTGACTGCTTGTTGGGAATGTTAGAGTCTGCAGTTGTTTTTTTAGCTGATTTTATGTTGATCTAATGCCGCTGCCGCCATCTCCTGATACATGGGTGGACTTTAAACTCAACCTAAACCTTGCAGCCAAGTACATTTTTTTGAAATACATTTTCCAGCCGGTATTGACCTTCACTGTTCTTTGTGGATTCAGCAGGAGTTCATTTTGAAGTTATGGCACAATGTTATGACATTAGCTTTTCAATGAATGAAGCTGGCTGGAGACACTTAACCTACCTTTACTGCAGACTTACAGACATCACGACATCAGTATTTCACACTTGATCAGTCACATTGGTTTAATGTCAGAATGAGGTTTACAGCCAGTTTACACAGATGGCTACAATGTTAAAATGTAGGTCACATGAGACTGAAACTTAACGGGCAATATAATAGTAGATTGTTTTCAGTAGCTTCATGTGCAGTGGTCAGACAAGGGATGTGAGAAACATAGAAACAGAGAAAAAATAGCAGCAGGAGGTGGCCATTCGGCCCTTCAAGCTTGCTCCACCATTCATTTTGATCATGGCTGATCATTCAATTCAATAGCCTAATCCCGCTTTCCCCCATATACTTTGATCCCCTCCAACCAATATGCTGTATCTAACTGCTTCTTGAAACCATTACAATGTTTTAGACTCAATTACTTCCTGTGGTAACGAATTCCACAGGTTCACCACTCTCTGAGTGAATAAATGTCTCTTCATTTCTGTCCTAACTGGTCTACCCCGTATCCTCAGACTGTGACCCCTGGTTATGGACACATCCATCACCGGAGCATCCTTCCTGCATCTACCCTAGCCAGTCCTGTTAGAATTTTACAGGTTTATATGAGATCCTCCATCCTCTTCTGAACTCCAGCGAATACAATCCTTTGGACAAGCTAGGAAAATGGGCAGTGAAGTGGCAAATGAAATACAATGTGGAAAAGTGTGAGGTTATGCACTTTGAAAGGAGGAATTTAGGCACAGACTATTTTCTAACTGGGGAAATGATTAGGAAATCAGAAGCACAAAGGGACTTGGGAGTCTTTATTCATGATTCTCTTAAGGTTAATGTGGAGGTTCAGTCGGCAGTTAAGTAGGCAAATGCATTGTTAGCATTCATGTCAAGAGGGCTAGAATACAAGACCGGGGTTGTACTTCTGAGGCTGTATAAGGCTCTGGTCAGACTCCATTTGGAGTATTGTGAGCAGTTTTGGGCCCCGTATCTAAGGAAGGATGTGCTGGCCTTGGAAAGGGTCCAGAGGAGGTTCACAAGAAGATCCCTGGAATTAAGAACTTGTCATATTAGGAATGGTTGAGGACTTTGGGTCTGTACTCATTGGAGTTTAGAAGGATGAGGGGGGATCTTATTGAAACTTACAGGATACTGCGAGGCCTGGATAGAGTGGATGTGGAGAGGATGTTTCCACTTGTAGGAAAAACTAGAACCAGAGGACATCATCACAGACTAAAGGGTCCTTTATGATCCTTTAAAACTGAGATGAGGAGGAATTTCTTCAGCCAGAGGGTGGTGAACCTGTGGAACTCTTTGCGGCAGAAGGCTGTGGAGGCCAAATCACTGAGTGTCATTAAGACAGATATAGATAGGTTCTTGATTAATAAGGGGATCAGGGGTTATGGGGAGAAGGCAGGAGAATGGGGATGAGAAAATATCAGTCATGATTGAATGGCGGAGCAGACTCGATGGGCCGAGTGGCCTAATTCTGCTCCTATGTCTTATGGTCTAGCCAATTCAATCTCTCCTCATACATCAGTCTGGCCATCCCAGGAATCAGTCTGGTAAACCTTCGCTGCACTCCCTCTATAGCTAGAACATCCTTCCTCATATAAGGAGACCAAAACTGCACACAATATTGCAGGTGTGGCCTCACCAAGGCCCTGTATAATTGCAGCAAGACGTTCCTGCTCCTGTATTCTAATTCTCATGCTATGAAGGTCAGCAAACCATTTGCCTTCTTTACTGCCTGCTGTACCTGCATGCTTACCGTCAGTGACTGTACGAGGACATCCAGGTCTCATTGCACATTGCCCTCTCCTCATTTATGGCCATTCAGATAATAGTCTGCCTTCTTGTTTTTGCCATCAAAAAGGATAACCTCGCATTTATCTAAATTATACTGCATTTACTATTTATTTGCCACTCACCCAACTTGTCCAAATCACACTGAAGGGTCTCTGCATCCTCCTCACATCTCACCCTCCCACCCAACTTGGTGTCATCTGCAAATTTGGAGATACGACATTTTGTTCCCTCATCTAAATCATTAATATATATTATGACTAGCTAGGGTCCTAGCACCGATCCCTGTGGTACCCCACTAGTCACTGCCTGCCAATTTGAAAAAGACCCGTTAATTCCTACTCTTTCTTTCCTGTCTGCCAACCTGTTTTCTATCCATCTCAATACACTACCCCCAATCCCATGCGCTTTAATTTCACGCGGTAATCTTTTATCCAGGACTTTGTCAAAAGCCTTCGGGAAGTCCAAATACACCAGATCCACTGGCTCTCCTTCATCAATTCGACTAGTTACATCCTAGAAAAATTCCAGTAGATTTGTCAAGCATGATTTCCCCTTCATAAATCCATGCTGACTCTGTCAGATCCTGCCACTGCTTTCTTCCAGGTTCGATTCCCAGCTTGGGTCATTTTCTGTGTGGAGTCCGCGCATTCTCCCCGTGTCTGCGTGGGTTTCCTCCGGGTGTTCTGGTTTCCTCCCACAAGTCCCAAAAGACGTGCTGTTAGGTAATTGTGATATTGTGAATTCTCCCTCAATGTACCCTGTCAGGTGGATGTACCTTTAAGAAATGGGTGTTTATCAACTATCTGCAGTAATGTCAGTGTGTGGGTGGAGCTGGGCAGTCTGTCTTTCACTTTCGTATTCAAGCTGCTTTAATTCTTTTTCATGTTCAAGTTGTTTAATCTGTAACTGAATGTTTGCCATTTTTTTTTAAATTTAGAGTATCCAATAATTTTTTTTTCCAAATAAGGGGCAACTTAGCGTGGCCAATCCACTTAACCTGCACATCTGTGGGTTGTGGGGGTGAAACCCACGCAAACACGGTGAGAAGTGCAAACTCCACACGGGCAGTGACCCAGGGCCGGGATTCGAACCCGGGTCCTCAGTGCTGTAGGCAACAACGTTCACCACTGTGCCACCGTGCTGCCCCTTGTTTGCCATTTATAATGAGTCAGCCTGTATCTCAGGCAATTTTAAATGCTCAACTACCACCGTAAGTACCTCTTCTTTTCATGTGCCACCAGGTAACGCTAACAGCAATGTTTTTTGTCAAATCTAAAAGCCTTTTTTTTTTCTCTGTTTGTAAGGTATTGCGTGTGACCTTCTCCACACCCCAAAACATCTGAGCCTCTGTAAGAGCCATTGTCCACAACACACTCCCTACTTAAACTGGTATACCACACCTGAAAAGCAAACACAAATATGCTCACCCCTCACTATCTTTAAGTTCACTAAGCCAAGCCAATCACGAAATATAGAATTTTATCCCACGAGCCCCCAATATATTATGGGCCAGGGTTTAGAGAACACCAAAGTATATCATGGAGTTCATCTGACCCACAACTTTTAATAGATTTTGGTTATGGGGAGCACAAGGGCCCACTTTACACGTGTGATGCAACAGAGAACTAAAACTATTTTAAAACAAAAACAATGTTTATTCTATGAATCCAGTTAACATTTTATAAATGCACAGTAAACAGTTTATCAACTACCAATCCCATAACTTCACAGATACAATACTCTATAGATAACCCTTAATAACTTCCCAAACAACATCCATAAGTAAAACCCTTTTTAAATAAAGACAGCAGGTTTACATTCTCTTCAGAAACAGGTATTATTTTGAAATCATCAATGAGCTGAAGACATTCTTTAGCTTGTAGAGAGAGAGATCATTATGCAGCTGCTTGCTTTGAATGGATTGACGATTGGCTGTCAGGCAGAAGGCAGAGAGTTGGGATAAAAGGTTCTTTTTCGGAATGGCAACCGGTGATGAGTGGTGTCCCGCAGGGTTCAGTGTTGGGGCCACAGCTGTTCTCTTTATATATTAACGATCTAGATGACGGGACTGGGGTCATTCTGGCTAAGTTTGCCGATGATACAAAGATAGGTGGAGGGGCAGGTAGTCTGGAGGAGGTGGGGAGGCTGCAGAAAGATTTAGACGGTTTAGGAGAGTGGTCCAAGAAATGGCTGATGAAATTCAACGTGGGCAAGTGCGAGGTCTTGCACTTTGGAAAAAAAGAATAGAGGCATGGACTATTTTCAAAACGGTGATAAAATTCATAATGCTGAAGTGCAAAGGGACTTGGGAGTCCTAGTCCAGGATTCTCTAAAGGTAAACTTGCAGGTTGAGTCCGTAATTAAGAAAGTAAATGCAATGTTGTCATTCATCTCAAGAGGCTTGAAATATAAAAGCAGGGATGTATTTCTGAAGCTTTATAAAGCATTAGTTAGGTCCCATTTAGAATACTGTGAGCAATTTTGGGCCCCACACCTCAGGAAGGACATACTGGCACTGGAGCGGGTCCAGCGGAGATTCACACGGATGATCCCAGGAATGGTAGGCCTAACATACGATGAACGTCTGAGGATCCTGGGATTATATTCATTGGAGTTTAGGAGGTTGAGGGGAGATCTCATAGAAACTTACAAGATAATGAATGGCTTAGATAGGGTGGATGTACGGAAGTTGTTTCCATTAGCAGGGGAGACTAGGACCCGGGGGCACAGCCTTAGAATAAAAGGGAGTCACTTCAGAACAGAGATGAGGAGAAATGTCTTCAGCCAGAGAGTGGTGGGTCTGTGGAATTCATTGCCACAGAGGGCGGTGGAGGCCGGGACGTTGAGTGTCTTTAAGACAGAAGTTGGCAAATTCTTGATTTCTCGAGGAATTAAGGGCTATGGAGAGAGAGCGGGTAAATGGAGTTGAAATCAGCCATGATTGAATGGTTGAGTGGACTCGATGGGCCGAATGGCCTTACTTCCGCTCCTATGTCTTATGGTCTAATGCAGCTCTCCAACTCTGAAAACGAAACCAAAAACACAGTGCAGCTCCCAACTCAAAACAAAAGTGAAAGACGGGCAGCCCAGCTCCACCCACACACTGACATCACTGCAGCTATTTGATAAACACCCATTTCTTAAAGGTACATCCACCTGACAACCAGAACAGGCTCCGGTGTGTGGCGACTAGGGGGTTTTCACAGTAACTTCATTGCGATGTTAATGTAAGCCTACTTGTGACAATAATAAAGATTATATTATAAGTGCTCTGCATCTACATCTGTAAGCACACCAGATGCTCTCGAAAGCTGAAGGACAGAAAGCATCCACAGAAATCAGATGATAATTAACCTAAGCTTTTAAGGCGATTTGATTATCCAGGAAAGATATGTTTGCTTTGGAGGGCACACAGCACAGTTTCACTGAGGTTGTATTCCCTTGAGTTTAGAAGGCAGAGGGTTATCTAACCAAGTTCTTTGGAAAAGATAGAACAATTTGATAGGGAGATACAGATGAACTCAGGTCAGAAATGCAAAACAGGAGGTTCCGGGTGCGGCGATGACCAGCTAAGTCGCACGTTTCGGCAGCTCCCGGTGGAACGGACTTTTGGGCTCTTAATAAGAGCCCCAACGGCAATTTTAACGGCTAGAAGCACTGTGCGGTAAACCAGAAGGGAATCCCCCCTGGAAACGGATGGAAAAAGGAGAGGGAAGTGGGCAGATTGCAGTGGATCCTTTGGAGCAGCGGCCAGGAAGGCAAGCAAGAACCAAGATGGCGACGGAAGGTGGCAGTTTAACATGGGGCCCTGAACAACAAGAGTTTTTGAAATGTTGCGTGGAAGAACTTAAAAAGGAAATGAAGAAGGAGCTGTTGGTCCAGATATTACAGGCGATCGAAGGGCTAAAGGATGAGCAAAAGACCCAGGAGCGGGAGCTTCGGGTCGTGAAGGCAAAGGCTGCCGAGAACGAGGACAATATACACGGCCTGGTGGTGAAGATGGAGATGCACGAGGCACACCATAAACAATGTGTGGAAAGACTGGAGGTGCTGGAGAATAACGCGAGGAGGAATAATTTAAGGATTCTTGGTCTTACTGAAGGTGCAGAAGGAGCAGACGTCGGGGCATATGTGAGCACGATGCTGCACTCGTTAATGGGAGCGGAGGCCCCGGCGGGTCCGCTGGACGTGGAGGGAGCATACCGAGTGATGGCGCGAGGACCGAGAGCAGGAGAAATTCCTAGAGCCATAGTGGTGAGATTCCTCCGTTTTAAGGACAAAGAGATGGTCCTTAGATGGGCAAAGAAAACTCAGAGCAGTAGGTGGGAAAACGCGGTGATCCGCGTATATCAAGACTGGAGTGCGGAGGTGGCGAGAAGGAGGGCGAGCTTTAATCGGGCCAAGGCGGTGCTTCACAAAAAGAAGATAAAATTTGGAATGCTGCAACCGGCAAGACTGTGGGTCACATATCAAGGGAGGCACCACTACTTTGAGACGGCGGATGAGGCGTGGACTTTTATTGTGGAAGAAAAACTGGAATAAGCGGGTTATTAAAAAAGAACGTTTGAAACAAAGTGGTGGGGCGAGTATGGGGGGCGAAGAGGGGGGAAAAAGGGGGGGAAAGATGAGTTTTATGTTATTAATCCTGCGATGCGGTAACTTTTCTCTCTTCCACAGGTGGTGGTGGAGGGAGGAAGGGAGGTGGAGGAGATGGGGCGTTGGCCATGGGGGGCGGGGCCAAAAGGGAAGCGCGGGCTTTGTTCCCGCGCTATGATAATCATGGCGGGAATAGGGAAGCAGGAAGGAGGGGGCGTCGCATGGTGCGAGCCGAGGTCACGGGGGGAAGCCGAGGTCGGCCAGAGTTTGCTGACTTCTGGGAGCAACATGGGGGGTGTAACTACGCTAGTGGGGGATCTAGCGGGGGTGGGTGGGAGGGGGGAGTTACTGGGTTGCTGCTGCTGGGGAGAGGGGGGAGCCGGAATGGGGTGGGGTGGGCGGGGGGGGGCACCGCCTGGGGGGGACACAGCTGCGTGGGAACCGGGTGAGGAGCTGGAAAAAGGGGATGGCTAATCGACAAGGTGGGGAGGGGGGGGGGGGGGGGAAGCCCCCCAACCCGGTTGATCACGTGGAATGTGAGAGGGCTGAACGTGCCGATAAAGAGGGCACGAGTACTCGCACACCTTAAGAAACTTAAGGCAGACGTGGTTATGTTACAAGAGACGCACTTGAAACTTATAGACCAGGTTAGACTACGCAAAGGATGGGTGGGGCAGGTGTTTCATTCGGGGCTAGATGCGAAAAACAGGGGGGTGGCTATACTAGTGGGGAAGCGGGTTATGTTTGAGGCAAAGACCATAGTGGCGGATAGCGGGGGCAGATACGTGATGGTGAGTGGCAAATTACAGAGGGAGGCGGTGGTCTTGGTAAACGTATATGCCTCGAACTGGGATGATGCCAATTTTATGAGGCGCATGCTAGGACGCATCCCGGACCTAGAGGCGGGAAAGTTGGTAATGGGGGGAGATTTTAATACGGTGCTGGAGCCAGGGCTGGACAGGTCGAGATCCAGGACTGGAAGGAGGCCGGCTGCAGCCAAGGTGCTTAAAGATTTTATGGAGCAGATGGGAGGAGTAGACCCGTGGAGATTTAGCAGACCTAGGAGTAAGGAGTTTTCGTTTTTCTCCTATGTCCACAAAGTTTATTCGCGAATAGACTTTTTTGTTTTGGGAAGGGCGTTGATCCCGAAGGTGAGGGGGACGGAGTATACGGCTATAGCCATTTCGGATCACGCTCCACATTGGGTAGACTTGGAGATAGGGGAGGAAACAGAAGGGCGTCCACCCTGGAGAATGGACATGGGACTAATGGCAGATGAAGGGGTGTGTCTAAGGGTGAGGGGGTGCATTGAAAAATACTTGGAACTCAATGATAACGGGGAGGTCCAGGTGGGAGTGGTCTGGGAGGCGCTGAAGGCAGTGGTTAGAGGGGAGGTGATATCAATAAGGGCACATAAAGGAAAGCAGGAGATAGGGAATGGGAGCGGTTGCTGCAAGAACTTCTGAGGGTGGACAGGCAATATGCGGAGGCACCGGAGGAGGGACTGTACAGGGAAAGGCAAAGGTTACACGTAGAATTTGACTTGCTGACAACGGGTACCGCGGAGGCACAGTGGAGGAAGGCACAGGGTGTACAGTATGAGTATGGGGAGAAGGCGAGCAGGTTGCTGGCCCATCAATTGAGGAAAAGGGGAGCAGCGAGGGAAATAGGGGGAGTGAGGGATGAGGAAGGAGAGATAGAGCGGGGAGCGGAGAGAGTGAATGGAGTGTTCAAGGTATTCTATAAAAGATTATACGAAGCTCGGCCCCCGGATGGGAAGGAGAGAATGATGTGCTTCCTGGATCGGCTGGAATTTCCTAAGGTGGAGGAGCAGGAGAGGGTGGGACTGGGAGCACAGATCGAGATAGAGGAAGTAGTGAAAGTAATTAGGAGTATGCAGGCGCGGAAGGCTCCAGGACAGGATGGATTTCCAGTCGAATTTTATAGGAAATATGCGGACTTGCTTGCCCCGATACTGAGGAGAACCTTTAATGAGGCGAAGGAAGGGGGACAGCTGCCCCCGACTATGTCGGAGGCAACGATATCGCTTCTCCTAAAGAAGGAAAAAGACCCGCTGCAATGCGGGTCCTATAGACCTATTTCCCTCCTAAATGTAGACGCTAAGATTCTGGCCAAGGTAATGGCAATGAGGATAGAGGATTGTGTTCCGGGGGTAGTCCATGAGGACCAAACTGGGTTTGTGAAGGGGAGACAGCTGAATACGAATATACGGAGGCTGCTAGGGGCAATGATGATGCCTCCACCAGAGGGGGAAGCGGAGATAGTAGTGGCGATGGATGCCGAGAAAGCATTTGATAGAGTGGAGTGGGATTATTTGTGGGAGGTGTTAAGGAGATTTGGCTTTGGAGATGGGTATATTAGATGGGTACAGCTGCTGTATAGGGCCCCGATGGCGAGCGTGGTCACGAATGGACGGGGGTCTGCGTATTTTCGGCTCCATAGAGGGACGAGGCAGGGATGTCCTCTGTCCCCATTATTGTTTGCACTGGCGATTGAGCCCCTGGAAATAGCATTGAGGGGTTCCAGGAAGTGGAGGGGAGTACTCAGGGGAGGAGAGGAACACCGGGTATCTCTTTACGCGGACGATTTATTGGTATATGTGGCGGACCCGGCGGAGGGGATGCCAGAGATAATGCGGATACTTGGGGAGTTTGGAGAATTTTCAGGATATAAGCTGAACATGGGGAAAAGTGAGCTGTTTGTGGTGCATCCAGGGGAGCAGAGCAGAGAAATAGAGGACTTACCGTTGAGGAAGGTAACAAGGGACTTTCGCTACTTGGGGATCCAGATAGCCAAGAATTGGGGTACATTGCATAGGTTAAACTTAACGCGGTTGGTGGAACAGATGGAGGAGGACTTCAAGAGATGGGATATGGTATCCCTGTCACTGGCAGGGAGGGTACCAGCGGTTAAAATGGTGGTCCTCCCGAGATTCCTCTTTGTGTTTCAGTGCCTCCCGGTGGTGATCACGAAGGCTTTTTTCAAAAGGATTGAGAAGAGTATCATGAGTTTTGTGTGGGCCGGGAAGACCCCGAGAGTGAGGAAGGGATTTTTGCAGCGTAGTAGGGATAGGGGGGGCTGGCGCTATCGAGCCTGAGTGAGTACTACTGGGCCGCCAACATCTCAATGGTATGTAAGTGGATGGGAGAAGAGGAGGGAGCGGCGAGGGTAAACTCATCGTCCTCGTGTGCCAGGCTAAGCCTGATACAAT
Source organism: Scyliorhinus torazame (assembly GCF_047496885.1). NCBI lineage: Eukaryota > Metazoa > Chordata > Chondrichthyes > Carcharhiniformes > Scyliorhinidae > Scyliorhinus > Scyliorhinus torazame. The sequence continues at coordinate 45,570,786 of NC_092715.1, read as the reverse complement.
TTAAGGTGTTACATAGGGCGCATATGACTGGAACACGGCTTAGCAAATTTTTTGGAGTAGAGGATAGGTGTGCGAGATGCTCGAAAAGCCCAGCGAATCACACCCACATGTTCTGGTCATGTCCGGCACTACAGGGGTTTTGGGTGGGGGTGACAAAGGTGCTTTCGAAGGTAGTGGGGGTCCAGGTCGAACCAAGCTGGGGGTTGGCTATATTTGGGGTTGCAGAAGAGCCGGGAGTGCAGGAGGCGAGAGAGGCTGATGTTTTGGCCTTTGCGTCCCTAGTAGCCCGGCGCAGGATACTGTTGATGTGGAAGGAAGCCAAGCCCCCGGTTGTGGAGACCTGGATAAATGACATGGCAGGGTTTATAAAGCTGGAACGGATTAAGTTCGTCCTAAGGGGTTCACCAGGCGGTGGCAACCGTTCGTCGAATACCTCACAGAAAGATAGAGGGAATGGAAGAGAAGAAGACAGCAGCAGCAGCCCCGGGGGGGGGGGGGGGGGGGGGGGGGGGGGGGAACCAGAGGGATTCTCAGGGTGTTAATATATAAGTATAATATGTATAGGTTGTTGTTATAGATAATTGATCTGTTAAAACATATTTTTGGAGAATATTTATCTGGGACGAGGCAGTTGCCATTTAGTTTTCTTTTTGTTTATATATTATTTATTTCTTGTTTATAAAACTGGCCATTGTTATTTATATTGTTATATTACTGTGTAAAGGATACACAATGTACTGTGATGGTTGGCCAAAAATTTTCAATAAAATATTTAAAAAAAACAAAGAAATGCAAAACAATGGGACTTAATCTTAAAATCAGAGGTAAGCCAATTAAAAGTGAACCACACAATGGGCAGGAGAAATCTGTAACTCTCTTCCCTTAAACGCTGGTTCCTTTAAATTTCCAAGACAGAGGCACCTGGACTTTTTTCAATGGTTACGGATATCAAAGAGAGCTAAATGGAATCGGGTATAGATCAACCATTGCCATTCTGAGTGGCAGAACAGGCTCAAGGGGTTGAATGGCCCCTGTTCCTATGTTTCTTATTATCAATGAGACAGTGTACAACAGTCTTTCCTCATTTCAATTACAGCTGTCTAAATAATTAATAATGTAGACATCTGTGCTGAGCAAAATGCTTGTTATCAGGTCAGCACTTAAGCAGCACTTCGGCACTGGGAGAAATATCAACCTCATAAATTTTAAGTGGGTGAGAAAAGACAACAGCTTGAACAAATGCTCTGTGGTTACTTCCATTCTGCAGTCGATCCTCCTGTAAAATGGTCTTTGGATACCGGATGGAAAGGTGCTGCAGTGAGAGACTAGTCACAAAATCAATCAATATATCTTCTCAAGTGATTAAAAAATGAAGTATTGCATGTTATCAGAGGGGCTGTGGTGCATCAGCGTTGAGTGAGGGGTGTGAGCAAAGTGTCCTGTAAATTGCCTGAATTGTATTAGCAAATGGGTTTCAGCTGAAGCAGCCACATGTAATGGAATAGAGTTGCACTGAATGGTGGTAAGTATCTGAGAAATAAGGCTATTCTGGCAAATGCAAGCTTCTAAAGCAATTATGTCATAGATTTTTCAGCCTCATGCTTACACACCCACCATTAATTGTATTAAAAGCTATTTCATAGCCTCAGGTCCCGGGGATAGCCTGACATAAACATGCCGCATCTGGTCTGGTTCTGTTTTGGAATCTATACTAAAGAGGCGTAAGACCAGAAATGACGCTTACAGAAATAAAAAGATGTCAGGTCCCCTCACATACATCTGTGACACTTTGATAGATTGGCAAGGTGGGTTGTAAAATAGATAAGTGCACCTACGTTTCAGTGGCTCACAGGTACCATTACACTTCTATATTTGGTAGAAAGAATGACAGCAAGCAGGATGAAATGCCTTTTTAACCAATGTCACTCAGATTGGCCATTGGAATGGCACATCTGTACAGTAGTAGTCAGTAGTGGAGTAACAGAAGAAGCTTTTCTTTGAAAAATTATCTTAGTTGGAAGAAGATCCTCTTTATAGTTAGAAGATATTTTTCTTGTGTCTCTTTGGCACCTTAAGGACAGTGGCTGCACCAGCTACTTACGGGAAGAGGAATGTGGCTGTCTAAGATCAGGAGGGCGAGGAATAACCAGTTGGCAGACATTGTTGATGCAGTTAGAACCAAGGATTGAAGTGGAACAAATCAATACATCATCAAAGAGCCTCACCGACTCAACGCTCCAGAAGCTACTGCCTGCTTCCCAGAGAAGAAACAAGATTGACTTAACCATGAAGCTCATAAGGACAAGGTTACATAAACTCAGAAAACATTGCCAACTGGCATCATTGAGACTTTAATCTCTCCTGTGAACTTGCTCTCTAATGCTGTTATTCAGTCATCTCTCTACAGGTTTAATGCTAATCTATAGTCGCCCATTTAGCAGATCAGACATTTCTCTCAAGTATAATTTAATGGTCAGTGAGTAGTGCTGAATTACATCAATACTCTTGAATTTCCTTTTGTAATAAAGCACTTTCACAGACTTAATTAGAAACACAAAAGTGTTTATTAATAAGAAGAATTGTACAGAAGGATAGCAGCCATGTGGCTGCACCGAGTCCCTGGCATGTCTCCTGCCGAAGAGAGGGCGCCCCCAGCCCCTGAGGTGATTACCTACTCTGAGTTCCAATTGGTCACCCAAGCCTTGTGACCCGTACTTGCCCTTAAAGGGACAATTACCACTATTCATCACATCCTTCCTCCTTTAACTCCTTTATACAATCTACAGAAAATTCTTACTAAACATTATATACATGAGTTGGACAAGTATAAATTTATAAATCTTTGAGTGTTTTTTCTGTTTCTTGTAGATCGGCATAATTCTATTGTCTGAGATGCTTCCATAGGATCGACATTAACAGGAACTCAATAACAGGCACCTCGTTGGGCACAGGCAGTTCATTATTGCATGTTCCCACAGAGACTTTAGTTATGTCCATAATTGGTCGATCGGGTACTTCGGTGCTTACGGGTTCAAAAACACTTGTTGATGGCAACACTGACTGCCGGAGCGTCTCTCTACTCAACAAACGATCCATCCCTCCATGTCCAGTTGGTACGACAGGGGAGGTCTGGTCTCAGAGACAATAATTCTGGGGACCAAACTTGATCCACTGCCTAAGTTTCACATTATGAACTTAGCTTGTGCGATAAGGTTTCTTCTCTTTCCAGCCTTTCAATTCAGAATCTTTTATCGACTACATTATCATATTGATTTGTTTCTATTAGTGTGACCATTTCAGCAATCTTGTTCTGGCACGTAATCTCAGTTTCTTTCCCTGTCTGAATTGTTGATTCTGTTGTCAATTTCAATGTTTTTACTGCTTCAGTTAATTTCTCATTGCCAAACTTCTTTCTTCAAGCTCTTATTCTCTCGAGATTCAATTCTTCACGGGACTTACTCTTATTTTCAACTTGTTTTTTTTGTGGAGTTCAGCTTATTCTCCATTGTCCCAATAAATTCTCCTTCTTCTTCCCTTCCTTTTGCATTTTTTTCCCAATTTCTTCATTCGTCAAGTTTTCTGTCAATCATTTCATCTTGTTTTAATGTCTTCTCCAGAGCTTCAATTATTTTTGCTGATTCCCATTTTTAATTAATGGTTCCTACTTTTTAAAAAAATCTTTAATTTTTGCCTTTCTTCCAAGAGGAGTTCATCATGTTCTTACTGGACATATACATTTGACAAATGGAACATTCATTTCTACTTGTCTTCAGTCAAACTTCGCAGTTGGTCAGGGCTGACTCTGATGAAGTGCTGACTTGCTTTCATTCCCCAATTCTCTTATTGCCCTTCATTTGGTCATTAAGTTTCTTTCAGTGCTCTCCTTCTGGGGTCTTTCAGTGCCCTCCTTCTTGGGTCTTTCATTGCCCCTCTGGGGTCTTCAGTGCCCTCCTTCTGGGATCTTTCATTGTCCTTCTCTGGTCTTTCATTGCCCACTTTCAGGCATCTCCTTCTGGGGTCTTCTTCACCAATTTTCTCAGGTCCTTTATTGCTTCCTTTTTTGTCTTCATTGCCTCCTCTTTGAGGTCATCATTGCCCCCTCTTTGAGGTCACATCTAAGTTGCCTCTTCCGTGAGGTCTTCATTGCCCCCTCTGAGGTCTTCTGTTGTCACTTCCGTGAGGTTGTCCTTGCTTATAGGCCTTTTTCGAGAATTGCCCTTTTTCTGGGGTCTTCTCCAATTTTCCTGTACATAGCAGTTTGTTCCTTCATTTGGTGCCACTTTAAATGCATTGTCACTCTCAACGCATTTAAAACTTAGATGTTTCCTCTCTGTGTTTTTCCTGGCTGCTCTCTTTTTTAAAAAAAAATAAACTTCTCCTTTTACTTAATGAAAGCTCTTTCAGTGATCTCTGGCGTTTTAAAAATTTCTTCGAGCCATTTCGAGCATCTGCTTTTTTTCTTTGCTATTTTTTGTTTGATATGCCAATTTTTTTGTTGATTTCACTCGGCAACCCAGTCCTCGCAAGGTCCAAGGTGCTGTTGTTTTTAAACTTATTAACTGGTTGAAAATTCCCTTCTTTTGCTTGAAGTCCATCAGTGGAGCAATTGCTGCCACAGGAACCCACAGGCTCTGCTCTAACATCAGGAGCTTGCCAGCTTCAGTTCCTTGATTTTCCTGTGTCTCAAGAGATGAGACCTAGCTGCAGCTCACTTGGGGCTTTTTTGTTAACTTAAAGCATTGTTTTCTGCATGCTGATTTTTAAAAAAACCTTTGCAGCAACTCTTTTTTTAACTTAAAGCCACAGCTCTTGCTTCACAGGGCTATGTTCTCTTCACTTTTTTTCTCTATATATTTCTAAACTTTTGACTGTCCTGGAAAATTCAGGTTTCTATCCCCTCAGCCTCTCCAATGCACTGAGTCTCCTGGACCACCTCTCCTCCTAGTCTATAATGAGTGGAGGTACATTTCTACATTTTGTTCGCTCTTCTTCTGAATTTTGAACCAGTGGTCTTGCCATGTTCACTCTATTGCACACGCAGCTTGGAAATTTCCATCTTTTCTGATTCTGCATTACTCAGGGTCTGGCAATATCTCAAATGGGTCTATTTACCCAAAGAGAGGCATTGTGGTGAGTAATTTCTTTTCTGGACTTCTATTAAAACAAGATGCTCACAAGTGTCGGGCCGGAGTGACATGATAATTTTATCCTCGTCGCCAAATATAATGATGCACTTTCACAGACTTCATTAGAAACATAAATGTATTTATTAATAAGAAGAATTGTCCAGCAATGCAGCAGCCACACCGCTGCACCTCGTCCCCTACATGTTTTCTGCCTAGGAGAGGACTCCCACATCCCTGGGGTGATTACCCACTCTGAACCCAATTGGTCATCCAAGGCATGTGACCCTTACTCTCTTGTGTGCCCTTAAAGGGACAATCACCACTAATCACCACACACTTACAACTCATCACTCATTTTCTGAAGTAAATCTATTCATCAACGAATTGTGAATCAAACTGCTCGGTAACTCTGATTACACGTTTTACACCTAAGGGCGGCACGGTGGCACAGTAGTTAGCACTGCTGCCTCACAACCCCAGGGTCCCTGGTTCAATTCCGGCCTCGGGTGACTCTCAGTGTGGAGTTTGCACTTTCCTCCCATGTCTGCGTGAGTTTTCTCCGGGTGCTCCGGTTTCCTCCCACAGTCCAAAGATGTGCAGGATGGGCGGATTGGCCATGCTAAATTGCCCCTTGGTGTCCAAAAGGTTAGGTTTGGTTACTTGGTTACTAGGATGAAGGTGTGGGCTTAATTAGGGTGGTCTTTTCAAGGGCCGGTGCAGACTCGATGGGATGACTGGCCTCCTTCTGCACTGTAAATTCTATGATTCTATGATTCGATGTTGAGCTTCACATCATGATTTCATGGTCAATAAATGACTTGGAACAAATTCCAGGTTTGAATCCGTCCAGTCAGATTCATGCCCTGTCACAGTACCAGAATAGCTCTTCGCAATGCCACAAATAACATTTGACTGTTATTATGTGACTGTTGCAAACGTTTTCACCTCATCCTCTTGACCTGTCTGCTGCCTTTAACAAGGGTGAGCATGCAATCCTCCTCCAGCACCTGTGTGGTAGTCTGTGTAGAGGTATTACGATACCTGGTAATGCTGGAACACCATTGGTAGATATTGTATGTTTCCTATTGGTCAAGCTGTATGGTAGGTCCGCCCTGCAAGGTGGGGTATAAGAGCCCGTGCCGCCCCAGCAACCTTCTTTCTGTACATGGGCTGCTGGGGGAAACATCTATCTTATTAAAGCCTTCAGTTGGACTACAACCTCGCTTTAGTGGTCTGTCCGCTGATCCAATCCACAATTTTTCCCCTGTCGATAGAGGCCCGCCTCAAAGCAGACATTGCAAAGGCCACGATGCACGCCATCGATGAGTCCCTCCCCTTCCAGGTCGAGAGCGACGTGTCTGACGTAGCTCTGGCGGCCACCCTCAACCAAGCGGGCAGACCCGTGGTCTTCTTCTCACGTACCCTCCATGATTCCGAAATCCACCACTCCTCAGTCAAAAAGGAGGCCCAGGCCATAGTAGAAGCTGTGCGACATTGGAGGCATTACCTGGCCAGCAGGAGATTCACTCTCCTCACTGACCAACGGTCGGTTGCTTTCATGTTTGATAATGCACAGTGGGGCAAGATAAAAAACGATAAGATCTTGCTGTGGAAGATCGAACTCTCCACCTACAACTACGAGATCTTGTATCATCACGGGAAGCAAAACAAGCCTCCTGACGCCCTGTCCCGTGCCACATGTGCCAACGCACAAGTGGACCACCTCTGAGCCCTCCACGTGGACCTCTGCCACCCGGGGGTCACTAATTTCTTCCACTTTATCAAGACCCGCAACCTGCCCTACTCCATCGAGGAGGTCAGGACAGCCACCAGGAATTGCCAAATCTGCGCGGAGTGCAAACCGCACTTCTACAGGCCAGAGAAAGCGCACCTGATAAAGGCTTCCCGTCCCTTTGAACGCCTCAGGATGGACTTCATAGGCCCCCTCCCCTCCACCGACCGCAACACGTACTTCCTGAATGTGATTGACAAGTAGTCCCGGTTCCCATTCGCCATCCCCTGCCCCGACATGACAGCAACCACCGTCATCAAGGCCCCCCATAGCATCTTTGCTCTGTTCGGGTTCCCCGCTTACATACATAGTGATAGAGGGTCCTCCTTTATGAGCGATGAACTGCGTCAATTCCTGCTCAGCAAGGGCATCGCCTCGAGCAGGACAACCAGTTACAACCCCCGGGGTAACGGACAGGTAGAGAGGGAGAACGGAACGGTCTGGAAGACCGTCCTACTGGCCCTACGGTCCAGGAATCTCCCAGTCTCCCGCTGGCAGGAAGTCCTCCCGGATGCCCTCCACTCCATCCGGTCACTGCTTTGTACCACAACCAACCAAGCACCTCACGAACATCTCCTTGTCTTCCCCAGGAAGTCCTCCTCTGGGACCTCGCTCCCGACCTGGCTGGCAGTTCCCGGACCCATCCTGCTCTGAAAACACGTGCGGGTGCACAAGTCGGACCCTTTGGTCGAGAGGGTCCATCTTCTCCATGCTAACCCCCAGTACGCCTACGTGGCGTACCCCGACGGCCGGCAAGATACGGTCTCCCTACGAGACCTGGCGGCCGCCGGATCCCCACGCACACCCCAGCCACTAGTCCCACCCTCCCTCCCACTGGTGCACCTTACAGCCGCCCTCTTACCAGGAGGATCGGTCCTTCCGCCGGCCCCGTCTAGGCCCCCCCCACCCACCGACGCACCCCGCAGACGCTCCCTTCCCAGGTCAACCGTTTTCCCCACCAGCGCCGTCTAGGGGTGTCAAAGCTGCCACAGAGATCGAGGCCATGGTCCCGGAGCCACAGACGCCCGAGCCTCCACCGGCGTCACCACCAGAGCTTCAACGATCACAGAGGACGACCAGGGACCCCGATCAACTGATTGCTTCATTTTAAAGTGTATATAGTTAATTGTGAATCTGTAAATAGTACGACTATAAGACAAAAACACTGTATGGAGGTATTACGGTACCTCCATAACTGTAATTTCTACCACATTACCATTTTGTAAGATCAAGCCACCACCCCGCCGGACTCTTTTTTAACAGGGGGTGAATGTGGTAGTCTGTGTAAAGATATTACGGTACCTGGTAATGCTGGAACACCATTGGTAGATATTGTATGTTTCCTATTGGTCAAACTGTATGGTAGCTCCGCTCTGCAAGGCGGGGTATAAGACCCCATACCGCCCCAGCAGCCTTCTTTCTGTACCTGAGCTGCTGGGGGAAACATCTAGCTTATTAAAGCCTTCAGTTGGACTACAACCTCGCTTTAGTGGTCATTGATCGTGCATCAACCTGTCCATTGTAGTCTAGGTTGGTGGCAATGCTCTCATGTGGTTCCGATCTCTTCCATCTAATCATGTATAATTTGCAATGGATTCTCTTCCTACTCCGACACCATTACCTCTTGTGTCCCACAAGGTTGCCCCCCTACTATGCCCCCATCTACACGCTGCCCGTTGGTGACATTGCCCAGAAGTACAGTGTTCATTTTCACATCTCCTCTGACAACAGCCAATTCAATCCCACCTCACTTGACTCCCCCATTGTTTTGTAAGTCATCAGACTGCTGATCTGCCACCTAGAGCGGGACATGTAAACATTCGAAAGATTGAATATATTGGGCGGGACTTTCCTCCTGTGAGAAGGGCCAGAAAATTCCAGCTAGTATTTCAGTCCCTGCTCCAAATTCTGTTCCCGAGAATCTACCCCCCTCCCTGCTGTGCAAGATGAAATTAGACTGTTCATATCCTTGTCATATTTGATCCAGAGATGAGCCTCTGACTAGATAGTCATCCCATCACTAAGGCAGATGAGCAGAGGTAGAGGCATGTTGGAGATGGTGGCATAGTGGTATTATCGCTGGACTAGTGACTTGGAGGCAGGTACTCAGATCTTTAAAATTTCATGAATAGGTGTAGAGAATTATTAAATGGGTGAATGGAATCCTAGCTTTCATATGTAGAATACAAGAGTGTCACAGTCAATCTGCAGCTATACTGAGCCTTGATCAGACCATTTCTAGAGCGCTGGAAGCAGCACTGGGAACCACACCTTGGGAAAGAAATACTGGCCAGGATTCACCGTTCCCCGACACTGATTTTGTAATTGGCAATCGGGCGGAGAATCCCTATGACGTGAAATCGGGGGCGATGCCTGTTTGATGCAGGTTTTGTAGGCTTCGCCCTCTCTGAAATGGCATCATCACATTGTGCACACCATTGGGATGGCCGTAGCGCATCACCAGAAGGCCCTCCCCCCGATGCTCCGCCCCCGATGGGCCAAGTTCCCGACCGCGCGGTTGACATGTGCTCTCAGTGGTCAGGAACCCGATGTGTGGCTGCGGACTGTGTCCAGCGCTGCCACAGTCAGATGGGAGCTGTGCTGCTGGCCGGGGGGGGTGGGGGGGGGGGGGTGGGGGGGGGGGGGTGGGGGGGGGATAGGGGTGCTTCTGCGAGGGCTGGTGGGGGGAGGCCAGGTGGTGGCCAGGGGGACACTATCTGGCAGGTCGGGCCATGCACGGCTGCGCCATGTTTTATGGTGCGACCGCTGCAGGTCGTCGGCCTGCGCATGTGCGGCCACGGATCTGGCCATTCTCCAGCCGTTTTTATTGTGGGAGCCAGGAGTTTTACGCGGCGTGACTGCTGTCCCCTCACCCGTCTCAGGATCGGTGAGGGGGCGCCGCCGGTTCTTTTGACGTAAAATGCCACAGATCCACTTCGGCTCAAAAGAGGTGAATCCAGCCCACTGACTTCGGAGGGAGTGAAGATTATGAGAATGATGCATGGACTCCAAGGCTTAACTTAGAAGGAGAGTCATGGAGTCATAGATGTTTACAGTATGGAAACAGGCCGTTCGGCCCAGCCTGTCCATGCCGCCCAGTTTCTATCACTGAGCTAGTCCCACTTGCCCGCATTTGGCCTATATCCCTCTATACCCACCCTGCCCATGTAACTAACTGCTTTTTAAAAGACAAAATTGTACCTGCCTTTACCACTGTGTCTGGCAGCCTGTTCCAGATGCTCACCACCCTCTGTGTGAAGAAATTCCCCCTCTGGTCTCTTTTGTATCTCTCCCCTATCACCTTAAACCTATGCCATCGAGTTCTAGACTCCTCTGTCTTTGGGAAAAGATTTTGAAAATCAACCTTATCTATGTTCCTCATCATTTTATAGACCTCTATAAGATCACCCCTAAACGTCTTACGCTCAGGGGAAAAAAGTCCCAGCCTAACCAGCCTCTCCTTATAACTCAGACCATCAAGTCCTGGTAGCATCCTCGTAAATCTCTTCTGCACTCTTTCTAGTTTAACAATATCCTTCCAAGAATAGGCTGACCTGAACTGAACACAGTATTCCATGTGAGAGAGGAAACAAATTAGCATTGTACTCCACTGAATTTAGACATTTCAGGGGTGATTTCGTCAAAATTTTCAATATATTGAAGGAAACAGATTAGGTTAATTGGGAGAAACCACCTCCATCAGCTGGTAAGTCTGCTCTGAGGATTGGATTTGTTTATTGTCACGTTTACCAAGTTACAGTGAGAAATATTTTTCTGCGAGCAGCTCAAACAGATCATTTTGTACATGAAAAGAAAAGAAAATACAGAAGAGTCCAACAAGTCAAGACAAATCTCAGATGCATAGCTTTCAGGAGTCTTATTAGGAAACACTTCTACAGACAAAGGGTGGTAAAAGTTTGGAATTCTCTTCTGCAAATGGCAATTGATGATAGATCTATTGTTAATTTTGAATCAAAAGATCAATAGATTTTTGTTCGCCAAATGTATTAAGGGATATGAGGCAAGGGCCTGTATTTGGAGTTTGGTCTGATATCAGGCATAATTGAGGGGCTAAATGGCTACTCCTGTAACCTATGCTTTTGGCGTATGTTGGTCATATTAGGGGCAGCACATGTTGATAGCACTGTGGCTTCACAGCGCCAGGGTCCCAGGTTCGATTCCCTGCTGGGTCACTGTCTGTGCGGAATCTGCACGTTCTCCCCGTGTCTGCATGGGTTTCCTCCAGGTGCTCCGGTTTCCTCCCACAGTCCAAAGACGTGCAGGTTAGGTGGATTGGCCATGATAAATTGCCCTTAGTGACCAAAAAGGTTAGGAGGGGTTATTGGATTACGGGGATAGGGTGGAAGTGAGGGCTTAAGTGAGTCGTTGCAGACCCGATGGGCCGAATGGCCTCCTTCTGCACTGTATGTTCTATGTTCTATATATTAAAGGGAGACAATGTAATATTTAGTGACACAGTGCACAAAACATGTTCTCTGATGGTCAGAGATCAGGATTTTCCACCCCACGCTCCGTCGCGGGTTTTCCCATGATGGATGTGGTGAGCCATTGGCCGTTAATAGGATCTTCCGGTCCCACCAAAGTCTACAGTCTTTTGTATGGCTTGCCCGCCCCTGCTGCTGGCGACCCCACCATGAGGGGAGGGGGTGGGGTGTGTGTGCGTGCATGCATGTGAACTTTGGCGGCACGGGAAGATCACAACAGCAGGAAGGAGCAGAAAACCCCACCCAAAGAGTCGTGTAAAAACGGAGAGAACAATCAACATTCAAAGGGTTCATTTGCATTCTAAACTCGGCTCCTTAAACGGAACCAGGGCATTTAGAATTGTAATTTCCATTACACTTCATTAATGAATAACAGAACAGGTCATTTTCCCAGTCCGACCTCATTATTACTGATCTAACTTGCATTTGAATAAACTTCCCGCCAGTATTATCATTAGGATAAACAATGGAGTTCAAACAGCAGCATAATAAAACCTTTCATAAAAATTATGCTGTTTAACTTTATGCATCACCATCAACATCGCATAAATATATCAAACCACCCCATAAAAGATTTGATGGCATACATTTCCAACTGGTAATAATTCAATGGTTCCAGTAAATGATTTCTCAACGATAAAAAGACCAAGGTGCTGGTTCTTATTTTTTTGTTTGATATAAAGAAATTGCTCTACAAAAGCCAAAGGTATTGAGAAAATTACTTTAGAACATCCATAAAAAGACTTTGCAATTACATTATGTGAAAATGAGTGAAGTCTGTGTGCAATTCCTTTGGCCACTATTTTAATAAAGTGGTAGAAATCTTTTAATAACTTATAAATGCAATAAGCAGCCTTGAGCGAATCTTCATTGCACAATTTGAAGACCGAAACATGTTACAAATACTAAATTTTCCAAATGGCTCCATACAAACTATACTTTTTATTCTCACCCACGCATCTGAGTTTGCCCATGGCAATAGGGTACCATTTCAGAAACAGCCATTTAAATATTGCAATGGCGGACAAATGGAATCAAATAAAGAATTTAGGTGGAATTTCTTTATGTAAAATGGTGAGAATGGGTAACATCCAGCCAGCTCCATGGAGTGGCTGAAGCAGATAGCATTTGACAAATTTAAGACGAGCCTTATGCAGAATGAGGGCGGGAAATATAGGGTTATACAGGTGTGAGACACGGTAGGAAAAGATCATTGCATTCAAAATTACATCACATGAGGAAGCTCGTTTGGTATATAAACCGGCATTTATTTCATTCACACGTGGCATTGAGGATGGGGATATTTTTGGAGTAACCTCCTCCTCCAGTTAGTGGTTTAATTTCCTTGAGAAGGTGGTGGTGATTCTCTTCCGATCCTTCGTAAAATGTATATCATTGACCAATCTTGTAATTTCTCATAATGCCCCCCTTTGGCTCAATGTCAATTAATATCTAATTACAATTCAATGAAATGCCAAAGGGATGTTTTCCTACATTAAAGGTGTGATGTAAATATATGTTGTGGTTGTAATTGGTTGCTGTATACCCTGACCGATCAGCTAACAGACAGACCAGCGATTAAATGGCCCTGCTTGACATGGATCAATTTCACACAAAGAATGCATTCGTGCCACACAGATGCCAGGCAATGACCATTTCCAACAAGAGAGAAGCAAACAATCGCCCTTTGATACAAATGTGAGGTAATGCATTTTGGAAGGTCTAATACACGTAGTGAATATACAGTGAATGGTAGAACCGTCAAGAGTATTGACAGTCAGAGAGATCTTGGTGTACAGGTCCACAGGTCACTGAAAGGGGCAACACAGGTGGAGTCAAGGTAGTCAAGAAGGCATACGGTATGCTTGCCTTTATTGGCCAGGGCATTGAGTATAAAAATTGGCAAGCCATGTTGCAGTTGTATAGACCTTAGTTAGGCCACACTTGGAGTATAGTGTTCAATTCTGGTCGCCACACGACCAGAAGGATGTGGAGGCTTTAGAGAGGGTGCAGAAGAGATTTACCAGGATGTTGCCTGGTATGGAGGGCATTAGCTATGAGGAGAGGTTGAATAAACTGGGGGCTGGTTTAGCACAGGGCTAAATCGTTGGCTTTTAAAGCAGGCCAAGGCAGGCCAGCAGCATGGTTCAATTCCCTTATCAGCCGCCCCAAACAGGCACCGGAATGTGGCGACTAGGGGCTTTTCACAGTAACTTCATTTGAAGCCTACTTGTGACAATAAGCGATTTTCATTCATTTCAGCTTGATTTGTTCTCACTGCAACGACGGATGTTGAGGGGCGACCTGATAGAGGTCTACAAAATTATGAGGGGCATAGACAGAGTGAATAGTCAGAGGCTTTTCCCCAGGGTAGAAGGGTCAATTACTAGGGGGCATAGGTTTAAGGTGCGAGGGGCAAGGTTTGGAGGAGATGTACGAGGCAAGTTTTTTTACACAGAGGGTAGTGCGTGCCTGGAACTCGCTCCGGAGGAGGTGGTGGAAGCAGGGACGATAGTGACATTTAAGGGGCAACTTGACAAATACATGAATAGGATGGGAATAGAGGGATACGGACCCCGGAAGTGTAGAAGATTTTAGTTTAGACGGGCAGCATGGTCGGCACAGGCTTGGAGGGCAGAAGGGTCTGTTCCTGTGCTGTACATTTTCTTTGTTCTTTATTCAATGGCATTGCCATCGCTGAATCTCATACTATTAACATCCTGACCACAAATTGAACTAGACTAGCCACTGGGTAGGCAGTGGTGTAGTGGTATTGTCGCTGGACGAGTAATCCAAAGACCCAAAGTTATGCTCTGGGGACCCGAGTTTGAATCCCACCATGGCAGATGGTGACATTTGAATTCAATTAAAAAAATCTAGAATTAAAAGTATAAAGATGACGATGAAACCATTGTCAATTGTCGTAAAATGTGGTTCACTAATGTACTTTAGGGAAGGAAATCTGCCGTCCTTACCTGGTCTGGCCTACATGTGACCACAGAAATGTGGTTGACTCTTAAATGCCCTCAGGGATGAGCAATAAATGCTGCCCCAGCCAGCGACGACCGCATCCCATGAGCGAATAATCCTGCGACGCATAACTCACCACCTGATTCCCAAAGCCTGTCCACCACCTACAAGGCATAAGTCTGGAGTATGATGGAATACTCCCTACTTGCTTGGATGAGTGCAGCTCTAACAACACTCAAGAAGCTTGACACCATCCAGGACAAAGCAACCCGCTTGATTGCTACCCCTCCCAGAAACATTCAATCCGGGTTATTCTCTCTTCCAACTTCTTCCATCGGGCAGAAGATACAAAAGTCTGAGAACATGCATGAACAGACTCAAATACAGCTTCTTCCCCGCTGTCAGTAGACTCCTAAATGACCCTCTTATGGACCGAACTGATCTCTCCAAGCATCTTCACTATTGTGCAGCAGTACACTCCGTATGCTTCACCTAATGTCCATGTCTATGTATTTACATTGTGTATTTATCCTATGACTTATGTTTTTCATGTATGGAACGATCTGCCTGGTCTGTACGCAGAACAATACTTTTCACTGTACTTCGGTACACGTTACAATAAATCTAAATTTAAATGCAGTGGCAGCCGTGTGTACCATTTACAAGATTGACTGCAAGAACTCACCAAGGCTCCTTAGGCAGAACCTTCCAAACTGACCATTACCATCTAGAAGGACAAGGGCAGCAGGTGCATCACCTGGAAGTTCCAGTCCAAGTAACTCACTTTCCTAATGTGGAAATATATCGCCGTTCCTTCACTATCGCTGGGTCAACTTCCTGGGACTTCCTCCCTAATAGCACAGGAGGTGCACCGACACAACATAGACTGCAGGGATTCAAGAAGACAGCTCACCACCACCTTCGCAAGAGAATTAGAAATGGGCAATGAATGCGGCCTAGACAGTGAAGCCCACATCCCATAAAAAAATTGATAATAAAAAAAAATGAGCCACCTGGGACAGTTGAGATAATTTGATTTTATAACCGATTAAGTGGGATAAGATGTCGATATAGTCCTTAATAATTAAAAGGTGCCACAGTGGTTTGTACTGCTGCCTCATAGCACCAGGGACCCAGGTTCAATTCCAGTCTTGGATGACTGTCTGTGAGGGGTTTGCACGTTCTCCCCGTGTCTGCTTGCGTTTCCTCCAAGCTTTTCATTTTCTCCCACAGTCCAAAGATGTACAGGTTAGGTGGATTGGCCATGCTAAAATGCCCCTTCGTTTCAAAAAGTTAGGTGGGTTTACTGAGTTATGGGGAAAGGGTGGGAGCATGTGTCTAGATAGGGTACACTTTCACAGGGTCGGTGCAGACTCAATGGGCTGAATGGCCTCCTTCAGTATTGTGGGGATACTATGAACATTGGCTGTCAAGAATCTTGCTGCATTCTGAGGTTACAAAACATGCCACATAAATGTAATTTAATTCATTCATGAATCCAATTTGGGACGTGCGACATGAACTGTTTGTATGCTCCACGAGACTCATATTAGTAGTGCCAATTTCTGACATACTGCTCTCAGTCAGCAAGCTATAGTCCAAGAAGTAGATTGCAGAATTCCCTAAGGTTGGTGGCACTAGAAAAGCATATCAGCCTCCCCGAACAGGCTCCGGAATGTGGTGACTAGGGGCTTTTCACAGTAACTTAATTGAAGCCTACTTGCGACAATAAGCGATTTTCATTTTTCATTTATTGTCAAGCTGAATCCTCATTTAGCTTTGCCAAATACCTTAAGCCGGATGATATAAACTGTCATGCCAGTGTGGCCAGTGTTGCTATCACTTCACCACCTTTTGGAAAATTGAGCTCTCTTTATTGCTCTCCTGGAATCTGCTTTTGCACAAAGCCTAATTTGCTCCAATTGTCTTGGGACTGAATACTCACATGTTTGTAAAACTAAATCTGTCTCACTTATCCTGACAGTCGGACATTTATGTGACTCTCCAATGTAATGTGTTCTCGGGAACTTGTCTTAATAATGCAGTTAAACAGATGAGTCATGCATCTCAGCCAGCTGTATTTTAAGCTACTGCAAGAACTAGCCTGGCAGAATATGTACACTTGATGTGTATTTGTTTCTGAAGCAAATCTTTCGGCTTCATGAAATTGCCTATGAAATTGCTTCTGAAGTCCCAAGTGACTGGGAAAATGCATGACCCAGCCTTACAGGGCAAGTGAGAAAATGATAAAGATTGCAAATTTGGTCAGGTAAATTTGCACGCAGGGTGAGCAGTCCTGAAAACCGATGTTCCTGCTCTGCTGCAGAGACAATGCCAGAGCTGGGCTTCCAAACCAGTCAAGGAGTGCATCACCCCATCAAATTTCAGTTTCAGATTGTTGACGGGCTCCTGCTCCAGAATCAACACAGCCAAGTGGGACATTTATTTATGGGATGTGGGCGACACAGGCCAGGCCAGAATTTATTGCCCATTCTTTGCGAGGCCGTTTCGGAGAGAGTTACATGTAGGCGGAGAGAGTTACATGTAGGCCAGACCAGGTAAGGACAGCAGGTTTCCTTTCCTAAAGGACACGAGTGAACTAGATTTCCAACAGTCAACGATAGTTTCATGGTCATCATTGGACTTTTAATTCCAGTTTTTATTGGATTCAAATTTCATCATATGCCTTGGTGGAATTCGAGTACTGTGTTCAGATCATTAATCATAGTCATAGAGTCTTACAGTACAGATAGAGGCCCTTCGGCCCATCGTGTCTGCGCTGACCATCAAGTACCTATTCTATTCCCATCTTCCAGCACTTGGTCCTTGGCTTGTACGTCATGCCAGTTCAAGCACTCATTTAAATGTTTCTTAAATGTTGTGAGGGTTCCCACCTTTTCAGACACTGAGTTCGAGATTCCCACCACCTCTGGGTGAAAAGGTTTTTCCTCAGATCCTCTTTAAATTCCTGCTCCTTATCTTAAATCTATGCCCACTGTTGATTGACACCTTTACTAAGTGGAAACATTTCTTCCCATCTGCCCTATTTATATCCCTCACAATGTTGTACACCTCAGTGAGTTTCCCATTCAGCCTTCTCTGCTCAATGGAAAACAACCCAAGCCTATCCAGCCTCTCATCATATCTGAAATACTCCAGCCCAGGCAAGTTCCTGGTGGATCACCTCTGCATCCTTTCCAGTGCAATCACTTCCTTCCTATAATGTGGTGAACAGAACTGCACACAGTACTCCAGGTACGGCCTCATAGAACATACAGTGCAGAAGGAGGCCATTCGGCCCATCGAGTCTGACCGACCCACATTAAGCCCTCACTTCCACCCTATCCCTGTAACCCAATAACCCCTCCTACCCTTTTTGGTCACTAAGGGCAATTTATCATGGCCAATCCACCTAACCTGCACGTCTTCGGACTGTGGGAGGAAACCGGAACACCCGGAGGAAACCCACGCAGACATGGGGAGAACGTGCAGACTCCGCACAGACAGTGACCCAGCGGGGAATTGAACCTGGGACCCTGCTGCTGTGAAGTCACAGTGCTATCCACTTGTGCTACTGTGCTGCTCATTTTCTTATTTTCTATATCTTGGCTTATAAAGGCAAGGATCTCTGATGCCTTCTTAATCACGTTAACTACCTGACCTGCTGCCTTCAGGGATCTTTGGACATGCACCTCACAATCCCTCTGATCCTTTGTACTTACCAACGTCCTGCGTTCATTGTATTCCATTGCCTTGTTAGTCCTCCCGAAATGCATCATTCCTGGTCTCTGGCTGACTAGTTCACTGACAATACCTAACCCTAACCTTTCCAGAGATGTAGGGCAAAACGGGGAAGTGTGTGATCGCGAAAGTGTATCGGTGAGCAGCTGTTTGATGGTAGAGCCAGCAGATCCAATTGAATGGTCAATTTCACAACTGGAACAGTTAGTTTTTCTATATATCATGTTGGGGCACTGAAAGCAGGACTTGTAGTGATTCTGTCAGATAATACAATACTGTCAGTTCAAATATCAAGCTCCAAGAGGTCACTGATAACTATTCATCTCCGCACCCCCAGAGGAATTTCTAGTGCAAGGCTGGATATGAAGGAAGTACTGCATGACCCAGCCCCAATCCAAATATCACAGAATACTTCAGTGCAGAAGAGGCCGTTCGGCCCATCGAATCTGCACCGACACACGAAAGGCCCTGACCTGCCCACCTAATCCCACTTGCTGCACTTGGCCCATAGCGTTGAATGTTATGATGTGCCAAGTACTCATCCAGGTTCTTTTTAAAGGACGTGAGGCATCCGACCTCTACCACCCTCCCAGGCAGTGCATTCCAGACCATCACCACTCTTTGGATAAAAAGGTTTTTCCTCAAATCCCCACCTAAACCTCTCACTCCTCACTTTGAACTTGTGTCCCCTCGTAACTGACCATTCAACTCAGGGGAACAGCTGCTCCCTATCCACCTTGTCCATGCCCCTCATAATCTTGTACACCTCAATTAAGTTACCCTTCAGTCTTCTCTGCTCCAGAGAAAACAACCCAAGCCTATCCAACCTCTCTTTATAACTCAAATGTTCCTTCCCAGGCAACATTCTGGTGAATCTTCTCTGTACCCGCTCCAGTGCAATTACATCTTTCCTCTAATGTGGCGGCCAGAATTGCAACAATACTCAAGCTGTGAGCTCGTCAAAGTTCTATACAGCTCCATGATGACCTCCATGCTTTTGGAATCTATGACCCAAAAGTGAGTCCCATATGCCTTTTTCACCACCCTATTAACCTGCCCTTCTGCCTTCAGAGATCTATGGACAAACATGCCAAGGTCCCTTTGTTCTTCAAAACTTCCCAGTGTCAGACCTTTCACAGTATACTTCCATGTTAAATTACTCCTTCTACAGCGCATCACCTTACACTTTCAGGATTAAATTCCATAGAATCATAGAGTGCAGAAGGTGGCCATACGGCCTATTGAGTCTTCACTGGCCCTTGGAAATGCACCCTAATTGATGCCTCCACCCTATCCCCGTAACCCAGTAATCCTACTAAGGGTCAATTTTAGCATGGCCAATCCATCTAACCTGCACATCTTTGAACTGTGGGAGTCCTTCCCCACCCCTGTTTTATCTATTGCTAAAAGCATGTTTTGAGAACAAGCCTAATTTTATCACGGAAGGAATTCTGTTCATTTGTTTCCACATAAAAAGAGTGAAAAAGAGGAACAAATTTGCATTTATATTAAGCATTTCATAACCTCGGCAGCAGAAAGGGCTTTTCAGTCAGTGAAATACTTCGGAAGTGAAAACAGAAATTGTTGGAAATACTCAACAGATCAGGCAAAGTCTGTGGAGAAACAGGCAGAGTTAATGCTTCAGGTGGATGCCGTCTTATTTTCCTCTCTCCAAAGATGCTGCCTGGTTTGCTGATTATTTCAAATATTCTCTGTTTTTATTTTGCCTTCCAGCATCCAGTTTGCTTTTGAACTGCCTCAGTAAGCATCGTCATTGTGACTCTGTGGGTAAGCGTGGCGTCCAATGTTGAACACAGCCAAGTCCCACCAACAGCAATGTCAAACGTGAGCAAGTAATCTCTTTGATGATGTGGTTGGGGGAATAATGTCGGTCAGAACACTCATGTGCCCCTCCTCAAAGAGTACTGAGGGACTCGCTTTGTCGTTTCATCAAAAGGACAAGGATTGATGCTAATTATATGACTTTTGTACACAAAACAGGCTAAGCTGACTTCAGGTTAATGTCTCATCCAAAAATTGGCACCTCTCACAGTGCAGCACTCCTAAGTACTGCACTGATGTGTTCAACTAGACTTATGAGCTCTCTAGAGTGGAGCTTGCTTGAATATGCAGGAGAGAATGTGATGGGCTGTTGTCCAATTCTTTTTACAGCACCTGCTTATTGTGTTCATCATATTCATTAATTCCAGAATGTGATTGTTGTAGTTTATCCCTTTGCAAATATCCTCACAAATGACTAAGCACCACGTCATATTCTAACCACGTGTTTGCAATAGCACCGCTTTATATTTTATTCACACATTCTGTAGACAATCAACTCCTACCCCACCCCCACCCCCCCCAACCTCCCCATGACGTATGCAGAGAAAATCACTTTCATTGCCATTTCTGTTCAAAGCACCAAGTGCGTTGTTGCAAGTGCCATGGGTATTGACCCATTTCCCTAATCTTCGGGAAATGTTAAGGAATGGCCAGTGAAACTTGTTTGGATCAAGTTAGTCATTCAAATGCAAACCAAACTCTCTGTGGGGCCTGCGAGAAACATCTGCTGCATAGCGCAAGAAAGAGTTCTCGGTTCTGAACAAATAATTCCTTCCAACATAGGTCATCTTTTCTCCATTGTCTTTTCTTTAGGGAAGGCTTACATTGGTCAATGAGTTTATTTTCTGCTGTTACTGTTTAAAACGTTAGGCAAACTGATCCTGTCCGCACTGAGATTTTCCTTGTGCAATGTATTTTAGATTCAGCTTGAAACAGATTAAATGTCACCTGCTTGTCTCAAGCTGCTGTGAAGTAGTGTGTATTTAATATTGAAGTCAGGAGAGGCCCTTCTGGAAATAACTGTCTCAGATATTGATGGGAGGGAATTGGAATTTATAACAATATTTATTGTCACAAGTAGCCACAAGTCACCACATTCCGGCGCCTGTTTGGGTACACAGAGGGAGAATTCAGAATGTCCAAATTACCTAACAGCACGTCTTTCAGGACTTGTGGGAGGAAAACTGAGCACCCGGAGGAAACCCACGCAGACACAGGGAAAACATGCAGACTCCACACAGACAATGACCCAAGCCGGGAATCGAACCTGGGACCCTGGAGCTGTGAAGCAACAGTGCTACCCACTGTGCTACCGTGCTGCTCCATTCTGCGTTTTGCCACTTTCAAAAGAGCAGAAAAACTTGGGGCGCACAAAACGATTCTTAAAAACTGAAAGGACAAGTTGATAAACTTGTAGATAAAGAAGTGCAAGTTTTACAAATAGGAGGAATGGAGTACCAAAGATACAACGCTCTGAAAAGTAGAAATAACCTTTATTTATGTCGCACATTTCATGGCTTCAGAATATCTCAAAGCACACATTAGCCAATTAATTGTTTTTTTTTAGTGTAGTCATTGGCATGGTGTAGGAAACTCAGCAGCCAATCTGCAAGCTGGAAGGAGAAACACACACCAGTGAGGTGGATGACCAGCTTGTCTGCTTTAGTGGTTTGGGTTTTCCTGCTGAAATGTCGATGCTCAGGATGCCCTGCCTGCTTGTATTTCAAATTTCCAGCACCCGCAATCATTGCTTTTTACCTGAAACTAAACCATTCAGCAGTTAGGCTGCATTTAGAACATGGGGCGTGATTCTCCCAGCCCTGGGCTGGGCCGGAGAATCCCCGCGAATGGGCCATGCCACCCCGACGCCGGCACGCGATTCTCTGCAGAGCGGAGAATTGGCGCATTGGCGCCGGCGTGGTTGGCGTGGCGCCGATTGCGGGCCGCTCTACGCGGGCAGCCCGCTGATTCTCCGGCCCGGAAGGGCCGAGCGGCCGTAATAAAAGAGCCGAGTCCCGCCGGCGCCGTTCTAACCTGCTCGGAGCCGGCGGGACCTCGGCGTTGAAGGGTCGGGTGGGGGGGGGGGGGAGCGACCCCAGGGGGGTGGGGGGCGCCGATGTGCGTGGCACGCGATCAGGGCCCACCGATCGGCGGGCCGGCCTCTGTGGCTGGGGACCTCCTTTCCTACGCGCCGGCCCCTGTAGTCCTGCGCCATGTTGCGTCGGGGCCGGTGCGTTGAAGGAGGCCACTGCGCATGCGCGCATTGGTGCCGGCACCACTGCACATGTCCTCATTGGTGCCGGCGCGACTGCGCATGCGCGGATCCCACGGCGCACAGTTTGCGCCGGGATCGGCAGCTGGAGCGGCATGAACCGCTCCAGTGCTGAGCTGGCCCCCTCTAGGGGCCAGAATTAGTCCTGGGAGCGGCCCGTTCACGCCGTCATAAAACACGACAGCGTTTACGACAGCGTGGCCACTCTGCCGCGGGATTGGAGAATCCCGCCCATGGTGTTCAGCTTTGGGTGGTCCTCATTCCACAGGGGGAGTACGGTGGATATTCATTAGGGCAAGGCTTACCAAACCTTTGTGCCACAGAACCCTTTTGATCTCCCAAGAGTACTGACAGAATCCCTGAAAAACATTGCTATTATATTGAAAAGTCAAAGCACAAAAAAAGATTGTTTTTGTCTGATAGATACAAAAATACAAAAACAATTTTTCAAAATAATTTTCTATTTCTTATTTATTAACATTTATTATAATTAAAAAGTTATCTTAGTCAACAAAGTCATAGCTTCTTCATGTAATTTTTGATGGGAGGATGCTGCTGATTATTTTGCTTATAATTTGTTTAATATTAGGAGTGTTGCTGGAGAGCTGGATTCTCATATTAGACACACACACACTCAAACACTATCACCTTTCTCACCCACACACACACACTTACCTCTCTTTCTTACATGCACATACAAGCACCTCTCTCTCACACACACACTTACCTCTCTTTCCCACACATACATACAAGCACATCACTTTCTCACACACAGACACACTCACCCCTCTCTCACTCATGCACACACACTCACCACTCACACACACACACACGTGCACAAACATTCTCACCTCTCTCACACACACACGCATACTCTCTCACCTCTCCAAACACTCAACACTTCCGTCTCTCTCTCTCTCACCTTTCTCTCCCTCACTCCATGGCCACCTCCTTCCTTGCTCCAAAGCCGCTTCCCCTGCTGCCCCATGATGACTGCCTATCTTGTTCCATCGTCCGCTCTCTTGCTCACTCTCGCCCTGGCCTGGACCTTTGAGGACTTCCGTTCCCGCTCTATCCATCTTGCCCAATCAGAGACTGGCCTCACACTACATTGGCTGCTCACAGGCTCATAAGTGATTGGACAAGTAGCTTCATAACATTTTCAAAATGTTATACTGACCTATTGTGGAACAATATACCCAACAACACCCAGTTTGGGAAACACTGAATGAGCAAAATACCCAGCAAATGTGGCTGAAACTCATCTCTCTTCATTAATACAAGTTGGCTTTTGGAGAATTTAATTAGAGTTTTCAATCAATCAAATATAAAACAGGAAGAGTCAGCTGACAGAGGTGCATCAAGAAAGCCAGATGAGATATTATTCATGTTGATCTTGACTTGATATCACCCACAACTCTGCTATCCATGTCCTTTTTCATGCCAAATCCAGTTGATTCATCATAGAACATAGAACATTACAGCGCAGTACAGGCCCTTCGGCCCTTGATGTTGCGCCGACCTGTGAAACCACTCTAAAGCCCATCTACACTATTCCCTTAACAGCCATATGTTTATCCAATGACCATTTAAATGCCCTTAATGTTGGCGAGTTTGCCAACATCAACTGGTCAACAATGTCTCCCACTCAAACAATGCCTCAATTTTAAAATTCCCATCCTAATTTTCAAGCATCTCCAAAGTCTTGCCCTCCCTATCTCTCTACTTTCCTCCAGCCTTACCACCTTCCAAGATACCTAGGCTACATCCGGCCTCTTGAGTATCGCTGAATCTAATTATTCCACCACTGGCAAGTATGCCTTTAGCTACCCAGATCCTAAACTGTGGAATTTGCTCCCTTCACTCCTTTGACTCTCTATAACTCTTCCCTTCCTGAAGAATAATACCTATTCATAAATCATGCAGAAAATGTACAGAATGTGGTGGCAGCTCCTCGGGCCAGAACTGTGAAGCTTATTGTGATCTGGTAGACAGTAGCACTGCAGACCGTTAACCATGCACTGAATGTCATAAGGGCTAAATTCAATGTTATGATGGAACTAAAGCAAACAAATAGGATATGTCTCAAAGGGGAAAGATGGTGTGCTTGCCAGCAGCTATAAAGAGAAAGATGGATAATTTTTAGCTTGGACTTAGCTAAGGCATTTCTAATTTTGGTTACTAATGAACCGATTGCGAATTTCTGAATGTAATGTTTTTATTTCACTAATTAGAAGTTCTTGGGCGAAATTCTCCAGTATCAGCGCGATGTCCGCCGACTGGCGCCCAAAACGGCGCAAATCAGTCGGGCGTCGCGCCATGCTCCGCATCTTTGGGGGCCGAGCCCCAATCTTAAGGGGCTAGGCCGGCGGCGGACGAATTTCCGCCCCACCAGCTGGCGGAAAAGGCCTTTGGTGCCCCGCCAGCTGGCGCGGAAATGACATCTCCGGACGGCGCATGCGCGGGAGCGTCAGCGGCCGCTGATGGCATTCCCGCGCATGCACAGTGGAGGGAGTCTCTTCCGCCTCCGCCATGGTGGAGACCGTGGCGAAGGCGGAAGGGAAAGAGTGCCCCCATGGCACAGGCCCGCCCGCGGATCGGTGGGCCCCGATCGCAGGCCAGGCCACCGTGGGAGCACCCCCCAGGGCCGGAGTGCCCCCAGGACCCCGGAGCCCACCCGCGCCACCTTGTCCCGCCGGTAAGGTAGGTGGTTTAATCTACGCCGGCGGGACTGGCATTTTAGCGGCTTGGGCAGAGAATCGCGGGCAGGGGGGGCCGCCAACCGGCGCGGCGCGATTCCCGCCCCCGCCGAATATCCGGTGCCGGAGAATTTGGCAACCGGCAGGGGCGGGATTCACGCCAGTCCCCGGCGATTCTCCGACCCGCCGGGGGGTCGGAGAATCTCGCCCCTTGTTCCTTTCTATTGTACATGCATCTCCTGCATAATCATATCCCGATCTGCATGTAGCATATTCTGTGAGAGTTCAGTGAATTTTTTTCATAGAATTTCCAGTGCAGAAGGAGGCCATTCAGCCCATCGAGTCTACACCTGCCCTTGGAATGAGCACCCCACTTAAGACTACACTGCCAACCTAACCCGTAACCCATTAACCCCATCTAACCTTTTTTGGACACTGAGGGCAATTTACCATGGCCAATCCACCTAATCTACACATCTTTGGAGTGTGGGAGAAAACCGGAGCACCTGGAGAAAACCCATGCAGGCACAGGGAGAACGTGCAGACTCCGCACAGACAGGGACCAAAGCCGGGAATCGAACCTGACACCCTGGAGCTGTGAAGCAACTGTGCTAACCACTGTGCTACCATGCTGCCCAAGAGAAGGACAAACCATTTTTAAAAGATTTACACGGTGAAGTTTGTTTGCTGTGATTCAGTTGGGAGAAAGAGTCTGGTGTTCTGAGCATTTGTCCCCAAACCATGTGCAAACATTAAACACAGAAGCCTAATAATTTGGTTCGACTTCAGAATGACTGGTGGCTCCCAGCCTTTGTGCCCATCCATATCTGGAGGCCTGGAGCTGCATTTCAATATGCTTAGAGAACTGCGAATTCTGGTCAAGTATCTAGAGGCCACTTACTATTCTAATCCCACCCCACATCACTTGGTCCTTAGCCTCGAATGTTATGACATTTTGAGTGCTCATCCAAGGTAGGCCAAGATGCAGTGGGGAGAGGCAAGGATTAATTAATGATAGTCAGCATGGCTTTGTCAGGGGCAGATCATGCCGAACAAAGTTGACTGAATTTTCCGAGGAGGTGCCCAGGTCTGTAAATGGGGGCTGTCTAGTTGATGAACTCGACATGGATTTCAGGGCGGCTTTTAATAAGGTCCCACATGGGTCACTGATCAAGAAGGTAAGAGCCCATGGAATCAAGGGCAATTTGGCAAATTGGATCCGAACTAGGCTGAGTAGCAGGAGGCAGAGGGTGATGGTCGAATGTTTTATATTTGACTGGAAGCCTGTATCCAGAGGGTCCCCCCGCCCCCCCCGATCCTGCCTGCCGATGGCCCCCGATCGCGGGCCTGGCCTTCATGGAGGTCCCCCCCAGTGACAGATCCTCCCGCTCCCCCCCCCCCCCCCCCCCCCCGCCAACCAGGACGGCCACCGCAGCCGCAATTCCGAGTTCCCGCCGGGTGGAACCATATGTGAACCACGCCGGCGGGAACTCGATTGGTCATCCACAGATAATCGCCAGGGGGGCTTCTTTCAACGGCCCCCGACTGACGCCGTGTTGACCATGTGGGCGCGACTGGCAGCGATTCTCCGGTCGCTGGAGAATTGCGGGAAGGCATCGCGGGTCCGACGCCCCATTCTCCGCCCCCGCGCTGGACGCGATTGCGGCGCGGAGGCTCGGAGAATCCCGGCCCAGGTTTCTACTTGCTTTCTCTGGGTGATGAGTCGAAGGTTTTATATTTGACTGGAAGCCTGTATCCAGTGGGTGTACAGGAGAAATCGGTGTTGGGTTCCTTGCTGTTTGTCGTGTACATTAATGATCTCGGCGTGAATGTGGGAGGTCTTAGGATCCTGGATGAGAACCCAGCTGGGGCTGGTTTAGCACACTGGGCTAAAGAGCTGGCTTTGAAAGCAGGCCAAGGCAAGCCAGCAGCATGGTTCAATTTCTACACCAGCCTCCCCGAACAGGCGCCGGAATGTGGCAACTAGGGGCTTTTCACAGTAACTTCATTTGAAGCCTACTTGTCACAATAAGCGACTTTCATTAATTTCATTTCATTTCATTCTGTGCAGAATCTTTGGCGAGAGAACCTGTCAGGAACACCTCTGTTCAAACAGAGTAGAACCAACTGACTTTTCAGACAGACCTGGCTCCTCCCATTAACCACATAATTAGTACCCAAAGCATAAGGTAGTCTTTTGTCTCTTCTTACAAGATCAGAGATCAAAAGATATTGGACCAGAATTCAGCCATTCGGGCCATCGAATCTGCTCCGCCATTCGATCATATGATGTCCCTTGACTTCTTTAACCAGAACCAAACGCAATGCCCCTCATAAATTATCGAAACCACAGGGGTCCTTCAAACAAAAACAATATTCCATTAGCAAGCTATCTGCAAACAAATAAATGGTTCTCAAGATCTATTAGCAGAACACTTCAACCTGTAAATCAATGATTACTTCACTTTTACAAAACCTGAATCTCGGATCCTGCAGTCATCTTGACTATGCGTCTTAACCCAAGCTTTAATAAAATTACTGCAAAAAGTATAAAATATAAAATATAACATTTTCTCACATACATTGCAGAGGTATGGTCAGTAAATTTGCAGATGACACAAAAATTGGTGGTGGGGTAAATAGCCCTCAGCCCTCCTAATTCCACATTTAAGTTCCTTCCTACTTTCCCTGTATTTCTCAAAGGCTTTGGCCGTTTTTAGGTGCCTAGACCTATTGTATGCTTCCTTTTTCCTTTTGACTAAGCTTACAATTTCCCTTGCCATCCATGGTTCCCGAATCCTGCCATTTCTGTCCTTCATTTTTGCGGAGTCATGCCTGCCTGCACTTCAATCAATTGGCCTTTAAAAGCCTCCCACATGTCAGATGTGAATTTGCCGTCAAATAGTCGCTCCCAATCCACATTACCCAATTCCTGTCGTATTTGGATGTTATTGACCCTCACCCAATTAAGCACCCTCACCCGCGGGCCACTCTTGTCCTTTACATAGATTACATAGAACATGCAGTGCAGAAGGAGGCTATTTGGCCCATCGAGTCTGCACTGACCCACTTAAGCACTCACTTCCACCCTATCCCTGTAACCCAATAACCCCTCCTAACCTTTTTGGTCACTAAGGGCAATTTATCATAGCCAATCCACCTAACCTGCACGTCTTTGGACTGTGGGAGGAAACAGGAGCACCCTGAGGAAACCCACACACACACGGGGAGAACGTGCATAATCCGCACAAACAGTGACCCAGCATGGAATCGAACCTGGGACCCTGGTGCTGTGAAGCCACAGTGCTATCCACTTGTGCTACCGTGCTGCCCACAAAATCCATGACTCCCCAAAATCTTATGGAATTATGGTCGCTGAGCCCAAAATATTCCTTCACTGAAACATCAATCACCTGGCCTGGCTCATTCCCCAATGCCAAGTCTAGTATGGCCCACTCCCTGGTTGGTTTGTCAACATACTGCATCAAAAAGCCCTCAAGGACACAGCTAACAAATTAGTCTCCATCCGAGCCCCTGGCTTTAAGGGTGACATGACTGCAAGATGACCATAGACTGTCCAGAGGTACATTCCAGACAAAAAAGGTGAAGGTGGTGGAGTTGCAATTCTGGTGAAAGAGGAAACATTGAAAGAACAGTGATATATTTCCAAGTCAGGGTGGTGAGTGACTTGGAGGGGAATCTCCAGGGGTGGGTTCCCAGATATCTGCTGCTCTTGTCCTTTTAGATGGTATGTTTGTGGGTTTGGAAGGTGTTGTCGAAGGAACATTGGCGAGTTCCTGCAATGCATCTTGTAGATGACACACACGGCTGCCATTATTCGTCGATGATGGAGGGTTTGAATATTTGTGGAAGAGGGAGCAATCAAGCAGGCTGCTTTGTCCTGGATGGTGTGAAACTTTTTGAGAATTGTTGGACTGCACATGTCCAGGCACGTGGAGAGTATTCTATTACATTTCTTACTTGTGTTGACAGGCTTCAGGGGGGTCAGGAGGTGAGTTACCCGCCGTACAATTCCTAGCTTTTGACCTGCTCTGACAGCCACAATATTAATGTGGCTATTCCAGTTCAGTTTCTGATCAATAGTAACCCCAAGGATGTTGATTGTGGGGGATTCAGAGATGGTAATGCCATTGAATTTCAAGGGGTGGTTAGATCCTCTCTGGTAGGAGATGGTCATTGCCTGGCACTTGTGTGGCATGAATGTAACTTGCCACTTGTCAGCCCAAGCCTGGCTATTGTCTAGCTAGGGCTCTTTGATGCCATACTCGATCAAATGCTGCTATGATGTCAAAGGCAGTCCCTCTCACCTCACCTCTGGCATTCAACTCTTTTGTCCATCTTTGGACCAAAACTGTAATGAGGACAGGAGCTGAGCTACCCTGGCAGAACCCAAACTGAGCATCCGTGAGCAGGTTATTGCTGAGTAAGTGCCGCTTGATAACACTATTGATGACTCCTTCCATCACCTTGCTGATGATGGAAAGTAGACTGATATGGCGGTAATTGGCTGGGTTGGATTTGTCCTGTTTTTTGTGTACTGGATACACCTGGGCAACTTTCCACATCGCCAGGTAGATGCCAGTGTTCTAGCTATACTGGAACAGCTTGGCTAGGGGTGCAGCAAGTTCTGGAGCAGAACTCTTCACTACAATTGCTGGGATATTGTCACATAGCCTTTGCAGCATCCAGTGCCTTCAGCCATTTCTTGATATCATGTGGAGTGAATCATATTGGCTGAAGACTGACAGCTGTGATGTTGGAGACCTCTGGAGGAGACCGAGATGGACCATCCACTCGGCTCTTCTGGCTGAAGATTGTTGCGAATGTCTCAGCCTTGACTTTTACACATATGTGCTGGACTCCTCCATCATTGAAGGTAGGGGTATTTGTGGAGCCTCCTCCTCCGGTGAGCTGTTTCACCATTCACAGCTGGATGTGGCAGGACTACAGAGCTTAGATCTGATGCATTAGTTGTGGAATCGCTTAGCTCTGTCTGTCACTTGCTGCTAATGCTGTTTGGCACACCAGTAGTCCTGTGTCGTAACTTCACCAGGTTGACACTTCATTTTTCGGTATGCCTGATATTACTCCTGGCATGCGCTCCTGCACTCTTCATTGGGGAAATTGGTGGTATTAAAGGCTGATAAATCCCCAGGACCGGATGATGTAGATCCCAGAGGTTGTGGGTCGGGAGAACAGTTCTGGTAACAACTGGAATGAAGTCCCAGAGAGTGAGACCGGCCTACTAACCATCCAGCATTGGCATCTACCGACCTCTGTTGCCACCTTCAATCTACTGGGGTGGTGGGGGGTAGGGGGTGGGGGTGGGGCGTAGGGGGAGATGTTTGGCAGGCACAACCCAATCCTACTCCTGCCTCCTCAAAGTGGCGGGCTGCCTCACATCTACCTTGGGCTGCTGAGTGGGTAAATCCCAACTTGATGGAAATCCGCCCTGTTTCTCCCTCAACAGATGCTTACAGCCTGCTGAGCATTTCCAGCATATTCCATCTTTTAAAATCTCCGGATTGGGACTTGAAAATGATTATGGATTTGTGGGAATAGAGATCGACTGCAGTCTGGCAAATCAAAATCAGCTATAGTTTTTTTCAAAATATATACCGTATTTAACAAGGTACACTCTCCGAGTACAAATCGTTTCAGTTAGGAAAACAATCCCCTTAAGTCAAATGCTTGTACTTGCCTAGGGAAAGAATCACCACAGAATATATGTTTATGTATGAATAAATAAATAAATAAATATATATATATATATATATATATATATCTCCATGCTAGTTGTGCTTTCTATTCTTTGTTCAGCCATTTCTGCACAATGAATATGAATAAATGATGTTATTCCCGAGTCTATTTTGAAATCAGTTAAAGTGTGGCTCATTTATTTTTGGCAAAAATAAACAAACTATTCTTCCTTTTCCATTCAGTCATTCTGTGGACATTTGATGATCTGAACAGTGTTCTGAATTTTATTTTTTCAGAATGATCACCTGTCTGTGTCACAAATCCATACCTGATTTATATCTCACGTACACCAGTACAACTGACTGCTCAGGGGACAAAAAAGACTGAAATGTGAATCTTATTTAAAAATGGCAATCGGCAATACCACCATGAACAACTTGCGTTTATGGAGCCCTTTTCGCGGAGCAGAATGTCCCAAGGTTTGGGTTTCAAAGAGCTATTGTATTATTGAAGCATAATCTATCTGCCCTGGAGCAGCATGAACATAAAAAGTTCAAATTAACTTGACTGTCCTTCCACAGTACATACTGCGTTAGCTGATGGTTCCTTGTGTCTAGATTTGTTGAAGTTTATTGATTGTTTTCTCTTTTTGCATTGATTAGGCAATGCAAGGTGGTACTCGGTGAAATGAAGTGCAGTGAATCAAATTCATTTCTTATTAGGCTTTCTAAGGTGTATTGATATGAAGGGAAAAAAATAAAACAGCAGACAAGCAGGTGTCTCTCAGGGAGAGCTGTCGTCAAAAAATGTTCATTCAAAGCTCCTCACGTATTGTGTTCTGTAATGTATTGCAACCCAAAGCATTTACTGACTCTGGCAAAACAGCAGCTTCAATCAATTGAAGCTGACAATTTAGAGTAAATGTTAATGGAGCCTATGTCAATATTGTTGTCCACTGCTAAAATCACACTAACCTGTTGATAGTTTAATCCTCGTGTGCATTTGGGAGTTCAATATCTCTTCCCCTGCTTCAAGCAATGCCTGCAAATAAGACTCACTCCTGTAGAAAGGCACTACACAGAGTAAGTCTCAGAGAAGGTTAGCCAGATTTGAACAATGGATGATAATGGTGCATTCTATACAATGCTCTTCCAATACATTTGCTTATCATGCTAAGAGAAATTTACCACTGGAAATAATAGCAGATGTGTTTGTTTGAAATCCCTGACCAGAATTTTCCCATTTTTTTTTCAGCGTATCAGGCTCTGAGTAAAACCTGGTATGTAGCTCTCTAGCACACTGACTTTTCAATCCAGATTCTGAGCCTCTCTGAAAAAAAACATTCAGGGGGCGTGGTTTACACCATCATTGTGGCAAGGCAGGGTCTGATAGTGCCAGCAAGGCCGGCTCCACAGAAACCGCACAGAAAATAGGGTCCGCCCTGGCACTGTCTATAGCACAGTTTGGCACTTACAGGATGGCAGTACCAACCTGTGCCAGGGGGAGGTGCTCTGCATGTCCCTCTCCTCTGGGTGCTACAGGGACCTTTGTGCCCCCAGGGGGATCCCGTCAAAAAATTGACATTTTCCAAACCAGTTGTAAATCTCATCAACGTGACATCAGGGGCGAGATTCTCCGACCCCCCTGCCGGGTCGGAGAATCAGGTGAATCCCGCCCCAACGGTTGCCGAATTCTCCGGCACCGGATATTTGGCGGGGGCGGGAATCGCGCCGCGCCGGTTGGCGCCCCCCCCCCCGCGATTCTCCGGCCCGAAGAAGTCCCGCCGCTAAAATGCCTGTCCCGCCGGCGTAGATTAAACCACCTACCTTACCGGCGGGACAAGGCGGCGCGGGCGGGTCCTGGGGGGGGGGGGGCGCGGGGCGATCTGGCCCCGGGGGGTGCCCCCACGGTGGCCTGGCCCGATATCAGGACCCACCGATCCGCGGGCGGGCCTGTGCCATGGGGGCACTCTTTCCCTTCCGCCTCCGCCACGGTCTCCACCATGGCGGAGGCGGAAGAGACTCCCTGCACTGCGCATGCGCGGGAATGCCGTCAGCGGCCGCTGACGCTCCTGTGCATGCGCCGCCTGGAGATGTCATTTCCGCGCCAGCTGGCGGGGCACCAAAGGCCTTTTCCGCCAGCTGGCGGGGCGGAAATTTGTCCGGCGCCGGCCTAGCCCCTTAAGGTTGGGGCTCGGCCCCCAAAGATGCGGAGCATTCCGCACCTTTGGGACGGCGCAATGCCCGATTGATTTGCGCCGTTTTGGGCGCCAGTCGGCGGACATCGCGCCGATACTGGAGAATTTCGCCCCATGACTGCAAGGTTGAATATTCAGTGAGGGAAGACATGTGGTGGTGATGTTCGGTAATGAGATTAAAATGTATGTAATTCTATTAAAATTAGATTCTTGCTCTTTGTGGGTGTGAACCTCATTACATCACCGTCGAGGGGCATGGAAAATCAGGAAATGATATCTCGCCAGCGAGAATCTTGGGCTGGATTCTCCATTTGGGAGACAAAGTCCCCACGGCGGTGTGAAAACGGTGGCGTTTTACGCCGGGAAACTGGGGCGAAACGACCACCGATTCGCTGCTCTGGGGTGGGGCGGGGGGGCTAGCAGCCAGGCAGCTTACAGCTACGGCCTGCAGAATAGCCGGGTCCATGGCCGCATATTGGCGGACTGCAGCGGCCGCGCCGTGCTTCATGGCGGGCACAGCCCGTGGGCCCGCCGCAAAAATAGCCCCCCTCCTTTGGCCGGCTTGCTCCGGGACCACCCCACCACAGTGCCCCCAGTCCCGAATAATACCCCCCTGCCCGCGGATCGGCCCTCCCCCGACTGTGGCGGCGCTGGACTGAGTCCGCAGCCGCCACGCTCAGTTCCCAACGGATGAGACCGTGAGAGTCCCACGCTGTCGGGAACTCGGCCTGTCGGGGACAGAGCATCGCAGGGCGGGCCTCAGGCAATGGCCTGAGGTTGTGGATACAGCGTGCGGCGCACTCCGAGAGTATGCTGCTTTTCAGGGGGCAGAGCATCGCTGGATCGGGGATCGGAGAATCCAGCCCCTTGTTTCCCCATTCTCAAGAGAAGTTGCGCGGTGTGCCATTCTCACCGACTGCAGCCGCAGTTGCAAAATTGGACCCCCACGGTCTTCTTTCAGAGAGATGTGAGGGACTTAAAATTTGGTGTTGAATAATTCAGTTACCCCCCAAGGTTGATTGTCACCCCAGTATCTCCAACATGCGTGCCCCCTCTGTATGTTCTTGATGTGTTAACCTGAATCCCGCACTGGGGGACTGCGATCTTTTAAAGTAAAGCCAAGTTGATACCTAATATTAATTATTTGCCTGCAAACAGTGTTTCGGATGTCTTGTGGCACATTGGGTAGCATCCTTGCCTCTGAGCCAGAAGTTCTGGGTTCAGGTCCCACCCCAGGACTTGATGACAAAGGAAGGCGCATTCATAATGCCGCCAAACAGACTGAGGGCCAACCTGCAAATCCTCCCAACGCGCCAATGGTTGGCGCTAAGAGTCGTTGAGATTCCTGGTCAGCCACGCTTGATGTGGAGTGGCTCCCATCAAGCTATAAGCCTCCAGTGACAAACTAGCAACCTGTTCCAGAAATAGGTAGCTATGGAAACAGGCAAAAGTCTTCCTAAGTGCACCATCAGGTGCGGGAAGAGAATTGGAATGGAATTGGAGTATAAATCTTCTCCAATGTACTAACTATAATGATATGTATAGTCTAATAAGAGTAAAGGGTTAACAAGATGATGTTCACCTGTATCAACACTAGATAGCATCACTAAGTAGTCTTATAAAAGGCTGCATCTCGAGGTATGCTGGGAGAATCTGTTGGAGAGGTTGATGTAAGAATGATAGTGTGAAGTTGAGTTGGAGTGTAGTTTATATAGAGAGATTGTTAATTACTGTATCACAGATTCTGTACTATTATTTGTTAACTGTTACTCAGTAGAGTGTGTGAACCAAATCAAGTTAAGTGGTGCAAAATAAATTAGTTTTGATTGAAACATGTAGTTTCATGTTATTTGTTAACGCTTCAGCCGGGATTCTCCCTCCTGAGAACTAAGTCCCCACGCCGGCCGGAAAACTGGCGCCAACGACTCCAGCCTCAATGGGCCCCCAAGGTGAGGAATTCTCACCTGTCTCAGGGGCTAGGTAGATGCCGGAGAGGTTGGCGCCGCTCCAGCCGGCGCCGAAGGGATGACGCGATTTTGTGCATGCGCGGACCGGCCATCGTGATCGCGTGCATGTGCAGAACCGCCGGCGTATTTTGGCGCCGGCCATGGCGGAGCCCTATAGGGGCTGGCACGGATAGAAGAAGTGCCCCCACGGAACAAGCCCACCCACAGATCGTTGGGCCCTGATCGCGGGCCAGGCCACCGTGGGGCCCACCTCGGGTGCGCCCCCCCGAGGACCGCCCCCGCCGACTTACCTGCCAGGTCCTGCTGTGTGGGGGCATACGTAACCAACGCCGACGCGACTGGCCAAAAATGGACGGCTGCTCAGCCCATCGGGGCCTGGAGATTTGCCGGGGGGGGGCCGCTGCCAACGGCCCCCGACCAGCGTGGCGGGAATCCCGCCCCCCACCAAGATACGGCACCGGAGGATACGGCACTCGCGCCGCCCCCCGGGGATTCTCCGACCCGGCGGGGGATCGGAGAATCCCGCCCTACAGCTTTGGTTATCTTGGAGAACAAAATAAGGAACACAACACTAACTTTGGTTCTGATTAGAAGTCCCACCCAAAACATTAATCCATTTACTCTTCTAAATCTTAACTGTCATGTTTTGTAGCTGTATCATTGCCTGTTCACATTTTAAATGATCTGCAATTGACTGAACAATTTTATTCAATACCACAGTCGCTTGCAAGAAATCTTTAATATTCAACGGCAAAAAACATATCTGGGGTACGGTCTCTTTTCCTTTTCATGTTAGAAATGGCCCTAATGCCTATGTTTTGCCCAGTAGATGCTAATTGCAGAGCTAAGGACGTGTGGCAAAGTGGCAACTGTGATTTTGTGCTTTTCGGGATCTTGGGCCTAGATTTTGACCTATGAGTTGGGTGCGCAGAATTCCTGGCTCTGCAAATCAGACTTATAAAAATGGCTGCTCGGACATCAGGTTTTTGGCCCGAGGGTGGTGAAGTAGATTAGAAGTTTGGACGGGTGAGACCGGAGGTAGTGAGGAGGACCTTGCCAGGACAGACTGTTCCCTTTCCCCCATTTCTTTTGTTCCCTATGTTGTGTTGTTCACTCTGGGGTAACACGGATTTCACACGATGCAATTAACTGATCAAGCATACACCAAACGAAGGCGTTGGTTCAATAAAAGATTTATTGAACTCTAGCAACAAAACACACAGCTGCCTGTGGGTTGACTCTCTACTACCCTAAGTAAACTAAAGCTAACTATCTAGACCAGGCTAGCTCTGATCCACGTGTTGTAGGTGTTGAATGATTTGTACACCCTGACTATCACTGTAGCTATCACCAGTGGAAAGAGGCAGAGTGCTGATGCCTCGTGTGTTTTATAGGTTTAAGTCCCCCTCTGGTGTCCTGTCCTGTGATTGGTCATGTTCTGTTCTGTTCATTGATTGGCTCACCTGGGTGTCTGTCACTGCCTGCTTTTAACTCATGATGTGCATGGGTGCATATTATGATACCCAGCTGAGGTAAAATTTCAAGGAGACAAGGCTAGAAACTAAGATCATTGGCAATCCAAAATAGCAACAGAACTGCAAAGCAGCAGCATCAGCATTTGAAAGACTGAAAAACATCCAGAGAGTGGATTTTCCCCAGATGTTCAGATGTGGGCTGATCTTTTGAACAATCCCAAGCATTTTCTACTATAAATGCTACGAAAGTCATTGAATGTAACTGAATTATTAAAACTTAATTTAAGGCCTTCGATTTCCTCTAAAATGGAAGTTAGTTATTTTATTTTGACCTCAAAACAGGATGAAACAAAGAAGCTTGACTGCTCCCCTTGGCTTCCGTTTCTGCTGCCAGAATTTCTTAGAAGGAGAATTTTTCTGCACCTGATACTGGAGACAATTCTTTTCCATCAATTAAGCCAAAGGATAGATCATGTTTGTTCAATTCATGATACCTTGCTTTGTGGAATGCCAAAGATGAGTGTTAGATGAAAAAAAATGGAGTCACTGCAGTTTAGCACCTGTTAAAGTGATAATTGGTTAATTAGATATTGTTATGGTAAGGGAATGTTCATTATTTTTAAACATCTGGTACAGGATCCTTTGAGTAAGGGTGTGGAAGTGGCAAGGGAGGTTACTACATTCATTGATAGCTAGTGTGTTTATTAATTGCTTGGACTTCAGTTTTGACAGTCTGTGGGAACATCTTCACTGCTGCTAAATACATTTGAACCGAGATTTATTTTTGCATAGAGTTCAATTTAGCTCTTATTGCTGGGCTGAGACAGACAGTCACAGGTTCCACTCCCACTGTGGAGAGCTGAGCCCATGGTCTGGACTGACACTTCAGTACAGCAATCGGTAAGTGCTGCATATTGAAGCTGCCGTCTTTCAGATGAGATGCCCCTGTCAGTTCTCTCAGGGGAATGTAAAATATTCCACGACACGATTTGAAGAAGAGCAGCAACTTCTCTTGGTGGACTCATCCACAGAACCATAGAACCATCAAATTTACAGTGCAGAAGGAGGATGTCCGGCCCATCGAGTCTGCACCAGCCCTTGCAAAGAGCACCTTACCCAACTCCCAGCTCCACCCTATCCCCATAACCCAGTAACCCGACCTAACCTTTTGGACGCTAAGGGGCAATTTAGCATGGCCAATCCACCGAACCTGCACATCTTTAGACTGTGGGAGGAAACCGGTGCACCCGGAGGAAACCCACGCAGACATGGGGAGAAAGTGCAAACTCCACACAAACAGTCACCCGAGGCTGGAATTGAACCCGGGACCCTGGAGCTGTGAGGTAGCAGTGCTAACCACCAACATCACGAGAACAGGTCATCTGGGTACTTATCCCATTACTGTGTGGAGAACGAGTGGTCATGTGATGATGTGACCACTGAAGAGGCCATATGACGTAAGCCCGGGTGTTCTCCCCGGAGCAAGGGCAGGGTACAAGAATCTAAGAGCTGCTCTGACGAGTGAATAAAGTATTGTTTGTTATAAGTCCATGGTTGCCAGTCTTTGGAACCCAGCACTTGTGCACTGTATGTAGATCCTTTCTGTATACAACTTGGCTGCTGCATTTTCCAACACAGTATGAGATAACAATTACGCTTCAAATGTGCTGGGGTGTTCTGAGACTGTGGAAGGCATTTCAAAATGAAAGTTCTTCCTTACTTTAGAAATGCCTTCAAGATATTGAATTTATTATTTCTTCATGTTAAGACTCTACCTGAAGAATATTCCAAAGCATTACCATCCACTGGTCCAGCAAATTTATCATCTTACTCTGTGTCCACTCGCAAGTTGTTCATAGTTCATAGAATTTACAGTTCAGAAGGAGGCCATTCGGCCCATCGAGTCTGCACCGGCTCTTGGAAAGAGCACCCTACCCAAGGTCAACACCGCCACCCTATCCCCATAACCCAGCAACCCCACCCAACACTAAGGGCAATTTTGGACACTAAGGGCAATTTATCATGGCCAATCCACCTAACCCACACATCTTTGGACTGTGGGAGGAAACCGGAGCACCCGGAGGAAACCCACGCACACACGGGGAGGATGTGCAGACTCCGCACAGACAGTGACCCAAGCTGGAATCGAACCTGGGACCCTGCAGCTGTGAAGCAATTGTGCTATCCACAAGGCTACCGTGCTGCCCATGTCTCCAGCTGCCCAAGTTGCATGGAGGGAAGTTGTAACATGTCGATTGTTTTTTTGTGAATAAAGAAGGCATCAGCTGGCTAGGGTGCACAGAGTTGGCTAATGTAATGATCGAATCAAGGCCAGAAGGTAAGTTCTCATTATGTTGTTTTCGGGATAAACATTGGCCAGACCACCAGGAGAACTCACTGCTCTTCTTCAAATTGTGGTATGGAATCTTTTACCTATTCTGAGAGAACTCACAGGGGCTTGGTTTAGCATCTCGTCCAAAATATGGCAAAGTGCGACACCCTACCCTTCCATTTACCTGGCGGAAAGGGCCGCTCCCGTGGCTTACAGCACTCAACCCCAAGCCTGGGGTCTATAAAAAAACTGACCCAGGATGAAGCAGCGGATTGTGAACTCTTGTAGTTCGTTTTCCATTCGGCGAGCTCCCACCCGCCCAATAGGGAGATTCATATTCCACAAAGCCCATGGGGAGCTCTACTGATGATCCCCCATGTCCTTTGTGCTCACCATACAGCTGGAGATATTACAGATGGCACCTGTTTGGTTATAACCAGTCCCACCATGTCCTGGCACAACTTGGTCTGGATAGATAAGACACTTTGGGGCTCTTGGCTCTCGACCAGCCCTCTTAGTCATGTGAGCTTGCAGTTTTGGTTCGAGGCCTGTAGTAAAACATGTTTCTGAGCGTCTCATGGAGAGAACTTTGGGATGTTTTATAATGTTAAAGGTACTGTATAACACAAGTTGATGTTGTTTCATGCATTCATACAGCATGATCTTGCTGTTATAGGAACCCTGTTGTATAAATCAAACCTGCCTTCATATCCTGTCGGTCTCAAAAGTGCATCTCTTCTAATACTCTGTTAATACAGTAGTATTCAGTAAATGTATTAACAAAAGGTCTCCTGCACAAAAGTTTAATTTAAATCATTTAGAATCATTACATTCTGGTAATTAGTGACTCAATGAGAAGTTAACGTTTCCCCAAACAAATCAACATTCTTGAAGGTGAAAACACAGGGTGGCATTTTCTGGCTGTTCGCACTGGTGGGATCTTACTCTCCCACCACTGGCCGCCGGCAAGCCATCCTCCACCGCTGCAAAACGCGCTGCAGAGGGGGAGGAACATGCTGCCCACAATCTTTTCATGTTTATTTTTTGGATAGTTTTCTGAATTTACCATTTAAATTTTTTGAAATAATTGTTCGATTATATCAGAAGAGTTGATGCAAAGTTGATTGCAAACACGCGACCTGTTATGAATTTAAACAATTGCAATTGGCTCCGAACAATTAATTATTTGCTGAATGTGACATCAGTGTTTCTAGTCCAAATAGTGCATGATAACTAAGTTAAACCCTCCCATCTGCTAACTCCCTACATTCATAGTTTAAAACCAACAAGGCCATGAAAATATCCTCGCAGTTCCTAATCCATTAATTATTATGCAACATGTTACAGCAATAGTTTCTGGTATATTGCCTATTCTGTTACAACAAACTATTTCCTGCCAGCCCAAGCCACAGATTCCACACCTTGGTACAAGGAGCTGGACACACACGTAGAAAGCAAACAGTAAGCTTCATGAGATTATACATTAATATAAACGCCTGTACTCAAAGTTACATACTCCTATCTACTCTTCTTTCCACTGGTGCTTTTTTTGTCTTGCTTGAGCTCTCTTTTTCTATTTATTCTCATTCTTCTCAATAAGGATGCAATGGGCTCTCTCTCTGCCATTCTTTCCTTTATCTTCACTCTTCTTTATCTCTTCTCTCATTTTAAGCATCCGTACAAAATCTTCAGCAGCATGACCTCCACATTAAAAGGTCTTTGAACGCGGGGTCAGAAATAACTCACTGGAGCCACTAAAACCTATACAGTGAATGGTAGAACCCTCAAGAGTATTGGAAGTCAGAGAGATCTAGGTATACAGGTCCACAGGTCACTGAAAGGGGCAACACAGGTGGAGAAGGTAGTCAAGAAGGCATACGGCATGCTTGCCTTCATTGGCCGGAGCATTGAGTATAAGAATTGGCAAGTCATGTTGCAGCTGTATAGAACCTTAGTTAGGTCACACTTGGAGTATAGTGTTCAATTCTGGTTGCCACACTACCAGAAGGATGTGGAGGCTTTAGAGAGGGTGCAGAAGAGATTTACCAGAATGTTGCCTGGTATGGACGGCATTAGCTATGAGGAGCAGTTGAATAAACTCGGTTTGTTCTCACTGGAACGACGGAGGTTGAGGGGCGGCCTGATAGAGGTCTACAAAATTATGAGGAGCATCGACAGAGTGAATAGTCAGAGGCTTTTCCCTAGGGTAGAGGGGTCAATTATTAGGGGGCATAGGTTTAAGGTGCGAGGGGCAAGGTTTAGAGTAGATGTACGAGGCAAGTTTTTTACACAGAGGGCAGTGGGTGCCTGGAACTCGCTACCGGAGGAGGTGGTGGAAGCAGGGACGATAGTGACATTTAAGGGGCATCTTGACAAATACATGAATAGGATGGGAATAGAGGGATACGGACTCAGGAAGTGTAGAAGATTGTAGTTTAGTCGGGCAGCATGGTCGGCACTGGCTTGGAGGGCCGAAGGGCCTGTTCCTGTGCTGTACTTTTATTTGTTCTTTGTTCTAAAACTAGTCCCGCTCAGATGTAAGAAATTGCCAACCTTGCACCACACCATGGAGGAAGAAGAAAGCTGGGTCAAAGAAATTGACAATAAGACATTTGGACATGGGGCAGCATGGTAGCATTGTGGATAGCACAATTGCTTCACAGCTCCAGGGTCCCAGGTTCGATTCTGGCTTGGGTCACTGTCTGTGCGGAGTCTGCACATCCTCCCCGTGTGTGCGTGGGTTTCCTCCGGGTGCTCTGGTTTCCTCCCACAGTCCAAAGATGTGCAGGTTAGGTGGATTGGCCATGATAAATTGCCCTTAGTGTCCAAAATTGCCCTTAGTGTTGGGTGGGGTTACTGGGTTACGGGGAGAGGGTGGAGGTGTTGACCTTGGGTAGGGTGCTCTTTCCAAGAGCCGGTGCAGACTCGATGGGCCGAATGGCCTCCTTCTGCACTGTAAATTCTATGATTCTATGATTGAGGGTCATATCTTGAATACTTGGGGTTGAGTGGTTTGTATCAAATGACTTTCTGCCAGAATGTGTGCATGTGGGCTTAGTGGTTGAGGTCAGTGTTGTGCTCCATTCTGATGCCCTCTATAGCCAGACAGCAAAATGTACAATGGTGGAGTGGTCAAAATAGTCAAAGAATGACCAACTATCACAAGCCATATTCCATAACAGTCAGGACATTCAAGGGAAATACAGAAAAATATGAAATATATAGAAAACAAAACTCAATCCAATAGAACATGCAATTTGTTTATTTCCAAACTAATTCATTCCCCTGCCACGTGCCACATCCATAACTTAGGGAACAGCTAAAACAAAGTTACAATGCATCAGTACCTTCTATTTTTATAAGTTTGACAAAAGTTAGCTGTTTGCCTCATGCTACTTGTCGCCGCCAAATAGTATTGACTAATTGTGCACTACTTTTTTCAAGGAAACCGAGGCCGGGATTCTCCGAGCCCGCACCGGGTTGGAGAATCGGCGGGTGGTGGGGTGGGGGGGCGTGAGAATCCTGCCACGCCGCTCCGACGCCGAGCCGCCGATTCTCCGACGACCAGAGAATCGGCACCACACCAATCGCGGTCGCCACGGCGCCGGTCGGGGGCTGCTGAAATAGACCCCCGCGTCGATTCTCAACGGGCGATGGGCTGAACTTCCACCGAGTCCTGCCGGTGTGGTTCAAACCTGGTACCAGCCGGCGGGAGCCCGGACCCGCGGCCGATGTGGACGTCCTGGTGTGGGGGGGGGGGATTTAACTCCAGGGGGCTCAACGAGATCCAGGCCCGTGATCGGGGGCTTCCGATCGGCGGGCAGCCGTGATCTGGAGGGGGCCTACCTCTTTCCGTGCGGGCCCGCTGTTCGGTCGCCAACATGTTGCTCCATGCCGGCACGGAGACGGCAACCACGTGCATGTGCCTGCGCGGAGATGGCCGTCGCGCGCATGCGTGGACCCCTGCTGGCCATGCAGGGCCGGCTTTCGGCGCCGGAGCAGCGCATAGCACTTAAAGCCATTTTTAAAAATCAAACAATGTATATATATTCCAAGACAATTCAGGGCACTGCAAAGCCCAGGACAACATGGCAGAAATGATAACACTGTTGAGCTTCTTTGATTCACCGAAAGTACAAAATGAAGCTATACATTCTTGAACAACACTTTGTCGAATCGATCTTGACTTTTTGCAATAGTGTAAAATGGGTAATCGGCAAACGGCAGTCCATTTTATATCTCTCCTGATTACTATTACCAATTTAATCTATCCCTGGGAGTATCAGGACAACATCATGATTAAGCTCCGAAGCATTTCATGGAAGAGCTGCCATCAGTCGCAAATTAGTGTGCATTAGTCCTCAGCACAAAGCAGCCCATAATTTAGCACTTAATTGACAGTGACTTGGCAAGTCATACTGAGAGGACACAAAGACAGCATAAGAAATGGAAATGTGGCACTTTATGCAGCACTGTGTACTTATCTGAGATTGAGGTTCGGGCACACTGAGGGACGATTACCTCTTGTGCGCCACGTGGAACTAAATCATGAATCTGTTAATGACAATTTCATTACACATAACACCCAAGGGAAATCTCCCCCAGTATTTCGACAAATTTACCTCCCTCTGTGGCCAATTTATTTCGCTTTTTTAACAACATCTTGCATTGATGTGACATCCTCAACATAGTAAAATATGTTGGGCGGTTATCTCCGACTGTTCGCCTGCAGCGGGATTCTATGATCCCGTTGGGAGAGTGCCCCGGCCCACGGGTTTCCCCAGTGGATGGTTTCAATGGGAAATCCCATTGACAACCAGCGGGAGCAGAGAATCCCACCACCAAATTCTCCATCCTCGCTAGCAGATCCTTACAACGGAGGATCTGCTCCCTTAAGTTGCTTCACAGGAACAATATCAAAGAAAATTTTGCATCGGAAGATGATATTAAGACAAGTGAGCCAAAGCATGGCCAAAGAAGCAGGTATTAAGGAGTGCCTCAAAGAGGTTGTGAGAGGGAACAAGGTGGAGAGGTTTAGGGAGGGAATCATGGGTCTAGGGCACAGGCAGCCTAAAGTACAGCCACCAATGGTGGAACAATAGTGATCGGAAATGCACGAGAGACCAGAATTAGAGGAGCCCAGAGGTCTCTGTGGGATGTAGGCCGAGAGGAAGTTGGGGAGCGGCGGGGGGTTGCTGATACCATAGAGAAACTTGAAAAGAAGGACGGCCATTTTAAAATTGAAGCTTTTCTTAAATGATCAGTGAGCATAGGGGTGATGAGTGAACAGGATGTGGGCAGCAGAGATTTGGAAGAGCTCCAGTTTATGGAGGGCCCAATTAAGGAGGCTTGCCAGGAGAGTATTAAAATTGTGGAGGTAAGAAGCAAGTTGAAGGTTTCAGCAGCAGATTTATGCGAGATTTCTTTTTCTCCTCGCAACGGTTTGTGCTCCAACCCTGATGAACTGTGCTTCGAAAAAGACTTTCTGTTCATCTCAACACAATCGAGGGAGATAATCCTGTTTGGAATCTGCTGTATGGAGGATTTGATGTAAAACTGAGAACTTCAATGCAAGAAGGTTCTGGTATCTAAAAGGTTACCGAGTTGAGGGACAGACTAATCGTTAGGTTTGTATCAGCCTCTCATTTTATTCCTTGTAATTTTCAGCATACGATGGTGCACTTTTAGTGCAGTCGCTCTGACACCTGTAAAATGAGTGAAACACAGATATGAGTAAATGGACATTGCATCTAAAAGCCCAACACTTGAATTTATTCTGGAGTATCTCAAAACGACTCATGTACTTATGATAAAAGCATTGGCGCTGCCTGCTGTATTTTATAGCATTTATATCAATTATAGCCAAGTATATTGTTCAGTTTCACTGTCTGGGTGGTTACTTTCCCAAGGCACATTTTGTGATGAATTTGTGACATTCTGAAGCCACGTTAGCTGATTTTTAATGACTAAAATGTTCACGAACAGGCAGTGCAAGCAAAGCACGAAATGGGATTATACT
This sequence comes from Scyliorhinus torazame, assembly GCF_047496885.1. Lineage (NCBI taxonomy): Eukaryota > Metazoa > Chordata > Chondrichthyes > Carcharhiniformes > Scyliorhinidae > Scyliorhinus > Scyliorhinus torazame. Next base: position 45,526,128 of record NC_092715.1, on the reverse strand, counting down.
CTGGATAGCCCCTGAAGAATGCGAACTCAAAAATCTTCAGCATGTTCCTTCATTGCCATCAACTCAACATGTCAGAAGAATAATAGAAACAGTCCCTGTCTCGAGTATTGATTTCCTGTGCAAATTGCAAGACGTCAAGTAGAGATGTGTGCTTTTTGGGTGTAAGCAGAGGAATTGTCACAAAAAAATGTTCCTTTCCAAGAGGGATAATGAGGTTTTAGATCACATCTGTTGGAGGCTTATAAGACCACTTCCTAAAGTGGATCTCTGCCCCTCCTTTGGTCTTACTGTTTAATATCACAGTGCTGCCGCCAAAGTCACAGCTATTGTTGGTGATGGTACTATAACATAAACAACAGGGGCGGCACAGTGGCATAGTGGTTAGCACTGCTGCCTCACAGCGCCAGAGACCCAGGTTCAATTCCGGCCTTGGGTGACTGTCTGTGAGGAGTTTGCCATCCTGCGCCATGGACACCGTCAACACACCGCAGCCGTTGCGAGTCGCTGGGAACCTTGGCATAAATTGGACGCTGTTCAAGCAGCGCTTCGAACTCTTTGTGGAAGCCAACGAAAAACAGGGCGCCTCGGACAAAAGGAAGATCGACATCCTCCTCATAGGTCAGCACGCCATCCATGTATACAACTCCCTGGTGTTCGCGGAAGGCGAGGACAAATTTAAATATGACACGGTCTTCCTCAAGCTCGACCAACACTTCAACGTTGAGGTGAACGAGAGCTTTGATATGTATGTCTTCCAACAGCGCCTGCAAGGTAAGGATGAGCTCTTTCAGTCCTTCCTGACGCATCTCCGCATACTCGCGCAGTCTTGCGGTTACGACACCACCTCAGAGCTCATGATCCGGGACCAGATCATTTTTGGGGCCTCCGGCAGCCTACGCCAGCAGCTTCTAAAAATAAAAGGCCTGACCTTAGCATCTGCAATTGAAGCCTGTGTCCTGCATGAGAACGCGACTAGCCGCTATGCCCAATTTCAGGCGACTGAATCGGCGCGGAGGGGGTCCTACGCGACCGGATCGGTGAGCCAGGTGCTCCACGAGGCTGAACGGGTCCAGGTGATTGAGTTTCTCCCGGCCCAAGGCCCGGACGAGGGCGGCCGTTTCGCGCGCTTTTCGAGGCCTCCCGCGCTTGTGCGCACCAAAACCTACGGCAACACTGAGGGACGTGAAGCGCAGGCACGCTCGACGCAAGATCAAACTGCACATGCGCAGTGGCGTAACGAACGCCATGACGTCATGATATGCGGCAACTGTGGAGCTGCACATTTAAAAGGGCAATGTTCCGCAAAAACCTGACAATGCCTACGCTGTGGCAAGGTGAGCCACTACGCTTACTGTTGAGCGGCTCAACCTGTTGATGTTCCGCATCTCCGACAACCTCGCAGCAACGTGCGGACCATTCAGCCTCCACATTACGACATCCAAACCGATGACACAGATGACCAAGGCGCCTTCCGGGTTGCGGTCATTGATGGGAACCGGGTCAACACAATCAATCCGGGTGATGAATGGTGTGCCACCCTGACGGTCAACCCGAATTCGTTGCCCACCCACTAGACTGGACTTTTGAGACTGTTTACACGTTGAACTCATGCAACCACTGTTTTAACATGTCTATGTTCTTCTCGTTACAGGCATTCATTTTATCGTTCCACATTTCAACGTTTTTTTTGTTATGGTACAACCTCGTTAGTATGTCACACCCGACATCGCCCCTTGTGTATAGTTAAGCCCCATGTACATGCTGTAAATATTACACACACACACATTTAGCTGCACTCAGTACACATTTCTATTTATAACCACGTAGGCACATAATCTTGTAAAAAAGGGGGGCTGTCATGATATTCAAGTGACCATCACAGCACATACAGACATACATAATGATAGACAGAGCAACGGACCAATTAGCACACATAACACGACAGCCAATCACAGACAAGAGCATACACAGTACAAAACAAGAAACACAACACTTCCTGGGCAGTCCATCAGGAGACGGCACAGGGCAAGGACCTCAAAGCCAGACACTCACACAGTCACCACGTGCTGAGTACCAAGTTTGTTATATAAATAGTTTAAAGGAATAAAACTGCGTTGTACCAATCGTGTTGGTTCGTCTGTATCTCAGAGCACCCAACACTTCATCCATTACCTAGTTACTGACTCCAATCCTCTCCCTGGCAACTGTCTGAGACAAAGCCAGTCTGTTCACAAACTGTGGGAAACCTGACCACAAAAAGGTAGTGAAAACACATTGTGAAAGTTAATCTTCTTTAATATATCAAGATAACAAAGTTTAAAATACAGAATGGACTCAAAAACGAGAGCAGCTAGATAAACACTAAAATACCAGGAACTGAAAAGAATTAGAACTAACCGCAGTTAAGTACAAATATACACAGGTAACAACAACATCACAGCACTTACTGATGATGTCAGCAATTGATTTAAATAAGTAGATGCAAAATAATATCACTCTACAACACATTGTGTCATATTTGACCAGAAAATGAACTTGCGACGACATTTCCATTTCATTACAAAGACCGCCTACTTTCACCTCCGTAACAAAACCTGATACCACTCCAGCTGCCTTAATATTGCCCTTATCGGCTTGCAAAAGCAGTGAGGACAGCATTCAAAGACATGCAGGGATGACTGGGAAAATAACCAGTCCGTACTGGATCAAATCTGGTAGTGGCCCGCCTACAATCCCTCACACGTACTAGTTGTAGCTGGGCGTGAACCCATCCATGAGCGGTTTTATGGGTTTCAGGGCTCTGATACAAGCTACAACTGTTGGTCAAAATGCATGATATGCTTGCATTCCCTGGTGCCAGGCTTACTGGTTTGACCCTCAGGGTGGAGTCAGACTTTGCTTTATAATGCTTCTGTGGAGCATCTTGGCATGTTTCATCACATTGAAGATGCTATAAATACCAGTCGTTTTTGTTGCTGATTGCAGCATTTGTTCAATGATGCCGTGTGCTAAGTGCATAAAAGTTACTGTGGCAACGATGACCACAACGGGCATAATAATTCTCTTAGGGGAGCTTGACTGAATTTTATTGGCAGCAGCAGCAGGCATGATATTCTGGCACATAACCTGTGTGCAGTAAATGAAAATGAATGAAAATCACTTATTGTCACAAGTAGGCTTCAATGAAGTTACTGTGAAAAGCCCCTAGTCGCCACATTCCGGCACCTGTTCGGGGAGGCTGGTACGGGATGTTTCCCACACCAAACAAAACTGGGTCAGGCCAGTGAGGGAGAGAGATCTGGGCCTAACCCTTCTCCAGCGTGAGATCGAAATCCACTCATTCAATGCTGCGTGTGAAGGCAGTTTTCCCCAACTTTACAAGGTTTGTGTGCTTCAATCGGTAGATAACACTGCATTTAAGGTCAAGTGCGTGCAGCCTCGCTCTGATTCAATTTTACCTCACACCATCCTTTCAAACATTTCTTTCTCTGCGAGATGGTAGAGAAAAGAGATGACCTATGTCACCTTTTTGAACTCTAATTGCAGCAGTCAAACCTTTGACCAAATAGAAACTAGAGAAAGGGGCATAAATTAACACTGAAACTACCAGCCAGCGCATTTGAGAGATTCTCCTGAAAACACAATGCGGGGGTACATTGTCAACATGGTGCCTTTCCCGATGGCATGACGGGAGGTGCTTTCCCCTTCTGCTCTCTTGCTTTTGACGTTTCCCACATCATTACAATTACAATTTAAATGCCGGTGACATATAGGGAAACACTCGGCTGGGGTGTTTTCTCAGCGGGTGTGGTGATCCACTGTAATAGGAGATGTAAGGTAGGACCTGCACTACAGGTTCGCCGGTAGCTCCTGCCGGCAGGCTCCGCCCAGGGAGAACTGCATAAATGTGCATGACCTCCAGTGCCCTGCCATTTCGCCAGCTGCAGCAGGAGGCCTCGCATCTGACTGAAATAAAGCCACAGTTGTACCCAACTTTAGTCTTTGTGCAATTGATCGTGCATCAGCGGGGAAACCCGCAAACAGCTAATCATGCTAGAGCTATGGTAGGCAATGAAAGAGGCTCCTGACCAAACATGGAGGCTGTACATCACGGCCAAAAACATCCTGCCGAACTCCATTCCCATTAACAGAAGACTTGAGAGCACAAAAATGGCAAAACAAAATATCTTTTAAAAACATGACCGGTGCAATCAAAGACACAATAACCAGACTTTTAACCCTTAAATAGCCCCAATATTTAGAATCCAATATTCCTAAACTCTTCCACGTATCACAAAAGCCCCGGACATGCACAGGCAACCTGCGAGAAATAGACGCCCACTTGAACATCTGTCTTATTGACTGTGTTATTACACTGTAATAATCTGATACCTGCACTTACATATCAATGTAAATGACTATGTTAAAATGCTAGTTATTAGTTGTGTTGGACCTTAGAAGTAAAGGGATGTTATACATGTGTGTTATGGGCAATGTCTCTTTAAGAAGAGAGTCACGTGACATGTGTGCGTATGACATCATTGGCTACTTCACGGGCTTGTGCATCTGGTGCAAAACTTTGTACAGTGAAGACCTTTTCAAAAGCCTCTGTTGATCTTGCATTAATAATCGCTTATTGTCACAAGTAGGCTTCAATGAAGTTACTGTGAAAAGCCCCTAGTCGAAACATTCCGGCGCTTGTTCAGGGAGGCCAGTACAGGAATTGAACCCGCGCTGCTGGCATCATTCTGCAATTCAAGCCAGCTGTTTAGCCCACTGTGCTAAACACACATACTTCGGCAATCTATTTCTTTTGTACAGCTGGCCTAAAGATACAACGGGTTTCCTTGCCCATGTTTTGACCTGATGCCATGAGACTTCATGAGGCCTAAAGTCAATGTTGAGGACTCCCAGGCAACTCCCTCCTGACTGTATACCTCTGTGCCACTGCCACCTCTGCTGGGTCTGTCCTGTCGGTGGGACAGGACATACCTGGGAATAACGATGGTGGTGTCTGGGATGTTATCTGTAAGGTATGATTCCATGCGTGTGACTATATCAGGCTGTTGCTTGACTAGTCTGTGGGACAACTCTCCTAATTTTGGCCCCCAGATGTTCTTAAGGACGACCTTTCCAGGTCGACAGGCAAGTTTGACGTTGTTTCTGGTGCCTCGCTCGATGTCGGGTGATTCGATGTCCGATTTCAGTTTTTTCTGTTTTCTTTGCAGCGGTTGAATGATTTGCGAGGCCATTTTAGAGGGCACTTAAGAGTCAACCACATTGCAGTGGGTTTGGAGTCACATGTAGCCAGACCAAGTAAGGTTGGCAGATTTCCTCATCTAAAGGATTTGAGTGAACCAGTTTGGTTTTTATGACAATCGACAATGGTTTTGTGATCATGAGACTTCTAATTCCAGATTTTTATTGGGTTCAAATTCCACCATCTGCCATGATGGGATTGAAAGCCGGGTCCCCAGGGGATTACGCTGGGCCTCTGGATACCACTGTGACACTGCCACCTTGGTTTACTGTTACCATCACTCCCCACCCCCAACACACCCAGAATGCCAGACCCTTTTCACTCCTCCAGTCCAATACCCCACCCACTCTCTGACCTCACCTAGATCCCCCTTCCACTCCTCCATTCCCTGGCCCCAATTTCACACCACCCTCACAACCCCTCGCCACTAACTTGATTCTTCTTGCTGGTCCAGTGCCTTCATATCATTTGTATTCTCCTGCTCCCCTCCCTTGTACTGTCGAATTAAACAAAGTAAACCACTCCCTCAGACACAACTGTAGAAAGCCAACTGGTGCAGGCCACCATTAACCAAACATGAACTGCGTGTCATGAGATTCTCATGCATTGCAACTTTATCTTGGAGCGCGACGCAATTTGGTAATCAAGGAAAAATTGGCCAGTCCAGTATTAGACACAAACACAAGAGATTGATGCTGAATGTGTGACTTTGGCCCAAGGAGTGCTATTGAACAATTAGAGTCCAGATTTCCAGCATAATTACAGACTAATTTGTGTGTAAGTTCACATCCAACAGGAACTGTTCCTATTGTCCCAGTTAAGGGAACTGATGAAATAAAAGCTTGGATTTTGTCAAATAATAGGTTGTATTTGCTTTCTAAAATTGAGAAACACAGAAAATTACACCTGGGAAAACATCATAACTGGTTCGTTCTACACAAGACAAAACGGAACCATACAGCAGCCTCTTTTCCCTAGCCTTAGGACTTGACATAGATTATCAATTTATATCCTGATGAACAATCCCAAACCAATTATCTAATATGTGGACTTTGCCTGTCCTTCATTTTATAATGGAGCATTATTTTCTCCCCAGGATCATCTGCACTTCACATAGAGTCGAGAAAGCGTCAAAATTAATTGGACTATTTTTGAAGCGCTGATGTTTGGTTGAACTGTCACATAGCAACATAATACACCTGCACTCTGAAATACACTTCCTGTGAACTCTGTCCTTTTTACTTCTGTCTGCAACAGCCCTCTCTCCCACTGTACTCTTGTTTATTTCCCCGAGCTTCTGACCTACTTCCCGCTTTGGTGTCCTTTAAAATCCTGGGAAATTGAGGTACGGGAATACTGCCATCTAAATCGTCAGGCCTTCATGCCTATCCACACACGACTGTGGCAAGATTTAACTCCAATTTGATCTATAAGTTTGTGTATGATACGAATGTGGTAGGTCGTATTTCAAACAATGACATGTCAGACTACAGAAGGGAGATAGATCACTTGGTTGCATGGTGTATCGAAAACAACCTCTCTCTAAATGTCAGCAAAACCAAAGAACTGATCATCAACTTCAGGAAGCATAGTACGACACCCCGCCCCCCCATCTACATCAAAGGCTCCGAAGTGGAGATGGTCGATAGCTTTAAGCTCCTGGGGGTCACCATCACCAACAGTCTGTCCTGTCCACTCACATTGATGCAATTGTCAAGAAAGCCCAACAATGTCTCTACTTCCTACAGAAGATAAAGAAATTTGGCATGTCTGCATCGATTCACAAACTTCCATGTGCCATAGAGAGCATCCTTTCCGGCTGCATCCCAGCTTGGTATGGCAACTACTCGGCCCAAGATCACAAGAAACTGCAGAGTGTGGTGAACTCAGCCCAACACATCACACAAGCTTGCCACCCTCCCATTGATTCTGTCTTCATCTCCCGCTGCCTCGGAAGACAGACAGCATTGTCAGAGACCCCTCCCAACCAGGCTTTGCCCTCTTCCAGATCTTTCCGTCAGGCAGAAGATAGAGAAGTCTGAAGATCCGCACATCCAGACATAGGACCAGCTTCTTCCCCACAGCTACTAGACTCCTCAACGACTCTCCCTCAGATAGATTTGATCTCTGTAAGACTCTATTCACCATGCCCTATGCTGCTTTGCTCATGTCGTATTTGCTTTGTTTGCCCCTTGTTCCGCACTGCAACCAATTACTTATTTGTCGATGTACTTTGTCGATTATTCTTTTTGTCTACTGAGTACGTACTGCGTACCTTCCCTTGGCCGGAGAAAAATACTTTTCACTTCGGTACATGTGACAATAAATCAATCAATCAATCAATTCACCAATCAATCAATCTAGGCTTTTGCATTGTAACACTGCTATGTTGACATGTATACTTGGAGGGGGAGGGAGGGTGGGATTTCCCACTCCCCCTCCGGCATGTTTCTTGACAGCGGGAGGTGGCCTGCCATTGGCCAGTGGCAGGATATTCTGGCCCCGCCGCTGTCAATGGGATTTTCCATTGAATCCACCGATTTTTCCGGTGGCGGGGTTCACCGTCGGCGGGACCGGCAGATAGGCAGGCGAGGATAGCCGGAAAATAACCTAAACAGACCTTTCAACAAAATAACTGTAAAACAACTAGCCACAGAAGAACTGATTGTTCATTGCTCAGCTGGTCTGGCAGCATCTGTGGAGAGAGAAACAGCTTCAGATCAATAACTTTTCATCATTTTATCAGTGACCTTAAATACCCACTCTGTTCCTTTCTCTCCACAGATGCTGCCAGACCTGCTGGGCATTTCCAGAATTACTATTTTTAGCTCCGATTCTCCGCACTTGCAGTATTTTACTTTTGATTTTTCATATTGTTTGATTTCAACCAAAATGTCATCAACCATCAGCTATTCCCAAACGCGGGAGCTGATGAAATTTGAGAGATGTGTACACAATATAATGAAAGGACTATCAGATTTTTATACACTTCACTCAATATTTTAGTGTTAAATATTTGTTTGGGTTATTTGACTTTCTCGTCTCCGGATTTCTAATCTTCGATGTATGTTTGCACAAGTGTTGAAAAGTTATAGACAGCTGGTGAGAAAGTGAAAGTGGCATTGGGCATCATTCTAGTTTCGGACCTTACAGTAAGTCCTCACTTAAAATTGTAGTTGTGTTCCGGAAAAGTGCAACTTTAAGTGAAATGGCTTGAAAGGAATCAGATATTCCCGTGAAAACCCATGTGGAGTCTGCAGCTGGGTTGTGTAGAACATTTCTGGTCAGGCAGAAAACATTAAACATTATACTCTGTAAGTTGAAATACTTTACATTGCTAAGTTTTATATTGGTAAGTGAAATGACTTATAAATTAAAGTAAATTTTAAAATGTAAAATAAATATGGTAATTTTTTACTTGCTTCCCATTCATTGACTATCCTTCTTCCTGCATCTCTGGCTCACCACACATCTCACTCCCTGTCCTTCCCTCTCTCTGCCGATTCTGCTGCCTCGCAGTCTTTGCTGCCCCCTGACCAACTATCTTGCCAATATTTCTTCTCACCGAACCTTCAGCTCCTTAAAGTCTCCTAGAATATTGTGTGCAGTTTTGGTCTCCTTTTCTGAGGAATGATGTTCTTGCTCCCGAGGAAGTGCAGCAAAGGTTTACCAGTCTGATTCCAGGGATGGCAGGACTGTCATATGAGGAGAGATTGACTAGGTTAGGATTGGTCTCACTGGAGTTCAGAAGAATGAGGGGGATCTTATCGAGACTTATAAAATTCTAACAGGACGAGACAGGGTAGATGCAGGGAAGATGTTCCCGATGGTGGGTGTGTCCAGAACCAGGGGTTACAGTCTGAGAATTCAGGGTAAACCATTTCGGACAGAGATGAGGAGACATTTCTTCACCCAAAGAATGGTGAGCCTGTGGAATTCATTAGCACAGGAAGCAGTTGATGCTATAACATTGAATATATTCAAAGGGCGGCTAGATCTAGCACTTGGGGCAAATGGGATCAAAGGTGAGAAAGCAGGATTTGGCTATTGAGTTGGATGACCAGTCATGATCGTGATAAATGGGCGGAGCCAAAAGGCCTCCTCCTGCTCCTATCTTCTAAGTATCTATTTATCTATCTATGTCTCGCCTGTTTCTTCCCCCTCCTGAACATTGTGAGCGATTCAGCTCCAACGGGCTGGAGGCAAGTTGCGAACCGGAGGGTTGGCAGTCAGAGGTTGGCTAAGGGAGCAGAAGAGACCATGAGCTCGGAGGGTCCGCAGCGATAGAAAGGGTCAGCCAGAAAGAGAGGCCGTTCCAGAATGGTGCCAATCAAGTCAAGCAGCCTTCAGTCGAAGCGCACCAAATGACTTTGAAATGAAACATACAATGCCAAACGAGAATACAGACCCCCATTAAATGTCCAATGTTAAAGCCAAAGGACGTAACATGGAGAAACCAAAAATGGGGACTTACTGTACTCAATGGACTCTTCACCACAGAGTTACCTCTGCTCAAAGCAATTGCTTCAGATTGTTTCTGTTCTCATTGCTCTGCAATACATTATTTGCATTGCAGCCATTACACTTTCTGGTAGCTTTGCTGTGCATCAGATACTGTGGGGACCAAACGAACCCCGAGGAGCACGCTATGCTGTTTGAGGCCCTTATAGAACTTTGATAATATGAAATAAGAAGAAAGGTTAGTCAATGTATTGTGAGGATATGAGCATTACCAAAATTCTTCCAACTTCTCTAATTCCCACCATGTTGGAATATACCTTTAAGAGATAGCATCTTGCCGTCACTAGAGGGGAAGTGTGTCATGTGATCTGTTCCTCTTCGGCCGAGAGAGAAGACAGCACATACAGCCCTGCTGCTAATGCCTTCAAGTTTTCAATGTATATTCTCATGTACCTAGTTTGAATAAATGAACCTACAACATGTTTACACAATCCCTTATGAGTGTTTGGTACCTTTATATTATTATCAAAAGAACTCAACATTCCCCAGCTCCAAGATTCCATTCTCTTCAACATGATTTGTTTGCTTCCAATCAGGCCTCCATACCACCGATAATGCTGGCACTGCAGTGGTCAAAGTGGCAAATGAGTTTGTGATTTTCTTTTACTCCACACTTTGATGTCTTTGATATATTGAACCACTTTTGCCCCTTCATTATCCCTCCTTTGCAGTCCACCTTTAGTCTGTGGGCGTGATTCTCCGTACAAAATTCGAAGTGTGTTAGCAAGCGAAAACTGCAGCGAGATTTCCAGCACTCGGCCTGGCGAGGCAAAGCAATTCAAAGTTATTTGGTCCACTTAACGAGGCCCCACAAGATTCACACCACAAATTAAGGCTCACCAGCCGATTCGCCGGGACTGCGCTCGCCAACACACCCGCTACAAGGTCGAGCTGCACTTAAGCAGCACTTGCACAGCCAACCCCACTCAGCTCGCAGCCATGGCGCCGAGACAACCGGCCCCAAGATTTGGAGACGTGGATTTGGGGAGGCTTCTAGATGTGGTCGAGGCCAGGAGGAATGTCCTGTTCTCCTGAGGGTCCTGGAGGGTGAGCCACAGGGCAGCCAGTGCCGCCTGGAACAAAGTGGCAGCGGCATCAGCTCGGAAAGCATGACCAGGAGGACTGACCTCAAGAGCCGAAGAAGGTCAATGACCTACAGCGGGCAGCACGGGAGAGATGACACCTCCCCCCCACAACGACCCTGCCTCCCCACCACGTGAACAGCCCCCCAACCCTCCATTTACCTCCCTAACCTACCCTTCACCCCCTCAGTTCACCCCTTCCCTTCACCTCAACCCTCCACACTCCCTCCCTTCACCTCAACCCTCCCCCCACCAATGTGAACCTCGCGTATGCCTAATGATGCCCTCTCTATATTTTCGCAGGGGAAAATCTCCCACCATCATTGGGAGAGGGCCCAGACTGACGGAATGTCTCAGGCTGACCTGAAGCGGGGCAAGTCCTGCTCTCAATTGGGAATGGCTCAGGCATTGTAGAGTTTGTCCCAGTCGCAGGTGGGCATTGCTGAGTCACTGCAGAGCATGGCCCAGTCACTGAGGAGCATCGCCAAGGCGTTGGCACCATGCTGCAGGTATTGGGGAGCTACTAGCGCTGGCAGAGTCAGATGACGCAGGGACAGCCGGGACTCAATCCAGCTGCCCCACCATCCCAAGGTGATCCCCAGGGCCCTACGTGCCCCAACCAGGAAGGAGGGGGCGGCAGGCCCTGCCCATGGATACCCGGCCATGGACATGTGCCCGGGGCTGGGGCCCATCACCTGGGTGATCGAAGGTTGGCCACTGCATCTGTGGTGATACCTCCCGCAGTGTTCAAGCAGTGTCCATGCATCAAGGTGTGATTAGGATGCTGGGCAATGAGCCCCACATGCTGCAAGGCCTGCCCACCCACGGGGATCCACTTGGGATGTGTGAAGTATGCACTGAACTACGACTGCCAATTCCCGATTAGCAATAGCCTTCGACCGCAAAGCCAGAGGCCTCCGCGGTAAGTGGAAGTTATGGGTCAGTGGGACAGACAGTCAGGGACTAGGTTGCCCCAGGAACCGGAACACACAGTCCAGGGATTGTCATGGTGAACCCACGCACGTCCGACCACCCCCTCCCCAGCAGAGCCCCTTCTCCGCAGCAAAGCCTCCCCCCCCCCCCCCCACCCCCCACCCCTCCCCAACCCCTCCAGCACTCAGCTCCCCATGGCTGCCCACACTCAACCAGAGCTGCATCTGTGGAAGGAGAAACAGAGTTAGCATTTTGCGTCCATAGGAGTCTTCACTCTTGTTTTTCTCTCAACTGATGCTGCCAGACCTGCTGGGTTTTTCTAGAGCTTTCTGTTTTTATCACACATTTCAAAGAGTTGAGTTCCAGATCTGTTAATGGCTCAGCTGTTCTGGCAGAGACTACCGCATTGAGGTTCAGCCCTACATTCCTGATAATAACTTCACTGCACTTACATTCACCATTTGTCCTTTCGGCTTCATTATCTCGATGACAGTCCTTCCTGTCATTATATGGAAGTGTGGAAATCCTTCCCCTCGGTATGTTGATGATACCCAGGTCTGCATACTCAGGAGGTATTAGCTGCATTGTATCACAAATTGGTGATACCAAACCCTCGTGCCGCTCATTGATGATGGAACCGGAAGCTTATTTCTCTGCCACCTCTGACAGTGCAGCACTCCCTCAGTTTTGATCCTCTGATAGTGCAGCTCTCCCTCAATACTGACCCTCTGACAGTGCAGCACTCTCTCAATACTGACCCTCTGACAGTGCAGCACTCTCTCAATACTGACCCTCTGACAGTGCAGCACTCCCTCAGTTTTGATCCTCGGATAGTGTGATGCTCCATCAGTACTGACCCTCTGACAGTGCAGTACTCCCTCAATACTGACCCTCTGACAGTGCAGCACTCCCTCAGTTTTGATCCTCTGATAGTGTGATTCTCCCTCAGTACTGACCCTCTGACAGTGCAGCACTCCCTCAGTTTTGATCCTCTGATAGTGCAGCTCTCCCTCAGTACTGACCCTCTGACAGTGCAGCACTCCCTCAGTTTTGATCCTCTGATAGTGCAGCTCTCCCTCAATACTGACCCTCTGACAGTGCAGTACTCCCTCAATACTGACCCTCTGACAGTGCAGCACTCCCTCAGTTTTGATCCTCTGATAGTGTGATTCTCCCTCAGTACTGACCCTCTGACAGTGCAGCACTCCCTCAGTTTTGACCTCTGATAGTGTGATGCTCCCTCAGTACTGACCCTCTGACAGTGCAGCTCTCCATCAGTACTGACCCTCTGACAGTGCAGCACTCCCTCAGTTTTGATCCTCTGATAGTGTGATGCTCCCTCAGTACTGACCCTCTGACAGTGCAGCTCTCCATCAGTACTGGCCCTCTGACAGTGCAGCACTCCCTCAATACTGACCCTCTGACAGTGCAGCACTCCCTCAGTTTTGATCCTCTGATAGTGTGATGCTCCCTCAGTACTGACCCTCTGACAGTGCAGCTCTCCATCAGTACTGACCCTCTGACAGTGCAGCACCCTCTCAGAACTGACCCTCTGACAGTGCAGCACTCCTTCACACTGACCCTTGACAGTGCGATGCTCCCTCAGTTTTGATCCTCTGATAGTGCAGCTCTCCCTCAGTATTGACCCTCTGACAGTGCAGCACTCCCTCAATACTGACCCTCTGACAGTGCAACGCGCCCTCAGTACTGACCCTCTGACAGTGCAGCACTTCCTCAGAACTGACCCTCTGACAGTGCGATGCTCCCTCAGTTTGGATCCTCTGATAGTGCAGCTCTCCCTCAGTATTGACCCTCTGACTGTGCAGCTCTCCCTCAGTATTGACCCTCTGACAGTGCAGCACTCTCTCAATACTGACCCTCTGACAGTGCAGCACTCCTTCAGCACTGACCCTCTGACAGTGCAGCTCTCCCTCAGTACTGACCCTCTGATAGTGCAGCACTCCCTCAGAACTGACGCTCTGACAGTGCAGCACTTCCTCAGTACTGACCCTCTGACAATGCAGCTCTCCCTCAGTACTGACCCTCTGACAGTGCAGCACTCCCTCAGAACTGACGCTCTGACAGTGCAGCACTTCCTCAGTACTGACCCTCTGATAGTGCAGCTCTCCCTCAGTACTGACCCTCTGACAGTGCAGCTCACCCTCAGTACTGACCCTCTGACAGATGTAGCCATCTCAGATGGCCACCTGCAAAGGACCATGGGAATAATGGCCAACACAGGACTCAGACACACTCAGAGCCTGTGTGTGTATTTGCAACCAAGATAGCTAGACGCGATCGAAACCCCCGCTCGTTTGCATTCTAATGACCCATTTCCCCAGAGCAAAGGGACTGTACTCACACAGTCATACAGACTAACCGATACAGATGCAGACCAACCGGCACCACTCCCTTTGCTAAGAAAGCCCAAACAGCCAAGGTCAATGTCCGCTCAGGACACACCCAGACATCAAGGCACCTGCCCCTTTATTGGCCAAAATCGAAGGCAGTGATCGAAGCCTGTCAAATTATTGGGTCCAAAGCTAAGGACCGTCCCAAAGAGCGCAAAATCCCAGAGGGATAAAAAGAGACACAGCCATGTGTTTGTTCTCTCTTGGCCCCGGCCTACGCCTAAAACCAAGTGTAGCATTACGACCAGAAGACAAGTTCAAGACCAACGATCGCTACCAGACGGATGAGCCCAGCAGAAACGAAGCCACTTCTTCTACCCAGCCACGCAAGATCCAAACAAAGGCCATGTTCACCTGCATAGAGCCGGTTGCCCTGAAGTTAAGTTTAGGTTATTGTAGTTGTTGGGCTTAGTTTAACTTGTAGCGTTTTATGTTGCATGTCGAAGTAATCCTTGTGTGTAAATAAACTATCTTTGAACTTGAAATGAGTAACTGGTTGTTTGGTCTTTGATCGATATCCGGTAAAACCTTGTGGTGGTATCATTTGATACCTGGCAACTCTGAAAAGCAATATTATCATTAATAACTGCCATATCTAGTTAATTTGGCAACATTATTGGTGCCGATTGGTGGGATAGTATTCCACTCATTAAAAAGAGCAACATTATTGGTGACTCCAGTGCTGATTGGCAATACAGTGCAGCACTCCTTCAGCACTGACCCTCTGATAGTGCAGTTCTCCCTCAATACTGACCCTCTGACAGTGCGATGCTCCCTCAGTTTTGATCCTCTGATAGTGCAGCTCTCCCTCGGTATTGACCCTCTGACAGTGCAGCACTCCCTCAATACTGACCCTCTGACAGTGCGATGCTCCCTCAGTACTGACCCTCTGACAGTGCAGCTCTCCCTCAGTACTAACCCTCTGACAGTGCGATGCTACCTCAGTACTGACCCTTTGACAGTGCAGCGCACCCTCATTTCTGAACATCTGACAGTGCAGCACTCCCTCGTACTGACCCTCTGACAGTGCGACGCTCCCTCAGTACTGACCCTTTGACTGTGCAGCGCTCCCTCAGTACTGATCATCTGACAGTACAGCACTCCCTCGTACTGACCCTCTGACAGTGCAGCTCTCCCTCAGTACTGACCCTCTGACAGTGTAATGCTCTCAGTACTGGGCAGTGGATAGAACTGTGGCTTCACAGCTTCAGGGCCCCAGGTTCGATTCCCTGCTGGGTCACTGTCTGTGAGGAGTCTGCACGTTCTCCCCGTGTCTGTGTGGGTTTCCTCCTGGTGCTCCGGTTTCCTCCCATAGCCCAAAGATGTGCAGGTTAGGTGGATTGATTATGATAAATTGCCCTTATTGACCAAAAAGGTTAGGAGGGGTTATTAGGTTACGGGGATATGGTGGAAGTGAGGGCTTAAGTGGGTCAGTGCAGACTCGATGGGCCGAATAGCCTCCTTCTGCACTGTATGTTCTATGTTCTATGTACTGACCCGCTGACAGTGCAGTGCTCCCTCAGCACTGACCCTCTGACAGTACACCTCACCTTGAGGCTCTGCACCTATGTGATTGCTGAGCTGACTAATTCCAGCGAGCAGTATGGGTCACATTTAATGCCTTCCCCTGAGGCTGGTTTGGAGTCAGGGGCATTTAAATGGGCAAGACAACTGTCGATGGGGACCCTGGTGCCTTCCCGCCTCTTGAGTCCGGGACGGGAAGGCAAGTGGATGATCTACCCACCCAACTGTCAACTTAGGTCAATTCCCACTTAAAGCCTCCATCCTATTGCCACTGGTAGTCAACCAGTGGCAGATCGGGGAGTTACCTGGAGGGGGTGCCTTGTTCAAAGGGACTCATTGTCTTCTTGAGGGTCAGAGGGTCACGGAGGGGTGTGGCCTCTGAGATTCACCTCTGCCCTTGCAGCCAACCATATTTCCCTCTCTTCCATGACCGTTTCCTGCCTCCATTCATCTTTGGCGTGTGGTCCCTTGACTATTTTGGGCCTGTGGTGGGTGCATTGCTGTAAGCTGCCACCATTTATGCTGGTGCTCAATGTAATGAAGAGCTACCAACCCCTGATCTGCTGGCAGCTTTTGGAGTGGGCGTAACCTCTGGCCCCCAGAGCCCTTGACCCTACAGAAGGACCACCTACTGTTCATTTCGGGGCCTGATGGGCAACAAATTCCAACAGGCCTTCCGGTCGAGGTGGCATAGGATTCACGCTGCCTCTTCAGCCAGCGAGTGAGACCCCATGTCGCCTGTATTAAATACCGCGAAGTACAAATACCCAAGCAGCTGAAGATATGCGAAAGCATAGTCATGAACAGATGCCTAACTAGCTAACTTGCTATATATTTTACATGACAAAATGCGTGAGTAACACATTGGCTTATTTCCATCGCAAAGGAGTCCAGAATGATAAACAATTAACTGTTTTATTTTCTTTTTTAATAAGCCTCAATTAGCAGATAATATTTGCCAGCATCATTTTAGCCAAGAAAGCTCCGTTTAATGGGACTTGCCATTTTTCCAATTGCTTTCATGGCCATCTCTGCATTTTGATTATCATTAAACTTCGAAGCAGAAATGTACTCAGCGGTAATTGTGTTAACATTTATTCAAGGTCAAGTGGTTAAGCATGAATAATGATGTGTCAAAATTGGACTGTAATGCTGTCAATAGAACAATTACCATTTAACTGAAGAGTCAAGAGAACCTATTAGCTCGGCAAAAACAAGCACAAGTAGAACGGGAAAAGAGGTATTTTCAGCTGGAGCTTGTTGAATCCATTCTGAACAGGTATTTTGTCTAAATAACACCAGCGCTTCATTCAAATCTATCTGAAAAGCAAATTAATTGAAATGCTTGAAAGGTGGCGTGGGGGGGGGGGGAAAGAAGAAGTCGGTGGTGTGTAATCGCTTGCCCTGAATGTGCTAACCCTTAAAAGGAATTAGGTATGGTCACATACACTTCTGTTCACAAAGGGTCCTTTTATGAGAATCTAATTGAGTGTGCACACTGAAGTCAGGTATCACCATGGTAACCAGGATACAACAGGCCCGGCTAAATAGGGTAAAGAGGTATATTAATTTTAGTGATTGTGATTTTCTTTTGAATTATAGGTCACTTATGAAGATGAACACGATCCCCCAACGTATTAATCGCATGCCCAAACTGAAAATTTGACAGTTCCCTTATGAGAGCAACAAGAATCCATTTCAACGATGAGGAGAAGGAAATGGACATGACCTGTGATGCTGAGGCAGTGAGGTATCTCCAGTATTTCTTAGCACATAGAATACAGCAAAGGAAGTCTTGAGGGAATCGAACTGCATGCATTCAGCTTAAACTGTATCATTAGTGGTAATTAATTTTGGAAAGTATCATACCTTCCTATTTACAATTAATGCACAATTATTATTTTGATTCAATACGACCTAATTTGAAGCATATTTTTGTTAATTACATTGCAGACATTACATTAATGGTGGGTGCCAGTTTTATCTTTCTAATTTTACTGAAAAATAAAAGTAAATGAATGGATAGACCTGGTGTTGCGACTTGGGCTCCTTCTACATCGGTCATAGAACAACCTGGTCCACTGTGTCAATGCTGGAGCATTCCAAAACTAATTTCATTGCTCTGATATTTCCTGTGCCTTGTTCAGTTAAAAATATTTATCCACTTTAACGTTAAAAGTTCTCATTCGCAGCCACTTCACATGGGAAAGCATTCCCCACTTCAACAAAGCTCTGCGCAAAGAAATCTCCTTATTTCTCTCCTCACTGACAAGTTTTAAATTGATGACTCATCATCACTAACTCTGCAAGCAGAGGTAGACACTTCACTTGAGTCACTTCGTGAAGTCCTTTCACCATTTTAAAATCCCCGATTAAACCTCCTTTCAGTCTCCTTGGCTCCTATGCTGGGAATTTTCTTGCTGTTCCTTCTAGTTTCCCATCATAAGTTGAACATAGAACATAGCACATACAGTGCAGAAGGAGGCCACTCGGTCCATCAAGTCTGCACCGACCCAGTTAAACCCTCACTTCCACCCTATCCCCGTAACCCAATAACCCCTCCGAACCTTTTTTCGTCACTAAGGGCAATTTATCGTGGCCAATCCACCTAACCTGCACGTCTTTGGACTGTGGAAGGAAATCGGAGCACCCGGAAGAAATCCACGCAGACACGGGGAGAAAGTGCAAGCTCCACACAGTCACCCAAGTTCGGAATTGAAACTGGGTCCCTGGTGCTGTGAGCCAGCAATGCTAACCACGGTGCCACACGGAGCCGCCCAGTGCAAACTGGAGGAACAGCACCTCATCTTCCGATTAGGCATGTTACAGCCGCCCGGGTTTAACATTGAGTTCAACAACTTCAGACTGCGAAATCTTTCCTCCACCTTCAGCCCATTTTTTTTCCTATCAATTTATTGTCATTTCTTCCATTGATCTGTTTTTCGCACACCATTGTCCCCCTCCACCCCACTTGTGCCATCTGTTCCCAATTCTCAGTTGTCCTTTGACACATTGCTCACCTTTGATTGCCATTCACACATTCTAATCTCTTTATGTGCCACTATCAGCAACCTTCTTAACCTTAATCACCCCTATTTACATTCCCTTTTTCTTTCTGTCCATGACATCTTTGTTAATCTCCACCTATCGCTGGCCTCTTATCCAGCCCCATCGCTCCACGCACCCCCTCCCCTCTGACCCTATTTCTTTAAAATCTAGTGTAATAAATTGATGCTCGATCAATAATTCCAGAAGCGAGATTGGAGACAATTGAAGGCTTTGTTACACTAGGTGTTTCCCCCAGCAGCACAGGTACAGAAGGCAGCTGCTGGGGAGACATGGGCTCTTGTACTCCGCCTTACTGGGCGGAACCAGCAGGCAGGCTTAACCAATGAAAACAGTACCTCCTACATCAATGGTCTTACAGCATTACAGAGTACCGTAATACCTCTAATACCGACTACCATAGGTGCTAACCACTGTGCTACCGTACCGCCCATGTCCTGAGGGAAATAAGGCACGGGCAATAAATTTGTCTTTAACCTGATCCCCTGCAACTAAGTAAAATCAAATATTTTGTATCATCATGATTGTGAATTTCATAATTTAATACAGGTCAACACTGTTATAACTTCAATTAGTCAAAAAGTACAGGGGCGCGATTCTCCGACCCCTCACCGGGTCGGAGAATCGCCGGGGGCCGGCGTGAATCCCGCTCCCGCCGTGTCGCGAATTCTCCGCCACCGGATATTCGGCGGGGGCGGGAATCGTGCCGCGCCGGTCGGCGGGAATCCCCCGGCAATTCTCCGGTCCGCGATGGGCCGAAGTCCCGCCGCTGTCAACCCACGCCAGCCGGCGTGGAATAAACCACCTTTGGGACGGTGGGACACGGTGGCGCGGGCGGGGTCCTGGGGGGGGGCGTGGGGCTATCTGGCCCCAGGGGGTGCCCCCACAGTGGCCTGGCCCGCGATCGGGGCCCACCGATCCGTGGGCGGGCCTGTGCCGTGGGGGCACTCTTTTCCTTCCGCCTTCGCCATGGTCTCCACTATGGCGGAGGTGGAAGAGACCCCCTCCACTGCGCATGCGTGGGGATGCAGTGAGCGTCCGCTGACGCTCCCATGCATGCGCCGCCCGGCAAAGTCATTTCCGCGCCGGCTGGCGGGGCACCAAAGGCCTTTCCCGCCAGGTGGCGGGGCGGAAATCAGTCCGGCGCGGGCCTAGCGCCTCAAGGTAAGGGCTCGGCCCCTCAAGATGTGGAGAATTCCGCACCTTTGGGGCGGCGCGATGCCGGACTGATTTGTGCTGTTTTTGGCGCCGGTTGGCGGACATCGCGCCGATTACGGAGAATCCCGCCCCAGATGAGGGGATCAGAAGGCAATTTTGGGAACTTACCAGCACTAAAACAGAAGTACAAAGTCTGATGAGAGAGGAAATAATAAAAAGTGAGCATGCAGCTGAGGAAGGAATGAAATGCTCCCCTTGTCATTTTTCAATTCAGAACTGAATAGCTTTTAACTGTTGAGCTAGTCCCTGATGTAGTTTCGTGGTGTAAACAAGCTTTAAGCCATTGTCCGAACACTCCCACAGGACAGTCTGCTCATTTACAATATTGACTCAGATATTCCAAAACAGTAGATGGTCTCAAAGCATCTGATACTGATAATTTTTCATGATGTTACTATATTATTATAATATTCTTGCACTCAAAGTTCTGCCAGCCGAATGTTAATTCATCAGATGCCTAAAAATTCCTTTTGATCCATTACACTGCAATGCTTGAAAAACAGATAATTGTTTTTCGCATAAAGGTAGGATTGCTTTGAATGAATAATACTGAAGGTTCGGAACAGGTTGCATAGGGAGAAACTGCTCCCACTACCGAAAGATTGGAAAGCAGAGGGCACAGATTTACAGTAATTGGCAAATAAGCTATGAGATATGATAAAGCTTGGTTATGTAGCAAGGGTTTAGAAACTGGAATCTACTGTCTGAGAGTGTGGTGGAGGCAGGTTCAGCGAGGCATTCAAGAGAGCATTTGATATTATCTGAAAAGATATGGAGAAAAAGCAGGGGAGTGGCATATGGTGAATTGCTCCTGCAGAGGGTCAGCACAGAGATAATGGGCCAAATGGCCTTCTTCTGTGCAGCAACCATTCTATGATTCTCTGAATACTCACATTTCCTGTACGCTGTAACAGTGCAGGAATATAAAGGGGAAACATTTGTACAAACTGTGTTTATTAGTGGTATGTGTGGAGAAAGGGATAAAGAGTTGAAAACTTTCATGGAAGGGGTTGCAGCTCTTAAGCCAAGATGGCGAAAGGTATGGTTGTTCACCAAGGGGCGAAGAAACTAGGAGGTGAACAAGGTCAAGGTCAGAGTTGGAGCAATGCAGAGTCCTCGGAGAATTAAAGGCTTCAAGTTGGTTGCAGGGTAAGGACTGGGCAAGACCATGGAAGGATTTGAGCATGAGGAGGAGGATTTTAAAGTCGAGGTTTTGCTGGCTTGGGAGCCAGTATAAACCAATGAGCATAAGGGTGATAGGTGAACGGGACTTGGGTTGAGTTAAACAGGGAAATTTTGAATGCGCTCCCATATATGGAAGTTGGGAGGCCAGCCATTGGAATTAAAATCATTAAATCATAAAGTTAAAAGCAAAACATTAAAGGGGGTTTCATTCACAGATACAGTGAGGTAGAGTTGGAGATGGGAGAGAAAAAAATATAAAGGAGAGGAATTGGGGTCAGAAGCTCAGGTCAGAGTCAAACGGAAAGCAAAGGTGCCAAATGGTTCAGTTCAACCTGATACAGATTCAGTTGCTAGAGAATGGAGTTTGTATCAGGGGCCGATGACAACGGTTTTGGTTTCCCAATGTTGAATTTGCAGGAATATCAGCTCATTGGGGACAGGGGGCGAAATTCTCCGGAAACGGCGCAATGTCCGCCGACTGGCGCCCAAAACGGCGCAAATCAGTCGGGCATCGCGCCGCCCCAAAGGTGCGGAATGCTCCGCATCTTTGGGGGCCGAGCCCCAACCTTAAGGGGCTAGGTTGGCGCCGGACGAATTTCCGCCCCGCCAGCTGGCGGAAAAGACCTTTGGTGCCCCGCCAGCTGGCGTGGAAATGACATCTCTGGACGGCACATGCGCAGGAGCGTCAGCGGCCGCTGACGGCATTCCCGCGCATGCGCAGTGGAGGGAGTCTCTTCTGCCTCCGCCATGGTGGAGACCGTGGCGGAGGCGGAAGGGAAAGAGTGCCCCCACGGCACAGGCCCACCCGCGGACCGGTGGGCCCCGATCGCGGGCCAGGCCACCGTGGGGGCACCCCCCCGGGGCCAGATTGCCCCGCGCCCCCCCCCAGGACTCCGGTGCCCGCCCGCGCCGCCTAGTCCCGCCGGTAAGGTAGGTGGTTTAATCTACGCCGGTGGGACAGGCATTTTAGCGGCGGGACTTCAGCCCATCTGGGCCGGAGAATCGCGCGGGGGGGCCCGCCAACCGGCGTGGCGCGATTCCCGCCCCCGCCGAATCTCCGGTGCTGGAGACTTCGGCAACCGTCGGGGGCGGGATTCACGCCAGCCCCCGGCGATTCTCCGACCCGGCGGGGGGTCGGAGAATCTCGCCCAGGATGTCCAACAAGCAATCTGACAGATAGTGGACAGGGTCAAGATGAGTTTTGTGGTAGACCTTGGTCTGATCAGCGTACATGCGGAACCCAACATTACATTTATAGATGATGTTGCTGAAGTGCTGCATGAAGATGACAAATTGGGCGGTGAGCACAGATAGATGGTTGGGGCACTTCGGATGTGGGGATAGGGCGATTAGATATTGTTCCTCGATAGGCAGCAGCAGAACCAGGTGAAGACAATCACCCTCAGCTGGACCACAGAGCGCCATTGAGGAAAGGTGATGTGGTCATTGTGAGAAAGGCTGCCGACACATTGAAAAGTAGATGAAGGGATAATGCAGCATGGTTACAGCTACAGAGGGTGTGATTTGTGACTTTATGTGCTGTGGCAGGAAAGTAAACCTGGTTGGAGAAGTACAAACAGGCAGCTGTTAGAAAGATGGGTACAGTTTTTGGAGGTGACAACACATTTAATATCTTTGGAAAGGAAAGAAAGTTGGAGATCCAGCAGCCAGGGTAGTGGGGTCAAGGGCGAGGAGAAGCTTTTGAAGCAGTGGGTGTGATGGTGGATTTGAATGAGAGGGGAGAGGATGTATTCGCAGATAAGTAATCGGTGCTGGTGCACAGGCCAAGTGAGGTTTGGCGAGGTGTTGTTAGGGTAAATGTAAAATGTAAAACTGACGAGGAATGATGATATCGTTTTGGGCCTCCATGTAGTTGAGAAGCTGTTAACATGTCAGCTAGCTTGAGGATCAAGAAGAAAAAATCAGCAGGTCAGTAGTTCAATGGAAATAGTGTCAAAAGAGCTGGAGGTGGGACAAGATGAGCTCAGGGCAGGCCTGAGCTTGGAAAGAGGAGAAAAGGTGAACAAAAGTGCAAGTTCAGGTCCAGGGCAGGGAGAAACCTTAGGGGTGTTCATACAAATACGAACCTGTCGTTTTTTTGAGTAAACATGACCTTTTATTTTAGTGTCTAGTTCCAAATGTGTATTTCAAAATATATTCAATCAAAACGCTCCTTACACACCACAGAGTCAGTGGCTAAACCTTGCAATTAATCAAGAAGGAATCCTAGGTTGTTGAGCTCACTCGTTGCACCAGAGAACCTATTTTTCTCCTGGGGATCTTGCTTCACCATGTCTTACTCTTGTGGAAGCATAGTCTATAATAACTGACTTGAGCCTCTTTAGTAGACTGCTGTCTGTATTCCATCAGAGCCTGACATTCAGTGACGTCACCGAGAACTAACATTTACTGTGCAAAGCCTGCTCCTAATGATGCCCTTTTGGCTGTTAAATAAAAACAACTCTCTAAGAGTTGCCCTTTTGATGAGCTTTGCACAGGAAACATATGGTTCATTGGTATTCATTTATCACAGACCTTGAATGAAAAAATGAATAACAACCCAAGGAGTCTAAGTAAGTGATTATAGTGTCCTTTGGCAAAAGCAATAAGATAGAGCAGAGAAAATGTAACAGCTAAGTAACATAGACTGCAAAGAAGCAAGTAATGATGTGGCCCAGTGGTGCTGTGCTGCCAAATTAATGGACAATGACACAGGGTAATAACATAAGCACAAGTGACTATTTATGTCATACAACATTCCAGGTCAGCTAGTGGGAGGAAGGGAAGACTGAGAACCAGGTCACTCTGGGCCATTGTTTCCTCCTTTGTAATGATCAAAACGTACAGCGATATATAACGTGAGCTCAGGTGAGAATAACTCAAAGCGTGTTTGTGAGTCAGTGTATGCTGGGGAACTTAAATAGGAGAAAAGCAGCTATTAAACAGGAGATAAAAAGGAAACAAAATATTCCCCAGAAAACGTGTAAGCGATAAAATGAAATGAATTGCTTTATTGTTAGTTTAGCTCCCTTTAGGGGAACAAAACTGCTGAATGATGGCTGGAGGACATCACAGGTGCCAATTACAATAACTTGCAGAAGTGCATATTGCACCTTGCTGTCATTGCTTTCCAAGGGAATGTTGTCATCCCTTTTCTCAGCACTATAAACTTAATGGGCTCAAAATTGAAGTTCTGAGGGTTTTGGGTGGGAGGGGCAGAAGTTGGGGAATGCCTTTCCCCCGCCTCACTTGACTGACAATAGCAATGAATCGAGTAACTCCTGCACCACTCTTCTGTTATTCGTGCTGCTTGAGGCCTCTGGGCACAGCAGGGGCCCCAGCAGCGTTGTTTGTTGATCACATGTTCCAAGCAGTGTGCTCCACTTAAAGTTTCAGTGACTATTAAAGGGGAAGCGGCACAAGCCAATGGAAAGTCTGGGTGGATTCTCCGTTTGGGAGACGAGAACATAGAACATAGAAAATACAGCACAGAACAGGCCCTTCGGCCCACGATGTTGTGCCGAAGCTTTGTCCTAGATTAATCATAGATTATCATTGAATTTACAGTGCAGAAGGAGGCCATTCGGCCCTTTGAGTCTGCACCGGCTCCTGGAAAGAGCACCCTACCCAAACTCAACACCTCCACCCAACACCAAGGGCAATCTTGGACATTAAGGGCAATTTATCATTGGCCAATTCACCTAACCTGCACATCTTTGGACTGTGGGAGGAAACCGGAGCACCCGGAGGAAACCCACGCAGACACGGGGAGCATGTGCAGACTCCGCACAGACAGTGACCCAAGCCGGAATCGAACCTGGGACCCTGGAGCTGTGAAGCATTGTGCTATCCACAATGCTACCGTGCTGCCCTTAAGAACAAATAAATCTACACTATATCATTTTACCGTAATCCATGTACCTATCCAATAGCTGCTTGAAGGTCCCTAATGTTTCCGACTCAACTACTTCCACAGGCAGTGCATTCCATGCCCCCACTACTCTCTGGGTAAAGAAACTACCTCTGATATCCCTCCTATATCTTCCACCTTTCACCTTAAATTTATGTCCCCTTGTAATGGTTTGTTCCACCCGGGGAAAAAGTCTCTGACTGTCTACTCTATCTATTCCCCTGATCATCTTATAAACCTCTATCAAGTCGCCCCTCATCCTTCTCCGTGCTAATGAGAAAAGGCCTAGCACCCTCAACCTTTCCTCGTAAGACCTACTCTCCATTCCAGGCAACATCCTGGTATATCTTCTTTGCACCTTTTCCAAAGCTTCCACATACTTCCTAAAATGAGGCGACCAGAACTGTACACAGTACTCCAAATGTGGCCTTACCAAAGTTTTGTACAGCTGCATCACCACCTCACGGCTCTTAAATTCAATCCCTCTGTTAATGAACGCGAGCACA
Organism: Scyliorhinus torazame; assembly: GCF_047496885.1. NCBI lineage: Eukaryota > Metazoa > Chordata > Chondrichthyes > Carcharhiniformes > Scyliorhinidae > Scyliorhinus > Scyliorhinus torazame. The sequence goes on along the minus strand of NC_092715.1, from coordinate 45,500,512 downwards.
CCATAGGCCTTCTTCACAGCTCTATCCACTTGAGTGGCAACTTTCAAAGATGTATGAACATAGACCCCAAGATCTCTCTGCTCCTCCACATTGCCAAGAACTCTACCGTTAACCCTGTATTCCGCATTCATATTTGTCCTTCCAAAATGGACAACCTCACACTTTTCAGGGTTAAACTCCATCTGCCACTTCTCAGCCCAGCTCTGCATCCTATCTATGTCTCTTTGCAGCCGACAACAGCCCTCCTCACTATCCACAACTCCACCAATCTTCGTATCGTCTGCAAATTTACTGACCCACCCTTCAACTCCCTCATCCAAGTCATTAATGAAAATCACAAACAGCAGAGGACCCAGAACTGATCCCTGCGGTACGCCACTGGTAACTGGGATCTAGGCTGAATATTTACCATCCACCACCACTCTCTGACTTCTATCGGTTAGCCAGTTCGTTATCCAACTGGCCAAATTTCCCACTATCCCATGCCTCCTTACTTTCTGCATAAGCCTACCATGGGGAACCTTATCAAATGTCTTACTAAAATCCATGTACACTACATCCACTGCTTTACCTTCATCCACATGCTTGGTCACCTCCTCAAAGAATTCAATAAGACTTGTAAGGCAAGACCTACCCCTCACAAATCCGTGCTGACTATCCCTCATCAAGCAGTGTCTTTCCAGATGCTCAGAAATCCTATCCTTCAGTACCCTTTCCATTACTTTGCCTACCACCGAAGTAAGACTAACTGGCCTGTAATTCCCAGGGTTATCCCTAGTCCCTTTTTTGAACAGGGGCACGACATTCGCCACTCTCCAATCCCCTGGTACCACCCCCGTTGGCAGTGAGGACGAAAAGATCATTGCCAACGGCTCTGCAATTTCATCTCTTGCTTCCCATAGAATCCTTGGATATATGCCGTCAGGCCCGGGGGATTTGTCTATCCTCAAGTTTTTCAAAATGCCCAACACATCTTCCTTCCTAACAAGTATTTCCTCGAGCTTACCAATCTGTTTCACACTGTCTTCTCCAACAATATCGTCCCTCTCATTTGTAAATACAGAAGAAAAGTACTCGTTCAAGACCCCTCCTATCTCTTCAGACTCAATACACAATCTCCCGCTACTGTCCTTGATCGGACCTACCCTCGCTCTAGTCATTCTCATATTTCTCACATATGTGTAAAAGGCCTTGGGGTTTTCCTTGATCCTACCCGCCAAAGATTGTTCATGCCCTCTCTTAGCTCTCCTAATCCCTTTCTTCAGTTCCCTCCTGGTTATCTTGTGTCCCCCCAATGCCCTGTCTGAACCTTGTTTCCTCAGCCTTACATAAGTCTCCTTTTTCCTCTTAACAAGACATTCAACCTCTCTTGTCAACCATGGTTCCCTCACTCGACCATCTCTTCCCTGCCTGACAGGGACATACATATCAAGGACACGTAGCACCTGTTCCTTGAACAAGTTCCACATTTCACTTGTGTCCTTCCCTGCCAGCCTATGTTCCCAACTTATGCACTTCAATTCTTGTCTGACAACATCGTATTTACCCTTCCCCCAATTGTAAACCTTGCCCTGTTGCACGTACCTATCCCTCTCCATTACTAAAGTGAAAGTCACATAATTGTGGTCACTATCTCCAAAATGCTCCCCCACTAACAAATCTATCACTTGCCCTGGTTCATTACCCAGTACTAAATCCAATATTGCCCCTCCTCTGGTCGGACAATCTACATACTGTGTTAGAAAAGCTTCCTGGACACACTGCACAAACACCACCCCATCCAAACTATTTGATCGAAAGAGTTTCCACTCAATGTTTGGGAAGTTAAAGTCACCCATGACTACTACCCTGTGACTTCTGCACCTTTCCAAAATCTGTTTCCCAATCTGTTCCTCCACATCTCTGCTACTATTGGGGGGCCTATAGAAAACTCCTAACAAGGTGACTGCTCCTTTCCTATTTCTGACTTCAACCCATACTACCTCAATAGGGTGATACTAAGGGCGGGATTCTCCGTTCGCCAAAATCGCAAAACGCGATTGGGCGGAGAATAGCCTCCGATGCCAAAATGATGGTAGGCGTCAGTTTGACGCCAAATTAGGATACCCCGGCACCCCGAAAATGGCGTAAATGCATCGCTCGCTGCACGGAGCTAAAGTACAGTAGGCATATCATTAGTGGGCCTGACAGCCTATTCTCCGGGCCTCCGAGATTCGCCGCTTCCGAGAGGTCGATTTCCCGACGGCGTGGTTCACTTGTGCTCTCAAAAGTCGTGAACCTGGTGTCATAGCTGCTGAGCGAGAGAGAGGAGGTAGGAAATGGCGTGGAGTGACTGCCGGCTGCCGGCCCGGACACCGGCCATGCTGGCTGCAGTGGGGGACCCCCTGCTAGGTCCGGGGGAGGGGAAGTGGGGGGGGGGGTGCAGGCCGAGCAGCTGTGGTGCCCCTCCATAGGACTGGGAGATGTGTGGTGCGCACCAGATAGCATCCCAGGGGCCTCTTCATAATGTGCCCAACCGAGGTGATAGTCTCTGGAATGGTGGAGGGTGTAGGTGACAGCTGTGACGGAAAGTCCCTGTCCTCCTCCGACCCGAGCTCTGGGGTGGCCTGTGTCCCGGGCAGAGGGCTGGAGTTTGGGCTGCTCCCTCCATCAGTGCTCGGCTGTCTGGGGGGCACCGGCTATGGCTGGGGGCGGGGGGGGGCTTCAGATTGATCGGCAGGTCCTGTAAGACACAGCGGGCTGGGGATGTTTGTGTGGGGTGGGGGGAGGGGGGGGCTGGACGGGGTTGGGGGGGTGAGGGGAGTGTGGGTTGCGGGGGGTGAGGGGGATGGGTGGGCGGGGGAGGTGTCCACACATGTGTCATGGGGATCCGTAACTAAGCAGGGTCTCAATTCTCGCCCGCCGCTGAACATCGCCTCGATGACCTCCCTTTCCTCTGGGCCACCGACCACGACCAGTGCCCTTTGCCCGGACATGGTGAAGGGCCGCAGTTCTGCTGATCCCCCTCCGGTCTTCTCCCGCTCCCGGCGGTTGTGCACAGCCGTCTCGTGGGGGAGGGGAACACATACAATGAAACTGTTAGACGATCCTACACATGCAGCTTAGGGGTTGGGTAGATGGTGGCCTCAGTGCCAGGGGACCGGGCCATGCGTTCTGGCATGTGGGGGAGGATGGGGGTTCAGCCATTCCCCGGGGGAGGGGCCGGGTTAAGGGCGTGTGGGGCGGGGGGGGGGGGGGCGGGATGCACGGAGCAGCCAACTCACCCTTGCGTGGAGTTTCTTCCGGCACTGCATATCGGTCCGGGTGACGTTGCCCACGTTGATCACCTCTGCCACCTGCACCCAGGCACGACAAACGGCGGCGCCTGGCAGCCTTCCTCCTGAGCTGGGGTGTAGGGTCATCCTTTCTCTCCTCCACAGCGTCCATCAGGGTGTCCAGCTCAGCGTCCCTGAACCGTGGCGCTGCTCTCCTTCCAGCCACCTTGTTGACCGGGATGGTGTGTGTGGGGAGAAGGACCGTTTAAGTGTGGCTGCGGCGTGTCAGCCTCATGTGCGCAAATCACGGACCCGGCGAATCTGGCACCGTTTTCCATGGAATTGATTGCATTCCACGTGGTGATGGTGCTAACCCATTTGAATTGGCTGAATCGGTGCAGTTATTGCATCAATTTTTCTGTCGCAAAGCACCACACTTCCTCCACTGGCATCAACTCCACTGGAATCCAGCCCTAAGTGCTCCCGTCGGATCTGAACTGCTTGTGATTCACATTTCCTTTGGGGACACTATTCGTTCCATGATTCAGGACATGCATTTTGCCGATGAGGTTTAGAAGCAACTCCCAGCCCACCGTGCCATGTAACCTCTGGAGCTGGAATTAGTGCCAACGCGCCTGGTAACTGGAGCTGCTTATAAGCACGCCACTCACCACTTTCTCATTGCAGCCACAAAGATGGTTCAGAGAACATATGCCTCTGCCGCTTTTGGGAGTCCGAACTGGATGCACTGCTCAATGCCAGTAAGGAGAGGAGGGACACCCACTTCCCCATGGTGGGCAACAGGCTCAAGCCTGCCCTCCTGAACAGCACCTGGGTGGTCAGTACTGCCAGCTTGTAGTTCTGAGGTGAGCGGGTCACTGGTGAGACCTTTGCCTTGAGAGGGGCAGTGTGCCAGGGAGGGTTCCAAAGGCCACTTTGCATGTGTCCTTTGAGTGGAGTGAGCGCTGCTAATCCCCTGCTTCTACTGCAGTGCGGCAGCACTTCTGGTTAAAACTGGCTTCGTCATGTGCAGTTTGGTATTCTGACTCCGACACCTCGCGGGACTTGGGAGAATCCCGCGAGGCGTGAAGACTGCCGGGAATCTCGCGAGGCATGAAGACTGCCGGGAATCCCGCGAGGCGTGAAGACTGCCGGGAATCCCGCGAGGCGTGAAGACTGCCGGGAATCCCGCGAGGCGTGAAGACTGCCGGGAATCCCACGAGGCGTGAAGAATGCCGGGAATCCCGCGAGGCGTGAAGACTGCCGGGAATCCCGCGAGGCGTGAAGACTGCCGGGAATTACGCGAGGCGTGAAGACTGCCGGGAATTACGCGAGGCGTGAAGACTGCCGGGAATCCCGCGAGGCATGAAGACTGCCGGGAATCCCGTGAAGCATGAAGACTGCCGGGAATCCTCCAAAGCGTGAAGACTGCCAGGAAGCCCGTGAGAGGCTTTCTCAGCATTCACCGGCTTTTCTCGTCACTCCAATTCTCCTTCCCTCACCACAACCTTCCACTTCTGCTCATGTGCTTTTCAACACAAAAGAGTTGCTGCCTGGAGGGAGGGGTGGGGTGGGAGAAAGAGAGGAAGACCCACCCTTCTAAAGTCAGCAACCATCAGCTTGGCTATTGGTGCTTTAATGACCTGAAGTAGTGGTATGAATGTCCTTACTCCAAAAGCTAAATAAATCTGTACAAAGGACACTCTGGGCACGACCTAACCAAAATAAGTGCCATTCTGGGTGGGATTAGTAGGGTTGTTCATGACGCTACAAGCGCCGGGAACGGTCCCGCTATCTACCGACACTCTGTCTTGTTTTTGTGCCTCAGTAAGGAGCGGAGCTTCTCAGTGAGGGAATGGGTCGAGATGCTATTTTTCAATGGGGCCACAATCCACCCAACACAACCCCCGGATCCCCCCGACACCCCAGGTCAGCTGTCGGTGGCTCCTCGGGACCCCCACACCTCACCACATACGGGCAAGACGCCCCCGAGCCTGATCCCCATCACGGACACAATGCCAGCCTGTTACCTTGGCAGTGCTCTTGCCAGCCTGGCAATGGCACCTATGCACCCTGGCAGTGCCAGGTTGGCAGTTCCAAGGTACCAGGGTTGCACCAACAGTGCCAGGTGCTACCCTGCCTGGAGGCCGACCGGCCGAGGACCTCCTATCACCTGGCAGACCCTCCCACGCTCTATTCCATTTGTGTGGGCCAGTACTGAACGACCCTTGGTTGGGGACTCCCAGCAAGGCCGGTAGACGCTGGATGGCCATTCGATCTGGCGAAGGCAGATGTAAGTCAGCTTCTAAGCCGACCTCACTCTGCAAGACTGGATCCTCCCATTGTGGATCATGACATCTCGCGAGATCTGATTCGATCTCATGAGGCGTAATGGCTGTCGGGAGGCCTCAGCGGGCATCTACCGGCTGCGTCGCAACCCCCGTTCGGGCACAACGCGACCAGTAGATCACGCCCTCTGGCTCTTTCCCGTCTCAGCACATCCAGGGACGATTCACAGCCAGGTAAATTCTCTGACATGCCCCCTTTGTTTAACACAAGTCCCCATTAACGTTGCATAACTTTCACGTCAACTTTGCTGAACTCAGTACAAGCCTCTTCCAGTTCAATGTTCTTAGTTTGTCATTAATTGTGCCTCAAATTTATTTACCTTTCTGTTAAAGTGTAAAGAAGAACTGCCAGCAATCAGTGCACTTAATTCTCCTAATTTATAATAGAAGGGCACTTTAATTGTTACACATTTATTTTAATCAAGTTTCAGGGGAGCAACATCTGTGCATTGCTGTCCTGTTGAGTCATTTAGACTGGAGAGTACACCGCTGGGCTCAACTTTTATAGGGAGTCCAAAGACTCTGTCAGCTACATTTGAATGGTGTAAGTGTGTCACACCTACCAATACGAAATATATACGTCTCTGTATAGTTCCTGTCATGATATGCAGACACACATACAATGATATGCAGACAAGCAGCTAATGGACACAGAGAACAGTACATGACCAATAAGCAGGCAGGAGTATCTTTCTGATCTAAGCTGTATCCAGTTGCAGCCCTTGTTATCTCAGTGACCTTAACACGACATGCTACCAGAAGTCTGCTATCCCTAGGTGGCTTACTGTCCGTTCCGTGACAACCAGCAAATGTATCCCGACACCATGGAGAAGATTCACGCTCCTCACCAGCTCAGGACCTCCGGCAATCTCAGTGCCAACTGGCGGATATGCAAGCAAAAGTTTCTGCTGTACATTGATGCCTCAGACCTCGAGGGTGCGTCTGATGCAAGAAAGATTGCGCTTCTCCTCTCAACAGCGGGTGATCAAGCCATCAAACTCTTCAACTCGTTTAACTTCACCGAAGGCCGGGACAAGACAAAGTTTCAGACCATCCTGGACAAGTTTGATAGTCACTGTGAAGTGGACACCAATGAAATCTTCGAGCGCTACATATTCACACAACGTCTTCAAGGTAAAGATGAATCTTTCAATGCCTTCTTAACTAGCCTCCGCCTGCTCGCACTATCCTGCAACTTTGGTGATATTGCTGACTCCATGATCAGAGACCAAATTGTGTTTGGAGTTCACTCTGATCCTCTGAGAGCAGCTCTTAAAAATCAAGCATATGACCCTGCCAGTCGCGATTGAAACATGTACAGTGCATGAGCACACAAAAAAAATCGGTATTCCCAATACAAATCGGATGAAAATGAGAAACTTGCCTCCCACGAGGCAGTGAGTGTGCAGGCCATCTACCAGAAGCAGCGCCTCAGCATTGAAGACAGCGGCCATCTCGCACGCTTTTCCCAGAGCCCCATGCATGTGCGATGCGAACGGGATAACGAAGTGGCCGACACCCACACTGCACAGGTGCAGATGTCTGCCGACCGCACTGCGCATGTGTGACGACGTACACCGCGTCACGACGCTCGACGTCATGACGTGCCCGAACTGTGGCAATGCCCACTTAAAGGGACACTGCCCTGCAAGAGGCAGGCGATGTTCAAACTGCGGGAAGCCTGGACACTATGCAGCCTTGTGCAGGTCTGTACCACCAGTCAGAGGCCAGCGCTCTGATCCTGGCAGTACAACGGATCCAGGAGTGCCTGGAGTCCGCCTACCGAGTGGGCATCATTACCACATGTGAACATGCCACACCTAACTCATCTCGCATTCAGTCCATCCTCGCTGTGGATTCAGAGGACGAATGGCGTGCGGTGATGCAGGTCAAACGCTGCTCCATCCAGTTCAAGCTGGACACAGGTGCTTCTGCCAACCTCCTCTCACAGGCAGACTTCAAGAAGCCCCCCCAAGATCCTTCCAGCAGCCTGCCATCTCCTGGACTATAACGGTAATGCCATCATGGCACTGGGGTCCTGCCATCTACTCGTCTCCAACCGGCGTACACATGCACGGCTAAGGTTTGTCAAGCCGGACAGGGCATCCCTACTGGGCGCGCATGCCTGCAAAAAGCTAAACCTGGTGCAGCGGGTTTATTCAATGACATCTGCCAACGTGGATCTTCAAACTGGCATTGACGACATCCTCGCTCAGTATCCAGATGTGTTTGACGGGTTGGGCACTTTGCCATATTGGCACAAGATCTTACTGCGACCTGATGCCAAGCCAATGGTCCATGCAACACGCCGGGTCCCGGCTCCGCTGCAGGAGCGCCTGGAGGAACGGCTCAAGGAGCTGCAGCAGCAGGGGATCATTTCCAGGGTTACTGAACTGACTGACTGGGTCAGCTCGATGGTGGTGCTTAAAAAACCCTCTGGAGACCTACGCATCTGCATTGATCCCAAGGATCTCAACCAGAATATAATGCTTGAACACTACCCCATCCCGAAGCGTGAGGAACTCACCAGTGAGATGTCACATGTACGGTTTTTCACAAAGTTAGATGCGTCACATGGATTCTGGCAAATCCAGCTGGATGAGTCCAGCAGGAGGCTCTGCACCTTTAACACACCGTTTGGCAGGTACTGCTATAACCGTATGCCATTCGGCATCGTCTCAGCATCGGAGATATTTCATCGCATCATGGAGCAGATGATGGAGGGCATCGAAGGGGTTCGTGTGTACGTGGACGACGTCATCATATGGTCCACAACCCCTGAGGAGCATGTTTCCCGTCTCCAGCAGGTATTCCGCTGTGTCTACGCCAATGGCCTGAAGCTGAACAGGGCCAAATGTTGCTTTGGCATGACTACACTCAAGTTTCTAGAAGACAGATCTCACAGCAGGGCATGTGCCCCGACGCAGACAAGGTCAAGGCCATCGCAGCCATGAAGGTCCCGGAAGCCAAGAAGGCGGTATTGCACTTCCTGGGCATGGTCAGTTTTCTGGGCAACTTCATCCCAAACATGGCCTCACACACCAATGCCCTACCAAACTTAGTGAAGAAGTCCACTGCCTTTAAGTGGAAGGCGGCCCATCAGGCAGAGTGGTTGGAGCTGAAAGCCAAGCTCACCATTGCATTCGTATTGGCATTTTTCGACCCAGAGAGGGAAACAAAAATCTCGACAGATGCGAGCCAGGATGGCATCGATGCGGTCCTGCTGCAACACGGTGACACTTCATCCTGGGCACCGGTTGCCTATGCATCAAGGGCAATGACGCCCACCGAACAAAGGTATGCACAAATCGCTAAGGAATGCCTGGGCCTTCTCACTGGCATTCTCAAGTTTCACGACTATGTCTACGGCCTGCCGACCTTCACAGTCGAGACGGAGCACAGGCCCCTGGTCCACATTATCCAAAAGGACCTTCATGACATGACGCCTCAGTTGCACGCATCCTCCTCAAACTTAGAAGGTACAACTTTGACCTGGTCTACACGCCTGGCAAGGAGCTCATCATTGCCGATACACTGTCCCGCTCCATCGCCGTGCCGAGTGAACCACTGAACGTCACCCGGCAAATTGAGTCACAGGTTGAGTCACAGGTGCAGCTGTGTGCTCGCACCCTCCCGGCATCTGATGAGAAGGTGATTCGTATCCGTGAGCAGACAGCCAAAGACCCCCTCTTGCAGCGTGTTATGCAACACCTAGCAAATTGCTGGCAAAAAGGGCAGTGCCTCTCAATTTTTCAATGTAAAGGACGACCTGACGGTGGTTGATGGTATCCTCCTCAAACTGGATTGGATTGTAATTCCACACAGTCTCCAGAGCTTGGTGCTCCGTCAAATCTATGAGGGCCACCTGGGTGTGGAAAAGTGCAGACGCAGAGCCAGGCAGGCTGTCTACTGGTCCGGGATCAGTCAGGACATCGCGAACATAGTCCTTAACTGTGCGACCTGTCAACGCTTCCAGCCAGCGCAGAGTAAGGAGACACTTCAGCAACATGAAATCAAAACCTCTCCGTGGTCCAAGGTTGGCATCAACCTCTTTCATGCAAATGGTCATGATTACGTGTAAATCATTGATTACTTTTCCAATTACCCTGAAGTCATGAAGCTCTCAGACATCACATCTCGGACCGTCATCAAGGCCTGTAAGGAGACGTTCTCCAGGCATGGTATCCCACTCACTGTCATGAGTGACAATGGCCCGTGCTTCAGCAGCCATGAATGGTCTCTGTTTGCCAAGTCGTATCAGTTCAAACACGTCACTTCCAGCCCACACTATCCGCAGTCAAACGGAAAAGTTGAGAAAGGGGTGCACAGAGTGAAGCAGCACATCTGCAAGGCCACGGATTCTGCATCTGACATTCACCTTCGCTGCTTGCATACAGGGCTGCTTGCGTACACTGTCCACTTGCATATCGCCAGCTCAACTCCTGATGAACAGGGACCTGCGAACGACACTTCCAGCCATACACGTGCCCAACCTGGATCACCTCCCAGTGCTGCAGAAGGTGCAGCAACTCCGAGACCGGCAAAAACAGGGCTATGATGCTCATGCCACCGATTTGCCCATATTATCCCCATCAGACACTGTTCGGGTCAAGATCCCTGATGGAGGCTGGTCAGCTCCAGCTGTCGTTGTTCAACAGGCTGTCCCACCCCCCCTGCTCGTATGTTGTGCGTCTGGCTGATGGTTCTGTTGTGCGACAAAACAGACGGGCACCGCGCAAAGTTGTCAGCCCGCAAACACATTCTTCTCCGTTTCCTTCTATTGTTTTGCCACCTCCTGATACCTCGACTCACGAGGCTACCAGTCAGGCTTCAATCCCGCCCACCAAGGTGCTGTCGTCCCCACCACCACCTCTCCGGCGGTCGACCAGGATCAAACGCAAGCCACAGAGACTGGACTAGTGAACATTTGTTCTGTTTGCTATGTTCTGTGATCTCGCATTAGACAGCTGTTTTCACATGTACATACGTTCACATCCACTGCATGTATATATGTTAATAATGGCCTATTCTTGTAAATACGTTCACATATGTCATCCAAACATAAAAGAAAAGGGGATATGTCATGATATGCAGACACACACATAATGATATCCAGACAAGCAGCTAATGGACACAGAGAACAGGACATGACCAATAAGCAGGCTGGAAACTCGGGGGTGGGATCTGACTATAAAAGACGCGAGGCACTCACATTCCGCCTCTTTCCACTGATGAACATCTAGAGAGTCAGTCAAGGGTGTTGTTACAATCCCACACCTCCACCACGTGGCTAAGAGCTAGTCTGGTTCAGTCAGACAGAGTAACCACACTTAAGTTAGCAGAGAGTCAAACTCACAGAGAACTGTGCTAACTGTGCTATTAGTTCAATAACCTGATTGAACTAACTTCAAGGTCTGGAGTATCTTTCTGATCTAAGCTGCATCCAGTTGCAGCCAGTGTTAGACCAGTGTACCTAACACGACAGTTCCGAGTGCTTCTGGGCTGTGTGCCTGTGGGGTGTTTGTATTACAAATGTTTTCCGAAGATGGACACATTGCAACGATTGCTTCCAAAATACTCACCTGTTCAGCTTAAAAATCAGTCACATCAAGAGCCAGTCAGAAGCATCAGGTCGTTCACAACAAAAGCTAACACCTTGGTACTGGCTACACTCACTCTGCAAGGTTCCACCACCAGTTCCCAGTTTTTAGCAGGAGTTTTAATTATAGGAAGCACAGATAACAGACGCTAATGGATACTAATGACTCTTGCTGCCGTTTGAAAAACTGTTCTGCCTATACTGTGAAAACCTATAGCCGATAGCTTCCCAGGAGAATAACGATAAAAGATACCATCTAAACTTCAAACAGGAAAAAATGTGTCAGTTTACAAATGATAATAGGCAGGAACAGCTGTGTAATTAGCCATAAAATAATACAACCATTCTAAAGTGATGGGGACTAACAGTGGGACAGAATTGCCGTTGCAATAAAATATCTCCGGCTGCAGGTTAATCGTCTTCCTGCATTTGCTGTTCACATAACCACGCTCACACCCAAGTATCACACAAAATGATAAGCAATGAGAGCAGATATACTACCACTTTAATATTGTCAATCTTGCAACTGTTACTTCATCAACAGATACTACTCTGATTTTCCTTGGGGTGGGGTGGGATTAATGCAGCAGTCAAAATTGTCGTGCCTGAGAATATTCATCCAATCATACGACACGGAAAAGGACCATTCAGCCCATCCTGCTTGTGTCAGATCTTTGAAAAGAGTTTTCCAATTACTCCTGTTATGGGCCAGGGTTTTGAGAACCCCAAAGTGTACATGGAGTTCACCTGACCCACAACTTTTAATAGATTGTGGTATGGGGAGCACATGGCTCACTCTACAGGTGTGGTACAGCAGAAATGGAAAAGTATTTTTTAAAGCAAAACAATGTTTATTCTATGAACTCAAGTTAACCTTTTTAAAACATACAGTGAACATCTTAGCAACGATTAATTCAAATATAACCCCCAAAGAATGCAACACTAAGTAATCCTTTAAGCTTTCCTTTTAACATCCATAAAGACTTAAAACACCTTTTACCAGAAGCACATCAGGTTAAAGTCACTACTATTATTAGTTTTAGATCAATTTACAATCTTTAGATTACATAGAGAGATTCATACACCTTCTGGCTGTGATTGCAGCTATCCAGCTCTGAAAACAAAACTAAAACACACCCTGCAGCAAACAGCCTAAAACAAAAGTAAAACGCTGACAGACAGCCCAGCTCCACCCACTCTCTGACATCACTGCAGTAGTAAACACCCATTTCTTAAAGGTACTCTCACTACAGATATTTATATACACAACCATTTATAAACACCCATTTCTTAAAGGTACTCTCACATGACACTCCCAATGCAACACTTTCCCCACAGATCAACAGGGTTTATCCCCCCTATTCCGGTTATCTTACAATCATTTTAAAGTTACCATTTACTCTGCTTCCACCATACAATCAGGCAGTACAGCCCAGGTTGCACACACGACTGTATGTGTGACAGTGCCTGTGATGGTGTGTGAGATGGTGTGTGAGGCGGTGTGTTTTATGGTGTTTGTAATGGTGTGTTTGGCGGTGCGTGAGACGGTGTGATATGGTGTGTGTGATGGTGTGTGTGATAGCATGTGTGATGGTCTGTGATGGTGTCTGTGATGGTGTGTGGTGGTGTGTAAGATGGTGTATGTGTGATGGTGTGTGAGACTGTGAGTATCACATCTTGGCATGGTTCCTGCTCTGCCCAAGACCGCAGGAAACTACAAAAGGTCGTGAATGTAGCCCAGACAATCACGCAAACCAACCTCCCATCCACTGACTCTGTCTATAATTCCCGCTGCCTCGGAAAGGCAGCCAGCATAATTAAGGACCCCACGCACCCCGGACATACTCTCTTCCACCTTCTTCCATCAGGGGAAAGATACAAAAGTTTGAGGTCACGTTCCAACCGCCTCAAGGAAAGCTTCTTCCCTGCTGCCATCAGACTTTTGAATGGACCTACCTCGTATTAAGTTGATCTTTTCTCTACACCCTAGTTATGACTGTAACGTTACATTCTGCAGTCTCTCCTTCCCTCCCTATGTACGGTATACATTGTTTGTACAGCATGCAAGAAACAATACTTTTCACTGTATACTAATACATGTGACAATAATAATTCAAATCAAATCAGGTCATGACAACTCACTGCTTTCAAACTACTTTGATCTCCCGTCTGCCACTTTTGCCAATGAGGGTATATTTATGTTCTCTGTTTACCAATCCTCCTGCCAGTGGAGCAGGTTTTATTTACTTACTGTATCAAAGCCATTCGTAAGTTTGATCGCTTCTGTCAAATGGCTTTATCAACATTTCTACATTGAGGAGAACACCTGGCACTGATTACTCTGGCTTATCATCCACTGCCTCCAACTCTCAGACCATTGATTCGTCAGGTCACCGATCTCTCACACCCCACTCCCACACTCCCAGTTTCCAACTTCTCAGTCCTCCAGTCTCCCATCATCCTGACTGCTAAGCCCTCATACCCGGCCTCCGATCCAAATGGCCTCTGATCTTCTGACCTGCCCTGACACCCAATCCACCTGTCCCTCCTCTCCATTTCTTGGCTGCAGCCTGATGCCAAATGACCTCACAGCTGACAGCCAGTCAGCCTCTGCACTGCAGGTATTCTCTGACTGTTCTTTTGAGGCCTCACTGCCACCTATTCATACTCAACCAACACATCTCTAATGATAGCTTTTCTTCTTTCCCTCAAATGCCTTTGGTGAACTATTGAACAGTGATTCTTGGCTCCTTGTCTTCTACATCTACGTGTTGCCTTTGGTGACTGCATGCAGAGACAAGAGGTCAATACCAATATGTAGGTTGCCAGCATGCAGTTTTGTGTTCATGCGTTGGCCACTGCAGGGCTGATAAATTGTCTATCCAACATCAATAATTGGGTGAGCCAAAACTGCTTCCAACTGAACTGCAGAAAGTCTGAAGGGTTGCACGATGGTACAGTGGTTAGTACTGTTGCTTCACACCAGGGTTCGATTCCCAGCTTGGGTCACTGTCTGTGCGGAGTCTGCACGTTCTCCCTTTCCTCCCTTCTCCGATTTTCTCCCATAAGTCCCGAAAGACGTGCTTGTTGGATGAATTGGACATTCTGAATTCTCCCTCAGTGTACCCGAACAGGCGCTGGAATGTGGCGACAAGGGGATTTTCCCAGTAACTTCATTGCAGTACTAATGTAAGCCTACTTGTAACACTAATAAAGATTACTATTTATGAGTAGCATTGTTGTAAAGAATGTAAAATTAATTAATTTTATTCAGATTGTAGAAGCTTATAACAGTAAAAGAGGCCATTCGACCCATAGCACCTGTGCTGGTTCTTTGAAAGAGCTTTCCAATTGACGCCACTATCCTATTCGTTCCTCATATGGCTCATGCAAATATTTTCCTCAAACTCTGGAATCATTTTAAACTCTGTGTGTGATGGTGTATGTGACAGTGTTGCAGTGTGTGACAGTGTGTGATGTTGTGTGTGCCTGTGTGTGATGGTGTTTGTGACAGTGTGTGTGACATTGTGTGACAGTGTTGCAGTGTGTGTTGATTTGCGTTAACGGTGTGTGATGGTACGAAACATTATGTGATGGCACGAAACATTGTGTGATGGCACGAAACATTGTGTGATGGTGTGTGTGACAGTGCGTATGACTGTGTCTAATGGTGTTTTACTGAGATTGTGTGTAACAGTACGTGACGGTGTGTGATGGTGGTGCGTGGAACACTGTGTGTGACTGTGTGTGATGGTGTGTGTCGGTGTGTGTGAGACGGTGTGTGACAGTGTGCCAGGCTGTGTGTGTCGTGTGTATGACGATGTGTGTGACTGTGTGATGATGTCTGACGGTTGTATGAGACAGTGTGTGACTGTATATGTGACTGTGCGTGTGAAATGTGTGTAAAGGATGTGATGGTGTGTGATGGGATGTGATGGTCTGTATGATGGTGTGTGTAACGGTGTGAGTGATTGTGTGTGTGATGGCATATGTAAAAGTTACTGAGGGTGTGTGATGGTGTGCGTGATGCTGTGCCTGATGGTGTGTGTGATAGTGTGTGATGGTGTGTTTAACAGTGTGTGTTATGGTGTTTGTGACTGTGTGAGATGGTGTGATATGGTGTGTGTGATGGTTTGTGGAATGGTGTGTGACAGTGTGTTATGGTGTGTGTGACAGTGTGTGATAGTATATGATGATGTGCGTGACGCTGCGCGTGTGACTGTGTGAGATGGTGTGTGACAGTATGTGACAGTGTGAGATGGTGTCTGTGTGTGACTGTTTGTGATGGTGTGTGTGTGACTGTGTGTGATGGTGTGTGTCGGTGTGTGAGACGGTATGCGACATTGGGTCATGGTGCATGCATGGCAGTGTGTCCTGGTGTGTATGATGAGGTGTGTGATTGCGTGTGATGATGTGTGACAGTTATGGGAGACAGCCTGTGACAGTGTTTGATGGTAGTTGTGGGCGACAGTGTGTGACAGTGTTTGATGGTGCGTGACTGTGTGCTGGTGTGATTGAGTGTGTGACAGTGTGTGTGATGGTGTGTGTTACAGTGTGTGTTGGTGTGTGTATGTGATGGTGTGGGAAACAATGTGTGCAATGTGGTGTGTAATGCTGTGTGATGGTGTGTGTGACGATGTGTGTGATGGTCTATGATTGTGTCTGTGATGGTGTGTATAATGATGTGGAGATGCCGGCGTTGGACTAGGGTGAGCACAGTAAGAAGTCTTACAACACCAGGTTAAAGTCCAACAAGTTTGTTTCGAATTACTAGCTTTCGGAGCTCCTTCCTCATGTGAATGAAGAGGTATGTTCCAGAAATATATATATAGACAAATTCAAAGATGCAAGACAATGCTTAGAATGTGAGCATTTGCAGTTAATTAAGTGTTTACATATCCGGAGATAGGGGTAACCCCAGGTTAAAGAGGTGTGAATTGTCCCAAGCCAGGACAGTTGGTAGGATTACGCAAGCCCAGGCCAGATGGTGGGGGGTGAATGTAATGTGACATGAATCCCAGCTCCCAGTTGAGGCCGCACTCATGTGTGCGGAACTTGGCTATAAGTGTCTGCTCGGCGATTCTGCGTTGTCGCGGGTCCTGAAGGCCGCCTTGGAGAACGCTTACCCGAAGATCAGAGGCTGAATGCCCTTGACTGCTGAAGTGTTCCCCGACTGGAAGGGAACATTCCTGCTTGGTGATTGTCGCGCGATGTCCGTTCATTCGTTGTCGCAGCGTCTGCATGGTCATGCCAGTGTACCATGCTTCGGGACATCCTTTCCTGCAGCGTATGAGGTAGACAACGTTGGCCGAGTCGCATGAGTATGTACTGCGTACCTGGTGGGTGGTGTTCTCGCATGTAATGGTGGTATCCATGTCGATGATCTGGCACGTCATGCAGAGATTGCCATGGCAGGGTTGTGTGGTGTCATGGTCGCTGTTCTGAAGACAGGGTAGTTTGCTGCAAACAATGGTTTGTTTGAGGTTGCGCGGCTGGTTGAAGACAAGTAGTGGGGGTGTGGGGATGACCTTGGCAAGATGTTCATCTTCATCGATGACGTGTTGAAGGCTGCGAAGAAGGTGTCGTCGTTTCTCCGTTCCGGGACTGGACGACGAAGGGTACTCTGACGGTTGTGTCCCGTGTTTGTCTTCTGAGGAGGTCGGTGCGGCTTTTTGCTGTGGCGCGTTGGAACTGTTGATCGATGAGTCGAGTGCCATATCCTTCTCATACGAGGGCATCTTTCAGTGTCTGTAGATGTCTGTTACGCTCCCCCTCATCTGAGCAGATCCTGTGTATACGGAGGGCTTGTCCATAGGGGATGGCTTCTTTAATGTGTTTAGGGTGGAAGCTGGAGAAGTGGAGCATCGTGAGGTTATCCGTGGGCTTGCGTTAAAGCGAAGTGCTGAGGTGGCCGTCCTTGATGGCGACGAGTGTGCCCAAGAATGCAACTGATTTTGGAGAGTAGTCCAGAGTAAGTCTGATGGTGGGATGGAACTTATTGATGTCATCGTGTAGTCGTTTCATCTACACAATTCTTGCATCTTTGAATTTGTCTATATATATATGTTTCTGGAACATACCTCTTCATTCACATGAGGAAGGGGCAGCGCTCCGAAAGCTAGTGATTTGAAACAAACCTGTTGGACTTTAACCTGGTGTTGTAAGACTTCTTACGATGTGTATGATAGCATGTGTAATGGGGTGTGATGGTCTGTGACAGTGTGTGCTGGTGTGCGTGACAGTGTCTGTGATGGTGTGTGGTGGTGTGTGAGATGGTGTGTGAAATGGTGTGTGTTATGGTGTTTATAACGGTGTGTTTGGTGGTGTGTGAGGCGGTGTGATATGGTGTGTTTGTATGAAGGTGTGTAAGACGGTGTATGTGTGATGGTGTGTGAGACTGTGAGTGTGAGCTACCTGAATGGGGACTGAGTCCCGTAGCGCAAGATTATCTGGCACTCGGAACGCCGAGAAACACCCTACTCTCTCACGGCCAATTGGATAGATCTCCCCTCAGTGGGGAACTCACCAGCGAGGCCGCATTTCACCCTGTTTTCTGCACTGAGGAGCTTCACTCGCCGGAACTCTTAGCAGTGCAGCAAGAGATCAAGACACTGCCAGGGTGCCAGACTGACACTGCCAGGGTGGCACTTCCAGGGTGCCTGGGTGGCACCAGTAATGCCAGGGTACTACACTGCCCAGAGGGTATGCATCTGGGAGCCTGCAATTCCCTTGGCGACCCCCATGAGAGCTGTTCCATCTGGTCCCCATTTGTGGCGACCAGTACTGAACGGCGCTCGCCCGAGGTCTCCATAGTGAGGGGGTTAGATCCCATGGCTTGGATCTCAGAAACGCATATTAGAGTGAGACTAGCTGTCTCACTCAAACATGCAGATTTGTCAAAAAGTGATCCCGCCAGTAACGGATGAGATTCACATTGCGACATCTCGCGAGGTAGCGTTAGATCAAGGGCGTGATCCAGAGCATGCTGGGCGCTGTGGAACAGGTGATTCAGGTGAGGTTTCATGCCCGGCACAAAGCCTGATATGGGTGCAACACGGTGGTAGAATCGCGTCCGTTTGTGTGAAGGTGTGTGTGACAGTGTGTGTGAGATGGTGTGTATGATGGTGTATGCATGGTGTGTGATGGTATGTGTGATGTGTGTGCCGGTGTGTGTGACGGTGCGTGCGTTGGTGTGTACGATGTGTTACAGTTTGTGTGATAGTGTGTGTGATGGTGTGTATGACAATGTGTGTGATAGTATATGCGCGGTGCATATGCAGTGTGTGAATGTATGCGTGAAGGTGTGTGTGGCGGTCAATGTTTAGAACTAGTTTAGTTGGGCGAGCACTACTTATAAGGGTATAAGGGTGACCAAAGACCAGCAATGTTGCTCTACTGGCCCATGATCACCAGCTGTTATGGATTTATGCTGTTACCTGAGGCAATGCTCTCATCAAAAGAAGATGCTGATAGACGCTCTTTTGGTTTCGGGCAAATGCCGTTCTCACTTTCTTTGCTTGACCTGTTTCCAGCGTTCCCATCGGTGGCAGGAGAAAATTAAATTGTGCCAGTGGAATCTGAATTGATTTTAGGTGAGAAAATATGACAGCATTTGAATGACTCTAGATTCATCCAGTTTAAAGTTTGGTGCCAATTTCTGCTTGAATGTACACAAGAAAAAATTATGGTCAAGCTGTAAATTACAGAACTCATCCATCAAACACCTTTAGTGGATGAATCCTTGTTCCGTGAAAAAAAATAGAAAAGAAAAAGAGCTACGTGGTGACGGCTGTTACCTGCACATAAATGATCAGAGTACTTGGTGCTATTGTTCAGCTTGGTAATATTGCTGTGAGCTGTCACAAACTCAGCAAACAAATCTGGCATGTTACCACACAATTATAGATATCTCCTCCTTTTGTTGCTTTAATGGATCTCAATGGGTTTTGGCATGATTCTGCCACCCAAATATTTTTAGTCTGACACACAGCTTTTCCACCTTTCATTAATGATGCACTTCAAAATGTGATGCCTGGGTCAGGCTCCAACCCGTCCCTCCTGCATTCATTAACAAACGGCTTTTGATAAAGTAAAGAAAACCGGGGAACTGCTTGCCAACAGAATAATTGACTGCTCCTCAATCGGTGCACTGCTTTTTGAGTTAGCTTTGAAACAAAAATAATTTCTTCCCTATTCTTTTACCCTGTGATGTTTAATGCATTGACCATCTCCATGGCATTTTTTAGATGTATCATATGTTCAAATTATACGTGCCAAAACTTTCTGCTTCTCAGTACAAATGTCTTTAGAATAAAATGTATCTTTTAATTCGGAACATTTTATTTAACCAGGAAATAACCCAATGAGATTTTTTTTAAATGAGATCTCAATTATGTCTACATTTGTGAGGAAGTTGCAATTGGTATCAGGAGAACTGGGTAGTGGAAACATATTGTGTGGTGACATATCATTGCGGGAAGGAAAATCATTATTTCTCCCTTTACGCAGCTGGATCTCCTGGTCCAGAACGATCAGACAGAACACTAATACAATTCCTCTGAATAGAGGACACTTTAAAAGGAGCGTATGGAATGTAAGCAGGGGGTATGAGCTTTAGTATTTTCATGTGCGTGAAGGAGAGAAGGGAAGAGGAAGAGAAAATATGCTTTTATTCTGAGCCTTCCAGTTCAGAGTAAGATAATCATCAATCAAGGTGACCTGAGAAATTATCTATGGCACATGTTAATTCATGCCGCCCAGGTAATAAATCCATCGAGTGAAACTGAAAGACAAAAGTGAAAACATTCAATCCTCCAATGCCTTTGCAATCGCGAATAAATCAAAGGCAACTTCAGAACGCATTTCGTCCTCCCCAATTAACAGCACTGAAAGATACTACATTTAATATTTTCATCCTTCCATTTTCTATTCTCTCTGGTGACAGGCTAGTAACCTGTTCCAGGAAAAAAAACACCTCATTATAGCAACAGATGAAAGCCTGCCGCGTGCACCACTAGTTGTGGGAAGAACAACAATTTTCCATTCTCCACAAGTTGCACCTCAAGTGTACAAATCCTCCAGAAATTCACTTCACTAAGATTAATGCATGATAAAGAGTTTAGGTGCCCAAGGCATTTTTAAATTTTGAATGCTGCTTCTTATGAACACTTTTTAAAGCAACTTCTACATTCTCCAGACACTTTCAACCAACCATACTTCAGAATCGCTAAAATCTTCATCTGTTTCAAGAGTTCAAAGGGTCCTCGAACTGTCCAATTTTCTCCTGATATTGCTCTATAATTAAGCTGAACTACTTTCTCCATACATTCACCACCCTTTGCAGAAAGTTGTTCAATTTAGATTACTTTATTTGAGTCTTAATATAGAATCTGAGACTGCACCGCATGTCTGTTTGGACCCTGGCCCAGCCCCAGCCATCTCCTTTGCCAGCCTGGGCAGGGTCCAAATATTCTCTTTCACCTGGAAGTTACTCTTCACCCCTCTCCTTAAGGTAAATAACTGTAAGCTCGCCTAAATTTTCACCAATACAGCATTCCACAACATATGCCAAGAGGCTTGCACTCAATCACATCACTGAGTGTTAAGAAGAGATTTACAGAAGATGTTGCCAGAATTGGAAAATTTTAATTATGAGTAAAAAATGGATGTGCTGGGATTGTTTTCGCTGGAACAAAAGTGCTTGGGGGAGATTTAATCATGGTGTATACAATTTTGAGGAGTCATGATAGAGTGAATAGGAAGGACCTATTACTCTCGGAACAGAGGTCAATGACCAGCAATCATAGATTTAAAGTAAACGGTGGAAGGATCAGAGGGGAGTTGAGGAGAATCGTTTCTCGCCCAGAGGTCGGTCACAGTATGGAACTCACTGCCTGAAAGGATGGTGGAGGCAGAAATATTCTTTAAAAATACTTGGACATACGCTTGAAGTGCTGTAAACTACAAGGCTATTAACAGGACACCATGACACATTTCCAACCATGTAATAAGCTATTGATTCCAATACATATCCTGCTTCGCACCCAACCACACTTCCTAACTCATTAGCAGAGTTTCAGGTTTCTGACTTCAGCTGAATGGAAAATATTGAAGTTTGCTTTTATTTCTATCGCACTGAAATAGAGAAAAAAGGGGGGTTAAAAATTCTGAGAATCTTCTCCCTTTTACCTACATGTGAAATTCCTGATAACAATACTATCGCTGAAATAAAATAACTTTGAGTGGCATTTTCCGGTGGAAAAGGCAGTGCACCTTTGATCGCTGGCAGGATTTTCCACTCCCGCCAATGTCTACGGCATTTTGAGTGGCTCGTACTCTCTGCTGCCAGGGAGCCCGCTGCGTGGGGGTCACCATCGGCGAGATCGGAGGTTCCCACCGGTAGAAGGGCCTGAATATTCAGCTCTTTATTTTCAGCTACAGTATTGGACAATGTTTATGAACACCTTTGTTCTCACTGGCAGCTGCTGGACACTTAAAAAATGCCCAGTACTTTCTACAGTTGAAAACAGGAAGTGAATGCACTTCATATTTTTGAAGTGGACAGCAGCTGTCAATGGTAACCCCGCAGGATGTTGATGGTGGGGGGAATTCAGTGATGGTAATGTCATTGAATGTCAAGGGGAGATGGTGAAATTGTCTCTTGTTGGAGATGGGCACTTCTGTGGCACCAATGCTCCTTGCCGCTTATCAACCCAAGCCTGTATATTGTCCAGGTTTTGTTGCATTTGGACAAGGAAAGCTTCAGTATCTGAGGAGTCACAAACAGTGTTGAACATTGTGCAATCATTGCTGAACATGATAATGGAAGGAAGTTCATTGTTAAAGCAGCTGAAGATGGTTGGGCCTAGGGTACTACCCTGAGGATCTCCTGAAGTGGTGTCTTGGAACAGAGATGATTGACCTCCAACCACCTCAACAATCTTCCTTTGTGCCAATGATGACTGCAACTAGCGGACAGTTTTGGCCTTGACTTGCATTGATTCCAGTTATGCTAGGACTCCTTGATGCCACGCTTGGTCAAATGCTGCCTTGATGTCAAGGGCACCTCTGGCATGCAGCTCCTTTGTCTGTGTTTGAACCAAATCTCTAATGAGGGCAGGAGTTGAGTGACCCTCGCAGAACCCACACCAAGCATCAGTAAGCAGTGTTATGGGGAGGCATTTTCAGAACCCCAAAATGTATCATGGAGTTCAACCAACCTCTCCCTTTAATGGATTTGTTGCTTTTCCTAGCACACGGCTTTTTCCCTAGGTGTGATATTACAATTATGGACACGTGGGTTTTTAAACACAAAACACTGTTTATTCCATGAGCTCAACTTAACATCTTAAATAAACATTGGATCTCTTAACACCCCTTACTTCAAAGATAACTCAGAAAATATTGCAACAGTAAATAATTCCTTAAAATGTTCCTTCAAACGTCCAAGAGATTTAACACCTTTAAACAGTATCACATCAGGTTAAAGGATATATATATTTTCTGTAGAATGGCAAAGATATATTAGCTTGGTTGCCTCCAGCTCCAGCAAAACAGCCAGGCACTTTTAAACTGCTCTCAGCAAAATCCAGACACTCACAAACTCTTTTCAAACTAACTGCAGCGATCTGGAAACACACAGGACACACCAGCTCTTTTTCAAAACTGAAACTAAAAACCTGAAAAATGGCTGAACTGAGCTGAGCTCCACCCATTCTATGACATCACTGTTTTCTTAAAGGTACATTGCTTAAACATCCAGTTCTTAAAGGCACTCTCGCATGACAGCACGTTATTGCTAAGCAAGTGCCGTATGATAGTGCTGTTGATGACTATTTCCATCACTTTACAGATGATCGAGAGTATACTGACTGGTCAGGTTGGGTTTGTCCTGATTTTTATGGGCAGGACATTCCTGGATAATTTTCCACATTGCTGAGTAGATGCCATTGTTGGAGTTGTACTGGGATAGCTTGGCTAGAGGTGCGGCAAGTTCTGGAGCACAAACCTTCAGTACTATTGCCGGAACATTTTCAGGACCCATAGCTGTTGCAACATGCAGTGCCTTTAGCCGTTTCTTCATGTCACTTGGAGTGAATTGAATTGGCTAAAAAAATGGCACCTGTGACCTGGTGACCTCTGGAAAGGTCAACCTCTTCAACCTTTCAATCTGCATTGAATTTGAAAATTGGGAATAAAGGTTACGAGGAATGTTGGAAGTCATTGTAATACCTTCTCAAGGGCAATTAGGGAGGAACAACAAGTGACGGCATTGCCAGTGGTGCTTATATTCCATGAAAGAATTTTGTTATATGACTTTGATTAATGTCAAACTGGGGTTGACTTAATCAGCTGGAGCTGGACTTTTAGCAGCAAATCCATAGAATCCACTAAGTCCCTACAGTGCAGTCAGGGGTCATCTGGTCCATCAAACCTCCGAAAGGGCACTCTACCTCGGCCCACATCCCCCCCCCGACTTCCCCGTAATCCAGTGCCTTGATCGTAGCTAATCCACCTAATCTGCACATCTTTGGACTGTGGGAGGAAACCAGAACACCCGAAGGAAACCCACACAGACACGGGGAGAACATGCAAACTCCACACATCACTCAGGGCCAGAATCGAACCCTGGTCCCTGGCATTGTGAGGCAGCAGTGATAACCTTTGTGTCACTGTGCCGCCCCAGGATTTCACACCACGTCCTTTAAGATTTATTTGTCTTGACTGCGCAAACAGCTCACAATTGCTTTAACCCCTGATTCCCAGGCTGTATTAAAATTACATCAATAGTTTAATCTACCTCTGAAGTCTGCTGTCCCACAGAATTGCAGTGTTAATGTCAGCCTACTTGTGACAATAAAGATTATTTTAAAAATCCAGTTGCTGCAATTGCCTTTTTAACTCAAAGAACAAAAAACACAGAACAATGCAGCACAGGAACAGGCCCTTGGGCCCTCCAAGCCTGTACCGGTCGTGATACCACCCTTGGCCAAAACCCTCAGCACTTCCTTGTGCCGTATCCCACCATACCCATCCTATCCATGTACTTGTCAAGATGCCTTTTGAACGCTGTTAATTTATCCGCTTCCACAACCTCCCCAGACAATGTGTTCCAGGCACTCACCACCCTCTGAGTAAAAAACATGCCTCGCACATCGCCTCTAAACTTTGCCCCTTAAACCTCTGCTCGCTGGTGACTGATCCCTCCACCCTGGGAAAGGGTGCCTGTCGATCTACTCTATCCATGCTCCTCATAATCTTGTAGACCTCTATCAGGTCACCGCAGAATCTCCATCGTTCTAATGAAAACAGTCCGAGTCTATTCAGCCTCTCCGCATAGCTAACACCCTCCAGACCAGTTTGTTAACTCAGAGCAGTTTGTTTACTCTTCCTTGAATTCTTCAGAACAATTCTTTCAGTCTTCCAGTCTCTTAACTCCAGTCATCTGAAACACTCTCTTTGTTCCAATTCCCTGGTTATCTGGACTGTGACTTGTGCTTTAGGAAGCATGCCTCTTTGCAGCTCCCGTCCTCTCCAGTCTTTCTTCTGGTAGAGTTGAGATATGTTCACTCCCTGAAATCCTGTCTCCAATTGTCCAAAAATTCAGCTGAAACTAAAACTTGAAACCTTCTCGACCTTACAAGGCCCTCGCTGCTAAGCAACACTGCATTCTTTTGCGGGCCTTCTCGCCGTGGCCTTCTCTAAGCAGAATAAAAACATAGTTGGAACTTAACCAACTCCAAAACATACCTTTGTCCCACATGAATCTAACTATGGGTTTTATTCTTCCAGGAACAGAAACATTACATTAAACCCACTTAAACCTTATTTCTATACCTTATTTCTAATGTTTACCAATACAAATATAAATACTTCACAAAAAAAGATTACTGTGATGACTGTGCATCTACAGTCAACATGGCGTGACATAATATTTTTGGAACTTCAGCAATTTCTGCTGCTGACTGACTCCTGCATGAAAATACTTTTAAAAATAAAAAAAATGTTTTCATCATTGTCATTTCTGCAAAGTTTTTTTGAGAGCCAATAGATTCTAGAGAAGATTGCAACTGTTCTAGCCCCACTGCCTTTAGGCTGATTTTTTATCATATCTCTCCCTATGGTAATAAACAGTGTCAATCAATGTGCTCACAATTGCTTTGAGCACATGTCATCAACAGTGAGTACCCAGAGTGGAATAGAGTGGGGCGGTGATTAGGACTGAGGGTTTGTTAACAAGTTGAGAAACTTCCACTTGTGAGGGCCTCGAAGAATCCAGCACAAGTTTGGAGAATTCGAAAGAAATAACTTTATTTATAATTACATATATACAACAGCATATATATATATATATACATATATGTACTCCACCGCTGCTCACTCCTCTCTAGCTGGCCAGCTCTATTTATGCTGGTGACTCTGCCAATGATTTCTCCGCCCCCCTCATTGGGGAAGCTCATACTCACTAAGGATTGTGGGATTGCCATTAATCCTCAGCCAATAGTAATTAGGCAGGTTATAACAGTTTTGAAATCTGGATGTTCACAGATTCAAATGTTACGATTCAACCTTCTTTGTCAATCTAACAGGCAGGTTCAAGTCAAATAAATAGACAATTAAGCAGGAGGTTGCACTTACTTTACCTATCTACCCACCCGACCCCCTTACCGATTCACTCATTCACCCATTCACCCATTCATCTATTCACCAACATTCACCCTAGGTCTGTAAACGTCTGTAAACCAACGTTATGAGAGAGAATACCACAAAAAGGGGTTAGGTCCTGCCTCCACCACCCACCCCAGCTCCCCGCCCCACCTTTTTTGGGACATCTTCAACGTAATTATCTTTGTCATTTTCTGTACTACATCTTGTCTCAGAGACCCAGCATACACAAAGCACAGTATCAAACTGCAAACAGTAACCAAATAGATATATCAGCTGCCATGACAATAGATCATGCCCCAAAATACATCGGGATATAATGAACTTTTCATAAGATCAGTGTTTTTAAAAACAAAGGTAAAACAAGCCAGAACTGGCTGAAATTGCAACGTAATCATTTGCTGGAATTCCGATGTCGATTATACTCAGCCCTAATAAGGTCAACGGAATGTTACACCATTTTTCAGTGACAATTCAAAGGAAGAGGCGATGCAGAAACTGAATTTTCATCTCCTGTGGAGATAATTACCATCTCAGTGGAAACTCCTACCATCCTGTAAATTATATCCCAGACCAGTTTATGGTTTTGCCCCTCCAGGAATACAGAGGTTAAAAAGCTAGACGCAGAACTGTTCGGTGTGTACTGGTGCTGGCGTGTCAGAGTGTATGACACAGAAATGAGAAGAGGCAGCAGACAATCACCCCTGCAAAGTTAACTGCTGGAAAAGAGATCTTTCTCTCTCTCTGATGATGATGGGAGCAAGTTCAGCAAAGGCCACAAGCTAAGGGAAATCGGATAGCTTTTCAGCTACCCTGAAGAATCCAGTGGCCAGGATTTTGCAGCCCTCTCCACTGGTGGGATCTTCTGCTCCTGCTGAAGTTGACCCCCTGCAGTGGGTTCCCCGGTGGCATGGCTGGTGAGCTATGAAAATGCCCATTGACTGTGTGGGACCTGAAGATC
Source organism: Scyliorhinus torazame (assembly GCF_047496885.1). NCBI lineage: Eukaryota > Metazoa > Chordata > Chondrichthyes > Carcharhiniformes > Scyliorhinidae > Scyliorhinus > Scyliorhinus torazame. The sequence continues at coordinate 45,473,686 of NC_092715.1, read as the reverse complement.
CTGCTGGAAATCCCGGCCTTCATTTTAACCTGTGTGCATGTATGTCACATTATTATTTTCTTCTCCCATTTTAGTAACGAATAAACCCACTCTTTCTTTAACTCAACGAAGGCTGGTTAAATTGGATCTTTTGAAACATAAATACATTTGGGCAGGAAAAGAGTATCCACGAGGGAAGGGATCCTTCTTACATTTTCCTGGCTGCCACCAACTGAGGGGGTTGAATAAAGATGGAGAGCCTATTCATCCCTCCTCACCCTGAGCATAACCATTTGGGGGTATCCCTTTTGGAATCAGAAGAAATTGGGGTTCATGCCAAGATAGTTCCTACAGAAGGAATGGAGGGTAAAAAACCTGAGGACCTTGCCCAGGAATTTGTCGTGAAAGGATCAAAACATGTGAAATGAAATATATCTCATGGCTCCCTGACACGTCATTCCAGTAAGGATGCCATCCATAAAAAGTGGTTGCTTTGCTGCAGTGGGTTCCTTTACTCAAACTCATGGAACAATGGGCAAGTGAGAAGAATGAGCAGAAAGGCATTCTATTTCCCATCACATGCTCTGCAGTCTTTGCTAGCTCTTCATTGTCTGGAGGCATGTGACTCCTCTCATCTCTCTGTCCCTTGGCTATGCATAATGCATTAGCATAGCCCTCAAGCATGGATAACTTCAGGGCTGTATGAGAATTAATTAAAGCAGCCATTTCATTCTGAGTTCAGATCACATCTTCAAATCTACATGGGTTCTGATTGGAAGGTTCCAACAAAAAAAGAACCAATCTCTGCAACTTGGCAGATATACTGTTCACTTCCAACACTCCCACCTTCATCTCAAATTTTGACCGTTTGCTAGTTTTCTTCTCGGACACACATTAAGCTTCAGCACATTTGAGGTATGATGCAGATTGATGATAATTATGACTGGTATGCGGTGAGAAAGATTGGAAGAATAACCTGATAGATCCAAGATTAAAGATATTTAGAAAAAGGTAGGAAAACTTTCTTTGCGCAAAAAGTTGTGGGACTGTGGAATTCACTTTCAGGTTTCATGGTGCAGGCACATGTAATTTCAACATTGAAGATGAGATTGGGTAGATTAAAGAAGGAAAGGATATGGCTACAAGGCAGATAATTATGATTCAATCAGCATGGGCAGTAAATGCTGTTGTGAACTGGCGATGACAAATGGTCTAGGTAAAGGCAAAGTCACCATAGTCACAGATGACCATAGGCTGCTTTCCCCTTTGAGGGAGAGAATTGACCTGGTGGTGATTTAACCTGGGGATCACCACACCTCAGGTGAGGGGAAGGGTTGGGAAGGCGGGGGCCTTCATGAATAACCTCAGCTTGTACAGGAATTGACCCCACGCTGCTGGCATTGTTCTGCAGCATCACAAACCAGCTGTCAAGCCAAGTTAGCTAAACTGGTCTGCTTCCATGTTGTGGCTACTATGTGTTACTGTGTGTCTAAATCAATAAGAATGAAGTTTGAAAGCCTTACGTCCACTATGTAATGCTACTGCAGAGAGTACACGCTCCCCCACCATATATCTGTTTGCTTTAAATGGTAACAAATATATGGGACATTGTGATAGAATGCAGTTTAATTGTGTTTGCCTCTTGTCATCATGGCTATTGTGATGAGGACAGTGTCATAATATCCACTCATGTGTATAATGAGATGCAGACAGGTAGTGATTGACACACAGGATAACCAGTAAGCATACAACACAGCACAGCCAATCACCAGACAGTACACGACCACTATAAAGTCAGAGGGCACTAGGTTTCCCGCTCTCTCGGGACCCAGCTACTGAGACAGTCAGAGTCCACGAGCTAGCAAGCACAAACACCATGCGGTAGCTAGTAAGTCTGGTCAGGCTACTACAAGGTCACTAGTCAGATCGGTATAGTGTCGACCCACAGCTGAATATCAGATCATTTTCGGGGTCCACTCCGACTCAGGTTTAGCACACTGGACTAAATCGCTGGCTTTGAAAGCAGACCAAGACAGGCCAGCAACACGGTTCAATTCCCATACCAGCCTCCCTGAACAGGCGCTGGAATGTGGCGACTAGAGGCTTTTCACAGTAACTTCATTTGAAGCCTACTTGTGACAATAATCGATTTTCATTTCATTTCCCTGTGGCAGCAACTCCTTAAAATCAAACAGTTGACCCTCTCTGTCGCTATTGAGACGTGAGTTGTCCATGAGCATGCCAAGAATTGTTACTCCCACATCAGGGTGGCAGAAACTGCAAAGCTGGCCTCCCACGAGGCAGAAAGGGTGCAGGCCATTGCACAGATGCAGGGCCTGAGCATCGAGGATAGTGGCCATTTCGCGCACTTTTCTCTGATCCCTGCGCATGCACGCCACGACCGAGTGGACGACGAGACCGAAAACCCGACTGCGCAGGTGCGTACGTTGGCCGACCGCACTGCGCATGCGCGATGGCGCACGGATCGCGCTGACGTCAGCGTCATGACGTGTCCGAATTGTGGCTCCGCCCACTTAAAGCGTCAATGTCCGGCAAGAGGACACCGATGTCTCCAGTGTGGCAAGCTTGGCCACTACGCAGCCCTCTGCAGATCCGCTCCACCGCTAAGCAGCCAGCGATCCCAGCTGCGCCGCAGAAGTATCCGCTCAATACACAAGGCATGCCAGATTCTGAACCTGACAGCCCAACGGACCCTGATGCTGACTGCCTCAAGTCTCCATATCGGGTGGGCATCATAACCACACATGAGCTGGCCTCCACCACACCTGCGCAACGCCTCTCGATCCTCATTGTGTATCCCGACGACGAGTAGTGTGCTGTCCTCACAGTTAACAAGGCTCGCATCCGAATTAAACTGGACACCAGCACGTCTGCGAACCTCATCTCACAATCCGACCTCGACACCATCCGGGCCCGACCAAGCATTCTTCCACCGTCCTGCCAGCTCCTTGACTACAATGGCAATGCCAGAGCTGCTAGTGGCTCGTGTCAACTCGGGGTATCCAACAAGGCGATCAAGGCAATGTTACGATTTGAAATCGTCAGGCCTGACAGGGTGTCCTTGCTCGCTGCTCGCGCCTGCAAGATCCAGAACCTGGTTCAGCGAGTCCACACATGTCATCGTCACCGACGACGGCCTCGCCTGATGGAAAGTTGCAAGCCGACATAGACGACATTATCACGCAGTACCACAGTGAATTCGATGGAATGGGCACGCGCCCAGACCGATACAAAATAATTCTCAAGCCGAACGCCACCCCTGTAATCCATGCACCACGCCGGGTGCTGGCACCCCTCAAGGATCATCTGAAAAAGCAACTACACGACCTCCAAGACCAGGGCATCATCTCGAAGGTCACGGAACCAACAGACTGGGTCAGCTCCATGGTCTGCATTAAGAAGCCATCAGGGGAGCTCCGCATTTGCATTGATCCCAAGGATCTGAACCGTAACATCACGCGGGAGCACTCCCCGATCCCGAAGCGTGAAGAGTTAACCAGTGAGATGGATCATGCCAAATTCTTCACTAAGCTGGACGCTCCTGGGGTTTTTGGCAAATAAAGCTGGACATGTCCAGTTGCAAGCTGTGCACGTTCAACACCCCGTTCGGCCGCTACTGTTACAACCGCATGCCTTTCGGTATCATATCTGCCTCCAAAGTGTTTCATCGCATCATGGAGCAGTTGATGGAGCGCATCGAAGGGGTACGCGTATATGTGGACGACGTGATCATCTGGTCCACAACGCCCCAGGAACACTTCGCTCGCCTCAAGTAGGTCTTCCAGCAAATTCATGAACATGGTCTCCAGCTCATCAGGGCCAAGTGCTCATTTGGTCAATCTGATATAAAGTTTCTAGGCGACCACATCTCGTGGCAGGGTGTGCGGCCAGATGCTGACAAGGTCTCGGCGATCAACGCCATGAAGACCCCGGAGGACAAGAAGGCGGTCCTCCCCTTCCTCGGGATGATCAACTTTCTCGGGAAATTCATTCCCAATATGGCATCCCACACCACGGCCCTCCACCATCTCGTCAAGTAGTCAACGGAATTCCGGTGGCTGCCCACACATGAAGCGGAATGGCGTGAGCTGAAGGCAAAGCTCACCACAGCCTCAGTTCTAGCGTTCTTCGACCCAACCAAGGAAACCAAGATATCAACTGATGCAAGCCAGGATGGCATTGGGGTGGTGCTCCTCCAGCGAGATGACTCCTCGTCCTGGGCTCCAGTGGCCTATGCCTCCAGGGCCATGACGCCCACTGATCAACGGTATGCCCAAATCGAAAAGGAGTGTCTGGGTCTCCTGACAGGATTGTCAAGTTTCATGACTAAGTTTACGGCCTGCTGAAATTCACAGTGGAAAGAGACCACAGGCTTCTAGTCCACATAACCCAGAAGGATTTAAATGACATGACACCTCGGTTACAGCGAATACTTCTTCGACTCCGCCGCTATGACTTCGAACTTGTCTACGCAACTAGGCAATGAGCTGATCATTGTAGATGCCCTATCCTGGTCCATCACCACACCGTGTGAACAAGGTGACTTCATCTGCCACATAGAAGCACAAGTGTAATTTGTGTGCCACCAACCTACCAGCCTCTGACGAACGAGTGGTCCAAATTTGTGAGGAAACGGCCAAGGATCCTTTACTGCAGCATGTGATGCAGCACCTTACCCATGGCTGGCAGAAGGGCCAATGTCCCCAATTCTTCAATGTTAAAGACGAGCTGACGGTTGTGGAGGGAATCCTTCTGAAACTCGACAGGATTGTTATTCCTCAAAGCATGCAGGCTCTGGTGCTGGGTCAACTCCATGAGGGTCACCTTGGAGTCGAGAAATGCCGACGCAGAGCTCGGGAGGCGGTTTACTGGCCGGGCATTAACCAGGATATTGCCAACACGGTCCTCAACTGCCCCACCTGTCAGAAGAAGTTTCAACCGGCTCAACCCAAGGAAACACTGCAACAGCACGAGATCGTAACCTCTCCGTGGTCCAAAGTAGGTGTCGACCTTTTTCATGCCAAGGGACGTTACTACGTACTCCTGGTCAACTACTTCTCCAGTTACCCAGAAGTGGTGAAACTGTCCGACCTCATGTCGAAGGCGGTCATCAAAGCCTGCACAGAAACGTCCACCAGGCACGGGATACCGCACACGGTAATGAGCGACAACGGTCCATGCTTTTACAGCCAAGAATGGTCTGATTTTGCACAATCCTACAACTTCCATCACGTTACCTCCAGTCCCCACTACCCGCAATCAAACGGGAAGGCCGAGAAAGGGGTCCATATTGTCAAGTGGTTGCTGTGCAAAACTGCAGACTCAGGCTCCGACTTCAACCTGGCAATGCTGGCATACAGGGCAGCCCCAATGTCCACTGGGTTGTCTCCAGCGCAGATGCTCATGAATCGCACTCTGAGGACCAGTTCCAGCCATCCATGTTCCAGACCTTGACGACCTCACGCTCCTACAAAAAGTGCAGCAGTCCCGGGCCCAACAGAAGGCCACATATAATGCTCATGCCACGGATTTACCTGAGCTGGCTCCAGCCGATCATGTTCGCGTCCAGCTGCCTGAGGGCGGTTGGTCAGCCACAGTTGTTGGTTGTCAAACAAGTTGCCCCGAGGTCTTTCGTTGTTCGTATGGCTGATGGCTCCCTGCCATGGCGCAACAGACGGGCATTGCGAAGAGTTCCACGCCCACCACCTGACCTCAGTGCTCCGCCGGCTATCATGCTTCCACCGGCCGTACCCTGTCACGAGCCCACCGATCTGCCAGCAATCCTGCCGGCCACGCGACCACCGCAGTGGCAGCGATCCCACCTCTCCACGTGCAGGCGGCTCCTGATCCACCTCTGCGGCGATTGACAAGAATTTGTTGCCTGCCACAAAGACTGAATCTGTAGACTTAACTTTTGTAAATTTTTGTGACTGAATCCATCGACTTAACTCCTGTAAATATTGCTTAGTTTGCCATGTTTCTGCACTATCGACACCTTCCCATGTATATACGTTTGTTCAATCACCGTTTGAATGTAGTCAGGCATACATGCCTCAGTATTTATTTAACTCAAAAACAAAGGATGGCCAGTAAGCATACAACACAGCACAGCCAATCACCAGACAGGACACAACCACTATAAAGCCAGAGGGCACTAGGTTTCCCGCTCTCTCGGGACCCAGCTACTGAGACAGTCAGAGTCCACGAGCTAGCAAGCACAAACACCATGCGGTAGCTAGTAAGTCTGGTCAGGCTACTACAAGGTCACTAGTCAGATCTGCATAGTGTTGACCCACAGCTAAATATGTACAGCAGTTTATCTAGTTGAATAAAACAGTGTTGGATCTTCTCCTGTGTTGACGTCTGTTTCTAACTTCCCTGCATTGAGTGTAGTCCACATCGAACCAACCTGCCTAACACATCACACAAATAGTGATCTCCAGACAACTAGTGTGAAATGATGTTCATTCAGAAGTGTTAATGATTGTAACACAATTACCACAACCTTTCTGACAGATATTGTACAGTGATTAACAGGAAAGACCAGTCATTATAGACTGTAAATAATGAGTAAATGGGATCACTTTATTTCTTATGGAGCAAATATTTGCCAATATTTTCACACCAGTATTTGAAGTAAAGTGTTTTATGCTTGGTAACAAAAAGCATGGTGCTCACATATAGAAGAAAGTATTGATCCATGTAGTGTACAGAGTAGAAACCCTATACAGTAATAAATCACAGACACCATGCATGGTGGTTCAAACAGCAGTTCATTTGCCTACTGTGTCAGGACAAGACAGTGCATTAACATGCTATGAATGACTTTCCAGTTTGTGGAGTGCCAGCATTTCTTGCACGTATAGAACACCATATTACATTGCAAGTATTTCACAGCACTTCACACAATAAATAGACTTTTTGTCCACATGAGAACATTGACTGTTGTTTGGCAGGCAAATATGTCAATGATTTTTTTTGAACAGTAACATGCCAGAAAAAGCAACAAGGTGACAGACCAGTCAATTTGTCTTCTATTTCCCCGCAGCTTTGGTTGAGGAAAGAATATTGATTAGGTCACTGAAAGAGCTCCTTGATCTTCCCAAAGTATTGTGGAGTCTTTAACGCCCGTCAGAACAGAGTGGAAGGCTATTTAGCAAAAACAAAAGTAATGCTGATGTTGAAAGCACATGCCATCTGTGGCGATCTACATGCCTTGCGCCGGTGGGAGAATTAATGGGCAGAAGCCCGAATCTCCACCCCCCCCCCACCCCGTGCTGCCCCCCACCCCACCCCACCCCCCCCCACCCATGGAATTATGCACTGCTCCCACAGCGGGAAATCCACTGGGCAGGATTTGGTGTAGGTTTGTCCAAGTGTGGCCCTGACGCAGTGGGCCCTGCAGTGTGTCAAGGGGGTCAGAGCATAACTGAGATGCCCTCCAAAGTCCATCAGTAGGCGCCCATCACCCTCAATGCAAATCCTGCCACCCTGTTCTCCCCCCTGACATCTCATCAGAGACCCGATCAGACCGTCCCCTCAGCCCCCATCAGACCCCCCACATCAGAGACCCACAACAGAGATCCCCATCAGTCATCCTTGCCTGAAAGCTGAAGAGCAATCCAGACAGTAGCATAAATAATCATTGTATTTTTATTAACCCTTCCCTAAACTCCGCTGCCTCAGGCAAAAGTTGCTAAAGCTGCAGCTTTCACAAGTGTCAGAGGCTTCCTCGAAAGCCAAATACATGTCAATTGGCTCCAAATCCCTTGACAATCTTTGAAATGCAAATCTTCCATTCATGTTCACACAGCAATACATTGCATTAACCAGTGATTAACAGTTTTATTATTCCAGAGCTAGCTGTTTGGTGGATTGTTGATCTATCTTTCCCTTCATGCTTGAAGGCATCTCAAGTACCCTGCTTTGATGCTAACTACATTGTTTATGAACATTCTTGCTATGATTGACAGTTCCTTACCACATCGAAAGCAGCTAAGTGCTTTCACTTCTTATTTTTAACAGCATAAAGCACTAAGCTGCTTGTGATGTGGTGAGGAGCTATCAATCATCGCAAGAGTGTTTATAAACATTGCAGTTCGTATTAAAGCAGGGCACTGGAAATGTATTCAAGCATGAAGTGAAAGACAGATCAACAATCCAACCAGGCGGGGGTGACTGATGGGGTCTCGTGTGAGGGTCTCTGTTGCAGTTCTCTGATGCGGGATATGATGGGGTGGGTCTGATGGGTGGGTCTGATGGGGGGGTCTGATGGTGGGGGGTTGGTGAGGGGAGTAACCCAGCTACGTGCATGCTGTGAGGCGGTGGCCCATTATTCCTGTGGTGGAGGAGAGATGTTAACCCTACTTCCCTGTCGGGAGGGGGGGGGGGGTCGGGGGTCAGGATTTGTGTTGTTTGGGGAGGGGGCCTACCACCAGACCTCTGTTGCAATACGGCGAGCTCTCCTCCATGCATATATTAGCAAGGTAACGGAGAGCGAATCTCACTTGGCACCACTCCTCGCGCCAATGCACTGATTTTCTGCTGGTGGGAACACAAAGTATCCAGAACGGAGAATCCAGCCCTCTATTTGCAAACGAAAAATGTGGCGTGTTCGTTTTTCTGTAGCCAGACTGGAAATCTCAATGACCTCCTTCAGATATTGAGCATATTCATGCACAAAGGAAATACAATTGTGCTGACAGAGCTGCCGTTGGCCTGTGGTACTTTAATTCATGTTAAGGACTGGACAACATTTTCGGGATCCCCAAATGCTCCTATTAGATGACTTGCAGCCAGTCAAAATATAGCATATGGTGGATGAAATTAAAAGCATTAACAATATTGTTTTCCTTTCACTGTTCACTATTAATTACCTCTCAGCTAGTAAATCAATAACAAAATCTGTTAAATCCAGCATTAGAAAGACATTGTTTGACAGGGAAATTAAACTGACATTATCAAGGATATGAGGCAAGTACTGGTGATTGGGATTAGCGCGCTATTGGGCGTAGTTATTGTCGGCACAGACTCGATGGGCCAAAGGATCTTTTCTGCGATGACTAATTAATATAGATTTCAATGCAAACACTAATTTTTTAAAAATTTTGGCTTCATTTTGGTTTCTATTAAAATGTGTGAAACACATTAATTTTCCAACAAAATTAATAAGTCAATAATTGCGTTCATGCAGGAAAACACAGAATTTGCACGAACCTGAATATGAGAAGCTACAAGTAGATTGTGATGAATCTCCATTGATAATCCTTTAATGCTTCTCAAGCAGCTAACAAGCAACTTAAGTGTCAAAACGTTTGCTGGAAAGAAATTATCACAGCTGCAGGACACTGCCAAGCACTTTGCAACCAATTGCTGACTCGTGAAGTGCACTGTTCTGACAGAGGCAGGTTGTAATTAAATCTGACTGTTGTGAACAATTTTGGGATGAAATAGCTGAACGGCAGGTAAATAAAACATCGCTATTCCATTAAAAGGTCTATGTATCCAGATGCCCCATTCAAAGTAGATAGGTTTGTGGCGAGGAAGGATGAATCCCGTGTATGCAAAGAAAGCCCCTGTCTGTTTCTCAGTGCCAGACATTTTCATTGAGACAGGTTCAAGAGTGGCAAGGGGCTACCCACCCCCTTGAGACTATAGCCAAGTAGGTTCAGTAAGAACCTCATCAACCACAGTTAACCTACGCCACCTAGGATTTTCCTGTTGCCCAACAATTTTCCATGCAATGGGGGCAGTTGAACTTCGAGGAAGGGGCAGCCATTGGCAGCCACAGAGGCTAGAACTCCAGGCAGGCACATAGGTACTCTCTGTCTGTCAGGAGGTTGATATAGTTAAAAGGCTAAAAACTCTTCCTTTTCCTCTACCCAACCACCACTGCCACACTATTACGAGTGGCCTGGCTTCAGGATCTGTTGGAGAGGGCATCTTCATGCTGAAGTGACCTCTCAGTTATTTACACACTACCGCACCCTGCTGTTCCTCTCAAGCTGCAAGGTCTCTGACTGGGACGCTAGCTTCAAGAGTCCATCTGCCTGAAATGGGCAGGGAACCTGAATTCATCCACATCATAACTGGATGTCTCCATGAGTATCCCACAGAGTGACCATCCCCCCTGATGCGCCATCAATTAACACAAGACGAGTAGTGAATGAAACTGTGGCTTTAATAAGCTAAACAGAAAGCCTGCTGGCCGCTGATCCCGAACTGGGGCAGGGCCGGAGGTCAGCCACCTTTATACCGAGCCCGTGGGGAGGAGCCACAGGCAGAGCCATCAGGCTGTGGTTTACCACAATACGTGTAGTACAGTAACAGTTTACCACAATACATATAATACACTAACAGTGGTTTACCCCCCCCCCCCCCACCTCCCCCGAGTGAGGGTTTGGGACCCGGAAACGATCCTGGCTCTTGCTCCCACCCCCTAGAGGGAAAATTCAACCCACAATGTTTGGCTGGAAACCTGGAAGAAGCTGTAACAATTCAAAGAGTCCAATTCAAAGGCATGGATATTAGTGTAAAATAATATTACTTAAAGAGATGTTATAATGACACAGATAAATGTTAGCAAGGGTGCTATAAATCTGGTATGCATTAATATAATTTATCTTGCAAATCACAGCTTAATTAATGTGGCATATAACATCAAACAGCTCATTCCAAAAGAGGAAGCAATTGTTCATTGAATTAGAATGGAGAGTTAAGATGCTAGGACCACGGAAAATGGAGGGCTGTGCAATACTATTAGGTGTGTACCATATTAATCATATGTTCTCTGATTATCAAGATAGATTTCATTAACAAGTCCAGATACTGGATGTTTACAAGCACATAATAATGTATATAATCAGCAGTGGTAGTAGCTAATGATGGACCAGTTGGGCAGGCTGGAAGTCAAGGATGATAAGTAGATCTACTGGCCAAATTTTGTAGCAGGGATAATGGTGAGGCCCTCGCTGACATTACAGAATAAATCAGACACCAATTTCCAGCGTCTGCTCATGCATAGTTCAATGTGGACATCAGGACATTGCTGTCTCATGCACAGAGTCATACCTCACCGAAAGACTCAGTACTGAAACACATAAAGGGTGCAAAGCTGTGGAATGTACCCACTTCATACCCAGTAAACATATTGGGAAAAGTTAAGGCTTTTCCATATTAATAGGAATCAAGATATTTAGTCTCCCAGATTATATTTGCCGTGTGAGGCACTTATTTCAGTCCCAGAAACCAGGGTCAGAATTCTCCGGCCATTTTCTGGAGGCAGGGTCTCTCATTCCGCTGGCAATGCACCTCCACCCATGGGTTTCCTGGCAGCTTGGGATGGCTTCAATGGGAATTCCCATTGGCAACGGTGGGCGCAGAAAGTCCCTCCGTCAGCGAATGGCACGCCGCTGCCTGCTGCCGAAAAACATGTGGCTGGGGGGCCGGGGAGTCCCGCCTCAGGTCTAAATTAATTTTCATCTGCATCCATTCAATGTTCTTGGAACATAGAACTTAGGAGCAGAAGTCGGCCATTCAGCCACCTGAGTCATTCAATATGACCGTGGTTGATCAGGTTATGGTTTCAATTTCATTTTTCTGTCGACCCTGATACTCTTGAATCTCAAAATGCTGTCTAATTCAACCTTGTTTGCCCTGTGCGCAGGTGCTAAGGATGAATATTCAAGTTTGGGGGAAATCAGCAATGCAGAGCTATGATCCTAATCCTGCAGGCTGGTATGTACACATTCCTCATCTGAGAGAGAATACAATTATATTCTCCTGCAACATATTGTACCATTTGGGAATGCAGATTCATAATTATCTACACTGGTAAGAATTCCATGGAGGCAGTGATGAAGAAAATATTAAATTGTCTGTACGTCAGTGTCTGTACGATAACTAATAAGCTTAGTGAGCTGCAGGCTCTCTATCACTGTGACGTGTCTACAGTGACAGGACTCAAACAGGTTCTCAGTGTTTCTATGTTGAGGAAAAATTGAGAAGGAGATGAGGAGGAGGTTTGGCAGTATTGATTATGGACGATTTTACCACAGTTCTGAATGGGAAATATATATTAGATGGCGTTAGCCAAGAATCTATATGGCTTAAGTGAAGTAGCAGAAGAGGTCTGTCACATCTTTGGGTGTTTTTGTACAGCATTTCAAAGAGTGGGAGGTTCCACCCTAGGGGCATACCCAATGGGCACAGTGGACAACCCTGAGGAAGCACCTCCCTCGCATCCCACCTTTTATCCTGAGTTAGAAAAATAATGGGTTGGCCAATTTCCTTCCACCTTCCCTCACTTGATGTATAATAATAGCAGAGGCAGAAAGAGGCCCTCATTTCATAGAATCATAGAATTTACAGTGCAGAAGGAGGCCATTCGGCCCATCGAGTCTGCACCGGCTCTTGGAAAGAGCACCCGACGCAAGCCCACACACCCACCCTATCCCCATAACCCCGTAACCCCATCCAACACTAAGGGCAATTTTGGACACTAAGGGCAATTTAGCATGGCCAATCCCCCTAACCTGCACATCTTTGGACTGTGGGAGGAAACCGGAGCACACGGAGGAAACCCACGCAGACATGGGGAGAACGTGCAGTCTCCGCACAGACAGTGACCCAAGCCGGGAATCAAACCTGGGACCCTGGAGCTGTAAAGCAATTGCGCTAACCACCATGCTACCGTGCTGCCCTAATTGACCATTAATTAGCCAGTTCCGGACTTCAATGGGCTTAAGATCAGGTGGACCGTTTAACACCCTACCCGTCCACGTAATATAAGAATAAAAATCTTTATTGTCACAAGTAAGCTTACATTAACACTGCAATGAAATTACTGTGAAAAGCTCCTAGTCGCCACATTCCGGCGCCTGTTCGGGTACACGGAGGGAGAATTCAGAATGTCCAAATTATCTAACAGCACGTCTTTCAGGACTTGTGGGAGGAAACCGGAGCACCCAGAGGAAACACACGCAGACACAGGGAGGACGTACAGACTCCCCATGCTGGGAATCGAACCTTGGACCTGGAGCTGTGAAGCAACAGTGCTAACCACTGTGTTACCGTGTCATGAGAGACCGCTCAAGGGTGGGAGAGAAGTTGGTGGGCTGGTCCCCTGCTTTGCATGTCCCCTTCCTTCAGGTAGACTAGTAAGGGCCATAACATATCCATCATTGTTCTTGTATTGATCTGCCCTAACAGAGGATTCTAAGAATGGTCGAATTACAACAGTAATATGGTAGAACAGTTCGAAGGAGATAATGAGCAAATTTGTCTGGAGATTTCAATGTTCTGTATCAAGAATGGAGCAATAGTAGGAGACTTTAACTGCACGAATATGGATGAGGGAAACACAGCACTAAACATAGAGCAGGGGAGGGATATCGGACATGCACAGGAGAATGTTCCTGATCAATGTGTCATCAGTTCACCAGGGCAGAAAGAATTCAGTATTGAATGTGCTTCTAGGAAATGAAGTAGGGCACATGGACTGTGTTACAAAATTATCCAGCTAACAGTGACCACAATATAATTTGGCTTGGAGCAACGAAGGAAAGAAACTAAACATTTTCAAAGGTAAAAGTGGTCAAATCAAGATGAGATCATTTTAATTATTTAAGGAACATAGCACCGGTAAATTGGAAAAGACAATTGCAAGATCAAGCAGCAGTGAGCAGTGGCAGGCATCGAGTGAAGGAACAGAAACTGAAAATACTGAAAATACTCGGCAACATCCATGGAGAGAAACAGATTTAATGTTTCAAGTCTGTGTCCTTTAATCAGAACAACTGCTCTTTCAAAAAGCCAGCAATGGCCCCGTGGTTGAATGGCCTCCTTTACAGCACAGAAGAAGGTCGCTTGGCCTTTGAGTCCAGACCGGCTGTTTCTGGGATGATCCAGTCAGTCCCACTCCCTTACTCTCCCCTCATTGCCCTGCAAGTTTATTTCCCTCAAGTGCCAATAAAATTGCCTTGTGATATCATTCATTATTTCTGCTTCCCATAACTGCTTGGGCAGGGTGTTCCAGGTCATTACCTTTCTACCATGGCAGGGAAGCACAGAGGTTACCACTGTTGCTTCACAGCTCCAGGGTCCAAGGTTTGATTCCCGGCTTGGGTCACTGTCTGTGCGGAGTCTGCACATTCTCCCCGTGTCTGCTTGGATTTCCTCCGGGTGCTCCGCTTTCCTCCCACAAGTCCCGAAAGACGTGCTTGTTAGGTGAATTGGACATTCTGAATTCTCCCTCAGTGTACCCGAACAGGCGCCGGGGTGTGGCGACTAGGGGATTTTCACAGTAACTTCATTGCACTGAGTATATAAGTCTACTTGTGACACTAATAAATAAAACGCTCCCTCACATTACCCCCTACATCTCATATCCAAAACCTTAAACCTATCTCCCCTATTTTTGCACTATCAACAAATGGGAAGTTTTTTCCTGTCTGCCTTATCCAAACTTGTCATAATCTTGTACACCTCCGATCAAAACTCCCCTCCCTCCCCTTTGCCACAGGGAGAATGGCACCAGCTTCTTCAAACTAACATTCCAGCTAAAATCCGCCATCCCCGGAACCCTGCTGGTAAACCTGCTCTGCACCCCTTGAGGACAATCACACCCTTCCTCAAGTGCGCTGACCAGAACTAGGCAGCAGTTTTTATGATTCTCCAGTGTACTCCCAACACCCAAAACCAATGAAAATAAAAACATTAGTATCATTGGAATAGTAAGAAGAATGAATCCTAAATTGATTATTCAGGATAATCCAGGGAACTACAAGCCGGTAAGCCTTATGTCAATGGTAGGGAAATTACTGGAGAGAATTCTTCGAGACAGGATCTACTCCCATTTGGAAGCAAGTGGACTTATTAGCGAGAGACAGCACGGTTTTGTGAAGAGGAGGTCGTGTCTCACTAACTTGATAGAGCTTTTTGACGAGGTCACAAAGGTAATTGGTGCAGGTAGGGTAGTGGATGTTGTCTATATGGACTTAAGTAAGGCCTTTGACAAGGTCCCTCATGGCAGACTGGTACAAAAGGTGAAGTCACATGGGATCAGAGGTGAACTGGCAAGCTGTATACAGAACTGGCTAGGTCATAGAAGGCAGAGAGTAGCAATGGAAGGGTGTTTTTCTGATTGGAGGGCTGTGACTAGTGGTGTTCCGCAGGGATCAGTGATGAGACTTTTGCTGTTCGTAGTATATATAAATGATTTGGAGGAAAATGTAACTGGTCTGAATAATAAGTTTGCAGATGACACAAAGGTTGGTGGAATTGCGGATAGCGATGAGGACTGTCAGAGGATACAGCAGGATTTAGATCGTTTGGAGACTTGGGCGGAGAGATGGCAGATGGAGTTTAATCTGGACAAATATGAGGAAATGCATTTTGGAAGATCTAATACATAGGGAATATACAGTGAATGGTAGACCCCTCAAGAGTATTGACAGTCAGAGAGATCTAGGTGTACAGGTCCACAGGTCACTGAAAGGGGCAACACAGGTGGGGAAGGTAGTCAAGAAGGCAGACGGCATGCTTGCCTTCATTGGCCAGGGCACTGAGTATAAAAATTGGCAAGTGATGTTGCAGCTGTATAGAACCTTAGTTAGGCCACACTTGGAGTATAGTGTTCAATTCTGGTCACCACACCACCAGAAGGATGTGGAGGCTTTAGAGAGGATGCAGAAGAGATTTACCAGGATGTTGCCTGGTATGGAGGGCATTAGCTATGAGGAGCAAATTAATAAACTCAGTTTGTTCTCACTGGAACGACGGAGGTTGAGGGGCGACCTGATAGAGGTCTACAAAATTATGAGGGGCATAGACAGAATGGATAGTCAGAGACTTTTTCCCAGGGCAGAGGGGTCAATTACTAGGGGGCATAGGTTTAAAGTGTGAGGGGCAAGGTTTAGAGTAGATGTATGAGGCAAGTTTTTTACACAGAGGGTAGTGGGTGCCTGGAACTCGCTGCCGGAGGAGGTGGTGGGAGCAGGAATACATGAATAGGATGGGAATAGAGGGATATGGACCCCGGAAGTGTAGAAGATGTTAGTGTAGATGGGTAGCATGGTTGGTGCAGGCTTGGACGGCCGAAGGGCCTGTTCCTGTGTGTGGTAGTCTGTGTAGCGGTATAACGGTACCTGGTAATGCTGGAACACCATTGGTAGATATTGTTTGTTTCCTATTGGTCAAGCTGTATGGTAGCTCCGCCCTGCAAGGCAGGGTATAAGAGTCCGTGCAGCCCCAGCAGCCTTCTTTCTGTACCTGAGCTGCTGGGGGAAACATCTAGCTTGTTAAAGTCTTCAGTTGGACTACAACCTCGCTTTCGTGGTCATTGATCGTGCATCACTGTGCTGTACTTTTCTTTGTTCTTTGTTCTTTCATTAGTCAATAGAAATAAGTAGACTTCAAAGTGACCTGATTAAGGTTTACCATATTATGAATCAATGAACTGGCTATCAGGTTGAAGGGTTCAAATACCAGTGTGCCAAAGACTGAATGTGCCTGTTATGATTGAACAAAGGCAGGTAGAACAGTCTTTTAACCCAAAGGCATTTGGAGTAGGTCAACAGGGAAGGCCAATGAGGTGAGTAATATGAGTTCAGGAGATAGCTGAACATGTTTCTGTACAGAAAAGCAATAAGGTCTTACATGAAGGGAATATCAATTAGAGAAGGAAACAGGCTTATTTAGAACAAATTAAATCTTCTGAGTTTCAGATACAGCAGGAAAATCTCATCATGTGTAGTGTGGACGTGGGCACCAAAACCATTCATACAATCCCTACAACGCAGAAGAAGGCCAGGTGGCCTATTGAGTCTGCACCAACCCTCTGAAAGAGCGCTCAACCTAGGCCCACTCCCCTGCTCCATCCCCGTAGCCCCACCTAAGGGGCCATTTAGCATGGCCAATCCATCTAACCTGCACATCTCTGGACTGTGGGAGGAAACTGGAGCACCCAAAGGAAACCCACACAGACACGGAGAGAACGTGGACACTTCACACAGACAGTCACCCAAGGTCGGAATAAAACCCAGGTCCTTGGCTCGGTGAGGCAGCAGTGCTAACCACTGAGCCATCTACCCAAGCTGCTGCTAGTCAAGTTGTCTCAGTACAACAGTACTGTAATGCCAATTTGTCTAATTGCCATGTCCACAAGGAGCAAGTAAAAGCCAATCCGGCTAATTAATCAGTCTACCCTCGATCATCAGAAAAGTCATGGAAGTTGTCATCGATAAATGGCACTTTGCACAACAATAATCTGATCAGTGATGATCAGTTTGGGTTCTGCCAGGATCACACGGCTGCTGCCTCATTACAACCTTGGTAAAACTATGGACAAAATAGTTTAACTCAAGAGGTAAGGCGAGAGTCGCTCCCTTTGATATCAAGGCAGTATTTGACTGAGTATGGCGCCAGGAAGCCTGAGCAAAATTGAATTCGATGGAAATGAGGGGAAAACTCTCCATTGGTTGGAGTCATACCTAGCACAAAGGAAGATGGTTGTGGTTGTTAGAGGCCAATCATCTTAGCGCCAGGACATCACAGGAGTTCCTCAGGATAGTGTTGTAAGCCCAACCACCTTCAGCTGCTTCATCAATCATAAGGTCAGAAGTGGATTGTGGCTAATGATTGCACAATGTTCAGCACCGTTTGTGACTCCTGAGATACTGATGCAGTCAATGTCCAAATGCAGCAAGACCTGGACAACATTCAGCCGTGGTCTGATAAGTGACAAGAAACATTCATGCCACAGAAGTGTCAGACAATGTCAATCTCCGAGGAAATGATCTAACCATTTTCACCAGACATCCAACAGCATTACAATCACTGAATCCCTCGCTATCACAGGATAAAAGAGCATGAGGAGAGCGGCGGGGACACAACAATGAAAGAGTGCGAGGAGAGCGGCGGGTCACAGTGAAAGAACGCGAGGAGAGCGGCGGGGAGACAGTGAAAGAGCGCGAGGAGAGTGGCAGGGACAGGATAAAAGAGCGCAAGGAGTGCGGCGGGGACACAGGATAAAAGAGCGCAAGGCGAGCAGTGGGGACACAGCTGCAGGAGAAGCGGCCTTCAGATTTTCGGCTGGAGCAGGGGTCTGTCGGGAAGGTAAGTTTACCTCTTTAAAAACGTACATTGCAGGAGAAGCGGCCTTCAGATTTTCGGTGGGGGCAGTGGCCAGGGTCTGTCGGGAAGGTAAGTTTGCCTCTTCAAGAGGTAAAATCAGTTAAATCAGTTAAGGTAAAGTGTAAAAATGGCAGGAGATCCCAGACCCGTGTTATGCTCCTCGTGCTCAATATGGGAGTTCAGGGACGCGGCCGATGCCCCTGACTCCTTCATGTGCGGGAAGTGTGTCCAGCTGCAGCTCCTGTTAGACCGCATGACGGCTCTGGTGCTGCGGATGGACTCACTTTGGAGCATTCGCAATGCTGAGGAAGTCGTGGATAGCACGTTCAGTGAGTTGGTCACACCGCAGATTAGGATTGGTGAGGGAGACAGGGAATGGGTGACCAAAAGGTAGAGAAAGAGCAGGAAGGCAGTGCAGGTGTCCTCTGCGGTCATCTCCCACCAAAACAGGTATACCGTTTTGGATACTGTTGGGAGAGATGACTCACCAGGGGAAGGCTGTAGTAGTCAGGTTCATGGCACCGTGGCTAGCTCTGCTGCACAGAAGGGCGGGGCAAATACTGGCAGGGCTATAGTCATAGGGGATTCAATCGTAAGGGGAGTAGACAGGCATTTCTGTGGTCGAAAACGAGACTCCCAAATGGTATGTTGCCTCTCGGGTGCACGGGTCAGGGATGTCTCAGATCGGCTGCAGGACATACTGAAGGGGGAGGGTGAACAGCCAGTTGTCGTGGTGCATATAGACACCAACGATAGAGGTAAAAAAACGGGATGAGGTCCTACAATCAGAATTGAGGGAGTTAGGAGATAAGTTAAAAAGGAGGACCTCAAAGGTAGTAATGTCAGGATTGCTACCAGTGCCACGAGACAGTCAGAGTAGAAATTCAAGAATCGTCAGAATGAATACGTGGCTTGAGAGATGGTGCAGGAGGGAGGGGTTCAGATTTTTGGGACATTGGAACCGGTTCTGGGGGCAGTGGGACCATTACAAAGCGGATGGTCTACACCTGGGCAGGACTGGAACCAAACACTGTTGGGGATGTGGCAGGGGGGTGGGAACCAGATTAGGAAGTTAGAGGTCAGTAAAGAGGCAGCAACTAAAGCCAGTAAGGTACTAGATAATAAACTCAATGTGACTGAGGGGAAAAGTAGACAGGGAAGAGATGACGAACGCAAAGGGACTGGTGGTCTGAGGTGCATTTGTTTTAATGCGAGAAGTGTAGCAGGTAAAGCAGATGAATTTAGGGCTTGGATTAGTACCTGGGAATATGATGTTATTGGTATTACTGAGACTTGGTTGAGGGAAGGGCAGGACAGGCAACTAAATATCCCAGGGTATAGATGCATCAGGAGGGATAGAGAGGGAGGTAAAAGGGGTGGAGGAGCTGCATTACTGGTCAGAGATTATATCAAGCTGTGATTGAGGAGGGCAAGATGGAGGATTCGAGCACTGAGGCAATATTGGTAGAGCTAAGAAATAGGAAGGGTGCAGTAACATTGTTGGGGCTTTACTACAGGCCTCCCAAAAGTGAGCGTGAAGTAGAGGTACAAATATATAGACAGATTACAGAAAAATGTAGGAGCAATAGGGTGGTCGTGATGGGAGATTTTAACTTCCCCAACATTGAATGGGACTCATGTAGTGTTGGAGGCGTAGATGGAGCAGAATTTGTAAGGAGCATCCAGGAGAGTTTTTTAGAGCAGTATGTAAATAGTCCAACTCGGCAAGGGGCCATACTGGACCTGGTATTGGGGAATGATCCCGGCCAGGTGGTTGAAGTTTCAGTCGGTGATTACTTTGGGAATAGCAATCACAATTCTGTAAGTTTTAGAATACTCATGGACAAAGCCGAGAGTGGTCCTAATGGAAGAGTGCTAAATTGGGGAAAGGCCAAGTATAACAAAATTCAGCAGGAGCTAGGGAATGTGGATTGGGAACAGCTGTTTAAGGGTAAATCCACATTTGAAATGTGGGAGTCTTTTAAGGAAAGGTTGATTAGAGTGCAGGACAGACATGTCCCTGTGAAAATTAGGGATATAAATGGCAAGATTAGGGAACCATGGATGACGGGTGGAATTGTGAGACTAGCTAAGATGAAAAAGGAGGCATACATAAGATCTAGGAGACTTAAAACTGATGAAACTTTGGAGGATATCGGGAAAGTAGGACAAATCTCAAACGTGGAAAAAAGAGGGCTAAAAGGGGTCATGAAATATCTTTGGCTAACAAGGTTAAGGAAAATCCCAAAGCCTTTTATTCGTATATAAGGAGCAAGAGGGTAACTAGAGAAAGGATTGGCCCACTCAAAGACAAAAGAGGGAATTTATGCGTGGAGTCAGAGGAAATGGGTGAGATTCTTAATGAGCACTTTGCGTCGGTATTCATCAAGGAGACGGACATGATGGATGTTAAGGCTAGGGATGGATGTTTAAATACTCTGGGTCAAGTCAGCATAAGGAAGGGGGAGGTTTTGGGTATTCTGTGGCGACTAGGGGCTTTTCACAGTAACTTTATAGGGGCTGTTTAGCACAGGGCTAAATTGCTGGCTTTGAAAGCAGACCAAGGCAGGCCAGCAGCACGGTTCAATTCCCGTACCAGCCTCCCCGAACAGGCGCCGGAATGTGGCGACTAGGGGCTTTTCACAGTAACTTCATTTGAAGCCTACTTGTGACAATAAGCAATTTTCATTTCATTTCATTTCATAATCCAAGGAATTATAGACCTGTGAGCTTGACGTCAGTGGGAGGCAAACTGTTGGAGAAGATACTGAGGGATAGGATCTATTCACATTTGGAAGAAAATAGACTTATCTGTGATAGGCAGCATGGTTTTGTGCAGGGAAGGTCATGTCTTACAAACCTAATAGAATTCTTTGAGTAAGTGACAAAGTTAATTGATAAGGGAAGGGCTGTAAATGTCATATACATGGACTTCAATATGGCATTTGATAAAGTTTCCCATGGCAGGTTGATGGAAAAAGTGAAGTCGTATGGGGTTCAGGGTGTACTAGCTAGATGGATGAAGAACTGGCTGGGCAACAGGAGACAGAGAGTAGTGGTGGAAGGGAGTGTCTCAAAATGGAGAAAGGTTACTAGTGGTGTTCCACAGGGATCTGTGCTCGGACCACTGTTGTTTGTGATCTTCATAAATGGTCTGGACGAAGGTATAGGTAGTCTGATTAGCAAGTTTGCAGATGATACTAAGATTGGTGGAGTTGCAGATAGCGAGGAGGACTGTCAGAGATTACAGCAAAATATAGATAGATTGGAGAGTTGGGCAGAGAAATGGCAGATGGAGTTCAATCCAGGCATATGCGAGTTGATGCATTTTGGAAGATCTAATTCAAGAGTGGACTATACGATCAATGGAACAGTCCTGGGGCAAATTGATGTGCAGAGAGATCTGGGAGTTCAGGTCCATTGTACCCTGAAGGTGGAAACGCAGGTCGATAGAGTGGTCAAGAAGGCATACAGCATGCTTGCCTTCATCGGACGGGGCATTGAGTACAAGAGTCGGCAGGTCATGTTACAGTTGTATAGGACTTTGGTTCGGCCACATTTGGAATACTGTGTGCAGTTCTGGTCGCCACGTTACCAGAAGGATGTGGATGCTTTAGAGAGGGTGCAGAGGTGATTCACCAGGACGTTGCCTGGTATGGAGGGTGCTAGCTATGAAGAAAGGTTGAGTAGATTAGGATTGTTTTCGTTGGAAAGACATAGGTTGAGGGGGGACCTGATTGAGGTCTACAAAATTATGAGAGGTACGGACAGGGTGGGTAGCAACAAGCGTTTTCCAAGAGTGGGGGTGTCAATTACAAGGGGTCATGATTTCAAGGTGAGAGGGGGAAAGTTTAAGGGAGATGTGCGTGGAAAGTTTTTTACGCAGAGGGCGGTGGGTGCCTGGAACGCTTTGCCAGCGAAGGTGGTAGAGGCGGGCACAATAGCATCATTCCAGATGCATCTAGACAGATATATGAATGGGCGGGGAACAGTGGGAAGTAGATCCTTGGAAAATAGGCGACAGGTTTAGATAAAGGATCTAGATCGGCGCAGGCTGGGAGGGCCGAAGGGCCTGTTCCTGTGCTGTAATTTTTTTTCTTTGTTCTTTCTTTATCAACATCCTGGGGGTTAACATTAATCAGAAGCTGAACTGGACTAGCCATATAAATACTGTGGCTGCAAGAGCTTGGAATTCTGGGGTGAGTAATTCACCTCTTGAGTCCTCAATGCCTGCCCAACCATGTACAAGGCAATATTCAGTGATGCAATGGAATACTCTCTACTTGCCTGGATGAGTGGAGTACCAAGAGCACTCCAGAAGCTCAACACCATCCAGGACAAAGCAGCCTGCCTGATTCATACTTCTTCCACCAGCTTAATTCACTTCCTCCGCCATCGATGTAGAGCGGCAGCAGTGTGTAGCATATCCAAGATGCCATTGCAGCAAACCACCAAGACTCTTTCAACGGCACCTTCCGAACTTTGCCACCTAGAAGGACGAGGGCAGCAGATGTATGGGACACCGCCACCTGCAGGTTCCCCTCCAAGTCACACATCATGCTGACATCGAACTATATCGCTGTTTCTTTACTGTCGCTGAGTCAAAATCCTGCCATTCTCTTCCACACGCTCTGTGGATGTACCTGTACCACATGAAGACTGCAGCAGTTTAAGAAACTATCTCACCACCACCTTATAAATGGAAATTAGGAATAGGTAGCAACTGCTGCCTTTGCCAGCGACATCAACGTTCCATGTAAAATTAAGAAAAAATAATCTTGAAATGGATCAATTTGGGTGACTTTAAATTCAAAATTCAGTTTAGTGCCCCTTCCTATTTTCAGCTGCTTCACAGCTCCAGGGTCCCAGGTTCGATTCCCGGCTTGGGTCACTGTCTGTGTGGAGAGTCTGCACGTTATCCCTGTGTCTGCGTGGGTTTCCTCCCACAAGTCCCGAAAGACGCGCTGTTAGGTAATTTGGACACTCTGAATACTCCCTCTGTGTACCCGAACAGGCACTGGAATGTGGCGACTGGGGGCTTTTCACAGTAACTTAATTGCAGTGTTAATGTAAGCCTACTTGTGACAAAAAAAAGATTATTTAAAAGATTATTATTATTAAGATAGTGCATAAATAAGCGCAAGAAAGCCCAAGCTGCATCGCTGAGGCTGGAATCAGTTATGTGAAAAAAAATTACATTTATTGCTGTCGGCGTATCTGGGAGGATTTACATTGTTTTCAGAAACTAAGCTCCTCTCACATTTCCCACCTTGATATCTGGCTACAGTTCTCACATATCTTTCATGCCACATTGTCACTTCTTCCCACATTGCTAATCCACATTGTTTCGGCAAGAAAATTAGATTGTAAATCCATTGACATTGTGCAGGCAGGTGGGCAGCCGTGCTTCCAGGGTCAGAAGCAGGATTACACATCCAGGACTGACACTCCCTTTAAGCACAGAGCTAGATTGCATCAATAAGTAGTCGCTTGCTGGCACCATACTCTCTGTATCATTATATAAACAGGGTATGAAGTATTCTTCATTGTTGTCATTGATCGAGGAGTTTTTGATAAATTAAAGCACTGCATATTTATCCTGTACCTGACATTACGCACAGCATGAGACTTTCCTCCAATAAATAAATTGCTGCACCAGAAATAGCAGACAGGGTTGTGCTTGGCATAATCGTTATATTTCCACCGTGAGGGATCTTACAAATATCATGTATCAGTAAATATACTATGCTCTTGATCATATTCCAAACCATTACAATGTAGCCCTAATTGGAAAACAAAAGCTCAACCTAAAAAAAAAATCAAATGCTCTTTGAAATGCCACGTTTGCTTTGAGATCTGCATTGAATCATTGGTGAAAAAAACAAAATCTATCTGATTGTGCTCAGAAGCATCCCTCCAGTCCTGATCTAATTAAGCTTTCCTGCTTCTGTTTAATAACACATGTGCGCATAATGATTTGTTTTTACTTTTTTCAACTTAGGGTTGGGGTTTCTGGCCTCACCATGCTGTGTTTCCCGGCAGCGGAAGTGGCTCACCATTGGCTACCGGTTGCATCTTCTTGCCCGGCCGATGTCAACGCCGTTTTTCCTGGCTTGCCCGTCCCGCCGCAGGTAGTCACCTTCGGCGGGATCTTCCAATCCCGCCGGCGGGATGGGCCAGGAAACCCCATCCTGAATGTACCAGGCGGCACGGTAGCACAGTGGTTAGCACTGTTGCTCCACAACACCAGGGTCCCAGATTCGATTCCCTGCTTGGGTCACCGTCTGTGCGGAGTCTGCACGTTCTTCCTGTGTCGGCGTGGGTTTCCTCCGGGTGCTCTGGTTTCCTCCCACTAGTCCCAAAAGACATGCTTGTTAGGTGAATTGGACATTCTGAATTCTCCCTCAGTGTATCCGAACAGGCGCCGCAATGTGGCGACAAGGGGATTTTCACAGCATTTGTGGAGAGAAAATGGAGCTAACATTTTGAGTCTGGATGAGGCTTTGTCAAAGCTTGAGAGAACTGGAAGTAGGATGAAATTTATAATAGGGTGGGGGAAAAATTAAAAATGGTGCCTTGATCCGTGGGTGATTCTTGCACTGATGAGCTGAGCTCACCAGTGAAGGAAAGAATAATAATCTTTATTAGTGTCACAAGTAGGCTTACATTAACACTGCAATGAAGTTACTGTGAAAAGACCCTAGTCGCCACAGAGGGGGAATTCAGAATGTCCAATTCACCTAATAGTACATCTTTTGAAACTTGTGGGCATGAGCCGGAGTGCCCGGAGGAAACACACGCAGACACGGGGAGTATGTGCAAGCTCCGCACAGAAAGTGACCAAGTGGGAATCAAACCTTGGACCCTGGTGCTGTGAAGCAACAGTGCTAACTGATTTGTTATGTTTTAGGGGTAGCATAAGCGGCTTCCTTGTGGAGCACTTGACAAAGGAAGGTTCAGACGCGGAGATAACTTCAACACGTTTATTAACTATTTACACTTCTACTACTCGGGTTCGACACGACTGCTAATGCTACTATAGCTACCCAGACTGACTAACCAGTTGCTGCAATCCACGTGGTGGGTGTAATATTGAATCAACCCTGTGTCTGTACTCACTGACTGTCTGCACTGGAAAGAGGCAGATTAAGTGTGTGGTGTCCTTTATATATGGGTTGGTGTAATGCCCTCCTGTGGTGGTATCACCTCTGTGTGTATCGTGAATGTCCATTGGTTGTGTCTTATCTAACTGATCTATTGGCTGAGTGTGTGTGTGTGATGTTTCTGGTGCTCGCTCTAGTGTCTAGCTAGCCTACATGCATTTACATTGATGCACATCACCACACTAACCATCGTGCTACCGTGCCGCCCAGGTTGGCAAAGGTGCTGTGGACAAAAAGACAAAGGGAATGTAAATGGTGGTGATTATGCTATCAGCACCCTTCTTAGTCATTATCACCACCAATTACATTCCCTTTGTCTTTTTGTCCATGGCATCTTTGTCAAGTCCGTCTATTGCTGGCCCTCTATGCAGCCGTACTGCTTCACCCCACAGTCTTCCCAACCCCCTCGCCAACAGTATAAATCTGATCCTATTCCACTTCTCTTTAACACTTGAATGGTTAACTCCATTCTCTCTCCACAGATTCTGTCAGACCTGCTAGGATTGTCCATGTATTATTAGCCTGGCCCTCCAGATGACTAGTTCACTGACACTGACCATCGTCCATACTCACGTATGTTAGTGGAGGAGGTTTCTTATTTCCAGCAGCAGTAACACTAAGATTTGATTGCAAAAACGTAGGAGAATGTATGTATGGAGAATTCAAAGGAAGATTGGAAAGAGTCTTGTCTGTAATTGAGACCTTGCGAGTTCTCAGGAACTGGCAAGGTTGGCATATGGACGTGGGAATGGTTAAGAGAGATCATTTGGAGGGAAGGACAAATGCACTGATGCAAAAGTCTTTGTAGACCACGGGCAATTCATGGGCAAAGGGCCTGAAAATAATCGTCTGTGCTTCATTGATGCTTCATAACTTCAATAGCGAAGATATTGTCGAAGTGAATAGTGTATTGGAATAATTTGCTGGGGCAATTAAATATTTTTTTTTAAAGTACAATTCTTGTACAAGGCTTTGGTCAGGCTCTGGAACAGTTTCAATTGGTCAGGAATATTGAGGTCCAAAAAAAGCTACCGGGGAATGGTATCAGATTGATAACATGGTTTAAGAACCCTCAGTTATCAGAACAGGCTGAGAGAGCAAAAGTGTTTTAATTTTGAAAAGAGTAGGCTTCAAAGAGATATGATTGAAGTCTTTAAATTATTAAAAAGATTATACTTTGTATGTTTATTTCGGCTCTTTGGCTATGAAGGATCAGCAGACCTAAGCATATCAAGTACTGGCCTCGGTTAGATGCTACGTGACATTTCATTGCACAAAATGGACAACTATTGAAAAGAGTTTTTGACAAGTGTATGACTGGATCCACTGTCAGCGTTGGAAAAGGAATGTGCTCCTGCGAGTATCAATTGTATCAAATATAGACGATTAATGAGCCATTGGTGTCACCAGTCTGCAATGTCCAGTAGCTTGCTGAATCACCTTGAGAGACGAGAGAGGTATTTTCCACAGTTTAATTTCCTAAATTGGCCTTCAGGTTTTTTTCTTCTCTCCCAGGTGATTATGTTATTGGGGCAGCGGATGAAGTAAAACAAAAGTGTTGGGATGCACCACAGCCACCATGCTGAAAAGGACGGGATTGATGAACCTGTGGATTTTGGTGAGTTTTTAGAAGTTTATGAAATGCAAGAAGCCAAATGTGATTGCTCATTTAGTCATCAAATCATGACGCCGCTGTGAAATAGTGCCCCCCCTTTGGCCGGTTCGCGTGCCTTGGACCCCCCCCCCCCAAACACTGCCCCCAGCCCCTGAAAAAGTCCCCCCCTGACTACGGATCAGCCCTCCCCCGGCTGTGGCGGTGCTGGACTGCGTCCACATCCGCCACGCCGAGTTCCCGACGGATGAGACCACACACGACCGATGGCGTCGGGGACTCGGCCGGTCGAGGGCAGAGCATCGGGGGGGGGGGGGAAGGCCTTAGGCAATGTCTTGAGGCCGTCGATACGTCGCGTGCTGTACCCGGAGAGTACGCCGCTTTGGAGGGGGCAGAGCATCACAAAAGCGGCGCCGCCCCCGATTCGAACGGGAACTTTGATTCTCCCGCCGATCGCCGAATGCGATTTTGACGTTGGTGACTGGAGAATCCAGCCCGTGAACTCTGAGTCCTTCAAAGACAAAGGACAGGGAGTACCCATTTTAGAGTACCTCTGCTGAATTTTAATTTTCTCCTAGTCCTCAGGCTTTCTGCTTTTTCTGGCCTATTTATATGCCTCCTCTTTGGCTTTAATACTATCCCTGATTTTGCTTGTTACCCCTGGTTGAGCCACCTTCTCGTCTTACTCTAGCACCAGTCAGGGTTGTACCATTGTTGAAGTTCATCCATGTGTTCTTTAAATGTCTGCCGTTGCATATCCACCATCAACCCCTTTGCCAGCTTATCCCAGCCAAAGCACATCTCATACCATCAAAGTTAGGTTTCTTTAAGTTCAGAACCCGAGACTCAGACTCAACTGTGTCACTCTCCATCTTAATAAAGAATTCTACCACATTATGGTCACTCTTCCCGAAAGGATCACGCACCATAACGTTGTTAATTAATCCTCTCTCTTGCACAATACCCAGCCATGCAAACCAACAATGCCAAATAGTTTTATAGTTTATTCTAGCTTCCTGACATCGGTGTTGACCTAGTAAAAGACAGTGGCGCGATCTACCCAAATGGGAACAGAGTTCCATAATGAGCGCATTTAGCCGGTGTTTCCCAGTGCTGGGAATAAGGAGTTAACTCCAAGAAATCCCACGCTCCTTTCCCATTTGGGTAGTTTTGGGGCATCAGCCGGGAACTCCCCAATGAGGCCACACTTAGTTCCGTGTCCTCCTCTGACAAGATCCCCCGCACCCCCCACAGGGCACCCCCAAGCCCGATTCCTGTCATGGGAACAATACCAGCTTGGCACCTTGACACTGCCAGCCTGACACCCTGGCAGTCTCCTACCAGCTGGCAGTGCCACCTGGGCACCTTGGCACTGCCAGTCTGACACCCATGGTGCCAGACTGTCAGTGCCAAGGTGCCCAGATGACACCAGCAGTGCCACTCTTCCTAGGAGGCAAGCACCTGGGGGCCTCCAATCCCCTGGGAGACCCTCACAAGTGCCGTTCCGTCTGGTCTCCAAAGATCTCCAAGGCGAAGGGGTTATATCCAAATGTCTTGGGTACATTAGGGGAATGCATATTAGAGTGAGACAAGGTGTTTCACTCTAATATGCAGATTTGCTAAAAATTAATCCACCCACAATGGACAGGATTCACATCACGACATCTCGCGAGATTGCGTTAGATCTCTTGAGGCATGGCAAGCCGAGGCGATCCCCGAAGAGGAATCTCCCAGCATCTACCAGTGGCCTGTGCCGTTGCTCAGGAACAATGTGTCTGGTAGCTCGCACACTGTGGCCGGGATTCTCCATTTCTTGCCGCTAAGATTGGGAATCCCGATATGCAGAGAATCCCGCGTTGGACCCAAAATCGTTCCGGCTCCAGGTGGCACACACATCCCCAGTCTCAGGTCCCACGATTCCCCCCTCCCCCCCCCACAGGCCATTGCAGGTATCCTGCCCCACATTCGTGGGTACATGCAAGCAGCTGATTTGCATTCATTAGAATGCAATTAACGGGCTGGACGCACAAATTTCCACCCTGCCTGTTGTGCTCCGGGAACCCCCACATTTGGAACCCCACTGGCTGGACTTTGGTGTCAGTATTGCCAAGCACAGTCCTGGCACGATGGACCCTGCGTGGGGTCAAGGCAGTCAGCCCATTGGTTATGTGCCCCTCTGCTGCTGCCTAGCTGCAAAAAGAGGGTCCCCCAAGACTCTTGGTGGTTGGGTTGTGAGTAGGGAGTTAACGCCGGGAGCCTGCAAGTGTCTGGACTGTCCCATCTAGCCCTGGGCAACCTGAAGGCCACTCTCGGCTTGGTGATCTCAGGATCTGTTCAAGAACATCATGCTGGTATGACCTGTTTAAACTCTGAAGTGGCCTTCTCACCTTGAATTGCTCTGCCTGATAGCTAATGAGCAGAAAGTTCAAAGACGTTTCAAGCCGTGAAAACTTTCTATTTCTTCAAATCTGCTCCCTCAGCTCTATTCTTTTGCTGCTTTCTGAAGTGTCAGAGCCTCCCTAGAAAGCCCACAACACTGGAAAGGGCAATTAAGATATTGGACTCCCATCCCGAAGGAGGGTCCCGGGGTCAAACCCTTACCCACAACCTGAGCCCACCGAACCCCCAGCACCCAGGGGGGACCCTCCCTCTGCAGCCTGGCAGTGGAAGAGGGGGCACAGGACCAATGGGTTGACTGACCCCCTTGACCCCAGTCAGAGTGCATCACGCCAGGCTTGGGAGTCGCTGCCAGTGTGTCAGTGTCATGATGCCAGGGGGCAGTTCATCATTGGCAATGCCGGAGGAGGGGACTGAAGATGGGGGACTGAAGGAATGGGTCTGGGGCGTGGTAGCTGACGTTGGGTGCTGAGGGGGTGGGGGGCTGAAAGTGGGGTTGAGGGTTCAGGTAACCCTCATTCATGCGTGGTTTGGGAGGTTGACCCATTCTTCCTGTGGTGAGGGGTTGAGTGTGCTCCCCATGTCAGTGGGGGGGGTCAACATTTGCATTGTGGGGGGCAGGGGGGGCATGTTTCTGGATGCTGGGATCAGGGCACCCCTTCAAAATAACAGCCCAACCTGAGTAACTGCAGGGAAATTGGCCTGTTCGGCGCTATGCATATTTTTTGATAGTCAAGCCATGAGATTCCCACCCTGGCAATGGAACAGAGTCTCCATTCTCCGCTGGCAGGAGCACTTAGAATCTGGAATGCAGAATCCCAGTTAGTAACTTTTGATCTTGGAGCGATGTATAATATACTAGACCTCTGCTGAACTTTGGAAGTAAAAGAAAACCAGTCAGATTATTTCCCGAAAGATGATCTCTTGCGCTTCAATACTATCTTGTATGCCAGGAACCCTCAGGAGGAAAGTCAACATTACTGAGAATTCAGAAGCAGAGAGAGAATATTATATTGCCCAACACTAACAGTTCTCATCAAGGGAAAACTCCGAGTGTTGATATGGCATCTGGTAGGGGAAGCCTGTAGTACTTATTGGGAAATAGTAAGGATTCACTAGGGGAAGCCTGCTTTTTAAATTGAGTACCCTAAAGCATATAACGGTTGATCCGGGAGCCTAAAACATATGCTTGGGAAACTCTACTGTATTAGACTAAAATATCTGCTTTGAGAGTAGCTTGAACTGTTTTTCAATGGCAGCCTAAAGAGTTGAATTTAGAGCCAAGGAGTTTGCAAGTAGATGCTTGCATCATTATTGTGGAAAACTTTAATATTTGGTGATGGTGCCTGCAGGATCAGATGAGTAAAATAGTGTCGTCGTTGATTTACCAGATGAGAAATCCAGAAATTGGCCTGAATAATCCAGAGCAATTTTGAGAGTTCGAATTCAGTTGAAAAATAAAACTTGAAATAAATAGCTATTTGCCATGAAGTTGTCAGATTATTGTTAAAAACCAATGGGTTCAATAATGTTCTTTAGGGAAAAAAAAAACTGCCTTCCAGTGCAGCCGATGTGAAGGTTCCACACTGATTCCTAACTGCTTAGCAAGTCAATCATTCATATCAAGACCAATTCAAGGAACTCTGGCCTGCAGCAGTTGAAGTAAATCCACTGCCAGTGGGTACAGAACCTGACAACGAATGGAAAAAATATGGACTATCACTGCAAAGTAACAATAAGCAACCCACTCTTGGCTTTGATTTTTAATTCAAACTGATCTGGAATTGTGCCTAATGAAAGATCAAAAGTATATCTGAAGCCAATGGAATAAAATTCCCTTCGTTCTGAATCTTTCATCAGCTGAAATTGGAACACTGTTTTAATTATGGGTCCCACCTTCCGCCAGCGCCAGGTAATCCAGTTACCCCAACTAACCTTTTTGGACTCTAAGGGCAATTTAGCATGGCAAGTTAGCAATTTAGGGCAGCACGGTAGCAATATGAATAGCACAATTGCTTCACAGCTCCAGGGTCCCAGGTTCGATTCCATCTTGGATCACTGTCTGTGCCGAGTCTGCACATCCTCCCCGTGTGTGCGTGGGTTTCCTCCGGGTGCTCCGGTTTCCTCCCAGAGTCCAAAGATGTGCAGGTTAGGTGGATTGACCATGATAAATTGCCCTTAGTGTCCAAAATTGCCCTTAGTGTTGGGTGGGGTTACTGGGTTATGGGGATAGGGATAGGGTGGAGGTGTTGACCTTGGGTGGGGTGCTCTTTCCAAGAGCCGGTGCAGACTCGATAGGCCGAATGGCCTCCTCCTGCACTGTAAATTCTGTATCTATATCTATATCTAATCCACCTAACCTGCACATCTTTGGACTAGTGGAGGAGTGGGCCTATGTAGGGTACTCTTTCAGACGATCAATACAGACTTGATGGGCTGAATGGCCTCCATCTGCACTGTAGGGAATACATGGATCATGGATACTTCTATAGATCATAGAATGGCAGACTCTGTTCTTCCAAATGAAGAGACAAACTGGTTGTGGTGGGGTGCCAGTTTGTAAAGGGGGAAAAAAAAGAAGCGAAAGCAATGCAGTGAATGTCAATAATGTTTACTGGAATTTTGGCACCAGGATAAGAAAAATCTTAGTGCTGCACTGGAATGAAAAATATATGATCACTGTCCTTTGTGATACTGAGTTAACACATTACTACCTGTAATGGATCAGACGATTCTAACCACATGGAAGTTGTGGTGCTAAGATTAATCTTTGCAGTCCATGGTTAGAGACAGTGGGGAATAAAACTGGTTATCTGATCCAAATCCTGATTGGTGTCCAATGCTAACCTCTCAGCTCTCACACCGAGACAGTGTGTTCGCATCAGATGAGCTCATGGAGGGCTCTTTGTACCCGTGGGACTTCAGTGCGGGCAGTCAGTCTTCAGAAGAGCAAAAAAGAGGAAAACTGGGGGGGGGGGGGGGGTGGAATCTATAGTGAAACGATAGAATAAGTGTGGATAAGGAAAAAGGAAAACACATTTATTTTATTTCAAATTCTATGATGCCTACTGTTTTTTCACGTGAAATCAGGTTTTTGAATATCAGCGTACCTGCATCAAATTCCTCGGTGTGCTAATTTATCTTTGAGCTTTAATCCACTTATTTTAATCGGGTTAAAACTCCTGTTTGGGTGCAGAAAAAAAATGTATGAAGACTGGAACAATTTGTTATCTAACCTCCAAAGAGCCTCATTTCGAGGGAAACAATATTTGTGAATCGAGGGGTTGCGAAGCTAAAATGCCAACAGGAAATGTGTAGGTTTTCAATTATGATACTTATCATAAGATTCTGAAAAGAATCATATTTATATGGAGTACTGCAATGAAACAATTAAAACTAACAAGGAAAATGCCAATTTATATCTGTAAAAACATTCATTGCATTGCTGGATATTTTCCCTCACATTGTTGTAAAACCCAGGTCATGTATTTGCATGTGGTTGATTTTGAAAAAATACCTAGTGCTGTTTTGATCGATGGAATACAAACACAAGCAGTTACTTAAGGATGAGTAAGCTGTTTGTATATGGCTCTCAGCACTCACCCATTTAATGGGCCTGTGGTGCCAGACTTCTCTCGCTTAACTAAGAAATATGTGTCGACTTCTGCTGTTCAATGTGAGGGCTTTTCTGCCAATGGCAGCAGTTCTTAAAATAGTGAGGGCTTTTACTCTCCCAGTAATGGATAACATACTGCCTGGCTGGGTACTGAACTTACCCTGAAGCTCTGTGGAATTTAAGGCTACAACCCTCCAAAATTGCCCAGGAGTCTACTGAAATGAATAACTAATCTCCAGGACGCAGCATGCAAGGGACCCAGGAGAACATTAACAGTGGCAAGAAAAACTTGTTTTCTTAAAAAAGAAATTTGAACACATTTATTTGTTACAAAAATATCCAACATGGGGGAAAAGACTGATTGTGAAGAATCGTCCAATGGGATATTGAAGAGTCTATTTTCTGACTGGTGTCAAAAGGTGGAATAGGGGCTTTTCACAGTAACTTCATTGAAGCCTACTTGTGACAATAAACGATTGTTATTATTAATATTATTATATTTATACATATATATATACACACATACACAAGGGTGGGCAAGTCGCATAACTAATGATGTGAGTGTGGGGGCGGAGTGTTTGGAGACAACAGGTCATGTGATAAAACCTGTAGGAAGGTGTCCACCCAGAGGTCGCACCCTAATGGGAGCTTCTCCAACATTCACTAAAACGTAGGACTTCGGGGTGGGAGTAAGCCATTCAGCCCTTCGAGACAGCACTGCCACTCAATAAGATCACGGTTGATCTGGTTGTGTCTCAACTCTCTATTTGAATCTGCACCCTGCCCCCCTGCCCCCACCTCCGTAACCCTTGACTTCTTTGTTTCTCAAAAATATGTCAATACCATGCCTGTAACTTTGCCAAATTCCCCAGGAAAAGCATGCAAACAAATTGACTGGAACTTTCCAGCTCTTCGTGCCTTCCGGATCTTCCAGTCCTGCCAATGTGAACGGAGATTTCAATGGCTCGCTGGCTCCGCCACGGGGGAGGGGTGGATAATGTCAGCCATTGTTTCCAGGCATTTAGGACCAATTGGATGCTTGCAAAACTTCAGGGTTTCACAGGCCAGAAGGTTTCTACTCAGTTCACTCACTGATCATATGTGATTCAAGAAGCTGGAATGCTACACTTTGCCTCAGTGCCCTTAGACAATGGAGCAAGAAAAAAAGCTAATCTTCCCTTTCCAGATTTAGTAACCAGTCCCTCCCCCCACCAACCCTCACCCCCTCGCCACCAGCCCCCCATCACTAGCTTGAATCAGACTTGCTTGCAATAGCTTCCATGTGGAATAACATATCTAACCTCACCGTGGAGATTCGCGCATGAGCTATAGCCAGTGCTACAGATGACGCACTGGCCCCTCGGACATGTAGATCCAGGCTGCAGCTTAGATCATGGAAGGAGAAAAGAAATGGAGAAATTTGGAAGGGGAAGATTGAAGAGAAACTACAACAGTGGATAGGTAAACATGGACAGCGATAATGTCCCTTAAGACACAGAACAGTACGGATACATGGCCAAGGTCAAGTAAATCTGGCCAAAGCGTAAGAAAGGATGGGTC
Organism: Scyliorhinus torazame; assembly: GCF_047496885.1. Lineage (NCBI taxonomy): Eukaryota > Metazoa > Chordata > Chondrichthyes > Carcharhiniformes > Scyliorhinidae > Scyliorhinus > Scyliorhinus torazame. The sequence goes on along the minus strand of NC_092715.1, from coordinate 45,439,206 downwards.
ATATCCAAGCAGTCTGCTCACTTTTTTTTTACTACAGCTGACTCCAGATAAATGCCTAACTAATCCAGATATAAAACTGTAATGGGCCAGACAGGTTCCCACTCTCACTCAACTAAATATAGAGTTCCTGATTTAATGCAGTGCCTCTAATTAAATATTCTCCAATTATCTCAATATTCAGTTAACTTCATATAGTTAATTTATTGCTTAATTTAATGAGGAAACAGGAGAACAATGTTACAGTCAAATTCTTTGCCCTTGCAAAATACATATGGCCTAAGTTGCTTTTTATCCAGACAAAATGAATGAATGATTAATCTGGATTGATGTGGCACAAGGATTTCCAGTGAAGAAAACAAGGGTGAAATCTAAATTATGAGCGTAAAACTCTGGAACTGTACAGCATAGCAAACCGCATCTGAAGAGAAAATAAAGAGGCCTTTCACCAGGGCTTTATTTGAATCATCAATATGTCTTTTTGTCTTTCGGCTTGTTTGTCATTCCAGTCGTGATTTACAAATTAACTAGAAATATTTGTCCCCACAAATATCGGACAGCCTTTGGTCACGCAGCCTGACTTTGAGCTGGCCCAACCTCAACCGCGGTCACGGGTGCAAACAAGACGTAGCATGAAAAAAAGTTACAGCAGATATTTCACCCAGTGTGCAGCACTTGTCAAAAATATGTTGCTGACAACTCAGCTGCAGCATTTTGGACACATCATTATAATAAGACAAGCTTCAATTTCCTAACGTATTTTTATGCAGCTACATCCTTCACCAATGTGCTGATCGTCGATACAGCCCACAAGGCAACATCTTATTCCCCATTTATATCGGGAAATTACATCCACTGGGAACAGTTTCCAACAGTACCAGAGTGCTGGCGGTTCTCCATTTACACAGCTACAAAGCAGCAGAACCTGAACAACTGTACTTGTGAGGCATTCAGTTGGATTTGTGACATTAATAGTCTTTCCATCGACTTTTGTGCACCAATGTCACAGAAAGTTCAACGTGGCCCGCAATGCTAAAATCGCTGAATTGGGTTCAGTAGTTGGGCCAAGAGGCAGAGTTAAATGTAAGGCCTGATTTTAAGAACTGATGCCAGCCTTTTAGCTCATGGCTGGCATTTTGGCTCCTCAAAGAGGGATGGAATCATTTTGCTGGATGAGGGCCGTTTCTAATTCACACCGGTGAGAGAGCGAGCATTTCTTGCACACTTAATATCGCAGGACTGATATCAACTTTTGACATTGGTGGAAATGGGCTGTAGGAAATTGGGTACCCAACATCTTAGCTGATTTATCAGCGGCAGCTGTGTCTCAGTGGCAGAACCTTTACCTGTGAGTCAGATGGTTATGGGTTCAAGTCCCATTCCAGAAGATTAAGCCCCAAATCTAGGCTGATGGTGCAGTGCAGAGCTGCAGGAGGTTCTGCAATTTTAGATAAGCCATCATTTGCATGAGATATTATGCCAGGGCATGTCTGCTCATTCAGGTGGGTGTAAAAGTAACACTTGGCCCTCACGTGCCAGGCAATGTTTGTCTCCAACAAGAGAGAATCTAATTCATCGCCGCTTGACATGCCATGGCATCACCATCGCTGAATCGCCACTATCAACATCCTGGTGGTTACCCTTAATCAGAAACTGAACTGGACTAGCCGTATAAATGCTATTTCATGAAGGCCCCCGCCTTCTCAACCTTGCCCCTCAACTGAGGTGTGGTGATCCTCAGATTAAATCACGACCAGTCAGCTCTCCACCTCAAAGGGGAAAGGAGCCTGTGGTCATCTGGGGCTATGGCGATGTTACGTTATCTAACGTAAAGAGCAGATCAGAGGCTAGGAATCCCGCGGTGAGTAACTTACCTCCTGACTCCCCAAAGCCTGTCCACCATCTACATGACACAAGTCAGGAATGTGATGGATTAACTCTCCACTTGCCTGGATGAGTGCAGCTCCAACAACACTCAAGAAGCTCGACAGCATCCAAGACAAAGCAGCCCACTTGATTTGCACCCCATCCACAAACATTCACTCCTTCCACCACCAACGCACAATCGCAGCCGTGTGTACCATCTACAAGAATTGTAGGAACTCACCAAGGCTCTTTAGTAGCACTTTCCAAACTCACAACCACTACCATCCAGAAGGGCAAGAACAGCAAATACATGGGAACACCACCACTTGGATCTTCCCCTCCAAACCACTCACCATTCTGACTTGGAAATGACTTGGAGATGTATCGACATTCCTTCAATGTCGCTGGGTCAAATCTCTGGCACTCCCTCCCTAATAGCACTGTGGGTGTACCTACACCACATGGACTGCAGTGGTTCAAGAAAGCAGCTCACCACCACCTTCTCAATGTATGTTAGCGATGGGCAATGAATGCTGAGCTAGCCAGCGAAACCCACATCATTTCATGACCCCCCAAAGCCTGTCCACCATTTACAAAACACAAGACAGGAGTATAATGGAATACTCTCCACCTGCCTGGAAGAGTGCAGCTCCAACAACACTCAAGAAGATTGACACCATCCAATACAAAGCAGCCCGCTTGATTGCTCCCCCTTCCATAAACATTCAAATCCTCCACCAGCGACGAACAATGGCAGCAGTGTGTACCATCTACAAGTGCACTGCAGTAACTCACCAAGGTTCCTCAGACAGCACCTTCCAAACCCACGTCCCGTACTGTCTAGAAGGACAAGAGCAGCAGACACCTGGGAACCCCACGACCTGGAGGTTCCCGTCCAAGTCACTCACCATCCTGCCTTGGAAATATATCGCCGTTCCTTCACTATCACTGGGGCAACATCCTGGAACTCCCTCCCAAACCACACAGTGGGTGTACCTCCTTTTCAAGGACTGCAGCGGTTCAAGAAGGCAACTCACTACCACCTTCTGAAGGGCAACTAGGGATGGGCAATAAATGCTGGCCGAACAAGCGACGCCCACATCCCGTAAATGAATTTTTAAAAAACTGGAATGAAGAAAACAAAAATCCGATGGTACTATTCTGGAGAAGAGGAGGGCATTTATTGCCTGTGTCCTGGCCAATATTTACCCCTCCAAGAGGATCAGGAAAACAGATGACCTGGTCATTGTCACATTGTTGCATGTGGGACCTCGTTGTGTGAAAATTGCCCATGCTTCCTACATGACAAAGTGCCTACATTTCAAAAGTACATTATTGGCAATTTGTCAAATATGGTATATAAATGCAAGTATCTATTTTTTGCCTTGCAATGGAATTCAATGGCCTCAGTAAGTTACAATCACTACTATGTTGTTCAATGACATAAAAACACATTCCATCTTCGTTGTATTGAGGCTGCTGTGCTCATTTTGTCAGGGTTCTGACATTAATACAGTGCTTAGTTCTGGTTGGGAGAGCACAAGAAAAACATCCATGCTCTGAAGATGATGCAGATAAAGGCCCAAGACTGAGCCAGAGTTAGAGGATTAAATTGACGAATGAACTTGCATTCAGGACTTCCATGACCTACTGAGATTCCAAATTCCTTCACAGTCAATAAAATATTTCTGAAGTGTAGTGTAATGTGCATGAAGTCCTGTCAATAGCAATGAGATAATCTGTCTTAGTGGTGTTTATTGACGGATAAATGTCAGTCAAGGCACTTGGAGATGTCTCTGAATTTTCTTTAGGTATTGCCATGGGATCTGTTCCATTCACTACAGAGGGCAGACATGGCTTCAGTCTAATTTGATTGCAGCACCCCCTCAGTACTCTATTACAGTCTCGGCCTCATTGTGTGCTCAAGTCTCCTTTGAATAAAAGGTAAGAGTACCACCATTGAGTGAAAGCTGGTATAACATGGCATAATTGTAACTCCAATTAGACCAGGGTAGATCAGGATAGGGGTGGGGTAGTGTGGACAGTGTAAGTACAGTGAAACCGTGCCTTAGGTGGTATTAATGCAAAATTAAATTTAGTCTATGTTAATGCTTCAGTGGCAGAGGGCAATTGCTTGTGAAATAGCAAGGACTGGAGTTTGGTAGAAGCATTGCAGAGAAAGTATAATCTTGAAGGAGGCAAAGGTGGATCAAAAGCAGAAAGATGAATACTGGGTGAGGGGTGTGGGGGGGAGAAGAAAAAAGGTTTGTTTTGCAAGGAGCTCAAGTTGAAATAAAAGGGAACAGTAATGGGATGAATGCCCAGCTAACCAGTTTCACTGTTTGTTGAGAGGTAAATATTTATCAGGAGACAGTGAAAAGTCACAGATTTGAGAGCAGATGTAGCTTTGGTTTAATATCTTTTCTGAGAGTCAGCACCTCTGACATTGCAGCATACTGTCAGTACAGATGACAGTGACAGCCTAGCTTTTGCACTCAAATCTTAAAGAGTAAGGGTTCAGCACAGGAGCTATCTATCTCATAGGTAAGCATGCTCCCTGTCAGCCAACAATGCTAAATACGACTTTGGCCAGACAGTCACGGATTTATTAGGAAATCTGCTAATTTGGCTTCATTTTCTCTGTAAGCACGAGCTGTAAGTTTACAATTTGGTTACACGATCTTCAATTAAGCTAGCTCATTGTGTGAATGTTTCATTATTTACACAAAAGGGGGTCAGTTAGCTCAGTTGGCTGGACGGCTGGTTCGTGATGTGGAGCGACACCAAAAGCACCAGTTCAACGTGGCAAATGTTGCTCACGTCATCTTCCCAGGCCTTTTGAGGCTATTTTTGTAAAGCCATGAAGGACGAACTGAAAATGCCCCGCGGAAATTCATCACACTCTGGTTAAATGGAACCTAAGTGGGAAGGTGTACGACCCACCTCTGAAAATGTGCATTCTCAGCAGTTTGGGATGGGTGTGCTTAAAAGATATTGATAGGTTTTCTCATTTTTCAGACAGCAAAACTAAATGAGCAAAGTCATTTGATTAAAGTCGCCATGAAAGGGGATAGTACAAGCAAGAGACACATGTTGCTGAAGCTTTTTGTCTTGCATTCATCGGGACAAACACAGAAATGCCGAATTTCAAACAATCACAAATTAAGACTGCAGGGTAGAAGGGTGCTGGTTTGTTGACAAGTTGACTCTAATTGCCTGAGGCAGTGCCATGGGGAAACCAACATGGGACTACAGGCTCCCCAAGCACCTGGGTAATTCAAAGAAGGCACATTGTTTGCAGAGAACAGATCCCTATGTGTAAATGTATGTTTAGGAATGGAGGTCATTTGTACAATCCTAAATGTGTTAAAAGCTACACTAAAAAGCAATTGAAGATAATCAGTTAAGCTCATGACGTGGCTCATTTATGCACGTTGGAAGCAACATTCACTCATACACAGGGAGCCGTTCCCTGCAAACAAGAGGAATATGTGGAAGCCATGCATGTTTTTTAATTACCAGAGAACTTGGCAAGCCTCTGGTTCCTTGTCGCTTTCTTTATGGCAACACCCCAACCAATCAGAGTCAACTAGCCAACCAATCAACAATTTTGTCTCCTAGGGGATATATTGTTGTGATTGCTTGAAATTTGGCATTCTTGCATTTGTCTTGGTGAGTGCATGAGGAAAAGCTTTGGTAACAGGTCTGTCTTTTCCAAAATATTCAAATAGCAATACATTACAACTGTAAGGACATTGCATTTCAAAAATACTTAATTGACTATGAAATATTTTGGGACACCCTGGGCCCACTATAATGTCATGCCCAACCCCAGCTGAAGTTCCTCCAAAGTTGGTGATCCGGGCGAGGCCCCTTGATTTGTCACCGTCCTGCTGGGATACCCCCATTTATTACAAATCTGGGTGAAGAGGGAGGACTGGCTCCCTGTCTTCATCCAACCCCTTTTGATAATCTTTATTACTGTCACAAGTAGGCTTACATTAACACTGCAATGAAGTAACTGTGAAAATCCCTCTGGTGCCTGTTCGGGTACATAGAATCATAGAATCATAGAAATTTACAGCATGGAAACAGGCCCTTCGGCCCAACCAGTCCATGCCGCCCAGTTTTTACCATTAAGCTAGTCCCACTTGCCCGCACTTGGCCCATAATCCTCTATACCCATCTTACCCATGTAACTATCTAAATGCTTTTTAAAAGACACAATTGTACCCGCCTCTACTACTACCTCTGGCAGCACATTCCAGACACTCACTACCCTCTGAGTGAAGAAATTGCCCCTCTGGGCCCTTCTGAATCTCCCCCCTCTCACCTTAAACCTATGCCCTCTCGTTTTAGATTCCCCTACCTTTGGGAAAAGATGTTGACTATCTACCTTATCTATGCCCCTCATTATTTTATAGACTGAGGGAGAATTCGGAATGTCCAATTCACCTAACAGCACATCTTTCAGGACTTGTGGGAGGAAACCGGAGCACCTGGAGGAAACCCTTTTTGGTAGCAACAAGATTTAATTTTAGAAGGGTCCCATTTTGTGAATACCTTTTCCCAGATTCAATATTTATGTTTTTAAGTTGCCAATTTAACCAAGCTTTCTTGAGTTAAAGATGCAGTCAGTTTATTAACTACTAAAAGGCAAGGAAAGACGGTAAAACACATGTGTATACATTCATACAGATTTAGAAGTTACTATTAAGTAAGTAAATTTTTGAATGAAAGGTGTATGGAACAGTCCTTGACTCGCAAGGAGCAGATGGTGAAATGCTAAGGTCGTTACATTTTGAGATTCTGGTAGAGTTGACTTCAGTCGACGAATAGTCAGTTTCAGGAGCTGCACAGCGTTTTTCTCCAGCTTCCACCCGAAACACATTAAAGAAGCCATCCCCTATGGACAAGCGCTCCGTATACACAGGATCTGCTCAGACGAGGAGGAGCGTAACAGACATCTACAGACGTTGAAAGATGCCCTTGTACGAACAGGATATGGCACTCGACTCATCGATCGACAGTTCCAACGCGCCACAGCGAAAAACCGGACCGACCTCCTCAGAAGACAAACATGGGACACAACCGACAGAATACCCTTCGTCGTCCAGTATTTCCCCGGAGCGGAGAAACTACGTCATCTTCTTCACAGCCTTCAACACGTCATTGATGACGATGAACATCTTGCCAAGGTCATCCCCACTACTTGCCTTCAAACAACCGCGCAACCTCAAACGAACCATTGTTTGCAGCAAACTACCCAGTCTTCAGAACAGTGACCACGACACCACACAACCCTGTCATGGCAATCTCTGCAAGACGTGCCAGATCATCGACATGGATACCACTATTACACGTGAGAACACCACCCACCAGGTACGCGGTACATACTCGTGCGACTCGGCCAACGTTGTCTACCTCATACGCTGCAGGAAAGGATGTCCCGAAGCGTGGTACATTGGCGAGACCATGCAGACGCTGCGACATGAACGGACATCGCGCAACAATCACCAGGCAGGAATGTTCCCTTCCAGTCGGGGAACACTTCAGCAGTCAAGGGCATTCAGCCTCTGATCTCCGGGTAAGCGTTCTCCAAGGCGGCCTTCAGGACCCGCGACAACGCAGAATCGCCGAGCAGAAACTTATAGCCAAGTTCCGCACACATGAGTGCGGCCTCAACCGGGACCTGGGATTCATGTCACATTACATTCATCCCCCACCATCTGGCCTGCGAAATCCTACCAACTGTCCTGGCTTGATACAATTCACACCTCTTTAACCTGGGGTTACCCCATCTCTGGATCTGTAAAGATTTAATCACCTGCGAATGCTCGCATTCCTAGCATTGTTTGGCATCTTTGAATTTGTCTATATATGTGTTTCTGGATCAGACCTCTTCATTCACCTGAGGAAGGAGCAGCGCTCCGAAAGCTAGTGACATCGAAACAAACCTGTTGGACTTTAACCTGGTGTTGTAAGACTTCGTACAGTACACACAGGGACAGACACAGGGGCAGCTGTTCAGCTGGCTTTTAATCCACTCTTTGTATATTCCATCTGGGAAGGCGAATCCACAATTCTGTCTCACATTACTCACAGGCTCTCTTGATCTGAGATGGCCATTGTGTCTCTTTTCTGGAAAAAGGGAGGGATTCCACTGTCCCTTGGAGAATCGCTCTGCAGCAATTCAGCCAGTGACTTACTTTATGTCCACAGCCATCTTTGGCTTGTACGCCAATTTTTTAACAAACTCCCGGGTCTTATTTAATGTCCAATATTTCCATACGGAATTCCATCTTTTTTCCTCCATCATTGTGATAATAAATGCAAGTTGTTTATTTCTTCCTTTTAATAAAAAATTAGGCAGAATTGTTTATTTTGTTGCGTAGTTCTGACTAACACTCTTAAGCATGGAGTAACTTACATCAGATACTGAAGGTATGTAATTAAGACCCCTTCCTCAAGGACATGAGCATGTAATCTAGTCAACACATCTGACCTGTGGGGGTATTGTCAGAAGTGCCATTGTTGAGAAAAGACATTAAATTGATCCTCTGCCTGTTGAGGTCAATATAAAACACTCTAGAAGAGGGCTGTTGAAGAGGGCTGCCCAGGGTCCTGGCCAACATTTTTCACTTTTCATTTTGTGTAAAAAAAAGGTCATTTGTCACACTGGTGTTTGTGTGGGTTTGTTGAAGACAAATTGACTGATCGACTTGCCTGCATATTAACAGTGACTGCACTTCAAAGTAATTCGTCATCTAATGATGTGCTTTGAGGCATCCAGAGGGCACAGAAGGTGCAATGCAAATACAAGTTATTTGTATTAACAACACCGAATGTAATATTTCCTTGTAAGTCTACAAGTGCACCAAGGTCAAGAATGACTGTTGAAGGGGTTGATGTGCTGAGATTAAACGATATAGTTTGCCCTGCCATTTGTGTACAGCTCACGTAATCGCTCTGTAATATCTACAAGTGACAGTTGCCTTGAATGACTTGTACACAAGGAACAAGAAAGTCCTTGCTGAAACTACAGTTTATCAACAGTGAATGCCACAGATAAGAGGAAGCAGCAACTGGTCTTCAGAATGGAATAAATCACAAAGCTACATTCAGGTTATAAAATGTTTCCAGCATGTACTCGACTACCACCCAATCTCATCAGATGCATGCAGCTGGATGTCATTTACTATGTTTGCATTATAAAAATGTTGGTTGTGTCTTTTCATTTTTTCCAGATTTATGGCCTGGCGTTTATTAATTTTTCCACTGATATCTATTGGTTGTGTTTTTAAAATTACATTGTTTTGGGCGTTGGGATGGCTAAATAGAGTGGTGAGTTAGTACATGAGAAATCAGCTTGTGGACATGAGATGCCTTCAGGCTAGACATTAGCCAGAGCATGAAGCCATGAAATTATTCCTATCGTCACCTCCACAAGTGTACATTTAAAATCAGCCCAAATTTATATGATTGAACTGACGTTTGTGTTAGGCACAGGAATCTCAAGAAAAAGGATTGAGCGATTTCAACCCACTTGACATTGGGGGGTTGGACCCACAGTGCAATCTCAGACACGGGGATCGAAGTGGCCTGGCTCAGAACACCATTGCTGCAGCCCAGTGGTGCTACCGGCTCCTGGCTGCTCACACTGCTGAGTGCTGCCTGTGTCCTTTAAATGCTCAGGTCTCTCTAATCATCTGGGAGCCTACCCTGTGGACACCCTCATACCCCAGCTTTAGCATCAAGGCCCAAGCTCAATCAGGAGCTCACCAGATGTTTGCACGCCTCAGAAGCGTTGCCCCATTGCAGAGGAAGCAGGGGATCAGCAGAGGTCACCTCAACAAGAGGTCACCTGCACCGCAGCCTTTGGAACCCTCCCTCGTTCTCTGCCCCTCTCAGGGCAGAGGACTCACCAGTGACCCCCACCCCTCCAGATCACCAGCTGTCTCCTGGTAAGACTAGCCTCTGCCACCACCTCCCAGGTAGTGTTCAGGAGGGCAGGCTTGAGTCTGTGGCCCATGCTGGGGAACAGGGTGTCCCTCCGCTCCTCACTGGCATGGAGCTGTGGGTCTGCCTCAGACGCCCAACTTCTGGAGACATGTCTTCTCTGAGCCATTTTGGTGGCTGCCGTGAGTCTGTGGCGAGTGGAGCGCTTAAAAACAGCTCCAGCTACCAGGCTCTTTGGCGCTGACTCCGGCCCCAGCAGTTAGAACACCCATTGGGCAGGAAATTGCTCAGAATTTGCGGCAGCAGAGTGTTAGCCCATTAGCATGTCCTGAATTGGTCCACAAAAAGCACCCCAATGGGAACATGAACTGCACGCAATAGTCCCGGCATCAACACTTCGGGCTGGATTCTCCGATTTTGAGTCTATGTCCGGAGGAAGTGTCTGGTTTTACGATGAAAGGTTGGTGCTGCCCCCGTATCAATGCTCCACCCGGTGGGGTGCTAGCAGTCACACCACGAAAACCTCCCGGCGTTCCCGACAGAAATGGCCAGAGATTTGCCGGGTCCGTGGCCACGCATGGTGACGACCTGCAGCGGTTGCGCTGTACAACATGGCGCAGGCCGTGCGCGGACCCAGCCTTCATTATAGTGCCCCCTGTAACTGCCCTTGCTACCCCTGGACCACCCTCCAGCAGTCCCTCCAGCCCCCACCGAAGTTCGCCCCGGTCAACGGCATGCGGCGTACTCACCGATGATGCCATTTTGGAGGGGGCGGGGCCTCCGAAAACAGGCGCCGTCGCCGATTTCAGCGTCAAAAGGGATTTCCTGCCCGATCCCCGAATACGATTTCGGCATCGGCAAGCGGAGAATCCTGCCCTCAGTCTCTCAAACGGATGTATGTCCTCTTGATATTTAAATGTTTAATTGTACAAACAATGTGTATCTTTAACTGTGATAACATAATAAGCTGCACGCCAGAAGAAACAGATTAAATGAAAGCAATGTGTCTCAATACCAAGTTGCAGAATTAGCTCAGATCAGCTAAGCTGGCACTGAACATTCACGCTTTAAAGGTGATTGTTTCCTTATACCTTACTATTTTCATGTGATATCCACTGTAGAAAGCTAACAAGGTTCAAACATTTTGCAGGCAGCATGATGGCGCAGTGGGTTAGCCCTGCTGCCTCATGGCACCGAGGTACCAGGTTCGATCCCGGCTCTGGGTCACTGTCTGTGTGGAGTTAGCACATTCTCCCTTGTTTGCTTGAGTTTCGCCCCCACAACCCAAAGATGTGCAGGGTAGGTGGGTTGGCCACGCTAAATTGCCCCTTAATTGAAAAAAAGAATTGGGTACTCAAAATTTATTTTTAAAAAGGTTCATATATTTTGAACTAACATTGGGCTGAAAAAGTCATTGGGCGGGTTTCCCAGTTGCCTGCCGGTAATATCGTAACCGGCGATCAGGTGGAGAATCTCTTCCGACACCCAAATCTGGGGCAGCGGTATTTTGATGCTGGTTTTCGAATCTCTGTCCCCTCCAAAATGACGTCACCATGTCGTGCGCCATAGCAACAGCGTTGGCGCGTCGTCGGCAGGCCCTCCACGATGCTCCGTCCCCAATGGGCCGACTTCCCGACCGCATGGTTGACGATGATCTGAGCGGTCGGGAACCCGGCGTGGCAGCTACGCCACACTTGGCCGGATTCCATGCCGCTAGCCTGGGGGGCTTCTGCAAGGACTGGGGGAACTGATGAGGGGTGGCCGGGGGGGACCTGTGGGGTTGTATTTGGTGGGTCAGGTCCGCGCTCGCCTGGCGCTATGTTGTACGGTGCGACTGCTGCAGGTCGTCGCCGCGCGCATGCGCAGCCATGGAACCAGCCATTCTCCGCCCGTTTTCGGCGTTGGAGCCGGGGATTTTACCCTGCACCGCTGCTAGCCCCTCACCGTCCACAGCATCGGTGAGGGTTCGGCTCTGATTTTGGCGTCGGAAAAGGCCCGCAAATTCTCCCTTTCAGCCGATACCTAGCTGCTGAAACAGAGAATCATCGAGCCCAATTTTTAACTTTGTTCACGTGATGTGGGGATTACTGGCAGTACTTATTGCCCATCCTTAATTAGCATCATAGATTATCATAGAATTTACAGTGCAGAAGGAGGCCATTCGGCCCATCGAGTCTGCACCGGCTCTTGGAAAAAGCACCCTACCCAAGGTCAACACCTCCACCCTATCCCCATAACCCAGCAACCCCACCCAACACTAAGGGCAATTTTGGGCACTAAGGGCAATTTATCATGGCTAATCCACCTAACCTGCACATCTTTGGACTGTGGGAGGAAACCGGAGCACCCGGAGGAAACCCACGCACACACGGGGAGGATGTGCAGACTCCGCACAGACAGTGACCCAAGCCGGAATCGAACCTGGGACCCTGGAGCTGTGAAGCAATTGTGCTAACCACCATGCTACCGTGCTGCCCTTGAGGAGGTGCTGGTGTGAAGTGTCATCGTCCATGTACTGTAGAAACAGCCATAGTGCGGTTAACAAGGAAAATCTAGGAAATTTGTTCCAGCGATAGTGATCAAATGGTGATATATTTTCATTCAGTGCTGGTGTGGAAATTGGAGGGGAACTTATAGGTGGTGGTGTTCCCAAAAATCTGTTCTCCTTGTTCCTCTAGGTGGCAGATGATGTAGGTTTGGAAGGTGCTGTTGAAGGAGCCTTGGTAAGTTGCTGCAGTGCATCTTGTAGATAAGTGTTTTACAAACTTTTTTTCCCCGGGATCCACTTTTAGCAACCAGCCGACCTTCGGGACACACGCAGACCAACCTTCACGACCCAGGCCACACGAACTTCACAAACCACCATTTTTGCTTATCTATAATGGGACAGGTGAGACTGCTTGGTTCCCACAATCTCCCAATGCTTAGTCATTCAATGTTACATTTCTGCTAAGGACTTCAGCTGATGATTTAAGTTCTCACTGCTTCGTTTGAAAAAAATCAAGAAGCTAGTCCTCAAACTCGCCATGCTTAGTCTTCAAATGCCTTTGAAGTTTTGAGGCTTTTAAACACTTATTTGCCAATACTTCCCTTCATATAACACACATGGGCTTTGCATCCTGATTTGCATTGGCACAATTAATAAAGCAATTAACAAAGCCTCAAGAAATCATCTTTATACTGCTTTGTTCATGATTTCAGCTTCTTATTAATGGGTTGGTCATGAGTGGTGCTGGAGCTGACTCCAGCACTGCTTTGTCCTGCCATGAACTTTACTGAGATGCTCTCTCCAGCAGATTCAGTTGTGAGATACTGGCCTGTTTGTTTTTCTGGCCTCCCTTGTAATAATTTTTATTAGTATCACAAGTAAGCTTATATTACACTGCAATGAAGTTACTGTGAAAATCCCCCTGTCGCCTCATTCCGCACCTGCTCGAGTACACTGAGGGAGAATTCAGAATGTGCAATTCACATAACAGCACATCTTTCAGAACATGTCGGAGGAAACCAGAGCACCCAAAGGAAACCCACATAGACACGGGTAGAAGGTGCAGACTCCGCACAGACAGTGAACCAAGCCGGGCATCGAACCCAGGTCTCTGGTGCTGTGAAGCAACAGTGCTAACCACTGTGCTGCTGTGCTATCCTTACTACAAAATGATTCATCTTCAGTTCGTCACACAGTTCTGTTGCTTGCCTGCTGGCAGCTTCAAAATAGAGGAAATCCTCCTCGATGATTTTGCGTCTAAAGCACGGACTGCATGACATCAGTGTAAGTGCCGGGCACGTGACCTGCTCCCTGCCGCTGCTTCTGGCAGTCACTCTCATCTCACTGCTGGAATTCAGCTCTTTAGCCCATGTTTGGACTGAGACTGTAATGAGATCAGGAGTTGAGTGGTCCTGGCGGAACCCAAACTGAACGCCCGAGAGCAGGTTATTGCTGAGTAAGTGCTACTTGATAGCACTGTCTATGACCCCTTCCACCACTTTCTGATGATTGATAGTGGACTGATGGGGCAGCAATTGGCCGAGTTGGATCTGTCCTGCTTTTTGTGCTCTGTATTTTCTTTTTTTTTTAAATATATTTTATTAAAGATTTTTGATCAAAAAGAATTTTCCATTTTTACAACTTGGTAACAAAATGTACATTGACCGTTATTTAAACAATATATTAAACTAACACCAAGTGCAGAAAAAGAACAAGAAAAAATAAATAATAATACTGAAAAAATAAATATAAACAACTAACATGGAGAGAAAAATAACCCCAAACACCGAATACATCCCCTCCCCCCTCCCCCCTGGGTTGCTGCTGCTGTCTTTCCTGTTTTCCCTTATCGCTCTGCGAGATAGTCAAGGAACGGTTGCCACCGCCTGGTGAACCCTTGAGCCGAAGCTCTTAGTGCGTATTTTATTCGCTCCAATTTTATAAATCCTGCCATGTCGTTGATCCAGGCCTCCACGCCCGGGGGTTTGGCTTCTTTCCACATAAGTAGAATCCTTCGCCGGGCTACTAGGGACGCAAAGGCCAAAACATCGGCCTCTCTCGCCTCCTGCACTCCCGGCTCTTCTGCAACCCCAAATATAGCTAACCCCCAGCTCGGTTTGACCCAGACCCCCACCACCTTTGAGATCACTCTTGCCACACCCATCCAGAACCCATGCAATACCGGACATGACCAAAACATGTGGGTGTGGTTCGCCGGGCTTTCCGCGCACCTCCCGCACCTATCCTCCACTCCAAAAAATCTGCTCAGCCTTGCTCCCGTCATATGCGCCCTGTGTAGAACCTTGAATTGGATCAGGCTAAGCCTGGCACACGAGGACGAGGAATTTACCCTACTTAGGGCATCTGCCCACAGCCCCTCCTCAATCTCTTCCCCCAGCTCCTCCTCCCATTTACCCTTCAGCTCCTCTACCATCGTCTCCCCCTCGTCTCTCATTTCGCTGTATATATCGGACACTTTACCTTCACCAACCTATGCCCCCGAAATCACTCTGTCCTGGATCCCTTGCACCGGGAGCTGCGGAAATTCCCTCACCTGTTGCCTCGCAAATGCCCTCACTTGCATATATCGGAAGGCATTCCCAAGTGGCAACCCGTATTTTTCTAGCAATGCTCCCAAACGCGCGAACGTCCCGTCCAAGAAAAAGTCCTTCAACTTCCCAATTCCTGATCGCTGCCAAGATTGGAATCCCCCATCTATCCTCCCCGGGACGAACCTGTGATTGTTCCTTATCGGGGACCACACCGAGGCACCCGTCACTCCCCTATGTCGTCTCCACTGCCCCCAAATCTTCAAAGTTGCCACCACTACTGGGTTTGTGGTGTATTCTTTCGGGGGGGAACGGTAACGACGCCGTCGCCAGTGCTTTTAAACTTGTTCCCTTACAGGACGCCATCTCCAGCCTTTTCCACGCCGCCCCTTCTTCTTCCCTCATCCACTTACATATCATAGACACGTTGGCGGCCCAATAATAGTCACTCAGACTCGGCAGTGCCAATCCCCCTCTGTCCCTACATCGCTGCAGGAACCCCCTCTTTACCCTCGGGGTCTTTCCAGCCCACACAAAGCTCATAATACTCCTGTCCACTTTCTTGAAAAAGGCCTTTGTAATCAGTATGGGGAGGCACTGAAACACGAAAAGAAACCTCGGGAGGACCACCATTTTAACCGCCTGTACTCTGCCCGCCAATGACAGGGGCACCATGTCCCACCTCTTAAAGTCCTCCTCCATCTGCTCTACCAGTCGCGTCAAGTTAAGTTTATGCAAGGTTCCCCAGTTCCTGGCCAGCTGGATCCCGAGATATCGAAAATCCCTTGCTACTCTCCTCAGCGGCAGATCGTCTATCCCCCTGCCCTGTTCCCCGGGGTGCATCACAAAAAGTTCACTCTTTCCCATATTCAATTTATATCCCGAGAACTCTCCAAACTCCCTGAGTGTCTGCATTATCTCTGGCATCCCCTTCACTTGGTCCGCCACATATAGCAGCAAATCATCCGCATATAATGACACCCGATGTTCCTCTCCTCCTCTGAGCACCCCCCTCCACTTCTTAGAGCCCCTCAGCGCTATGGCCAATGGCTCGATTGCCAACGCGAACAGTAACGGGGACATGGGGCACCCCTGTCTTGTGCTCCTATGTAATCGGAAATAGTCGGATCGTTGCCTATTTGTAACCACGCACGCCACCGGGGCCCCGTACAGGAGCTGAACCCATCTGATGAACCCCTCTCCAAATCCAAATCTCTTCAGTACCTCCCACAGGTAGTCCCACTCCACTCTATCAAATGCCTTCTCTGCATCCATCGCCACCACTATCTCCGCCTCCCCCTCCGGTGGGGGCATCACCATCACCCCCAGCAACCTTCGTATATTGGCATTCAATTGCCTCCCTTTAACAAACCGTGTCTGGTCGTCATGTACCACCCCTGGGACACAGTCTATCCTTGTTGCCATCACTTTGGCCAGTAACTTGGCATCTACATTTAGGAGGGAGATGGGCCTGTATGACCCGCACTGCAGCGGGTCTTTGTCTCGTTTCAGGATCAACGATATCGTCGCCTCCGACATTGACGGGTGTAGTGAGAGACCGGGGGGGGGGGGGGGGGGGGGGGGAATTCTCCTGTCTAACATTTTTACAGATAAACCCTCCCCCTCTCCCCCCTTTGCATTTCTTTGCCACCACCTCGCTACTTCTTTCCAAACATCAATTCCTCAAATCTAGTCCAACTTCTCTACTTGAATAAATGTCCACACCTCCTCTGCCGTCTCAAAGTAGTGGTGTTTGCCCTGGTGTGTAACCCACAGTCTTGCCGGCTGCAGCATTCCAAATTTTACTTTCTTCCTGTGGAGCACTGCCTTGGCCCGATTGAAACTCGCCCTCCTTCTCGCCACCTCCGCACTCCAATCTTGATACACGCGGATCACCGCGTTCTCCCACCTGCTACTAAGTGTCTTCTTAGCCCATCTCAGGACCATCTCCCTGTCCTTGTAACGGTGGAACCTCACCACTATTGCTCGCGGTGTTTCCCCTGCCTTTGGTCTTCTCACGAGGACCCGGTATGCTCCCTCCACTTCCAGGGGGCCCGTCGGGGCCTCAGCTCCCATTAAAGTATGGAGCATCGTACTCACATACGCCCCAACATCAGCTCCCTCTGTCCCTTCGGGAAGACCCAAAATCCTTAGATTCTTCCTCCTCGAGCTATTCTCCAGGGCTTTCAGCCTTTCCATGCACCTCTTATGCAGTGTCTTGTGCGTCTCCGTCTTCACCACCAAGCCCTGTATCTCGTCTTCATTTTCGGCTGCCCTTGCCTTCACTCCACGGAGTTCCATCGCCTGGGTCTTTTGCGTCTCCTTCAATCCCTCAATCGCCAGCAACATCGGCGCCAGCACCTCCTTCTTGAGCTCCTCCACACATCGTCGGAGGAACTCCTGCTGTTCCGGGCCCCATACCATCTGGGCTCCCTCAGCCGCCATCTTGCTTCTCCCTTCTCTTCTCTGCCGCTGCTCCAGAGGATCCTCCACAATCTGGCCACTACTATCGCTTCTTTCCATCTACACCCGGGGGGGACTCCTTCCTTTGTCGCCTCACGGTTTGGCCGTCAAAAATTTCCGTTGGGGGTCCCGATAAGAGCCCAAAAGTCCGTTGAAACGGGAGGTGCCGAAACGTGCGGCTTAGCTGGTCATCGCCGCACCCGGAAGTCGTTCTGTATTTTCTAATCATTCATATGAATGAATCAGTGGCTGCATAATTATTAGCAGCCAGAGAGTTGATTGGCTCAGTATTTCACCTCAATTAAGTTATAATTAAAGAATTAGTAATTAATCAAGTAGCTATTGTTAAGGCTGGGTTATATTCAAAAACATGTTTTAAAATGTATTGATTAGCGTGGCAGCACGGTGGCGCAGTGGGTAAGCCTTGAAAAAGAAGTGTATTCAGAAAAATACTGGTAAATTGGTTTATAATTGGATTCAGATGCTTTTTAAAATTCTTTCATGGGATGTGGGTATTTATTGCCCTAAACAGTGTTTTAGTGTAACCTGTTCCTTTTATATTCTATTCCTCTTTTAATACAGCTAGGGATCACACCTGCTTTTTTAACATCCTTCTCAATTTATTCTGCTACTTTCAAGGTTTGTGTTCTCCCCCCACTAAGGGGTAGTGGTTTAATGTAGTTGACAGGGATGTCCTGCCCGCTAGCTGGAGAGCTGGTGAAAGTGCAATGTCGCCTCCTTTCGGGACGGCCTGCCAAAATAAGTGCTAATCAAGTGCTTATTTGGGCAGCTGCAAACCTCCCTTGGGATCAAGGCCCCAATATGGGAGAAATCCCGCTACTCAGAGCTGACGGCTAATCAGTGGCTGGCAATATGGGTTGAAGCACTAGCAGGAGAAGTGGCTGCTACTGGCAGTGCACCCACCCAAGGTCCAGGGTCGCCAAGGAACTCTGCGAAAACCTAGCCTTTAATATCTGGTGGTCAATCTGACAAACAAGGTCAAGACAGGATCATGCAAGAGAAATGGCTACTTAGGCGAATACCCAAATGGCTGCTTGTGGAAGAGTGACTTGGTGATAGATCACTGCCTTCGGGAGAGAAATGAAGAAAATTGGAAGAAACAAATACATCCTGAAACTGCTATGTATAACAATCCATTTCTGTCAGCAAACTCCACGGAGACAACCCAGGCATTTCATAGTCTATAACAATGAAACGCAAGTGCTTTGCTGTTGATTAGATTACTGCCTGCATTTCAGTGACAGATATTTTGTCTTACTTCTCAGGCGGCAGGTTATGCAAATTGTCTGCCACAATATAGATCTTCATTTTGTGGGAGGATAGATCAGGCAACCAGATACAGAGGTCAGCATGATCAATTCATGGCTCCCCTTCGCTGCCCATTCATTAAAATTAATAACTAACAATCTGAAGGGCTGAAAATAAAACTTGTCCTCTGTAAAGGCGTTTGATGTGACATAGCACGTAAAATAACTTAGGATTCAAAGGACAGACAGCAATTGGAAACAATGAGAAACATTAGATCTCACGGTCCGTAATGTGCTGTAAAATAATCATTCTACAGCTGGGAAAACACAGTAACATGTAAACATTATTATTTGGAAACATGGCATTTGAATAAGAAAGAATGTGAAATTACATTTCCGTGTAACAACTATCATAGCCAACTTTAGAGGATATGGTTTTGAAATCAGAGTGTGGAATAAATGTATGAAAGCTCAGCAGAGATGTCTGGAATTTCTTTGTTCTGTTTTTTTTACCCAAGATGTAAATCCATTTAAAATAAATACGTTCAGCTAAAATAATTATGTGCAGAGAAAATTCAGATCTGCACCGTAAGCATTCATATATGCTGCTATCCCAGGATGTCTCTTCAAGACCCAATGATAAACCTTGTTATGCATACAGTACCATACTTTTTTATGTACAAACAAATAAACTGCTGAATATCATTAGAATGGCTGTTATTAACTGACAGTTTGGTTTATGGAAAAAGGCAAACCAGCCATAAATGAGAGAATTTCTTTTGCTGAGGGAAGTGCTTTCGTTGTGTGGAAGAGCTTCAAATGTTGTCTATAAATAATTTCTACCAGCTACATTTACTAATTATTGCCCTTATTTCCCTTAGGGCTGCCTCAGTCACTGTGGCTCATTTACAGTCGTGGAAAGATTTGAAAGCTTTACTGCAAGGCTTGCAGAGAAGCTCAAGGGCTTTCATTTGAACACCTTGTTTAAGTTTTCCTTTCTTCTGGCACCCCACTGTTCTTTTGCCATACTTGTTCAAACTCCATACCTCCAAGGTGCAGTAGACCAGAAATCATTCAGTGAAAAGGTGGGGAGGAAGAAAAATAAATAGCAATGGCATAGTTAGTGATTAATACATGACAGCTCTTGAGTGAAACGAGAGCCTCACGCCATTTCTTATGTAGCTTATTTTTCAGTGTGGTTAGCTGACACACTGTCAACCTTTCACTACCTAGAAAAGGACTTTCAAAATAGCTGGAACAGTTCAACAAGCAAACACAAATGCAAGTGAGGCAGAATTGTACACGACCTGACTCCACTATATGGGGAGCAAATCAGGCAAATAGCACCAAGGTTAGAGATGACCTGCAATGAAGATCCCTTCAGCCTCTGGTTGTTGAGACTCTGCCTTTTGATTTGAGTCGATGCTCGCAGATGAAAAACTCCAAGTGGCGTATGCTTTTACTGAAGTAGCCTACTTTCCTAAGCTCAGAACTCCAGGGAGAGAGCCATGAAACAGAGGGATACATGCAGCACGTCCTTGGGGAAATCTTGTTTTATCTATGATAATGAAGCTGAAAGGAATCTAAATATACTGGTGCTGTGGACTTGCTTAAGATCCTACAAAGAATTAAAAACTTACTGATGATGGAGTGTGACATTGTAAATATTGGTATTGAAGTTTTTACAATTGCTAGTTTTATAGCTGAGCGTCATTCAACTCTTCAAATGATGGGTTTATGTTTTACTTGTCACTTTTCTTTTCAAAAATACTTCTCTACCTCTAAGCCAGATCCTATTCACGAACAAGAGGGAGAGCAACCCCTTATAGGAATCTCCAATACCATATTTGATCCGGTGATTAATGTACAAGATGTCACCCTGATTTCCCATTGAACTTCCTTGAGTTGCGCTCCTGGTACTTCACTCCAAGTGGGATTGAGAAGTATTAGTATGAATCTTTATCCTTATATGAGTTAGTGACTTCAGGAGATTAGGAGAGAAAATCATCAAGACTAAACCAGGATGTGGGAGGCTTAAGAAAAAACGCAACGTGCAAAGTTTCAAGGGTGGTAAAAGGGAGACATTACTGATGAACAGCACTTTAGAAAAGAACAGGACAAAAGGTGCACTATCCTTATTTTCCTGCCTATGTGTACACAAATTCATGTTGGGATTCATAGGTACCAGCTGACTAAGGAGAATGTTACATATGTGAGGTTTTATGAGACTGTTACATTTTGCAACTGTGTCTTTAATTTAGAGTAAAGTGGCAGAATGAAGGGATCATGTGACTTATTCTGAAGCCTGCTGACAAGAAACCTGGATGGTTGGGTGTTAAAGATGAAAGCAGAGGGTTAATTGTTTTACTGGGAAGAAGGTGCAAAGTGTTCACAGCTGTAAAGAATGACCAGAGCAGCTGTGTTGATGATGGATGGATTGTTAGTAAGTCTCCAAGTCTCAGTAAGGTGTTAGGAGTGTTATGCTTTATACTGTCTATTTAAATTCCTAAATAGATTGGAGTTGGGGAGGGCTTGATGATAGCGAATTGGCATTTTGACCTGAATACATGGCCTACGTGATTCACATTTCCACGGAGGTAGGCATTGAGAGGGCAAAAGTCTACAGGAAGACATTGTATGATTGGGACTCAGGTTTTCCTGATCATATCATTGAACCTCATAGACAGTGTCTTGTTTTTATGATTGACACCATTGCTGTTGAACTAACTTTATTTTTAACACATTGTCCTGACATGAACACATCTCTAATATGTGCTATCTGATCTTCAACTCGCAGGTCAGCTGAGAACATATGTAGTACAGAGTGTATGGTATCTAATCCTGGTGTCAGCTATTATCATGACAGACAGTTCCAGTCTGCAAGAGAGGAGAGAGAGAGAGAGAATGAGAGAAAGAATGAGAGAGAATGAGAGAGAGAAAGAGAGAGAGAGTGAACACAGCGAGATAGAGATAGCAAGTCTATATTGTTTACCATACAAATGCAGGAGGGAGGGCATTCTCAGACTAAAGAGACCAAGGTTGTAAGAATTGAAACAAAGCTGGAAGATTCGCCTCGCTTTGGCTAGCGGGAGGAAGCGCCAGGGTAACCCACACCATGAAAGTCAGTTTTGGGATTCAAAGTCATCCAACTGGAAAAGGAGAAAGGAGCTTGGACTTTTTTCAAGAATTATATTAGGAAATGCCTCGGGTCTTTGTAGAGATTTCAGACTCTCTCAAAACTGCAAATGAATCATTTACACCAAATGCTGCCACTAGCCATCATGGTCCCTGCTGTGATGAGGATATCACTTTCTGAAGAAACATGAAGCATAGCTACTACTCTGCTTTTTAGTGTCTTCTTCTCACCCAATGTACCATGAATAATTATTTTTATGTATTACAGTTCAGAATAGATTACTTCTAGTTTTTGTAGCATCATACTTTTAATAACCTATGGGAATAAAATACATTTTCAGTTCATTTCAATATAGCTTCCTTTGTTGTTTGATAATTCATATTGTACTGTGGTTTTGGAATAAAGACAATATCCCCCAGTAATGGTGACAAAACAAAAGACTTTAAACAATGAACAGGAAAGCAATACACTGCAGATGCTGAAAACCAGAAACATAAACAAAGAAGATGCTCAACAGCTCAGAAAGCATTCACGGAAAAGTCAAACAAGTGAACATTTCAAGTAGGTGAGCTCTGACAGAGCTGGAGGATATAAAAGATGAACAGAATTCAAAAATGGAATGGGGCAAGGGGAAGGGGCAAACATACTCATATATACAAAAACAAACAGGGAACGATCTGTAAAGTGCCCCCTCTTTCGGTCCTTTTTAAAATACTCCTGATCTGTGATATCTTCCCGTTCTGACGAAGAGTTCATACACTCAAAACGTTAATTACATTTTTAACAGTATTTTTTGAAACTTCTCACATTTTGCCTTGAATTTGCCAATTGTTCCTTCTCTCTTCTGAAGGCACTAGCTCATACACAGATAGAGACCCGGATGTACATACTTCATATTAATGTCTAATTCTGCAATGTATGAGAAAGTGAAAATTAATATGCATTCATAATAAGGTGCATCACAGTGGAACTCGGTGTCCTTATCTGATGTTCAATCGCGCTCATGGGAATACAGGATTAGGAGTGGCTCACTGAGCCCTTCGAGCATGTTCCACCATTCAACAAGATCGTGGCAGATCTGTGACCTAACTTCACAAACCCAGCTTTTATCCATATTTCTTTCCACCTATGGCTGACAAAGGTCTATCAATCTCATTTCCAAAATTAACAATTAATCTGACATAATTTGAAATTTGCAGAAGAGCTACAACCCTTTCCCATTCCTCACACGTAGAAGGGTTTCTTAATTTCACTCCTGAAAAGTTTGGTTTCAATTTTTAGACTATGCCACCGTACCCTAGAGTTCCCAACAACCGGAATTCATTTCTCCTATCTAGGCTAATTTTTACTCGTGTTATTTTGAAAAGAATGATCAAATTCCTCCTTAACCGTCTGAATTCAAGGCTTTACAACCCCAGTATTTTTAATCTCACTTTGTAGTTTATTAGTATCTAGTACTACTCTATCACTCAGTCCAAGGTCAGTGTATCTTTTACTTTTCAGTCAGAAGGCTGGATTTTTAATGCTGAAGAGATCGGGAATGGATGTGGGCACAATTTAAAAATTGCGGTGCCAGATGGCGGTGCCAGATGACCTGCACTCGGGGATGCACTTCAATTTTCAAAGTAGGGACGGGTGGTTTGGGGTGGCGGGGTGCGTGCAGAGGAAATGCGGAACCAGTTTTCCTCCAATTAATGGCCCATTAGTCTCTGATCAGTTTCTTAATGAGCCAAGAGGTTCACGGTTGCAAATTTAAGAAGTGAATTCTGTGAACCCGAACAGCCAGGTGCACATTAATGCACAGTTATCAGGTTCAAAATGGGGCGATGAAACAGTTTCATTTTATAATTTGTGTTTTAGATAGGGTCAGGCGGGAACTAAAACTCTTGTACCCGAAAAACGATGTGCCCAACATACACACACATGCCATTTAATTATCACTAACTGACTTATGGTGGTGCAGTGGTTAGCACTGCTACCTCACGGGGCCAAGGACCCAGGTTCGATCCCGGTCCCGGGCCACTGTCCGCATCGAGTTTACACATTGGGGGCGATTCTCCGACATGGCGGGCACGTGTTCACGCCATCATGAACGCCATCGCGTTTCACGATGGCACGAACAGGGCCCGGGCATGTCCTATTATGGCCCCCACAGGGGTGGAGTGGTTCAGCCTCCGTACGCGGCGCCAAATGGGCACCGCACCAACCTGCGCATGCGCAGGTGGGCCAGCTCAATACTATGCATGCGCAGTTGGCCCGCACCGTCCTGCGCATGCCGATCGGTGGCCCCGATCGCGGGCCAGACCCCTTCGGAGGCCCCCCCCCCCCAGTGAAGGAGCCCCCCTCCACCCCCGAAAGGCCCCCCCCGAGCGTTCCCGCAGATTTTCTGCCAGCAGCAACCAGGGATGAACGGCGCCGGCGGGACTCTGTCGTGTTGGAGCGGCTGCTCGGCCCATCTGGCCAGATAATCGACGGCCCCGCTGATTCCAGTGGCCCACGGCCGGCGCAGCACCAAACGCGCCTGCGCAAATGGTGCCGATTCTCCGCACCTCGGAGAATCGCGCGCTGGCGTCGGGGTGTCGTGGGGCGGTTGCTCCGATTCTCCGGCCCGGCGCGGGGCTCAGAGAATCGCGCCCATTATTCCCATGTCTGTTTGGGTTATGTCAATGTGACAGAAATCATTCAACTCAATATCCACCAAAATAAAACACTTTCCTGGTCCCCTATTGCTCAATTTCCTGCATGCCAAACTGAATCTGATGGACTGATGAGTATTAAGGATTTTAAACGAGGGGAAAGTGTCAATACAGGATGCAGAAAGAAGGGAAGGAATAGAAAACTGAACTACTTCTTGCAGCCGATTTTAGATGACAAAATCTGATATTAAATGTGTTCCCATGAGAACAGAAGTCAAGAGAGAATAAAATTAATTTTGTTGATTGTAGCTCATCCTTTTAATCCCCAAACTCATTCAGCCGTATTGTAAATGCTCATGGTTGGTTTTGCCTGCATTATCTGGTTCGCCAAATTTTTCCAAAGATCTTATCAGCCTCTGAATAAAAACTGTTTCTCAATGTGGGTTTTAAATTAAAATTTATCAGGATTATAATAGTGCCAAATTAAAACACAGCAAAAGCACAATTCACTTCACCCAACAATAGATCAATGGCGGCTTTATTCATGTTCTTCAATTAGTATAAAATAGGATTTACAATGTGAGTTATAAGGGAAATGTTATCATACAACTAACTACATCCACACATTATGATCAAGAGCAAATAGCATGACTTATTCTGAGGTTATGCCGAGCGATATAACATTGCAGCTTTCCAAATTCTGCAGAGAATCACTTTGTTGTTGTATGCCAAGTTATTAACTAAAATTCACTGGCTGTCATTTATATTTCTCAATTATATTAAAGTTACTAACATAAGAGGGGTGGAGCACTGGTTGTCCAATCAAGTGAATGAGGTAACATAAACTATGAAGAAAAAGCTAGAGTTCCTAAATATTCTTAATTCCCAAAACATAAGAAACCATAGTGTAAATCACGTTCCTGTAAGGATGAAGGATAAGTGTGGCAAGTTTCAGGAACCTTGGATAGCAAGAGATATTGTGAGCCCAGTCAAAAAGAAAAAGGAAACATTTGTCAAGGTTAGGAGGCTGGGAACACACGACGCAAGTGTGGAATACATGGCAAGTAGAAAGAAACTTAAGCAAGGAGTCAGGAAGGCTAAAAGAGGTCACAAAAAGTCATTAGCCAGCAGGATTCAGGAAAGTCCCAAGGCTTTTATGCATATATAAAGAGCAAAAGGGGAGCCAGTGAGAGGGTTGGCCCACTTAAGGACAGGGGAGGGAATCTGTGCGTGGAGCCAGGTGAAATGGGCGAGGGGCAGCACGGTAGCACAATGGTTAGCACAGGTCCCAGGTTCGATTCTCGGTTTGGGTCACTGTCTGTGTGGAGTCTGCACGTTCTCCCCGTGTCTGTGTGGGTTTCCTTCGGGTGCTCCGGTTTCTTCCCACAGTCCAATGATGTGCAGGTTAGGTGGATTGGCTATGCTAAACTGTCCTTAGTGTTCAAAAAGGTGAGGTGGGGTTACTGGGCAACAGGGATAGGTTCGAAATGTGGGCTTAAGTGGGTGCTCTTTCCAAGGGCCGGTGCAGACTCGATGGGCCGAATGGCCTCCTTCTGCACTGTAAATTCTATGATTCTATGATTCCATCCCCATAATCTTACCAAACCAGCACATCTTTGGACAGTAAGGGGCAACACCCAATTAAATTAGTATTTTGTGTCAGTATTCACCAAAGAGAAGGACTTGGTGGATGATGAGTCTGGGAAAATGTGTGTAAATAGTTTGGGTCACATTGAGATCAAAAAGGAGGAGGTATTGGGGGTTTTGAAAAATGTTAAGGTCGACAAGTCCCCAGGGCCTGATGGGATATACCCCAGAATATTGAGGGAGGCAAGGGAGGAAATTGCTGGGGCCTTGAGAGAAATCTTTGTATCGTCACTGGCTACAGGGGAGGTCCCAGAGGATTGGAGAACAGCCAATGTTGTTCCTTTGTTTAAGAAGGGTAGTGAGAATAATCAAAATAATTACAGGCCAGTGAGCCTTACATCAGTGGTAGGGAAATTATCGGAGAGGATTCTTCGAGACAGGATTTACTCCCACTTGGAAATAAGTGGACGTATTAGCGAGAGGCAACATAGTTTTGTGAAGGGGAGGTCATGTCTCACTAACTTGATTGAGTTTTTCGAGGAAGTGACGAAGATGATTGACGAGGATAGAGCAGTGGATGCTGTCTACATGGACTTCAGTAAGCCCTCTGACAAGGTCCCTCATGGCAGACTGGTACAGAAATTGAAGTCGCACGGGATCAGAGGTGAGATGGCAAGATGAATACAGAACTGGCTCGGTCATACAAGACAGACAGTAGCAGTGGAAGGCTGCGTTTCTGAATGGAGGGCTGTAACTAGTGGCGTTCCTCAGGGATCAGTGCATTTCAGACCTCAAGTCCTATTTTAGTAATTGAGGCTCAAGTAAGCAGACAGTATGTCCATGTCAACTGGTTACAACAGAAGATAGTTGCAATACCTGCAACTGCAGATGTTTTGTAATATATATAAATGATTTGGAGGAAAATGTAATTGGTTTGATTGGTAAGTTTGCAGACGACACAAAGGTTGGTGGAAATGTGGATAGCGATGAGGACCGTCAGAGGATACAGCAGGATAGAGATCGATTGGAGACTTGGGTGGAGAGATGGCAAATGGTGTTTAATCTACACAAATGTGAGGTAATGCATTTTGGAAGGTCTAATACAGATGGAAAATATACAATAAATGGCAAAGTATTGAGAGGCAGGTGGATCTAGGTGCGCAGCTACACAGGTCACTGAAAGTAGGGAGAAGGTAGTCAAGAATGATTTGACATTACCAGTGCGGTACATAACGGGGAGCCAATGGATGTGGTATATCTGGATTTCCAGAAAGCCTTTGGCAAGGTGCCACACAAAAGATTGCTGCATACGATAAAGATGCATGGCATTAAGGGTAAAGTAGAAGCATGGATAGAGGATTGGTTAATTAATAGATAGCAAAGAGTGGGGATTAATGGATGTTTCTCTGGTTGGCAATCAGTAGCTAGTGGTGTCCCTCAGGGATCAGTGTTGGGCCCACAATTGTTCACAATTTGCAAAGATGATTTGGAGTTGGGGACCAAGGGCAATATGTCCAAGTTTGCAGATGATACTAAGATGAGTGGTAAAGCAAAAGGTGCAGAGGATACTGGAAGTCTGCAGAGGGATTTGGATAGGCTAAGTGAATGGGCTAGGGTCTGGCAGATGGAATACAATGTTGACAAATGTGAGGTTATCCATTTTGGTAGGAATAACAGCAAAAGGGATTATTATTTAGATGATAAAATATTAAAACATGCTGCTGTGCAGAGAGACCTGGGTGTGCTAGTGCATGAGTCACAAAAAGTTGGTTTACAGGTGCAACAGGTGATTAAGAAGGCAAATGGAATTTTGGCCTTCATTGCTAGAGTGATGGAGTTTAAGACTAGGGAGGTTATGCTGCAATTGTATAAGGTGTTAGTGAGGCCACACCTGGAGTATTGTGTTCAGTTTTGGTCTCCTTACTTGAGAAAGGACGTACTGGCACTGGAGGGTGTGCAGAGGAGATTCACTAGGTTAATCCCTGAGCTGAAGGGGTTGGATTACGAGGCGAGGTTGAGTAGACTGCGACTGTACTCGTTGGAATTTAGAAGGATGAGGGGGATCTTATAGAAAAAAATAAAATTATGAAGGGAATAGGATAGATGTGGGCAGGTTGTTTCCACTGGCGGGTGAAAGCAGAACTAGGGGGCATAGCCTCAAAATAAGGGGAAGTAGATTTAGGACTAAGTTTAGGAGGAACTTCTTCACCCAAAGGGTTGTGAATCTATGGAATTCCTTGCCCAGTGAAGCAGTAGAGGCTCCTTCATTAAATATTTTAAAGATAAAGATAAATCGTTTTTTGAAGAATAAAGGGATTAAGGGTTATGGGGCGTCATTCTCCGCCGGCGGGAGTCTCCGTTCTGCCGGCGCTCGGGGGTTTCCCGACGGCGTGGGGGTGCCCCACAATGGGAAACCCCATTGACCGGCCGGTGTTACGGAGACTCCCGCCGGCCGGTCGGCGCAGAAATGTGGCGGGGCGGGTAGGAGAATTTCGCCCCTGGTGTTCGGGCCTGAAAGTGGAGCTGAGTCCACAAAAGATCAGCCATGATCTTATTGAATGGCGGAGCAGGCTCGAGGGGCCAGATGGCCTACTCCTGCTTCTAGTTCTTATGTTCTTATTTAAGAAGGCATACAGCTTGCTTTGCCTTCATTGGCCGGGACATTGAGTTTAAAAATTGGCAGTCATGTTGCAGCTTTATAGAACCTTAGTTAGGCTGCAGTTGGAATATAGTGTTCAATTCTGGTCGTCACATTACCAGAAGGATGTGGAGGTATGGAAAGGGTACAGAAAAGTTTTACTAGGATGTTGCCTGGTATGGTGGCATTAGCTATGAGTAGAGGTTGGTGAAATTTGATTTGTTCTCACGAGAACAACGAAGGTTGAGGGGGACATGATAGAAGCCTACAAGATTATGAAGAGCATGGACAGAGTGGATACTCAGAAGGTTTTTCCCAGGAAAGAGTAAAGTAGTAGGGGGCATAAGTTTAAGGTGTGAGGGGCAAGGTTTAAAAGAGATGTACAAGGCAAGTTTTTTTGCACAGAGGGTGGTGGGAATCTGGAATTCGCTGCCAGCAGAGGTAGTGGAAGCAGATACGATAGTGACATTCAAGGGGTTAGGATGAATAGGATGTAAATCGAGGAATATGGTCCTCAGAAATGTAGGGGTTTTTAGTTCAGACAGGCAACTTACTCAGTGCAGGCTTGGAGGGCCAAAAGGTCTGTTCCTGTGCTGTAATTTTCTTGGTTCTTTGAAAATACAATACCATGGGCGTCATTCTCCGCCGGCGGGAGTCTCCGTTTTGCCGGCGCCCGGGGGTTTCCCGACGGCGTGGGGCTGCCCCACAATGGGAAACCCCATTGACCGGCCGGTGTAACGGAGCATCCCGCCGGCGGGTCGGGGCAGAAATGTGGCGGGGCGGGATGGAGAATTTCGCTCCATGTTGTGGAGTGGATCTTTAATCTGTGCGTTTAATCTGAGTGGATCTGTTACATTTTTTTTTCCTCTAATAAGGTGCTGCCATCAGTCCAACAAGACTTTCTGCCTACCCCACAATTGAGCAACATTGTGCATGAATTTCAGTGCCAATGTAATGCCAGATACATGGGCCATAAATTCCAACAATTGGCTGATCGAATCAAACAGCATGGGCGAGATTCTCCGACCCCCCGCCGGGTCGGAGAATCGCCGGGGGCTGGCGTGAATCCCGCCCCCACCGGGTCGGAGAATTGCCGGGGGCTGGCGTGAATCCCGCCCCCGCCGGGTCGGAGAATTGACGGGGGCTGGCGTGAATCCCGCCCCCGCCGGTTGCCGAATTCTCCGGCACCGGAGATTCGGCGGGGGCGGGAATCGCGCCGCGCCGGTTGGCGGGCCTCCCCCCGCGATTCTCCGGCCCGGATGGGCCGAAGTCCCACTGCTAGGATGCCTGTCTCGCCGGCGTGGATTGAATCACCTACTTTACCAGCGGGACAAGGCGGCGCGGGCGGGCTCCAGGGTCCTGGGGGGGGGCGCGGGGCGATCTAGCCCAGGGGGGTGCCCCCACGGTTGGCTGGCCCGTGATCGGGGCCCACCGATCCGCGGGCGGGCCTGTGCCGTGGGGGCACTCTTTTCCTTCCGCCTTCACCACGGTCTCCACCATGGCGGACGAGGAAGAGACTCCCTCCACAGCGCATGCGCGGGGATGCCGTGAGCGGCCGCTAACGCTCCCGCGCATGCGCCGCCCGGAGATGTCATTTCCGTGCCAGCTGGCGGGCACCAAAGGCTTTTTCCGCCAGCTGGCGGGGCGGAAATTAGTCCAGCGCGGACCTAGCCCCTCAAGGTTGGGGCTCGGCCCCCCAAGATGCGGAGGATTCCGCACCTTTGGGGCGGCGCGATGCCCGACTGATTTGCGCCATTTTTGGCGCCAGTCGGAGGACATCGCGCCGATACCGGAGAATTTCGCCCCATGTTCCTTCAGTTGATCATAATAGGGAGAATACAGACTGTACTCAAGCGACCCACACTTGCAAGACCCAAACAGAATATATTCTGTTAGATGTAATTCCATTTGGGCAGCACATATTGAACTATCCCAAGTGTGCTAATAGCTACTCCAAGAACCAATTTTAGGTAATCAATCGAGCTCGTAAACATGGTTCATTTTCGCACCATACATTCATACGCAGGGATCATGAGCGAAATTCTCCATCCTGCCCCGCCACATTTCTGCCCCGACCCGCCGGCGGGATGCTCCGTTACACCGGCTGGTCAATGGGGTTTCCCATTGTGGGGCAGCCCCACGCCATCGGGTAACCCCCGGGCGCCGGCAAAACGGAGACTCCCGCCGGCGGAGAATGACGCCCCAGTTCTCTGCAAACAAAAGGAATATGTTTAAGCCTTGCACCTTTATTTGCAATGCATGGTAACTTGGAGAGACAATAGTTCCCCATTGCTTTCTCCATGGCAACACCCTGGCCAAGCAGAGGCAACTTACCAGACAGCCAGCACCCTCTTCTCCTGTGGTACAAGTTTGTTGTGTTTGTTTGGAATTTGGCATTCTTGCATTTGTCCTGGTGCAAGACAAAAAACTTTTGAAGCATGTTCCTCTTTTCAGCAGTACACAAAAACTGTTTGCAATTTTCTCCTTTTGAAGATCGTGCTCCTTTAACCACCAAATAGAAAGTATCTACAGCTCACATGGTCATGCTAAGGGTGTGAATAAAGAGGAGCTAAAAAATCAAGAAACAAGTTATGGAGGTAGCCATCATTAGAATATGAAGAATAATAAAAGGGATACTCCAGAGTTGGCAGAGGGAGATACCTTTTGTGACTCTGCTCTGCAGAACCATAATGCATTCTGTTAAAACTGAATTAAAAACTTTACTGTGAACATCATTTTGCTTCCAAGAATAACCAAATAGTAATTATTTGCCCATAGCTTTAAGCCGGTTCCTGATCTCACTTCTGCAGCTCACCATATGCCTCCATTACAACAGTGACTACACTTCACAAATACTTTAGAGGGTGGCATGGTGGCACAGTGGTTAGCACAGTTGCTTCACAGCTCCAGGATCCCAGGTTCGATTCGCGGCTTGGGTCACTGTCTGTGCGGAGTCTGCACGTTCTCCCCGTGTGTGCGTGGGTTTCCACCGGGTGCACGGTTGCCTCCCGCAGTCCAAAGATCTGCAGGTCAGGTAGATTGCCCATGCTAAATTGCCCTTAGTGTCCAAAATAAAAGGTTAGGTGGGGTTACTGAGTTACAGAAATATGGTGGAGGTGTGGGCTTGGGTAGGGTGCTCTTTCCAAGGGCCGGTGCAGACTTGATGGGCCGAGTGGCCTCCTTCTGCACTGCAAATTCTTTGATACTTCATTGGCTGAGCGTATTGATGCAAATTCTTCCTTTTCCTCCAATGGTGTTATAAAATGATGTACAATTGTACAGTGTAGATGCTAAACAAGTGATGATGACAGTCATTACCACAGCAGACTTCTCTATCTAGTCAGTGATCCTTTTCAAGTTTGTCAGGCCACAATGAGCTGGCGAGTCTAACAATGTCCTGCAGAAAAGTTAGTGACAAACTATACAATGGTGAAGAGCAGCTGCTATTTTCTGGCATGTCCACCATAGTTCAATCGGCCTCCTATAGGCAAATGTTTCGGGGATGCGGAGCCAGGGGTATATATTTCTTACACCACAACTTCTCATGCCCGTGGCTCAATTGGAAGATGACATATCTGTGCAAGCTTTGGGGGGGTGATCCATCCAAATGAATGAGCGTGCACCACAATATTGGAGTCCAGGTCAGAGAAGTGTCCTGAACCCTGGAGAAAACTTAATTTAATAAAAAAAGAACTTTATTAATCATGCAATATTGGACGATGTAGATCAGTCTGGGAAATTCCCCACCAAACGACAGGCATACACAAGTTCTGGCTGTATGGGGGCAAAAGAAAAATTGGGCAGCACGGTGGCTGGTGGTTCACACTGTTGCCTCACAGCGCCAGGGACGCGGGTTCGATTCTGCCTTTGGGTGACTGTCTGTGTGGAGTTTGCACGTTCTCCCTGTGGGAGGACAGGTGAAAATGGGGAGTCATGGCAGGTAACCCTGGAAAGAGTTTGAGGGCTGACTGGTACAAAGGCAGCCTGGTGAAAGGTCGACCTCAGTGCTCCAGCATTCTGTCGAAGATATGAGATGAATAAAACAAAAAGCAACCCTCCAAACCTCACCTTTCACCTACCACACATTCCCCATGCCCCACCCATGCCACCCTCAGGTCACTTCATGCCCCAACGCACTCCCCATGGACCTCATACCCTCTATGTGAAACACTGCTGCTCCACCAATCTCCATTCCTACGCTAACTTATGTTCCTCTTCCCATCCCTCGTGGCCTTATGACAACTTAGTGCCTCCCCATACCCCCCACCAACCACCTTTTGCCTTTATACGTGCAATGCCAACTCACACACTATCCACAATGGGCAGACCTCAGGAGCCAAGCTGAGACTAAATAAAATGTGTAGCAATTAATTAAAACATCTCTAATTGATTAAAAACCCACTCACTACATTTAACTTCCTTTCATTTTTTATAAAAACAAACATTTGTATTCATAGTCCCACTTCAAATAATTTAGAACCACTTGGAGCTGTCATTGAAACTGTTAAGGCACATACTGTGATAATGAAAGGTTATGAAATCAGTCATACAACACTAATCCTGTAATGATAATCTACACTTTAATGTTGGCAGATGGAGTGAAATAACAAGCAGAATATTTGTAATACTGCAAGAAGTTTTCTTCAAATATTTCGAGGGCAGTGGAATTAAAACCCTTCAAAAGCTTGACATTTATCTTGACAGTTCTCATTAAAGCTCTCTTGCCAGTTCTCAACACCTCCAATAAATCTATGCACTCTTTAATCACATTCATGTCGACCTTTAACAAAAGTAGAGGTCACTTCCACTCTCCCCAAGGGCATCCTCAAGGTGCCTCAGGCCCATATCCGAAAGGGTACTCTATCTCTCCAAAATGGTAACCAACATCTCCAAATAACTCTGCTAACTTTAGACTTTCTCCCAACAGTTCTAATGTATGTGTCGTGTTTGAGACATCACGCCAACAAAAATAAGATCAACTGGCACATGACCTCTGTGAAATACGGATGTGTAAAGTTTGATCCCTGTTTCAGCCTGACCGCTTGTGAAAATGGTGGGGGCCGATTTCAGGACTAAGGGGCAAAATTCTCCCCCAACGGCGGGATGTCCGCCGACTGGCGCCAAAGACGGCGCCAATCAGACGGGCATCGCGCCGGCCCAAAGGTGCGGAACGCTCCGCATCTTTGGCGGCCTAGCCCCAACATTGAGGGGCTAGGCCGACGCCGGAGGGATTTCCGCCCCGCCAGCTGGCGGAAATGGCGTTTGTTGCCCCGCCAGCTGGCGCGGAAATGCGGCGCATGCGCGGGAGCATCAGCGGCCGCTGTCAGTTTCCCGCGCATGCGCAGTGGGGAGAGTCTCTTCCGCCTCCGCCATGGTGGAGGCCGTAGCGGAGGCGGAAGGGAAAGAGTGCCCCCACAGCACAGGCCCGCCCACTGATCGGTGGGCCCCGATCGCGGGCCAGGCCACCGTGGGGGCACCCCCCCGGGGTCAGATCGCCCCGCGCCCCCCCCCAGGACCCCGGAGCCCGCCCACGCCGCCTGGTCCCGCCGGTAAATACCAGGTTTGATTTACGCCGGCGGGACAGGCAATTCCTGGGCAGGACTTCGGCCCATACGGGCCGGAGAATCCAGCGGGGGCTCCCGCCAACCGGCGTGGCCCGATTCCCGCCCCCGCCCAATCTCCGGTACCGGAGACTTCGGCGGGGGCGGGATTCACGGCGGCCAACGGCCATTCTCCGACCCGGCGGGGGGTCGGAGAATGACGCCCCTGGTGTCTCGACCTAGGCCATCACAGCCATTTTCAAATACTCGGGAGACCCTCTCCTTCTGCATGAAAATACAGGCCGAAGAGTTTGAATTTGAACTTTGGTTCTGAGAGGGCTAGTCAGGACACATATTTGGGGCGGGATTCTTTCAGCCCAGGGCTGGGCCGGAGAATCCCCGCGACCGGTGCGAATCGCGCCACGGCGCCCCATTGCCGGCACGCAATTCTCCGCAGAGCAGAGAATCAGCGCCATTGGCGCTGGCGTGGTGGTGCGGCGCAGGTCGGGGGCTGCTCTACGCAGCCGGCACGCCACTTCTCTGCCCGGGATGGGCCGAGCGGCCGTCGTAAGAAATCCGAGTCCCGCCGCCGCCGTCCACACCTGCTCACAGCTGGCGGGAGCTCAGCGTGGAAGGGTCGGGGGGGGACGAGGGGGGCAGCCTGTGGGGGGGGTGGGGGCCCGACCCCGGGAGGGGGGCCTCTGATGTGGCCTGGCCTGCGATTGGGGCCCGCCGATCGGCAGGCCAGCTTCCCGAGGCCGTGTTGATGCCATCGATAAATGCGACGGCGTTTCCGATGGCGTCAACACTTAGCCTCAGGATCACAGAATCCCGTCCTTGGTGCCTTTGATTCTCCTCTACACAAATGGAGTACCATCAGAAAGATTCCCATAATCATGAGGGCTGAAGAGGTGTGTGGATTTAGAGTGGCAGAAGGAATAAACGGTAAATATTATGAGTGGCCATGGAGACTATCAGTATTCTGCGATCAAAGCTCTGATGCTGATACAAATTGATTCAAGAGCAGTTGTGGGAAATAACTGAATCTACTATTTATGTGGAAGCATTACAATTAATTATTTTGCCTTGTAAAGCTTGAGACTTTGTTGTACTATCTGTCATTTCAAGGAAAAAAGAACAGTGTAAATCTATATCAAATCTTGTAAATTGATTAATTGTTAGTGGCAGCATATTGCTCAATACATAGGAAAATGAAATGAAAATCGCTTATTGTCACAAGTAGGCTTCAAATGAAGTTACTGTGAAAAGTCGCCACATTCCGGCGCCTGTTCGGGGAGGCTGGTACGGGAACACCTGGTACGGGGTACACCTAGGTAGATTATAGAAAAAGTGCAGTTTTCAAATTACAAGGGAAGGTCTGCCTCACAGTAATTGCTGTTAGGCTTTCCAGATAGGCAATGCTATTTCTGTTTTTTTTTACAAACTGCTAGTTTGACATTTCACTGGGAATAGCACTGGTTCATTATTGGAGGCCATTCTAACTATGCCCCTGATTCCAATACATGCAAATCCACAAACACTTAACTGCGGGATTTAACACAATTTTTTCACACTTTGGTTTGCTTCTGCCACTGTTAGTGTCATGGGCTTTTGGTGCAGCTGAGCACTTGACCTCATTATTCTGTCTGGCATCACTTGAATCAAACTGACCAAATTGATTTGGGCATACAGACCTAAATTTCAAATTATTCAATATTCTTTCAATTTTTAATTTTTAAATGTTGCATGAAGTACTTGAATGGGAGTTTAATTAAAAGTTAATTTGTGGAAAGCAGGTCCTGAGATGAACAGAAGTCATATCTGAGGTAACAAATTATTTAACAAGTAATTGTTTAACTTAGTTCATTTATCTTTCCAGATAACTTTCCTGTTATCTTTAATGTGACAGCTTGGTCCAGATATCCTGACATGTCCGAGTGCTTTTATATATATATATGATATGACACAAATTAAAATATAAGAAAATGATCAGCAGATGACAAGTAGTTTGAATAAAGTCAAATGCTCAACATGATTAACAAATCGTCAAAATACCTCAATATGCAACCTCAAAAATAAAAAAAATAATTGATTGCTTGTTTAACGTTAATAATAATGATCTCTCTCTTCAGGTACCATGCCCTGAGAGAGCATTGGTGATCATGGACTTCCATATCAACCTTATTCAAGAGGCGTGGATTATCTTTGTTGGTGGTCCATGTATTCAGATTGTGAGGCTCTTTCAAAAGATAATTCTTTGTCAATCTTTATCACCTTTGCCTTCAATCACCTCCCTCATCATCAGACTTTCTAAATTATGATTTATTTCCACAGCGGGCAGCATACTGTCCCTAGAATAAGTCTCGGAGATTTTAGCACCTCAGCCCCATCTGCATGCTTGCTGTCAGCCTCCTGCCTGAGTCTGGCAAGAAGCTCTATTGATGTTATGTTAATTATATTGTTAAGATACACAGGTGAAGGGCACTGTTTAATTAAGTACCTATCAGTTATAAAGAGAGACTGTCTAGTTTGCTGTCTGTGTCATCCCACATCTTAAAATGGCGGTGCTGGGCCCCAATGGCACATGAGGTCTCGAAGAGGCACAGGTTGTGCGGTGGGCTCCTGTCTGAGCAGACCCCTGCTCGGATGGAGTTTCACGTTTGTTCCAAGCCTTGAAATCTCCCTCGGGAGCTGAAGCCCACAACTTGAACCGACTCATGGGAATTCCCTCTGCACGTTTTCACAAACCATGGAGGAGTTTCCAGTATGGGCTGCAGCTGCATGCCCTTCCCCTCCTTACTTTCCTCTGTCATCCAGAGAAACGTGCTCTTTTACCATCTGGCGCCAGAGGTCCCCAGCGCGGTGTTCTCAATACGGGAGTGCTCCCCCTTTCAATCGAGGTTGAGGGCATTGAATGCAACAGTCCCATATGACTTTTTAATGAGATGCTTGTACATTTTGCAACCTTATCCAGTCCATGGACCACATGTCACAGACAGAGTCACAGACAGACTCTCGGCGGTTGTGGCAAGGACTAAACAACATAACGGGCTACAAAGCGAAGCCGAACAGTATCTCTGGCAGCAGCACACCCCTCCCGATGAACTCAATGCATTCTATGCTCGGTTCGAGCAGGTAACCAACAATCCACTGTCGAGTGCCCCAGCAGCCCATAATTCACCCATACCCACCATCACAGCTTCCAAATTCAGATTGGCCTTCCTGAAAGTGAACCCTCGGAAGGCAACGGGCCCAGACGGGATCCCTGGTCGTGCACTCAGAGCCTGCGCGGACCAGCTGGCAGAGGTATTCGCAGACATCTTTAACCTGTCCCTACTCTACTCCGAGGTCCCCACCTGCTTCAAGAAGACCACCATCATACCGGTATCAAAGAAGAACCAGGCAACGTGCCTCAATGACTACCGACCAGTGGCCCTGACTTCAGTCGTAATGAAGTGCTTCGAGAGGTTGATCATGAAGCGCATCACCTCCATACTCCCAGAACGCCTTGATCCACTGCAATTCGCATACCGCTGCAACCGGTCCACATCAGACACCATTTCCCTGGCCCTACACTCATCCCTAAAGCATCTCGAAAACAAGGACTCCTACATTAGACTCCTATTTATTGACTACAGCTCCGCCTTCAACACCATAATCCCAGTGAAGCTCATATCAAAGCTCCAAAACCTAGGACTTGGCTCCCCACTCTGCAACTGGATCCTCGATTTTCTGACCAACAGACCACAATCAGTAAGAATGAACAACAGCACCTCCTCCACAATAGTCCTCAACACCGGCGTCCCGCAAGGCTGCGTACTTAGCCCCCTACTCTACTCCCTGTACACACACGACTGCGTGGCAAAACTTGGTTCCAACTCCATCTACAAGTTTGCTGACGATACGACCATTGTGGGCCGGATCTTGAATAATGACGAGTCCGAATACAGGAGGGAGATAGAGAATCTAATGGAGTGGTGTAGCGACAACAATTTCTCCCTCAATGCCAGCAAAACTAAAGAGCTGGTAATTGACTTCAGGAAGCAAAGTACTGTACACACCCCTGTCAGCATCAATGGGGCCGAGGTGGAGATGGTTAGCAGTTTCAAATTCCTAGGGGTGCACATCTCAAAAAATCTGTCCTGGTCCACCCACGTCGACGCTACCACCAAGAAAGCACAATAGCGCCTATATTTCCTCAGGAAACTAAAGAAATTCGGCATGTCCACATTAACCCTTACCAACTTTTACAGATGCATCATAGAAAGCATCCTATCGGGCTGTATCACAGCGTGGTATGGCAACTGCTCGGCCCAGGACTGCAAGAAATTTCAGAGAGTCATGAACACCGCCCAGTCCATCACACGAACCTGCCTCCCATCCATTGACTCCATCTACACCTCCCGCTGCCTGGGGAAAGCGGGCAGCATAATCAAAGACCCCACCCACCCGGCTTACTCACTCTTCCAACTTCTTCCATCGGGCAGGAGATACAGAAGTCTGAGAACATGCACGAACAGACTCAAAAACAGCTTCTTTCCCACTGTCACCAGACTCCTAAATGACCCTTTTATGGACTGACCTCATTAACACTACATGCTGTATGCTTCATCCGATGCCAGTGCTTATTAAGTTACATTGTATATGTTGTGTTGCCCTATTATGTATTTTCTTTTATTCCCTTTTCTTCTCATGTGCTTAATGATCTGTTGAGCTGCTCGCAGAAAAATACTTTTCACTGTACCTCGGTACACGTGACAATAAACAAATCCAATCCAATGTATGTTAGTTGTTGAGATTTAATTCTGAACTGCAGTGTTTAGGGCAATGTTATTCAAACGTTTTTGCCCGGGACCTATTTTTACCAACAGACCATCCTTCGTGACCCATGCCGGCTGGATGTCAGAGGAAGGTAAGGAGGGGAAGGGCATGCAGCTGCAGCCCATACTAGAAACCCCTCCACGGTTTGTGAAAACATGCAGAGGGAATTCCCATGAGTCGGTTCAAGTTGTGGACTTCAGCTCCCGAAGGAGATTTCAAGGCTGGAACCAACGTGGAACTCCATCCGAGCAGGGGTCTGCTCAGACAGGAGCCCAACGCACAACCTGTGCCTCTTCGAGACCTCATGTACCATCGGGGCCCAGCACCGCCATTTTAAGATGTGAGATGACACATACAGTAAACTAGACAGTCTCTCTTTCTAAGTGATAGGTACTTAATTAAGCAGTGCCCTTCACCTGTGTATCTTAACAATATAATTAACATAACATCAATAAAGCCATCGTTAGTTATTTGAGGGGACTAGTTTTTGGTTGCACTTCAGCCTCACACTCCTGATCTTTGGGTACTTGGTGGATGGGGAGGCAGGAGGAGAGAAGGACCTCTTTGTAAGTCTGTTCCTGGGCCTGGTTCAATTGACCATAAACAGGTCCAGGCAGTGGGCTGTTGAGGTTTATTTTAAGTTTTTAAATTTCCTTTGAGATTTAATTCTGAACTGCAGTATCCCTTTAGGGCAGTGTTTTTCAAACGTTTTTGCCCAGGAACCATTTTTACCAACTGGACATCCTTCGTGACCCATGCCGGCCGACCTTCGCGACCCACCATTCTCTCTTACCTTTAATGCGAGTGGTGAGCCTGGGCTTATACTCTATAGTCTAGAGTAGAGAAGAATGAGAAATGACCTCATTGAAACAGGCATTATTCTCTCAGGACTCTACAGAGCACATGCAGAATGCCAGTTTTCCTCAGATGGGTGGTTTACAGTCTGGGGATACAGTCTGCAAATTACAATGCAACAATATTAAACATAGATGAGGAGGAATTACTTAACTCAAAGTATTGTGAATCTTTTTAATCTCTAAAATTCACTATTAAGGAGAGTTCCACAGGCTCAGCACGGAAGACTGAATTGAATTTTTAAAAAATCTTCTCCTGGGTCAGCGCGCTGACGTCAGGAGGAGGAGGTGTTTTTCTCTGGGCTCCGGACATGCGCAGTGATGAGCGGGCACGCATGCGCAGCGCACACCCATTTTTAAAGCCGGCTGCTGCAGCCATTGTGCCTGAATTCACGCGATGGGGAACACCACGATGGACGGCTCTGCGACCCTCCCGACACCCGTCCGCGACCCACTGAGGGTCGCGACCCCCACTTTGAAAATGCTTGCTTTGAGGGACTGCCTCCATTCTAATTTGTTCTTTGTGTCTCTTGGTTGTTTTGCTTTCCTCAGAAAAGGAGAATAAAGTGAGACCGCTGGGACGCAGAGTACCAGCTAGGAAGTACACATGTGCAGTGCTGCATCCTATGAATAAACCAATTATCAAGAAAAGTATTAGTGTCTACTTTCATACTTCATCAACTGGACTAGGATCGATTTATCAAGCTGAAGCTGGCCATGGGTAGGAGTTGATCATGGGTGGCAGGAAGTTGTCACTGTCGACTTAAAAGAATGATCCCTGGCAGTCAATAATATGTCTGTGGTCAGGATGGAGGGAAGGAGAGATGTACAAGGATTAACCCCCGTGGAAGACAATACAAGAGTCGCCTCCAACATGACTGAACTCAAATCGATTTTGGGAATGGTAAACTACTTTGGACTTTTTTAAAACCAGACTTACTGACTGTATTGGTCCCTTGCATATTCTGCTAAAGAAACACCATTGTTGGTCTTTGAAGAATTCCCACTGAAGTGTTGGGTACTCTGAGACACAGACGAGCCAACACGGTTGCGATTGGTACAACGCAGTTTTATTTCTTTTAACTATTTATGTAACAAACTCTGGTACTCAGCACATGGTGACTGTCTGAGTGTCTGGCTTGGAGGTCCTTGCCCTGAGCCGTCTCCTGCTGGACTGCCCAGGAAGTGTTGTGTTCCTTGTTTTGTACTGTGTATGCTCTTGTCTGTGATTGGCTGTCGTGTTGTGTGTGCTAATTGGTCTGTTGATCTGTCCATCACTATGTATGTGCTGTGATGTTCCCTTGAATATCATGACACCCACGAGGAAGCTTTCAACAGAGTAAAGCAACTGCTGTATTCCTCGAACATGTTACTACACTTCGACCTACCTAAAGAACATAGAACATAACAGCACAGTACAGGCCCTTCGGCCCTCAATGTTGCGCCGACCTGTGAAACCACTCTGAAGCCCATCTACACTATTCCCTTATCATCCATATGTCTATCCAATGCCCATTTGAATGCCCTTAGTGTTGGCGAGTCCACTAAAAAACAGATATGGACCTGCAATGCCTCTCCATGTAGTGTTGGTGTAGCCGAAAAAGGCTATTCACAAATGGAGAAGGAAGGACTATCAATAATATTTGGCATCACGAAATTCCACCAGCATTTACACGGTAGACACTTTACCATTGTTTCTGACCACAAACCGTTCTTGGGTCTCTGCTAAGAGGACAAGACTAGCCCACTGATCGCCTCGGCAAGAATTCAATGATGGGCATTAATTTTGTCTGCCTATGAATATACTTTCAAACGCCGATTTGGAACACACAAAGTGAATGTATATGCTCTTAGCCGCCTCCCCTTGCAAGAAAATATTACATGTACTCCAGTACAACAAGAAATCATCATGGCATTAAATAGTTTAGACACCATCTCAGCGAAGCAGATCAGGAACTGGACCACCTGAGATTCACTTCTGTCCAAAGTGAAGAACAAAATGCTTGTAGGGTGGGTTAATGAGCCACTTTCCGAGGAAATGAAATATTTTTTACCCTCAAAAATAAACTTAGTTCTCAGGATGACATCATACTGATGGGAGCAAATGTAGTCATTTCTGTACCAGGCAGAAAGCTGCTCCCTAATTGAATTACACAGTGCTCATCCTGGCTTTTCTAAGATGAAGATGTTTGCCAGGAGTTACGTGTGGTCTGGCATTGAAGCTGATAATGAGAAGCAAGTCAAACACTGTCAACAGTGCCAACTGCAACAAAGGTTGCCTGCTGCAACCTCTCTGCACCCTTGGGAATGGCTTGGTCAGCCATGAGTACAAATCCGTATCGACTATTTTGGTTCATTCTTGGGCACAATATTTATGCCCATGACTGATTTACACTCTAAATGGATGGACGTATATATTTTTTAAAATTTAGAGTACCCAATTATTTTTTTTCAATTCAGGGCCAATTTAGTGTGGCCAATCCACCTACTCTGCACATCTTTGGGTTGTGGGGGGGGGGAACCCACACAAACATAGGGAGAATATGCAAACTCCACACGGACAGTGACCCAGAGCCAGGATTGAACCTGGGACCTCGGCGCCATGAGGCAGTAGTGCTGTCCACTATGCCACCGTGCTGCCGGATGGAGATTTTTGAGGTGAAGTCACCTACATCAAATGCTACCATTGAAAGATTATGCCAATCCTTTTCAACTCATGGATTACCTGAAGACATTGTGTGGGATTCTCCGATATCGGCGCGATGTCCGCCGACCGGCGCCAAAAACGGCGCGAATCAGTCCGGCATCGCGCCGCCCCAAAGGTGCGGAAGTCTCCGCATCTTGAGGGGCCGAGCCCTCAGCTTGAGGGGCTCGGCCCGTGCCAGACTGATTTCCGCCCCACCGGCTGGCGGGAAAGGCCTTTGGTGCCCCGCCAGCTGGCGCGAAATTGACTTTGCCGGGCGGCGCATGCGCGTGAGCGTCAGCGGCCGCTCACGGCATTCCCGCGCATGCGCAGTGGAGGGGGTCTCTTCCGCCTCCGCCATGGTGGGCCCCGATCGCCGGCCAGGCCACCGTGGGGGCACCCCCCGGGGCCAGATCGCCCCGCGCCCCCCCCCTAGGACCCCGGAGCCCGCCCGCGCCGCTGTGTCCCGCCGTCCCAAAGGTGGTTCAATCCACGCCGGCTGGCGTGGGTTGACAGCGGCGGGACTTCGGCCCATCGCTGGGGGATTCCCGCCGACCGGCGCGGCGCAATGCCCACCCCCGCCGAATCTCCGGTGGCGGAGAATTCGCGACACGGCGGGGGTGGGATTCACGCCGGCCCCCGACGATTCTCCGACCTGGTGGGGCGTTGGAGAATCGCGCCCATTCTGTCAGACAATGGAACCGTGTTCACAAGAGCTGAGTTTCAAAATTTCACCGCTGTCAATGGTACTAAACACCTTAGAACTGCGCCTTTCCACCCA
The DNA here is from genome assembly GCF_047496885.1 of Scyliorhinus torazame. Taxonomy (NCBI): domain Eukaryota; kingdom Metazoa; phylum Chordata; class Chondrichthyes; order Carcharhiniformes; family Scyliorhinidae; genus Scyliorhinus; species Scyliorhinus torazame. The sequence continues at coordinate 45,395,940 of NC_092715.1, read as the reverse complement.
GCATCAAATGGACGAGCCAACAGAGCCGTCCGAACTTTCAATTCTGGCTTAAAGAAACTGCAAGGAGGAATCTTTGAGATGGTTCCTCCTTAGCTTTCCGACCACTCCACATGCAACAACAGGCGTTCCACCAGCAGAACCTGTCAATGGGACATCGTCTCAGAATGAGGCTGCGCCTTGTATTTCTAAATTTGTCAGTGTTGGTAGAAGCCAGCCAAAGTAATCGGAAAGCAAACCTTGATTCACACAATACAGCATGATCATTTTGGTAAATTAAGCCATATACATGAGAAACTTGAGCAGCGATCAAGTTGAATCCCCAGAATTATTGTCTCGAAGACCAGACCACTTCCATACCAAGTGAACGTGGAGCGACAGATGATTTGTAAACAAGTGGACCACTTGAGGAGTAGGGCGGTACTCTAGCAGTCAGTTGCCATCAAGAAATGTTTTCAAACCTGGAAGCCAAAGTACCTATTCGACCTGTCATAGACATCACTGATGTCTCTGTAGAAGCAAATAGCAATGAACAGCCTTTGCCAGAAGAGGAACCCGTTATTACAGTCCCTATTATATGTCGATCTTATGCTTGTCTACAGGAAATAGAAACCCCCCTCAAAAACTCAATTTATAATTGCCCAACTAATGTATTTAGGACTGAGCAACTTTGTTATTGAAGATTGTATAAGGGAGTTAAAGGGAGAGGGAAAAGGTGATTGTCCCTTTAAGGGAAACGCAGCAGATTTAGGGTCACCTGGCCTGGGGGAACCAATGGGGACTCAAGAGTAGCGAATCACCCCAGGTGGCATCCTCTCAGGCAAGAGGAGACATGTAAGGAGTTAGCAGCAACCATGTGGCTGCTGAACAATTCTTATCAATAAATCCTTTTTCTGTTCATTAATGGAGTCTCTGAAAGTGCATCATTGCAGTATCAACCTCATTAAGGGCATACGATCCTTGGCAGGGTTGCAGTGCAGAATTATTCCAGAGATTAAAGTGTTAAATTAAAGGGGCACGTTGCATCAACTTGATTTGCATTCCTTTGAGTTTTGAAGATTGTGGAATGATTTAATTGAAATATTTCAAATGATAAAGGATTTCAATTGAGTAGATTCAGAGAAACTGGGCGAGGTCTTCCGGCTTCACGCTGGCGGGATCTTCCGGTCCTGCGAATGGCGCAACCCCGTTGTGGGTTTCCCGGCGGCATGGGGTGGATTCAATGGGAAGTCCCATTGACAGCAGCAAGACCAGCAGATTCTGCCGCCAGCCAATGGTGGGCCGCCTCCCGACACCCAGGAGCACACTGCGGGAATGCAGGAGAATCTCGCCCAGTGTCCTGTGGTGGTACACAATGGTAAAATTAGCCATCAGTCACTTAGGTGTGAAATTAGGAAACACTTCAGGAAAACGGTAGTGGAACTTTCTTCAAACGAGGATGTCAAGGGGCTGGTTTAGCTCAGGGGGCTAGACAGCTGGCTTGTGATGCAGAGCAAGGCCAGCAGCACGGATGCAATTCCCGTACCAGCTGAGAATTCTGAATTCTCCCTTTGTGTACCCGAACATGTGCCGGAATGTGGCGACTAGGGGCTTTTCACAGTAACCTCATTGCAGTGTTAATGTAAGCCTACTAGCGACAATAAAGATTGGGAAAAAAAATTAATAATCGGGATTTTCAAGAATGAGAAGAGTAGGTTTACTTTAAGTTGGACAGAAAGGGATATGGTGCAAATGTGATTTAATGGAGTTGAGGCACAGATCAGCCTTGATTCAAATGGGCGGCAGAATAGGCTAGAGGGGTTAACAGTCCTCTTTCTGTTGCTAACTTCCTGTTCTATTTTCTGGAGCTTAGAGGAGAACTTCCTTCCCTGCTGGCCCACAAAGATCAAAAATAAATTGAAATAACCTGTGGCCAGATTAGCCTGGTGCCCAGACCTCCTATATTAATTGCAATCGGGCCCCAGTGCTGTCCATCATCAGAGGTGCATCTAAATAGTTAACCCAACAACCTGCTGCCTCCTTCTGACACACTCCTGCTAAATACTACAAGTTAAAATGGCAGCCTGGAGTCAGGGAACAAGTCCCTGTCCTAATTTTAACCGCTCACTGCACAGGTAGGCTTAACTATTGTGGTCAATTAGTATAGAATCCTGCTTTATTTTCATATCAAAAGTTTTGCACTGTTGCTCATCGTTGCAGTATTCTGAGTCGAGGAAAATTTGGGCACATCAACGAAAGAGGCACACAGAGATTTGTAAACAGGAATTGTGACAGACACTGAAAGTGGACTGAGTGCCAGATGTACCATTTTATTACATGGGGCCCTGATGCATAAATGTAAATACTGAGCTTATTTTACAATGAGCAGTTTCTGAAGTAACAACTGGGATCTTCAGGCCTCCCCCCCCCCCCGCCCCCCCCCCCCCCCCCCCGCCCCATATGCACTGTGGCGAGTTGGGGTCCCATCATCGTCTTTGGGCTTTTGCATGGCTTACCTGCCCCGCCACCAGGAAAGCCGCCATGAGGGGTCGGCTTTGGTGGGAATGGAAGGTCCCGTCAGTGGGCGGGGCGGGGGGGGAGGGGGGGAGGAAATTCCCATCCAATGTGACCATTACTATTTGTTTTGAACAAATTCTTTAAATGGAAGAAAAATGGAATATGGAAATACTTAGCCTCTGTATAAAGAGAAACAGAATTGTAATTTTGTGTGGGTGGCCCTTCTTTATCTCTCTCCAGAGGTGTTCCCTGACCTGCTGAGCATTCCCAGCATTCCCTGCTTTGATTTCAGATTTCCAGCATCTGCAGTATTTTACTTTAATTTCTAAATGGACTTTGGATTTAATTCCAATGCTTCTATATTCTTGGATTTTTACCAGATACTAAGGAACAATATTGTAAAATGTGATGGGGCTGAGGTATTGGTGTGCACTTAATGCAGCCCATCACGATGAGAGGCATGGGGTCCAAGCCTACTTAATCGGGCAGCACGGTAGCATAGTGGTTAGCACTGTTGCTTCACAGCTCCAGGGTCCCAGGTTTGATTCCTGGCTTGGGTAAATGTCTGTGTGGAGTCTGCACGTTCTCCCTCCTGTGTCTGCATGGGTTTCCTTCGGGTGCTCTGATTTCTTCCCACAAGTCCCGAAAGACATGCTGTTGGGCAATTTGGACATTCTGAATTCTCCCTCCGTGTATCCAAATAGGCACCGGAATATGGCAACTAGGGGATTTTCACAGTAACTTAATGTAAGCTTACTCGTGACAATAAAGATTATTATTATCATCATGGAAGAGGCTCCGCGTCACTCTGCCAACAATGGGAAAACTTTCCCTTGATTTAATGATGCTGTTGCAGGGTTTCCGGTTGCTGGTGGTGTGATTTCAATTTGGCATATTAATAAACCAATTGAAACCAACTATCCCCAAGCCCACCACAATTTATTGGTGGCTCAAGAGTTAAGCGGAGATCACAAGGCTTTCCTACACCCACAGAAGGCCAGCCAGCAGCCTCCAGGACGCGGGGGGGGGGGGGGGGGGGGGCGCAGTTCTTGGCCTGAATGGGCACATGATGCTGGTCAGGGGGTAGCCATTGAAGCCACTCCTTGACCTTGCCTTTGACCCCTGCTCCTCTGAACTGCCGCAATCCCCATCCCACCTTCACTCAGATTTGGTCTGGTATCGCATGAACCTTTGATTCGTTTATTGCTACCAGCTGCCACCACACTGGTTTTATAAAGATTAGCCAGCAGCTCTCTGCAGGCAGGACTTCCCACCGGGGACGTCAAACAGGGAGAAGGCCGGCCAATGGCCAATTAAGTGCATGAAACGCATTTACATAAACACATAGAAGATGGGAGCAGGAGGAGGCCTTTTGGCCCTTCGAGCCCGCTCCGCCATTCATCATGATCATGGCTGATCATCCAACTCAATAGCCTAATTCTGCTTTCTCCTCATAGCCTTTGTTCCCATTCTCCCCAAGTGCTATACCCAGCCGCCTCTTCAATATATTCCAAGTTTTAGTATCAACTACTTCCTGTGGCAATGAATTCCACAGGCTCACCACTCTTTGTGTGAATAAATGTCTCCTGATGGTTTACCCTGAACCCTCAGACTGTGACCCCTGGGGCGAAATTATCCGTAATCAGCGCGCTGTCCGCCGATCGGCGCCAAAAACGGCGCAAATCAGTCCGGCATCGCGCTGCCCCAAGGATACGGAATCCTCCGCATCTTGAGCGGCCGAGCCCTAACCTTGAGGGGCTAGGCCCGCGCCGGACTGATTTCCGCCCGGCCAGCTGGCGGGAAAGGCCTTTGGTGCCCCGCCAGCAGGCGCGGAAATGACACTGCCGGGCGACGCATGCGCGGGAGCGTCAGCGGCCGCTCACGGCATCCCCGCGCATGCGCAGTGGAGTGGGTCTCTTCCGCCTCCGCCATGGTGGGCCCCGATCGCGGGCCAGGCCACCGTGGGGGCACCCCCCCCAGGACCCCGGAGCCCGCCCCCGCCGCCTTGTCCCGCCGGTAAGAGAGGTGGTTTAATCCACGCCAGTGGGACAGGCATTCCAGCAGCGGGACTTTGGCCCATCCGAATCTCCGGTGCCGGAGAATTCGGCAACCGAAGGGGGCGGGATTCACGCCAGCTCCCGGCGATTCTCCGACCCGGCGAGGGATCGGAGAATCCCGCCCCAGGTTCTGGACACACTCATCATTGGTAACATCTTCTCTGCATCTACCACATCTTCCCTGCATCTACCATTTGATTCCATCAGGCCTTCCCCACAGAACTGACGAGGGTTCTCCGCTGGTTCTCTGAGCGGTGGCGAGACCCCCGTTAACCCAGCTGAATCCCAGCCATTGTGTAAGTTTATACCACACTCAAAGTTGAAACAACCTCATTTGACAGGCCTCACAGAATATTGCAATTGTTAAAGGGTAATGACACTGTCTCAAAGTAAATTAGTCATACATTTCAAACTCCTCCTTAGCAAAGTGTTGAATTCAGGAAATTAAAGTTGCAATTTCATGCAGCGACATTTCCTTTTTCATGACTATGAATAATGCATATCTTTAAAATGTTCATTGTCCAGTAGCCCAGCTATGCCATTAACTAAATGATAATCCAAAGCCTGCAGCTGAAATGTCAGTTTCAATTGCCATTGTCATGTTCCAGTATATGTTGAACTTTCAGTCACTACTTTAAAAGGCCACAAACGATGGTTACCCAATGACCACCTGACTTCTCTTGGGATTGAAACACTCCCCTGTCTCAAGAGGGAAGAATAGGAACTGTCCAGTCTGGTGTTGACACAATGCCTTTTCCTGAAACTAATTCAAATGGTTCATTTCAAATTGAATGGGTTATTCAGATACAAAATCACTCACTGTATCAAACTGTCAAGGTGTGAAAGTCATCAAGCGGCAAGCGTAATTGACCAAGACACCATCTCCTTTGGAAAAGGACTTTGAACATGTAACGGGTCAGATGGTAGGGCAGCCATCTTTGTTGCCTGCTTTTCAAAAAGCAAGAAGCTGCTCTGGGAGAGAAATCCATTAGGCAGCCATCAAACCAGCTGCAGCCAGGATAACAAACAACCATGAAAGTGGGAGAAGACCTCTCCCAGCCTGTTCCAACTTCAAAATCACCTGAGAACCTATCTTCTGGAAAGTTGGTTGCAAGGCACTTTGCAGCTTGCTGAAATTCCTCTGATTTAAAAGAACTTTGCTTCAGCCGAATCATCATCTCATTTAAGGAACTACAGGCCTGCTATGAGAGACTAAAACAACCATAAATTGGAATTGGATTGTTTTTTTTCCCCTCAATCTGTGTTTGAGTGATAGTGTGGGTAAGTCGAGTGTGTGAGACGTCATGCCCTAAACCTTTGGGGGCAAGTGTACGATGATAAATATTCTGATTATTTTTAAATTCACAACAATCTTGCTGTTAATTCAGTGAATGTCCATCTGACAAAGGAAGAAGCAAAGGAATAAACATGTGTTTGTTCACAAAACCTAGTAGAAACATAAAAACAGACTATTTTCCCTTCCACATAGTTTCCTCCGCCACAGGTGGAAATTGGTTCTCTTATTTGTGCCTTCACCTTTTCCCAATTGGCAACAACTGCTCTTATCTCAACGACAGCATTTAATTGTCACAGCATTTTCAACATTAACACTTGCTGCTGGAATTACTTAAATTGGGACAATCCCTCTGTGAATATGAAAACACATTCCTCACATCCAAAACACATTGATCATGGGCAGTACGAAAGGACATACAATCAGTCTCTGACACCATCTTGAGAGGAACTTTTCAATTTGCTAGCCAAACCATCAGATGCAATACTGGAGGAATAAACGGTTGGCTAGATTAACCCCAATGGATTAGCAAACAAAAATAAGAGGCAACGAGGTGGGCAACAGTCACAACAGAGAGTTGTCTTTCCCCATTCATTTATTTGATATCCGGGGCTGTGAAAGATACTCCAAGGTGCACTGTAACAACTGGTCAAGGCTTCTTCAGCAGCAACTACCAATAACCACAACCTCTTCCGCTGGGAAGAACAAAGGGTTGGGAAAACCAACACCACCTGCAATAAATGCTGGCCTTGTCAGCGATACTGACATCTCATGAAAAAGTTTGAAAAATGTAAGTCTTGATTTTCTTTTAATTCTGGCAATAATTATTTACCAGGTCAGCATATTTAGCAATTGGTTCTTAAGACTGGAGCTTTCTTCAGACTAAATGAACCAATGACATTTGACTATGTTATCCCAGGTTATGATTTCCCAGCCAGAATTCTCCAGCCGTTGGGATTCTCCATTCCAGTCGGCAGCATTCCCCCCCCGGCCTGTAGGTTTCCCTGCAGCGTGAGGTTGCTTCAATGGGAAATCCTATTGACAAGCGGCTGGAGTGGAAAATCCCGCCACCAGCAAACGGCATGTCACCGAAAAATATGCAGCTGGGAATCAGAGAATCCCACCCCTCATTTTCAGTTTGACGCAGTCACGGAAATTTACTTCTTAAGGATTGGAAACTACCTCTAAGAACAGACAAAACAGGAGCAGGTCTGTTGGGCCAAATGGCCCATCAAAACTGCTCTGCCCATTCATAAGATTAGGGCATGTCCTCAACTCCATTTTACCATCCAATTCTCATATCCCGTGACTTCTTTAACAAGAACAATACTCCTTCATGTCTGTGGTGACGGGGGTCACAGGCAGAGGGGACTGGGATATCCTGCACACGGCTGGACTGTTGAGAGTAATGTGTGTGTTCGGGGGGGCATTTCAATATAGCGCCCAGATCTTCAACACCATTGAGTAAGGGTCGCTGGGATGGATGAATCACTCCCCACCCACCCGGCCATGTGATAGCTACTCCCCGATGCCAAAGTCAACTCCCGGCTTCCCTGGTAGTGGGAAGGGTGAGCCATTCAAAAGCCATATACTTTGATGGGACTAGAAGATCCTGCCAACAGCCAATGGCTCACCACATCCACCATAGGAAACCCTGCCATGGTGCGTTATGAGGGTGGGGGGCAGTGGGGTGGGGGTGGTGGAGGTGGTTGGCAGTGTAAAATCTTGGCCATAGAAAGTAGGAGCAAGAATTCAGCCCTTTGAGCCTGTTCCGTAACCATTCAATATAATCATGGCTGATCCTGTATCTCAACGCTCGTACTCCCACGCTCTCCCCTTTAGAGTCTAGAAATGTATTTCCTTCTTAATATATTCAGTGACTTGGCTTCCGCGTTCTTCTGTGGTAGAGAATTCCACAGGTTCACCACCCTCTGAGTGAAGAAATTTCTCCTCACCTCAGTTCTAAATAGCCGACCCCATATCCTGAGACCTCTTGTTCTAGACACCCCAGTCAGAGGGAACATCATCCCTACATCCTGCCTGTCCAGCCCTGTCAGAATCTTATACGTTTCTATAATATCCCTGTTATAACCTGCCTACTTACGATTGGCTGGGGACTAATGACTATCCCACAATCCTCGGGGAGTATGAACTTCCCCAATGAGGGGGGCGGAGAAACTCCTAGTATAAATAAGCTGGCCAGTTCAGGAACCAGCAGGAAGGAGAAGGTAGCAAGGGAAGTTACTGCTACTGTTATGTATATATTGTTATAGTAAATAAACGTTATTATTTTGTATCCTTAAAACTCATGCTGGATTCTTCGTGGCCCTTACAAAAATCCCCTTTCATACTTCTCAACCCCAGTGAATACAGGCCCAGGTGACCCACCTCTCCTCCCATGACAATCCTGCCATCTAAGGAATCAGTCTGGTGAACCTGCGCTGCATTCCCTCTGTGGCTGGTGTATCCTGTCTTAGGTAAGGAGGCCAAAACCGCACACAATACTCCAGTTGTGGTCTCATCAAGGCCTTGTACAGCTGCATACTTAAAGAGCCTCTGAGTGTGAAATTCAGCACGATTTCCTACTACGCCGCTCAGTGGGAAACACGCCACGAAACCCACCTGCCTCTGCACTTCGCCTCCGAAACAGAAAATTGCACCCTAAATCGACCATTGCCAAGTTGTCACACAAGAACCTGTGGGTGAAAAGGGTTGACAGGCTGAAGATGGTGAGTCTCAAAATTGAGCAGGAGGAGAGAGTGCAAATCTGCCAGCACTGAATTCAGTATCTAGGACATGCAACAGAACCAAGAAAATCATCTGAAATGTCAGTATATTTGATAAACTGACCCCAGAATAGTTGAGGACACTGGAAAAAATACAAAACATATGAACAAATGCCTCAATTGTTTGCTCCTCGAGCCCACAAGCGAAGCAAACGTGAGACAGAGGATTCATCAAGGTTTCTGAGGGTTGAAATCTTCACACGAGTTGCACGACTGTCATGTATTTTGTGGAGCACAATGTGCAAGCTGCCTACGCACAGTTGGACAAGAAGATTGACTGTATAGTCAATCTGTTAATAATCCTGGGCTGCCCCACCTACCCTACCCCTTGCAGCTGAAGGATGATAGTCTGTCGGAGGGCTTTGGGGCCCTGTGATGAGTGATATAGCAGGACCATAAGCTTCACTGATAACAGGGACAATGTTAGCAACTCCACCCTTTCCATGTGGGGAGATGTCTCAAAGAGATTAACAATTGATGGCAAAATCAGAGGAGCCAGTGTATCATGTATTATTTCGCTCAGAAGTTAATCTTGTGGAGCACGCTTTTCACAGAATTATACTTCTGGCGGCAGTTCAACTATTTTGTCAATCTGATAATGAGATTAATATGGCTTACTTTTTGAAAAAAGTTGCAAATTACATTACGACCCTTTCATTTGTACATAAAGATCATTCTCATCACTTCTCTCATCAAATCAGATCCCACAATTTCCATTTCAGAGTTAAGAAGTACAACGATATGGGGTGCCCTGCACCTTTTGGAATCGAGGAACAGGAGAAGATAATTCAGTTAATTCTGTTCTGCAATTCAATTCCATTACGGCTGATCTCCATGCAAATTCCATTTAGCTACCTTGGTTCCATATTTCCTGATGTTCTTGCCTTCAAAAAATCTATCAATCTCAATCTTTCAAATTCCAATTCTCCCAAATCCCACGCCGTTCTTGGAGACTTTTCTCCAAAACTCTATTTCCTTTGGAGTGGTTCGAGACAGGAACGTAAACCTTTTTTGTTCTGAGGCAGCATACAATCCTCACCTTCCTCTCACCTCGTCTCAGGCTGCTTACAGCTAGTCACAGCCTTCAAGCCTATCGATCTCTCAATTTTAGGCGGACAATCTCTTGAACTGCACGTTAGGTTCCTGGCTCGTCTGTCAGTGTTATGCCTGCAATGAGGGTGATGAACTGAGATCAAGATGTCCACGTGGAAAATATCGACACTACGTTGCCCAGACAGGAGCAACTCACTTTGAGCGTGAAGAAGACACAAGCAGGCAGCTGCAGACAGGTTTGCAGCTTCAGCTCGGGGAACGTAGCCCAGATCGATACTCAGGGCTATCAATAGCCCATCAACCCAGGTATCCGCAGTTGCATTCAGGACTGTTTACACCTAATCTACTCAGACATCCACAGTTAAATCGCCTATCCCCGGGAACAATTGCAACATATTAGCAATTGAATACCGGGCCAGACCTGTCGGCGCCTGCAGTGGCCGAAACAAAGACAGGTGAGCGACCACCCCCCCGATCGAGGAATCGCCTCACCATTGGACACATCGACCCCAGAGACTGGGGACAGAATCCAATCACTTGGGACTCAGGGTCAAGGGCCGCCCCGGGAGGCGGGAAGCCCCTGGGCCCTATAAAAGTGAAGGTCCAAGTTCAGATCTCTCTCTCTCTCTCCTCTTCGCCTGGTCGAGACCTCCGCAAGACCAGCCACCGGCCACTGTAAGTTTGGATCCAACGATCGCTATCCGGTAGAGACACCTAGCCACCGACCTGTAGCAGCCTTTTGAATCCCGCGGGCCAGATTTGATTGGACAAGCCATTCGTTTCCCTGATCTGGTGGGCTCTTCCTAAGTTAAGTATTGGCCAGTAGTGATAGGTTTATTATATAGAAAGTAGTGTTAGGGTATTAATATTGCTTGTTGTATATAATAAATGACCGTTGTTTTAATCCTTACTAAGCGGTGTGCTGTGTTATTAATCATAACCTGAACTTGAACCACGTGGCGGTATCATAAAGATACCTGGCGACTCATGAGCAAAGGTGACCTAAACAGAGCAAATAGACTAAAGCTAGAAAGAGCAACATAATTGGCGACATCCTGACGGGACCCGACTTAGAAGTGGAAAACCACTCCAGGAGAACCCCAACACTTTGAATTAGAATCCAATCACAAACAAAAAAAAAAACCACAAGTGTTCAAGCGGTTCTGGTTAATAATTCACAATTCAGAAGTGTGTATATGCATGCGTAACTAACAGGGTTATAAGGCAAAACTGATAGACTTTTTGTTGTGTCAAAACTATCGGCAGTTGGTATTTTGGAAATTAGCGCAAGCCGTACCCGTTTCTACCACACCACCTTGGCCCCCTGTTCCAAATTCGAACGTAACGAGCAGACAAGAGAGAGCCATGCAGGCAATGCAAGCGATGCAGCGCCTCATGAACCCCGAAGATTTTGCTGTCGCACCAGTCAGCAGCGTAGGAGCGGGACAGTGTCCCGTTTGGGAGGTGTAAATCCGCAAATTTCTGCAGGGCAAAGGATGGCCCGTGTGGAAGGATTTCTGCAATAACGACGACTCAGGTCCTGGAAGTATCGGGCATACTTGGTGGGAGAACCTGAGTGAGATTCACAGAAAGAGTTTAGTAAAAGCGCGCAAGCCGATGGCAATTGTGTCCTGTCTGGCACAATTGCGAGGCACAGAGGAGGTCGTCAGGACGCTCCGCAAGGAAATAGAAGGCATACATCGGATAAGTAAAACCGATATATGCAAAATTGAGAAAGAGAACCAGGAATTGAAAGGGAAATTAGCAGCAAAACACGAAGAGGTGGCTGACGCCAAACGGGGTCACCAATCTTGTCTGGCGCACTTGAGTAGTTTCCAGTCACAATATGAGAAGGCTTATCAGGACCTGCAGCGTGCAGTCCTGGTAAAGAAAGAAACAGAAAACCAGTTAGAGAAGCTCCAGAAACAATGCAGTGGTCTCAAGGCAGCCTTGAGAGCGCTCCACGCCACAACAACGGAACAAAGGCAGAGTACTTTAGACCATGGAAAGTGCCGAAAGCAGGTTGCAGACTTCAAAGCACTGCTTTCTGTCCAAAAGGGATTTCAAGAAACCTTTGGGGAAAGTTTAGAACAGGAAGACGGCCCTGATTGGGAAGAATTGCAAGAGACAGCGCAGCGATATGTTCAGGGAGCATGTGCGCAGGGAAAGCCCCAAAGGAGGAAAGCACACCCACCCCCCACAAAACAGATAATACAGGCTCCCATGAACCCTGTAACAACCCACCGCACCGCCACAGCAGACGAGGCGGAGGTCTTATATTCCACCCCCCTCACAGTGACCCAATTACGGGACGCGTGTGCCAAAATCACACCGTTCCTCCCCGCTTCAGACCCACACCATTTCTTTGCCACCGTCAAACACCAGGCGACCATGTACGGCCTGGATGAGAAAGAGCAGGTAAAGCTCACGGTCCTCAGCTTAGACCCATCGGTCGCAGCAGCCCTTCCCGACCCACAGAATGTAGGAGGAGGCACCCTTACAGAAATTCATACCGCGATCCTGGATGCGATCGGGTACAACCGGGGCGACCCCGTAGACGGTCTGAATGAATGCAGACAGAAAAAGTCTGAACACCCCACAGCGTTCGCAGGACGCTTGTGGATTCACTTTGAAGCCGTTTTCGGCAACGTAGATCGTGCCCATTTGGCCCCAGACAATATGGCCAGGTGGACCCGCACCCTTATCTCCCATGCCACGGAAGCAGGACAGAATGCCTGTAGCAATTATGACCCCTCGGAGGAGGCTCATAATGAGAAGTGGGTGGTCAAGAGATTGTCCCGCGTTTGGGAACAAGCGGCTCACGGTGAATCAGCCACTAGAACCCCCGAGGAAAACCAAGCCGCCGCAGACGTACAGGCAGTAAGAACCACTCTCCACAATCCCAAACCGCAAGAGTGCTACAATTGCGGAAAATTGGGACATTTTGCTAGAGAATGCAATGGCCCTAAGAAACCACAGAGTGCCCAACCGACAGGCACTCTCGATAAGAAAAAGGCAGAGCCCGTAGCGGCTGAGAACTGAGGTGTCCACATGATGATTTTACGGAGACACTTGGTGAAAAGTGTTGTCCTTTCTGATGGAACCTGCAGAATGTTTTATGTTGTCTGTCTGTTTGTTAAATGTTGTTCGTCCTACAGGAGAATTTTCTCACCGCCCCACACGCATTCACCTGAACTTTTTAACTTTCCCACTGACCCCCACCGTGGCCACACGCCCATTCGGCCGATACCTCTGAGGACTTGCCTCAGAGGCCCACCAGACCAGACGCCCGATCATAGCTACTCTTCTGATTGGATGGTATAATCAGAACAGTAACCCCACCATGATGACTACATTTTTGTCCGCTCTTTGGTCGCTCAGGCAGTGGAGAAACGGCGTGAGACCCGCCCTGCCTGGGGACCCCCCCATTGGTCACAAACGCTTGGGTAGGGAAGATACGGTATTGGTAGCCGTCCTACCCGGGGACTCCACCCAAATCGTACCCGTCGCGGCCCACACGCACCTCATTCGAACTTTTCTTTCAAAAACCGTTTTATTTTATTTAGGCAACCTTTGGGTTGCTGCCACATGCTATTTACATCCTGGAACATTTGGATGATAAACTTAGCACTGGTCCACCATTGGGAAGTGTGCCGTGTCCAAACATTTGTTTTGGGAAAAAAAATGGGGGGAGAGTCACATACTGTGACCAATTATAAGGGTTTAATTGGCTCCAAGAAGGACAGACACACGAACACAGCAGATATTAAACCAAAGTATTTACACACACTACGCTTGTCTTACAGAACTCCAGAAGCTCCAAGTCCGGAGAAAACCAGCAAAAACAGGAAAAGAAAAGAAAGAAGACAGCCATGAGGACTCCTTTCTTCGTGCTCAACATATTTGTTATGGACCTTTGGTTGAGCGGGAACGCGGACCCCATCACTCCAAACCCCTTTACTGTTAACACTTCACGGCCCAGTAGTACCGAGGGCCCAGTCACCAACCACGCTGCATTATCCTGGTGTGCCAAGTTCATAACTTGGTACTCCCTATCATACATCATTGAGGCACTGTTGGCATTGGCTATACTCAGTTGTGCAGTACAGACCATGCGCCTCCGCAAGTGGAAAAGGAGAGCGTACCGCGCTCGAGCCCCGGTCTATCGGATCCGATCCCCGATATTCGGCTATGACCAGACCCCAGACCACCGCGACATATGAATAATAAAACATGCACTGGCGGTTTGTTTTTTTCCTGTAAACAAAAAAAAAAGTATGATCCTGAGCTTGACTGCCAAGCCAGGAAAGAGTATATTAAATGTTGTGATTGTTGTTGTATGTTTTAGGAAGATAGGATAATGCAATGTTTAGGAGTATAGAGTGTTTAGGTCAAATTAGAGGTTCCCAGTTTATTTTTTTTTATAGATACATGCCCCTGCCTGACATAGCGCCCTCAAGAATTGTTTAGGTAAATTTTTGTGCATAGCTAGGGTCAGAGTAGTGGCCATGTGGGAGGTGCCCCCCCCCCCAGTCAGGAAACGAAGAGGACAAAATTTATGTGATCCTTCACGCTTCGTGTTAGGATCACAAGGCGGGAACGTAGCCATGTAAAATGGCTGCGTTCCGATTAATCTGGCCAAAACCCAGTTTAAAATGGCTAACCTGAAAGACTGCTGGGAAAAGCAGCCAAGAAGACACAAGCAGGCAGCTGCAGACAGGTTAACATATTCAGCTCTGGGAACGTAGCGCAGATCGATACTGAGGGCTATCAACAGCCCATCAACCCAGGTATCCGCAGTTGCATTCAGGGCTGTTTACACCTAATCTACTCAGACATCCACAGTTAAATCGGCTATCCCCGGGAACAATTCCAACATATTAGCAATTGAATACCGGGCCAGACCTGTCGGCGCCTGCAGTGGCCGAAACAAAGACAGGTGAGCGACCACCCCCCGATCGAGGAATCACCTCACCATTGGACACATCAACCCCAGAGATTGGGGACAGAATCCAATCACTTGGGACTCAAGGTCAAGGGCCGCCCCGGGAGGCGGGAAGCCCCTGGGCCCTATAAAAGTGAAGGTCCAAGTTCAGATCTCTCTCTCTCTCTCCTCTTCACCTGCTCGAGACCTTCGCAAGACCAGCCACTGTAAGTTTGAACCCAACGATCGCTATCCGGTATAATCTTGTGATTCGATCCATACATTACACCACGAATGAATACATTGGATTCTGCGATTCTGCGGCTGTGTCCGGAGGATGCGTCTGGCCTTACGACAAAAAAGTCGGCGGTGCCCCCGCACCAATGCTCCATCTGGTGGGGGGCTAGCAGCCGCGCCGCACCCCCGGCCTTACCTGCCGATACGGATGCAGAATGGCCGGGTGCGTAGCCGCTCATGCGCATGGTGGCAGCCTGCGGCGGCTGCGCCGTACAACATTGCGCGAGCCACGTGTGGACCCTGCGACTGTGGCGGTGCTGGACACAGTCCGCAGCCGCCACGTGAGGTTTCCGAAAATTGAGAGGGCATGCGACCGACGTCGTCGGGAAGTCAGCCCATTGGGGGCGGAGCATCGGGTGCGGGGAGCATCGGGGAGGGCCTCAGGTGACGTCCTGAGGCTGTCCCAACAGCGTTTTTGAGGGGGCAGAGCATCGGAAAAACGTCGCCACCCTCGATTTTGGTATGAAAAGATATTCTCCGGCCGATCGCCGAACACAATTTTGGCGTCTGCAATCGGAGAATTCTGCCCCTGATATTGACAGATAAAAGCAAATTACTGCGGATGCTGGAATCTGAAACAAAACAGAAAATGCTGGACAATCTCAGCAGGTCTGAC
Source organism: Scyliorhinus torazame (assembly GCF_047496885.1). NCBI lineage: Eukaryota > Metazoa > Chordata > Chondrichthyes > Carcharhiniformes > Scyliorhinidae > Scyliorhinus > Scyliorhinus torazame. Next base: position 45,380,420 of record NC_092715.1, on the reverse strand, counting down.
AGCATCTGTGGAGAGAGAAGGGAACTGGATGACTCTTTGTCAAAGCTTTGATAGATGTTGACAGATATTGATGGATGTTCAATTGTGCGTTTTTCTTAATAAATTTATTTAAACAAAAGTCTTGGGAGGAGAAACACAATATGCAATGCAATCATAGACTGGGAGTTTCCTCAGACTGTTCCCACCCCACTACTGTGATTTCACTAGAGGTTGTGAGAAAGCATGTCACATTCCCGGTGAAGTTATGGTGCCAGAGTGGGGACAGGTCCCAATAAAATCCTGGACATAGTTTTAAATATATCACGGATTGCTCTCGCCAGCTGAGATGTATTGTAAATTGCTTTGTAGCTAATGCTAATTACTTCCTGCAGTTCTAAGGCAAACCACATTTTTAAATAATCCAAACCTGACATATTATGAGCCTAATAGAGGGCACACTGTATTGAACAATGTCCTTGGCTTCCAGATGGTCCATTCATCTGTGAAGAGCAGAGGACTATAAATTAGGAGCGCATGGCGCCATCTTCTTAACCACGTCAGCAAATCAGAAATTATGTTTATTCACAACAACTTGATTCACCAAATAAGGAATAACATATGCGTAACTATGTGCCTTGTATCATATTAATCGTTCCCTAGATTACAATTTAGATGGAAGCACATTCATTTGGGGGACAAAGTGCCAGCTCAGCAGGGGAATCTCTGACCTCAGCTTCTCCTACATCCTGCAAGCTTCACTGGTTGAATAATTCGACTATCTTTTCTTCGCACTCTCCAGTTGTTCCTGCTCCTAGAAGCATCTTCCAAACGCACTCCTAGCTTGGTATTTGCATTGCAGTTTTTCCGAGAAATCTTTGATGTGACATTTATCACGTTTCATACCAGGATATATATTTTTTTACATTACTTGGGATCATATTAGAACATGAAGCAATCTGCTTGCAAGCCTCCCTTCCAAATGATTGAGGGATGTATTTCAGTGCCAATTATTCAGAGGCTCCTGGCGACATTTTCATTCACCAGCAGAGCAACCTCCCAGCCTTCGTTGAATTTTTCTGACAAGTCTGGCATTGGTTTTACACTCCCATCACTTACCAGTGTCAAGTGGCTTTGTACCTGGTGTGTTTGCATACTTAGTCTTACTGTGGCCATCAAGTGGCTTTGTACCTGGTGTGTAGGCATAGTCGTACTGTGGCCAGTCAGTTAAGACTTAATGGACCTGAAATAAATACTCAGCAATAAATGTACACCATTGCTGCAGATCCATCCAATATGTCATTTAATTGTAGCATGCACAAATATTTTGAAACATGTCTTTTGTGTCTCTACTGGGACAGAAGGGATTAGGATTCTGCATACTGACATCCAAGTTCATTGAGATTGAGGTTTACTGTGGTAATTAAATTTCCAATAAATGATAATTAATGTCACAGTTACATGGTGATACTTTTAATTAAAACTCCCAAATAAAGCAAGATCAATTTTAAAGCATCCATGACCGTATTACTGAGCACTGCAGTCAGTCACACTGCTCCATAGGCTGGGCTATATTCCAAAAAACAATGTAAGAAAAAAATAACAAAATATCAATTTTTGACATTTACGGTTTCTGTTCTGATGCAAACAGTGAATTGATTGTGAAAAATAAAATGCCGTTCATGTTTTGCAAAGGTAAAAGAGTGGGAAAGCGAGGTAAGAGGAAAAATAGCACAGCGACATGAAAAGCTTGTTTTGATGGAACCCCTGCTGACTGAGAAGAGATCAAAGCTCTGGAGGAGGCTGAGGACCAGCTAAACGCACGGCATTGAAACAAGGCTCATGGCAGCTGCTCTGGGCACAAATCTCTGACTCAGGTGCACCGCAAACTCAGTTCTGCTTAAATGAGTCATGGGAGCAGGTTACCTCTTCCTCTCCTTCATTATTTCATCTGCAAGTCACCAAGGGGATGTGAGTTCCATCCATCACAATGCACAAATTCTCTGTGCACAGATTCAGTTCAGGCCTAATTAAAGACTTTCCTTTCATTTGCCGGGATAATTAGACTTTCATCTCACCAGGAAGCTTTAAAAAAAAGAGATCTATTCCTTTTTAACAAAAGCCACATCAAACAAAAGCAGACTTTAACTGTCTTTTATTGAGTGCACTAATCAATAAATAAACTGGCACAGTCAACGTAAAGTTTATGCGGCAGTGCATGCAACCGCTGCTATTTCATTTAGCCATTCATGAGTATACAGCACAGAGAGGGAAATGTAGACTTCCATTATGAAATTAATTTGTCATAAATAATTAAGAATTTCCTTTAAGGATCACTTAATGCTTTAATGCAGCGAGTACTGCATTCTTCTAGTTATTGGTATGGTACTAAGCACCATCTCTATTTTCTTGGTTACTTCTCAATCAAACTCAAAATCATTAATTTTACGGTCGCACAGTGGCGTAGTGGATAGCGCTGCTCCCTCACGAGGTCCCAGGTTCGATCGCGGCTCTGGGTCACTGTCCGTGTGGAGTTTGTACATTCTCCCCGTGCTTGCGTGGGTTTTACCCCCACAGCCCAAAAGATGTGCAGGATAGGTGGATTGACCATGCTAAATTGCCCCCTTAATTGGAACAAATTAATTGGGTACTCTAAATTTATTTTTTAAAAATCATTAATTTTGTAGCTAAATTATTGACTTCCGTACTACTGGCGTTCCCATTTTGTGCAATTATTTCCCGAGCCTTAAATATGATAAATCAATCTCTTTAATGATATGAACTCCTTCACTAATCTTCCAAGAAGGTAAGGGGAACAGATAGGATAGACTGAGAGAAACTAGTTCCACAGCTCAGGGAGTTTGGAACTAAGGGGCATTTTCTAAAAATTAGGACCTTTCAGAAGTGAAATTTTACACACACAGAAATGCTCAGAAATCTCTTTAGCAAATGGCAATTCTTGATTTTAAAACAAAAATAAAGAGTAATACAGCACAGAAACTGGCCCTTTGGCCCTCCAAGCCTGTACCGGTCATGATACCAACCTTTGCCAAAACCCTCAACACTTCCTGTGCCATATCCCTCTATACCCATCTTATCCATGTATTTGTCAAGTTGCCTTTTGAACTAAGATTGGTAGAAATAATTAAGGGATATGGGGCAAATAAGAATAGATCAACAAGGATCACATTGAAAGGAGGAACAGGCTTGAGGGGTTTAATGTAAATTTTTGTTCCTACGGTGTAAAACTGATTGAATGAAACTCATCTTGAATGATGAATGAATCCCAGTTTGTTGTCCAACTATTGGTTTGTAACCTTGGGTGATCAGAAAGTGACTGGATATTATTAAACATCACTTGCAATATATAATTGAACAGAAAGAATGCACAGGGGTTCGGGGAGACGGCAGGGGATGACACTAAGTCATGATGCGCGCTTGGAGATCTGGGTGCAGAAACGATGGGCCAAATGGCCTCCTTCTGTGCCGTAACAATTCTGCGATTCTGTGATAATTGGACCTGAGGCTACTTGTGGTCAAATTGTGAATATTGGCACTTGGTCAACTTCAATTATTGTCTGTTGGTATTTCACTCACAAATTATTTATTTTCAAGCAGAAATAAAAAGACACAAAATGATCGAAATATGAGATTCAAAGCAGCCCTTATAACTGATTTGAACAATTCTGACTAACTGGAAGGTGATGAGCAAACTCTGGAACTTCCTGTCATTGGAACTCTCTCATTTAATTCAGGTTCATCAGTTCATACTCAGCCAGGTGAAGAGAGGGAAGCAAGGTGCATGGTTTAATGAAAAAGGAATGGAGAACTGTCACTGTGTGAGTTAAACCTTCTCAACCTTATGTTCTGGTGGAGGCACAGTTAACAGCTAAGGCCTGCAGTTTGGTTCATTACCCAGGATAAAATGAGTTGGGAGAAGTCAAAACAAATCAAAACATTGTGGTTGCAAGATGACAGGCTTAAATATTTAGACGAGTGCAACTTAGAGGAGGAAGGCGCTCTGGATAAGTGTGAAATCTTCTCAACCCAACAGCATCAGTCAACAAAGTTGCATGGTGAGCATGGTATAATTGAGAGGAGAAGGGAAACAGCAGATTTACTGAAACTCAAGCTCGTGCTTCATTACTAAAAGATTGCACAGGCAAGTTACAAATTTAATAATGTTTCATATCTAGTTCTCCCCCACTGTCGGTACCCAATTACTTCCACTGCATGTGTTAAATGTACTCCCTCACATAATGCAAAACCATGAAAAACAAAATTAATCGCGGGTGTATCGTGTAGCATTGCAGACAAATTTCAGAGGGTAGAGGATAAAAGAGGGCTATGACTGACACTTGTGGGAACACTGAGGGTTCGCAAGTTGATTGCCTGCATGGCACTCATTCTCCAAACACTTAAAGAGGCGCCATTGTCTGAACACTGACCACGAAAAAAATGTTCAGAGATTTCTGTATTGTTCGGGCAGGGGAAGGAACCAGAGGAGCATGTGTCATTTTCATCACAATGAAATTGACTCAGTGATATGTCTCAGAGTGATTTACTTAATGGCATTGTGTGTTTTCGACCAAATTACGAAAGGTCTGTCTGCTACAATCTCTCATATTAATGGCGCAGCTTTAAAGGGAAAGCCTCGGTTCTAGTTCCATTTTATTTACGGAGACAGGTGCGGAGTTGCAGGAGTGTTGCAAATGTTTTTATTCTTCTAAATTAATCGGAAGAGGCATAATTTGTTGTATTCAGCCTTCAAATTCCTTGTTCACTGTCAGGAAGGAATATTACTGCTCAATATGACATGCTTGAACCATTTACTTTGCCGCATTGCAAAATACTTGTGTTTTACTTGCTCTCTCATTCATTACTAGGCGAGAACAGATTCATGCTACTGGGATATATTTTATTTATTTGTTGAGTGCCTTTAAATAGGAAGAACCCTATAGCTTGTGAAACATTTCTTTTATCCCATTGTTCCAATTAAAGAAACATTGTAAGATGTATGTACAATACCATGTCTCCAAGCAAGCCGTCTCTTTAAATGATTGGAGATATCAACAGGATGCCAATTAAAGGAACTGTATAGGATTTACACAGGTAGCCCAATTAATGTGGCACATTGTTCTATTTATGCTGCAAAACTATTGTTCAGGATTTCTTGAGAAAAAAAGGAGATTACCTTGACCTTTGAAGTTACAATTAGATCATTATTATGCATCAAGATGGGCATATAGAACCATATTTAGCTCCGTGAGAACTGGAAGCAATTTTCTACTGAATGCAAAAGTTACACAAGACTTGAAATTTCCTTCGCTTCAGAGTAGAGGCTTGGATTTGCAGCTCAATAGGTTCTGAAAACTGTGTCTTAAGCCGAAACATCGTAACTCGTAACCTATTTTCCCATCAGGACGATGTTATAAATCAGGGGTGGGTTCATGAACCAAGGCCTCATAATCGATTTTCACCAAAAGAACCCAGAATTTTGTACTCAATCAATTATAAAACAAAAGTTATAGAGCACTAAATTAACATTATAAAATCTAACTCTTAAGAAAACGTTTGGAAGCATCAAGCTTCACCAAGTAAAAAGGCATCGGAACAGCGACTCAACTTCCTGACTCATGGAGATGGGTAGCACAGAACCTTAATGCACACCTATGAATGTTTGAACTTGTTCGTTGGCATGGCGTTGTAAAGCCGAAACTTCTCAAACATATTTAGCAGACTTCTGTACTGTCCCTGGATTTTTGCTTTCTTCTTCTTGCCTCTCCCAAAGGATTATGAAAGGCTGGATTCTCTGGCCGCACCCGCCCGGTGACCAGACAATCCAATCCCAGGTCAATGGACCTTTCCATTGTCCATGTCTCTCCTGTGGCGATCTTGTGGTAGGCGGAGCGGAAGAATCCAGCCCGAAGTGTGGCCTAAACCGGTGAGAACCTCCCCAGGGCCATAAAAAATGACTAAGTGTCATTGAATAGCAGTGGGGAACTCGCCGGCAGAACTGGCGGCAAACTCCCTGAAAAACCCGCCACAAATGAACTTAGAAATTTTGCGGGAGAATTGTGTCCATCGTGTGATTCTGGCCGAGTTCGGTGGGGTGTTTCCGTTGGCTTTTTGGGTGAGATCCACATCAGTATTCAACCACACTTCATCATTTTTGTGGGCCTTGGGGAGTTTCTCCCCAGTCTGGCCCACACTTCGGGCTGCATTCTTCGGTCGTGCCTGCCGCAAGATTGTCACGCACGGGACGAGGACCATGAGCTGGAATCTCCGCTCCCCAATGCCGAAATCGTGTTCGGCCACGGGGCGGAGAATCCGTTTTTGCGCACAAAACCGGGACCGGTGCCGGTTTCGCAATTCTCCACACCCCAACAATCGGCGTACTCATGGAATACGCCGCGCCGAGTATCCGCCCCGTGATTCTCCATCATCGACTGACCGAATTCCCGACAGCATGGTTCTAACATGGTCCCACTTTCCGTGATACTTGCATGACGGCTGCCGACTCAGTCCGGGGCCGCCACAGTCGGGGGAGGGCCGATCGGAGGGCAGGGGGAACTTCATTCTGGACTGGAGGCTATGTGTGCGGGCGGTCCAGGGAGGGCGAGCGGCCAATGCTGGGCACTATTTCGGCGGTCCAGGTCCACCATGGAGCATGGCGCAGCTGGTGGAGGCTGCCGCCGTGTGCATGCATGGCCTCTGACCCGGAAGTGCGGGCGCCTGTACCGGCAGCTCGAGCTGCGAGCTCCATGCCAGCTGCCTGCTATCTACCTGCAACACGGTGAATCTGCGGCCTTTTGACGCCAGTTTTCCTGACATAAAAGACCACTGTTTTCACAATGGCATGGGGACATAGTCCCAAAAACAGAGAATCCAGCCCCATGTAAAGATCCATTGCCTTTGGGCAGACAATTCGGTCGACAGTTGGGTGCAGCCGAAGGATCCCACCGTTAGAAATGTTTTCAGCAATGGGGGGCTGGCGAGACAGGTTCTTCAGAGATCGGGCCGTTATTTTGAAAGGGTGCCCCAATTTCTAAGTGAGCTTGGCGGTCCCCCATAGCCCCCATGCACAGACAATGTCACCTTCCACATGACCCCACACCCTCCCAAGTGAGGACATCCTGCTATGGAGCTGTAGAGGGCCTCCCTCCCCATTTTCAGGCCTACCCAACCCTCATTTGTGTCCTCCCGCTTTCAGGAACCCCACCCTTCATTCCCTAACCTTTATGAGGCCCTTTCATACTGGTCCTCACCTCCCTACCCTTCATACCACCCTCATTCTACATATCATGGGCATGGCCTCCCTCAGGCCCTGACCCATGGCGGTGTCACACTGGCACATGGGCACCCTGGCACCACCAGCCTGGTACCTGGTAAGTGCCCCTGCCATGTCCCTGACTACCCAGGGATCTTCAATGGCTTGGGAGACCCCTCCAGATGCCATTACACCGAGTCCACGTTTGAGTGGGCCAGTACTAAACGGCTCCTGGCCGAGGCCTCGCTGGGGATGCCGTCAGTTCCCAGGCACTGGGAGAATCCAGCGCGTGCATATTTAAATGAGCCATTTGTTTGAATCTTGCAAGACATCTCGAGCGTCGTGAATCTCGTGAGAGGCCCCTCACAAGATTAAATGGCCTCATCGTGACACCAAGTCGGCTGCGATGAGGCCGGTAAATCACGGCCTATGTTGCAAAAGCTGAGAGGAAATAGGTAAAATGTGAAGGTTGGGTGGGACGAAGTGTTTCCGCATGATGTTTTGTCCACAATGTTGTGGGGAAAGTTTTTTTAAAGATTTTCCAATAAGGGACAATTTAGCAATCCACCTACCCTGCACATCTTTGGGTTGTGGAAAAATATGCACATTCCACACAGACAGTGACCCATGGCTGGGATCATACCCGGATCTTTGGCACCCTGAGGCAGCAGGCTAACCACTGAGTCACTATGCCTCCCTGTGTGGGGAAGGTTTGATGAACCAGGTAGCTCTTTGATAACCATCAAATGTATATACAAAGGGGGAAGTGGTGGTGAGTGGTAATGTCCCTGGACTTGTAATCCAGAGGCCCAGACTAATGCTTGGGGGACATGGTGAAACTTGAATTCAATTAATAAATCTGGAATTAAAAACTGGTCTCATGAATGTCCTTCAGGGCAGGAGATCGGCCATCCTTACCTGGTTTGTCCTACACGTGGTTCCAGACCCACAGCAGCGTTAATGACACCTAAATGCTCTCTGAAGTGGCCAAGCAAAACACTCAGCTATATCAGGCCACCACAAAGTCTATAAACAGGAATTAAACCAGGCAGATCACCCGAGCACTGGAAATGACACTGCCCTGTCGACCCTGCAAAGTCTGCCTTATGGAAATCTGGTCGTTTGTGCCGAAATTTGGAGAGCTGACTCACAGACTAGTCAAGCAACAGCCTGACATAGTCACAGTCACCAAATCATACCTTACTACAATGTCCCACCCACCACCATCACCTTCTAAGGGTGCATCCTGTCCCACTGGCAGGATAGGCGCACCAGAGGTGGCAGCACAGTGGTATACAGGTGGGAGAGAGTTGCCCTGGGAATCTCGATATGCCTTTTGGTGCCATGTGTTCTCATGGCATTAGGTAAAACAGGGGCAGGGAAACAGCCCACTGATGACCACCCACTGCCCTCCCTCAGCTGACAATCAGTGCTCCTCCATGTTGAACCCACAATTCGAAGAAGCACTGTGGCTGGCAAGGGCACAGAAAGTACTCAGGGTGGAGCACTTCAAAGTCCATCACCAAGAATGACTTGGTAGCAACACTAAAAACCAAGCTGCCCGAGTCCTAAAGGACATAGCTGCCACACTGCCGAAAGCAGGTTGTGAGGGAACCAACATGAGGGGAAAACCTACCTAATCCAATCCTCATCAATCTCCTTGCTACAGATGCATCTGTCCATAACAGTATTACATAGGTACATACATATGAATTAGGAGCAGGAATAGGCCACTCAACTCTTCAAGCCTGCTCCACCATCCAATAAGATAATGGCTGATCTAATTTTAACCTCAACTCCACATTCCTGCACCCCCCCCAATAACCTTTCACTTCATTCCTCATCAAGAATTGATCTATCTGTACCGTAAAACTATTCAAAGACTCTGCCGCCACATCCTTTTGAAATAGTTCCAAAGACTCACAACTCTATGGGAGAATTTCTTTCCCCCTAATCTCCATCTTACGTTTTCTCTCTCACTTCAATTTCCCCCTCTGGATTAATCGTCCAGTCATTAATTTATATTTTTTATATTCTGCCCAATCTCCCAATTTCCACCCATCTTGTTCAATGATATGCTTTTTCTTTAAGTTTGATACTATTTTTAACGTTTTTAGTTATCCATGGATAGTGGGGCCTGATTTTGTTTGCTTTCTTTCTCATTGGAATGTATCTATTTTGTGTATTTTGAAATACCCCCATAAATGTCTGCCACCACATCTTTATTGACTTATCCCTTAACCAAAATTGCCAGGTCACCTTCATTAGCTCTGCTTCCATGCCCTCATAATTGCCCTTAAGTTTAAAATATTAGTCTTAGACCCATTCTTCTCTCCCCCAAACTGAATTTAAAATTCTATTGTGTTACGATCACTGATTTCTTAATGCCTTCATTATCTCATTGCTCAATACCAGGTAGAGTACAGCTTCTTCCTTGGGTAGCTCCAGAGCATGTTGTTCTAAGAAACTATCTCACCGTACAGTCCCTGTGGCAGTCAAGTCCCATCTTCACATGGAGGATACCCACCATCGTGTTGTGTGGCACTATCATCATGCTAAATGGGATGGATTTCAAAGAGATACAGGAACTGAAAAATGGGCATCCACGGGTTGCTGTGGGCTATCAGCAGAAGCAGCAGCAGGACTGTATTCAAACACAGTTTCTCATCTCCTGGTCCGACATACACCCTAATCCAAGATTTTTCAAAGAGCAGGTCATGACCCACAGGTGGGTCACGGGCGGGTGTCAGGAGGGCCGTGGAGCAATCAGTCACAGTGTTCCCTCTGGTGGCCCCATTTGCAGGAGAAGCGACCAATGGCTGCTCACGGCATTTTTATTGAGAATGGCGGCTGCTGACACATTTTAAATGAGATGAAATTAGGCTGTGTGAAGTCCTCCGGCCAGAGGCGGCAGCAGTGGGCAGCTCATGTGCCCTGCACATACGCTTGACGTCAAGCGCCCTCTATGTATGTGCTTTTGGTGCCAAATCACAGAAGAGAGTTTCTTCCATTTTCTAGCTGCAGGCATTCAAGGCAAGAGGACTGTGAAGGTGAATCATTTTCATACAAGTAAGAGATAATTAAAGACACAAATAGGCAGTCTACCTGCTGGACAGGGTCGCCCAACTGAATCTGCTGGAGAGAGCTGTGCAGGAGAGTCCATGGTCAGACAGAGCAGTGCTAGGTTTAGCTCTGTACAGAGCTCCAGGGCCTGTGATTAACAGCCTACAAAGAAGAAACTTAACTCGGGAACAAAACAGTAGAAATGTGATTTTTTTTTTAATGTATGGCTTTGTCAATTGTGCCAAATGCAAATAAGGATGCAAAGCTCATGTATGTTATATACAGGGATGTACTGGCAATTGAGAGGAGAAGATTCAGATTTTGAAAGAAAAGTGGTGGGTGAAAAATATATTTTGAGGTTGAGATCCCAGAGTCAGTCACTGGGTCAAAATCCTGGAACTCCCTTCCTCATAATACTGTGGGTGCACCTGCATCACATGGATTGCAGTAGTTCAAGAAGGGAACTCAGCACAACCTTCTCAAGGCAATGAGGGAAGGGCAATAAATGTTGACGCCACTCATTACCACATCCCATAAATGAATGGAAAATAACATATATTCATATGAATGACTTTGAAATGCAGTGGTTTTTGTTATGTAGCTGAAGAATTGTCCAAAGAAAGTCCAAAGATGTGCAGGTTCGGTGGATTGGCCATGATAAATTGCCCTTAGTGTCCAAAAAAGGTTAGGTGGTGTTACTGGGTTACGGGGATAGGGTGGAGGCGTGAACTTAAGTAGGGCGCTCTTTCCAAGAGCCAGTGCAGACTCTATGGGCTGAACGGTCTCCTTCTGCACTGTAAATTCTATGAATCTATGAATTGAATAGAACATGTACTTGGAAGGTGGCTGATCCAGTGTTTTTTACACTTATCAATTTTACTGGTGAGGTCTAATTTAGTTGCTTTGTGTTTCTACCTTTCTTTGGGTATTTTAGCTGTTATCCTTTCTTCCTTGTCTGCAAATCAGCACTGTGTTGGGCATGATTATACCAGTGTAGAATGCAGGCTGATAAGACACTGGAATCAGGCCAATAGCTGATCAGGAAAGTATCGGGTAGCAACCACTTTTTCTGTGAGTAAATGTTCAGACTTTCATTGGTACCTTGCTCTCAAGTAGCCTGGCACACACTTGAGGTACAATCGGGGAAGCTTTCTTTTGTGCACTGTGAGGTTTCTAACCTGTTTCTACAGAACTAGTTTCCAATTTTGTTCCAGCTAATTAAACAAAGGAAGTCTTTCACTCATGTGCAGATCACTTGATGTGAATTTGTCCGACAAGCCAAGAAGGTTAACGTTCTCCACTCCTTCTCTCATGTCTCTCGTGGAAAAGCAAATTGACCGCGCATAAAGTCTGGAATTTAGAACAGAACCAGAATATGCTGCTTGAATACTTGAGTACCAGTCAATTATGTGACAGTCAGGATTAGGTGGTGAAAATCATCGAATCACAGAATGGTTACAGAACAGAAGGAAATCATTCAGCCTCTTGTGTCTTCACTGGTCCTCTGAAGGAACAATTTACCTCATACCCTGTTTCTATCCATAGCCCAGCAGTTTTTTTTATTTTTCAGATAATGATCTAATTCTCCTTTAAAAGCTTCAATTGACATGGCCTCCACCATGCTCTGAGGCAGTGCATTCCAGATCCTAATCATTTGCTGTATTAAAATGTTCTTCCTCATTTTGCCATTGTTTCTTTTGAAATTTACGTTATGGCCAGGATTCTCTGTTTGGGAGACGATATTGTCCTGTTGGAGATGGTCGTAACTGATTTGCACTCGCACTGGGAGCGTAAATCCAGAAGCGAATCACAATCCCTTTCCATCTATGCAAATTTATGCACGTCGGGGATTGCGAGGGATTATCTAGCGAATCCGCTATCAGACCACTGTTTTAAACGGGCAGCTCGATAATGAGGTCCGGCAGCTGGGCCCCTCTTCCCCCCCTCCACAACGCAATTCCGAACACGCCCATGGGCATGTGGCTCATCGTCCCCTGCCCCATTTCATTCATTTCATTTCATTTCATTTTTCACAGTCGGAGGTTGGCCCGACCCCACCCTCGAGCCCCCACCAGAGACATGCCAATTACAGAGACCCCCACCAAAGACCCCATTAAAGAGACCAGCACCAGAGACCCCCCCCCACTACAGAGCCCCCATTACAGAGACCCCCAATTTCAGAGACCCCCCTATAAGAGTGGCCCCTGCCTTGAAGCCCCCATATAGAGGGACCCCTGCCTGGAAGCCCCCATAAGAGAGATCCCTGTCTTTAAGTCCCTATAAGAGTGATCCCTGTCTGGAAGCACCCCCCCCCCAATAAGAGGAGACCCCTGCCTTGAAGTCTCCCATAAGAGAGATCCCTGTCTGTAAGTCCCTATAAGAGTGACCCCTGCCTGGAAACCCCCATAAGAGAGACCCCTGCCTGCGACCCCTCCCCCGTAAGAGAACACCTACCTGGACGCCCCTGATAAGAGAGACCCTGCTTGGAAGCTAGATAGCAGTCCAGACAGAGGCAGTGAAATAAATCATTGCTTCAAAACTCACCTTTCCAATACACCTGTTGGCTCAGGCAGAGGAAGAGAAAACCAATCAGCTGGGTTAAAATCCCCTCAGATCTTTGATCTGCAAGCCTTTTATTTCAATCTATGTGAAATTGCTTTGACTGGGTTTTGATTAACAGCTTCCGCACACACCTAACCGTCTGGATTGTTTAAGTTAACCCCGTCACGCTTGTGTGGATTTCAAGTAGTTTTCTTTGTGCCCCTCTGTACAGCTGAGCCAGCTGTGGTGCTATGAGTTTGGCTGCACACTCCAGATGAACCACAATTCATAGAATCCCACCAGTGCAAAGGAGGCCATTTGGCCCATCGACTCTGCACCGACCCTCTGAAAGAGCACTCTACCTAGGTCAATTCCCCACAGCTACCCCTTAACCCCACCTAACCTGCACATCTTTGAACACAAAGGGGCAATTTTATCATGGCCAATCCAACTAAACTGCAAATATTTGTTATTTACAACTGAATACTGGTTGGAGATATACTCAGGAGACTTCTAAGCTACTTGTCTGCTCCTCCTTGCCTGCCTGGTGGTCATCCATTCCCTCTCTCCCTGCAAACTCTTAAGCTGCAGGGAGACCATATCCATAACATGCGTACTATTCCCAAAGCTCAAGCTTGCTGATGCACCACAGTGATGCCAGCTTTTTTTTAAATGTGTTCATGGGATGTGGGCATCGCTGGCTGGGCCAGCATTTATTGTCCACCCTTGAGGGCATCAAAGAGACATTGCTGCAAGTGTAGGTCTTGAATCACCTGTAGGCCAGACTGGGTAAAGGCGGCAGATTTCCTTCCTGAAAGGACATTAATGAACCAGATGGGTTTTTCGACAGTCGACAATGGTTTTGTGGTCATCATTAGACTTTGAATGACAGATTTTTATTGAATTCAAATTTCACCATCTGCGGTACCCTGAGTCTTCTTGGCTTAGTTGTCCAATGACAAAGCGAGTAGGCCACTGCTGCCCCTTGAGCTGCTGCTCAAGCTCCGAACCTCAGACCTGCAGCTGCTGCAGACAGTGACATAACCTGCATATTTGGCTATCTAGGGCAGGGGAAGCGTCCCGGATTTGGGACACTTTGAAAATAGAAATGAAGGAAGCTAATTTGTCCCATACCCATCAGCATTATTGGATATGTTCATGGCAGAATCAAAATAGGCTGTTTTATTTCCTTTCGTATCCCTCATTTAATCAGAAATATATAATTTTCTGATCTCTTCAACTGAGCCAGAATGCACAGCTCGTGCACAATGGACATTTGATGTATTCATAATCTGTTGGGATTCCCCCTTTAATCACGTTTCATTTGGGATATTCTGAGCCTATGCTTTCCTTCATGTTTTGTGTTTCTTATTTCTCCCCATTCATCTTCCTGATTCCTTTCCAAATTTAAATGCTTTAATCATGTCATGTTCACTCTTTATCAAATGCAAAACTATAAAATTCCCAAAGTCATTCCTCACAGTTCAAACATCTAAGTCACAGAATTATGCTTATGCTCTTTCTTGAATCCACTCCAACTGCACCCTTCTCAACCCCTCCGCGCCTTTTTTAAAGTATGGTGACACAACTTGAATGTAATATGCCGATCATAATCGTAATTTTATTTTATTTGATATAAGTCTTTATAGTCTAAAGATCAAATCAGAAGCTGAACATTTCATTTACCGTGATCTGCATTTTTAACTCAAGGATCTCCACCTTTAAGAATATATAGTTTGTGTGGCAAATCGTGTTTGTGTTACCCTATTGGATTTTAGCTCTGATCTTACGAAGTTCTGTGCTGCTGATGTGATTCATTCTGCGTGTTGCAAAACGTGGCAGGTCATTTCCACATGCAGCAGCTGATGTGGGGGGCAATAATGAGGCCATGCTACATTCATGGAACTCAACATCTATAAGTTTTATCGATACAGCATCTATGCATTTATAGAGCATCTTTAATGGAACAAAATGCCGCCAGGCCTTTAACAAAAGCCTAGTCAAATAAAACCTGGCTCTGAGAAACATAAATTGATATTAGGAGAGGTCAACTAAACTTTTCCGACCCTTACCATCGGCAGGATCTTCCAGTCCGCTGATGGCGACCCTCTCGTGTCGAGCGTCCTCCGGTGGCGGAGAGTATGGGGCATGCAAAACCTTGCAGACATTGGCGGGGTCAGAAGGTACCACTGCCGGATAATGGTGGGTCGCCTCTGCCGCTGGCAAACACACCCCGGGGGCCTGTGGGTGGATGGACGGAAAGTTACGCTGGTAGATTTTAAAGAGCATCTTAAAGGGGAAGAGAGAGATAGAGTGAAAGGGCAGTGAAGGAGGAGAACTCAAGAGTTTAGGACATGAGCTGAATGTTGCAACTTCGGAAACATATATCCCATCCATCTAACATGGACATACTGGGGAGTCAAGATATGAAGGGGAACAGAAAGGCTATGTGGAGAGAAACAATTTCTGCTGGCTTGGAGGTTTAGGACCAGGGGGCATAGTCTAAAAATTAGAGCCAGACTTTTCAGCAGTGAAATTAAGAAACTCTTCAATGTGCAAAGTGGGGTAAAAGTTTGGAATTATCTTCCGCAAATGATAATTGACTTTAGATCAATGGTAAATGTTAATCTGAGATTATTATTATTTTTTGTATTTACCGAATATGTTCAGGGATATCGGCAAAAGTGGGTTTATGGAGTTAGATCACACATCAACCATGATTTTATTGAATGGCAGAACAGGCTCAAGGGCTAAATAGTCTCATGCTATTCTGGTGTCCCTGTTGTCATGATAAGAAGGAAAAAGCATCGAGTTGCTTATGGAAATACTGGGCTTTAAATATAACCCGCGTTTTCAAGAAAAATGAACACATATGGATACATAAGCCACTGGCTGAATTGCTGCAGGGTTGTTCTCTAAGAGACAATGGAACCCCACCCTGTAAATAGATAATATACTTCTAAAAACTTCCAGATACAAATTGCTATCTCTAAAAGAGACAATGGGACATAAAAGCCATCTCATCGAGAGATTCACTGTGTAATGCTGTGAAGATGCACTTTTACAGATTTGACGAGTGAACACAAAAGGTATTTATTGAATTATGCAAAAGCCTCCTGGCTGTAGCTCGCTCTGGGCGGCACAGCGGGTTAGCACTGCTGCCTCACAGTGCCAAGGACCCAGTTTCACCTCCAGCTTGGATGACTGTCTGTGTGGAGTTTGCATGTGTCTGCGTGGGTTTTCTCTGGGTGTTCCTGTTTCCTCCCACAATCGAAAGATGTGCAGGTTAGGTGGATTGGTCATGCTAAATTACCCCTTAGTGTCCAGGGATGTGCAGTTGAGGTTAAGGGTTTACAGGTATAGGGTGGGTTGGACGGGGGAGTAGACCTGGGTAGGGTGCTTTTTCGGAGGATCTGTGCAGACTCAATGGCCGAATGACCTCCTTCTGCACTGTAGGGATCCAATGGTTCTATGAAATGTCTCTGCCTAGGAGCCTTTCCCACCATTGGGTAATTCCACACTCTGAGTCCTGATTGGTCACCCAGGTCAGGTGACCCTTACTCTGCTGTGTTGACTTTAATGGGGCAATCACCACAAATGCCCAGTCAGGATTTTGTGGATTTGTCTATCTACTTGGAATATACAAAGAATCGGTTAAAAACCAGCTGAAAAGGTGTCCCAGCTTGTCTGTTGTGAATGCTCTGTGAGATCAAATGCTGGAAGTTTGACACAGAAGTAAAATCCAGCAAACATGCTCAGAGTATCCATGCAGATAGCCATTTGCTGGTATATTACAATTCTTTCTCTCTGACTGTGGAAGTCAGCCACACCAGCAAGGACCACAACGGAAAAGAACTGGGAAGCTTCCCCACCAAACTACTGAAGCCTGGAATTGCAAAGCTGATTATTTGCCTGCTGAAGCCAACTCTGCTGGCATCTTGAAACTGACTATTCCCCTATTGAAGTCAGCTCAACGTGAAGCTAAAATCGCAACAGCCACAACACTCAAACCCCTAGTCCTCACGAGTCAAGGACTGTTCCGAATACCTTTGTTTTAAAATGTATTTACTTCGAACTCAACTTTTTCTTCTAATCTGTCTGTATGTGTATGCATGTATTTTACTATTTTCTTGACTTTAGTAATGAATAAATTCACTCTCTTTAACTCAAGAAAGCCTAGTTAGATTGGCTCCTTTTGAAACAGAGGACGGGATTCTCCGGCCACGCCCGCCCGGTGACCGGAGATTCCCACCCGAGATCAATGGATTTCTCCATTGCCTGCATCTTGCCCGTGGCGTTCTTGCGGCAGGCGGAGCTGAAGAATCCAGCCCACAGCTATTGGGTCTGGGAGAAAGGTGTTTGGAAAAGGCATCATTTTGAGATTAAATCTTGCTCCAACGAACAGAGCAGTTTGAATAACGACGGAGAACCAGTTCATCGCTCCTCATCTGGGATTGTACCAATTTAAAAGAATATCTTTTTATTAATTTGTGGGATGTGGACAAGTGAAGGAATGGTAATAGATTTCCAATTCGGGTTGGTGAGTGACTTGGAGGGGAACCTCCAGGTGGTGGGGTTCCCATGTATTTGGTATTCTTGTCCTTCTACGTGGTTGTGGTTGTGGGTTTGGAAGGTACTGCCTGAGGAACCTTGATAAGTTTGTGCAGTGCACATATAGATGGTACACATGGCTGCCACTGTGCGTCGGTGGTGGAGGGAGAAAATGTTTGTGGAAGGGGTAGCAATCAAGCGGACTGCTCCGTCCTGGATGGTGTTGTTGGAGTTGCATCATCCGACAAGTGGAGAGTATTCCATTACACTCCTAGCCCAGGGGATATCCCAGCTGGGGTGGTGGCAAATTGAGAGGAATCTCAAGTGGGGTGTACTGTAGCACTATGTTCCTAGTCCTATGCAAGCGGGAGTGTTAAGGGGAGAAAAATGCTTCAATTACATAAGACAGCTTGATTTTGGCATTAAAATTATGGCTTGATGTATATTTTATTCAATGCTTTCGTTGATTTTTGCTAAAATCTCAACCATTTTTCGATTTTTGTTTCTTGCCTGCCAATACTTCCGTTCATTGCTCTTGGTCGATGCAGGCAGGCTTTTTATCTGCAGGTTCTAAATGTGTTGCATTAGTTGAATAAGGATGAGGTGACAAAAGCAGTGCAACTACTGAGACTTTTTGCCTTGCAGCTGTCCTTAGCACTGGTCCCTTATTTATAGATCCCTCCACATGTACCTTCACATTTCCCAGACTGGTTTTCACTGCCTATGTTTCAGAAGACTGTCGGTGAAGAGTCATACCATCTGCTGCAGATGACCTGCAGGCAACATGCAGTGCAGGGAGAGCTCTTCTCGTAGAAAGGAAGAACAGCTTGAAGCTTTCATGTTACAATATCCTTCCAACCCACCACAGGGAACCCCTGCTACACTCAATAGTCTGCATTACACTCACATGTATCAGAAAGTGACAGGCACTAAGTTTTCAAGGAACTGCCCTACATCAATTTTAATGCAGACTGGAGAACTGGGCAAGGCACAGCATTTCCTTGAGTGCAATGCATCCAGATCTCTGTGGGAGGTCTCCCTATATGTGGCACCAAGTCTCCTGATGCCAAACCTTTTCCCCTCCATGCGCAGTGAATATTTGAACTCGGTCAATGTTCAGATAGTAGCAGTCCACAGAAATGCCACTGAGGCTGTCAATGGCCACCTTCCTGGAAGCATAAATGATGCCTGTGTACCACAACAGCTCACAGCCTGTAGCATTTTAACGCTCTCACCAGAAATGTGTGCAAGGATCCTACCCCATCCTACTCCCTCAGCGCAAAGATTTCCAACACTTATATGACCAGCGCCTAATTCTCCAGCCAACAAAAGGCCACCCAAAGAATAAAATAGGGTGCCAAGCCCAAAAACCAAATGGTAAACTAGATTATATTTACATGGTACATAGACGCTGCAGTGAGAAATCTTGGCAGGTGCTAATCGAACACAATCATCCTGTTGTAGAAATGCTTGTTGACTATTAAACACTAATGCGGTGGGCTACAGGTATTGAAATAAATATGTACGGCTCCACAATTACCTGACAGGCAGCGATTTGGGAGACAATTGAAGGTCCATGTTGTTTTAATAATCTTTACTGTCACAAGTAGGCTTACATTAACACTGCAATGAAGTTACTGTGAAAAGCCCCTAGTCGCCACATTCCGGCGCCTGTTTGGGTACACAGAGGGAGAATTCAGAATGTCCAAATTACCTAACAGCACGTCTTTCGGGACTTGTGGGAGGAAACCGGAGCACCCGGAGGAAACCCACGCAGGCACGGGGAGAGCATGCAGACTCCGCACAGACAGTGACCCAAGCCGCCAATCGAACCTGGGACCCTGGAGCTGTGAAGCGACAGTGCTAACCACTGTGCAACCGTGCCGCCCTCCAGCACCCAATGTTCATTCGGAGAGGCAAATTAGCATCTCATGAAGGTAGAGCAATAGGCTGGCTTGGGTGAGGAGGATATATGGTGAACACTGCGATGGATCTCAAGGAAAAACGTCCACAGGGTCAGGGGAAAAATATTACCCAAAGAAAATGGATAGACACCAAACCATGGGGTGGAGATGGGTGTGGCAGGAACAGTTGAGTACGAGGTCATAACCCACACGATCTATTAGAAAAACTGTAAAATAGCCTGCGAGGTACAGCACTGGGCACAAACAGCTCTGGTGCACAGAACACTACATCTAAACCATTCTGTTGCTTAACTCCAGGAAGTCAACAATCCAATTGTTAGGGCAACAATGTGGCACAGTGGTTAGCATTGCTGCCTCACAGCGCCAGGGATCCGGCTTCGATTCCGACCTCGGGTGACTGCCTGCGTGGAGTTTGCACATTCTCCCCGTGTCTGCGTGGGTTTCCTCCAGGTGCTCTGGTTTCCTCCCACAGCCCAAAGATGTGCAGGTTAGGTGGATTGGCCATGCTAAATTGCCCTTTAGTGTCCAAAGGTTAGGTGGGGTTGTGGAGATGGGGCGGGGTGGTGGGCCAGGTGGGCTGCTCTTTCAGAGGGTCGGTGCACACGTGATGGGCTGAATGGCCTCCTTCTGCACAGTAGTGATTCTATGATTCAATAGGATTGATGAAAATCCATACTGCCTCAGACAGTGTACCATTATTGCAGGAGACAGGCATCACTCAGTTAGATAATAAACTTATGGGAAGTTGGTGAGCTAGGTGGCAGACTGCTATTCATCCACGAAAACAGATTAATAAGTATCTTGTTTTATCCTGTGGCCGTGTTCAGCCAGTTACAACATGGAAGTTGCAAAGAGATGGACAGAGGAGAAGCATCCGGGCACATTTAATGAACAAGTAGTGTGTTACATTCTGTATCTTCTTCCGATTCTATATTAGCAAGGGGTGGACTGGATAGCTTAAACGGAGAGCGTGTAATTGGAAATAACGTCAACAGCACCGGTTTGATTCTCATTCCAGCTGAGGTGGACTTGGGGCTTGCCTCCTTGCCCTGCCCCTGAGAGCGGGAGGCAATAGCAAAGCACCAAAGACAAAACCTGCCAAGGAAGCAGCTCAGGCTGAAACCTGGACAAGGAGCCAAGGATTTGCCTTCCAGCAGAAAACTCATAATTAAATGAATGATGACAAGATCTAGTTCTGAAAAACATTCACAAATTTAGGGATTTTATCTCGAGAACCAAGAATGATGTACAGGCTGATCCCATAGAGATTTCAAAAAATGAAAGGGTAAAGAATGAAAGATTGTTTCTACTGGGTGGTGAATTGGTAACTGGATGACAGATCCTCAAGATTCGGCAGTTTTAGGAAATGCTTTCACACCTGTCCATTGATGCAGAGATGGAACATTTAAGAAGGGAATTCGACATATGGAACATTCTAAAAACAATGTTCAAAAAAATGATACAGTAGCAGGATTAGAGTAGACAGAATGGGCCAAATTATTCCCATGACATATGTGAGGGTGAGCACAGTAAGAAGTCTTACAACACCAGGTTAAAGTCCAACAGGTTTGTTTCAAATACTAGCTTTCGGAGCACTGCTCCTTCCTCAGGTGATTCACTTAGCGTGAAAACGTGAGAATTGTGCCCCTAATGTACTTGTGCGGAAACACACAAACAATGATGCACTTTACTGAGGAATGACAAACTAATCACCTTCAACTCAACAAATGAGGAGGGTATTGTTTGACTTCAGAGATTTGCATTTGCTAAATAAATATAAAATACCCATCTAATGATAATTTATATTGTTGGCCATTTGCCTCCGACTCCCCAGCCAATGGCAACAAGCTTTTTTTCTAATCACTGTGTAATTCTTTTAAAACATTCACTCATGGAATGTGGGCAGTGCTGGTTGGACCAACAATTATTGCCCATCCCAAATTGCCCTTGATATGGTACTGGCGAGCTGCCTTCTTGAACCACTGCGTTCCATTAACACAATCTTAAACTCTCCATTTTGCCTTCTTTGCTCCAGCTGCAATAGCCCCAGTATTTCAAATCTCTCCTCATAACTTGTCTGCTGTTTCTAAAATTGTTCTGGTGACACTGCATTGTACGCTCTCTATGGCTTAAAAATCTTTTGTTGTTGTGATGAAGTGCTGAAAACAATACAAAATACTGTAACGGTGACCAAATCAATTTATCATTATTCTTCTTATTCTTGTAACTCAAAGCCTTGATGTGTAAAACCATAAAATGCTTCAACCCATCTTGTGATTTTATATATCTCCACTCACCTTTTCAGGAAATCATGCATTTTACATCCTTATTTTTCTTTATACATCCATACCCTTCAGTAACTTTGCAATTATTCTATTGTTTCTTTTCCCTCACCGAATATTCTTTACCTCATATGTTTATCCACACTGAATTACAGTAGTTACCTGTAAGTTTGTTCCGTTAGCTTATCTGGGCGGCTGGGCGGCACGATAGCACAGTGGTTAGCACTGTTGCTTCAGGGTCCCAGGTTCCATTCCCGGCTTGGGTCACTGTCTATGCGGAGTCTGCGCGTTGCCCCCGTGTCTGCATGGGTTTCCTCCGGGCTCTCCGGTCTCCTCCCACAACTCCCGAAAGACGTGCTTGTTAGGTGAATTGGGCATTCTGAATTCTCCCTCTGTGATGGGATTTTCACAGTAACTTCATTGCAGTGTTAATGTAAGCCTGCTTGTGACACTAATAAAGATAATTATTATCTCAAGTCTTTCTGGTCTATTTGACTGTTAGCCACTCCCCCACTTTGATTGCAGAAAATTCAAGATTATGCTCCCTTTGCCAAAACCTAAACTTTTAATGATATGCAGAGAACAGAATTCCACCCAGTACAAGCTCTGAGATATATTATTTTCAACTCTTCTGCAACCTCCAGGAATCCTGCAGTGAGTAACTCACCTCCTGACTTCCCAAAGTCTGTCCACCACCGACAAAGCATACGTTAGTAGTGTAATGGAATACTCTCTACCTGCCTGGACAAAGACAGGTCCAGCAAGACTCAAGAAGCTTGGCAGCATCCGGGACAAAGCAGCCTGCTTGATTGGCATCCCTTCCACAAACATTCACTCCACCGATGCACAGTAGCAGCCGTGTGTACCATCCATAAGATGCACTGCAGAAACTCACCAAGGCTCCTTCGGCAGCACCTTCCAAACTCACGGCCACTACCAAATAGGGCAGCAGATGTATGGGAACACCACCACCTGAAAGTTCCTCTCCAAGCCCCACTCAACATCCTGACTTGGAAATATATCGCCATTCCTTCACTGTGGCTGGGTCAGAGTCCAGGAACTGCCTCCCTGTAGGTGTACCTGCACCACATGAACTGTAGCGGTTCACGAAGGCAGCTCACCACTACCTTCGCAAGGGCAATTAGGATATGCAATAAATGCTGGCCTAGCCAGCGAAGCTAACATCCTGTGAATGAATAAAGAATATTTATCAACCAACTTGCTATATATGCCACTGCATATCTCCTCATAACAAATAGTCAAGTTTCTTCAAGAAATATCCTGCAAGATATTTTAGTGAGCACTTAAAAAAAATCCATGTACCATACGTCTCCTGAATTTACTTGCAATATTCAGTCAGTCATTTCTCAAATAAATCCAGTAAATATGTCAAACGAGGCATTTCTTTCACAGATTTGTGCTGGCAATTCTTGATGAATTCAAGTATTGTTAAATAGTCATTAATTTATTCTAAAGTTATGGTTTTCATACAACAGTCTGAAAATGCACGATGGGGGGTATGCAAATTAGCCACAACACTGACTGGAGGTGCTACAACAATAACAACAACTCATACTTATATGATGCCTTTAAAATAGTAAAACACACCAAAGTGTCACAAGAGCAGTGTCTTCATGATGAATAAGGGGATCAGGGATTATGGGGAGAAGGCAGGAGATTGAGGATGAGAAAATATCAACAATGATTGAATGGCGGAGCAGACTCGATGGGCCAAGTGGCCTAATTCTGCTCCAATGTCTTATGGTCTTGTGGTCGAACAAGATTGATAACACAAGACTTGACCATAAACTGATTTCATAAGATGGCCAAACCTTGATCAAAGAGGTGGACTTTAAGAAGTGTCTTAAAGGAACAAAGAGAAGTGGAGAGATGGAAAGGTTTATGGAAGAGACTCCAAAGAGTAGGGCTCTGGCAACTGAAGGCAAAGCCGCTACTGGTGGAATGATTGAAAGGGAATGTGCAGATGTCCAAAGAGGAGGGCAGAGAACTCAAGAGAGTTGTGGGGAAGGAGGGGACTACAGGGACAGGGAGGGGCAAGGCCATTGAGGGGTCTGAAAACAAGGATGGGAATTTCATTGGATGTAGTAAGATCTTAAATCATCAGCGGAAGTCATTATCAGAAATGTAACATTGAATAGCGAAGAAAGTGAGATTGTGAGGACCGAGCAGGCTCACCTGTCACATTAAAGGTAAGTAAAAATGTTGGGGCACTAAGGTTGGCCGGTGTGGGTAGCGAAGTTCGGCCGGCTTGATCACGAGTGGCCAGCATGAGTCACAAAAATCAGCCGGCGTGGGTTACGAAAGTCGGCCAGCGTGGGTCGCGAATAATGGCTGGTTGGTAAAAATGGATCCCGGGCAAAAAAGTTTGAAAAACACTGATCTAGGGTAGGATGCTTTCCCCAGCAACATGCCCCAGCTGCAGTAGCAGCTGCCATCCCCACAGTAACTTGCCACTCAGCACAGAGGAGATAGGCACCAAGATCCTGCTAACACCGGGTCGACAGGCAAAGGATCAGCTTTCTCAACATGTCTGCATCTGCGCCTCAGAGGACTCGGGCTCTGACATCTGCATCCTCATGGCATTCGACCGCCTTCCCATTCAACCAGGTGGGTGATGGCCAATCATGTGCCTGGGGGGGGTTACAATTGACTGTGACACTCAATGAATGGTAACACTTGCAGATGAAGAATGGAAATAGTGTTGATAAACTGCCAACAAATCAGCCTCACGTAGAATATTTAGTTATATAACCGTTAATGTCTCACTGATGCTCAATGGGGGAGAGCACAGCCACCTTAAAAGGAAATTTAAATTTTAGTGCCTTGTTGGATTACCTAATTTGAAGTGCTTTAATCCTCTCCTGCAACCAATTAAAATCTCAATCTTCTGTTGGAGACATGGAAATTATAACTGGATTTAAGACCACACATGCTGCTGATTTTTCATGAATTTTCTGCGATCGTTATTTTTATTACCTTCTTTGAAGAATTGCCTGCTAACTTGGTGACTTCCTTTACAAATTGCAGTTTATTGAATTGTAGGAAATTTCCATACGTGGGAAAATGGTGATTAAACTTTCAGATCACACCTTGCTTGTTCATAAATACACCCTCGAGTTTTAGACAGTTAGCTTTACGCTTAAATGGTGCCCGGAGCCAGATTGGAATTGTTTACAGGAATGGGCGCAATGATTAACCAGGGAGAGGGATTGGGCTGGTTGTGAATAAATGCTTCTACTGGCCCAGCTAACACTTCTCATGGATGTGTGGTATTCATTTCAACTGTTAGATCCCAACAGCTGAATGACGCATCTCTTGCAGCCCATAACACACGTTGAAGATCCTAGTTCAACAGCCAAGTAATCATTAGCTATGTGCCTGAACTGATATATCCACGTGAAATCGTTCCAAGCAATGACATAAAGAGAGTTCCACAAGCAGAATAAGTGATGTGTTCATCTTTCCCACTCATACCCTGTGCAGAAGTATTGGTTTAACATAGAATTCTTAAAGTGCAGTATAATTGGGAACACTGTCGATATTTCTAGTGAATACACATGGAACTAGAAAATCATTTAAAAGTCAAAAATGCCTCAGCAGCCTGAAACTCTTCTGCCCTAGTTACGAGGCCTCACTTGTTCAGTAGTGATGGACTTGAGAATTTTTTTCTTGTTATCTGCAATGACTGTTGAACACCCCCTTTTCTCATTCCTAATTATCATTTTAGTACCTCTTACCTTTCTGTCTTTTACAAGACAATCACTCCTGTACCAAATGGTTTTAAAACAATTCTCGTAAAGTTTTTAATGGAAGACCATCTGTTTCATAAATCATGGAATGCTGTACAGATGCAAAGGTTCCAAATGCTCAGAGACAGAGGAACCCAAAAGAGAATAGTTTCCATTTCATGTGTCGTCTCTTTCACTGCAATCAGAATCTTTACTCTAATTTGCGAATCTCGCTGGACTGATCAAATCAGTGTTGAGTGGCATAAATCACTGGTTAGTGGTGGCCCAAGCAGTCAACACAATCAGCATCAAAGCTGGTGTGCAAACTGCAGCAATAACCAACCCTTGCCATCCCCACTCCACCAAAAGTTCCTTTAGCTTCATTAACTGAGCACAGGAAGAATTGCATGAACTCGACTTAACATTAGAAACATTGAAAGGTAAGTTGTGAAAGAATCTGGGAAATTTAAAATTGCAGCCTTGCACCCGTGTAGCTGGAGTGTACTTCACACAATCCGAACAAAAGAGGTCAGCATGAAGGCTCTCATAACAACTGGTTTTGCACCACAGCACCTGACTCAAGTGTTCTATCATGGCATTTCAAAATTCCTTTCACTATAACGTGAAAGCAGCGGGGCAATAATTTTCCAAATAGGTATTAATTCTGTGACTTCCTTGCGTCAAACATGAGAAGAACTATTGAAAATCAACTTCTAAAATAAATTGTGCATTGTTACGGTTAAGTGGTTCATCTAAACAGCATCACCAACACAGTGCTTACTCAGCAGGACAATTGGAGGACATTGGGCGGGATTCTCTAAGCCCGGGGCCGGGCCGGAGAATCGCCGCGACCAGCGCGAACCACGCGACCCCGCCGATGCTGGGACGCAATTCTCCGCAGAGCGAAGAATGGGCGTCATTGGCACTGCCGGGGTCGGCGCGGCACCGGTCGGGGGGCGCTCTACGTGCCCCCCCCCCCCCCCCCCCCAGCCCGGGATGGGCCGAGCGGCCGTAGCAAAAAACCCGAGTCCTGCCGGCGCCGTTCTAACCTGCTCTCAGTCGGCGGGATCTTGGCGTGGAAGAGTCCGGGGCGGCCAGTGGGGAGCGGGGCGGAGGGGGCCTCCGTTGTGGCCTGGCCTGTGATCGGGGCACACCGATCGGCAGGCCAGCCTCTCGTGCTGAGGGCTCCTTTCTTCTGAGCCGGCCCCTTTAGCCCTACGCTATGTTGCGTCGGGGCCGGCGCGGAGAAGGGAGCCACTGCGCGTGCGCGCGTTGGTGCCGGTGCCGCTGTGCATGCGCGGACCCCGCGGCGCCCAGTTGACGCCAGGATCAGTAGCTGGAGCAGTGTGGGTCACTCCCATGCCTTGCTGGCCCCTGTAGGGACCAGAATTGCTGATCCTGAGGCCATGTTGACACCGTCGGGAAACGCGACGGCGTTTCCGACGGCATCAACACTTAGCCTCAGGATCACAGAATCCCGCCCATTGTATTTTGCTCCACAATGGATCAAATGTCAGTAGGGGAACATCTTGGGGTTAATGATCATAGTAATAAAAGGTTTAGGTTTGCTATTGAAAAAGACAAGCAGCAAAAATAAATGCGTGGAAATAATTAATTGGGGAAGGGATGAGGTGAGAATGGACATGGCCCAAGTAAATCGGAATTAAAGATTGGCAGACAGAGCAGGAATCGAACAAGCATCTGCCTTTAACTATCTCCCTTCAATCATCTACCTTTACAAACATCTACTTAACCTGATGAAGGAGCTTGTGATTTCAAATAAAACTGTTGGATTTTAACCTGGTGTTGTGAGACTATTTACTGTACCTGTAAAGAGGAATAGTATATTGCCACGTGAAGGAAAGATAAAATAAACAAAGCCAAAGCTCCTTGCATGACAAAAGAGATGGCAGGTAAAATGAAGCAAAAAAAGGGTGCACAGTCAGATTGAATATAGAAAGTTCAGAGGGGAAGTGAAAAAATAAATAAGAGAAGCAAAGAGAACGCATGACCAGAGAGTGGCAGCAAACATAAAAGGGAATCCAAAAGTCTTCTTTTGATATGTGAATGGTAAAAGGAGGAGTGGGACCGATTAAGGACCATAAAGCAAATTTACGCATGGAGGCAGATGGCATCGCTGAAGTACTAAATGAATACTTGGCATCTGTCTTTGCAAATCGGAAGATGCTGCAAAATCATAATGAAAGAGGGTATAGTTGAGCCAATGCATGGGCTACAAACTGATAAAGAGGAGGTATTAAATCGGCTAGCTGTGCTTATAGATGACAAGTCATAGGACATGATGGGATGCATCTGAGGATACTGGGGGAAGTAAGAAATGAAATTATGGAAGCACTGGCTATTAATCCTTCTTAGATGCAGAGGACTGGACAATTGAAAATGTTACACTATTGTTCAACAATGATAAGACCAGTAACTGCAGGTTAGTGGGGATTTTGGTAATGATGTTCTGGGGTAAAATTAACAGTCACATGGACAAATGTGGATTAATTAAGCAAAACCACCTGGATTTGTCAAAGACAAGTATGGTTTGACAAAGGTTTACCAGGTTGTTGCCTGGTCTGGAGGGTGTTAGCTATGCAGAGAGGCTGAATAGATGGTTTATGGCGGGGCTGGTTTAGCTCACTGGGCTAAATCGCTGGCTTTTAAAGCAGACCAAGGCAGGCCAGCAGCACGGTTCAATTCCCGCACCAGACTCCCCGAACATGCGCCGGAATGTGGCGACTAGGGGCTTTTCACAGTAACTTCATTGAAGCCTACTCGTGACAATAAGCGATTTTCATTTCATTTTTTCAATAGACTCGGACTGTTTTCATTAAAACAACGGAGGTTGAGGCATGACCTGATAGAGGTCTACAAGATTATGAGAGGCATGGATAGAGTGGATGGGCAGGCACTCTTTCCCAGGGTGGAGGGGTCAGTCACCAGGAGGCATAGGTTCAAGGTCCGTGGGTCAACGTTTAGAGGAGATGTGCGAGCCAGTTCTTTTTACACTGAGGGCGGTGAGTGCCTGGAACGCGTTGCCAGGGGAGGTTGTGGAAGCAGATACATTAATGCCGTTCAAAAAGCATCTCGACAAATACAGGGATAGGATGGATATAGAGGGATATGGCACAAGGAAGTGCTGAGGGTTTTGGCCAAGGTTAGTAAAATGACCGGTCCAGGCTTGGAGGGCCAAAGGGCCTGTTCCTGTGGTATTGTTCTTTGTTCTTTCTTATTTAATATGACTGAGGTTTGCATGAGGTAACAGAGAGGGTTGACGAGGTTAAAATGTTTAAAAGCCAGAAGTGGCTTTCAAAAGGAATATTGGATAATTACTTGCAGAAAAAAAAATTGCAGGTGTTTGGGGAAAATGCTCCGCAGTGGGATGAGGTGAGTTGTTCCTGCAGAGAGCTGGCACAGGTGCGATGGGCCAAGTGGCCTCCTTCTGAGCTGCAAACATGCTATGAATCTGAAGGCAAGAACCGTATCTGCTCACAACATTGAATTATTCAATGTGAAAAACAATATTGCGCTGGTATAAGAGTGACACCACACTTAAATAATGCATGATACATTTACTGTGAATATCCATTCTCAGAGGATTATGGAAAAAGTCTGATAAAATTCAAAGAGAAAATTACAAAAATGAAAAGTCAGCTCTTGTTCAGCCCCCACAAAAAGCAATGAACAAGATATACATGATCCTAACTGCTCTACAGTTCATTTTATATAATTCTTACCAGCTCCCATGCTGCATTGATCTTAATAATAGGTACTGAGAATAATGATGACTACTTATGACACATTATATTGAATCCCAAAAATAAATTAATGTGTCTCTTCAGTGCTGCAGCATTTTTCACATTCTTCATGCAAGTGATTTCCTTTCACTTAAAGAAAACAAAACAATTAGATGAAGTCTTAATAATGTGATTGCGACGTCATGACTCAGAGGTATAAACCAGATACCATCATTAGCTCATCTTTGTAATTGTAGCCTCATTAAAAAATATATATACTTCTTGGCTACACTTTTATTGACCCTTCATTATCGGTTCAAGAACATTCACAGAGATGAAGATAACCTGGCACAAAGGCGAAGGAAGATTGAAGGATTGTGATGGTCGAAGGCCTGGCCAAAGAGTTGGGTTTTAATGAGGCTTTTAGTCA
This sequence comes from Scyliorhinus torazame, assembly GCF_047496885.1. Classification (NCBI taxonomy): domain Eukaryota; kingdom Metazoa; phylum Chordata; class Chondrichthyes; order Carcharhiniformes; family Scyliorhinidae; genus Scyliorhinus; species Scyliorhinus torazame. The sequence goes on along the minus strand of NC_092715.1, from coordinate 45,350,890 downwards.
TCAGTCAGTCAGGTCGCAAGAAGAAGGGGTTTAGGGTAAATGTTCCCAAATGTGGGGGCAAGACCATTGATAAATGGAGCAGAGGAATGGAGGCTAGACGTGGCACTGGGCAGGCAGCTCAGGTTTGAGAGCATAGGCCTCAAGGTACTTTTAGTGGAAGGGACAAGAGGGATTTAGGGTTTTGAAAGAAAATAAAGGAAATTTAATGCCGCCACCACCACCAACCCCCCCAACTGTCTTCCCGCCTCCACCTCATTAAGCCTGGATTGTGAAAGCTTATGGGGCCTTCCTGCCCAGTTGCTAATTGAGGTCCTTATGTGAGCAATTAATATCCACCTAAGGGCCTCATTCCACTGTCACTTCGAACCAGTGGCAGGTGTGGGAGGCAGCAGTTGGGAAGCTGGGAAAAAAAACCCTTGTGGGAGCCCTTGGGGAGGGTGGGGACGGTGGTCCCTTGTTCAACGGGCCTCATTGCCCACCCTCCAGAACGCCATTAAATGTGTATATTACAGGCTAGAGTCTCTGAAACACACCACTGGTGGAAACCAAATTATTTTAACTTGGTCAATGCTGGTATGAGATTAATATTGATTCGAAAATCTAGGCTTAATGTCGCTAGAGGATTCTACCATGGGGGCATCAAACTTAAGGTCAACTTTTCCTTCATCTGACACTCCACATGCACACTTTCCAGCTGTGATCAGAAGACAGCAAAGCGGATTAAGAAGCCTTGTTAATTACTCCCCCCTCCAGAACCCAGGAGCAATGAAATTAATTGCATTACCCCTACCACAGTTCAAGCTGAAGGCAGCAGAGGACAGACAAGGGATCAAACCTTATTTTTCTGATTCAATTCCACACTTGGGTAATTCATGCACCTAGAGAGCCTCTGAGAAATCTGGAGACTCAAATGTTAATTTAAAAAGTAAAACAATAAGAGTTCTTTCAAGAAACCATTGGGTTTTCCTATTATATTTTGAGTGGATTAAAACATATTCAATATTGACATTATCATCAGTAGTGACAGATTTAAAATAAAATTAGTATTTACTTCAAAAATTCAAAATTACAGGGTGAAAATCAGATGCATTAATAGGAGGCAAAATCCTTTCTGGGACATTTCAACTTTCATGTATACAAATCCAAATGATCGGATATAACCTTGTTTCGTGCCATTATTTCACGAGTGTACATAGTAAACTGTAATATTAAAAACAGAGCAGGGACAAAGTAGTTGGGGTTTAATCCAAATGTACAGGCTGCAAACACAGTGCTTAGCCTCTTGTTAATGTCACTGACAGTGAATATTCCAGATGAAGCATTTAACATATGCATTGCAATTTCACTTGAATTGTACACCATATGGTCCCAAGATCATGGCTAATTGACCTCGACCCCACATTTCCACTTGCTCTCTGTATCCCATGATTCTCTGAGAGACCAGTAATCTACCTCAGCCTTGAATATACTCAACAGTGGATCATACCCAACCCTCGGAGCAGGGAATCGGAAAGATTCACAACTAGCTGAGTGAAGAAATTACTCCTCACTTCAGTCCTACCCCTAATCAAGCCATAATCCTAAGGATGTCAGCACCACCCCCACCCCTGGTTCTAGATTTCCAGGAAGAGGAAACAAGCTCTCAGTGCCAAACCTATTCAGAAGCTTGGATGTTTCAATGAGATTAGCTCTCAATCTTCGAAACTCCAGAGAGTATAGGCCCAATTTACTCAGCCTCGCAGCGTAGATCAACTCTCTCATCCAGGAAACTAGTGTGTGAACCTTTACTGTATCGCCTCAAAGGCAAGAATGAAATATGGAGATCAAAAGCGCGCCCAGTACTCCATTTATGGCCTCACTGAAGCCCAAAACAATTAAAGAAAAGCTTCCTTGTCCTTGCCTACAGTCCCCTTTCAAGAAAGGCCAAGATTACATTTGCCCTTTTAATTGCTTGCTGTACCTACATATCAACTTGCTGCATTCTTCATATGAGTACACCCACGTTTTCCTGGACATCAACATTTAAAAGTTTATCACCATTTTAAAAACATTCTGCATTCCTATTCTTAATGCAAAGGTGAAAACCTCACAATTCCATCCATTAGACTCCAGCTGTCACCTTCTTGCCCATTCACTTAACCTCTCTTTGTAGCATTTTTTGCATCCTCCTCACAGCTTACATTCCCACCAGCTTAGATAAATTACTCCCTGCCTTTTTGTCAAAGTCACTAATTTTGATTATGGAAAAATGGAGTCCCAATATGTATCTTTGTAGCACTCGAGTTACAACCTGCCAACTTGAATTTAAAAAAAAAATCAATTTACAGGATGAGGGCATTGCTGGCTTGGCCAACATTTATTGCCCATCCCTAACTGCCCTTCAGAAAGTGGTGATCAGCTGCCTTCTTCAACCCACAGTGCTGTTAGCGAGCGTATTCCAAGATTTTGACCCAGTGACAGTGAAGGAACGGCGATATGTTTCCAAGTCAGGGTGGTGAGTGACTTGAAGAGGAACTTCGAGGTGGTGGTGTTCCCAGGTATCTGCTCGTCTTGTCCTTCTGGATGGTAGTGGTTATAGGTTTGGAAAGTGCCGCCTAAGGAACCTTGGTAAATGGTACTGTTCATCCAAAGTGGAAGGTTTGAATGTTTGTGGAAAGGATAGCAATCAAGCGGGCTGTTTTGTCCTGGATGGTGTCGAGCTTAGAACATAGAACATAGAACGATACAGCGCAGTACAGGCCCTTCGGCCCACGATGTTGCAACGAAACAAAAGCCATCTAACCTACACTATGCCATTATCATCCATATGCTTATCCAATAAACTTTTAAATGCCCTCAATGTTGGCGAGTTCACTACTGTTGCAGGTAGGGCATTCCACGGCCTCACCACTCTTTGCGTAAAGAACCTACCTCTGACCTCTGTCCTATATCTATTACCCCTCAGTTTAAAGCTATGTCCCCTCGTGCCAGCCATTTCCATCCGCGGGAGAAGGCTCTCACTGTCCACCTTATCTAACCCCCTGATCATTTTGTATGCCTCGATTAAGTCTCCTCTTAACCTTCTTCTCTCCAACGAAAACAACCTCAAGTCCATCAGCCTTTCCTCATAAGATTTTCCCTCCATACCAGGCAACATCCTGGTAAATCTCCTCTGCACCCGCTCCAAAGCCTGCACGTCCTTCCTATAATGCGGTGACCAGAACTGTACGCAGTACTCCAAATGCGGCCGTACCAGAGTTTTGTACAGCTGCAACATGACCTCCTGACTCCGGAACTCAATCCCTCTACCAATAAAGGCCAACACTCCATAGACCTTCTTCACAACCCTATCAACCTGGGTGGCAACTTTCAGGGATCTATGTACATGGACACCTAGATCCCTCTGCTCATCCACACTTCCAAGAACTTTACCATTAGCCAAATATTCCGCATTCCTGTTATTCCTTCCAAAGTGAATCACCTCACACTTCTCTACATTGAACTCCATTTGCCCCCTCTCAGCCCAGCTCTGCAGCTTATCTTTGTCCCTCTGTAACCTGCTACATCCTTCCACACTGTCGACAACACCACCGACTTTAGTGTCGTCTGCAAATTTACTCACCCACCCTTCTGCGCCTTCCTCGAGGTCATTGATAAAAATGACAAACAGCAAATGCCCCAGAACAGATCCTTGTGGTACGCCACTTGTAACTGAACTCCATTCTGAACATTTCCCATCAACCACCACCCTCTGTCTTCTTTCAGCTAGCCAATTTCTGATCCACATCTCTAAATCACCCTCAATCCCCAGCCTCCGTATTTTCTGCAATAGCCTACCGTGGGGAACCTTATCAAACACTTTACTGAAATCCATATACACCACATTAACTGCTCTACCCTCGTCTACCTGTTCAGTCACCTTCTCAAAGAACTCGATAAGGTTTGTGAGGCATGACCTACCCTTTACAAAGCCATGCTGACTATCCCTGATCATATTATTCCTATCTAGATGATTATAAATCATGTCTCTAATAATCCCCTCCAAGACTTTACCCACTACAGACGTGAGGCTCACCGGTCTATAGTTGCCGGGGTTGTCTCTGCTCCCCTTTTTGAACAAAGGGACCACATTTGCTATCCTCCAGTCCTCTGGCACTATTCCTGTAGCCAATGATGACATAAAAATCAAAGCCAAAGGACCAGCAATCTCTTCCCTGGCCTCCCAGAGAATCCTAGGATAAATCCCATCAGGCCCCGGGGACTTATATATTTTCAGCCTGTCCAGAATTGCCAACACCTCTTCCCTACGTACCTCAATGCCATCTATTCTAATAGCCTGGGTCTCAGCATTCTCCTCCACAACATTATCTTTTTCCTGAGTGAATACTGACGAAAAATATTCATTTAGTATCTCGCCTATCTCTTCAGACTCCACACACAACTTCCCATCCCTGTCCTTGACTGGTCCTACTCTTACCCTAGTCATTCGCTTATTCCTGACATACCTATAGAAAGCTTTTGGGTTTTCCTTGATCCTACCTGCCAAATACTTCTCATGTCCCCTCCTTGCTCGTCTTAGCTCTCTCTTCAGATCCTTCCTCGCTACCTTGTAACTATCCATCGCCCCAACTGAAACTTCACACCTCATCTTCACATAGGCCTCCTTCTTCCTCTTAACAAGAGATTCCGCTTCTTTGGTAAACCATGGTTCCCTCGCTCGACGCCTTCCTCCCTGCCTGACCGGTACGTACTTATCAAGAACACGCAGTAGCTGATCCTTGAACAAGCTCCACTTATCCAGTGTGCCCAACACTTGCAGCCTACTTCTCCAACCTAACACCCCCAAGTCACGTCTAATGGCATCATAATTGCCTTTCCCCCAGCTATAACTCTTGCCCTGCGGTGTATACTTATCCCTTTCCATCACTAACGTAAATGTCACCGAATTGTGGTCACTGTCCCCAAAGTGCTCTCCTACCTCCAAATCCAACACCCGGCCAGGTTCATTACCCAAAACCAAATCCAACGTGGCCTCGCCTCTTGTTGGTCTGTCAACATATTGTGTCAGGAAATCCTCCTGCACACACTGTACAAAAAACGACCCATCTAATGTACTCGAACTATATATTTTCCAGTCAATATTTGGAAAGTTAAAGTCCTCCATAATAACTACCCTGTTACTTTCGCTCTTATCCAGGATCATCCTCGCCATCCTTTCCTCTACATCCCTAGAACTATTTTGAGGCCTATAGAAAACTCCCAACAGGGTGACCTCTCCTTTCCTGTTTCTAACCTCAGCCCATACTACCTCGGAAGATGAGTCCCCATCTAGCATTCTCTCCGCCACCGTAATACTGCTCTTGACTAGCAGCGCCACACCTCCCCCTCTTTTGCCTCCTTCTCTGAGCTTACTAAAACACCTGATCCCCGGAACCTGCAACATCCATTCCTGTCCCTGCTCTATCCATGTCTCCGAAATGGCCACAACATCGAAGTCCCAGGTACCAACCCATGCTGCCAGTTCCCCTACCTTATTTTGTATACTCCTGGCATTGAAGTAGACACACTTCAAACCACCTACCTGAACACTGGCCCCCTCCTGCGACGTCAAATCTGTGCTCCTGACCTCTATACTCTCATTCTCCCGTACCCTAAAACTACAATCCAGGTTCCCATGCCCCTGCTGCATTAGTTTAAACCCCCCCAAAGAGCACTAACAAATCTCCCCCCCAGGATATTTGTGCCCCTCAGGTTCAGATGTAGACCATCCTGTCTGTAGAGTTCCACCTTCCCCAGAAAGAGCCCCAGTTATCCAGAAATCTGAATCCCTCCCGCCTGCACCATCCCTGTAGCCACGTGTTTAATTGCTCTCTCTCCCTATTCCTCATCTCATTATCACGTGGCACGGGCAACAACCCAGAGATAACAACTCTGTTTGTTCTAGTTCTGAGCTTCCATCCTAGCTCCCTGAAAGTCTGCCTGACATCCTTGTCCCCTTTCCTACCTATGTCGTTCGTGCCAATGTGGACCACGACTTGGGGCTGCTCCCCCTCCCCCTTAAGGACCCGGAAAACACGATCCGAGACATCACGTACCCTTGCACCTGGGAGGCAACATACCAAACGTGAGTCTCTCACGCTCCCACAAAATCTCCTATCTGTGCCCCTGACTATCGAGTCCCCAATTACTAATGCTCTGCTCCTCTCCCCCCTTCCCTTCTGAGCAACAGGGACAGATTCCAGCTTCTTGAGTGTTGTTGGAGCTGCACTCATCCAGCAGTGTGGATATATTCCATTACACACCTGACTTGTGTTTTGTAGATTGTGAACATACTTTGTAGGGTCAGGAGGTGAGTTACACACAGGACTCCTAGTATTTGACCTGCTCTGGTAGCCACAATATTTATATGACTAGTCCAGTTCAGTTTCTGGTCAATCTTCACCCCCAGGATGTAGCGTAGGTTACAACAAAGGTAATGAATGCCATTGAATGTCAAAAGGCGATGGCTAGATCCTCTCTTGTTGGAGATGTTCATTGTCTGGCATTGCCTGGGGTGATGGTGGTGCAGCAGAATTGTCGGTGGGCTAGTAATCCAGAGACCCAGGGTAACCCTCTTGGGACCCAGGTTCGAATCTCGCCATGGCAAATGGTGGAATTTAAACTCAATAAAATCATCAGGAATTAAATGTCTAATGATGACCAAGATTGTCGTAAAACGCAACTGGTTCACCAATGACCTTTAGGGAAGGATATCTGCCGTCCTTACCTGGTCTGGTCTACATGTGATTCCAGATCCACAGCAATGTGGCTGACTCTTAAATGCCCCCTGAAATGGCCTAGCAAGCCACTCATTTGTATTAAACAAAGAAAACACAAAGTAATGAAACCAGACTGACCACTTGGCATAGACCTCGGCACCGTCAATGGAAAACCCTTCTTGACCCGGCAAAGTCCTTCTCATTAACTGGGTGGGCCTCAGAGGTGTTAACCCAGTGGTCATGTGATTGAAGCTAGTTTCAGGGACTCCATCTTACTATCCCAGGGCCCAGACAATCTAGCAATGCCATCAGTCATCAGTGTGTGTGCACATGCGTGCTCACGTGCGCTTGTGCACACGTACACATGTGAGCGTGTGTGTGATGATGCATTGACCCAGGGTAGATTTCTGAGAATAAGTAACCTTCTTTATTTTTAACTGAAGCAAGCTTGCTGTGAAATTACGCAATTGGAATTTGCAGTCCAGGGTTAAGAAGCGACAAACCTCTTTTCATACAGATCATACTGATTGCAGGCCCAACGACATGTATGACATTTAATTGGTTGTAAAGCATTTTAGGACCGCCTGAACTCATGAAAGATGCTATATAAATGCACCCTCTTCCCTTTTTTCTCATTCCTAATAAACTGTGTGTGGAAAGCTAAAGTAAATTTATACGTTGATGTAAAATAATGCAGATAATATTTTAAATGTCAGATGCAGGTGAGCATGAAAACTGATTCAGCATTCACCAGCTTTTTTCTTTTCTCCACCTGTTCTGTCTGCAAAAACAGCAAGAAAATTAGCTTTAGTTTTCCAAAATTTGAGATCTTCCTTAAGGCCTGTTGAGACATTATTGATGAGGTTTTAGGGGAAGACATCGCCATCTCAACTGGAGTTAATTAAACAATGGAGCAGCTTTGCCCTGTGACAGTATCAAGTCAACATCAATTTTGTTGAAATTGCTACATTAACTAGTTTTTGTGTCGCTTTTGGTGGGAGAGGCCACCTATGAATGCAGGCTGAACTGAAGATGAAGCACCCACTCCATTAACTACTAAGAGTATCAGCATATGGGATTCTAAGTTATATAAATAGGCATAAGAGTATAAAACCCAAGAAGAAATGATAAACCTGCGCAAATTATTATTTATGTTGAAGTTTTAATATTTGGGGCAGATTTTCATTGTCACGACCCGGGTGAAATTCTGGCAGAGTGGGTTGCCGGCTTTTATGAAAACCAGCAAATTCCAATTTCCCACCGGAAGGGCACTCACCGCCACCCTCCCCCTTCAATCCGTGGTGGGATTCCCGGCAGCGTGGTGTGGTTGCAATGGGAAATCCCATTGACAATCAGCGGGAAGATAGAATCCTGGCGCCAGCGAACGACGCACAGCCGTGAAACACAGGAGGCCAGATTCTCCGGTCCTGAGACTAAGTGTTGACGCAGGTGTCGTGTTATGCTGCTTCGGATAACACAGGCTGCTACTTGATGCAGTCTTAACCAAAGGATGCCCCAGACTCTGAAATGAGTTCAACGTGTTTATTGAACTATTAACACAGTTCTCAAATGAGTTCGACTCTCTGCTAATCTAACTGTAGTAACTCAGTCTAACTGTACCAGCTTGCTCTACGCCACGTGCTGGGGTGTGATGCTGCTGATCAACCCTGTCTAACTCTCTAGATGTCTGTCTCTGGAAAGAGGTAGGGTGTGAGTGCCTCATCCCTTTTATAGTGTTTATGCCATGTCCCCTTGTGGTGATGCCACCTCTGAGTGTCCTGACTGCCCATTGGTTGTGTCCTATTTTGAGTGTTCATTGGTTGCATGTTTGCATATCATGACATCTCCCCTTTTTTCCCTGTTTTTTTTTTAGATGTACATACATGTGAATGTGTCTGTCTAATGTGACTGACTGAGGAATACAGAACAGAACAAACAAAACAAATGCTCATAAATCCAGTCTCTGGGGCTTGCGTCTGATCCTCGTCGACCGCCGGAGAGGTGGTGGAGGGGATGACGGTGTCTTGACAGGCGAGTGGGAGGCACGACTGGTGGCCTCGTGGTTCGAGGTGTCTGGAGGTGGCAATTCGACATGTGGAAATAGAGGGGAAAGTGGTTGTGGGCAAGCAACTTTTCACAGTGCCCTTCAATTCCTTCGCACAATGGAGCCATCAGCCATACGTATGACATAGGTTCTGGGTGTGGCCTGTCAAACATCGACAGCCGGAGCAGACCACCCACCATCTGGTATCTTGATCCTGACCGTGTTTGCCGGGGATAGCACGTCCAGATCGGTGGCATGTGCGTCATAGCCCTGCTTCTGGCTGTCGCGAAGCTGCTGCATCTTCTGCAGCACCGGGAGGTGATCAAGGTTGGGCAGGTGTATGGCTGGAAGCATCGTCCGCAGGTCCCTGTTCATCAGCAATTGAGCTGGCGACATGCCAGTGGACAAGGGAGTTGCCGGGTACTCAAGTAGTGCAAGGTTTATGTCGGAAGTGGAGTCGGAGGCCTTGTGGATGAGTTGCTTAATGGTGTGCACCCCTTTTTCGACTTTGCCATTGCACTGAGGATAGTGCGGACTGGAGGTGACATGCCTGAAATTGTAGCTCTTGGCAAACGTGGACCATTCTCGACTGTGGAAGCACGGGCCATTGTCGCTCATGACGGTGTTCGGGATGCCATGCCATGAGAATGTCTCTTTACACGCTTTGATGACGGTCCGTGAGGTGAGGTCTGGCAGCTTCAGCACCTCAGGATAGTTCGAAAAGTAATCGATCATTAAGTTATAGTCGCGACCATTCGCGTGGAATAGGTCAATGCCAACCTTGGGCCACAGCGAGGTCTCTAGGTCATGCGGTTGGAGTGTCTCCTTGCTCTGCACTGGTTGGAACCTCTGACAGGTTTCGCAGTTCAGGACCATGTCCGTGAGGTCCTGCTTGATGCTGGGCCAGTAGACAGCTTGCCGGGCCCTGTGTCTGCACTTTTCTACGCCCAGGTGTCCCTCATGAATCTGCCACAGCACCATGCTCTGGAGGCGTAGCGGGATGACTATCCTGTCCAGCTTGAGCAGGTGCCGTGTTTCAGCATCAGGTCGTCCTTGACATTGTAGAATTGAGGGCATTGCCCTTTCTGCCAGCCATTGCTGAGGTTGTGGATGACTCGCTGCAACAGGGGGTCTTTGGCCGTCTCTTCTCGGATGAGAACAATCTTCTCATCTGTTGCCGGGAGAGTGCTTGCACACAGTTGTACCTGCAATTTAATGTGCTGGATGATCTCCAGTGGTTCACTGGGTGAGTTGACGGAGCGGGACAATGCATCGGCGATGATGAGCTCCTTGCCAGGTGTGTACAGCAAATTGAAATCATACCTCCGGAATTTGAGCAGAATTCTCTGCAAACGAGGCGTCATGTCGTTCAGGTCCTTTTGGATGATGTGAACCAGAGGCCTATGATCCGTATCAACAGTAAATGTTGGCAATCATGAAATTTGAGGATGCCGGTGAGAAGACCTAAACTCCTTCTCAATCTGCGCATATCTGGTCTCAGTGGGTGTCATTGCCCGTGACGCGTATGCTACTGGTACCCAGGATGACGTGTCGTCTCTTTGAAGGAACACTGCCCCAATGCCATCCTAACTCGCATCTGTGGATATCTTGGTCTCTCGGTCTGCGTCACAGAATGCAAGGACGGGTGCAGTGGTGAGCTTGGCTCTCAGCTCCAGCCACTCTGTTCGGTGCGCCGCCTTCCACTCAAAGGCTGTGGTAAACACCACTAGTGGTATATTGTATGTACTACGGCACTGCCCGTATATTACAGGTATGACGGTAAATCCCTACCTGCTGGCTCTGTCCAGCAGGTGACGAATAAAAGTTTGCTCTCCTGTGCTGCAGCCATTCTGGTTCCAGCTACAGGAGGCACAACATCTTGTTCAATGAAGCCTCGATTGTGCCACCATTCTCGTCTCGTGGTAATTGACAGTACATCAATTTATTGAACAAGATTTTAAAAGATGGATTTCCTCATCAAGCCTGATCGCCTGCAGCTGAGCCCTCACGCAGCCAACGCCATGTCCACCTTTGACCACTGGCTAGCCTGCTGCGAAGGCTACCTCAGAGCAGCCACTGAAGAACCCTCAGACTCGCAGAAGCTCCAAGTCCTCTACTCACGGGTGAGCCCTGACATTTTTCCCCTCATCTGGGATGCGCCCACCTATTCTGAAGCGATGACGCTCCTGAAGGGACATTACGTTAAACCGGTGAAGCAAGTGTATGCCAGGCACCTCCTGGCCATGAGACAGCAACTCCCCAGAGAGACTCTGGACGATTTCTTACGGGCCCTACAGATGCTCGGTAGGAACTGTGACTGGCAGGCAGTTTCGGCAGTCCAACGCCCCAAACTTTTAGAGACGCTTATGTCACGGGCATGAAGTCTATGTACGTCTGCCAGCGACTATTGGAAGGGGGTACGCTCGATATCGCAGGGACTAGGTAGCTTGCTAATTCATTATAAATGGCCTCCTGTAACCTGCAGTCCTACACCCCCGACCGCGTGGCACCCTCGTGGGCATCGTGGGCCCCACTAGCTGCAGACTCCAGCTCACCGCAGGCCTGCGCTGTGCGGCAGCCTGACAACTCTGGGGGGCCCAAGTGTTATTTTTGTGGACAAATCAAACAGGCAGCGCTGCCGGGTGCGGATCGCAACCTGCAACGAGTGTGGGAAGAAAGGGCACTTTGTTTCCATTTGTCAGGCCCGGTCGGTCACCGCTGTTTCCAGGCCTGGCATTTCTACAACCCCCATGCGCGAGCCAGGGCCGCTGCCATCTTCCCCTCCGCAAGCCACGTGCGGCCCATGGGCGCCGCCATCTTCCCCACCGCAAGCCATGTGCGGCCCATGGGTGCCGCCATCTTTGATGCCGCCCGCCAGGTGCGTCCCATGTGCGCCGCCATCTTCAGCGCCATTTTGGACCACGCCTCAGGATCCCTGCTCGTCTGGCCGTTCGCCGCCTACTGCTAACTCCACCACCGCTGACCAGCCCGGGACCTCCCAGCATCTTCCGCAGCTCGCCTCCATCACCCTGGCTCAGTATTGGCCCCGCAACCTCGCGACCGCTATGACGACGGTGAAGATCAACGGGCACGAGATGACCTGCCTCTTTAACTCCGGGAGCACAGAGAGTTTCATCCTCTCCACTACGGTAAGGCGCTGCTCCCTCCCGGTACATCCCGTCACCCAGAAAATCTCCCTGGCCTCCGGATCCCATTCCGTTGAAATCCGGGGGTACTGTAATGCGACCCTCACCGCCCAGGGCGTAGAGTTCAGCAACTTCTGGCTCTACATCCTCCCACACCTCTGCGCTGCCCTGTTGCTTGGCCTGGATTTTCAGTGCCATCTCCAAAGCCTGACTTTGAAATTCGGCAGACCCCTGCCCCCCCTCACCGTCTGCGGCCTCACGACCCTTAAGGTCTATCCACCTTCACTGTTTGCGAACCTCACCTCGGACTGCAAACCCGTCGCCACTAGGAGCAGACGGTACAATGCCCAGGACAGGACTTTCATCAGGTCGGAGGTCCAACAGCTTCTGCGGGAGGGGATCATTGAGGCCAGCAACAGCCCCTGGAGAGCTCAAGTAGTGGTAGTGAAAACTGGGGAGAAGCCAAGGATGGTCATTGACTACAGTCAGACCATCAATCGGTACACGCAGCTCGACGCGTACCCCCTCCCACGCATAATCAGACATGGTCAATCAGATTGCGCAGTATTGAGTCTTTTCCACAGTAGACTTGAAGTCACCTATCACCAGCTCCCCATCCGCCCGGAGGACCGCCACTACACTGCGTTCGAAGCAGATGGCTACCTTTATCACTTCTTTAGAGTTCCCTTCGGCGTTACCAATGGGGTCTCGGTCTTCCAGCGAGAGACGGACCGAATGGTTGACCAGTACCGGCTGCGGGCCACTTTCCCGTACCTAGACAACGTCACCATCTGCAGCCACGATCAGCAGGACCACGACGCAAATCTCCAGAATTTCCTCCATACCGCCAAGCTCCTTAACCTCACCTACAAAAAGGAGAAATGCGTGTTCCACACCAACCGCTTAGCCATCCTTGGCTATGTAGTGGAAAATGGAGTCCTAGGGCCTGACCCCGACTCTCTCTCCCCACTGCCCCAAGGCCCAGAAACGCTACCTGGGGTTTTTCTCATGTTACGCCCAGTGGGTCCCTAATTATGTGGACAAGGCCCGCCCACTCATCACGTCCACAGTTTTTCCCCTGATGGCTGAGGCCCACCAGGCCTTCAACCACATAAAGGCGGACATCGGCAAGGTCACGATGCACGCGGTCGACGAGTCCCTCCCCTTTCAAGTGGAGAGCGATGCATCAGACGTGGCTCTGGCCGCTACCCTCAATCAGGCGGGCAGGCCCGTGGCTTTCTTTTCCCGTACCCTCCATGCCTCCAAAATTCGGCACTCCTCTGTCGAGAAGGAGGCCCAAACCATTGTGGAAGCTGTGCGGCGTTGGAGGCATTACCTGGCCGGCAGGAGATTCACTCTCCACACTGACCAACGGTCGGTTGCCTTCGTGTTTAATAATACACAGCGGGGCAAGATCAAAAATGACAAGATCTGGAGGAGGAGGATCGAGCTCTCCACCTATAACTATGAGATCTTGTATCGCCCAGGGAAGCTCAATGAGCCCCCTGATGCCCTATCCTGCGGTACATGTGCCAGCGCACAGGTGGACCGGCTCTCTCCACTATGACCTCTGCCACCCGGGGGGTCACTCGGTTCTTCAATTTTGTCAAGGCCCGCAACCTGCCCTACTCCATTGAGGAGGTCAGGACCGTCACCAGACACTTTCAAGTCTGCGCAGAGTGCAACCCGCACTTCTACCGGCCAGATAGAGCACACCTGGTGAAGGCCTCCCGCCCCTTTGAACACCTCAGCATGGACTTCAAAGGGCCCCTCCCCTCCACTGACCACAACGTGTACTTCCTCAACATTATTGATGAGTCCTCCCAGTTCCCCTTCGCCATCCCATGCCCCGACATGACTTCTGCCACGGTAATTAAAGCCCTGCACAGTATCTTCACTCTGTTCAGTTTCCCCACCTACATCCACACTGATCGGGGATCCTCATTCATGAGCGATGAGCTGCGTCAGTTCCTGCTCAGCAAGGGCATCGCCTCGAGCAGGACGACCCGCTACAACCCCCGGGGAAACGGGCAGGTGGAGAGGGAGAAGAGGACGGTCTGGAAGGCCGTCCTGTAGGCCCTGTGGTCTAAAAATCTCCTGGTCTCCCGCTGGCAGGCTCCACTCCATCCGGTCGCTCCTCTGCACCGCCACTAATGAGACCCCTCATGAACGTGTGTTTGCCTTCCCCAGGAGGTCCATCTCTAGGGTCTCGCTCCCAACATGGCTGACAGTTCCTGGACCTGTCCTCCTCCGGAAGCATGTGCGGAGCCATAAATCGGACCCCCTGGTCGAGAAAGTCCACCTCCTACATGCAAACCCGCAGTACGCCTACGTGGCACACCCTAACGTGTGCCAAGACACCATCTCCCTCCGGGACCTGGCACCCGCTGGGTCCACACCCATGACCCACGACCTGACACCGCTCCTTCCCCCCCCTGGTTGCCTCATTCACCCCTGCGTCACTCACCCTCCCTCCAGCGAACTTCACCACAGCCCCCATCCCAGTTCTCCCACTGGATCCACTCAGGGGTGACGAAGACGAGGACAACACCTCCCGGAGTCGCAGGTGACCAGGTCGGCACCCACATCACCAGCAGGACTGAGGCGATCGTGGCGGAGGGTCAAAGCCCCCTACAGACTTAATTTGTAATGTTTCCGTCACCCCTGCCGGACTTTTTATTAACAGGGGGTGAATGTGGTAAAAACCACTGGTGATATATTGTATGTACTACGGCACTGCCCGTATATCACCAGTACGATGGTAAATCCCTGCCTGCTGGCTCCGCCCAGCAGGCGGCATATAAAAGTGTGCTCTCCTGCGCTGCAGCCTTTCTGGTTCCAGCTACAGGAGGCACAACATCTTGTTCAATAAAGCCTCGATTGTTCCACCATTCTCGTCTCGTGGTAATTGACGGTACATCAGGTGGTTGATTTTTCACCAGGTTGCGTAGGGCCGTGGTGTGTGTGGCCAAATTTGGGATGAACTTGCCAAGGAAATTGACCATTCCCAGGAAGCGCAGTACTGCCTTCTTGTCCTCGGGGACTTTCATTGCCTCGATGGCTTTAATTTTGTCTGTGTCCGGGCGCATACCGTGTTGCGAAATCTGATCGCCCAGGAACTTCAGCGTGGATGTCCCAAAACAGCACTCGGACCTGGTTAGCTTGAGGCCATGTTCATGTATGCATCGGAATACTTTCTTGAGTCGCAACACATGTTCCTCTGGGGTTGTGGACCAGATTATGATATCGTCAACGTAGACACGAACCCCTTCTGCCTGGATCAGAGTCATGCATTCGGTGTTGCACACTTCTGGTGTGCCGCTGTCGGAATTGGGAGCGCTGGCCCCTGACTGGTGGTGCAGATCTGCACAGGGCTGCATGGTGGTTTGGTTTCCCACAGTTTAAACAGCGTTTGCTTCTTGCAGGGCAGTTTTTAAAAAATGGGCGGTGCTGCAGTTCGCACATGCCCATGACGTCGCTCAGTGCAGCGTTGCGCATGCGCGGTGCGGTTCTCGGACGTCTGCACCTGCGCAGTGCGGTTTTCGGCTGCTTCGTGTTCCCGATCGCATTGCACATGCGCCAGGCCCCGGGAAGAATGCGCAAAATGGCCGCTTTCATCAATGTGGAGGCGCTGCAACCGGGAGATGGCCTGAACACTCTCCACCTCGTGGGAGGCTTGTTTTTCACTTTCTGCCGTTTTGTACTGAGAATAGGGATTTTTAGAGTGCTCACGCACAGTACGTTTCAATCGCGACTGGCAGGGTCATGTGCTTGATTTTCAACAATTGCTCTCACAGAGGATGAGAGTGGACTCCAAAAACGATTTGGTCTCTGATCATGGAGTCAGTGATATCACCGAAGTTGCAGGATTGTGCTAGCAGTCTCAGGTTAGTTAGATAGGAGGTGAAGGATTTGTCTTTACCTTGCATCCTCTGCTTGAAGATGTAGCGCTCGAAGATTTTGTTGGTGTCCACCTCACAATGGCTGTCAAATTTGTCCAGGATGGTTTGGTACTTCATTTTGTCCTGCCCTTCGGAAAAGTGAAGGGAGTTGAAGATCTCTATCGCATGGTCACCTGCAGCGTTGAGTAGAAGAGCTCTCTTCCGAGCATCGGTCGCACCATTGAAGTCGGATGCTTCCATGTATAGTTGATATTTCTGCTTGAATGATTGCCAGTTGGCACTAAGATTGCCGGTGTTCCTGAGCTGATGAGGAGCCTGAATCTTGTCCATTGCGCCTGTATGCAGTAGCTGGTCTTGTTGGATCTTGCTGAGTTGAAATAAGTAGATTGAACAGTCACTCCTGGTATCATGTTGTGTTATGCTGCTTCGCATAACACAGGCTGCTACTTTATGCAGTCTTAACTAAAGGATGCTCCAGACTCTGAAATGAGTTCAGAGTGTTTATTGAACTATTAACACAGTTCTCAAATGAGTTTGACTCTCTGCTAATCTAACTGTAGTAACTCAATCCAACTGTACCAGCTTGCTCTAAGCCACGTGCTGGGGTGTGATGCTGCTGATCAACCCTGTCTAACTCTCCAGATGTCGGTCTGTGGAAAGAGGCAGGGTGTGAGTGCCTCATCCCTTTTATAGTGTTTATGTCATGCCCCTTGTGGTGATGCTACCTGAGTGTCCTATTCTGAATGTTCATTGGTTGTATATCATGACAGCAGGGGCAGGAATCGTGGAGTTCCATGACAGCAAAACTGGCACCGCACATTGACCAATTCACCTACCGTTGAGCGTCTAGCATCGGAACCATGTGGAACACGATCAATTGCAAGAGACAACTGTGTCAGATTCGCCGGGGTCGGGATTGACACTTTCGAGGCTGACAAGCAGCAGCCGTATATTAGCACTTCACTCCCCACACACACTCATCCCAGCCAACAAGATGGCACTGGCTTCACTGGAGCGCACCACCCCATTGACGGGTCAGTTGGGACCAGAGGCTACCGAGGAAGGTTGGCCCGGGGGCAGGGGGACCCCATACGACCCGTGATGCTAGGCTCACAGTGGGCAGTCAGCACTGTGCACAGCCGCATGGCTGCCTGGCAGGCTGCGGAAATGGTGTTCTGTACCCTTCCACCCCGGCCCCACAACCCATCTCCTGGCCACTCCCCGCTACCCCTGCTGGGCCTGGCAGAGGACCCACAGTAGGCAGACTATGGCGATGTTGCAACACTTTCCGTACCCCCTCTCAGCCCCTCATCAGCCACAGCGCCTCTTTCATGATTTTTGAAAGCACAAGTGAACGTCGCCATCAGGAATAGCCCCCCCCACCAGTGGAGGCAGACGATCGTGGAGGCACTGGAAAACACCGGGTCAGGCCTGCTAATGATGCCAACGGCGTTTACTGTATGTGTGGAATTGAATGCATTGACCCTGCTGTCAAGGCACCGGAGAATTGCGGTATGCTGTGACCCCAACGCCGGACAGGATTTCGGCAACAAAGCTAATTCTTCGTCCAATCGCGTTTCGCGGTTCCGACGCCAGCTGACGGAGAAACCCGCCCGAGGTCTTTACATTGTACCTCATGGCAACTCAAAAAGCTGTCAGCTACTAAAACAAACAGAGATATCAGGACAGAATTAACAAAAAAAAATGTTTTCCGAATACATCCGAGGCAAGCAGTCCATGAACAGCTCTAATATTCGAACCGATTATCTTTTTGGATCTGTATTTCAAAAATTCTGGTTGCCCTCACAGAGATTAGTCAAGCACACGAGAACAAATACTTGAATTGCTTCTGGATTTAGAAATCAGTCTTTCAAAATGCTTAATCATATAAGTGATTCCATCTCGTACAATTTCCTATTGTAGTGAGTTTGATTAGCATTTTCAAATTTTAGTTGACCGTGAAAGCAAGTACTTTGGCACAATATGAGTATCATTGCAAGCGAGTCTTGAATGACAAGGCTTTTAATGTTAAAGCCAGCAGAATAAACAACAACTTGCATTTATATAGTGCCTTAAATGCAACCAAGCATCCTAATGTTTCCTCCGGTTGCTCCGGTTTCCTCTCTTGTCCCAAGGGAGGAAAGACGTGCTATTAGGTAATGTGGTGAATGGAACTACTGTTAATTCACAGTGCACTGGTGAATTAACAGTAGTTCCATCAGGTAATTTGGACATTCTGAATTCTCCCTCCGTGTACCCGAACTGGTGCCGGAATGTGGCGACAAAGGGCTTTTCACAGTAACTTCATTGCAGTGTTAATGTAAGCCTACTTGTGACAGTAAAGATTATTATTATTGTTATTATTAATGCACTTCACAAGGATATTTCAAAATAAAATATTGCACAAAGTCACAGAAGGAGACTTTGGATAGATGTCGGGGACAATCAAGAAGCTGGAATTAGAACAGCTCAGAAATTGCAGAATGTTGCAGGCTGATGAGGGAAATTGCAGAAAGGAATTGGCAAGTCATGTTGCAGCTGTATAGAACCTTAGTTAGGCCACACTTGGAGTATAGTGTTCAATTCTGGTCGCCACACTACCAGAAGGATGTGGAGGCTTTAGAGAGGGTGCAGAAGAGATTTACCAGAATGTTGCCTGGTATGGAGGGCATAAGCTATGAGGAGCGATTGAATAAACTCGGTTTGTTCTCACTGGAACGAAGGAGGTTGAGGGGCGACCTGATAGAGGTATACAAAATTATGAGGGGCATAGACAGAGTGGATAGTCAGAGGCTTTTCCCCAGGGTAGAGGGGTCAATTACTAGGGGGCATAGGTTTAAGGTGAGAGGGGCAAGGTTTAGAGTAGATGTACGAGGCAAGTTTTTTACGCAGAGGGTAGTGGGTGCCTGGAACTCGCTACCGGGGGAGGTAGTGGAAGCAGGGACGATAGGGACATTTAAGGGGCATCTTGACAAATATATGAATAGGATGGGAATAGAAGGATACGGACCCAGGAAGTGTAGAAGATTGTAGTTTAGTCGGGCAGTATGGTCGGCACGGGCTTGGAGGGCCGAAGGGCCTGTTCCTGTGCTGTACATTTCTTTGTTCTTTGTTCTTTGTTGTGCGGCTGGAGGAGACTAGGGAGTCAGGGAGCGGTAAGGCAGAGGAGGAATCTGAAAATAAAAATGAGAATTTTGAAATTAAGGCACTGTTTAACTGGAAAGAAATACAGAGCACAGGGCTGGGGGATGAACAGGATGTGGCGTGAGTTACAACAGGGGCATCAGAGCTTTGGATGACCTCAAATTTACAGAGAGTGGAATGTAAAAGATTGTCCAGGCATACATTGGGGTTCTCAGTGTTAGAAGTAATAAAGGAATTAATGAGGCCCTGCTGAATCATAGAATCTCTACAGTGCAGCCCATTGAGTCTGCACCGACCCTCTGAAGGAACAGCCTATCTAGGCCCACTCCTCCACCCTTTCCCTGCCATCCCACCTTTGCACACTAAGGGGCAATTTAGCGTGGCCAATCCACCTAACTTGCACATCATTGGACTGTGGGAGGAAACCTGAGCACCTGGAGGAAACTCACACAAACACGGGGAGAACTTGCAAACTCCCCTCAGTCTGTCACCCGAGGTTGAGAAGCTCATCAAGTCAAGATATGAAATAATTAGCTTTCTTTTCTATTAATTGCAATTGATAAATTAGGAAAGGAACGTAAGAAGCGCAGGAGTAGGCCATTTGGCCCCTTGAACCTGCTCCGTCATTCAGTCAGATCAATGCTGATCTGATTGTGGCCTTAGCTTCACTTATCTGTCCCCCAACAACTCTCATCCTTGTGGATCAAAAATCTATCTAGCACAGCCTTGAATATATTCAATATCTCACCTCCACTCAAATGATTATGATCCAGACGATATATCTAAAATAACCGATGCTAAAGCATCATGGGTGTTTTCAAGATGGCAGGAGGGCAATGGCAAGTTCCCAGCCATCAAGTCATTGCCACTAGATGTACTGTGCTATAACATCACATAAAGAAGCTGCCATTCATTCAAATGCAATAATTTGGTGGTGATATGAAAATCAAAAAGCATTAATTTCCATTCCTGACACTCTCTGAATTGCAGGTTGATGCACACAACTGATTTGTGTTTTTCACCCTTCAAATTACTCTGACTAATCATTCCCCTTCCTAATGAGATTAAATCCTCTGCCACTATTAGGAATGAAAAAGTGCATTCTTGGTAAGAGAGGGAGATGGAAATTTCAATAGCAGCATTTCAATTATGTAAGTTAACTTCACTCCCTCATTGGTAATTTATAAAGCACCTATCATAGCATCCCAAAGTGCTTCAAAGTCAATGGAGTTCTT
The DNA here is from genome assembly GCF_047496885.1 of Scyliorhinus torazame. NCBI lineage: Eukaryota > Metazoa > Chordata > Chondrichthyes > Carcharhiniformes > Scyliorhinidae > Scyliorhinus > Scyliorhinus torazame. The sequence goes on along the minus strand of NC_092715.1, from coordinate 45,330,682 downwards.
TTGAATTGTAGTCACTATTTTAATGTAGGCTAACTCAAAATTTGTTTTGTTAATAATCTTGGTTGCGGGCTAACAGTGCAATAAAAGAACTTCCGAATACTTTTATTTTTGGAGCACGATATGAATGAAAGTCAATGATGCTCTAAACACTCTGGGCTGGATTCTCCATTATTGGGACTATGTCCCCATGCCAGCGTCAAAACGATAGAGTTTTACGCCAGAAAAATTTGGATCAAAGGGACCCGAATTCCCAGCCCTGAAGGGGGCTAGCCAGAACCCAGAGTAGATCCAGCCTTTGCTCCATGGCGGACTCGCACCGTGGAGCTAGACCCACAAAAGAGACGCCCCAGATCGGCCACGTGCCCAACCCTCAACCCATGCACAAACAGTCCCCGGCCTCCTATAAAGGCCTCCCTGCCCTCCGCACGGCACGCCTCCGACCAGGACGGCCGCGGACTGAGTCCGCAGCTGCCACGCGAGTATCCCGACCAGCTGGAGCACATTAGTTCCACGCCGTCGGGACTTCGGCCAGTCAGGGGCGAAGGATGTCGGTGCGGGCCTCTGGCAATGGCCCCAGGCGGAGGAGTACGCCGCTTTTCAGGGCCCACCGAATCGGTGAACTGGCGCCGGTCCTGATTTCTTGCAGGAACATGGATTCTCCGCCTCACGCCGGCCGCAATTTCGGCGCGAGGTTGCGGAGAATCCAGCCCTATAGGTTTGAAAATAAATGTCTTAAGGACTGTTCTACTTTAATGCCTGAACCAGTGTGCCAAATATATCAGGCAATGAGGATTAAAGGCAATAACGAACATTGTGAGAGACGTGGAGAATAATTGGTGCAGTTCAGGTTTCCTCATTGATCAGTTAGTAAACACATTCTGAAATTGATCGATGAAAGTCAGGCAGGATCCACATTCCTTTCTCAGTCTACGCTGGGTTTTCTGGTTTCCTGCTGAGACTACATTTGGATGCAACATCGTGGGCTAAAGAGGGTTAAGACGAAAAAAGTCAACCGTGATCCTACTGCAGATTGCTACCTCATGGCACCTGCCGTGAAATTATGCATGTAGGTAGAAGGCAGGTCAGACGAGGTTACAATGAGTGCCTTGATCAAATCATCTGCCAGCGTGAACTGTTCAAACTGATGCACGAAGAAACTGGCACAAAGACAAGCTCATTGCATGGCCATCAGTACCCATGAAATTACAACCAACATTCGTGATTTCAAGAGAGATGGGGAGAAATGGGGACATTATTTTGTTTTTAAAAGAACTTCATAAAAAAATATGAACATTCAATGTGGGAAATAAAACAGAGTTCTGCTATCAGTGATATTGATAAACCTCTAGTGCAGTGCGAAATGGTGAACAGCTGCTGTATGTTGTGTTCCTGAATTGCGCATAATTAAAGTCGCAGTGGCTGATGACAGCCTATAATGTAAACCACCGTGAACTTTCATCTTCAGCTCTCAAGTGGTAATTTAAAGAGAACCCAGAGCATCCTTTGTGAAATCCTGGACCATTTTTGGCATCACCAGTTAAACGGGTTAAGACTTTAATCCTAGTTTGCCATTTTGAAGCAATAGTGGCACTTCACAGCATCTTACCACTTGGACGTTCCTGGATATTTAGGAATAGAAAATCTTCGTGGGTGGGGGCACACAATGGCCATGTCTAATAGGTCGTCAGTTTTGCGCCCTATTCAACATCCTCTTTCCACAGAAGTCATTAGAACTGACTGCCCAGCGGGATGTATAATAGGTAGCAGAAGCAATAATTTGTCTTTTGCAGTTAAATTGTGGAAAACCTTTAAATGTACAACATATGCCAGATTTTATTTATGTGTATACAAAATTACTGCGGATGCTGGAAGTTGAAACAAAAACAGAAAATGCTGGATGATCTGAGCAGGCCTGACAGCATCTGTGGAGAGAAAGGAAGTTAACATTTCAAGTCTGGATGACTCTTTGTGAAAGCATCATCCAGACTCAAAACGCCAGTTCCCTTTTCTCTCCACAGATGCTGTCAGACCTGCTCAGATCGTCCAGTATTTTCTGTTTCTACTTAAGTGTACATGCTTTGATTTTCTCAGATAATTCAAATAAGGTAGTCAAGCAGGGACTTCCCTTCACAAGTCATAGTTAATTGTTCCTGCTTAATGACATATTAATTTCTCCTTGATTTCATTCTGTGATACAAATTCTCGAAGTGCGCCAACAACTGAGGGAAGGCGAATTGCTGTATAATTTCTTGTCTTTATCTCTTTTTCACTTTACGTAGGTAAGATGTATTGCATTTTACATTCTACAGTTGTTGAGTACAACTCCCATTTCCAACTGGAATATTATGGTTAGTGTGATGAATGTAAGAAATTGTGACACACTGGGTGCCATTTAAAGGCCTTGTTGCGCCCGATCTGGTGGAGCGATGAGGTTGATGAACCTCGCGAGATCCTCGATGCGAGGTTCATCTAAACCTTGCGAGATGTCGTGATCTGAATCTTGCCCTCTTGGGCGGCATCCAGATTAGCATATTTAAATGAGCCGTATGGCTTATTTGCGCTGTATTCTCCTGGGGCCTGGGAACTAACGGCTTCACCATTATTAACGTTCTGGCTCCATTTAGTACTGGTCCACACAAACATGGGGACCCATAAGCTCACTTTGAGATCGAGGCACCCTTTCAAAATGGCGCCCTCATCTCGGAGGAGCCGATGTCACCGGCGAATTCAGCTCCCCAGTGTGGTTGATTAGCAGTGTGGATCTCAGCTGAACTTTCGGCAAGAAACATCCCACCAAACCTGCCCAAAATGACACTTAGAAACCTTTCGGTTGAATTTCACCCATTGTGTTTCATATTTGCTGCAGTAATGTTATTAAAAGTCTGGTTTAAGATACATACAGGCAGCATTTCTGCAAAAGCTGTGGGTATGTGGTGGTAAATATGAGGTAACTATTGATTTTTTAAAATTTAAAGTGTCCAATTATTTATTTTTTTCAATTAAGGGGCAATTTAGCGTGGCCAATATACTGACCCTGCACATATTTGCATTGTGGGGTGAGACCCATGCAAACATGAGGAGAATGTGCAAACCCCACATGCACAGTGAGCCGGGGCTGGGATCAAACCCAGATCCTCGACAACATGAGGTAGCGTTGCTAACCACTGCACCACTGTGTTGCCCGTAATCATTGAATGTAACCCTTTATTTGTTCACAGATAGATGGATAATGGATCTTGTTTTGATTTTGAAGAATACTTGGGGTGCAGATAATTAATGAGGGATGGTGCTTTATCCTGGCTAAACAGACCATGGGACACCTCAGTGGGAGGAGACCAAAGAATGCCTTTTGATGCAATTAAGGGGTGGAGCCAGGTCTGTCCATGGTTTGCAGTTTGCCATAGCATTTTAGTCTGACAAGACAGGTCTTAAGATGGTTCCTGAAAGGTTTTCTCAAAGGTCTTTGCACAGAGAAAAGCAAGTAAACCTGAATGTTGACTTTAATTCATAAGTGGTCTTCGAATTATATTGGTTTGCTGAATTAGAATATATATAGTTGCAAGTGTAGGAATGAAGTTAAAGAGTTTCCGTTGATTGAAATAGTGTTTGAGCTGTTAGCTGTACAGCTATTATTTTGATACTAATGTGGTTGTTTCTGTATTTAAATTTAAATTTGTTTTAACTTAAAAAAATCCAAATTTGTTCAGTGTTATCACTCCTGTGCCGAAGTATCCTTTCCTCACATGTTTTACAATTTGCAAATTGTTGGGTGCTCCTCCGGAATCCGAACATTTAGTGCCTCTATTTCCTTTCCCAACCTTATGACATGAATATCATTTGGATCATTTGACATCTAAAATAAATTTTTTTAAAAACTTGCATTTTTCAACAGCATTTTTCAGGACCTCAAAAAGAGCTTCAGAGCCAATTAAGTGTTTTTTGAAGCGTAGTTAATGTTGTAATGTAGGAGACATGGCAACTAATTTGCACATAGCAAGGCACCAGAGCAATGATAACTTGATAGCCACATTCAGCAATATGAAATGAAATGAAATGAAATTAATTGGTCGATGGTTAAATATTGACCAGGACTCTGGGAAGGATTCATCTGTTTTTCTTCACAGTCACATTGGTATATTTCACTTCCATCCGAGGAGCAAAGCAGATCTTCAGTTTAACATCACATCTGAAAGATGCCACTTCCAACAGTGCAGCGCACCTTGAGTACTGCATTCGAATGCAGTTTACTTCTCGTCCCAAGTGTATCTTTAGTTCCATTTTTCACCCTCGATATAACTCTTACTAATCTTTCTCTCATCCAAATTAGTTTGAATCCTCTTCCAAATTAAAACTTATCATGATATCTCAAAGTGCATTTAAAATCAATGAAATTCTTTTGAACTGTTGTCACTTGGATAATTCACAATTTCTTTTATCAGACGACATGAAGGAAAATATCTACGGCACCCTGGATACTTTATAAAATAATTTAGTTTCTATAAAGTTGCTCAAATGGCTGGACTGATAAAATAGCACTGCTGACTACAGGGATGGTAGTTCTGGAATTTTCTGCTCAGTTTAAAAATGAACGAAGATTAACACTTCGAACCCCTGGAATGCAACACTCCTTGCATAGTATTAACATCCAGCCAAACCAATACTAAAGACGAGTAGACGAGACGCCTGTGCCAGCCAGTTATGCACAAAGGCGGAGCTATTTATTACTCCTCGTTTCCAACATGTGCTAACGGTTCCACAGTGGCCTGCTCAAAACATGTGAATTTTAACCAGGAGCCTCATTCGTGGAATAACTCGACCCAAAACCACCCTGTTACGTGACTGAAACTTGAGCTGTTTGAATCGCTTGAATTATACAGCTTTTGGATTTTATCCTGAGTTGTGGTTTAACCTCTGAAGAGCAAGCCAGATTCCAGGCCAGCGGCCTGTCTTTGATTTCTAACCCTCCCAAATTCTGATCTCCAGAAAGAACCTTGAATTTCACCTACACTAACTAATTTCCAGGACGCAAGAATATTTTAGTGGATCTTCAATGGACATAACCAGCAACTGATTTCCCAAAACTAAGATCAGGAATTTTGCCAGACAACGCCACCTTCATTGGACATTGACTCAGTGGACTCACGTGAAACTAAAATTCTTATTTTTATCGTGGTCTTTGTCCTGAACCCCATTCGTTCACTTATTCCTCTTTTATTATCTGAATGCAAAAATTGGCACATGTTGCGAAACCCCTTCCAATGTTAACATCTCATCCAAAGGACAGCACCTCTGAGAGTACAGCATCTTCTCAGCATTCCACTGAAGTGTCAGCCATCAGTGTCAGACATTATTATTTTCTCCAGTTTCTGGAGGGAAACATGAAGCCATGGGCTGGCTTCTACGCTCGCTGATGCCAAAATTGCGGTCGGCGAACGGCCGGAGAATCACATTTCCCGACCGAATCGGTGGCGACGGTGCTTTCGCGATGTTCCGTCCCCTCCAAAGCGGCGTACTCGCCACATATAGACAGCCTCAGGCCATTGCCTCAGGCCCACACCCCAATTGTCTGCCCCCGACCGGCTGAGTTTCCGAAGGCGTGGGACATGTGTGGTCTCATCCATCGGGAACTCAGCGTGGCGGCTGCGGACTCAGTCCAGCACCGTCGCAGTCAGGGGGAGGGCCGATCTGCGAGCAGTGGGGGGACATTATTCGGGGCTGGAGGCACTGTGGTGGGGCGGTCTGGGGCACGAGCCGGCCGAAGGGGGGGGACTATTTTGCGTGCCAGGTCCGCGAGCAGCCTCCACCATGAAGCATGGCGCGGCCACGGTCCCAGCAATTCTCCGGGGCGTATCGGCAGCTAGAGCCGGGTGCTCTATGCTGCCGGCCTGCTAGCCCCCCCCGCAAAATGGGAAATCGGTGGCCGTTTTGCGCCAGTTTGTCTGGCATAAAATGCCACCGTTTCCACACCGGCATGGGGGACATTGCCCCAGAATTGGAGAAACCAGCCCCATAACATTCTAGCTCTGACGTGAGAGTACCATAGAGAAAAGAGAAAACATTAGAAACATTCAGCAGGTCAGGAAGCATGGAGGAACAATGTCAATGGGCACGATCTACTTGTAACAGAGTCACGTGTCGAGTGTGTTTAGCCAGGTGCTTCCTGGCACCCCCCGAGCTGAGAAAGATCACACTATCGAACATGACTTTGCTGCAATCCGGGGCCTCATGGTGAACACCCCTCTGAGGCCGCACTTCGTCCCGTTTCCTGCATTGAGGAGCTGCGCACAGCAGAACTCCTCAGTGCAGGAGGAGATGGTGCCCAATCTCTCGACCCCCCTGATGCCATCCCCGGAATCCCCCCAACGCTCCAACTCACCTATAATGAGGTTTTTGGGCCCCTCGCATCCCACCTCACATGGGGAGGGCACATTCAGGCCCGATTCCTGACGCAGGGAAAAATGCCACCTTGGCACTGCTAGCTCGAAACCCTGGCAGTGCCACCTGGGCATCTTGACAGTGCAGGCTGGCAACAAGGTGGTAGTGCCAGGATACCAGGCTGGCAGTGTCAGGATGCCAGGCTGACAGTGCCAAGGTGCCCAGTGGCACCAGCAGTGGCAGAGTGTCACTTTGTCCAGAGGGCAACCAATCCCCTGGGTGACGCCCCAAGTCCCGTTTGGGGGGACTAGTCCTGAACAGCGTCGCCTAAGGTCTCTGAGGTGAAGGGGTTCGATCCCAAACCCTCAGTAGCTCAGGCAAGCTGCATTTTAGAGTTAGTCTAATTGCCTCAGTATAATTTGCAGATTTCCCAAATACAATCCTACCTTCAGATCGCGATGTGTCACATGATCCCGTTAGATCTCACGATTCTTGGCGAGCTGGATAGAACCAAAAAGAGGCCTCACCTTGCATCTACTGGCCACAACGCGCTGCTCCCCCATTTACCTGAACTGGGGCGTGGCCAGTAGATTGCATCCAATACTTCTGCTGGGCATTGGCCTTTCATCAGAACCGATCGAATTCCATTCACCCTGCTTGTTGACTTACATTGCCTCTGGCATTTGATTTAAAGCTCTCTTCTTTGTTTTCAAACCCTTCTATTGCCCTCACGATTGTTCTGTAACCTCCTCCAATGCTAATCCTCTGAAAGTTCTATGCTCCTTCAATTTTGGCCTTTTATGTATCTGCTATTTTAAGCACTCATTGGTGGCCATGCCTTCAACTGCTGGCTGCTGGAAACCTTTCCAAAACTCTCTGCCTGACTCTCCACTTTTAAGACACTCCTTAAAATTAACCTCCTTGACCAAGCTTTTCATCATCTGTTCTAATATCTCCTTGCATAGCTCATTGTCAAATGATAGAATCCAGAAATACCTACAGTACAGCAGGAGGCTAAATGACCTGTCAAGTCTTCACCAACCCTCTGAAGGAGCACCCTATCTAGGCTTAGCCCCCTGCCCTATCCCCGTAACCCCACCTAACCTGTCCATCTCTGGACATGAAGGGCCAATTTCACAAGGTCAATCCACCTACCGGTACATCTTTGGACTGTGGGAGAAAACCGGAGCACTCGGAAGAAACCCATGCAGCCACATGGAGAACGGGCAAACTCCACACAGTCAGCCAAGGCTGGAACCGAACCTGGGTTCCTGGCACCGTGAGGCAGCAGTGCTAACGACTGTGCCACCCTGCCACCCAAAATATGTTTGATCACATTCCTTCGGGGCATTTTACCAAGCTACTGGGACTATAGAAATGCAATTAGTTGTTGTTGCATGACATGGGAGTTAATTTAAAAACTGCACTGTCCAAATGGATGGACAATCCTTGGAAAAATGGGTATCTTTAACCCATGGAGCCACTCTTTGACACAGTAGAATTGGTTCATGCTGCAAGTGTCTTTCTCTGTCTCAGGAGAAACAGCGATTTGCAAAAGGTCTCTGTGGGTTGCTAATGGAGTCCTTCGGGGATTGGTGTGAGGACTGTTGTTCTTCACTCGTTTTATTCATGAATTGGATGAAGTCATGAGGGAAACTGTCCCCAAGTTCATGGATGATAAAAAAAGATTTGTGTAAATGTTAAGAGATTAGGTGAGAAAAACAGATTACATGCAGATCTAGACTTGCTTGGGGGAAACAGATCCATGTTTGACAGATGCCATTTAATGCAGATAAATTCAGTGTTATGTTTGTGGATAGAGCTAATGCCCATGTGTAACACCATGCAGGGCTACAAACTCAAGGCTGGTGAGTGGGAAAACGATCTAGGAATTGTAGTACGTGATTTGCTGCAAGTTCACAGTTAAAGTTGCATGGCTTTGCAGAAGCAAAGAAAGTATTGCGATACACTGCCAGGATGACAAAGTTAAGAATGCCTTCGTATGTGACTTTGCTTTGACCTGATTTGTTATTCTGCATCCAGTTTTGATTTCAACATTTGATGGCTGATATAGAAGCCACCAGATTCACAATCAGCTTAAATGCCATTAGTTGCTCTGATAGGCTTTGAGAACTGAAGCTTTCCACTCCAAACAAAAGAGTAGATTTCAAAGAGAATTTTATTTTATTCAATTTAACGAACGGATTTTATACCATCCAACTAGGTTTGTTATTTGAATCCAAGATTCGGGTAGTTCAGGGAATACAAGTATAAGTTACATAAGCATGAGTTTTAGAATGTAGTTCTTTTCATAGCGTATCACTGATTCTTGGAAAATCTTGCTGGCTCGAGTAGTATTACAGGCAACATTCAACAGGGAGCTGTGCACGTTTGAAACATGGAGCTGATTCATTCTGCATATGATATGGAGGTGGCGTGTTGCTAGTTGTCTCTTCTAGTTACCACATTCTCCTTGGTCTTATTTGATTATTACAGAGTTCTTTCCCCCTCAACGCGCCTGGGGAATTCCTTTGTTAATTTGTTTTGCACCTTGCAGGAGATTGCATAGTTGGTTAACGTACGGGAGGTGGATGGAAGTTACTGTGTTCCTAGGTTGCACGCTGACAACATGGGGCATTATTTACCAGTCTCTTTCTGTCATTTAGTTTTCATACATTTGTGGAGTCTGATAAAGTAAAGACTGATCTGACTGACCAGTGAGAGAGGGAAAAGAGATCACAAGTTTATAATAATTTGGATTTGAAAGTGAAATCTACGGAAATAAGCAAGATCACTTAGAAACACTTTTGCAGTAAGTGTAGAATTGCCCTTGAAGTAAGCCAGAACTGAATGTATAAAAGGGGTCCATAGAGCAGTGGTGTCACAAGGCCAGATTTTGGTTACCAAGGTAGCTTGAGCCAGAAAGTTTCTCGATTCATCAGACCAATTGGAAGTGTATGTGGAAACAAGGTGCTTTTTTTTTGGAAAGAAGAAGTGAACATAATGATGCAGGAGATTTTCCTGCTTCCTCTCTCAACCCTGTCCCGGTTTCAGGACTGTCATTTAATGGCCCAAGGCATTAATAAGGTTCGGAGGTAACCCGTGGCAGAGACCAAAGGACGACGAAACTCCAGTTATTATAAAGATCCTTCAGGGTTGGTGGGAGCCGAGCTGAGGTAGGAGGCAGCAAGAACTTACCTCATTGTTTCTGGTCTGATCTCAGGAGCTAGGCGATGGTCAAATCAGACACAGAAGCAAAATAACATTTTGTGGAAAAACCTTTGTGATTTAATGGATGAAGACTTTTTTCCAGGTATGGACAAATTAGCATGATGCATGAAAAGCCAACAATAAATATCCCTAAAAGGGATATGTCAAATCTGAATCCTTCCCTAATCCCCTGAATAATGTTTGACTTTGATTAATTCAGTTGAATTAATGAATCACAAGCTGTGACTATTCAGTTGTAAAGTTTTCTGTATTTTTCAACAGATAAATGCCTAAAAGCAATGTCTAGTTATTCAACAGTAAAGTTAATGCACAAACTATCGTGGTAAAAGTAACAGTGTGCTTTGATTTTATGTCCAATGCAAATCTTATTTGATTTAGCAGCTAATGAAACACCATCCATTCCATTCACAATGTATTTTTGAGATCCATTATCATTATTATGGACTTCTTAAATCTTGACTTCTGAACCACGGATTTCCCAAGGCATTAAGTTGCTTCTCTTGGCTGGACAAAAGAGCAAACTACAAAACAAGATGTCACCTGGAAAGCGGGAAAATAGAAAGCGATTTCACCTTCAGTCATATGTGAAAAACTTTCTATATGCTGAAGCCCATAAGGAGAACATATTGGAATAGGTGCTCAGATACATGTAATTAATCCCCTGTGAAGTTAACTTCAAGTTAATGAATTCTGATGATATCCTAGTGAAAAGCATAATCAAGATGTTCATCTCATTATCTCCATTAACATTACGACACCCGAAGTGGTATGTGCCTCAAATTGTGATTGGCATTCATCCTGAGAGATCGACTAACTGTCCTTTACCATTAGAAATGCCCTCAAGTTCGAAGATTAAAGATATAGAGTGTTTTGAGTGCAGTGATTATGAGACAAGATATCAAGAGTGGGGGATACCAGTTGTACGATCTCTTTTAGGAAGTATGCTTAATTACCTTGTACTGTAAAATGTCGATTACATACCAATCTAGCTGAACCAGATCCTTAAAAGTAAACATGCATATAGTATCGCTATATTTCTATTCACTTCCTGAAATCTATTTACAATAATGAAACGCCTTCCATGTTTGTACAGTTCTAGGTTACAGGGGATATAATGACACCATTTTATTTATGGAACCCTCTATCACACAGAGTTCAAAGGCATTACACTTATCAGTGGAATTGTTCAAAAGTGTTATACTATAATTCTCCTTTCTTGTTCAACCAATGCAAAAAACCTTTTGAAGGAAATGCACCCTGTTTCCAGAAAAGCACTTTGTTTTTATCGAGTCATTCGGTATCGGTAAGCAGTATTTCGGCCGAATAGACATATTGGGTTCAGAAGTGCAGAGCCAACATGTCAAAATATTATTTGGTTCAAGAATGTTGGAAATTTTTTTGCACTTTCAATTTGTGTTCGAAACTTGCATCCTAAAAATAAGCAGGCAGTAACTTCCATAGCTGTTGCATTGGAAGAGTTGAAGTACATAATTTGAAAGTTGCATATAGCTTCCACTGCTCAAAAGGCTATGAGTTTCATGGACACCCTTGTGACTAAACACTGTTGAGCTCTAAATTGCCATTTTGTGTAGAAGGACCAACATGATCAGCTCCTATATGCTTTCCACTGCAGTGCAGATTCTGTCAAGTACATTGATCAAAATAGCACGGGGGAATGGACATTTTGGGCAATCATTGTCAGCATCAGTACTTCTGGCCAAATGTCGCTCCTTACAGATTAAAATGGGAATCCATGTATTTCAACTGCAATCTGAGTTGAGCACACCCTGTGGTATCTAGGAATAACTTCCTCTAGGATTGGAGATTGATTTGAACACTGCTGCAATCAACCAGGAGAAAAATCAGAGGAACATTAAAAACATTGGGTTTTTTCAATGCGTTTGTATAGGGCAGCATGGTAGCACAGTGGTTAGTACTGTTGCTTCACAGCCCCATTGCCCCAGATTCGATTCCCGGCTTGGGTCATTTTCTGTGTGGAGTCTGCACGTTCTCTACACATTATTTACTATTCATTATCTTGGGGTCAGACAACTTAATCTTGGTTTTCAACATTGCAAATTTTAAAACTGGTGCCTTGAGGGAAAATAATAATTACTTAATGGTTCTGAACAGTTTAAAACAAGACTTTTAAGCAATTTAATGGTATTTGAGCCCTTTCATTAAAATGACACATTTGCACTGAATCTTTATCTCGTAATTTATTGCAAACCTCAACACGAAAATGTTAGAATGTTTCCAGAATAAGCACCTTGTTCATTTTTTTGCTTTGAAAAGGAGAAAAATAATGAATTCCATTCAACAACATGATTCATACCCATTTACCCACAGGCATTTGGGAGTAGATGTTGGTGTGGGTATAATTTGGGGCGCAGGCATAGTGCTGGGTAACCAGCAAGTGCCCTATTAGCCAAGACACCAGAGAACTTTAATATATCATATCTCACAAAAGATTGACATCAGAAATTCTGTCCTCACAATATTTGGATGATGGGTCAGTTGAAACCTTTGAGCCTGTGCTTGATTTATTTGGCTTTGTAAACATAGAAAGGGATACGGAACAAAGGCAGGTAAATAGAGCGTACGTACAATTAAACACTGATACAATAGGATGGTGAAACAGGTTGGAGAGGCTGAATGGCCCAATCTTCTTCCGAGGTTCCCACATCCATCATCCTCAACCTTGCCCCTTGTCAGAGATGTGATGAACCACAGGTTAAATCACCACCAGTCAGCTCTCTCAATAGGGGAGACACAGTAAGACGTCTTGGTGTTGTCAGACATCTTTGCTGTGCCCACCCCAGTCCATTGCTGGCATCTCCACATCAATAGGGTAGAACAGCCTGTGGTCCTCAGGGAGTATGGCGACTTTCATTTCTTAATTTCACAGTCGTTAATATTTTCTTTGCTTCCTAATGGCTCAGCAAACTTTTGTTTGGCATTATACAGCGAGGGAATCTATTTGCAATTGTAAATGTGTGGGAAAGACAGCTGCTCAGAACAACCCCTGCATTCCTGCAACGCACAAAGGGCTGAAAGGCAATTAGCAGAAAACAGCTGAGAAAATATTAACAGCCTTTTAATGTATGCAACAGCCATATTAATGTGAAGTGGTGAAAAAAAAATTGTGTTGATTTGCTCAAGGCACAACAAGGCACGTTTTCTCATTATGTGCTGCCGAGTTAGCCTTGTCTTGCCTCACCAGCCCTTCCTCATGTGCCACCTATTGTGACCCCTGGTGCACTAAGCGTCAAGAACCACAAAGACATGTGAGACTTTAACTAAGGCTTTAATACACTACATAGGAAGCTTACCTGACACAGACGACCCCAGACAAAATGGGTCCTGGTCACAGAAGTTGGTCTTATACTGAACTCCCGGGGGAGTGGCTAAGGCGGAGCTCTCCGTGGCCAGGTCAGGTTACATACAGGTGACCGAACCTCTACAGAGCTACAGTACAATACACAGTACCATACACAGGATTACAGGGCCACGTTACACACAACTATTACATAACTATGTACAATGCTAGGGAAGTATAGTGGTGTATCACCACAACCCCAGCCTTGCCAGAGCACATCATCAAACATAGGAACATAGGAATTAGGAGCAGAAGTGGGCAATTCAGCCCTTTGAGTCTGCTCCGCCATTCAATCAGATCATGGCTGATCTCTTCCTGGTCTCAAATCCATCTTCCCACCTGTTGCCCAAATCCATTTAACCTGTTTTTTTGTTTATCAGAAACATAAGAAATTAGGCTCTCAACTGGCAGTTGAGTATATTCAGAGAGGTCCCATTCTTCAAACATGTTATTTCCAGAATTAAACGAGTGGATGATCCTGTGGGAAGGGTGATTCATAGCATTTGTGACACCGTTCAGCCGATAGCTGCTACTAGAGCTCGTGTGAATCCCTGCATCAGTCTCAGTGAAAACCTGCCAAGAGAGCCCAGCATTGTCTGATGTGGCAGATGCCTGTGTGAACTGCAAAAGGCAGCCATCCACATACTCTTGACAACAGCTCACGTGGTGAAATGGATGAGGCGACAGCTCATGTCATTCACTACAATGGCGGAAATGTTCAGGTCCTGCCCACAGCGGGAATTGTCGCGGGCGGGATGGATAATTTAACGGGCAAACAAAATGCCTGTTGACCTTGGGCAGGAATTTCCAGTCTAGGTGTGGGCGGGGCCAGAACATCCCACCCAATGTGTCGGCAGCTGCTGGAACATGGCTGCCCACAGCCATGGTTTGATCAGATGACTGGGATGACACATTTTCCCATTCTATTTTTGGCATAACTGGGATACTGCACATTGTTATTTTAGATAGCTCATTCTACCAAATCTCAGGATAATGAAAAGCCCTGATTAGCTGCCTTCTGCTCACAATACATAAAGAATGTGTAAACCCAACAAGGGGAAAGGAAGCCAAAATACACTTTGACACTTGAACATTATTCACATCCAAAGATTCGATGTAAAACAGATTTTCATCAACGAGGAAAATATGGGTTCAAGTGTACCTTGCAGGGTTATTAAAGTAGATTTTATATATTATCCTATAAGTGACATATGAATTCAAACAAATTGAACCAATTCAAAGGAACTCAAAACAGAATTATATTTCATCACTCAATAATAATCTATTGTAAGACAAGCATTAGTAACATCATTCCCTCGGCAAAACTTCAATTCAGTTCTACAGCAATGAGTCTGATTTTTAAAATGTATTTGTTCACGTCACTGGCTAGGCCAGTATTTAATGCCAACTCCTATTCGCCTTGGAGAAGATAATAATAATAATAATCGCTTATTGTCACAAGTAGGCTTCAATGAAGTTACTGTGAAAAGCCCCTAGTCGCCACATTCCGGCACCTGTTCAGGGAGGCCGGTACAGGAATTGAATCCTCGCTGCTGGCATTGTTCTGCATTACAAGCCAGCTGTTTAGCCCACTGTGCTAAACCAGCCACAGATGGTGGTGGCCTGTCTTCTTGAACCGCTGCAGTCCATGTGGTATGCGTACACCCACTGTGTTGTTAGAAAGGGAACTTCTGATTGAGACCCAGCAACAGTGAAGGAACAGCGATATAGTTCCAAGTTAGGATGGTGTGGGGATTGGATGGGAATTTACAGGTTGTGGTATTCCCATGCATCTGCTGCCCTTGTCCGAGGTGGTCACGTGTTTGGGAGGTATTGTTGAAGGAAGCTTGATGAGTTGCTGCAGTGTATCTTGTAGATGGTACACAATGCTGCTATACGTTGGCGGTGGAGGGAGTAAATGTTTGTGGATTAGGTGCCAATCAAGCGGACTGCTTTTTCCTGGATGGTCTCAAGCTTATTGAGTGTTGTTGGAGCTGCACTTATTCAGGCAAGTCAGGGAGTATTCCATCACACTCCTGACTTGTCCCTTGAATGGTATACAGGCTTTGGGGAATCAGGAGGTGAGTTACTCATTTCAGAATACAGACCCACTCTTGTATTTATATACAGAAATGTACATAGAAACTAACAGCAGGAGTAGGCCATTTGGACCTTCAAACTTGCTCCAATGGCTGGTCCAGTTCAGTTGCTGGTCAGTGGTATCCCCCAGGACCTTCATAGTGGAGGATTCAGCAGTGATAATACCTTGTATGTCAAGAGGAGATGTTTAAATTCTTTTGGAAATGGTCATTTCCTGGCGCTAGTATGGCCTAAATGTTACTTGCCACTTGTCAACTCGAACCTGAATGTTGTCCAGGTATTGCTACACATGGACATGAACTGCTTCAGTATCTGAGGAGTCGTGAATGGTGCAGAGCAGTCACTTCTGATTTTATGATGGAGGGAGGATCATTGATGAAGCAGGTGGAGATGGTTTGGCTGAGAACATGGCCCTGAGGAGAGACGTCCCAGGACTGAGATGACTGACTTCAAACCAGTGGAGAATCTTTCCCCTGTTTCCCATTGACTCCAATTTTGTTCGGGCGCCTTGAAGCCAATCTTGGTCGAATCCTGCATTGATGTAAAGGACACTTACTCTCACTTCACCTCTGGAGTTCAGTTCTTTTATCCTTGTTTAGAATGAGGCTATAATGAGGTCTGGAGCTGAATGGCCCTGGTGGAACCCAAACTGCGCTTCAGTGAGCAGGTTATTGATGTGTCACTGATACTTGATTGCACTGTCCCATTCCATCATTTTATTGATGATCAAGAGTAAACTGAGGGGGATGGCTATTCGCCTGATTGGATTAGATTGCATTTTGTAAACAGGACACCTGGGCAATTTTCCACATTGCCGGATAAATGCCAGTGTTGTGGCTATACTGAAACAGCTTGGCTAGGGGTGCAGCTAGTTCTGGAGCATAAATCTTCAGTACTATTGCCAAAATATTGTCAGGGCCCATAGCATATGCAGTATTCATTACCTTCAGCTGTTTTTTGATATCAAGTAGAGTGAATTGATTTGGGTGAAGACTGATATCTCTGATGTTGGGGTCCTCAGGAGGAGGTCGATATGGACCATCCACTCAGCAGTCACGGTTGAAGATGGCTTCCTGGCATCACTAATCTCGGGCAGTGCAGTGCTCCCCAACCACCCAGGGGCTCCAATGGCCTCCCAGTCCCCGGCGTAGTCATCATGTCTGGTCTCCCTTGATGGAGTCCAGTAGTGATTGATTCCCACTGGCCTCAGCTACGTGGGTGGGTGGGAATATTCAGGCTTTTAATGGTGCGAGCATATTTAAATGCTCATTTGAATATGCTCATCTGGTTCATGTCCAGTGAGGGTGTGAACCAGATCACATAAGTGCCTTGGGCTGGGGATCATCACGCTTTGTTTGGTGCCTGATGCGAACCCGTTTTCGAGGCTCTCCCAATATTCTCCCGGAATAACGGGATGTGTGCTGGGTGCAACGTAGGCGGAGAATCGCTCCCAAATTCTTGCACAGCATGGTGCCATACTCTTCTTTCCTGATGATGATCTTGGGATCTTTCATTATGCTAAAGGCACTGTACAAATATAAATCATTAATGTTGAAAGTGTTCTCAAAGTTTATCTTTCCTAACTGCTCTCTAATTTCCTGCTTCGTGTCCCACCTGAAATGAAATGAAAATGAAAATGAAATGAAAATCGCGTTTTGTCACAAGTAGGCTTCAAATGAAGTTACTGTGAAAAGCCCCTAGTCGCCACATTCCGGCGCCTGTTCGGGGAGGCTGGTACGGGCTAGCACTCCCCAGTAATGTTTATTATTGTACCAAAGAATGGTGCCAGCACAGAAGGAGCCCATTTGGCCAGTTGTGGTAGTTGCCAGAGAGAGTATATCATCTGGTCTCCCACTTTCCCGCAAGTAGCCACATGCACTTTTTGTTGTTGGCAATCGCGATTGGTGTATGTGTGTTTTTATCACTATTTACAAAAAAGCAACAATGGAAGAATAGGAAAGCTTTGCATTTGCAGCGCATTCTAAATCAGCGGTCATCCGCAAGAGTACTGTAGCTGGTCTGTGGAAAGAAAATACAATTACGTGTACGCCATATGTAAAATACCCGATGTTACATCATTATTCACAATGTAAATTGCTTCACAAACATCCTTGTGTAATATAATCCACAATGTATGTTTAAGTGTGCATCAGAAACCATTAGAAATAGCTGTGTTTTTAATCCTCGTTGATAGATAATGGGCTGGATTCTCTGATTTTGAGGCTACGTCCGGAGGAAGTGTCTAGTTCTACGATGAAAATATCAGCGAGGCCCCAGCACTGACCCTCTGACTGGTGAGAGATTAGCAGCCAGGCCACGTAAAATACACGGCCTTTATGAAATAAATGGCCGGAGAATTGCCGGGTCCGTGGCTGCGCATGCGTCGACCGTAGGGCTATGTAAAAAATAATGTTTTCAATGGTTTGCATGTTGTTGTGGTCCGCAAAAGCTTTTGATGGCAATCTACGGTCTGCATAAAGGAAAAGGTAGGGAACCACTGCTCTAAAATAATAAACCAGTTTAAGGATCAACTCGGAAAAGGACCAACGGGGAAAAAACAGGGTTATTTAAATTTTGCCACCAAGCTAATATAGACTGATCGTCAGTTGGCAGCCCATTTAATACCCCTCTTATTTCAGTTTCCATCAGCTGAGGGAAAGTAAGATAGGGGTGAGGTGTACAATGGACTGCCAAGTCGCTATTGCTTTTAACCACTAATAACCACTGATATTTGATCTCCATGGTGTTACATTATAGCACTGACTCCTGTGCAAACATTTACTGCTGTATTTTGTGGAATGTGCTGGCTGTCAGATAAGTAGGCCTTAGTTGCGTTCACCCAGACGAATGGTGCTTAATTCAGTTTTTGGTTGACTTACCAGCTCAAGGTAACACCATTCCTGTCCACCACTACTACGTCTTCACAAACTTCCAAGTCAGCCAAGGCTCCTGACATAGGCAGGAGGCAGGCGGGGGTTTACATGAAATATGAAACACTACCATTAGTGCCACAAGGTTGTATGGTTGGAATCCCACATTGTGGGGAATCTGACAGGCAAAGTATGGTGTGAGGCACCAACCAGCCACAGTGAATGCTAAAAAAGGACTTATGTCAAATGTCCATGTGGGCCAAGAGGAGCAAGAGCAATCTCTTGTCTCGCAAAGATCCCCAGTGCCCTATCTACAAACTACCCCATAATCCCAATTGTGCCGATAGGATGGCCACCAACCCCAATTGAATACACCCTGATTGTCAATCGCATCTGGCATTGTACCCTCCTCCCATCCTGCAAATCCTAATCATAGTGGAAACCCTTCCCGATCGCCTATAGTCCTCCATCCACCACTAACATTCCTCCGGTTCTCTCCCCACCATTAACAGTTCAGCGGTCCTCTCTCCCCACCTTTCCATAGATCCCTGGTTGAGGCTTCACGTTGACAAACTCACATTCCTGCAGTCAATCCGGCCAAGCAGAAATTCAGAAGCATTTATATGTCTGAAGATTAGCTCTTAAGATTTATCGTGTCCCCACAAACGTTGACTCTTCTGGGGCACCACATTCTTTGGTGTTCCGAACCACTCCCCACACCCACTTAAAATCAGGGCACTAGTGTTTACTTTTGAAGGGCTGTGGAGAAGAGACTGAAGGCAGAACAACTTGAAATGTCTACCCTCTCTGTTGGCATGTTGGTCGGCCATCAAATGAGCCTGCCTCCAGGCAACTTTCATGCAGGATGCAATATCGGAGGTGGGGTGGACTTGGGGGTGGTGGTAGAAGGGGGTTGTGTGGTGCAGCATTGAAAGCTACCCACATGCCATTGATGAGTAGCCAACTAAGCCAATAAAATACTTTTCACCTCCCCCTCCCCACATACGTGCACGCGCACACACGCATATTACGATTGATAGAGGGCTACAGCTACAGGCTGTCCTGTGGAGGGGTTGCCATCCACGATGGTGGTTGGGCAGATGTGGCCACATTTTACTTTTGATGGTTGAAATATTCTTCAGAATGTGTCTTCAATTTCAGGCACCCTCCCATTTTCCTATCTACCACAGACGGTGAGGCTGCCAATCATTCAGTACTAGAGAGCCTCCACTTAGCCTTCTAAATTCTGGAGCCTGTCCTACATCCTTAATTGGATGGGGCTCCCAGAGGCAACTCAAAAATTGCCCTCAAAGTACAAGTGTGTGGGGGTTCCCAACCCACATTTCCTCCTGATAGTTGGATTGGGATTCAGGAAGAAAAATTATTTCCCAAGTGTCTGGTATCTCGAGTAATATCTGTTGCTCATTGTACTTGGCTACATGTGAGAAAGTGAGGGTTAGGTTTTAGAAGTGGTATCACTCCTCTTGTGGGTGTAATAGGGCCCTGTTTGCTTATCCACTACAATTTGCACATTTCATATGGAAGCAATCATGTGTAATCACCTGTTTTGTTTTGGAGTGATACATTCAAAACCAGGGCAACATGGTGGCACGGTGGTTAGCACTGCTGCCCCACAGCGGCAGAGAACCAGGTTCAATTCTGGCTTTGGTGACGGTGTGGAGTTTGCACGTTCTTCCCGTGTCTGCGTCCGGTTCCTTCGGCTGCTCGGGTTTCCTCTCACAGTTCAAAGATGTGCAGGTTAGGTGGATTGGGCATGCTAAATTGCCCCTTCGTGTTGAAAGGGTAGATGGGGTTAAGGGGGATTGGGCCTAGGTAGGGTGCTCATTCGGAGGGTCGGTGCAGACCTGATGAGCAAATGGCCTCCTTCTGCACTGTAGGGATTCTGTGAAACCATTATCATGTTCAGTACAAATTGGGGTTATATTAAAAAATACATATTTTGATGGGGTTTTGTAAGAAATTTTCCAATTGCAGATTGAGTATCTCAAATCTGACTCCCTGAAAACTGTAATGTGGAGATGCCGGCGTTGGACTGGGGTGAGCACAGTAAGAAGTCTTACAACACCAGGTTAAATTCCAACAGGTTTGTTTCGAATCACTAGCTTTTGGAGCACTGCTCCTTCCTCAGGTGAATGAAGAGGTGGGTTCCAGAAACATATATATAGACAAAGTCAAAGATGCAAGACGATACTTTGAATGCGAGTCTTTGCAGGTAATTAAGTCTTTACAGGTCCAGATGGAGCAGGTCAAAGAGGTGTGAATTGTCTCAAGCCAGAACAGTTGGTAGGATTACGCAAGCCCAGGCCAGATGGTGGGGAGTGAATGTAATGCGACATGAATTCAATGTCCCGGTTGAGGCCGTACTCATGTGTGCGGAACTTGGCTATAAGTTTCTGCTCGGCGATTCTTCATTGTCGCACATCCTGAAGGCCGCCTTAGAGAACACTTACCCGAAGATCAGAGGCTGAATGTCCTTGACTGCAGAAGTGTTCCCCGACTGGAAGGGAACATTCCTGCCTGGAGATTGTTGCGCAATGTCAATTCATCCGTCATCGCAGCGTCAGCATGGTCTCGCCAATGCACCACGCTTTGGGACATCCTTTCCTACAGCATATGAGGTACACAACGTTGGCCAAGTTGCACGAGTATGTACCACGTACCTGGTGGGTGGTGTTCTCACGTGTTATGGTGGTACCCATGTCGATGATCTGGCACATTTTGCAGCGATTGCCATGGCAGGGTTGTGTGGCGTTGTGGTCGCTGTTCTGAAGGCTGGGTAGTTTGCTGCAAACAATGGTTTGTTTGAGGTTATGCGGTTGTTTGAAGGCAAGTAGTGGGGGTGTGGGGATGACCTTGGCAAGATGTTCGTCTTCATCGATGACGTGTTGAAGGCTGCGAAGAAGATGTCATAGTTTCTCCGCTCTGGGAAAGTACTGGACGGCGAAGGGTACTCTGTCGGTTGTGTCCCGTGTTTGTCTTCTGATGAGATCAGTGCGGTTTTTTGCTGTGGCGCATTGGAACTTTCGATCGATGAGTCGAGCGCCATATCCCGTTCGTACGAGGGCATCTTTCAGCATCTGTAGATCTACTGGCAGCGTCCGAAAATTATTTTCCTGGCAATTTGAGTGGCTTAGCGGACTTTGCCCCCACCAAACCCAGCTTAGAAAAGTTTGGGGAGTTGCTGCATCGGACATTTCCCACTCTCCAAGAGGTTTAGCAAACCTTGACCCCAGCCAACTCAGACAGGAGAAGGGTCATATTGTGTCCCATACATTAAAATAAGGGGCTCTGATTTTTTTTCCCCCTGAATACTGGCAAGTTCCGGAGACCGGCACAGAGTCGGGTCTTGAGGTTGCCAGATTCGAGGTACTCCACCTATGTACGCTGACATGCTGAGGGAATTGACATGAAATAATTTCATGACTTCCAACCAAATCTTAGTCTCTCAGCTTTCAAAATGAAATCTCTCTGACTTGTAAATTTCTGTTCTGTTGCTTCTGTCAAGAGATATCAAAGAACAGCGATTGAATGGCACCTTGCAATAACCAGGAAGTAAGGAGCTCCTGCTTCTCACCTTCATGAGATTTACGATAATAATTTGTGCATCATTTCTAGTTGCGTTTTAAAGGCATCTGGAAATTAACATTATGCTCAGCTTTGCTGCCATACGTCTTCTCCCTCTCAATTACCAGCAGATATTGAGAACAAATTCATTTTGCAACGATTTTCTGACTCTAGTGAAGATGATTTTCCTTCACTCACTCCCAAAGCCCTTGACAAGGACACCAAACGGATTATTTTCCAGCAATTATCACGCCTGCTACCTCAGCAGATATGGCTGTCTTCAGTGTTTCAGAATTCTGACCCCTCCCTTCCCACCACCAAACTGATTCGAAATGTTCATCAGACCTTCGATGTGCCACGGCGGCAACATTTTGAACAAATTTGCTCTTTTCAATGGTGAATAGCAGCTTGGTGGGGAATGTCCCTTTAATAAAAAGGTGAAGGCACTGAATGTGTTCATCACGTAAGGTTCCGACACATCTCCAGTTCCTCGTGAAGAAGGAACCCGTCAGTTGTCACACAGCCAGGAGCTAATTCACACCCATGTTAATTATCTTTCTAAGATCTTGCTGACATTCTCCAGATCAGAGGTTGGCAACCTTTTCTTTTCTGATGAACCGTTTATGAAAAAAAGTGCTGAAAACAAAACTATTGGCCGCTGAAAACACAATACATGGAAATTGTCAAGTCTCTCTGGCTGAATGCATAATTTTCAAATAATAAATTACACGTATTGAATTTATGTATCAATAGAACTGTAAGCAATACCACATTTGAGGCTGAACCAGTGTTTCATTTAAATTTAGTGTAACTTCCTTGCATTTGTACTCTATGTCCCTCTTGATCAAATCCAAGATGCCATTTACCACTCTCTCAACCTGTCGTGCCACCTTCAATGACTTATGCACGTATGCACTCAGGTCCCTCTGCTTCAGCCCCACTTTAGAATTGTACCCTTAATTTTACATTGTCTCCCTGTGTTCTTCCTACCAAAATGCATCACTTTGCACTTCTCTCCATTAACTGTCATCTGCCACTCATCCTTCTGTTTCCACCAACCTTTGTATGTCCAATTAAGAGTTCTACATCCTCTTCTCATTGCTCACGGTACTTCCAAGTTTTGTATCGCCCACAAATTTGAAGCTACATCCTGTATACTGAGGACTAGGTCATTAACATATATTAGGAAGACCAGCGGTCCTCACACTGATTCCTGGAAATTCCACTATAAATGTTCCTCAAGGCTCAGAAACAGCCATTCACTACCATGCTTTGTTTAATGTCACTCAGCCAATTTCATAGAATCATAGAATTTACAGTGCAGAAGGAGGCCATTCGGCCCATCGAGTCTGCATCAGCTCTTGGAATGAGCACCCTACTTAAGCCCACGCCTCCACCCTATCCCCATAACCCAGTAACCCCACCTTTTTGGACACTACAATTTACCATGGCCAAGCTAACTACTGTGCTACCATGCTGCCTTGTTGCTCCTGTCCCTTTCATTACATAAGCTTTTACATTGCTCACAAGTCTTTTGTGTGACATTTTATCAAATGCCTTTTGGAAGTCCATGTACACCACATCCACAGCATTATCCTCATCAACCTTCTTTGTTACCTCATCAAAAATAAACTCAAGCGTGTTGGTAAAAAACGACTTGCCTTTAATAAATTATTTCTGACCTTCCTTAATGAGCCTGCATTCATCAAAGTGATGATTATTTTTGACCTGAAATATCATTTCTAAATGTTTCCCCACCACTGAAGTAAAACTGACTGGCCTGTAGTTGTGGCACTTACCTTTCTATCCTATTTTAAACATGGATGTAACATTTGCAATTCTCCAGTCCTCTGGCACCATCCTAGTCAAAGGAAAATTGCAAAATTATGGCCACAGTTGTTAATTATATGTTAATTGTATTATTACGATTAAGGATATGATGGTGGAGGAAATTGATTGATTAAATAGCTTGAGCACATAAAATGAAAGACTTGTCATTGGTCTGCTTCAGCCCCTCACCTGGGGGCACCAGAGGGGTTGGAGTGTATCATCAGCACAAAGAATGTACCCCATTATGAATTAGTTAATTTGTTAATGTGTTCATCATTTCCTCAACAGAGTTGAGTTTCAGAGAGTTTTAGGACACTTTTTGTCAGTTAGGCAACATGCTCTGTAATGTTGCACTCCGTAAATAAATCTTGTATGAAGTAAAAGATTGGCACCGAGTTTCCTACTTCACCAACAGGTTTTGGAATAAATTAAGAAGTGCCTCTGCAATTTCCACTCTCGTTTCCTTCAGTATTCTTGGATGCATCTCATCCTCTCCCAGTGCCTTATCAACTTTACGTACAGACAGTCTAGACAAGACCACCTCCTTTTCAATTTAAAATGTGTAAACTGTCTGCCCTACCTCCTCTTTCTCCATGACCTTAGCGGCATCCTCTTTCTTGATGTAGGCAGCTGCAAATTATACATTAAATACCTTAGCGTACCAGCAGCCTTCATGTCTAAATCACCTTTTTGCTATCTAATCTGCCTACTCCTCCTCTTACCACCGTTTTACTATTTATATGCCCACTGAATATCGGATTCCCTTTTATGTTAGCTGCCAGTCTCTTCTCATGCTTTCTCTTTGTTTCTCTTATTTGCTTTTTCAATTCCCTTATGAAACTCCCATGTTCTGCCTGGTTCTCCTTGGATCTTCTGGCCTCTCTCAAACCCACATTGCTCCAAGTCTACACCCCACCGCTCTGTCTCTTTCAATCAGAATCTTTTCCCCTGACTTTACTTAACCGAATCAGCTGCAGATTCTTATCCTTGTCCAGAAGCATAACTGTCCTCTTGGGATCTCTTTCTGTACCCACTCGCTGGATTGGGACCTTCGTCTTTCTTTTGGGACCTGCTCCCTGTCCCGTTTCAGTGTCCTGCTGCTTTGGACACTTTCTCCAGAATCGCGCTCCACTTCCGGGTCACCTGACCTCCTTCTCACACTGCCTCCCTTTCTTTCTCTTGTTTTCCCTGGATGCAGATGCAGGACTGGATCCAAATCTGACTTTTAAAAAAAAACAGCACACACAGATCCGCAGCTGTTTACCCATCCAAAGAAGTGAAAATCCACAAACTGTGCATGTATGACCATTCCCTGGCCGGCATGTGAGCAGAAACACCAAGACCTGCTGTGAACCAGACTTTGCAGCCTCTGAGCTCGGATTTAAAAGGTAAGAATTCTTTCTTTCATATTCCCAATACTCGTTGCACCTTCATATTGCTCTGTAGTATTATTGCATGGTTGAAATGCCACTATCGAGTCAGTTTAAGCTCTTCACCCTGTAGGGAAATCACCTTGCAAGGAAATTAGTCCCAGTCCGGTAGCCCAACTACCTGCACAGGCCATATTTCTCGCAAATTGATCTCAAGGGCCTAAAGCCTTCCCTCAGGTACCAATTATCCTTCTGAATTCATGTGCTCTGTCCTCATATTTCTGCACTCACTTGCATGTGATACAGGACATAATCCAGGTATTTCTACTTTTGAGGTTCTGCTTGATGATTTCTTACTTAGGTTCCTAACTTTTTTTAAAAATGTTTCTTTTATTGGGTTTTTGAACAAAGTATATTTGTTGTTATGTATATATATATATAGAAGAGAAGGGCACACACACATCACAAAGGGAGAGAAAAAAAAAGAAAAAAGGTAACAACACAAGAGAAATACAAAATCAATTATTTAACCACATAAGTGGGCATCTGATTGTGGTGGGGGGGGCGGAGACTTGTGGGGGAGGGCAGATATACATTTGGGTGCCGGAGAGACAATTATGGAGGTCAATCCTTGAGTGGGTCTGGTGCTGGTGTTGTCCCTTGCTTCTCCCGGACGGATTTCGCTGCCGTTGTCGTCTTGCCCTCACTACCGCTTCGGCCGGCCCTCCCGTCTTCCACCTGTATTCTCCTTTTTCTCTGTTCCTGTGGATGCCAAGTTTGTTAACGTTTTCCCGCCTACACCGCCCCCCCCCACCTCCCTGGCTCTCCTCTATTGTTCCCTGTCCCTCGTCCCCCCCCCCCCCCCGTGGTTCGCCTTTCCTTCCTCTTAGATTTAGAAGTCGTCGTCCCCCCCCTCCCTCTCATGCTTTGGCTACTTTCCCCTGGTTCTTGGCTACCTGGCTATTCTTCTGCTTGTTTGTTGGCCACATACAGGTCCCGGAACAATTGGGTGAATGGCTCCCACGTTCTGTGGAAGCCGTCGTCTGACCCTCGGATGGCAAATTTGATTTTCTCCATTTGGAGAGATTCCGAGAGGTCGGACAGCCAGTCTGCAGCTTTGGGTGGTGCTGCTGACCGCCAGCTGAACAGGATTCTACGGCGGGCGATCAGGGAGGCAAAGGCAAAGGCGTCGGCCCTCCTCCCAGGAATAGATTTGGCTGGTCTGAAACCCGAAGACCGCCACTTTCGGGCTCCACCGTCACCCCCACCACTTTGGACATTGCCTCAAAGAAAGCTGTCCAGTACCCAGCAAGTCTGGGGCAAAGACCAGAACATGTGGGTGTAGTTGGCCACGCCTCCTTGGCACCGTTCACCTCTATCCTCCACCTCCGGGAAGAACCTACTCATATGGGTTCTTGTTAAGTGGGCTCTATGTACCATTTTTAGTTGCGTCAGGCTGAGCCTTGCGCACATGGAGGTGGAGTTGACCCTATGCAGTGCTTCGCTCCAGAGTCCCCACCCTATTTCGATCCCCAGGTCCTCCTCCCATTTCATTCTTGTTGCGTCCAGTACGGTGTCGGCCCCTTCTACCAGTCGGTCATACATGTCGCTACAGTTTCCTTTATTCTAGTATGCTTGCATCCAGTAACTCTTCCAGTAATGTCTGTCATGGCGGTTGTGGGTATGTCCTTGTCCCCTTTCGTAGGAAGTTTTTGAGTTGCAGGTACCTTAGCTCGTTCCCCCTGGCTAACTGGAAATTCTCTGTCTGTTCGTCCATTGTTGCGATCCTGACGTCCGTGTATAGGTCCCTGACTGTCAGTGTCGCTCCGTCCTGCCCCCACCTTTTGAAGGTGGCGTCAGTCAGCGCTGGTGTGAACCTTGGTTGTTGCAGATGGGAGCTTTGTCCGACATTTTGGTCAGGCCAAATTGCTGCCGTAGTTGGTTCCAGGACTGGAGGGTGGCTATCACCACTGGGCTGCTGGAGTGCTTTTTGTGTGGGGATGGGAGTGCCGCCGTGGCGAGGGCCCGAAGGGAGGTCCCCCTGCAGGAGGCCTCTTCCGCGCGCACCCATTCGGCTTCTGGCTCCTTGATCCATCCCCTTATTCGCTTGGGCGTCGCCGCCCAGTGATATAATTGTAGGTTTGGGAGGGCTAGCCTCCCCCCCCCCCCCTGGATTTTGTTTTTTGTAAGACCTTCTTTGGGATCATAGCATTCTTCCCCCCCATACGAACGCCATGATTAGTTTGTTCAGTGCTTTGAAAAAGGCCTTAGGGATGTAGATCGGGATGGATCTGAATAGGAAGAGTTACCTGGGCAGCACATTCATTTTGATCGTCTGGACTCTCCCGCGAGGGAGAGTGGGAGTGTGTTCCATCTTTGCAGTTACTTCCTCTGTCAGACTGGTGAGGTTCCATTTGTGGATCCCTTTCCAGTCATGGGCGATTTGGATCCCAGGTAGCGGAATCTGTGTCAGGCTTGATAAAGCGGCAGACCCGTTAGTGCTGCCCCACCTATTTGTGGGTGTACCGGGAAGATCTCGCTTTTGCTCATGTTGTATTTGTAGCCCGAGAAGGCACCAAACTCTTTCAGGAGCACGATGATTCCATCCATGCTGCTTTGTGGGTCCGAAATGTAGTGGAGCAGGTCATCTGTATAGAGTGAGACTCTGTGCTCTCTGCCACCCCTTTGGATCCCCCTCCAGCTTTTTGCTGCTCTGAGCGCAATTTCTAGTGGCTCGATCGCTAGAGCGAACAGCAGCGGGGACAGTGGGCATCCTTGTCTGGTGCCCCTGTGCAGCTGGAAGTATCGGGAGTTGGTGTTGTTTGTCCGTACGTTCGCCATGGGAGCGTTGTATAGGGGTTTCACCCAAGAGGTGAACCCTATTCCAAGCCCGAACCACTCCAGTAACTCTATGAGGTATTTCCATTCGTCTCTGTCAAAGGCCTTTTCTGCATCTAGGGCGACAATCACCTCTGGTGTTCTCTCGCCGGATGGGGTCATTATCACGTTTAGCAGGCGCCTAATGTTCGAAGTAAGCTGTCTACCTTTGACAAAGCCCGTCTGGTAGGTTCCTAATTTTTGAATAGGGGACTACATCCCACTTTCTACCTATGTTATTGGTATCAATCTGGATTACAAACACCCTGTTCACCCTCGCCCCGTCAGGGTGCTCTCATGTTTGCACAATGATGTCAGCTGCTGCACAAGCTCTGAAACTTGAGCATGAGCTGATGACACTTCCTGCACACGTGGTTATCGAGGCCAAGGAAATGTCTTGAAGTTCCCACATGGAACAAGATGTGCATTCTATGGGTTGAAGTTGCATTATCGTCCTCTATCTAA
The DNA here is from genome assembly GCF_047496885.1 of Scyliorhinus torazame. Lineage (NCBI taxonomy): Eukaryota > Metazoa > Chordata > Chondrichthyes > Carcharhiniformes > Scyliorhinidae > Scyliorhinus > Scyliorhinus torazame. The sequence goes on along the minus strand of NC_092715.1, from coordinate 45,302,600 downwards.
TAGACAATTAAAGTACTACTTAAGTTCCGGGTGCGGTGATGACCAGCTAAGTCGCACGTTTCGGCAGCTCCCGTTGGAACGGACTTTTGGGCTCTTGATAAGAGCCCCAACGGCAATTTTAAACGGCCAAAATCACTGTGCGGTAAAATAGAAGGGAATCCCCACGGACGTTGATGGACAAAGGAAAGGATAGCGGCAGGATTGCAGTGGATCCTTCGGAGCAGCGGCAAGGAAGGGAAGCTCGAAGCAAGATGGCGTCGGAAGGTGGCAGTTCGATATGGGGCCCGGAGCAACAAGAGTTCCTACGGCGCTGTGTGGAAGAGCTGAAGAAGGAGGTGTTGGCCCCGATGCTACAGGCGATTGAAGGGCTAAAGGAGGCGCAGAGGACCCAGGAGCTAGAGCTTCGGGTCGTGAAGGCAAAGGCTGCTGAAAATGAAGATGAAATTCAGGGCCTGGTGGTGAAGACAGAGATGCACGAGGCGCAGCACAAGAGGTGTGTGGAGAGGTTGGAAGCCCTGGAGAATAATTCGAGGAGGAAGAATCTAAGAGTCTTAGGTCTTCCCGAGGGCGCAGACATCGGGGCATATGTGAGCACGATGCTTCACTCGCTAATGGGATCGGAGGCCCCGACGGGCCCTTTGGAAGTGGAGGGAGCTTATCGAGTTATGGCGCGAAGACCAAGGGCAGGAGAAATACCTCGAGCCATAGTGGTGAGGTTTCACCGCTATAATGACAGAGAGATGGTCCTAAGATGGATGAAGAAAACTCGGAGCTGCAGGTGGGAGAACGCGGTGATCCGCGTATACCAGGATTGGAGTGCGGAGGTGGCGAGAAGGAGGGCAAGTTTCAATCGGGCTAAGGCGGTGCTTCACAAAAAGAAGGTGAAATTTGGAATGCTGCAACCGGCGAGACTGTGGGTCACATACCAAGGGAAGCACCACTACTTTGAGACAGCAGAAGAGGCGTGGACATTCATAGTGGACGAGAAGCTGGAAGAGTCTGGCAAGAGAAAGAGCTTCTGGGGCAAAGTGGTGGGGTGACTATGTGGGACGAGGAATGGGGGGGGGGGGGGGATGATTTTTCAATTGTTAACTCTTTAATCCTGAAAATCTTCTCTCTTCCCCTCGTTTTGGGGGGGGGGGGTATGAGGAACTGTGGGCGCCGGTGGGTAGGAATGTGGGGCTGAGTGGGAAACGCGGGCCTCGTTCCCGTGCTATGGTAATTAAGGCGGGAACAGAGACGCAGAAAGGTGGGGGCCTTGCACAGTGAGAGGCCGAGGGCAAACAGGGAAGCCGAGGTCAGCCAGAGTTCGCTGACTTCTGGGAGCAACATGGGGGGTGTAATTACACTAGAGGGGGATCTAGCGAAGGGGGGGGGGGAGGGAGCTAACTGGGTTGCTGCTGCTAAGGGGAAGGGGGAGCTGTTATGGGGCGGGGTGGTCGAGGTGGGAGGGCACCGTCGGTGGGATATACGGGTACGTGGGAACCGGGTGAGGAGCTGGGGTAAAAAAGGGGATGGCTAGTCCACAAGGGGGGGGGGGGTAAAGAGCCCCCCAACCCGGTTGATCTCGTGCGAGGGCTGAATGGGCCGATTAAAAGGGCGCGGGTACTCGCACACCTAAAGAAATTAAAGGCAGATGTGGTTATGTTGCAGGAGACGCACCTGAAATTGACAGATCAGGTCTGACTACGTAAAGGATGGGTGGGACAGGTGTTTCATTCGGGTTTGGATGCGAAGAATAGGGGGGTGGCTATTTTAGTGGGGAAACGGGTACTGTTTGAGGCAAAGACCATAGCGGCGGACAGTGGGGGTAGATACGCGATGGCGAGTGGCAGACTGCAAGGGGAGGCGGTGGTTCTGGTGAACGTATACGCCCCGAACTGCGATGATGCAAACTTTATGAGGCGTATGTTGGGGCGTATCCCAGACCTGGAGGCGGGAAAGTTGGTAACGGGGGGAGATTTCAATACAGTGCTTGATCCAGGGCTGGACCGGTCGAGGTCCAGGACCGGGAGGAGGCCGGCAGTGGCCAAGGTGCTTAAGGACTTCATGGAAAGACAAAGGTTACATGTGGAATTTGACCTGCAGACCACGGGTAAGGCAGAGGCACAGTGGAGGAGGGCACAGGGAGTGCAGTATGAGTATGGAGAGAAGGCGAGTCGGTTACTGGCCCAACAATTGAGGAAGAGGGGAGCGGCGAGGGAGATAAGTGGGATGAGGGATGAGGAGGGAGAGATGGAACGGGGAGAGGAGAGAGTGAATGGGGTGTTTAAGACATTCTATGAGAGGTTGTATAAGGCTCAGCCCCCGGAAGGGAAGGAGGGAATGATGCATTTCCTGGATCAGCTGGAATTCCCGAAGGTGGAGGAACAGGAGAGGGCGGGACTGGGAGCACAGATGGATGTGGAGGAGGTGGTAAAGGGGATTGGGAGCATGCAGGCGGGGAAGGCCCCGGGACCGGATGGGCTCCCAGTGGAATTTTATAGGAAATATATAGACCGACTGGCCCCGCTCTTGACGAGAACCTTTAATGAGGCCAGGGAAAGCGGGAAGTTGCCCCCGACTATGTCGGAGGCGACAATATCGTTACTTTTGAAGAAGGATAAAGACCCGCTGCAGTGTGGGTCCTACAGGCCCATTTCCCTTTTGAATGTAGATGCTAAGCTCCTGGCTAAGGTAATGGCGACGAGGATAGAGGATTGTGTCCCGGGGGTGGTCCATGAGGATCAAACTGGGTTCGTTAAGGGGAGACAGCTGAACACGAACATACGGAGGCTGCTAGGGGTGATGAAGATGCCCCCACCAGAGGGGGAGGCGGAGATAGTGGTGGCGATGGATGCCGAGAAAGCATTTGACAGGGTGGAGTGGGACTACCTGTGGGAAGTGTTGAGGAGATTTGGTTTTGGTGAAGGGTTCACTGGATGGGTACAGCTGCTATATAGGGGCCCGGTGGCAAGTGTGATCACGAACAGGCAGAGGTCTGACTACTTCCGTCTTTATAGAGGGACGAGGCAGGGGTGTCCCCTGTCTCCGTTACTGTTTGCATTGGTAATTGAGCCCCTGGCCATAGCACTGAGGGGCTCCAGGAAGTGGAGGGGAGTACTCAGGGGAGGAGAAGAACACCGGGTATCATTGTATGCAGATGATTTACTGTTGTACGTTGCGGACCCGGTGGAGGGGATGCCTGAGATAATGCAGACGCTCGGGGAGTTTGGGGAATTCTCGGGGTACAAATTGAACATGGGGAAGAGTGAGTTGTTTGCGGTACATCCGGGGGAGCAGAGCAGGGGAATAGAGGATTTACCGCTGAGAAGGGTAACAAGGGATTTCCGGTACTTGGGGATCCAGATAGCCAGGAGTTGGGGAACCTTACATAGGCTTAATTTAACACGATTGGTGGAACAGATGGAGGAGGATTTTAAGAGATGGGACATGGTGCCCCTGTCACTGGTGGGGAGGGTGCAGGCGGTCAAAATGGTAGTCCTCCCGAGATTCCTTTTTGTGTTTCAGTGCCTCCCGGTGATGATCACGAAGGCTTTTTTCAAGAAGATCGAGAAAAGCGTCATGAGTTTTGTGTGGGCTGGGAAGACCCCGAGAGTGAGGAGGGGGTTCTTGCAGCGTAGCAGGGAGAGGGGGGAACGGGCACTACCGAGCTTAAGTGAGTACTATTGGGCCGCCAATATTTCAATGGTGTGTAAGTGGATGGGAGAAGGGGAGGGAGCGGCGTGGAAGAGATTGGAGATGGCGTCCTGCAAAGAAACCAGCCTTCAAGCACTGGTGACGGCACCGCTGCCGTTCTCCCCGAAGAAATACACCACAAGTCCAGTGGTGGTGGCAACACTGAAAATTTGGGGGCAGTGGAGACGACATAGGGGAATGACAGGAGCCTCGGTGCGGTCCCCGATAAGAAATAATCATAGGTTTGTCCCAGGGAGAATAGATGGGGGATTTGGAGCATGGCAGAGAGCTGGGATTGTGCAACTGAGGGATCTGTTCCTGGACGGGACATTTGCGAGTCTGGGAGCGCTGACGGAAAAATATGGGTTGCCCCAAGGGAATGAATTTCGATACATGCAACTGAGGGCTTTTGCGAGGCAACAGGTGAGGGAATTCCCGCAGCTCCCGACGCAGGAGATTCAGGATAGAGTGATCTCAGGGACATGGGTGGGGGATGGTAGGGTGTCAGATATATACAGGGAAATGAGAGATGAGGGGGAGAACATGGTGGATGAGTTGAAGGGAAAATGGGAGGAAGAGCTGGGGGAAGAGATTGAAGAGGGGCTGTGGGCAGATGCCCTACGTCGGGTAAACTCTTCGTCCTCGTGCGCCAGGCTTAGCCTGATACAATTTAAGGTTTTGCACAGGGCACATATGACCGGAGCAAGGCTCAGTAAATTTTTCGGGGTAGAGGATAGGTGTGGGAGATGCTCGAGAAGCCCAGCAAACCACACCCACATGTTTTGGTCATGCCCGGCACTGCAGGGGTTCTGGGTGGGGGTGGCGAAGGTGCTTTCAAAGGTGGTGGGGGTCCGGGTTGAGCCAGGCTGGGGGCTGGCTATATTCGGGGTTGCAGAAGAGCTGGGAGTGCAGGAGGCGAGAGAGGCTGATGTTTTGGCCTTTGCGTCCCTAGTAGCCCGGCGAAGGATACTGCTTATGTGGAAGGAAGCCAAGCCTCCGGGCGTGGAGACCTGGATAAACGACATGGCAGGGTTTATAAAACTGGAACGGATAAAGTTTGCACTAAGGGGTTCGGCTCAGGGGTTCACCAGGCGGTGGCAACCGTTCATTATCTACCTCGCAGAACGATAAAGGAAATGGGAAGGTAACAGCAGCAACCCAGGGGTGAGGGGGGGGGGGGGGGGGCGCCGTAGTGGGTCCTCAGGGGTGTTTTTGTAAAGATATTGGTACTTGGTTATGAAAATTGAATTGCTGATTTTATTATTTGGGAGAGCTATTATTTTTGTTATGGCAGTTGCCATTTAGTTTATATATTATTTATTTATTTGTTAAAATACGGTCACGGTTATTTATATTGTTTTGCTGTTGTAAAAAGGGGAAAAACCTTTGTACGGTTTTGTTTGGCCGAAAAAGTTGAATAAAATATACTATAAAAATTTTTTTAAAGTACTACTTTAAAATAAAGCTTCACTTCTCTTACGTTGTCACTTAAATATCAGGTGCTGAATTGAAGTGCTTTACTGAATTTTTATTATTAAATTAAACGATTTTTAAAATCTGTTTCAGTGATCCTGACCTGCTTCACTCTTCTTTCAATCTGTTGCACAGTGATCCTGACCTGCTGCACACTCCTCCTAATCTGCTTCACAGTGATCCTGACCTGCTGCACTCTCCTCCCAATCTGCTTCACAGTGATCCTGACATGCTGCACACTCCTCCACGGTCTGCCTCACAGTGATCTTGACCTGCTGCACACTCCTCCCAATCAGCTTCTCAGTGATCCTGACCTGCTGCACACTCCTCCCAATCAGCTTCACAGTGATCCTGACCTACTGCACACTCCTCCTAATCTGCATCACAGCGACCCTGACTTGCTGCACACTCCTCCTAATCTGCTTCACAGCGACCCTGACCTGCTGCACACTCCTCCACGGTCTGCTCACAGTGATCCTGACCTGCTGCACACTCCTCCCAATCAGCTTCACAGTGATCCTGACCTGCTGCACACTCCTCCTAACCTGCTTCACAGTGATCCTGACCTGCTGCACATTCCTCCCAATCTGCTTCACACTGATCCTGACCTGCTGCACACTCCTCCCAATCAGCTTCACACTGATTCTGACTTGCTGCACACTCCTCCCAATCAGCTTCACAGTTATCCTGACCTGCTGCACTCTCCTCCCAATCAGCTTCACAGTCATCCTGACTTGCTGCACACTCCTCCCAATCAGCTTCACACTGATCCTGACTTGCTGCACACTCCTCCTAATCTGCTTCACAGTGATCCTGACCTGCTGCACACTCCTCCCAATCAGCTTCACAGTGATCCTGACCTGCTGCACACTCCTCCCAATCTGCTTCACACTGATCCTGACTTGCTGCACACTCCTCCTAATCTGCTTCACAGTGATCCTGACTTGCTGCACACTCCTCCTAATCAGCTTCACAGTGATCCTGACTTGCTGCACACTCCTCCCAATCAGCTTCACAGTGATCCTGACCTGCTGCACACTCCTCCCAATCAGCTTCACAATGATCCTGACCTGCTGCACACTCCTCCCAATCAGCTTCACAGTGATCCTGACCTGTTGCACACTCCTCCTAATCAGCTTCACAGTGATCCTGACCTGCTGCACACTCCTCCTAATCAGCTTCACAGTGATCCTGACCTGCTGCAAACTCCTCCCAATCAGCTTCACAGTGATCCTGACCTGCTGCACACTCCTCCCAATCAGCTTCACAGTAATCCTGACCTGCTGCACACTCCTCCTAATCAGCTTCACAGTGATCCTGACCTGCTGCAAACTCCTCCCAATCTGCTTCACAGCAACCCTGGCCTGCTGAACACTCCTCCCGGTCTGCTTCACAGTGATCCTGACCTGGTGCACACTCCTCCTGATCCGCTTCACTCTGATTCTGACTTGCTGCACACTCCTCCCAATCAGCTTCACAGTGATCCTGACCTGCTGCACACTCCTCCTAATCTGCTTCACACTGATCCTGACCTTCTGCACACTCCTCCTAATCTGCTTCACACTGATCCTGACCTGCTGCACACTCCTCCCAATCAGCTTCACAGTGATCCTGACCTGCTGCACACTCCTCCTAACCTGCTTCACAGTGATCCTGACCTGCTGCACACTCCTCCCAATCAGCTTCACAGTGATCCTGACCTGGTGCACACTCCTGCCAATCAGCTTCACAGTGATCCTGACCTGGTGCACACTCCTGCCAATCAGCTTCACAGTGATCCTGACCTGCTGCACACTCCTCCCAATCTGCTTCACACTGATTCTGACTTGCTGCACACTCCTCCCAATCTGCTTCACACTGATTCTGACTTGCTGCACACTCCTCCCAATCAGCTTCACAGTTATCCTGACCTGCTGCACTCTCCTCCCAATCAGCTTCACAGTTATCCTGACCTGCTGCACACTCCTCCTAATCTGCATCACAGCGACCCTGACTTGCTGCACACTCCTCCCAATGAGCTTCTCACTGATTCTGACTTGCTGCACACTCCTCCTAATCAGCTTCACAGTGATCCTGACCTGCTGCACACTCCTCCCAATCTGCTTCACAGTGATCCTGACCTGCTGCACACTCCTCCTAATCAGCTTCACAGTGATCCTGACCTGTTGCACACTCCTCCCAATCAGCTTCACAGTGATCCTGACCTGCTGCACACTCCTCCCAATCAGCTTCACAGTGATCCTGACCTGCTGCACTCTCCTCCCAATCTGTTGCACAGTGATCCTGACCTGCTGCACACTCCTCCCAATCAGCTTCACAGTGATCCTGACCTGTTGCACACTCCTCCTAATCAGCTTCGCAGTGATCCTGACCTGCTGCTCACTCCTCCTAATCAGCTTCACAGTGATCCTGACCTGCTGCACTCTCCTCCTAATCAGCTTCACAGTGATCCTGACCTGCTGCACACTCCTCCCGGTCTGCTTCACAGTGATCCTGACCTGCTGCACACTCCTCCTAATCTTCTTCACAGTGATCCTGACCTGCTGCAAACTCCTCCCAATCAGCTTCACAGTGATCCTGACCTGCTGCACACTCATCCCAATCTGCGTCACAGCGACCCTCAGTGATCCTGACCTGCTGCACACTCCTCCTGATCCGCTTCACACTGATTCTGACTTGCTGCACACTCCTCCCAATCTGCTTCACACTGATTCTGACTTGCTGCACACTCCTCCCAATCAGCTTCGCAGTTATCCTGACCTGCTGCACACTCCTCCTAATCTGCTTCACACTGATCCTGACCTTCTGCACACTCCTCCTAATCTGCTTCACACTGATCCTGACCTGCTGCACACTCCTCCCGGTCTGCTTCACAGTGATCTTGACCTGCTGCACACTCCTCCTAATCTTCTTCACAGTGATCCTGACTTGCTGCACACTCCTCCCAATCAGCTTCACAGTGATCCTGACCTGCTGCACACTCCTCCCAATCTGCTTCACAGCGACCCTGGCCTGCTGCACATTCCTCCCGGTCTGCTTCACAGTGATCCTGACCTGCTGCACACTCCTCCTAATCTTCTTCACAGTGATCCTGACCTGCTGCACACTCCTCCTAATGTGCTTCACACTGATCCTGACCTGCTCCACACTCCTCTCTGAAATGTTGTGCTGGAAATTTACTTTCCCCAGCCTCATCTTGGTGTTTGCTGTCTGCCTCCCACCCAAACCCGTGAGAACAAATTAATTGATACAGTTGCATTTATATAGCACCTTTCACAATCAGAGACTCCCAAACCATTTAAAGCCCAGTGTTTTTCAGACATTACAATTGCTGCAACATAAGAAGGTGACAGTTCATTTGTGCACAGGGAACACGCACAAGCAGTAATGTGATAATGAGCAGGTAGTGGTATTTGGCTGGTGTTATCATGTGTGATGTTAATGCAGTTGGATGGGTGTATCCACTCATGTAAAGAAGGAATTTTATTAAAAATTAATTTATGTCATGTGGGCATCACTGATTAGGCTAGCATTTAATGCCTGTCCCTAGTTTCCCTTCAGAAGGTGGCGGCGAGCTTCTTTCTTGAACCGCTGCAGCCCCTGAGTGGTAGGTACACCCATGATGTTGTTAGGGTGGGAGTTCCAGCACTTTGCCCCAGTGACAGTGAAGGAACAGCGACGGTGAGTGACTGGAGATGCAACCTCCAGGTGGTGGGATTCCTACGTATCTGCTGTTCTTATCCTTCTCGTGGTAGTGGTCGTGGGTTTAGAAGGATCTGCCGAAGTAACCGTGGCACCTTGTAGATGGTACACACAGCTGCCACTGTTCGTCAGTGGTGAAGGGATTGAATGTTTGTGGAAGAGGTAACAATCAAGCGTGCTGCTTTCTACTTGATGTTGATGATGGAGAGTAAACTGATAGGGTGGTAATTGGCTGGGTTGGATTTATCCTGTTTCTTGAGTACAGGACACACCTGGGCAATTTTCCACACTGCCGGATAAATGCCACTGTTGCAACGTACAGCTTGGAACAGGTGTGGCAAGTTCTGGAGCACAAGTCTTCAGTACTATTGCCGGAATATTGTCAAGGCCCAAAGCCTTTGCAGTATCCACTGCCTTCAGCCGTTTCTTGATATCAATGTGGAGTGAATCGTATCTGTGATGCTGGGGCCCTCCGGAGGAAACTGGGATGGATGTGCTTGGCATCCCTGGCTGAAGATTGTTGCGAATTCTTCAGCCTCGTCTTTTGCACAGATGTGCTGGGCTCCTCCATCATTGAGGATGGGGATATTTGGAGAGATTCCTCCTCCAGTGAGTTATTTAATTGTCCACCCCCATTCACAGCTGGATGTGGCAGGACTGGAAAACTTAGATCTGATGTGTTCATTGTGGAATCACTTAGCTCTGTCTATTATTTGCTGCTTATGCTGTCTGGCACACAAGTAGTCCTGTGTTGTAGCTTCAACAGGTCGACACCTCATTTTTAGGTATGCCTGGTGTTGTTCCTGGAGGAGGTATGTGGCTGGCTTGGCTTTCACTGCTCGAGATGAAGGTTAAAATTGGACTTCAACTCTGCCACAAGCTGATTGTAGCAGATAGATACTACTTTAATAATCAAAGGCAGGTCAGTCAGGTATGAGGGTCTCATTGTGTTAGATATCTGGATACTGTTACATTAAATGTATGCTATTCAGTATTACGTTCCTATGTTCAGAGAGCATAACATAACAACAGTATGTTCGTTATCTAGCCATAGAATCCCTACAGTGCAAAAGGAGGCCATTCAGGCCATCGAGTCTGCAGCGACCATTTGAAAGAGCACTCTACCCAGATCCAGTCTCCACCTCCCGTGCCCTATCTTTGTAACCCAACCTGCACACCTGCACATCCCTGGACACTAACGGGCAATTTAGCATGGTCAATCCACCGAACCTGTACATCTACAAACTGTGGGAGGAACCCCATGCAGGCAGGGGGGGTAAGTGCAAACTCCACACAGACAGTCAGTCACGCAATTTCAGAATTGAACCCGGGTCCCTGGCGCTGTGAGGCAGCAATGTGAACCACTGTGCTGCAATGCCGCCGTATCCTTTTCTGAAGATTCTACAGCTTCCTTGTAGAATTCCAGTGGATTTGTAACAACTAAATCGAGAAAATTCTTATTTAATTGACCATTTTAGACAATTCACACCTAAAAATATGAACTATATGTGCCATTAGTCAGAACATAACTTGTTGCACCCATTATCTGTGCGCTAGATAATTAACATTACAGGTGTGAAACTTTGATGAGGAAAGTAAATCATGCTTTTTCACTGGTATTTTCTTGTGCAATGCTTAAAAAAACTCCCCAATTTAATGTGCTTCTCAGTACAGTACAGATTTGTAGTTCGCACTGAACTGTAAATACCTGACAATCATAGAATCTCTACAGTGCAGAAGGAGGCCATTTGACCCATCGAGACTGCACTGACCCTCTGAAAGAGCACCCTACCAGGCCCAATCCCTCGCCTTATCCCCATAACCCCAACTCACCTGTGGACATAAAAGGACAATTTAGCATGACCAGTCCACCTCAGCTGCATATCTTTCGGCTGTGGGAATAAACCGGAGCACCCGGAGGAAACCCACACAGACACAGAGAGAACGTGCAACCTCCACAAAAAGAGTCGGCCTGAGGTTGAAATTGAACCGGGGTCCTTGGTGCTGTGAGGCAACAGTGCTAACCACTGTGCCATCGTCCAACCAGCTAGATGAATACAATTGTTCTTACTTATCAAATGTAAAGTAAAATCACCAGAGCCCCAGATTACCATAGGCTGCTTTCTCCTTTGAGGGTAAGAGCTGACTGGTGGTGATTTAACCAGCGTGTCACCACACCTCGGGCGAGGGGCAGGGTTGAGAAGGTAGGGCTTCATGAATAACATCCATCGATCTGGGAAGTGAACACCTGCTGCTGGCCTTGCTCGCAAAATAGTTGTCCAGCCAATTAAACTAAACGGGCACCCTGTATTTATACAATCTGGGTTTTGAACTATTTTTGTAGCCCACTCTTGCCTCTGAGGCAGATGTTTATTGGTTTATGTCCCACTCTGGAGACTACTGCACAATGTCTCGGCTGCCATTCTTGTGCAGGACTGAAGGAAGGCCCATTTTTAAGAGGAGCAGCAGAGTCAACCCTTGTTCCCTGACCAATATTTATCCCTCAACCAACACCCAAACAAACAGGTCACCTGGTCACTAATCTTATATCCGTTTATGGGACTTCGCTGTGTGCAAATTGGCTGCTGCTTTTCCATACATTACAGCAATGACCACACTTTACAAGTACTTGGCGGTAAAGTGCTATAGGGCATCCTGAGGTCTGAAGAGGTGTAACATGAATCCTAATTTTTTTCCCTTTCCTTGTAGTTGTAGTCTGGATACCAGCCGGCAATATCCCCAAGCATCGCCACAGAGAAAACAAAGAATGAAAAATCTACCATCAGGAATCAAGATAAGAATGCACAATGGGGACAATGTGAACTCATCAATAAGCCACCTTCAAGTCTGTCATAGCACCTTTGACATCCAATATTTCAGATACAAAGTGCCTTGACTATGCAGAGGTTGTCTATGTGTCGGTTTCAAAACTGGAATATGCCTGAATTGGAGAAACAGTCCCACTGTAACATGCTGCGTGTGCCCAATGAGGTTGCAAGGCCACATCAAACTGGTGATATATGGGTACCTGGAGCTAAAGGATCACTCGATCTTGGATGCCAACTGAGATCCTTAAGAGAATCTGTTAACAACACTGGTATGTCTGCCAAATACCTTAAGAAATGAAGCACAGCCCTTACGCTGCATGCTGTCATCAAATGCAATTGAAATTAGCAAAGGAGGCCTCCCACAGACATTGGGCCTAATGCCTGTTTCAGTTAAACAGCTTGGAAATCCACAGAAGTTGTATCGATATTGATCATAGAATTTACAGTGCAGAAGGAGGCCATTCGGCCCATCGAGTCTGCACCAGCTCTTGGAAAGAGCACCCTACCCAAGCCCAGACCTCCACCCTATCCCCATAACCGAGTAACCCCACCCAACACTAAGGGCAATTTTGAACATTAAGGGCAATTTAGCATGGCCAATCCACCTAACCTGCACATCTTTGGACTGTGGGAGGAAACCAGAGTATGCGGAGGAAACCCACGCACACACGGGGAGAACGTGCAGACTCCGCACAGACAATGACCCAAGCCGGGAATTGAACCTAGGATCCTGGAGCTGTGAAGCAATTGTGCTAACCACCACGCTACCGTGCTGCCCCTATGGTAGGTCATGCAGTTCTGGTGCAAAGTGAACAAGTTGATCTTACATCTGGTTGACTTAGTTGGTTGGACGGCTGGTTCATGATGCGGATCAACACTAACAGCGCGGGTTCAATTCCCGTACTGGCTGAGGTTATTCATGAAGGCTCCCGTCTTCTCAACCTTGACCCACATCAGAGGTGTGGTAACCCTCAGGTTAAATCACCAGCACTCAGCTCTCAAAAGGGGAGAGCAGCCGATGGTCCTCTGGGACTGTGGCGACATTGTAAAATATCTCGGCAAGAATTTTCCAGCCACTGACATTACCGTTCCCGCCAGAAGAGCGTCCACCAATAGGATTCTCGGTAGCATGGGGTGGCATCAATGGGAAATCCCATTGACAAGCGCAGATGTGGTGAATCCCGCTGGCACCGAGAAACACAGGGCCGGGGGACCGGAGAATCCCACCCCTAATTTCTAGGCTACAGTATTTCGCTGCATTTTATTTGTCATTTTTTTATTATTGCCTGTTAGCTATGGTTCATGATATGTTGGGGGGGGGGGGGGGGGTTAGCTGATGGTTTAGCAGCTAAAGATAGGTCTCCTGAGTAAAATAATAGATATTAAAAGAAAATGATGTACATAACCATTTATTCAGGCAAATCCACAGCAATTGTTGAAACTAATACACAATTAATGCCATAATTTCATCATTCCTGGCACAAATGTGCCCACCTTTTTCATGTAAGCAGGAACACAAAGTATGCAGTCACATGGTGCCTCTGTTGTAAACTCCTCATTTGTGCTAAATTCCATTTTTACATAAGCCTGATGAAAAAAACATTTTGTGCTAGCCTTGTGGCAATTTTATTTTGTTGTTGGAAAGTTGAAAGTCAGAATTAAAATTGCATTGCCATCCCGCTGAGGTGGAACGTGATTCGCATAATCGCCTCAGAAATCCTAATCAGTTACCAGTAGCAACAGCGCCCATCAACAGAACCTAGGACAGCTAAGGACTGCGAGCAGACACCAACCTTTTCAATATCGCTGGCTTTGGAGTGGGGGGAATCAGCCTAGATTTAGATTCGTTTCAGCCTAAATGCTGTGCAATAAAAAAAACCTCTTCAAATCTGGCACTGTAGAAAAGATTGTGACAGTTTGTTAGTTGTAGCCTTATGGGTGTTGAGACCAGCCATGCCACTTGTACAATCGAGCGTCTCTGTTTTGTGACAGCACTTATTCACATTGAATCTCAGTACACCTCATACCTTTCACCTAATCTTTCAAATCTTTGATTATGAACACCAAATCTTCTGCGAGGCAACGAAAGAAAAACAAAACATTGGCTCCTGTGACAGGTGTTCAAGTTCCTTTACGCAGCCAACACGGAATGGACCTGGGACTCCACACTGAGCTAGTAGTCGTGTTAATCCTTGTGGAGATAATGATGTTCCTGAAGAAACTGTTAGAGCAGCACTGCTGTGAAAGTATATTCAAGGTTTAGTATTTGCACACTGCTTGTTTAAAAAAATATTTATTCTGACTTTTATTAGGCTCTGGCTGTATTGTACACATCATTCACAGGATGCTGCATTGATGCAGGCTTTCAGTTACTGACTATAATGGTGGTGCTGCAAAAGACCTGATTCCAACAGTATTCCCTACAGGGAACAGGCTGCAGTTTATAAACTGGGTAGAGTTTTTCGCCAAAATATGCTCAGTTCTCAACGTGGTTGAACAAAGAGCAAAATGAATCTTTAAGGGAATGCCCCTTTTCTGAGATTATCCATGGTTCAAGAATATTAGCACTTACATGTGCACCGGGTGGATGATAGCCGCAGAACTCGTATGAATTCACAGTTGCCATTTTACCTGTACACAGGTACTGATCTGCAAAATGGGGCAGGGTGCACACATGGCTACAGGCACAGCAGATGGGAGCAGTGTATAACCTTTGTAATACACTGTTGAATTTTATCGCCTGTGTCATTGTTCCCGCACAGCCACACAATAATACAATAGTTACATATCCATCACACACACCGTACTCCTGGGTGGCAGAATTCCTTAGGCTCACGTTCTTCACTTTTGTCTTCCTTTATTCTTCCTTTATTGCAGAGGAACTTTCGCTCCAGAAGGAATCCTGGGCGGGATTCTCTCACCCCGGGGCCGGACCGGAGAATCGCCGGGACCGGTGTGAATCGCGCCACGTGCCCCGACGCACGTCTGCCGATTCTCTGGAGAGCGGAGAACCAGCGCCGGCACGGCGCCAGTCTGGGGCCGCTCTATGGGGCCCCCCCGGCGATTCTCCACCCGAGATGGGCCAAGCGGCCATGCAAAAAAAGCCGAGTCCCACCGGCGCCGTTCACACCTGCACTTACCTGGCGGGACCTCGGCGTGGATGCATCCGGGGGCGGCCTGATGGAGGGGGGAGGGAGGTCCGACCCCGGGGGGTGCCTCCGCTGTGGCCTGGCCCGTGATCAGGGCCTACTGATCGGCGGGCTGGCCTCTCGGGCTGGAGGCCTCTTTTGTTCCGTGCCGGCCCCTGTAGCCCTATGCTATGTTGCGTCGGGGCCGGCGCGGTGAAGGGAGCCACTGCGCATGCGCACATTGGGTCTCACTGCGCGTGCGCAGACCCGCAGCGCCCATCTGATGCCGGGGATTGGCAGCTGGAGCGGCGTGGATTGCTCCAGTGCCGTGCTGGCCCCCTGTGGGGGTCAGAATTCCTGCTCCTGACGGCATGATGACGCCGTCGTGAAACAGCATGTTACGACGGCGTCAACACTTAGCCTCAGGATCAGAGAATCCCGCCGACTGTTCCTGAAATAAGTGACTTAAAGAGCATTTAAAAATTCCAGCATTAAAAAAAATGAGGATTATCTTGCAAAGACATAGCAGGTTGTTCACAATTATATTTTTGTTGGAAGGTTCGTCAGTTAACAGTTCGTCAACAAAGGCAAGATTGGTTATCATTATGTAAGTTCAGCAAGTGTTAACATTACAAAGAGGGAGGTGGAACCGTGGCCTGCATAGTTTCTTTTGTCCAGGCAAAAAAGCTTGAGGTCAGGCGCCAACTCTAGAAAGTAAGTTTCTTTGATGGCTCTCCTTGTAGGTAAGGAGAAAATTGGGTCTTCAGCCTCCCTTTTACCAATTGTATTGATGGGTGAGTGGGCAGGGATGGGCTTGAGAGAAGAGCTTCCTAAACTCTCAGTATAGGCCCAAAACTGCAACAATGAGGTTCCCAGTCCCATATTTTCACGAAGCCGACAGCAACTGCATGGTTCCTTCAAGAGACAGTTCTTTACAGGGGGCAATATGTGGCCAGATGCATGCACAGTCATGCTGGGCAAGCAGCCAATGAGGGACAACCTAATTATCCCCAATCACTCAGTGCCTCAGGCCTTGCCCTGACATGTACTCTAATTGGTGGGAGGACACAATTGCTCTCATGTTTTCTCAAGTCCCACCCTTTTCTTCCTTTTGGCCTGGTGTTCATATTAATCATTCCTTGGGCTCTGGGAGCTGAGTATGTGAAGTTCAAATGGGCCAAGTGGTTCTGAACAGAATGGTTCAGAAACAGAGTGGCATCTGAACAGAGTGTCTTAATTGGGAATTTGGAGAAGAGGGAAAAAGACCTAATATATGCAATCAATCTATATAAACGATTGAGAAAAATAGATAATAAGAGTTAAATTACAGCTTCAGGAGCTGGCCTGTGAGGGAGCAGCGGGATGGAACACAGCACTCCCAACACGCGGCGGTACTGGAAGAGTTGACGTCAGTTTCTGAAAAGTGACGTCAGCTCAAGAAAAATGCTGACTGGTTAAGTCACGTTAAGGTAGGAGTTCTAGTTTTTAAAAAAAACTGATATAAATTTCTACTGGGCATAAGTTTAAGATAAGAGTCTTTTAACTAAACCTATGGCAGGGGAACTCAGTCCTGTGTGTTGCAACGTCTGCAGCATGTGGAAATTTAGAGATGATCACATGTCCAGGAAGTGCCACCAGTTTGGCCAACTTGAGCTTTGGGTTTCGGAGCTATACTTTTCGGAAGGGAATACGTCGATTGTGGAGGGGGGGTAAAGAGGGGGAAAAAACTGTTCAAACTGTGGGCTGTGAGAGTTACGTGGATAACACTCTTTTACACATAGTCACCCAGCAGTTGAAGGAAGTGCAGTCAGGGAGCGAATTGGTGACCACCAGTCAGGTAAATCTCACTGAAGAACCATTATTCTGTGCTGGGAGCCGGCGGGAGTAACAGTTCCTCTGGGGAGTTCAGCCAGAGCCAGGTTCACGGCACTTTCTCCAAATACCTCAACAATCTTCCTTTGTGCCCGGTATGACTCCAACTAGCGCAGAATTTTCTCCCTGATTCTCATTGACTCCAGTTTTGCTAGGACTCCTTGGTGCCATACTCAGTCAGATGCTGCCTTGATGCCAAGGGCAGTCACTCTCACCTCACCTCTGGCATTCAGCTCTTTTGTCCATGTTTGAACCAAGGCTGTAATGAGGTCAGGAGCTGAGTGACCCAAACTGAGAGCCCGTGAGCAGGTCATTGCTGAGTAAGTGCCTCTTTCAGCACTGTTGATGACTCCTTGCATCACTTTGCTAACGATGGAGTGTAGGCTGAGAGCGCAGTAATTGCTGGGTTGGATTTGTCCCGTTTCATGTGTAAAGGACACACCTGGCCAACTTCCCACATTCCTGTACGAGAACAGCTTGGTTAGATGTGCGGCAAGTTCTGGAGCACACGTACTATTACCGGAATATTGTCAGGGCCCATAGCCTTTGCAGTATCCAGTGCCTTCAGCCTTTTCTTGATATCACGTGGAGTGAATCGTATTGGCTGAAGACTGGCATCTGTGATGCTGGGGGACCTCCGGAGGAGACCGAGATGCATTATCCACTCGGTACCTCTAGCTGAAGATTGTTGCGAATGCCTCAACCTTGTCTTTAACAAGATGTGCTGGGCTCCTCCACCATTAATGATGGGGATATTTGTGGAGGCTCCTCCTCCAGTAAGGTGTTTAATTGTCCACCACCATTCACGGCTGGATGTGGCAGGACTGCAGAGTTTAGATCTGATGCGTTCATTGTGGAATCTCTTAGCTCTGCCTATTTCTTGCTGCTTATGCTGACTGGCACACAAGTAGTCCTGTGTTGTAACTTCCCCAGTTAATAAATGTTTTATTATTCTGTTAAAAGTTTAGCGGCATCCCTGTGATTCTGTTCATCCATGTATCTGAACAAAAATAAAAGTTGGGATCTATCAAGCCAGGTTCCACCCTGGGATCCGACTTGTCTAGCAGCACCATCAGTTGGGATTGTAACAGTAGTGTAAACTTTTCACCAGGTTGCCACAGAAAGCACCTCCCTCCCCTGCTTCCAACGCCTCGCTTCATTCGCTACATCCCAATTTAAATGTATGAAAATAACTACTGCTGTACTACCTACAGAAACATATATGAATCCTACTGGATAAAATATTTATCTAACAAGCAGTTATGGGATGTTTTCTTTCCATTTTCATAGTCACATAATTCATAGCTCATTTCATTGCAAATACCAATGAAATATTCTTTAAATATTTATTTCAAGCAGGGACTATGGGATGCTTAAATTTTGACAACGTTGTATTTTTTTGTTTTGCCAGATAGACTACTTTTGCTGCAGAACAATCATGATTCATATCATTAAATGGTTGATGATAGACGTCAAGATAAGGACTTGTTGTTGGACCTCGTTGCAATTTTAGCGTATGTCTCATTAGTGTTAGTTAATTAAAACGGGAGGGTAAGAATGAGTCTAATTTCAATGAACTCACATAGACATAGGATTTAATCCCAATTTTAACATTTCTGAACAGCATTTAACTGTGTTACAAACAGTTCAGAGAAGGTTTACTAGACTAATGCCAGGAATGGAACCGGGGATCACGGTGGCGCAGTGGTTTGCATGGTGCCTCATGGTGTACGGGACCCTGGTTCCATTCCAGCCTTGGGTGACTGTCTGTGTGGAGTTTGCACATTCTCCCTGTGGGTTTCTTCCGGTTTCTCCAGTTTCCTCCCACAGTCCAAAAATGTGCACTTTAGGTGGGTTGACCATGCTAAGTTGCCCCTTAGTATCCGAAGATGTGCAGGTTAGGTGGGGTTATTGGGATAGGGTGGGGGAGTGGGGAGAGGGAGGGTGCTTTTTCAGAGGGTCAGTGTAGACTCAATGGGCCAAATCGCCTCCCTCTAATCTGTAGGGATTCTATGGCTGTGTTCTCTTATGAGATTTTGTGTTTTCTTGCGCTTCAGGATTGACAACAAATTTAATGTTTGTAATGCACTTTTGGATGCTTCCGTGATAGGGCACTTTTTTTTCTTCTGGCAGTGGATGAGACCTTAAACATTCATTTAACTAAAAAGACACACATCAATTTATCATTTTAATTCAAACAATTCGCAAAGTTGAAGGAAAATATCAACAACGATCGTCACAAAAAGGATGTACGTTGTTTTTATATCTGTGGTCAAAACATTTTAGTCTGACCTTGTATAGGTCAGCAATGAATCAAGTTCAAAGCACCGTATGTACTTTTTGTCACATAATGCAGAGAAGGCTAATTCAGGACTCTCAAATCATAAAGATCTCTGTAAAACAAGATGAGTGGGTGTTCAGAAGAAAAATGAGTAATTGCAGGTTTAATGTTGGATCGGGCAGCTTTCCGTACAGTAATGCAATGCCCTTGGATCTGTGATCAAACCTTTATTTCTCTGACATATTCAAGATTCTGCCCATAGAGTCATCAAGATACGGAAAGAAACCATTCAGCCCATCGACTCCACATCTTCCCGTAACAGCCTCCCCGAACAGGCGCCGGAATGTGGCGACTAGGGGCTTTTCACAGTAACTTCATTTGAAGCCTGCTTGTGACAATAAGCAAATTTCATTTCATCGGCTCTCCATGGAGCACTCCAGCCAGTTCCATTCACCGGCTCTATCCCATAATCCTGTAGGTTTATTTCTCTTGAGTACCCATCCAAATTCCTTTTGAAATTTTTGGTCGTCAATATGCAAACCGAACCTGGTGAAAAAGACCAAGGATAGTGTGCATGACTACTTAGCTGTCTTTTTCTTTTAAACTTTGTGGGAAAAGATGTTGGAGTTGAAGGATGCAGGGTAATATCGATGTCACAGGACACACAACATGATTCTCTCCTACACCAAATTCTGGTCCTGCAGGTTTGCAACATTATTTGGAGATGTCTGGATGACAAGAATCCAGCGGGTTATCAATTTGTATTGCAGCATCACAGGACCAAGGTTTATTGATGATGTGTAAGTGAAAAATGAATAGCACATCAGTGAAATTATTTTCAATTCATCTCATTACTAACCCGATATCAATCAACTAGGTCTTCTAATTCAAAGACCTTGGACTCTACAGGCATAACAATTTATCCTGATCCATTTTCACAAATTACTGTCAGAAAATAATCTCCTTGGAAAATTGTTTTCACCTTCCAAACTCCACGACAGGTTTTCCGTCACTCAGTCAAAAACTCCCTTTCCCTTCACTTCACTTTCAAACCTTGACTATACCGATTCTGCCTGACAACCTTATCTGATAAAGGACCAGATACTCATCACATCATCCTTGAAACTTGCTGCCAATTACCGCACCAGCACCAATTCCCTCTTTGCTCATTTGGACTCTTGTTTATCTTGCCTTTGTCTGCTGTACCATTTAAGATTTGTAAATGGTTCTTCCACAATCCCCCATATGACTTTACTTCTTCCCCTTGGTTTAATATTAGTCCCCATTGCTCTCAGCAATTATTCTATTGCAGCCTCTGCACCAATACTCGGTAGTGTTGCTTGTTCTACATTGATCGTTGATTCTTGATGCACGATCAATTGCACAGAGACGAGAGTTGAATACAACAGAGGCTTTATTACTCCAAGATGTGTGGCCTCCTACAGCAGCTGGCGAAATGGCTGCTGTACAGGGAGCACACATATTTACACTCCGCCTACTGGGCGTAGCCACCAGGCAGGGACTACCATCATACCTGTAGTACAGGATCTTACCACATATCTTCTAATATGTACAACAGTGGTGATTACCACATTCACCCCCTGTTAAAATTGAATCCGGCGGGGTGGTGGAGAACTATATACAGAGCAAGTTTAATATACAGGAGCGAAAAAATATATATCTCTTTCTGAAGTCCAGTACAAGGTGGTTTGATCGTCCTGAACCAATTATAGATTTAGCCGGTCTGGGGCCTTGATGTGGCGTTGGGAGTGACGCAGTGGTGGCGGCGATTCCGGTGTTGGTCTGGTCCTCGGTGACTCCGGGAGTGTGCCAAAATCCTCTTCATCCTCGGACGTGGGCAGGGGGAGGACGGATGGTCCTGGGGGGGTTGCTGCTGGGTGCGCCGGGGGAGGAGGGGTGGAGCCGGGCCGGAGGGGTGTGTGGATGTGGAACCTGCTGGTGCCAGGTTCCTGAGGGAGACAGTATCCTGGCGGCCGTCGGGGTATGCTACGTAGGCATACTGGGGGTTAGCGTAGAGTAACTGCACCCTGTCAACCAACGGGTCCGCCTTGTGGAGTCAGACATGCCTACGGAGGAGTACGGGTCCTGGAGCTGAGAACCAGGTGGGGAGCGACACCTCGGATGTGGACTTCCTGGGGAAGACAAAGAGACGTTCATGGGGTGGGTCGTTAGTGGCGGTGCATAGTAGCGACCGAATGGAGTGCAGTGCATCAGGGAGGACCTCCTGCCAGCGGGAGGCTGGGAGATTTCTGGACCGTAGGGCCAGTTGGATGGCCCTCCAGACCGTCCCGTTCTCCCTCTCCACCTGCCCATTTCCCCGGGGGTTATAGCTGGTCGTCCTGCTGGTGGCGATACCCCTGCTGAGCAGGAACTGACGCAGCTCATCGCTCATGAATGAGGATCCCCTGTCATTGTGGATGCAGGCGGGGAAGCCGAACAGAGCGAAGATTGTGTTGAGGGCTTTGATGATGGTGGCACACGTCATGTCGGGGCATGGGATGGCGAAGGGGAATCTGGAGTATTCATCGGCCACACTGAGGAAATATGTGTTACGGTCGGTGGAGTGGAAGGGCCCTTTGAAATCCACGCTGAGGCGCTCAAAGGGGCGGGAGGCCTTCACCAGGTGCACGCGGTCTGGCTGGTAGAAGTGCGGTTTGCACTCCGCACATACCTGGCAGTCCCTGGTGATTGCCCTGACTTCCTCGACGGAGTAGGGCAGATTGAGGGCCTTTATGAAATGGTACAACCGTGTGACTCCCGGGTGACAAAAGTAGTCGTGCAGAGTCTGGAGTCGGTCTACTTGTGCGCTGGCACATGTACCTAGGGATAGGGTATCTGGGGGCTCGTTGAGCTTGCCGGGGCGATACAAAATCTCGTAGTTGTAGGTGGAGAGCTCGATCCTCCACCTCAAGATTTTATCATTTTTGATCTTACCCCGCTTTGTGTTATTGAACATGAAGGCTACCGACCGTTGGTCAGTGAGGAGTGTGAATCTCCTGCCGGCTTGGTAATGCCTCCAATGCCGTACATCTTCAACGATGGCTTGTGCCTCTTTTTCGACAGAGGAGTGCCGAATTTCGGAGGCATGAAGGGTTCATGAAAAGAATGTCACGGGCCTGCCTGTCTGATTGAACGTGGCGGCTAGGGTGACGTCTGATGCGTCGCTCTCCACTTGTAAGGGCAGCATCTCGTCTACTGCGTGCATCGCGGCCTTGGCGATATCGGCTCTAATACGGTTGAAGGCATGTTGAACCTCGTCCGTCAGGGGGAAAAGGATGGACTGGATGAGTGGGCGGGCCTTGTCCGCATAGTATGGGACCCACTGGGCATAGTATGAAAAGAATCGCAGGCAGCGTTTGAGGGCCTTGGGGCAGTGGGGAAGGGGGAGCTCCATGAGGGGGCGCATGCAGTCGGGATCGGGCCCCAGAACTCCGTTCTGGACCACATAGCCGAGGAAGGCTAAGCGGTTCGTGCTGAATACGCACTTCTCCTTGTTGTTGGTGAGGTTGAGGAGAGTGGCGGTGTGGAGTAATTTGGCAAGGTTGGCATCATGGTCCTGCTGATCGTGGCCGCAGATGGTGACATTGTCGAGGTACGGGAAGGTGGCCCGCAACCCGTACCGGTCGACCATTCGGTCCATCTCCCTTTGGAAGACCGAGACCCCATTGGTGACACCGAAGGGAACCCTGAGAAAATGGTAGAGGCGGCCATCTGCCTCTGTATGGGCGGTCTGCCTTACGGATGGGGAGCTGGTGATAGGCGGATTTGAGGTCTACAGTTGAGAAGACCCGGTACTGTGCAATCAGATATGCGTGGGAGGGGGTACGCGTCGAGCTGCGTGTACCTATTGATGGTCTGGCTGAAGTCCACGACCATTCTGTGTTTTTCCCCAGTTTTCACCACTACCACTTGGGCTCTCCAGGGGCTGTTGCTGGCCTCGATGATGCCTTCCCAAAGCAGCCGCTGGACCTCAGACCTGATGAAGGTCCTGTCCTGGCTGTTGTACCGTCTGCTCCTGGTGGCGACGGGTTTGCAATCCGGGGTTAGGTTTGCGAATAGGGAAGGTGGGTCGACCTTTAGGGTCGCGAGGCCGCACATAGTAAGGGGTGGTAGGGGCCCGTCGAATTTCAAGGTTAGACTCTGGAGGTTACACTGGAAGTCCAGGCCGAGTAGCAAGGCAGCGCAGAGATTGGGGAGGACATAGAGGCGGAAGCCGCTGAATTCTACGCCCTGGACCCTAAGTGTGACTATACAGTATCCCCGGATCGCCACGGAGTGGGATCCGGAGGCCTGGGAGATTCTTTGATTGACGGGGTGTACCGCAAGGGAGCAGCGCCTTACCGTATCTGGATGGATGAAGCTTTCGGTGTTCCTGGAGTCCAGCAGGCAAGAGGTATCGTGTCCATCGATTTTCACGTTTGTCGAGACGGTGGCTAGATTGTGCGGGCGAGACTGGTCGATCGTGACCGAGGCGAGTCGTGGCTGGTCGTCACTGGTGTCGAACGATGGGGTGCCCGGGGTGCACGGGTCCTGGAACAATGGTGGTGCCCATGTGCCATGGGGAAGACAAGATGGCAGCGCCTGATGATCTTGGGGTGGACATGATAGCGGCGCCCACGGGCCGCACGTGGCGGGAGTTGAAAAAGATGGCGGCGCCCATGGGCCGCACGTGGTCTGCGAAGACGCCCACTGGCTGTGCGTGGTCTGAGTGGGAGAAGATGGTGGCGCCCACTG
The DNA here is from genome assembly GCF_047496885.1 of Scyliorhinus torazame. Taxonomy (NCBI): domain Eukaryota; kingdom Metazoa; phylum Chordata; class Chondrichthyes; order Carcharhiniformes; family Scyliorhinidae; genus Scyliorhinus; species Scyliorhinus torazame. The sequence goes on along the minus strand of NC_092715.1, from coordinate 45,278,883 downwards.
GCCGCGCATGGTCTGAGGGGGACAAGACGGTGGCGCCCACTGGCCGTGCGTGGTTCGGGGAGGTGAAGATGGCGATACCCATTGTCCGTACGCGAGGGGGGTCGGGGCAATAGCGGCGACTGAGCGGGCCTGGCACACTGCAGTGAAGTGCCCCTTCTTGCCGCAGGCCTTGCAAAGGGCGGTGCAGGCCGGGCAGCGTCGGTGGGGGTGTTTCTGTTACCCGCAGAAGTAACATCGGGGGCCCCCGGGGTTGGCTGGCTGGTGCGTGGTACAGGCGTATTGGCTGGGTGAGGCCCCTGGTGGGCGGCCGTCTGCGGAGTCCACGATGTGTAGGAGGGGTGGGCCGCGCAGCTGGGGGTGTAGGCCTGAATATAGCGCAAGGCGACTGTCATCAATAGCGCCAGTTTTTTTGTTGCAGCGAGGTTGAGTGTGGCCCCTCTAAAAGTCGCTGGCGTACGTGGTCTGACCCTATCCCCATAATGAAGGCGTTCCGCATGAGGAGGTTCAAATGTTCCGTTACCGTGACGGCGTGACAGTCACAGTCACAGTCTCTGACCAGAGGAATTAAAGCACGCCAGAAAACCTCTATGGAGTCAGCAGGGAGTTGACTGCGAGTAGAGAGTACGTGTTTGGCGAAGAGCGTGTTCGTCTGCTGGGCGTAATTCTCTTTCAGTAGCGCCATGGCTTCGTCGTAGTTCAGAGAAAATACGTTGGAGCTCAGCCGCGAGTAGAGTATCTGGATCTTCTGAGATTCCAGGATCGGGTCTGGTGCAGACCTGATACAAGCTAGCTAGTGTTGAAAGTCCTTTTTGGAGTCGCTTTATTGCGGATCCAGCTGCAGGCGATCCGGCTTGATGCGGAGGTCCATCTTCTGGAAATCTTAGAGTACTAAATTGATGCACGATCAATTGCACGAGAGACGAGAGTTGAATACAACTGAGGCTTTATTACTCTAAGATGTGTGGCCTCCTACAGCAGCTGGCGAAATGGCTGCTGTATAGGGAGAACACATATTTATAGTCAGCCTACTGGGCGGAGCCAGCAGGCAAGGACTACCACCATACCTGTAGTACAGGATCTTACCACACATCTTCTAATATGTACAACAGTGGTGATTACCACATTCCTCAAGCGGTGTTTGAAAATGTGCTTCTTGTTTTCCAATGTCAAATGAACGTGACCTAAACTCAGATCGGAATCCTTCCCCCTTTACGTGTAACGGGGCCATTTCTACATCCCTGACACGGAGGTAAGGAGTTGGTCAGTAAACTGCGGGAAGCCTGCAATTCAGGACCCCTCCCAGCATAACCGAAGAGTTGGAACTCTGCTTAGTATCATCAACATCACCGATTTATTTCCCATTCAGGGATCACTCTGATTGACAGCCTGGGCCTCAGGCCTGATGGGGAAATGATCAGGAAGCAAGTTCATGGAATTAAGAAGCAACAATTGGCATAAAACATTCGTGTGAGTTGACTATACGTCTCCAAATAGTAGTGATATTTAGGGATTGGCACTAAATGAGAAATTAGAGATGCTATAGTAACCATAGGTCATTTTAATCCACATATAGATTGAGAAAACCAAATTAACAATAATACTGTGACAGATGAATTCCTGGAGCATTTACAAGATGGCTTTTTAGACCTGTATGTCAAAGAACCAATCATATTTGGTATTAGGCAAAGAGAAGGGCTTACATTGTTGTGAGGGGCTCTTTCAGGAATAGTGACGATAATATGATAGAATTCTTCGATGGGATGGAAATTGAAGAAGTCTGATCTGAAACTAGGATCTTAAATCTAAAGAAAGGAAACTTTGAAGGTATGAGGTGACAGTTTGCTGCGATAAATTGGGGAACTTCATTAAAGGCATAATGGTGGATTGACCATGGTTTGTATTTAAGGAATGAATGTATGCACTACAACAGTTACACATTCCTTTCTAGTGCAAAAACACAAGAAAGGCAGCCCAACCATGGCGAACAAAATAAATTTAGGATAGTGGTCCAAAGAGGAGCCATATGAAGTTGCTAGAAAAGGTAGCAAGCCTGAAGATTGGGAGCAGTTCAGAGTTCAGCAAAGGAGAACTCAAAGATGGATTAAAACAGGAAAAATAGCACATGGGAGTAAACTTGCAAGTACAAACAAAGAACAAAGAACAAAGAAATGTACAGCACAGGAACAGGCCCTTCGGCCCTCCAAGCCCGTGCCGACCATACTGCCCGACTAAACTACAATCTTCTACACTTCCTGGGTCCGTATCCTTCTATTCCCATCCTATTCATATATTTGTCAAGATGCCCCTTAAATGTCCCTATCGTCCCTGTCTCCACTACCTCCTCCGGTAGTGAGTTCCAGGCACCCACTACCCTCTGCGTAAAAAACTTGCCTCGTACATCTACTCTAAACTTTGCCCCTCTCACCTTAAACCTATGCCCCCTAGTAATTGACCCCTCTACCCTGGGGAAAAGCCTCTGACTATCCACTCTGTCTATGCCCCTCATAATTTTGTATACCTCTATCAGGTCGCCCCTCAACCTCCTTCGTTCCAGTGAGAACAAACCGAGTTTATTCAATCGCTCCTCATAGCTTATGCCCTCCATACCAGGCAACATTCTGGTAAATCTCTTCTGCACCCTCTCTAAAGCCTCCACATCCTTCTGGTAGTGTGGCGACCAGAATTGAACACTATACTCCAAGTGTGGCCTAACTAAGGTTCTAACATAAAAGTGAACTATAAAAGCTGCTTCTATAAGTATGTAAAAAGAAAAAGATCAGTGAAGACAAAATGGAGGTCCCTTACATTCTGGAACAGAAGAATTGATAATAGAGTACAAGGAAATGGCAGAGCAATGAAATAACTATTTTAGTTTTGGCTTCATTGAGGAAATTACACATAACTTCCCAGAAATGCCAGGGAACCAAGAGTCCAGTGAGAAGGAGGAATTAAAGGAAGCTAGTACTACAGAAAAAAACAGTGTAATAGAGTCATAGCGTTATACAGCACAGGAAGAGAACCTTTGGCCAATCATGTCTGTGCTGGCCACCAACAACCTATCTGTTCTGGAGAAATTAATTAGACTAACAGCCAATAAATCCCCAAGGCTGATAATCTACATTGAGCAAAGTAAAAGATGTGACCATGAAAATAGTTGGTTGTCATCTTTCAAAGTTCTGTAGATTCTGGAACAGGCCTAGCAGATTGGAGAGTGGCAAGTGTGACCCAACTATTTAAAAAGGGTGTGAGTGAGGGAGAAATCACAGAATTACATTCCAGTTAACCTTACACCAACAGTAGGAAAAATGCGAGAGTCGATTATAAAGGATCTCTAAACAGGACACTTAGAGAAAATATCAACACAATTAGACAAAGATAAACTGGATATATGAAAGAGAAATCGTGTTTTACAAATCTACTGGGGTTTTTGAGGACATAATTATGAGAATAGATAAGGTTGATCCAGTGGATGTGGTCTATTTGGATTTTCAGAAGGCTTTTGATAAAGTCCCACACAGAAGGTTAGTGCAAAAAATGAAAGCGCATGGATTGACACACAAAGGGAGCTGGGTGTCCTTGTACACCAGCTTCTGAAAGAAAACATGCAGATACAGCAAGCAGTTAAGAAGACAAATGGTATGTTGGTCTTCATTACAAGAGGACTTCATTGCATTGAGGAAGAACAAGGATGTCTCACTACAGCTGTACAGGGCCTTGGTGAGACCACACCTGGAGTATTATGTGCAATTTTGGTCTCCTTATCCCAGAAAATATATACTTGCCATGGGAGTGAGGCGAAGCTTCACCAGACTGATACCTGGAATGGCACAATTGTCATCTGAGGCGAGACTGGGTCAACTGGGCTTGTATTCTTAATAATAATAATCACTTATTGTCACAAGTAGACTTCAATGAAGTTACTGCGAAAAGCCCCTAGTCGCCACATTCCGGCACCTGTTCGGGGTGGCTGGTACGGGAATTGAACCCGCGCTGCTGGTCTTGTTCTGCATTACAAGCCAGCTGTTTAGCCCACTGTGCTAACCCAGCCCCTCATTGGAGCTTAGAAGAGTGAGAGGGGGTCTAATTGAAATGTATAAAAGTCTGACAGAGCTGGGCAGACTGGATGCAGGGATATTGTTTCCTCTGGCTGGGGGTGGTGGGAGGGGGGGTTAGAACCAGTGGTCACAGTCTTAGGATATGGGGTGAGCCATTTAGGACTGAGATGAAGATAAATTTGTTCTCTCAGAGGATAGTGAACCTGTGGAATTCTATCCCACAAGGCTGTGGAGGACAAGTCACTGAATATATCTATTAAGGAGATAGATTTCTCGGCTCTAAAGGTGTCAAGCGACATGGGAGAGTGTGTGGGAGTTTGGTGTTGCGATAGAGCATTGGCCATGATCATGTTGAATGGTGGGGCAGGCTTTAAAGGCCAAATGACCTACTTTAGCTCCAATTTACTATGTTTTTATGTCAGAGATGAAAGTGAGAAAGGAAGATGGTCGAGCAAGTGGAGGTCGATCATGTGGAGACGAGGGGATAATCGGGGGCTGCTGATACTAGGGGCAGGGTGGGAGTTTGGGTTCCCGAAGCTGATAGGGATCAGAGTACTGAAGGAAGGAAGGGGCTGGGAAACTTCAGATTAGGGTGGTGGGATGGGTGGGAAGGAGTAGGTCAGATGCCTCGCTGTGGAAGAAATTAGAGGTCCGAGATGGTTGAGCAAGCAGAAGCCTGCGATGGGGAACGGAAGGCTGAGGACAAGCTCGTTGATTGAGAGGTCATATGTCCAATTGCAGAGACGCCTCAGGTAGGCACCTGGATCCAAGTGTCAAGGTTCTTACCTACTGAATCCAACAAGTCATCACCTAGACAAAGTGGCCAGGTTTCCCTATACTCAGCAAATCCAGTTGACAGCAGTTTAAGTCTAAAACCTGAATGAGGATGAGCCTCCCTGAATTGGATAAGCTGCCCACCCATCTTCCAACCTCAGTTGAAATCTGGAATGGCAGGGCTGTCCGTGTTTTGGGTCAAGAAACAGAGCTGGATTCCCCACCCCGCCGTGCCACATTTCTGTTTCACCCCGGCCAGCGGGATGCTCCGTTACGCCGGCTGGTCAATGGGGTTTCCCATTGTGGGGCAGCCTCATGCCGTTGGGAAACCTCCGGGCTGCCAGCAAAACGGAGCATCCCGCTGGCGGAGAATCCAGCCCCTTTAAGACTTTATCACACCACCTCCATCACCTGGCCCAATATTCCCTTTTTTTAGGTTAAAATTACTGCCTACCCCCACACCCTCTTTAAAGCTCTTGCATGCAATTCCAATTTAACGTAATGTCAGTCTGCATAATTTCTCTTACTTATTAAACCTCTATTCCCAAGTTGTGCTTTCCTTGCTTAAATCCATTTGAGAAGATGATGTAGCATCTTTTGAAATATCTGTAAACTTGTAAACATTATACGACCACTGTGGGTGACAAATTGTCGATAAGAAAAGTTGCCATCCTACCTCCTTCAATGGTAAATGATAAAACATGAGAAATATCTAGAGTAATTTATTAATTTGAAAAATATCAATGTGTACACATCATCTACACAAACAGCAAATGAAAGCATGACCCGTGTTGAGAGCCAATAAATAAAAGTTGAGAAGCTCTTGGATTGAAGCCTGGGAAACATTGGGCAGAATGCACCATGGAGGCAATTTGCTCGAGGGGATCTGTTTGACGAGGCGGGAGCTGCGGGTGGAGGGCCTGCCGTCTTCCTGACTCCCCCAGTAAAGTTCCGAGCAGGAAGGATGGAAAGTCATCTTCCAATCAGAGGTGAACTGAGGCCCTTAAGTTGCCACTGTCAGAATTCGACAAGCAACGGTTGGGGAACTCACCAAACGGTGTGAAGGAATCCAGAGGCTGGATTCTCCATTTGGGAGAATGAGGCCAGAATTCTTCGGCCCGCGGATTTCCCGGCGGCATGGGGTGGCTTCAATGGGAAATTCCATTGACAAGCGGCGAGAGAATAGAATCCTGCCGCCAGCGATTGCCCCCCGCCAAGAAATATATGGCTCGTGGGAACGGGGAATCCAGCCCTAAGCTCTCCCTCTGGAAATGAATAGCATGCAATTCGCATTGCCGTTGGGGATGCTATTTGTTCCGAAATTCATGACATGCAAATGGACCAGCACTCTGCCGGCGTGAATCGGAAGCAATTCCCATTCCCACTGGTGGCATAACCGCTGGGGGCCAGAACTCGCGCAAAAGTGTCTGACAAGCTGGAGCAGCTTATGAACACTCCACTCAGCACACACTCCACCACGAAGGTGGCTCAGAGAAGACCTGCTCCCCCACCCTCAATTTTGGGAGTCTGAAGGGGACTCACTGTTCGATGCCAATGAGGAAAGGAGGGACACCCTCTTCCTCAGAATGGGCCGCAGACTCAAGCACGCCCTCCTGAACAGCACCTGGGAGTTTGTGGCAGAGGCAGTCAGTGATGCCAGCCTCACCAGAGCGAGACAGCTTGAGATCCTGAGGGGTGGGTGTCACTGGTGAGGCCTCTACTCTGAGAGGGGCAGTGTGCCAGGGAGGGTTCTAAAGGCCACGGTGCAGGTGTCCGTTGGTTGGGGTGAGCTCTGCTAATACCCTGCTTCCTCTATGGTGGGGCTGTACCTCTGAGGAGTCAACAGAGGAGTGCCAACACCTGGTGGACTCGTGATTGAGCATGGCTACACCCATCCCTTTGATGATGAGGGTTTCCAGGAGGGCAGCCCGGGTGGGCTCCCACATGACCAGAGGGTCTCTGAACATTTACAGGACACAGTGAGCAGTCAGCAGTGTGAGCAGTCTGTAAGTGGCATCAAAGGGGTGTGTTTAAATCACATTCAGCAGCAATGACTGTCTGAGTCAGGCCACTCTGATCCCGAGGGGGATACCCCGAGTCGACGGACTTGGCACCAAGTCATCACCCGCTACTCCCCCACGCTCTTACCCACTACCCCCCCCAGGCTCAGGAAGCCCCCCCCCCCCCCCCCACTCCAGCAAGCCCGACAATTTTGGAGAGTTTTAATGAGTTTTTTATCCACTCGCTCCCCCTAAACAGCCATGGAGCGCAGGCCTCATTGTAAATATTTGCACAAATGCACACCCACATGACTTCTGCCTGAGAGAGGTGCAGCATGCAGTGTCCAACCCATGAATGAGATTTAAATCCATGTGAATGACAGTTTTGCATGGGCCCGCCTGTGCGGGGCTTGAACATCACTAACGCTGCCAATGGGGGACAGTACCATGGCATCGGAATCATTTTTCCATTTTGCAATATTCTGTGCTGGATCACAATTCTCACTGCCAATGGTGGGAAGTGGAGAATTCAGCCCCCAATGCATGTCAAGAAATCCAAGCATAATAAGATAATTTCCAAATAATTAAGAACTTAGAATATTAAAAATGGTTCTTTCTTTTATAGGACAAGTAAACTTCACAATGCCTGACCACCGTATTCTGCATGTAGAGACTTGTGTCTTCTTACAGCAGTAAGACAACTCCATGATAACAGAGATACACATCGAAAATTGCAGACAAACACATTTTTGTTGCAAACTCTCATTAAAGCCAGCACAGTGTTGGATTTGATAACATTAAGCTTTTGCTGATAATCCACAGCTAATTGGAACTTTCACAACCCTTGAATACATTGTAATTTTAACACATCACATGGCTAATGAAAAGATTGACCTGATGAGTTCTGCCAAGCTTGGCTTCTCTAGAATCATTAAGGTTCAAGACTTATGTGGAATTTAACAATCATAAAATCTTCAGTAGAATCAAGGAGAACTGGATCTAGTTAGAAATTAAAAGCGATCAAAACCATATTTGAAACATAAAAAGGCTGAGCCTAGTTACAATTAAGATACTACCCATCTCTATATGAAATTCGTTTTGCAATCCAAGGCTGATTATTAGTGTTGAAAGTAGACACCGGGGGCGAAATTCTCCCGAAACGGCGCGATGTCCGCCGAGTGGCGCCCAAAACGGCGCCAATCAGCCGCCCCAAAGGTGCGGAATGCTCCGCATCTTTGGGGGCCAAGCCCCAACATTGAGGGGCTAGGCCGGCGCCGGAGGAATTTCCGCCCCGCCAGCTGGCGGAAACGGCCTTTGTTGCCCCGCCAGCTGGCGCGGAAATGACATCTCCGGGCGGCGCATGTGCGGGAGCGTCAGCGGCCGCTGACAGTTTCCCACGCATGCGCAGTGGAGGGAGTCTCTTCCGCCTCCGCCATAGTGGAGACCGTGGCGGAGGCGGAAGGGACAGAGTTCCCCCATGGCACAGGCCCGCCCGTGGATCGGTGGGCCCCGATCGCGGGCCAGGCCACCGTGGGGGCTTCCCCCGGGGCCAGATCGCCCCGCGCCCGCCCCCCCCAGGACCCCGGAGCCCGCCCACGCCGCCTTGTCCTGCCGTTCAAAAGGTGGTTTAATCCACGCCGGCGGGACAGGCAATTTATCGGCGGGACTTTGGCCCATCCGGGCCGGAGAATCCAGCGGGGGGGCCCGCCAACCGGCGCGGCCCGATTACCGCCCCCGCCGAATATCCGGTGCCGGAGACTTCGGCAACCGGCGGGGGCGGGATTCACGCCAGCCCCCGGCGATTCTCCGACCCGGCGGGGGGTCGGAGAATGACGCCCATGATTTCCAGGTTAGCTGAATTCACACTCGCATCTCTCTCACCGTAATGGTCTGACTAAGATCTTTCACTCATTTAAGTGAGCACAGAAAGAAGCCTTACAACACCAGGTTAAAGTCCAACAGGTTTGTTTCGAATCACTAGCTTTCGGAGCGCTGCTCCGCCCTCAGGCGAATCAGCAGCGCTCCAAAAGCTAATGATTCGAAACAAACCTGTTGGACTTTAACCTGGTGTTGTAAGACTTCTTACTGTGCTCACCCCGGTCCAACGCTGGCATCTCCACATCCTTTAAGTGAGACAGAGGGCACGGTTCAATGAAAAATGGTTAAAGTGGTGCTTCGGCCGCATTTGGTGGGATGTTTTCGGTGGCTCTAGCGCCAAGAATAACCCCGCTATTCAACGGCACTTGAGTGTTTTTCTTGGCTTCAGGTAGTTGCTCGCCAGCAGGACCGGCTCTTCGCAAATCAGGGCACCATCTTGGAAAGTTGCCCCGATCGCGTGACCCCACCCTCCCTTTTCAGCAGCAACCCCCCCCCCCCTTAATTTCATCACCCTTTTCTGGGACACTTGAACGCCCCTCGCCCTTATGGGCAAGGACATCAAGGCCCGACCCCATATGAATTTCTGGATCGTGCCAGGTCCCACTAGTCCAGGAACTCTCGTGAGGTTTTCGCCCACTGCGAAAGCTGATTTTGACCTCTCCCGGGATTCAACTGTCGACTCCTTACTCCAAGTGGTGCATGACAAGGTAATTGAATTACATCCAGAGTCGTCTTGTTGTAGTCTGTGTAGACTTCACTTGGGGATTCAGGTAAATGCGAATTTAATATTTGATAAGTATCCCACATAAAATATTTTACTGCAACACGAATTGAATTTTAAGACTGGATTCTCTAACAGAAATAAGATTGTATTTTCTCTCTTTTCCTAGCACCTATTAAACATTGCAATTGGCTGTTTTCACCTGACTTGGGATCACGTATTCAGTTCTTTAATAAACATCTGTATAGTTTAGAATTCATATTGCTTCACATTGGGCGGAATGTTCTGATCAGCTTGTGGCAAGGTCCCTGGCGGAGAGGCTGGACAATTCATTACGGGGCTTCTGCATAATTTCTTCCATAACACTACCTTATGAACCCGATTCTGCACTCTCGTTGGTCATGGGGTGAGGGGGTGAGGATGGCCAAGCATATTACTGTTCTGAGGACTATAATAACATCCAGGATATTGTAACGAGTCTGAAACTTGTTAAAAAGGCAATCAACAGAAATGTCATACAATCAGGGGGTGGCGGGTGCTCTTTTCGTCTGGCGAGAGATGAATTCATCCTCCTGACCCAGTGCATCTTTAAGATTTGTTTTTCACAACCTAAAGTTGAGAGGAACCATCTCAGAGATGCTCCTGATTTGGGGGTGCCCCAGAAAGGAACCAGGATTCTCGTTTCGGTTGGTACCCACTATGATTCTGAGTTTGGTACAGAACCCTATACTTATATCGAAACATATTTTTTAGATTATTAAGTATAGAAGGAGTATTTTATACAATGGTAATATACAAAACACCAGTCGAAAGATGTGCAGGTTAGGTGGATTGGTCACACTAAATTGCCCCACAGTGTCCAAACGTTGGATGGGGTTGCTGGGTAACTGGGATAGGGTAGAGGTGTGGGCTTAGGTAGGGTGCTCATTCAGGGGCCAGTGTAAACTTGATGGGCCGAATGGCCTCCTTCTGCACTTTAAATTATATGCAAATTCTATGCAAATTCAGGGGATTCACACAATTTGAGATCCAAATAACTGAATGTTGCAGAATGCCTGTGATTGCCTGGGCCGGCTCTCTTTTTATAGGACTGCCAGGGGGTGGAGGAGAGGGAGAGGAAGGAGGGAAGGAGAGAAGACTTTCTAAGATCAGCGCATTAATAAATGCTACCTTCACCTACAAAACCATTACGTTGATGCAAACTGGCACAAACTCAAAAAACAGTGGTCTGTGCAGAACCACAAAGGAAAATTTGATTTCCTTAAAATTATCAAAGACTTTGAAGAGCAAGTTGTCTCAGTAATTATTACTATTCTGCTGATCCTGATTGTTGAGTTTACACTCTTCTCTGACTTTATTTAGCCTATGGTCCTTTAAAGATGTTTAAATGTCAACTGTAGTTCTTTTAATGTGAGGCTCTCAACAGGGCTGACTTGAATAGTGTTTCCAATCAGACTGCAGTGTCTGCACAGAATCCATTTGTTTAGTCTGATGTTGGTGAAGAGTAATGCCTTCCTGTTTGACAAACAAACTCCAAAGTAGCTGGAGCAGAAGTGACCTGCTGCACCCGATCTGAAGTAAATGCCCATTCATCTTCTCCTGTCGGGGTTTCCACCAGTCAGGTAATTGTGTGCATTTTAAATTCTACATTCAGAAGGACAACATGGTTCTAAGCCTAATGTGATCTCAGCTGGAAATTATTCTGCAATTGGGACAAGTGCAAATGTAGGCCCAAAATCCAAACCTGTCTAAATTTAGGGGCTTTCAAGGAAACTGAAGCAAAATTAAATCTCATAGATTTGGGGATGCAAAGAAAACCCCTTGACTTGAATTCATAGAAAAGAGGAGGGGGGAGTTTAAATTAGCCTATATTTTACTATTTAACATCCTAATTCAAGTGGATGAAGGAAAACCAGTTACAGTCTTTCAAAGCTGACCAGGATTTGACCTGTAGTCAATGACATGTGACTGTGCATAACTAATCCGAATCAGTCTCAAGTCTTTTTAAACTCCAAATTAAATCTGTCCCAGACTTTCCAAACCAATTGAAGAAAGGTACACTTGTAACAAAAGAGGTGCAAACAGAATCAGGCCAAGGTGGTCCCACTCTGGGTAATAGAAGTCAAAGGGATGGGGTTGCAGCAGTATGAGCCGACCAAATAATTGCCCTTGTTATCAAAGTGGGCAGCACAGTAGCACAGTGGTTAGCACTGTTGCTTTACAGCACCAGGGACCCGGGTTCGATTCCCAACGTGAATCACTGTCTGTGTGGAGTCTACACGTTCTCCACCTGTCTGCTTGGTTTCCTCCAGGTGCTCCCACAAATCCCAAAAGACATGCTTGTTCGGTGAATTGGACATTCTGAATTTTCCCTCAGTTTACCTGAACAAGCGCTGGAGCGTGGCAACTAAGGGATTTTCACAGTAACGTCATTGCTACTTGTGACATTTAAAAAGATTAATAAAGATTCGAGAATGTTACAAAGGATGAAATACTTGGCAATGTGTCAGGGCTTGGTGTGGTATGGGGAGGATTGCTTTCAATGATATCTGTAATTAATGCATTACCATTATTGTATGAAATTCCTGCACGATTTTAGAACTTTTCTTTATTAAGAGCAACCAGGTCGACAAATGTGTTCAAAAAGTATACATCGATATTTATTGTGTGTGTGGGAGAGAGTTTGTTGCAAACAATGCTGAGACAGATTTATTCCATAGAATCTGTGTTAGCTCCACTTTCATCACATGATTTTCAATGCCGGCGCTCAACAAAACAGAAACAGAATATAATGTAATTGGTGTGTGCTACAATTCAGTCTATCAGTTGAGCACAATTTCCTTATTTGAGCCAGTGAGCAACTTACAGATTTAATACCTAGTCTATCACAGACAAGGGGCGGGATTCTCTGGGAATTGGCGGGGCGGGCAGAAACAGCGCAGTGGAGTGGCGGGAACCTCTCCGGCGTCGGGCCGCCCCAAAGGTGCGGAACCCTCCGGCTGGCATGGAAGGCCTTTGGCACCACGCCAGCCGGGGCCGAAGGGACTTGCCGGCCGGCGCGGGTCTGCCCAGTGCCAGATCGCCCCAAGCCCTCCCCAGGACCCCGGAGCCGGCCCGCGCCACCAGGTCCCGCCAGGAAGGGACCAACTCCAATTTACCCCGGCGGGACCTGCATCGAACGGGCGGGACTTCGCCCATCGGGAGCCGGAGAATTGCCGGGGGGAGACCGGCGTGGCGTGATTCCCGCCCCTGCCAAATCTCTGGTGCCTGAGAATTCGGCAGCCGGAGGGGGCGGGATTCACGCCGCCACCCGGCGATTCTCCGACCCGGCGGGGGAGTGGAGAATCCCGCCCAAGATTTTTAATTACATGGAAATTTGTTGAATGGTCTTACTCCTGATGGTATATGTACTTCAGCAGCCAGCCCCCAATCCTTGCACACAATGTGGATGAATTCTCAACTCTAGGAGTAGACTGGAGGGGTCCAACAGCTTCCCAACAATGACACTGGGCAGAATCGTCCATTCTGGAGTATAGGTTGGGAAGCATGAGCGGAAGTGGGAGCAATTTACACTTGGGAGCAGGACAGCTGGTCAGTTTACTGGATATATTTGTATGAGAAGCTTTGTGAACGTTGTGTCAGGGGCCAGCCGAAAGTCATCACCCCTTCCCTTACCTCAGGGGCTTCACATTTTAAAAGGCACCTGGACAGGCATTCACTCACTGGAACATCAGTCTTGCTGTCATTCCAGAGGGAGAATAATAATAATCATAAACTTTATTAGAGTCACAAGTACTTAGGACCTTTAATGAGGCAAAGGAGGGGGGGGCTTTACCCCCGACGATGTCCCGGGCACTGATCTGCTTGATCCTGAAGCGGGACAAGGATCCCCTGCAATGTGGGTCTTACAGACCGATTTCCTTGCTAAATGTAGATGCCAAGGTGCTGGCGAAGGTCTTAGCCATGAGGATTGAGGATTGTGTGCCGCAGATCATTAATGAAGACCAGACGGGGTTTGTGAAGGGGAGACAGTTGAACGCGAATGTGCGGAGGCTTTTGAACATTATCATGATGCCAGCGAGGGAGGGGGAGGCGGAGATAGTGGTGGCGATGGACGCTGAGAAAGCCTTCGATGGGGTAGAGTGGGGGTACCTGTGGGAGGTGCTGAAGAGGTTCGGGTTTGGGGAGGGGTTTGTCAGGTGGGTTAGGCTGTTGTACGAGGTCCCGATGGCGAGTGTGGCCACAAATAGGAGGAGGTCCGAGTACTTTCGGTTGCACCGAGGGACGAGACAGGGGTGTCCCCTGCCCCCCCCCCCGCTCTTCGCACTGGCGATTGAACCCGTGATTATGGCCAGTCGAGGAACTGGAGGGGGTTGGTGCGGGGTGGGGAGGAGCATAGGGTGTCGCTTTATGCGGATGACCTGCTGCTGTATGTGGCGGACCCGGTGGGAGAAATGCCAGAGGTAATGAGGATGCTTCGGGAATTTGGGGACTTTTCGGGGTACAAGCTCATGGGGACCATGCTCAGGTGTGGGGACGAGCGAGCTGTTCGTAGTTCAGCTAGGGGAGCAGGAGAGGGGGATTGGCGAGCTCCCACTAAAAAGGGCGGAGAGGAGTTTCAGATATTTGGGGGTCCAGGTGGCCAGGAGCTGGGGGGCCCTGCATAGGCTTAACTTTACAAGGCTGGTGGAGCAAATGGAGGAGGAGTTCAAGAGGTGGGACACGTTGCCGCTGTCCCTGGCGGGTAGGGTGCAGTCAATCAAAATGACGGTGCTCCCAAGGTTTTTGTTCCTGTTCCAGTGCCTCCCCGTGTTTATCCCGAAGGCTTTTTTCAGGCGGGTTAACAGGAGTATAATGGGGTTTGTGTGGGCGCGAGGGACTCCGACGGTGAGAAGGGTGTTCCTGGAGCGGAGTAGAGATAGGGGGGGGCTGGCGCTGCCCAACCTCTGTGGGTACTGCTGGGCCGCCATTGCGACAATGGTGTGCAAGTGGGTGATGGAGGGGGAGGGGGCTGCATGGAAGAGGCTGGAGCCGGCGTCCTGTGTGGGTACGAGCCTGGGGGCGCTGGCAATGGCACCGCTGCTGCTCCCTCCAAGGCGGTATACCACGAGCCCGGTGGTGGTGGCGGCCCTCAAAATTTGGGGGCAGTGGAGGCGGCATAGGGGGGAAGTTAGGGCCTCAGCGTGGACCCCATTACGGGGGAACCACCGGTTCGCCCCAGGAAGAACAGGTGGAGGGTTTTCGGGTGGCACAGGGCAGGCATACGAAAGTTGGGGGACCTGTTTGTGGACGGGAAGTTTGCGAGCTTGGGTGAGCTGGAGGAGAAGTACGGGCTCCCCCCGGGGGACACCTTCAGGTACTTACAGGTAAGGGCGTTTGCCAGACGGCAGGTGATGGAATTCCCACGACTACTGCCACACGCAGTACAGGACAGGGTGCTCTCGGGGGGGTGGGTGGGAGTGGGGAAGATCTCGGAAACTTACCAGGTGATGCAGGAGGAGGAGGAGGCCTCGGTGGTGGAGTTGAAAGGTAAGTGGGAGGAGGAGTTGGGAGAGGAGATCGAAGAGGGGACGTGGGCAGATGACCTAAGGAGGGTGAACTCTTCCTCTTCATGCGCGAGGCTCAGCCTCATACAGTTTAAGGTGCTGCACAGGGCACACATGACCGGGACAAGGATGAGCAGGTTCTTTGGGGGTGAGGACAGGTGTGTTAGGTACTCAGGGAGCCCAGCAAATCACACCCATATGTTCTGGGCATGCCCAGCGCTGGAGGAATTTTGGAAGGGCGTAGCGAGGACGGTGTCGAGGGTGGTAGGATCCAGGGTCCAACCGGGCTGGGGGCTCGCAATATTTGGGGTGGCAGAGGAGCCGGGAGTGCAGGAGGCGAAAGAGGCCGGAATTCTGGCCTTTGCGTCCCTGGTAGCCCTAGAAGGATTCTCCTCCAGTGGAAAGATACGAGGCCCCCAAGCGTGGAATCCTGGATCAGCGATATGGCAGGGTTCATTAAATTGGAGAGGGTGAAATTCGCCTTGAGAGGGTCGGTACAAGGGTTCTTTAGGCAGTGGCAACCGTTCTTAGACTTTCTGGCAGAACGCTAGACATTGGTCAATGGCAGCAGCAGCTCGGGGGGTGGGGGGGTTTACTTTATTTTTGTTTATGTTATTTACACTGGAAGGGTCTGAGGGAGTGTATACACCTGTTGTCTTAAGTCGGGGTGTTAATGTTAATTTATTATTTAGGTACGGGGGGGAGGGGTTTGGGGGGGTTGCTTTTTTAGATTGTGTTTTGTACTTAACCCTGTTGGGTTCTTTTTTCTTTCTCATTTTGTGATTGATATTTTATGAAAACCTTTAATAAAAATTATTTTTTTTAAAAAGGGTCACAAGTACTGCAGATTGGATTCGACTAGATTAGATTACTTTATTGTCACGTATACCAAGGTACAGTGAAAAGTATTGTTCTGCGTGCAGATAACAGACTATCGCAGAGCAGAAGAATGGCCCCAAAGTCAGCAATGCTTCACTACGGGTTCTTCTCCAGGAAGTCCAAACCCCATTGGGCAGTGTAGATTTTATCAATGAATATGCTCTACAAGTAGATTGATAGATTTACAGATAAAGACCCAGGACCCTTGAAGATATAACCTGGCACATTGTTGTGCCTTGTTCAATTTGAGTTGCCATTTGCACAATATTTGCAGCTCCTGACCTTACTTGGATTGATCTTGATTTTATGAGATCCATGTGTCAGGGTGAAAACATGTTGCCACATGGGTTTCATCACAGGTGGGAGAACACACCTGAGCATGGTCCTCATCCAGTTGACCCATGATTATTAAGGTGTCCCTTTAGATGGCCAGTAGTGCTTGCCATTAACTCCACCAACCTTCCTCCGACTTCGAAGGATCGCACTTTCAAAACGACAGCGTTTCAACAAGCACATTTTAAAAATGGTGCACGTCACATTTCAGACCTGCTCCACCAGCTTCTATCCTCCCCTCATCACACACCGGCGACTAGGGACTTTTCACAGTAACTTCATTGAAGCCTACTTGTGACAATAAGTGATTATTATTATCTTCACCCTCCCCATCACCGTTCAACCACCCAAGATAACCATTCCTCTCCCCTCTATTATCATTGTCCCTCCCCCATTGAGCTTATAACCGTCACCCTCCACATGCTTTTTCTCCTGTCTGACCCTAAACCTGTTACCATCCCCATGACCACCCTGACCCCTCCTGTTATGCAGACCGCCTGTTTATCTGGTTCCGTGGCCAACCCCCATGTGACCATACGCTACCCGATCATGACTCTGGACCTGCCACCCAACTGCATTTTATTTCCCCCTCTCGCGGTGACCGTTCTGTCTGCAACCCAATAGCCTCAGGTCAGCCCCCAGGATCCATAGACAGCATTGAACCTGCCCTTTAGAATCATCCATCTCCCACCATTTCTGCCCTCAAACCCCCTTCCCCACTTAACCATAGGACCTCCACAACCAACATGCATGGCCCTTCTCTCCTGCCTATGTCCTTGAACGCTGGCATTCCGTTCCTGGCCCAGTCTTGCTCCAGACAGCCTTCCTTTTTTCCTAGCTTCCTTCCTCCAGAGGTTCTGGCTTCATTCCTAAGGCACCACCCCTGCTTCAGAGAGTCTGGTTTCCTCCCCAATTCCACCCTGTTCTAATGACCCCTGCACCTTTGCCCGATCCTGTTGCACTCTTTCCTGTTGACCTTGCCTTACCTTGCTTGACATGACTACTCAACCATAGCCTGCCATAGAAAACCACTGCTGAAGGAGGACAAGGGAGCAGCTGCTCACCCCATAGTCCAAGAAGGTAACTATCTTGCCTGGGGCACGCCACTCACTTGGAACCATAAATCTGAAGGCATGTATTTCTCAGTCATGGAGAACCTAATTTAGAGGGGGAACTTAATTCTGGCAAGCTGACCTTTTAATAAGCATGCATTATATGAAAATGCTTGGTATCAGGAAGATCAACCCACCTTTAAAGTTCCAAGAATGTAATTGCAAAGGTTTCTCCTGTTGTTGGGAAGTTGAAGTTTGGTCACCTGCACAATAAAGCTCTCCCTTCGGCCTTTCTTCCCGTTCCAGGTGGGCCTAGGAGATTCCACCCACGATCTGAATAACATCATCTGCATCTGTGTCTCTTGTTGGGCAGGTTGCAAGTCTGACAGGAGCATGGCAAACCTTTCCCCAGTGTTGAGAGCATAGATTTGGAAAAATTCCCAACTCCACAAACCTGACTTGGGAGAGAGTGCCACAGATGTTCAAAGTTCTGTGCCATGGTGAGGTATATGGGGAGTATTAATGGGCGTCAGGCTCACCACCCCAAAACAGTGCACAGGCAGGCACACGCTGTTGTGTGCTGAGGCGGCCTGTGTGAAAGTACCTCCTCGGTGTACTGGAATTTCATCCCACTGCTTAAAAATAACAAAAACAGTCCTCTAACTTTCAACCCCCCTTAAACCCCACACGGTCCCCATGACCCACCCATGCAAACTCATGCTACATCATGCCCACACCCACTTCCCATGACATCTCAGACCCTCTATGCCAACATATGCCCCTCTACCCACTTCATAGTCCTTCATAGCACCTGTGCCAGTCTTTGTCCTTCTACCATCCCATGGTCCTTCATAAACCCAACTCATGCCAACCCATGTCACCCTACTTACCACCCTTTGACCTTTTAACCCAGAACAACCCAGGCTCCTATACCCATCCCAGAGCCCTTTATAGATCCTTCATGCCAACTCATCAAATACCCACCCTCGGAAGACCCCAGGAGCTATGCTGAAATTAAATAACGTTTTAAGTTTCTATTGATGGATTCACTATTTTTTTAAAACTCCAACGATAAAAATGCTCATTCAATACATTTAAATTCCATCAAGAATTTAATTTGTTACAAAAACAACCATTTGTGTTCATTTCCCCACTTGATAACACCCTCGAGCTGTCAATCAAACTATGAACTTACAAGCCTTCCACTGTGATAATGAAAGGTTATGGAATCAGTCATGTAATATTAATCAAACAATGACAACCCTTAGGCTTATATCAATGGGCATAGCTGGTGAAATTACAAGAGTCACAGCAATTTATTTTTTAATTTCAAGGCAGTAGATTTAAATGCCTTGACAGATGGACAGTTCACTGCTTTAACCACTTTTTTTTCACACATCCATGTCTAACTTTAACAATCTCAAAAGCACCTTACCTCTCCTAAATCAGTCCCTGGACCAATCCAAAAGGGTAAATGACATCAGGAGCTTTAGGCCATTGGCTCAAATGTCTAAATCCCAAGAATCTTTTTTGCACATCCCACTAATGAAAACTGCATCTGGCTGAAGGCAGCAGCACTTTTACCTGTGCAGCTGTCTCTGTTCCCTACCTGGTGAAAACAGTGTGTCCTGTTCAGGGGCAGCACTTATGGAATGAGGGCTCTGAAACCATTTTGGCTAAGTCAGAGATCCCCCTCCATCCAAGCGAAAATTTGAGCCCGAATTAAAATTTATCAAGGTTTTCTATTTTCTCGCTCGCAATCAAATAAATTGATAACACCAAAACTTCAGTCGACTTTTTGGTACTGAATGCAAATGATGCAAATGCTGTGGAGCAAATCTCACTCCTCTCAAGTTAACTCCTCAAACCATATTTTAACTTCTTAACCTGCCCAATTGTACTTTTACAGCAAAGAAACTACTGTTAAGGTATCTTGCATGTTTAAGGCAGGAATTTAAAACAAAATTAAACCCAAAATATGTCAGACAGCTTTCTTATTTGTACTAAAAAGCCTCCTGATTAATGCCTGGACATGCACTTCAGCAACAGAACGTCCCAGTAATCCACACAAGCAATCTCAAATTGATATATGCATTCAGACAAAATAATTCAATTTAGGGCTTAAGTGATTAGACATAGTGATTTTTTAAGCATGTATTTCAGGCTTGAACTGGCAAGCTTGCGGGCAAGCTGATGCTAACAAGTAATGATAAAACCTATGGCAAACAATGTACATAAATGGATTGCTGTGCATTCGGCCTTGAATCAAATCAAATATTTATAACAAGTGAGTCAGGAACAGTTGTACTTTGCTGAAGTTGTAGATCTTATTGGAATATTATGAGGTTGCTCGTTTTCATCAGTTATTATTGAGAAATGAGATGTTGGGGGTACTTTTGGGTTTTTCCCTAATCAGAGTTTCACCCATACCACAGGCTCATATCAAGACCGAAGTGGTGACGGACACAAGAGTCATCCTGTGTAATTATGACAAAGGTAAACTATCCCTTCTCGTCCTCCTGAACCAGTCTGACGCTGTTGACAATGCTGATCACACTATCATCTGCCCCTTGTCCAGCAGGGTGGGACTGTGGAACTGAACCCTCCCGGTTCCATTTTAGCCAGATCGTCGTCAGAAAATAGCCATGAATGACCTCCCTTCCTGCTCCTCACAGTTACCTCTGCTGTTCCCCAAAATTCTACTTTGGCGTACCTCCCGCTTCTCAACCACTAGTTTCCCCTTGGCGACACCATTCAAAGGTGATTTGTTATGTTCTAGGTGTAACATAAGCGGCTTCCTTGTGGTGCACTTGACAAAGGAAGGTTCAGACGTGGAGATAACTTCAACACGTTGATCAAACTATTTACACTTCTACACTCGGGTTCGCCACGACTGTTAATCCTACTATAGCTGCCCAGACTGACTAACCAGCTGCTGCAATCCACGTGGTGGGTGTAATATTGAATCAACCCTGTGTCTGTACTCACTGACTGTCTCCACTGGAAAGAGGCAGATCATGTGTGTGGTGTCCTTTATATATGGGTTGGTGTAATGCCCTCCTGTGGTGGTGTTACCTCTGTGTGTATCGTGAATGTCCATTGGTCGTGTCCTATCTAACTGATCTATTGGTTGAGTGTGTGTGTGTGTAATGTTTCTGGTGCTCCCTCTAGTGTCTAGCTAGTCTACATGCATTTACATTGATGCATATCACCACAAAAGGCACATCTGTTTCCACATGTACGCTGACAACACCCAGCTCTAGCTCTCTTGACCCATAAATATTTAAAAAATTTTCAGACTGCTTATCTGGCATCCAGGACGGGAAAGCATATATTTCCTCCACATAAATAATAGGAAAGCTGGCAACGACTCCATTCCATTCTCCCGGTTTCTCTACCTTTGTCGCGTCTGTTCTGATTTTGCTACTTTCCACAATGGCGTTTTTGAAATATCTTTCTTTTTCTTCTGGACTGAACAGGGAGTTCAACAACTGCAGGTCATGTACTCTGTCCTCCATTTTGATTTGTTTTCTTTTCATTTTTCTTTGCCAAATGCCAGTCTATCCTGTTTTCATATTGCTGCTTTCACACAGGGCTTGTCGTTATTCTGCCATTAACATTCGCTCTGGATCCGTGCTTTTTTTCTTTACCACTGCCATTGCTACATGCCTGTTGTTCCATTACATTTTTGTTATTTAATCTCTCCCACCGTCTAAACTATCTTCTACCTCCACCCCTCCCCTCCTTTCAACAGCAGAAATTCCATTACACTTCTCCCTCCCTTCAGTTGCAAAGAATCATATTGAACTCAAAACGTGAACTCTATTTCTCTGTCTGCAGGTGGTACCAGGCCTGCTGAGTTTTTCCAGCACCATCAGTTTTTTTATTGCAATAAATAATCCTACGTTGTTTCACAGAAGGTATCAGGTATCTCTATCTTTCTGCAGGGCTTAGAGTGTTTGCACATCATTGGTGTAGCATGCTGACCAGAAATGTACACATTAGCCCACGTGTGATCTTACCCCATGTACCATAAAAATCATCACCTCATCCTAGGATCAAGCACACCATGTGTCTGGTTAGACATTCCCAAGATCTGGTTAGATTTCTTTACTGTTGCTGTGCATTATGCTGTTGGCATCAGTGGTCACAAACACTCAAAAATCTTATCCTGTGCTGTATCAGGTAACCGTGGAGCCATTAAATTAATATTTTCAGTGTTTATTACCTTGTCTCATTCTGCTTCAATTGTCCACATTAAATGTGCCCACTTGTTTATCCACTTACCCATTCTGACAAATGATATTTTGTTTGAATTTCTCCACCAATGTGATATCATCTTCTGCCTCCAGTGCTCTCTCACTTACGTAGAAATATCGAAATAACTCACATCTATATAAGGCCTCCCATGACCATGACCTCAGGATATCACAAAGTGTTTTACATCCAATAAAGTACTGTTGACATGCAGCCAGTGTAGTAGCAGAGGGAAAGATACATTGTAAACTGCTAAGATCCAAGCAGTTATTCCCCTGGTGCCTACTATTGGGACAACAATATTATTTCATTCATTGTTTTCTTTGTCCAGCTTGTCAATTTTCAGTCCTTTGTACGTCAGACCATATGACCATAAGACATAGGAAATAGGCCATTCGGTCCATCAAGTCTGCTCCAACATTCAATTAAATCATGACTTTCCCGTCTTATCTCCATTATCTTGATTTCCTTACTGATTAACAATCTGTCTATCTCAGCCTTGGACTACAATGGCCTCATTAACACAAAGTCCCTTTAAGCACATAGATTGGCTGTGGTCAAATACACACTCTGTTCTAAGTTAGTATCTGTGGATTTTTCCTCCCAGCCGCACGCCCCCACCCCCAAGATAATTTTCACATGTGAGTTTCAAAACCCTACTTCCGAAAACACACTTTAAAATCAGCTCTCATAAATATACTTTTCCTTTGTGGTTTGCATTCCAAATATAAACCAGACTTTCCAAATTACACTTATAAACAAAGCTTCCACTCCACTTTAACAGCAGCTCCAGTCCAGGATTTTACACCACCCCCTTTAGGATTTATTTGTCTTGACCTCTGTACAAGCTGTTTGCATTGCTTTAACTCTCGATTCCCAGATTGTATTAAAATGACATCAGGTCTTTCATCCACCTCTGAAAGCTGCTGTTCCACTTTAAATCTAGTAACTGTATTTGTCTATTTAACACTGATTATTTTGTTTACTCTTCTTTGAATTATTCTGCACAATACTTTGGTCTCGGTCCTCTTAATTTCAGTTGTCTTAAGAAATTATTTCTGTCCCAATTCCCTGGTTATCTAGACAGGTTATCTTCCGTCCTGACCAATTTATCTTCTGGCAGAGTTGAGAAATGTTCACTCCCCGATGTCCTGTCTCCAACTGCAATATTTCCAGCTAAAACTAAAACTTAAATAGATTTTTACCTTACAAGGATCTCCAGTTTCTAAGTAATGCCCACATACCTCTGCTGGTCTATTTATTCTTCACACCAGAGACTGGAGCACAATAGAAAATCAACCCCTACGATATGTCCAGCATTAATCTAACTATCAGGGTTTACCCTTCCAGGCACAGAAACATTAAATTAAACAAACCTAAAACTCTACCTTATTTCTCATATATTATCAACACCCTTAGTCACCCCCATTTACATTCCTTTTGTCTTCTGTCCTCAACATCTTTATCTACCTTCACCCATCGCTGCCCCCCTAGCAAGCCCCACCTCTCCATGCCCCCCTCACTACAGTATAAATCTGACCCCACATCCAGTTCTCTCCAGCTTTGACAAAGAGTCATCCAAACTCAAAATATTAGCTCCCTTTTCTCTCCACAGATCCTGTCAGATCTTCTGAGATTGTCCAGTATTTTCTCACATTATTTCTAATGTTTGTCAATACAAATACAAATTCCTTAAAGCTACCTTTGTTTTTCTTTTTAAAAATAAATTTAGAGTGCCCAATTTATTTTTTCCAATTAAGGGGCAATCGAGCTTGGCCAATCCACCTAGCCTGCACATATTTGGGTTGTGGGGGCGAAACCCACGCAAACACAGGGAGAATGTGCAAACTCCACATGGACAGTGACCCGAGCCGGGATCGAACCTGGGACCTCGGCGCCGTGAGGCAGCAGTGCTAACCACTGTGCCACCGTGCTGTCCTAACAGTACTCAAAATAAATCCACTGGAAGAAACTGGAGTGAAGATCAAAGTGGATGGTGTCACACTGGAACAAGTAGATAAGTTTGCCTATTTAGGATATGGTAACAGAAGATGGTAGATGCAATGCTGAAATTGGAAGACAGGTAGAGGTAGCCAAAATACTTGTTATAAAGATGAAGGATATATTAAAAAGAAGAAAATTCATGTTTGTAACAAGGAGAAAGCCCATAATATGCTACATTCTATCCACCTTCCTGGGTATCTCATAAACCTGAAGAATAAAGAAATATTTATGAAAGAAAATAGAGGGCTTTGAACTGTGGATGCTAAAAATATGGTTAAAATTCCAATTACAGACTTCCGATGGCAACCATGAGCTGGTCAGTCACACACAAGGCTAGTCCTGCTCCGAGGAGTTAGTTTTGGCATTTTCTGCGCCGTTAGTGGGTGATTCTTGTGAAAAAAATGCAGTGAGGGGAGGTGGTTGGTTTCACCCCCAGAGTGGAATGTCGGTGGGGTATCACGCCTGGCAGAGCCCCAGGTCAGCAGTTGAAGGACTTGCATGGTGCAGCACCATGGAGAAAATGGCAGAGAGGGGAGGGTCATCATTGTCTGCCACACTGCCTGTGGAGCAGTTGGTGGACTTAATCAAGTAGGAGTTTCGGCGGTATTGAAAGGCGATGCAGGAGACTGGTCCAGGGCGATTGAGGGAGCAGTCGCCCCTCTTCACGGGAATTTGGATCGGTTGGAAGGTGCGACGATCCAACAAGTAGAAAAGGGCAGTTTCGGACCATAGCGACCTGATCGTATCATTGGAGGCAGAGATTGCGATGATGATGGAAGAGTGCAAGGTGCAGAGGGCAAAGGTGGACAACCAGGAGAATCGGCCCAGGCAGCGGAATTTGTGAATCGTAGATTTGCCCAAGGGTGTGGAGGGAATGAGTGCCGCTGGCTATGTTTCGAGGATGTGCGGGAAGATGGTCATGGCAGGTGACTTTGAGAAGGCCCCAGAGGTGGATTGGGCCCTTCGGTCACTATGACAGAAGTCAAAAGCAGCGGGGGGCACTGCAGGCAGGATAAGGCTAAGATTCTAAGGTGGGTAAAGGCAGCTCAAAATTGGAGCTGAAGGGGAATCGGATCTGGATTCATCAGGACATTGGGGCTGACCTGGCCAAATGGCGGGCAGGGTTTAATAAGGCCAAGGCGGCGCGCTTTCGGAAATAAGGTTGGGTTTGGGGTGTTGTACCCGGCCAAACGTTGGGTGACTTTTAAGGGCAGGTCACATTACTTTACAACACCAGAGGAAGTGGATAACATAGTCAAGGAGCATGAGATGGGGGAGGGCCAATGTTGTGAATTTATCTGCTTTTCGGAGTTTTTATGTATATACTAGGTTTGTGATTGAAGTGTCTTTTTTTCACATGCTGGATTTGCATTGGATTGGGGCGATGAGGGTTGGTACAGAGTTTTAGGTCGAGTGCTTCTGCTGGAGCAAGGGGGGAGGGAGCTCGGGTAGGGGAGCCTGGAGAGGGACATTTTGAAGGAGTAAGGTGGTGGAAGCAGAGTTGGGGAGGGGTAGTTTATGTGGTTTGGATGGGGTCCTTTGTCTGGATCTCCAGGTGAGAGTCTCCATGCCAGCATGGAATACTAGTAAACGGAAGCAGTGTGGCAGAGGGGTCTGTGGTGGGTAGCCAGAGTTGGGGGGGGGGGGGGGGGGTTGAACAGGAGGAGGGGGGAGGGCAAGGGGCTGGTGATGCTGGTGGTTTTCTGATTGGGTTTGGGAAAGGATGGAAGAGGTTAGAGAGGGAGAGAGGGGCTGGATGGTTGGGCGAAAGCTGTGCTAGGTGGAGATGGTGGCCTTTAGTAGGGCGGAGGGTCAGAAACCCCTGATGAGGATCGAAATGTGGAATGTGCGAGGTTTAAATTTTCCAGTTAAACGGTCCCGGGTGTTTGTGCACCAAAAACATTTGAGGGTAGATGTGTTTTTTCTTCAGGAGACACATCTGTGGTCGAAGGACCAGACGTAGTTAAGAGAGGGATGTGTGGGGGATATCGTTCCATTCGGGGTTTGACTCTAAGTCGAAGTGGGGTTGCGATCCTTTTCAGTAAGAAGGTGATATTTGTGGTGGCAAGGGAGGTGTGGAACCCGATGGGGGAGTTTTATGATGGTGAGTGGGGTCCTGCCGGGGGCGGCGGGTGTTTTAGTTAATGTATATGCGCCCGATTGGAACAAGGCAAACTTTGATAAGAAGCTGTTAGTGTCCATCCTGGGCCTGGATTCACATCAGTTGAAAATGGTGGCCAATTTTAATTGTGCGTTGGACCCTAGTGTGGATAGGTCTAGCCCCAAGTCAATGGTTAGGTCGGGGATGGCAAAGGAGCAGGGGGATTTATGGACCAGATGTGGGAGGTAGATCAGTGGAAGTTGAGACATCTGGAGAGAGGGAGTACTCCTTCTTCTCCCATGTACCTCAGGTATACTCCCATATTGTTTTCTTTGTGGTGGGGAAGATGGTGCTGTCGGGGGCCTTGGGGGTGGAATACGCAGGGATAGTAATTCTGGACCCGGGCATACAGCTGCTGGCTCTGACAGAGGAAGCACCACATGTCCATTCCTGGAAAGAGAAAAGCAACGACCTATGTTTAATCCCCTCAGATTGTTTAGCTGCAAGCCATTCATTCATTTGTCTTTGTGGGTTGTGATTGGCAGATTCCACAAACACAGCTGTTAGCCTTGCTTCATTAATCTTCCTCCATGATGAGTAACTCTGAAATGTTGTAACCACCATGTTTACATTCCACTTCAAAGAGAGTTAAGTGCATTCCAATCACCACTTCGCGCTTTAGTGATTTTGAAGTGCTGAGCTGGAAATTGACAGCAATGGTTGCCCCCTTGGCCCACCGCATGGTCACCACGTCAGGTTCACGATTTTAAGTCCACAGGTGAGCCTCACCCACGTGATTCCTGATCACGTGGACCGAAGAATCACGAGAGGGCGGAGCTTAGGGCATCGGGTCTGCTAAATAGATGCATCCCGTTTGCATTCATTTCCATGCTCGTGCTGGCATACGGCCAGCGAGGGGTCGGAGCTGATCTTGCCCCGATACCCAATGCTGTGTTGCCATTGGTGCTTGGGGAACCTCAGCAGGTTTGCTTGTTCTGGCCTTCCTCTGGTCACATTGCGAGTCTGAACCAAATGTCCATTCTAGTTACCACATGGACCAGTCAGCAGCAGTGTTTTCCCAAGAGGGGTGGGCTGCAATGCCAAAATTTGTAAGGCTCTTTTTTTTTTAGGATCTCCTGAAATGGATGAATTTTGGGCAAAATTTGGAGATTGGATGGCATGAAGACCACTAGCTGGTCATGAGATAGGCCTAGCAGCTGCAACATCCCTCTTTGCAGACGCAGAAGGCACTTAATCAAGTCAGAGACTGGCGGATGGGGAACACATTGTTTTCCTGCCTCGATCCCAATTAGATCTGTGGCAGGATGACACATGGATTGCCTTCCCAGCTCAATGCCAATTAAAGCCCTTGAATGGGCAATTAACGCCCACCTCAGGGCCTCATCGTGCCACCGCTGGGGGCATCAATCAGTGGTGATATTAGGTCTTGAATGGACACCATAACTCGGTGCAGCCACCGTTTCTTCAGTGGTGCTGCTGTTCAATAATCAACTGCCGTTTGGTTAGCTGGCAGCTCTCAGCGGGCAGGACTTCCTTTCCTGAGTCCTTGATCCAGGAATTACCCGCAGTTGCCTAGTTAAGTGCCATGGCGGGCGTTCCCTAAAAGAGGCGACACAAGTAAGCAAGACAGCCAGTAAGCAAGACCTCTGCCCTGGAGACTTTGATTTTCTTTTGGTCAAAAAAAAAGTGATAGAAGATATTTTCCCCTTAAATTGATCTTAGATTTCTCTCTGCTTTGCGTTTCGCAGGAGATAGTGTGATTAGAAACACATATTTGGGGGTGGGAATGCTGATAATGTTTGTTACATATACGTTGCACCAAGTATGGCATTCGTTCGCTGAACCTCTCTGTCATCTCTCTTCTCCTTTAACCCCCTTGCATCTTTAACCAGGCCTCATTTGTTCTGACAGTTCTGTATGGGATGCAGTTTCAAACTTCAATTGATTGCAAATCTGTGAAGCGTTTCACGACAGCGTCAACATGCCCTCAGGAGCAGTGATTCTGACCCCTACAGGGGGCCAGCATGGCACTGGAGAACCCACGCCCTCCAGCTGCCGATGCCGGCGTCAGATGGGTGCCGCGGGTCTGCGCATGCATAGTGGGACCGGCGCCAATGCGCGCTTGAGCAGTGAGACCGGTGCAAATTCGCCCAAGACCCCCAGCCCAAGTGGCCGGCCCGTTGATC
Organism: Scyliorhinus torazame; assembly: GCF_047496885.1. Lineage (NCBI taxonomy): Eukaryota > Metazoa > Chordata > Chondrichthyes > Carcharhiniformes > Scyliorhinidae > Scyliorhinus > Scyliorhinus torazame. The sequence continues at coordinate 45,251,076 of NC_092715.1, read as the reverse complement.
GGTACTCCCTGATCGTGGGCCAGGCCACAGCGGAGGCCCCCACCCCGGGGTCGGACCCCCCTCCACCCCCACCAGACCGCCCCGGATGCATGCACGCCGAGGTCCCGCCAGGTAAGAGCACACGTGGATGGCGCCGGCGGCACTCAGATTTTTTGTGCGGCCGCTCGGCCCATCCCGGGAGGAGAATCGCCGGGGGCGGGGGGGGGGGGAGGCGGGTAGACGGCCCTGATCAGCACCGCGCCAACTGTGCTGGCACCGATTCTCCACTCTCTGTAGATTCTGCCGACCGCGTCGGGGTGGCGTCACGCGATTCGCGCCCGACCTGGCGATTCTCTGGCCCGGCATGGGCTGAGAGAATCCCGCCCAGGGTACTTCATTAAAATCCCTGAATATGTCACAGGATCAGGGAACAGGGTGGTCTTTGCCTGTTATTAATTATTTGTAACTTGGTGTGCGTTCTTTCACAAGAGGCAAAAGGGTGACAGAAATAAAACTAGAAGCAAATATTTGGCCTTGGCGCCAGGTCTGAATATATCAAATGGATGGCAATAAGATTTGTCATAATGTTCAATTTTAACAGATCAACTTATCAAATATTTGCTGATCTCCTCCTTCCTACTGATGTGCTATGTAAAGTTTTACTGAAGAGAGATTTCTTATTGCTTACTATGGCACTACTGCAACACTTGTATCTTTACCCAGGGAAAAAGTAAACTCAAGAGACCAACAAATGTGCGTGAGTCTAAGTTTTATTCATTAATGGCAGAATGCTGCTCCTAATTTCCTTTATCCTGCAGCGTCTTCTCTCTTAATCATTGCATACATGAATATAATTCAATATAAACAGCTCCCTTAGAATGGCTGTTCTGTCAACACCACAGAAAGCAATATTTTGCGAAAGGGGGAATAGTTATCTGATGATTGCATGAAGGCACTTAACTCTGACTTACAGATCTAACCTTCTCCCATGCTTCCCACACACATCAAATCCAGCAGAAAAGGGATGCCTTCCTTTAAAAATAAAATTTAGCCCTTTGCACAATCTAAACACATGCTGCCATGGTAGACATGCAAAATATTCTCTGTTTTGATGGATTTTGTTGTGCTGGTATATTGGTTAGTATAAGATAGGATATTGGGTTAAAATATATCTATTTGAAATGTATATAAGACCATAAGACATAGGAGCAGAATTAGGCCACTTGGCCCATCGAGTCTGCTCTGCCATTCAAACATGGCTGATGTTTTCTCATCCCCATTCTCCTGCCTTCTCCCCACAACTTACGTAAATATTTATGTAATTAATGTAATTTTATATGTCATCACAGGAAGTGATGTCAGGAGTTCTGGTCAAACCATTGAACACAACTATGGGTGATCTTCCGCTTCAACTTCATTTTCTTGCCCGCTTCCCATATCACTTCATACCTCGGGACACCAAAAATCTGTCCACCCGAGCGGCATGGTGGCACACTGCTGCCTCACAGCCCCGGGTCACTGTCCATGTGGAGTTAGCACATTCTTCCCGTGTTGTGTGGGTCTCATACCCACAACCCAAAAAGATGTGCAGGGTGGGTAGATTGGCCATGATAAATTCTCCCTCAATTGAAAAAAAATGAATCTTCACCTCAGGCTTAAATGTATTCAACAATGAAGCATCCAGGACCCTTAGGGAGAGAGAATTCCAAAGTCTTTGAGTGAAGAAACCTTTCCTCAATGATCGGCCCTTTGTCCTGAGACCGTGCTCCAGTGTTTTCGATGGCCCTCCTGACCAATGAAACACTTGCTCAGCGTCCATCCTATCAAACCCCTTCAGAATTTTTATAGGATTCAATGATGCCCCCTCCCCTTCTCCTTCGAAACTCCAGAGAATATACCGGCCCAATTTACTCAGTCTCTCACCCCAGGACAACCCCTCATGCCAGGGACCGATTGAGTGAAACTTCACTGAACCGTCTCGAATGCAAGTTCAACCTCTTTGCCAGCCTTTCAACTGCGGTTGCACTGGAAAGTACAAACTGAAATGGACAAGACTGAAATACTACAATACACTGGAAACTCCACGCTCCAAAGGGTGCAACAAAGCTGTCCACTGTTACTGATGCGTAAATGTTACAGCGACTTCAGGCAAGGGGCAGATGTGCGGTGGGATATGTCAATATCTATAAGCTGCTGTCTGAAGTGCACCACTCCATCATTAGTTTCACAAAACAGCATCTTGCTACCTGCCTCACCATTGGAATAAATGAAATTATATTATGTTGTTATGTTTGAATGGTAGATTCAATATAAGCTTGCCACAGAAACTTCAGTCTTATCACTTGAAGGATAAGTACCCATTTGAAAATGTGACAATTGCCAATTATTGTCAATCAACCTATCTGGCACGGAACATTAACTATTGTCAGTCTTTGTTCTCAGTCATTCAGTATTGATTGACATTAAAAATATAAGTGAAGGGCCTGAAGAATCCCTCCCGCAGTGTCAAGAGGAGGAGAACAGCCAGACATTTCACAGATGACTCCCTGTGCATCTTCCTCCAGGCTGTCAGTGAGCGGCAGGAGGCTCTCCTGCGAGATGGCAAGAGGAGACTACCCCACCTCACCAGGAGATCCTTGAAATGGGTGGTCGATGTAGTCAGCAGCTGTGGGGTGGTGCATAGGTCCTGGATGTGGTGACAGAAGAGGGTGAATGATATTCTACATGAGGATGAGTCTGGAAGATCCAAGGCAGATGTTGTCAATATCAATGCGTTTAATAGGGCTGAGGTGTCTGCCATGTTTCTCCGAGGAACTAGTGGCCATGGTTCCATCTGCAATCCCGTAACCCAGCTGTTGGAGCCTGGGGTATGCAGGGGGAACCAGAGAGCCTGTTCTGAAATACGGACCAGAGATGATGCAGAGCAGAATGAACAGATGCAGCTTTATGAATTTCGACTCACAACTGTGCTTTTGTCTTTGCAAAATGGGAGATTTCAAACACCAGTGAGTGTCCTCTGACAGGGAGCGAATTGCCAAATCGCATTGTGCTCACCCTGATGGACAGAGGGCAAGACTGTTTGGCAGAGGAGAGGCGGGGTTCCTAATGAGAATGATGAGAGTGCAGTGCAGCCACTTTCAGCAATGGGGGCAAGGGAACATGCTGGTAAGCGGGTGGCAGGAAGACTCGATCGCTCAGGAACTGTGGCACTCATGATGTGTGCCATCGGCGTGTGTAAAATGACGCAATTGTAACTTGGTCTGCCTTCTCGCTGTAAATGTGGACTCACCGCGTGAAAGTATCCAACTTCTTCTCAGATGGTCAGAGATCTGGAAGTTCTTCAGCTGACCTGTAAGGTGGAGCAGGGGTCCTCAGAATGAGTAGCATCACGTCCTCACCCAGCTGTCCACCCAACCTCAGATACTTGCACCTTGATGGGATTGTGTGCATCCAGCGAGAGTGCAGCACAGCAGTGTCGCACAGCATCATCAGCTGTAGGAGAATGTGGTTTCAAGATTATCGGGGGTAGGCAGAAATGTGGGGTTGAGTTTACAATCAGCTTAGTTGTGACCTTATTGAATAGTGGAGCAGGCCCAAGGGGCCGAATGGCCTACTTTTGTTCTTAATTTGCATGTTCATTTGTAATTCTGGGAAGCAGTTAGTGCCACCCCACAGAAATCCCCTGCTGGTCCCACAATGAACCAAGGGTGTAGGCATTCAAGAAAGTGTGGCAGTGTAGCACAGTGGTTAGCATTGTTGCTTCACAGCACCAGGGTCCCAGTCTCGATTCCCGACTTGGGTCACTGTCTGTGCAGAGTCTGCATGTTCTCCCTGTGTCTGCGTGGGTTTCCTCCAGGTGCTCTGGTTTCCCCCACAAGTTCTGAAAGACGTGTTGTTAGGTCATTTGGACATTCTGAGTTCCTCCTATGTGTACCCAAACAGGTGCCGGAATGTGGCGACTAGGGGCTTTTCACAGTAAGTTCATTGCAGTGTTAATGTAAACCTACTTGTGACAATGAAGGTTATATTATTATTATAAATTGTCACTTTCAAAGCGATTGGGGTATCACCAAATGTAGCTGGAGGTAATAGCTTTGCCAACCATCTTGGAAATGGAAGTGAGTGTTACCCTGGTTTAGCACAATGGGCTAAATACCTGGCTTATAAAGCAGACCAAGTCAGGCCAGCAGCACGGTTCAATTTCTGTTCCAGCCTCCCTGAACAGGCGCCGGAATGTGACGACTAGGGGCTTTTCACAGTAACTTCATTTGAAGCCTACTTGTGACACTAAGTGATTTTCATTTCATTGTGAGGCGAAGCCACCTTCCGTACATCACCACATTGGTGTCCAGGAAGTTGAAACGCTGTCTGTAGTTTTGGCTAACAGGGTGTGACACCTTCACTGCCCTCTTCACCCATATGCTCCTCCCAGACCCTCAGCACTTTCAACATTTCCTCACTTTCTGGGTGACAGATGTGCTGATCCTGCCTTGAGCGATGGAATCATAGATTCCCTACAGTGCAGAATGAGGCCATTCAGTCCATCGAGTCGGCACTGACCCTCTGAAAGAGCACCCTATCTGAGCACAGACTCCCGCCCTATCCCTGTAACCCCTCCTGAACTTTTGGACACTAACGGACAATTACACATGCCCGATCCACCTTACCTGCACATCTTTGGACTGTGGGAGCACCCAGGGGAAACCCACACAGACACGGGGTGAACATGCAAACTCCACACAGACAGTAAACCAAGGGTGGAATTGAACCCGGGTCCCTGGCGGTGTGAGGCAGCAGTGTTAACCATTGTGCCACCGTGCCGCCCGTTGACAGTCCTTTTGCCTTGCTTGCCAGCAGCTAGAAATTGGAAGAAGTTCTCCTCTATGATTTCACGCTAAAAGCACGTACACACAGGGCACTTGATGTCAAGTATACATGCAGGGTGCGCTGACCTGCTCACTGCTGCCACTTATGGTCGGAAGACTGCATTCAGCCTCATTTCCTTCTCATTTTAAAGCTGGTTGTGGCTGCCATTCTCAATTTAAATGGCAGTAGTGTTCGTTAGGCGCTTCCCCAGCGATGAGGATCACCATGGGAACACCCCAATCGATCACTCCACGAACCTTCCGACATCCACCCACGACCTATCCGCGGGTCGTAACCCGCACTTTGAAAAACCGTGATCTAATTGATGAGAGATTGCAGAGCCCTGAGATTCAGATGAATCTGGGTATCTTAGTGCATGATTCACAAATGGTCATCATTTGGGAACAGCAAGTATTTACGAAAGCTCATAGAATGTTACGGTTTATTTCGAGGGGAAATAAATATAAAAGTAGGGAGGTTATGCTTCAGTTGGTACAGGACATTGGTGAGACCACATCGGGAGAGCCGCCTTCAGTACTGGCCTCATTACTCAAAAAATGATGGACATGCATTGGAAGCAGTTCAGGGAAGGTTTGCTGCACTAATATCAGTATTGGACAGTTTGTCTTATGAGGGAAGATTGGATCGGTTAGGCTTGTATTCACTGAAGTTAAGAGGGGTCCTGATTGAAACATTTAACTGCCCAGAAGACACGGTAAGAAATAAGAAGTAGGCCATTCAGCCCCTCAAGCCTCCTCCACCATTCAATTGGATCATGGCTGGCCCAACATTCCTCACGTCCACTTTCCTGCCCTTTCCTCATAACCCTTGATTCACTGACTGATCAGGAGCGGGATTCTCCCCTACCCGGCGGGGCGGGAGGTCCAGGCAGGGCGGGGGGTCCCAGCGGGGTGGGGGGTCCCGGCGGGATGGAGTGGCGTGAACCACTCCGGCGTCGGGCCTCCCCAAAGGTGCGGAGAAAGGGGCCAAGCCCACACCTTGAGGGGCTAGCCCCACACCGGAGTGGTTGGCGCGCCGCCAGCCGGCGGTAAAGGCCTTTGACACCACGCCAGTAAGGGCCGAAAGGACTTCGCCGGGCGGCGGTAGTCCACGCATGCACGGGAGCATCAGCAGCTGCTGACGTCATCCCCGTGCATGCGCGGGGGAGGGGTCTCTTCTGCGTTGGCCACGGTGAAGACTGTGGCCGAGGTGGAGGGAAAAGAGTGTCCCCATGGCACAGGCCCGCCTGCGGATCGGTGGGCTCCGATCGCGGGCCAGGCCACCGTGGGGGCACCCCCCGGGGCCAGCATCCCCCCAGGATCCCGGAGCCCGCCCGCGCCACCTAGTTCCGCCAGGAAGAGAGGTGGTTTGATCCTCGCCAGCGGGACAGGCATTCCAGCAGCGGGACTACGGCCCATCGCCGGACGGAGAATCGCCGGGGGGGGCGCTCGCCGACCGGCGCAGCGCGATTCCCGCCTCCGCCGAATATCCGGTGCCGGAGAATTCGGCAACCGGCGGGGGTGGGATTCACGCCAGCCCCCGGCAATTCTACGACCCGGCGGGGGTCGGAGAATCCCGCCCCAGGAATCTATCCATCTCAGCCTAAAATATACACAAGGACTCTGCCCTCACAGCTCTCTATGGCAAGGAGTTCCAAAGACTCACAACCCTCAGAGAAGAAATTCCTCCTCATCTCATTCTTAAATTGGCACCCTTTTATTCTGAGACTATGTCCTCTGGTCCTAGACTCTCTCATAAGCAGAAACATCCTCTAAGCATTTATCCTGTCAAGCCCTGTAATAATCCTATAAGTCTTAATGCATTCTTCTAAATTCCAAAGAGTAGAGCCCCAAACTGTTTAACCTTTGTTCATAAGACAATCGCTCCATACCGGGGATCATTCGACTATACCTTCTCTGAACTGACTCCAATGAAATAATGGCCGGAGTTTTCCAGCTGTTCACACCGGTGGGATTCTCTCGTCCTGCCGGCAGTGCATCCCCACAGTGGGTTTCCGAGGGGCATGGGGTGGCTTCATCGGAAATTCCCATTGACAGTGGCAGGACCACAGAATCCCGAGAAACACATGACTGGGAGGCCGGAGAATCCCACCCAATATCTTTCCATCTTTCCTTCAATAAAGGGACCAAAACTGCTCACAGTCCTCCACATGCAGTCTCACCTGCACCTTGTACTGTTGCAGCAAGACCCGACTCTTGTACTCCAACCCTCTTGAAATAAAGGCCAACATTCCATTAGCCTTCCTGGTTACCTGCTGCACCTGTCTGCTAGTTTTCTGTGTTTCATGTCCCAAGACCCTTTGCTTTGCAGCTTTCTGCAGTTTTTCTCCATTTAAATAATTCTCTGTTCTTTTGTTCTCCTTTCCAAACGGAACAACTTCACATTTTCCCACATTATATTCTATTTGCCAACTTTTTGCTCACTTATTAACCTATCTCTTTGTAAACTGTTTGCAACCCTCTCGCAATTTGCTTTTCCACCTATTATTGTATCGTCTGCAAATTTAGCTACAGTCATTCGCTTTCTTCCTCCAAGTCAGTCAGATATATTGTAAACAGTCGCGGTCCCAGCATTGATATTTGTGGAACCCCACTGGTTACAGGTCGCCAACCTGAAAGAGGGCCCCTTGTCCCCATTCTCTGTTTCCTCTGGGGCATAGTGCGACTTTGGAACTCCCTTCCTCAATCGGCTGTGGAAGCAGAATCATTGAATGTATTCAAGGCAGAGCTAGATAGATTTTTCATAAACAAGGGAATGAATGGTTATCAGGGGTAGGCAGGGCGTTAGTCAGATCAGCCATGGTTTTACTGAATGGCAGATCAGGCAGGTTTGGGGTGGTCTAGTCCCATTGTGAGCTCCTGTGTTTGTATTCCGCCTGATATTTGTCATGCAAACAGTGGCTCAGGGCGACGGTAAACTTCTGAAACTGCGCAGATGTGGACGACATTGTTTCACATCACCACCAGGAACAAACCCTGCAACCTCAGCTAAAAACTCCTACCTCCACAATCAAAGAACTTGCTCGGAAATGTTATCTCATCATGAATCCATTGAATCCCTACAGTGCAGATGGGAGGACATTTAGCCCATCAAGTCTGCACTGACCCTCTGAAAGAACACCCTCCTTATGCCCATTCCAACCCCCTATTCCTGTAACCCCAATAAACCCACCTAACCTGCACACCTTTGGACTGTGGGAGGAAACCAGATCACTGGGAAGAAACCCACGCAGACACGGGGAGAACGGGCAAACTTCACACAGTCAACCAAGGCTGGAATTAAAACCGGGTCCCTGGCATTGTGAGGCAGCAGTGCTAACCACTGTGCTACCATGCCGCCCTGTGGTGACTGAAAACACAGGTGCTGTGTGAGACCACTGCAAAATATTAATTTAAATATTTTAATTGGTCTTTTATTGAGGTCAGGCAACTTCACGACTTTCACGCCTCCCTTAATGTTCTAACCTGGGTGTGAAGATGTCGGGACACCCTCCTGCCATGATCATGCTCAATTACACAGCACATCGGGGGGAGACTCGGCCTATCCACCCAGCGATGGAATTCTGCCCCTGATGCTGCTCATCCTATTCATTCAGGCGGCACAGCCTTTGTCGAGGGTGATGCCCTGAAATGACTGTCTCATTACTGTGGACTACTGTTCAAAATTCCACTAAAAGTCTCTGGGCAGCATAAAGAATGGCGAGGGCTATTTGTTGGCTGAAATATTTGGGCCGTCATCATCAGAAATATTACCAGTATCTTGAAATCCCAAAATGAATCTGTATTAAGTTGTTACAAAAGTTCTTTCATCTATTTTTGTGATGAAGGAGGGGGAGGTGGGTGGGGAGAGAGTCAAATACAGATGAAATCTCATCAGTAGGTTTTAAATCAGCTTCCCTTTAAATAAAACTTCAATGCCTATCAGAATTGGCAAGCTTTCAGTCCTTTCTAATTGTTTTTGTTTGCTTGCGCTGAGGGGGGATGGCTATCCTGACTCTTTTCCATATGTATCGTTTTAATATGTCGCCCAGATCTCCCATTGACATCAGCAGTAAAATGCACTTTATGGCAATTTGTACATTGGCAAATTGGCTTGGCTTGCGCCGCTCAGTTCCCTCTTCCTCAAGCGGGGGCTGTAATGGAGCCCGGAACAGCGTGGCTCAATACTTTAGCCATTAGCCACGCGTGGCTAATTGGGATTCTCAATGTGGTTAATTGCATTTCAAATTAGTAAATACAAAGATAAGTAATAGACACTGGTGTTCGTATGTGATTTCAATCTCTATTCCGACCTTTTTGTGCATGTTGAGAAAATGGTGAGACCATGGAATGAGTGTGATTGCTTTTTTTGAATGCTGACTGATTGCTCTTTGGTTCCGAATTAGTGATAGATGATTATTCAGTAAATGTGCATGTGAAATACCTATATCTACCTTATGTGAGTGTACATAAAATATTTTTGACTATTATCAGGGCATGTGGCGAAAACAGTGTCATGTAGTCACACCTGTGACCAGTGTTACGGATGGGGAGAGATAACTTTCCCCCCTTTGTCCTCCCCTCTCATTTGCCCACAAGATATATATTTTAGTGGGAGTATTTTAAACCTTTTGAGTATTGTGACTTTGAAGAATAGACACGAAACAGGCTTTCTGGTAAGTTTAAATCAGAAGATAAATGCTTCTTCACACAACACCCCGAAATGTCAATGCAACAAAAACACTCACTCCCTCAAACACAGATGCACAGGTACATCCACATACACACACACAGACACATGCACATACGCATCAACACATGCACACATACGCACACACACACAGACGCATGCACTAGCACACCCACACAGATGCATGCACACATGCACAGATGCATGTGCACATGCGCACGCACACACAGATGCATGCACACATTCACAGGTGCATGCACATATTCATATACACATGCACATTGGCATGCACATATGCACAGGCTCATGCACACACACACAGATGTATGCACACAAGCGTATACACAGACACATGCACAGATGCATGCACACATGTTCACACACGCACACAGGTGCATGCACACACACGTACACACACATGCAGACGTATGCAAATTCTTTCTTTTGGTCTTTGAAGAAAAATGAATGTTGAAAGTCTCAGCGTTTTTCTTATAAACTTGTGTATCAGCTTCTGTAGAGACACATTTTGTACATGAAGACAAATTAGCCGTTTTCGTATTGCCCGAGAAGACTTTTTGCATTAGGCAGGGTTCCTTTCTTCCTGCTGGAGGATGATTCCTCTTGAATACTGTTGCTCTCTACACTGACTGCCCCGGCTCATCCTTGGAATAATAAACGTGTTACCTGAAGTTAGTGACCCCATGATCAATACTTCTATTGGCCACACAAATAATTTGAAGTTAAAAGCCATTGCGACACAATGGAGATGATTGGCAGACGTTAATTGCTCCTGATGATCAATTGGTTTCTCCACACTCCCCTTTGTTAGGTTTTGAGTTTGCAGGCACAGGGAAGTTTGTGCAAAAATCCAGACAATTCACAAGTGATTTTTATTATCCAGAATGCCTTTTCTAAGGGAGTGATTCTACTCATGGACACGTACATTTTAATGCCTTCACAGAGACATAAGCTGCCGGAATGTGGTGACTAGGGGCTTTTCACACTAACTTCATTGAAGCCGACTTGTGACAATAAGCGATTATTTTTAATTTTTTAAATTTTTACATAAGTTAGTTCTTGTCTGCAGAAGATCAGGTCAAATGACCTTCAAAGGCCATCTCTGCAGCAGCACATTGTTCTTTGAAAAACAAAATCGTTCATTTCAGACAACATATTAAATAAAGTTTGTATCCTAAAAACTATGAATATTATCTGCCTTCACGGGTCATGATACTCGTCAGTGATTCCTATTGTAAAATATTGGCTTAGAATGGCTAGATTTGTGTCTTGTAGATTAAACTTCCAAAAGAATTAATGGATATGTGTGTTTTTTTTATAAGTGTCCCATTTGCAGACATCTGGCCGACGGGGAAAACAGTCTTTTTCTCATTATATTTATTTCCCCATGGGTTGCAATGGGATTCAGCAGCAGTCTGCAGACCCATCGCTTTGCCGACGGTTATAAAAATGATAATTGATTGTGAAATGCAAAGTAAGTGACTGAGTGGCAGAACTGATTCAGAACAGGCACAGAGTTACATGGCAGACTATACATTGAAGAAAAGCACGTCCAGCTAAGGCCTAAGTTTTGTTTTGCACACACAGCACGGCTCAGTATTTGATTTCACTGTCGCTGAAATAATTGAAAGATTATTAATGTTTGAAAGATTTATTTCCAAAATAATTATTCATTATTTTGCATTGATACCTTTTCTCAACCTGAGTGTGTCTGTTTGACTTGGATATTTTGTGATATTAAGCATGGATCTTTCCTTCGTTTGGTGCGTTTGTGATGTTGTACATGGACGACGCTGTCCTGCTGTTGGCTTTTAGCTGTTCATTCGCTGCCTGGTTTACTCAGCCTCGGTCAAAGTCCAGCAGGATGCAGTGCTTTCTCTTTTCTGCAATGTCTGACTGATGGAATAATATAGTTTGTAAACCCAGGATTATACATTTTTATTCAATATTCTCAAGAATATCCTCTGCTTTTCCTTAGTTAAGAAGAAAATATTTGCATTTATACCGTGCCTTTCATGACAAGGCATCCCAAAATGCTTTGCAACCAATGATGTGCTTCTGAAGTATCCCTGTTGTAATGTAGTAAACATAGCAGCCCAGTTTGCACATTCCAAACTCCCACAAACAGCAGCCTTACAATGACCAGATCAGCCACGTTTTTCTTCTGTGATGTTGATTGTGGGATAAATGTTGCCCAGAGCACCAGAGATGTTACCGGTGCTCTGATCTGAATAGTGCGATTGGGTCGTTTAGGCTCACCTAAGAGACCAAGACGGCCTTTGTTTGATGTCTCCTTCTCTCCTCCGACAAAGCAGCACTCCCTCGGTGCTGCACTGGAGTGTCAGTTTAGATTGAGGTGTGCAAGGCATTGAGTGGAACTTGAACCTACAACTGTCTGGCTTGGATGTGAGAGTGCCACCAACTGAGCCTATATTAAAAATGCCGATGAAGTAAAAGTTTTCTCTGTAAGCGCCACAACAATAGCGACAGGGACAATGGCCACTGTCATTAATTTGCATTAGGATTTCAATCAGTTATTCAGTTCAGCAGAAAAATGGCAACTATAATTTAATATTGAGAAAACATTGTATATTGGATGAAATAAGGAAGAATGAGTGGACCACAATTAACACAGGGAAGATTTTAAAGGGTTGATAGCGACAGAAAACTTATGGCATCCATGTTCAAAACAACATGGATAAGGAATTGCAAATACAATGAAATACAATGCTGGAATAACTAGCCAATGAAGTCGAACAACATGTCTCTGCGAATATAAGTCTTCACAGCTTATGTTGAGGCTTTGTGATGCAATATTCAGAACGCAATAGGAGTGCTGTTGGAATGTTGTAACTGTGCTTCCAAAAGGCCATGCACATATTTAATAGGATACAGAGAAAAGCAGCAACAATGATCCCAAGTGAAAGGGGAACTGAACTGGAATTAAACAGAAACTTAAACGTACAGAGAAGGGTTAACGGGAGCCCTTGAAGGGTTATGTAATATTAAATGGTAGAGTTAAGTTGAACAGAGAATCTGCAACCATGTGCAGCGCAAACAATATACAGGAGGCTTGACACCATCCAGGACAAGTCAACCTGCATGATTGGAACCCTATCCATCACCTTTAACATTCACTCCCTCCACCATGAATGTGCAGTGGCTGCAGCCTGCACCATCTAAAAGATGCACTGCAGAATCTCACCAAGGCTCTTTAAACAGCACCTTCCAAACCAGTGACATCTACCACCTGGAAGGAAGGGTGGTGCAGCAGGTGCATAGGAACATTACCACCTGCAAGCTCCCATCCAAGGCACACACCGTCCTGACTTGGAATTGTAATGTCATTCCTCCACTGTCGAGGTAAAAGTCCTGGATCTCACTTCCTAATAGCACTGTTGGCGTACCCACATCAAATAGATACATAGAAAATAGGAGCAGGCCCTTTGAGCCTGCTCTGCCATTCATGATAATCATGGTTGATCATTCTATTCAGTAACCTGTTCCTACTTTCCCCACATATCCTTTGATTCCTTTAGCCCCAAGAGCTATAGCGAACACCTTCTTGAAAACATACAATGATTTGGCCTCAACTGCTTTCTGTGGTAAATAATTCCACAGGCTCACCACTCTCTTGGTGAAGAAATTTCCCTCATCTCAATCCTAAATGATATATCCCCTATCCTCAGACTGTGACCCCTGGTTCGGAACTATCCTGCCATCGGGAACATCCTTCCTACATCTACCCTGTATAGTCCTGTTAAAATTTTATCGGTTCCGATGAGATCTCCCCTCATTCTTCTAAACGCCAACGAATATAACACAACCGACTCAGTCTCTCCTCATATGTCAGTCCTGGAATCAGTCTGATAAACCTTTGCTGCACTCTCTCCACAGCTAGAACATCCTTCCTGAGATAAGGAGACCAAAACTGCACTCAATATTCCAGGTATGGTCTCACCAAGGCCCTGTATGGACACCTTACCAGTGTGCCTGGCAACACGGCAGTGCCACCCACGTGTCCTGGGTGCACAGGTGGAATTGAGAGGTTCTAGACTGACAGAGCCAATGTGCCCAGGTGCCAGGGGGCATGCCATGGTGCCACCATGCCCTGTCCCCGACCACTCAGGGGTCTGAAATGGTCTGGGAGGCCCGCCAGGTGCTGTTGCGACTGTTCCATATAAATGCGGACCAGTACTAAATGCCGCCCTGGCAACGTGAATCCGTGGTCCGCCTCATTTAAATATTCAGATCTGGATCGCGCCCAGCGAGGGCGAGAACCAGATCACGCCGGGCAGAACGAGTCGGGTGATTCCCGTGAGCTTTCATGCACGGTGCCTGATTTGGGGCTTCCGTAAGGATCTGTGCCGGGCATAACAGGGTCGCTGAATCGCACCCAAAGTAATTTTGATAAGTGGGTGAAAGCATGAAAAATAGAAGAAACCTATGAGGTTCCTAGAGAAATAATTATGTTGCAAGTTTTCAAAGATTCATTACCTGCAGTGAAAATAACTCATGTGGAGGAACAAAGTTAAAACTGCAAAGCAGGCCATGGAGCTTGCTGATGACAGTGAATTGGTTCATGGGTCAAAGCCTTTTTTCAACACATTTAAATCTAAGAAAGGTAGAAAATGGGAAGGAGCATCATAAGACAGTCAAGCAAGAGAGGGAGTGGTTGAGAATTTCAAAGAGATTTCACCTCAAAGTAAAAAAAAGACTGTGCTAAGGGAATGAGAGATGTGAGGAATGTTAAATGCTTTCATTGTAATTAACTAGGCCTTACCAAATCATGCGCTGGTCGTCAAATTGTCAGCCGGTTGGAGATATGTCTTAAGAAAGGAAATATTAAATCCGAGACTGGAGAACTGTGGTAGTCACCACTGATATATATATTGTATATATATGATGTTGATATAGGTGCTTTACGGTAAGGCCCCTGTACTACAGGTACGGGGGTAGTTCCCTTCCTGCTGGCTCTGCCCAGTAGACAGAATATTAATTTTGTGCTCCCAGTACAACAACCATTTTGTCAGCTGCTGTAGGAGGCCACACATCTCAGTGTAATAAAGCCTCGATTACATCCTACTCTCGTCTTTGTGTAATTGATCGTGCATCAATTTATTACACTGAGTTTTTCAGAAGATGGTCCTCCGCATCAAGCCGGATCGCCTGCAGCTGCAGCCGCAAGCAGACAACGCCAAAAAGGGCCTTGAACATTGGCTAGCCTGTTTTGAAGCGTACATCGGGTCTGCGCCAGATGAAGTTCCAGAAGCACAGAAGCTCCAGAACCTTTACACGCGGCTGAGCTCCAACGTCTTCCCACTTGTCCAGGACACGCCGACCTACGCAGAGGCCATGGCGCTACTGAAAGAAAACTACGCTCAGCGGGCTAACACACTCTACGCCAGGCACCTCCTCTCCACACGGCGTCACCTTCCCGGTGAGTCGGTGGAAGATTTCTGGCGTGCCCTGCTCCCCCTAGTTAGAGACTGTGACTGTCAGGCCGTTTCGGCCACGGGGTACTCAAATTTGCTAATGAGAGACGCATTTGTCATGGGCATAGGGTCTGACTACATCCGGCAGCACCTCTTAGAGGGGGCCACGCTCGACCTCGCGGCGAGCAGAAAACTAGCGCTTTCCCTTATGGTCGCATGACACAACATTCAGGCCTATGCCCCCGACCGCACGGCCCACCCCCCCCTGTGCATCGTGGACTCCGCAGACGGTCGCCCCATTGTGGACCCCATCAGCGACCGCCCTCAGCCAATCTGACGCCTGTGCCGCGCGGCAGCCAACCCACCCCGGGGGGCCCAAATGCTCCTTCTGTGGGCAGTCAAAACACCCCCGACAGTGCTGCCCGGCGCGGAGAGCCCACTGCAAGGCCTGTGGCAAGAAAGGACATTTCGTTGCAGTGTGCCAGGCCCGCTCAATCGCCGCTATTGTCCCGGCACTCCCCACGTGCAGCCAGTGGGCGCCGCCATCTTCCCCTCCCAGGACCAAGTGCGGCCCGTGGGTGCCGCCACCTCGTTCCTCCCAGGACCAACAGGCGCTGCCATCTTGCTTTCCCCACGACACGTGCGGCCCGTGGGCGCCGCCATCTTACCCGACTCAGGACCCATGCCCGTCAGGCACCTCATCCGGCCGCTCATTGCCTGCAACCGCCACCGATCAGCCGCATCTCACCTCAGTCAAGATTGACAGTCGCTACCACACAACCTCGCGACTGCTTCAACTAAAGTGAAGGTCAATGGGCCCGAGATTTCCTGCCTGCTGGACTCCAGGAGCATTGAAAGCTTCATTCACCCCGATACGGTAAGGCGCTGCTCTCTCGTGGTATACCGCGCTAACCAGAGAATCTCACTGCCCTCCGGGTCCCACTCCGTGGCGATCCAGGGGTCCTGCATCGCCACTCTCACTGTCCAGGGTGTGGAGTTCAGCGGCTTCCGCCTCTACATCCTCCCCAACCTCTGCGCTGCCTTGCTACTCTGTTCCAGTGCAACCTCCAGAGCCTAACCCTGAAATTCGGCGGGCCCCTACCACCCCTTACTGTGTGTGGCCTCGCTTCCCTTTTTGCAAACCTAACCCCAGATTGCAAACCCGTCGTGACCAGGAGCAGACGGTACAGCGCACAGGACAGGACCTTCATCAGGTCTGAAGTCCAGCGGCTGCTTCGGGAAGGCATCATCGAGGCCAGCAACAGCCCCTGGAGAGCCCAAGTGGTAGTGGTGAAAACTGGGGAGAAAAACAGGATGGTCGTTGACTATAGTCAGACCATCAATCGGTACACGCAGCTCGACGTGTACCCCCTCCCACGCATATCTGATATGGTCAATCAGATTGCACAGTACCGGGCCTTCACAACAGTTGACCTGAAATCTGCCTACCACCACTTTCTGTATATAATTCTCCACCCCCGCCGGACTCATTTTTTTAACAGGGGGTGAATGTGGTAGTCACCATTGATGTATATGTTGTATATATAGGATGTTGATCTTGGTGCTTTACAGTAAGGCCCCTGTACTACAGGTACGGGGGGTAGATCTCTGCCTGCTGGCTCCGCCTAGTAGGCGGGGTATAATTATGTGTGCTCCCAGTACAGCAGCCATTTCGTCAGCTGCTGTAGGAGGCCACACATCTCAGTGTAATAAAGCCTTGATTACATCCTACTCTCGTCTTTGTGTCATTGATCGTGCATCAAGAACAAACGAATCTGGTGAGGTTTGCATTTGAGGACTGCAAACAATAGGAATGAATGAAGAGGTGAAATTGCGCTTACAACTTGTACAGGGGCAGAGTTGACAACAGGTGGCCGATGTGTTTCAGGATTTTGTGTGTGAAGGGAAATTTTTATCAGATTTACAAAATGGAATTGGGAAAATATATTCGGACCTTAAGAGATACAGGAGCAAGTTAATCTCTAATGTTGTGGGAGAAAGATATTTGTTGTCCAGGAGGGGCATTGTAAGAAAGGTTTCTGGTCAGCAGTATTCACGGCGAGACAAAACAATTCCTCTGGTGAAAGTAAACTCATGGGGTAGTTTGAAGACGGGGGCAGTGGGTGTAGGAGTGGTAGAAAAATTGCCATTGCAGAGATTCAATTCATTCTGAGGTATGATACTCGGATCACAGATTGTAGCAATGCCTACTGTGGTTGAACAGCCAATAGAAAATCAAGCTGCAGAAAAATTGCAAACGGACCATCCTGGGGGGTTTCCTGATTGTGTGGTAATAAGGTCACAGGCACATAAGATGAGACAATAGAAGGAGTTAACAGCACAGGATGAGATAAGTGAGATAAGATTATCAGGTACTATCTTTATTAAACTGAATGAGGATGGAAAACACTAAGGGAAAGAAACAGATGTGTTTAACTGAAAGAGATTGATAAAATTACAGCAGGGTGATTCCAAATTAAAACAATCTCGGTGCAGATTAAAATCACCGGTAATTGCAGATGTTCCTTTATCGCATGTATCTCTAATTTTCTGTTTGATGCCTCCCCCAACATGACCACTAGAATTTTTGCCTGTATGTATTTCTCAGCTCTACCCATACAGATTCCATGGGTGGGATTCTGTGAGCCTCCACGCCGAAATCGCCCTCGGCACGGGGGCGGAGAATGGGGCATCAGCGGGTCCGACGCCTTCCCGCCATTCTCCGCGGACCGGACAATCGCCACCAGTCACACGGACGCAGTCGACGCGGCGCCGGTCGGGGGCCATTGAAGAGGCCCCGACGGTGATTCTCAGCCGGCAGCTGGCCGAGTTCCCGCCGGCGTGGTTCCCTCAAGGTTCCACCCGGCGGGCACTTGGAGTGGCGGCTGTGGACCCAGTCCGCGGCCGCTCTGGTGGAAGGCTGGGGGTCCATCACCGCGATCGGGCGCCACCAATCGCTGGGCAAGCGCGAACTGGGGGGGGAGGGGCTATATTGTTGGGGCCGGTTTGCTGTGTGGGTCTGCCATGTTGCACGGGGCTGCCACCGCAGGCAGCCGACGCACGCATGCACAGACCCGTGGCTGCAGGTGCAGGGCCCTGTATCGGCAGACGGAGCTGCGTGGAGTACTTTTCTCCAGGAAAGTCCAGAATGATTCGTGCCCGTTTTCTCGCGGGCATGGGGACAAGGAACTGGTTTAGCACAGTGGGCTAAGACAGCTGGCTTGTAAGGCAGAACAAGGCCAGCAGCGCGGGTTCAATTCCTGTACCGGCCTCCCCGAACAGGCGCCGGAATGTGGCGACAAGGGGCTTTTCACAGGAACTTCATTGAAACCTACTTGTGACAATAAGCGATTATTATTATTATTATATCCCCATTTTCAGAGAATTCCGCCCCATATCTTCGGAACTGATATTTTTTCCAAATTTTTCATTAACTTCCTCTTTAACCAGCAATGCAACTCCGCCACAATTTCCTTTTTGTCTGTCCTTCCTAAACGCTGAATACCTCAACATGTTCAGTTCCCATCCCTGGCCACCCTGCAGCCATGTTTCTGTAATCCTGACCAGATCATACTCGTTTACATCTATTTGCACAATTTATTCATTCACTTTATTGCAAATACTCTGTGCATTAAGGGACATAGCCTTTAGGCTTGTCTTTTCAACATTCATTGTCCTGTTCACTTCATTTTTCACTGTGGCCCTGTTCTATTCTGGTTCCTGGTTTCTCTGCCGATCATTTTTCTTTTTCCCGTTTCTGTCTTCCGTTTTTGTCCTTGTTTCCCCCTCCTCTGACTCCTTGCATGGGTTCCCAGCACCCTGCCATTTTAGTTTCAACACTCCCCAACCACTCTAGCAAACAGTCCCCTGAGGACATCAATCCCGATCCTGCCCAGGTGCAAACTGTCCAGTTTGTACAAATCCCACCTCCCCCAGGACCTGTCCCAATGTCCCAGGAAGCTGAAACCCTCCGTCTCCCACCGTCTCTTCAGCCACGTATTCACCTGATATATCTTCCTATTTCTACTCTGACTAGCACGTGGCACTGTTGTAATCCTGAGATTACTTTTCAATTTACTTCCTAACTCCTTGGGCGAGATTCTCCGGTCGCTGACGCCGAAATCACGTTCGCCAATCGGCCGGAGAATACCTGATTACGACCACATTGGGGTGGCGCCGCTTTTGCGGTGCTCCACCCCCTACAAAGCGCCATACTCACAGAGTACAGCGCACGCCACATCGATGGCCTCAGGACGTTGCATGAGGGCCAACCCCCTGATGCTCCGCCCCCGACTGGCCGAGTTCCCAACGGCATCGGTTGCGTGTGGTATCATCAGTCGGGAACTCGGCGTGGCGGCTGCGGCCACAGTCGTGGGAGGGCCAATCCGTGGGCAGGGTGGACTTTGTCAGTGCGCATGCTTGGCCACGGACCCAGCAATTCTCCGGGCCGTATCGGCAGGTGCTCTATGCTGCTCGGCTGCTAGCCCCCGGCCCAAATTAAGGCTGGCGTGGGGACAGATCCTCAGAATCGGAGAATCTAGACCCCTATGTTTTGCTTTCAGGACCTCATCCCGTTTTTTTTAACCTATGTCGTTTGTACCGATGCATACCACAACCAATGGCTGTTCACCTTCTACCTCCAGAATATCTTGTAGCCATTCTGAGTCTTCCTTGACCCTAGCGGAGGCAACATACCATCCTGGATTCTCATCTGTGGCCACAGAAACACCTAGCTATTCCCCTTATAATTGAATACCCAATGATTATTACATTTCCACACATCTTACTGCTCTCCTGTGCAGCACAACCAACTGTGGTGCAACATATGCAACACTGTAACACTGTGGTGCAAGTGAGTCGAACTTCAGTACTAGGGAAACTATTAGAAACAATTGAGGGACAGAATTAATCTCCACTTGGAGAGGCAAGAGTCAGTCAAGCATGGTTTTGTCAAAGGTAGATGATGTCTTACAAATTTGATTGTATATTTTGAGGACTAGGTGTGTAGATGAAGGTAATACAGTTGATGTAGTCTATTTGGACTTTTGTAAGGCTTTTGACAAGATTCCATATGGGAGGCTGATGAAAAAGGTAAGAACCCATGGGATCCAGGGAAATTTGGCAAACTGGATTCAAAATTAGCTTAGGAGTAGGAGGCAGAGGGTGATGGTTGAAGGTTGTTTCTGTGACTGGAAGCTTGTGTCTTGTGGTATTCCGCAGGGATCGAGACTGGGTCCCTTGTTGTTTGTAGTATACATTAATGGTCTGGATGTGAATGCAGGAGGTATAATAAGTAAGTTTGCAGATGACACAAAAATTTGTGGTGTGGTAAATAGTGAGGAGCAAGGCCTCAGATTACAGGACGACATAGACAGGCAGAAGAGTGGCAAATGGAATTTAACCATGAAAAGTGTAAGGTATTGCATTTTGGGAAGACTAACAAGGCAAGGGAATATACAATTGAATGATCTGGCCCTGGGAAGTACTGAGGATCAAAGGGACCTTTGTGTGCAAGTTCACAGATCTCTGAAGACATCAGGACAGATAGATAAGGCGGTTAAGAAGGCCTATGGGATTCTTTATATTATTAATTGAATATAAGAGCTGGGACGTTATTCTGGAGCTGCATAAAATGCTGATCAGGCGGTAGCTGGGGAACTCTCTGCAGTTCTGGTCACCACATTACAGAAAGGAAGTGATTGCACTGAAGGGGGTTGCTGAGGAGATTCACCAGGACGTTGCCGAGGCTGGATAGTTTCAGCTATCAAGAGAGACTGGAAGGCTGTGGTTGTTTTCCCTGGAGCAGAAAAGGCTCAGTGGGGATCTGAATAAGGTGAATAAAATTATGAGGGACATAGATAGGGTTGATAGGAAGGTACTTTTCCCCTTAGTGGAGGGGTTAATAACCAGGCTGCATAGATTTAAGATAATGGGCAGGAGGTTGAGAGGAGATGTGAGGAAAACATTTTTCACCCAGAGGGTGGTTGGAATCTGGAACTCACTCCCTGAAAGAGTGGTAGAGGCGGGAAACCTCACAATATTTAAGTCGTATTGAGATGAGCACTTAAATTGCCATTGCATACGAGGCTCGGGACCAAGTGATGGGAAAAAGGGATTAGAATAGTTAGGTGCTTAATGGTCGCTGCGGACGCGATGGCCCGAAAGTCCTCTTTTCTTGCTGTAAAACTCTATGGGATTCCAGCACTGCCTGCCTAGTCCTCTTGCTCTGTCTAATGGCCCTTTCTGCCCATGGAGGCTGAGCCAGCAATGTGACCACCTCTCGATGCGTGCTATCCATTATATTCTTCGCCTCTTGGATACTGCACAGTATCCCCAGCCACCTCTCCAGTTCCGAAACTCGAGCTTTCAGGAGCAGTAGCTGGAGACATTTCCTGCACACATGCTGGGTCTAGAACTGGAAATATTCCCAGCTTCCCACACAGAGCAGAAGCACACCATGGGCGCGATTCTCCAAAATGGAGGCAGAGTGTTCGCGCCGTCGTCGGGAAACGGGCGCGGGCACTACCGGTTCATGGCGCTGGAGCGGTTCACGCCTGCCGGCGTTGGACCGGCACCACGGGAAAAAATGGCGCGAACGGCGATTCTCCCATACGGCGCGGCATGGGAGAATCGCGCCCCATGACTTTGAGCTCTCCTGCATGACTTACCTCTTTAAAATGAACGTTTTGGAAGATACTTAAACTCAAATAATATCAATTCCTCAAGAGCTCTTCTTGCCCACTCCTCTTTACTGGTTTTGATTTGATTTAGTTATTGTCATATGTACCAAAGTACAGTGAAAATATTTTTTCGGTGGCCAAGGAAATGTACAAAGTTCGTACACAGTAGACAAAAGAAAAAAAATAGTAGATAGTTACAGTGAATGCAAAAAAGTACACAGTACATCGACAAATAAATAATCAGTTACAGAATGGAACAAGGGCAAAATAACAAAGCAAATACGACATAAGCACGAGCAGCAAAGAGTCGTGAATAGTGTCTTACAGGGAATAGATCAGTCCAAAGGAGAGTCGTTGAGGAGTCTGGTAACTGTGGGGAAGAAGCTGTTCTTAAGTCTGGATTGTAAGGGTCTTCAGACTGAATAAAGCCCTGACAAACTATAAACCACAAAATAAAGACCTTACAAATTGTAAGCGATAAAAGTAGTAAATACGTACCCAAGCATGTTCACCCAATCAGCTGCTTCTACTTGAATCCTGACATCACGTCAGGAGCTCCAAACTCCAAGCCAGCATTCCGGCCTCTCCCTGCATTCTCACTCTTTTTCAATCTCCTCTCTCACTCTCCTCTAAGTGTTGCCGACTGTCTGTCCCGGTGTCCCGGCCTGCTTCTCTCACGCTATCCTCATGGACTGCAGAATTGCAAGAATGTGGCTCACCATCTTGTCATGGGCAATTGGGGATGAGCAATAGATGCTGATGTAGCCAGAGATTCCAACATCCCAAGAAACTTTGGTACCTCTCTGACTAGTCTATTGGTATCTTCTGTCATAACCTGGGGTTATACAGGTCATAGGACACTAATGAGACTGGGCGATTGATATTCCCAGTGGGGAATACACATGCCCCCATGGAAGAGAGGGCCGTCCCCTTCTACATTCTGTATAAAGCCTGAGGGCCATGAACTGTGGAGTGGCCCCGATAGTAGAGTAACTGCTCTACACTCTTGTTCTGTTGCATTAAACATTTCTCCTTCGACTCAACCTGTTCGGCTCAGTCTGGACTCGTTTCCAGACCTTGTAATACTTCCTGCAGTCAAGCTTTCTTCCTTCCTGTCAATCACGTGACTATATGTCATGCAAACCTTTTAATTATGGCTTCTACATTTAAGTCTAAATCATTGAAAGATAAACCATGAACATCATGTGTTCTAGTACGGAGCCCGACCAAACTTCACTTCCAATGGACAGAACTTCAGAAGTACATTACAGTCCAGTAAAATGGGCAGGCCCAATGCAGGTTAAATTAATGAAGAGAAATGTGAAATAATGAATTTTGAAAACACAACTGGGGAGCGCATGATTTCAGAAAGGTCACAGAAACAGTGGAATCCATACCCTTGAAGATGGCATATTCATTAAATAAACAGATTGGATTGTTGGCTTCCCAAATAGACGCAGAGTGCCTAAACAAGGAACCTATGTTAAAAACTTTATAAACACTGATTAGGCTTCAGTTGGAATATTGTGTCCAATTCTGGAACACAATTTAGCAAGGATTTCCAGTTCATGGTGATGGAGCCAATCTGATTTACTTGAATGGTACCAGGTATGAGGAACATCTGTTATGTTGCGAGATTAAAGAAACTGTGATTGTTCTCTTTAGGGCAGAGGACATGAAGGGGAAAGATGTTCAAAAGGTCTGAGGGATTTTAAAAGAGTGCATAGAGAGAAGTGTTTCATTGCAGGAGGGTTGGTTGGATTGGATTTATTTATTGTCACATGTGCCGAGGTACAGTGAAAAGTATTGTTCTGCATATAGTTCAGGCAGATCATTCCATATATGAAAAGAAAATACATAGAGCAAACATAAAATACACAATGTAAATACATAGACACAGGCATCGGGTGAAGCATACAGGAGTGTAGCATTGCTTAGTAGATAAGATGTGTGAAGAGATCAGATCAGTCGTTAAGAGGGTGGTTCAGGAAGTAACAAGAGAATGCATATTTAATATAACTGGCAAAACAATCAAGAGGGGAGATGAGGGGAACACTGTTAGGAATGTGGGAAGTTAACGAGATTAATGGAAAATTTGAGATGAAAATAAAAAAACAGACTGGTAAGAAGACTAGCAGCCATCAACAGGAATAACAAAGTTCGATTTACCCAGAAACAAGATTAGCAGGAGTCTAGAGACATTGAGGTGCGATTGGCCACATCAGAAACACTGTTCATCAGGACCATTGTTCGAATCCCAGCCCTGGGTCACTGTCCATGTGGAGTTTGCACATTCTCCCCATGTCTGTGTGGGTTTCACCCCTACAACCCAAAGATGTGCAAGGTAGGTAGAATTGGCCATGCTAAATTGCCCCTTAATTGGAAAAAAATAATAATGATTGGGTACTCTAAATTTAAAAAAAAAGGAAAATTGTTTATCAGAAATCTGTGGGGTTGTACAAGTGATAGTTTCTAAAGGCAAGGAATTTTAAAGATGTAGACAGCAAAACCACAGAGGGGAACATCAAAGAGATTGACCAATATAACTGTGACCATCCTCATTGGCGAGGCAGGCTACTTTTCCATAGAACAGTTGGACAGGCCAGTTCCATCTATGATCCACAGCCTGCCCTGTCTAATATTTAGAGCCACAGAAGATTTCAGATACTCTCCTCTAAAGGACCTAATTTGGTGCCTTGGCAGAACCAGGAAGAGTCTTTTCCCAGACTTGGTCACCTAAGCAGAATTGGGTGGTAACTATTAACTGGATCTTTCCTGTAGCGTTACTAAAATTGGATGTTGTTTGGGAAAAGGAGTGTGTCTCAGTGAGCTGAGGGAATCTGGTTTCATTTTGGGAACAAGAGGTAACTTCAGATTGTTAGCGGAAGAAATTGCTATATGTGTGTCAGAATTGATATAAGAAATAATAAAAGATGTCTCAAGCATTATAACAGCATAGGTCAAGGGAAAAACCAGCAGGCAAGGGGTTAAAGGGCCTTAACGAAAAGTCACCTGCACTGGAGATAATTCAATCATCTTACACGGCATTAAGATCAGAAAAGGGGGCCCACGTCACAGACATCGTGGCTCCAGCCTGTCTGTAAGAGATTCATTGTCCAGCCCAGGGTAAGGTGGAAAAACACATTAACACCCCATCCAGAAATTCAGGGTATAGGAACAGAATCCAGGAGATTGTAAAGAAGCATTGTATTAGCTGATCGTTTTCCCATTAAAGAGACCAGAAAATATGCATACTGATCACTTTGTATTGTGCTGACTGAATTGATGACGTCAATGACTATTTGTAAATCTGAATGAACCTTAAATAATTATGCGTGTAATTCCGACTATGATCAGAACAGATTTGTGTGAGCTGGAAACAGCAGCAGCTCCTGTTTCCCCTGTGTGCACACAGCAATTCTGAATAAACGCAACTTATATAACGCCACCCGGCCGAGAACAGACTCTGAGCTTTACTTCCCTCCAACAAGATAAAACAGTGTTTCATATACTTATGTGTTGCAGTCAAGGTTAGTTTTATGTTGTGTGTTTTTTCTTTTCTTTTACTTTACTAAATATTCTTTATTAATTGTTTACCCAATTACTAGACTAGTTCCTCACTGGGCTGTACATGGTTCCTCACATTATTCCAAACAAACATGTGCCACTAACATTCAGTGTTTCAAGTTAATTTTTGAGACACTCTCGCAGGTAACATCAGCTGGGTTCTGAACATTTTCTAATCCACTGAGTTATGCTGCCCTGGAATGCACTCTTTAACAGGGTAGTGGGAATAGATTTAATGACCGCAATTCTCTGACCGTTCGGATTCTCTGTTCCCTTGGCAGCGCACCCCCACCCGTGGATTTCCCGGTGGCCTTCGGTGGGTTAAATGGGGAATCCCATTCACAAGTGTGTGGGGGGGGGGGGGGTGTTAGAGAATCCCACTGCCAGCGAACAGCGCACCGCTGAGAAACACACGGCTGGTGAACCCAGCCCAATATCACTTTCAAAAGGTAATTGGATAAATAGACGTAAGGAGAGAAAATGCAGGGTTTGGGGGAAAGAGGAGGGGAGCAAATTTAATTGAATAGCTGTGTCAAAGGGTTGGTGCAAACCTAATTGCCCCTTTCTGTGTTGTTTGGCTCTACTATTCTAAGTGACATCATGTCATAATTGTGTCAATGACAAAGGAGCATAGAACGTCAAATGACAGATACAATCAACCAAGATTTTAAAGGTAAGTGAAACCGGTGGAACTTATGGGTTAGGAGTAAATGGAAAAGTAGGAGAATGATCTTCCATTACTTCAACGAAAGAGAAAATGCTGGAGAATCTCAGCAGGTCTGGCAGCATCTGTAGGGAGAGAAAAGAGCTAACGTTTCGAGTCCGATGACTCTTTGTCAAAGCTAACAGACGGAGAAAGTGGAAAATATTTATACTGTGGAGTGAGAATGAAAGATGAGTCATAGCCACAGAAACCCAGGGAAACCGGGTGCTAATGGCCACAGAAACCAAGGGGAAAGAGTGCTAATTAATGGCAGTCCCCAGAGAGGACAAAAGATGTGAAAGGAAGATGAGTTGTTTGCGTTGAGCAAACAACATCTGGAGGAACAACATCTCATCTTCCGGTTCGGCACGCTACAGCCTTTCGGCCTGAACATCGAATTCAACAACTTCAGATGATCAGCTCTACTCCGCTTCGACCCATTTGTTTTCATCCCATTTCATTTTAACTGTCTTTTACCATTTCTTTCTTTCTTAATATATATTTAATTCCCCTCACAATCTTATCCACCTTTCCTTCACCTTTCTCCTCATGTCTTTGCTTCCCCCTTCCCCTCCCCCCACATCGACAGTTCATCCTCTGATGTTAGTTTTCCTGCTGTTTGGCCTCTCACACCTTTTGTTCTCTCTGGGGACTGCCATTAGCACTCTTTCCCCTTGGTTTCTGTGGCTATTAGCATCCCATTTCCCTGGGTTTCTGTGGCTGTGACTCATCTTTCATTCTTACTCCACAGTATAAATATTTCCCACTTTCTCTGTCTGTTAGCTTTGACAAAGACTCATCGGACCTGAAACGTTAGCTCTTTTCTCTCCCTACAGATGCTGCCAGGCCTGCTGAGATTTTCCAGCATTTTCTTTTTCGTTTCAGATTCCAGCATCTACATGAATTTGCTTTTTTCCATTACTTCAAGTTCACTTAATTACAACAATACACTGACCCTTCAATATTGGATTTGTTTATTGTCACGTGTACCGAGATACAGTGAAAAGTATTTTTCTGCGAGCAGCTCAACAGATCATTAAGTACGTGGCAAGAAAAGGGAATAAAAGAAAATACATAATAGGGCAACACAAGAACGTAACCACATCAGCACCGGCATCGGATGAAGCATACAGGGTGTAGTTAATGAGGTCAGTTCACAAGAGGGTCATTTAGGAGTCTGGTAACAGCGGGGAAGAAGCTGTTTTTGAGTCTGTTCGTGCGTGTTCTCAGACTTTTGTATCTCCTGCCTGATGGAAGAAGTTGGAAGAGTGAGTAAGCCGGGTGGGAGGGGTCTTTGATTATGCTGCCTGCTTTCCCCAGGCAGCGGGTGGTGTAAATGGCGTCAATGGATGGGAGGCAGGTTCGTGTGATGGACTGGGCGGTGTTCACGACTCTCTGAAGTTTCTTGCGGTCCTGGGCCGAGCAGTTGCCATACCAGGCTGTGATGCAGCCCGATAGGATGCTTTCTATGGTGCATCTGTAAACGTTGGTAAGATTAATGTGGACATGCTGAATTTCCTTAGTTTCCTGAGGAAGTATAGGCGCTGTTGTGCTTTCTTGGTGGTAGCGTCGACATGTGTGGACCAGGGCAGATTTTTGGAAATGTGCACCCCTAGGAACCTTTGTTGCAGAACACTTTAAAGGGTTCTGTTTTCCCACTTTAGGCTGCTTCTGTGACTCAAATTTTTAAAAATATTTTTTCTTTCTGATATTTTTCTCAATCATGCCTCCGCTGCCACAGGAATGTTTTGTTGTACATAATACATAAAGCTCAATAAGGATGGGCTGAATCCAAAAAGCCACAACATAGAAATGAGGTTAAATGCAGTCTGATATTTTAAAATGAAATGCTTGGCTTTGGTTTTTCCACCTTTTACACATCAGTTCCTTGAAATGTATTGAAAGCACTCTTTTAATTCAAACACAAAGCTCAGCTTCTGGAATGAACAGCCAATTAACACGACAAGCAGAATCCAATTATCAAAGGCCAAAAAGATGAGGTAATTGAACCCCAATTTTTAAAGAAGGTTTGCAATGGGAAATTCTACTTGAAATCAACATCAGAGTGAGTAAATTCAAAACATCCTGTTCTTGGTGCGTACATTTCTTTGTGGTTTATTCCTTTAGATCTTTTTCCTTGTTTTAGGCTGCAAAGAATGATAACAAAAAACCTCAAAGCACAGATTCATAAAGTCTGATGCATGTGCCATCAGTCGATTACGCCACAAGAGAGTGTGTTACCATTGTGAGGTTTATAAGATCATTATATTTTAGGACTGTAGCTTTAAAGTTAGGGGAAATGAAGGGGTCATGGGCTTACTCACTCTTCCAACTTCTTCCATCGGGCAGAAGATACAAAGGTCTGAGAACACGCACGAACAGACCCAAAAACAGCTTCTTCCCTGCTGTTACCAGACTCCTAAACGACCTTCTTATGGACTGACCTGATTAACTCTACACCCCTGTATGCGTCACCCGATGCCGGTCTTTATGTAGTTACACTGTGTACTTTGTGTTGCCCTATTATGTATTTTCTTTTCTTTTCATGTAATTAATGATCTGTTGAGCTGCTCATAGCAAAATACTTTTCACTGTACCTCGGTACACGTGACAATAAACAAAATCCAATCCAATTTTGCAGTCTGCCTGGTTGATTAGTTTAATTATTAGCAATCAGAGGAAGACTTAGAGGTTCCACTGAGAAGAACATTTAATGACAATGACAGCAGTCTCTGTGTTTACAGTATGTCGATTCTCCATCACCCAAAGTCCCAAAAAGGTGTTGTTGCCATCACGTTTACTTTAAAGATGAAAGGAAGTTGCGAACCAGGATAGATAACTAGCATTTCTATCTGGCTGCAAGTTTAATATGCTTCATGTTGCTGTCGTGAAGAGGGCCGAGGAAACTATTTTTGAGGCCAGGCTTCCATGCGAATCAACGAATATCACAGACAGGCATCAGAGGTTCTCTGTCGTCAACAGAGAGAAAAGGTTGCTTTGCGAGCTACCACAGCCAGATGTGACAATTGTGTGGGGGGGGGGGGGGGTGGAGGAGGGGCTAGATCCTGCAGCTTTTGAATGATTCTGAGTGTTCTATCTGGTTATATCTAGGGGGAAGAAGAATCCTTGGAACAGGCTTTACAGCCGCTGGTGGATTAAAGAAAATCTCTGAAAATTACGGCGAGTGCCTGGAGACAGTCACTCAAAGTTACTCATGGTAAAGCAGAAGCAGAAGTAATGTTCTTGTCGGATGGCCTGATTTATATTATAAGAACACTTGTCGCTAAAACTGTAAATGATTTTTTAACATTAACTGTGGGTCAAATATATACAAAACAACAGATGAATAACAGTATTGAACTTGCACAAGCAACTTCTCTCCCAGTTCCCTCGTCAGTTTTAGGTCACCTGACTCTAACATTTGCTTATATACTAATGAGACTCCTCGTGGTCAGTCGGTGAATAACAACACAACCATGATATCACTACAGTACCCACTGGGAGGTGACAGCAACAATGGAATGTTTGCTGAAAGCTGAGTAATTCTGTGGCGAGCATGATGGGTGATAAGTATACAAGTTGAACATCACATTCTGTAGTTCAAAGTATAAGTTGTCAACAAAAAGAAAATAGTGAATAGTCCATAGTTCTTTTAGCCATTTGTTACAGAAGGTAACAAATTTGAAATATTGTTGTGCTATTTCAGCTATTAAAGGAAATTCCAAATCTCTTTCTTAATAGGTTATAGGTTTGTATGCAGATCATAGCTAAGAGCCCTATTTGAAAGACTTGATTGGGTAAGTTACCAATGTAATTAAAAAAAATATTTCAATCTATATCTTGCACATATGATATTTAGGATATGGAAAAAACTGTTAATCTGACTTTAAAGCACTGATGAATATAACCAGTGACCATTCCTGGCAACAGTTCTCATGATAGCTGCAGGGCTTCCATTTAATCAACCATAACCTTTTTGCCTCCAATTCAGGAACTTTTTCTCTGACATCAAAATAACTGTGTGGAATTATTTCTGCTTTGTTTGTCATGCACTTCAGGGTAAGGCTCAGTAAAAGAAACCACAGGCATGCTTGGCCTAAAACAACAGAATTGTTCGAGTCAATTTTCATCAGCACAATGTAAACAGGTGTCACGATTTTCTGAGCTATTATGTTCGACAGGCTTTCCTTGTGCCTGGATATATCTGTGAAATTTGACTTGACAAAGCAGAAACTACTTGACATGTTCTTCTAGACAACCCGAGCATTCCTAAACACCTGTAGTACTTCCATTGTGGCAAAAATACACTGATTTATTTTACTCCATTTACTGTACATCCTGCATATCAGTTGCACTACACACCTGCTCAACAAAACTGTCATCACCTAATTGTACAAACTACTGAACAATGTTAGTTTATAATGATCTCCAAGTGTAGGCACAGAATATTCATCACCCCTGTGTTCGCTGACCTACATTGATGCAAAGCATCAGTTTTAAAATTTGCATCCTTGCTTTCAAATTTCATCCCTCCCTGTCTTTGTAACCTCATCTGGCCCTCTGAGATAATAATCATAATAATAATTGCTTATTGTCACAAGTAGGCTTCAATGAAGTTACCGTGAAAAGTCCCTAGTCGCCACATTCCGTGCCTGTTCGAGGAGGCCGGTACGGGAATTGAACCTGCGCTGCTGGCCTTGCTCTGCACCACAAGCCAGCTGTTTAGCCCACTGTGCATCTCTGCACTCTCTCAATTCTGGCCTACTCTGCATCCCCGATTTTCATTACTTCACATTTGCACATCATGCCCTCAGCCATCGAGGCCCTAAACTCTGGAATTCCACCCCTAAACCTTTTCACCCCTCCATCTCTCTCTCTTCCTTTTGGCCACTCTTTAAAATCTACCTCCACTTGTTTTGATACATCTTTGGGCAGAATTTTACATGCCCTCGCTGGGTGTGTTTTTGGTGCGGGTGGCAGGGTGGGGGGTTGACAAGAAAATAGACCTGGTGTCCAATTTTCCACCCACCTCCCAAGCTCACCCAGTCCCATATTACAGTGGGTGGGTGTCAGAATCACCAGCCTACCACCATATAGAAGTAGGTATTCAAAGGTCAAATAGGCTAGTTACCAAGCCAATTGACCCCATTTACCTGCTGCCCCGACACAAAATATTTGGTGTGGGGAGCTGGGTGGGAGTGGGCAGCGCAATTTTATTACATCCCCTCTTCGAAGGTGGGGGAGCGGGAAGGTGGGATTGGGGAGAAGTGGTGGGGTTCTATCCTCAGGGACTGCCTTTAGCAGATTACGATGAATGTTACCTTTCTTCCTGTCTGCCTGCAACCTTAAATCCACCTCCGCACCTGCCCCCCTGACCTGCCAATAACCTCCCTGCATAAGACTCCCGATTTACCTGCCTCCCGGGTTCCACGGGCCTTCTTGATCCTCCTTTTACAGTCCCGGCAGCACCCAGCAACGTGCTCTTGGCACTGCTGGTACTGGGCAAGACTTCCTCCCCAGTGAGGGGCGGAGGTTCCGCATGGCTCTTGTTTAGACTGTATGCAGCATGTTATCTTTGTTGTGGGCAGTGGGGGTAGCCCCATGCCGGCTTTCCTTCAATTGCCAGGACTCATTTATTTAATACAGCACCTCTGAAGTGCCTTGGGACGTATATTACTGTGTTAAAGGCACTTGATAATTGCAAGTTCTTGTGGAATATGACAGTCAATGACTGTCAGATAAGTACACATTTCCCAGCAGGTGCAGTTTTGAAATATAAAACTATTTTATATCCATTGCTTTCATTCTTGTTCATTGAAACATTTCAGCTGCAAGCATCTAGAAAGCGACACAAAGATCTAATTTGCAAATAGTCTCTATTTGTGTCCTCAGAACATCACAAAACACTTTGCAGCCAATTGGATATTTTCAAGTGCAGTCACTGATGTTTCACAGGCAAAACTGGCAGCCCACCTGCACACAGAAGGCCCCACAATCAGTAAATTGGAGAGGGAGATATGGTGGCATGGTAGCACAGTGGTTAGCACTGTTGCTTCATCGCGCCAGGGATTCGATTCCCGGCTTGGGTCACTGTCTGTGCGAAGTCTGCACGTTCTCCTTGTGTCTGCGTGGGTTTCCTCCGGGTGCTCCAGTTTCCTCCCACAAGTCCCAAAAGACGTGCTTGTTGGATGAGTTGGACATTCTGAATTATCCCTCTGTGTACCCGAATAGGGGCCGGAATGTGGCGATTCGGGGTTTTTCACAGTAACTTCATTTTCGTGTTAATGTAAGCCTACTTGTGACAATAATATAGATTATTATTATTAGCCACAATACCAAGATAACTCTTAATTCGACTTCAAATAGCGCCGAGGAACAGTTCACATCAACCTAAACAGGCAGATGGTGCCACAGCTTTATTGCTCCATTTGAAAGGTTTTTGGTTTTGCTGGCCAAACCAAATTGTCACCACAGCCCCAATGTGAACCGAACCTCAGGGGGAATGGGCTGGATTTGAGTCAAACACTCATTACCTCATCTCATTTTATAATCCATGAAAGTTAATCAAGAATAAAACCAGGATTTGGTTAAGTCATGTTTGAGGTATCTTTTGGCTCAGGTAACACACTTTGTTGGATAAATAGCGCAGATTATACATCCTCTGGCTGTGACAGCACCTTACACATTTGGCCAAACCACAGAAAAAAAACACAGGGCGGAAATTTCCACTCGGTGCACAGAGCGTTGGTTGAGCCGAGAAAACCGGGTTGCAGCACTCCACGGTGGTGGGACAAGGCCTGGTAGAACTGGCAATGCTGGCTCCACAGAGGTCGGCGCATCATTTGTAAAGGGCATCCCAGCCTACACTTACAAAAGCACATCCCCCTCCACCCCCTACACACACCAGGGCAAACGCCCACACACACGGGGGAAACCCCCCCCCCCCCACACACACACCGGGGCAAATCCCCCACACACATCGGGGCAAACCAAAAAATGCACTCCATTGCCAGTGGGCAATGTCAGAGAGCAATGCTAGGGGGTCGTGCCAGGGTAGTGCCAGGGCATTGCCCTCTTCCTCCCCCCCCGCCCCCCCCCCCCCCCCCACCCCGGCCCTCTCCCCAGGGGCAATACTTACCTTTGTGCCCCTGGTGAGTTTCCTTCACCTGCTTCACATTTTTCAAAAGCTGCTTTAAAGTTCACCGGCATGACAGGAAGAATTTCTATTATTGGGAGGATTTACGACCAACCTGGGAGGAGACCTCGCCAGGTCAGCAGCAAGGGGCAAGGAAAATTGAAAAGCTAGATTATCATTTTCCGAGTCTCGCTCGGTTTTGCAACCACATCGCCTATTGTGCTCACAGTGTACACAGGTACAAAATAGTGTCCAACATTAGGTGTGATTCTGTATTTGGACAACAGAGTCGATTTCGGCGGGAGAAGAGCTGGTGAGTCAATTTCAGCGGGGGCAGTGCGGACGTGATTGCTGGGAGGTAAGTCTGTCCTTTAAAAACACTTACCTGGTCCCGTTTTCGGTCCCTCTTTTCTGTTTTTTTTTATTTTAGTATTTAAGGCGGGAACAGGAAGTTCGACCCGCGGACCTCTGGGAAGACCCTCACCAATAAATTCTGGTGAAGAGGAAACCCGAGACACTACACATGTAGTGTCTCCCACCCACCCTCCTCCTCTAACCTAATAATAAAACCCATTGGTGTGAGGTAAGTACCATATTTTATTATTAACACTAAGAAGGTAAGTAAGTGATTTTTACTCATTTTTACTTTTGTACCTTTTTCAAATTGTGTGTGTGTCGGGGGGAAACTGAAGTGACATCACAGAAAAGCTATGGCCTGAGTGGCTGGTTGGGATTCTACACTAAATTTTTTTAAAAATTGAGCATTGGTAACTAATTAAACATAATTACTTAATTATAATTGAGAGGGATATCTAAGCCAGAGATCGGAGAGTACTATATTTAGCTTTCGCATTTCTATTAGAAATCTAGTGCTAGGAAACAGATAGTTAACAGTAACTTTGAAATTAAAAAAAGATATATTCAAAAAAAAATGTTTTAATTTTAATTTTAATTAATTGACGAAATATCAGTTAGAGGGGTGCTGTGCTCTGACTGTGAGATGTGGCAGGTCCGGGAGGCTTCCAGCGTCCCGGATGGCTTCATCTGCAGAAAGTGCACCCAACTGGAGCTCCTCACAGACCGCATGGTTCGGTTGGAGCGGCAATTGGATGCACTTAGGAGCATGCAGGTGGCGGAAAGCGTCATCGATCGCAGTTATGTAAATGTGGTCACACCCAAGGTGCAGGCAGAGAAATGGGTGACCACCAGAAAGGGCAGGCAGTCAGTGCAGGAATCCCCTGTGGTTGTCCCCCTCTCGAACAGATATACCCCTTTGGATACTGTCGGGGGGATAGCCTATCAGGGGAAAACAGCAGCAGCCAGAGCAGTGGCACCACGGCTGGCTCTGATGTTCAGAAGGGAGGGTCAAAGCGCAGAAGAGTAATAGTAATAGGGGACCCTATAGTCAGGGGCACAGGTAGGCGCTTCTGTGGACGTGAAAGAGACTCCAGGATGGTATGTTGCCTCCCTGGTGCCAGGGTCCAGGATGTCTCCGAACGGGTAGAGGGCACCCTGAAGGGGGAGGGCAAACAGGCAGAGGTCGTTGTACATATTGGTACTAACGACATAGGCAGGAAGGGGCATGAGGTCCTGCAGCAGGAGTTCAGGGAGCTAGGCAGAAAGTTAAAAGACAGGACCTCGAGGATTGTAATCTCAGGATTACTCCCTGTGCCACGTGCCAGTGAGGCTAGAAATAGGAAGATAGAGCAGCTAAACACGTGGCTAAACAGCTGGTGTAGGAGGGAAGGTTTCCATTATCTGGACCACTGGGAGCTCTTCCGGGGCAAGTGTGACCTGTATAAGAAGGACGGGTTGCATCTAAACCGGAGAGGCATAAATATCCTGGCCGCGAGGTTTGCTAGTGTCACACGGGAGGGTTTAAACTAGTATGGCAGGGGGGTGGGCACGGGAGCAATAGGTCAGAAGGTGAGAGCATTGAGGGAGAACTAGGGAATAGGGACATTGTGGCTCTGAGGCAGAGCAGACAGGGAGAAGTTGCTGAACACAGCGGGTCTGGTGGCCTGAAGTGCATATGTTTTAATGCAAGAAGTATTACGGGTAAGGCAGATGAACTTAGAGCTTGGATTAGTACTTGGAACTATGATGTTGTTGCCATTACAGAGACCTGGTTGAGGGAAGGGCAGGATTGGCAGCTAAACATTCCAGGATTTAGATGTTTCAGGCGGGATAGAGGGGGATGTAAAAGGGGAGGCGGAGTTGCGCTACTGGTTCGGGAGAATATCACAGCTGTACTGTGAGAGGACACCTCAGACGGCAGTGAGGCTATATGGGTAGAGATCAGGAATGAGAAGGGTGCAGTCACAATGTTGGGGGTTTACTACAGGCCTCCCAACAGCCAGCGGGAGATAGAGGAGCAGATAGGTAGACAGATTTTGGAAAAGAGTAAAAACAACAGGGTTGTGGTGATGGGAGACTTCAACTTCCCCAATATTGACTGGGACTCACTTAGTGCCAGGGGCTTAGACGGGGTGGAGTTTGTAAGGAGCATCCAGGAGGGCTTCTTAAAACAATATGTAGACAGTCCAACGAGGGAAGGGGCGGTACTGGACCTGGTATTGGGGAATGAGCCCGGCCAGGTGGGAGATGTTTCAGTAGGGGAGCATTTCGGTAACAGTGACCACAATTCAGTAAGTTTTAAAGTACTAGTGGACAAGGATAAGAGTGGTCCGAGGATGAATGTGCTAAATTGGGGGAAGGCTAATTATAACAATATTAGGCGGGAACTGAAGAACATAGATTGGGGGCGGATGTTTGAGGGCAAATCAACATCTGACATGTGGGAGGCTTTCAAGTGGCAGTTGAAAGGAATTCAGGACCGGCATGTTCCTGTGAGGAAGAAGGATAAATACGGCAAGTTTCGGGAACCTTGGATGACGAGAGATATTGTAGGCCTCGTCAAAAAGAAAAAGGAGGCATTTGTCAGGGCTAAAAGGCTGGGAACAGGCGAAGCCTGCGTGGAATATAAGGAAAGTAGGAAGGAACTTAAGCAAGGAGTCAGGAGGGCTAGAAGGGGTCACGAAAAGTCATTGGCAAATAGGGTTAAGGAAAATCCCAAGGCTTTTTACACGTACATAAAAAGCAAGAGGGTAGCCAGGGAAAGGGTTGGCCCACTGAAGGATAGGCAAGGGAATCTATGTGTGGAGCCAGAGGAAATGGGCGAGGTACTAAATGAATACTTTGCATCAGTATTCACCAAAGAGAAGAAATTGGTAGATGTTGAGTCTGGAGAAGGGGGTGTAGATAGCCTGGGTCACATTGAGATCCAAAAAGACGAGGTGTTGGGTGTCTTAAAAAATATTAAGGTAGATAAGTCCCCAGGGCCTGATGGGATCTACCCCAGAATACTGAAGGAGGCTGGAGAGGAAATTGCTGAGGTCTTGACAGAAATCTTTGGATCCTCGCTGTCTTCAGGGGATGTCCCGGAGGACTGGAGAATAGCCAATGTTGTTCCTCTGTTTAAGAAGGGTAGCAAGGATAATCCCGGGAACTACAGGCTGGTGAGCCTTACTTCAGTGGTAGGGAAATTACTGGAGAGAATACTTCGAGACAGGATCTACTCCCATTTGGAAGCAAATGGACGTATTAGTGAGAGGCAGCACGGTTTTGTGAAGGGGAGGTCGTGTCTCACTAACTTGATAGAGTTTTTCGAGGAGGTCACAAAGATGATTGATGCAGGTAGGGCAGTGGATGTTGTCTATATGGACTTCAGTAAGGCCTTTGACAAGGTCCCTCATGGTAGACTAGTACAAAAGGTGAAGTCACACGGGATCAGGGGTGAGCTGACAAGGTGGATACAGAACTGGCTAGGCCATAGAAGACAGAGAGTAGCAATGGAAGGATGCTTTTCTCATTGGAGGGCTGTGACCAGTGGTGTTCCACAGGGATCAGTGCTGGGACCTTTGCTCTTTGTAGTATATATAAATGATTTGGAGGAAAATGTAACTGGTCTGATTAGTAAGTTTGCAGACGACACAAAGCTTGGTGGAATTGCGGACAGCGATGAGGACTGTCGGATGATACAGCAGGATTTAGATTGTTTGGAGACTTGGGCGGAGAGATGGCAGATGGAGTTTAATCCGGACAAATGTGAGGTAATGCATTTTGGAAGGTCTAATGCAGGTAGGGAATATACAGTGAATGGTAGAACCCTCAAGAGTATTGAAAGTCAAAGAGATCTAGGAGTACAGGTCCACAGGTCATTGAAAGGGGCAACACAGGTGGAGAAGGTAGTCAAGAAGGCATACGGCATGCTTGCCTTCATTGGCCGGTGCATTGAGTATAAGAATTGGCAAGTCATGTTGCAGCTGTATAGAACCTTAGTTAGGCCACACTTGGAGTATAGTGTTCAATTCTGGTCGCCACACTACCAGAAGGATGTGGAGGCTTTAGAGAGGGTGCAGAAGAGATTTACCAGAATGTTGCCTGGTATGGAGGGCATTAGCTATGAGGAGCGGTTGAATAAACTCGGTTTGTTCTCACTGGAACGAAGGAGGTTGAGGGGAGACCTGATAGAGGTATACAAAATTGTGAGGGGCATAGACAGAGTGGATAGTCAGAGGCTTTTCCCCAGGGTAGAGGGGTCAATTACTAGGGGGCATAGGTTTAAGGTGAGAGGGGCAAGGTTTAGAGTAGATGTACGAGGCAAGTTTTTTACGCAGAGGGTAGTGGGTGCCTGGAACTCGCTACCGGAGGAGGTGGTGGAAGCAGGGACGATAGTGACATTTAAGGGGCATCTTGACAAATACATGAATAGGATGGGAATAGAGGGATACGGACCCAGGAAGTGTAGAAGATTGTAGTTTAGTCAGGCAGCATGGTCGGCACGGGCTTGGAGGGCCGAAGGGCCTGTTCCTGTGCTGTACATTTCTTTGTTCTTTGTTTAACACTTAATAAACAATCCCAATTGTGCTTAGAATGACACTGAAAACTAATTCAAGATTATCAGTTAGGCTCGCAGTGCGGCTCACACATGCATATATTTACACACCCGGCCCTGTCCTTTGCAGGCAGAAAGAGCGTGTCCATGCATTCAGCTTTTTTCTTTTTTTTTTAATAAACGTTTTATTGAGGGGTTTTTTTTGGCATTGCAACAGCAGCAATATAAATAATGTACATGAAAATATAAACATAGTGCAAATACCACCTCCCTCCCCAACAGGTCCAACCATTAATTAACCCCCTAAACTACGCTAACCTAAACGCCCCCCACCCCGCTGATGATTAATTCTCCGCGAAGAAGTCGACGAATGGTTGCCACCTCCGGGCGAACCCTAACAGTGACCCTCTCATGGCGAACTTAATTTTCTCCAGACAGAGAAAGCTAGCCATGTCCGATAGCCAGGTCTCTGACTTCGGGGGCTTTGAGTCCCTCCATGCTAATAATATCTGCCTCCGGGCTACCAGGGAAGCAAAGGCCAGAACGTCTGCCTCTTTCTCCTCCTGGATTCCCGGATCCTGCGACACCCCGAAAATCGCCACCTCTGGACTCAATGCCACCCTTGGTTTTACTACCTTGGACATGACGTCAGCAAACTCCCCTCAGCTTTGGACATGCCCAGAACATGTGGACATGGTTCGCTGGTCCTCCTGCACATTTTGCACACCTGTCTTCCACCCCAAAGAATCTGCTCATCTGGGCCACTGTCATGTGAGCCTGATGAATGACCTTGAATTGAATCAGGCTCAGTCTGGCACAAGTTGCAGTCGCGTTGACTCTATTCAACTCGTCCGCCCAAAGGCCCTCCTCTATCTCTCCTCCCAGCTCCCCCTCCCACTTTCGCTTCAGCTCCTCGGTCTGCTTCTCCTCTGATCCCATAAGTTTCTTATAAATGTCAGAAAGGCTCCCCTCACCTATCCATCCTCTGGAAACTACCCTATCCTGAATCCCCCATAGCGGCAGGAGTGGGAAGGTTGTTACCTGTCTACGCAGAAAGTCCCGCACCTGCAGATATCGAAATTTGTTTCCCCCCGCCAATGCAAACTTCTCCTCCAGCACCCTCATATTCAGAAAGCTCCCCTCTATAAACAAGTCCCCCATCCTCTCAATCCCCGCTCTCCGCCATATTCGGAACCCCCCGTCCATCCTCCCCAGGGCAAACCGGTGATTATCGCAGATTGGGGACCAGACCGATGCTCCCCCTGCTCCCACATGTCTCCTCCATTGCCCTCAGACTCTCAGGGCCGCCACCACCACGGAGCTGGTGGAGAACCGCTCCGGCGGCAACGGCAGAGGCGCAGTTGCCCCCAAACTTTTGCCCTTGCAACCCCCCCCCCCCCCACCAGCCACTTCCTAATCATGGCTATGTTAACCGCCCAGTAATAATTGATGAAGTTCAGCAGCATCAGCCTTCCCTCTCCCCGACTCCGCTCCAGCATTACCCTCCTCACTCGCGGGGACTTGCCCCTCCCCCCCAGATGAAGCCCGCTATAATTTCCTTGACCCGCTTAAAAAAGGACTGCGGAATGAAGATGGGGAGACATTGAAATACAAACAGGAATCTCGGGAGGACCGTCATTTTCACCGCTTGGACTCTACCAACTAGAGACAACAGGAGTGCATCCCATCTCCGGAAATCATCTTTCATCTGATCCACCAACCGGGCCAAGTTCAATTTATGTAGCCGGTCCCAATCCCGCACCACTTGGATACCTAGGTACCTGAAACTGTCCCCTACCATTCTAAACGGCAGTTCCCCCAGTCGCCTCTCCTGACCCCTCGCCTGGACCGCAAACATCTCGCTCTTCCCCATTTTAAGTTTATACCCTGAAAACCAGCCAAATTCCCCTAAAATTCCCATGATTTCTTCCATCTCCTCAATTGGATCTGAAACATACAGAAGAAGGTCGTCCGCATACAGCGAGACTCTGTGCTCCACCCCCCCCCCCCCCCCGCTCCCCGGACCAGCCCCTTCCAGCCCCTTGAGGCCCTCAGAACAATTGCCAGCGGCTCTATTGCCAGCGCAAACAGCAGTGGGGCGAGGGGGCATCCCTGTCTCGTCCTCCGGTGCAGTCTAAAATAGTCTGAAGTTGTCCTGTTCGTCTGCACACTTGCCACAGGCGCCTGGTGCAGCAACCTCACCCAGTCAATAAAGCCCCTCCCAAAACCGAACCGCCCCAGAACCTCCCATAAATAATCCCACTCAACCCGGTCAAAAGCTTTTTCCGCATCCATCGCGACCACTACCTCCACCTCCCTGCTTTCCGGGGGCATCATGATCACATTTAACAGCCTTCTTACTTTGGCCACCAGCTGTCAGCCCTTGGGAAAATCGGGAAATACGATCGCTCCGGCGAGGTACACGTTTCCCGATTCTTACAGGATTTTCCATCCATGACGCCAATCTCCTGCATGGCGAGTGCAGGCTCAAAATTGTCTCCTTAATTTTTGCCAGAGTCTGCAAATAGCTGGGCGCAAACACATTTCTTCGGAATCCACATTGAAGTAAACATATTTGTGCTGTAAATTTAGTTGTCTGCACACATACTTCATTACCATAGCAAAGGTCAATTTGTTGCATTAAAGCAATTATGAAGCTCGAGTGTAAGTGATTTCCTGGAGAAACCTTTCCATTCAAGTATTTATTTCCTCCATATTCTGTACCCAAACTATAATTCTGAATTCTCCCTCTGTGTACCCGAACACGTGCCAGAATGTGGCGACTCGTTGCAGTGTTAATGTAAGCCTACTTGTGACAATAAAGATTATTTATTTATTTTATTTATTTATTTATTCTGGGAAACATGTAATGTATAAACTCTGCTCGAAACAGAAAGATTGTTGAATCTATATCGAATCTCAAACCACAAGGATCTGACTTGTTATTAATTGACATTTACAGTTCATCATATCAAGAAGCTCATCATTGCACCAAAAGACCAGGTGGATTGAAGCCTATTTTAGAAATGGTGAGGCATCTCTGAGTTAAAGGCGAAGTCATCAATAATTAGTCAGCCGGCTTAGCGAATTCATGTACATCATGATGTGGTCATTTGTATTTGAAAATTTCTCCACTGCACTCCAAAATAGTCATGATTCCATAATGAAACAACACTGCTGCCTTGATGGTTGAAAAGAGGCAGCCTTATAAGGGTGGCACAGTAGCACAGTGGTTAGCACTGTTGCTTCACAGCGCCAGGGTCCCGGTTTCCATTCCCAGCTTGGGTCACTGTCGGTGCAGAGTCTGCACATTCTCCTCGTGTCTGCGTGGGTTACCTCCGGGTGCTCCTGTTTCCTCCCCCAAGTCCCGAAAGATGTTCTGTTAGGTGAATAGGACATTCTGAATTCTCCCTCTGTGCACCAGAACAGGCGCCGGAGGGTGGCCACTAGGACTTTTCACAGTAACTTAATTGCAATGTTAATGTAAGCCTACTTGAGACAATAAAGATTATTATTATAAAAACAAATGGAGCTTAACCCCATTGCAACAAGTTCACATTTTACATGCTTGGTTAGCACCCCATCTTAAATTATAAACCATCAGTACACGGAAGCAGCAGTGTGTAACAGCTACAAGATGCCTGAGGGACACTCGCCAAAGGTCCTTCGACAGCACCTTCCAAACCCGCAACCTCTACCACCTAGGACAATAAGGGCAGCAGACACGTGGGGATCACCGTCAGCTACAAGTTCTCTTCCAAGCAACTTACTTGGAACTATATTGCCATTCCTTCACTGTCATTGTGTCAAAACGTTTGAACTGTCGCACAGTGGGTGTCCCTACATCACAAGGACTGCAGCGGCTCATCACTATCCTATCAATAATGAATTAAGACAACAAATGCTGGCCTTGCCAATGACACTCACATCCCAGGAAAGAGTAAAAACAAATTCATTCAATGTGTACATGTACACCTCTGACAATACAAAATATCCTAATTAGACAATAATAAGCCAGAAAGGGGATTGGTTGTTAGTCAAATTGTCTGTTTGGCATAAAACTAGACCCAGTTACGTTGTTTTTTTCAGAAATATGAAGAGGTTCAAACTAGAAGCTTGAAAGCTTTACTAAATTGTTGGCCCAGTGCCTAGATCACACCAAAAGAAACAGCAGTGTTGACATCGTTCCAGCAGCTTAATTACACAAAGCTCTTCACCTGCTCAAATCTGAGGCTTAATTCCTAGGCTGCGGGCCTACAAGGTGATCAGGAATTGCCTGCTGGCAAGGACTGTCAAATCGCAGAACGTCTTCAGAAGATATTCATCAGCTGGAGCTCATTGCTTGCAAAAGGCAGATGGGTCGTGCATCTGAAGACATCTGCCCAAAGTGGCCTCGAAATGGTTTGCAGATTCCGGTGCTGTTGCCGTTCACATTTGGGTGGGATCAAGAGTTTTCCATACCTTTAGTCTGATGAGGAAGGAACTATGGCTGCAGTTACTGACGCTCACTACCTACTGCTTTTCACTAATTCTCCAAGACGGTCATGTTGAAACATCTTTAAAACTGATGGAAAACATGAAGTGAGCATATGGACACTTTGCTTTGCTACTGGA
The DNA here is from genome assembly GCF_047496885.1 of Scyliorhinus torazame. Classification (NCBI taxonomy): domain Eukaryota; kingdom Metazoa; phylum Chordata; class Chondrichthyes; order Carcharhiniformes; family Scyliorhinidae; genus Scyliorhinus; species Scyliorhinus torazame. The sequence continues at coordinate 45,208,493 of NC_092715.1, read as the reverse complement.
CAAGACAGCTCCGGTGCTTAATTCCCATTCCCGAGGGTAATTTCTTGGAAGGTTTTTCACGGCACTGCAGTTTTTACAACCTCTGTTTCTAAACTACACATTTATAGAACATAATAATGTAGTTTGTCTTCCAGAGGTGAACTTGAGAGCTATCAAGTAGATATTGATTACATCCATTTTATTATCTCTGAGGAGGAAATGGTGTAATCCAAGGGTTAAATTGACAGCACGAGGATTGTCAGGTAATTTGAGTCACACTTAAGTGGCAAATGATTTCATTCTAATATGTCTGAGTATGGTTACAATGTCAAATTTAGTAAACATAAATTGGCTTAAAGTACATTAATGCTCATGGAATTCCCATGACATTCATATTTTCACCAGGCAACTTGAAAGATTCCATTTCACTGTATCATAAACATAACCGGAGAATAAACAACAAATTCCTTTTGTCTCAAAATGTCATTACAATCTTGCATAAAATATACAGCAGCAAATTTAATCCTACTTCCTCTAAAGTGCAGCTCTGCTGTCCTCATTTATTAATAAATAGCGTACATATGAACAAGGAACAGACCACTCAGCCCCTCGAGACGGCTCCGCCATTTAATAAGATCATAGGTGATCTGATAGCAAACTCAAATCTGCATCCCGCCTATCCCCGCTAAACTACCACCCCCTTGCTTAGCAAGAAACTGTCCACCACTACCTTAAAAATACTCAACGGCTCTGCTTCCACCACGTTTTCAGGTAGGGCGGCATGATAGCACAGTGGTTAGCACTGTTGCTTCGCAGCGCCAGGGACCCGGGTTTGATTCCCTGCTTGGGTAACTGTCCGTGCGGAGTCTGCACGCTCTCCCCGTGTCTGCTTGAGTTTCCTCTGGATGCTCCGGTTTCCCCCCACAAGTCCCGAAAGACGTACTTGTTAGGTGAATTGGACATTCTGAATTCTCCCTCTGTGTACCCGAACAGGCGCCGGAAAGTGGCGACTAGGGGATTTTCACAGTAACCTCATTGCAGTGTTAATGTAAGCCTGCTTGTGACACTAATAAAAAGATTAGCGATTAGAGCTCCAAAGACAAGCGGCCCTCTGAGAGAAAAGAATTTCGCCACATCTCCATTTTAAATGGGCAACCACTTATTTTTGAACGGTCACCCCTAGTTTTAGATTTTCCCACATGCAGAAACATCCTCTTCACAACTCATGGGTTGAGACCAGTCAGGACCTCATATGTTTCAATCAAGTCGCCTCTTACTCTTCCAGCAGATACATGCCGAGCCTATCCAAGGTTTCCTCAAAAGTCATCCCACCTATTCCAGGTGTTGGTCGGATAAACCTTCTTCGAACTGCTTCCAATGCATTTGCATCCTTATGAGAAGCTACTCAGTCCTGGTTCATAAAAAAAATCAGAAAACCATTCATATTCAGCAAAGTACATTACCACTTTTTCCCAGGGTAGAGGGGTCAATTTTGAGGGGGCATAGGTTTAAGGTGCGAGGGGCAAGGTTTAGAGGAGATATACGAGACAAATTTTTTACACAGGGGGTAGTGGGTGCCTGGAACTCGCTGCCGGAGGAGGTGGTGGAAGCAGGGACGATAGTGACGTTTAAGGGGCACCTTGACAAATACATGAATAGGATGGGAATAGAGGGATACGGACCCCAGAAATATAGAAGATTTTAGTTTAGATGGGCAGCATGGTCGGTGCAGGCTTGGAGAGCAGAAGGGCCTGTTCCTGTGCTGCACTTTTCTTTGTTCTTTGTTCACTGATTAATACTGCCATCAAGTACATCAGGTGTAATTTGCAGTATTTGAGAGCATTGACAACAAGTTTTGAGTTGCAATGATCTTTTTCAACAAAGCACCATAGCCATGACTTTACAAGTGCACCTGTATTGCATCAGTATGCCATTCTTATTACCTGCAGCCTCGCAAAGTGTAAAGATTTTGCATCAATTATTTTTCAGTGTCGCACACTTATGTCTTGAAGCCCTATAGTAACTATGCCAAGATTTAAATCCAAAGCCTAGATTTTTTGGTTGTACATGCCCCGACCATAAATGAAAGAATTCAAGTGTGATGTTTAATAGTGGTCAGTCTGCTATTGATTGTTTTTTGCCATTAAGTGAAAATAAACTTTTTGTTTTCATCTGGTGATTTAAGCAGCTCCTGGAAGTGAAAAGGAGATGATCAAACTCAGCCCCTACTCCTCAATCGCCAAAGACTAAAAATTCCTCACCGATTCATGGTATTTAATAAATATTTAACATTTAATGCGAATGTATATGTAATACGATAGCTACATCAGCAGCATGAGAATTCAACAGTCTTTTCACAGAGAATCATAGAATCCCGACAGTGCAGAAGGAGGCTATTTGGCCCTTCGAGTTTGCACTGACCCTTTGAATGCCCACACTACCTAGGCTCAATCCCTCGCCCTATCCCTGCAACCCCACCCTAAAGGGCAATTTAGCATGGCCAATCCACCTAACCCGCACATCTTTGGACTGTGGCAGGAAACCGGAGCAAGTGGAGGAGGCCCACGCAGGCACGAGGAGAATGTACAAACTCCACACAGACAGTTATCTGAGGTTCAAATCAAACCCGGGTCCCTGGCGATGTGAGGCAGCAGTGCCAACCACTATGCCACCGTGCCGCCCAATGTTGATGTAAAATGTTCCCCATCAATTTTGATCAATTGGAGTCATAAAGGTTCACAGCACAGAAAAGGCCCTTCGACCCATCAACTCTGCGCCAGACAAAAACAACCTAATCCCGTTTTCCAGCACTTGGCCCATAGCCTTGTATGCCTTGGCATCGCAAGTGCACATCTAAATACTTCTTAAATGTTATGAGGGTCTCTGCCTCCACCACCCTTTCAGGCAGTGAGTTCCAGACTCCTCTGGGTGAAAAAGATTTTCCTCACACCCCCTCTAAACCTCCTGTCCCTTACCTTAAATTTATGCCCTCCTGGTCATTGATCCCTCCACCAAGGGGAAAAGTTTCTTCGTGTCTACTCTATCTATGTCCTTCATAATTTAATACATCTCAAAGAACAAAGAACAAAGAGAACAAAGTAAAGTGCAGCACAGGAACTGGTCCTTCGGCCCTCCAAGTCTGTGCCGATCCTGATGCCCTAACCTAAAAGAAAAACCTTCTGCCTTTACTCGGTCCGTATCCTTCTATTTCTTCATTATTCATTTATCCATCCAGGTGTCTCTTAACTGTTGCTGATGTGCCTACTTCCACCCTATCCACTGGCAGCGTGTTCTAGGCATCAACTACTCTCTGCATGAAAAACATACCCTGCACATCACCCTTAAACCTTCTCCCTCTCACCTTGAACCTGTGCCCCCTTGTAATTGACACTTCCACCCTTGGAAAAAGCTTCTGACTGTCCACCCTGCCTATGCCTCCCATAATTTTGTAGACCTGTCAGGCCTCTCCTCAGCCTCTGTCTTTCCAGTGAAAACAATCCTAGTTTATTTAACCTCTCCTCATAGCCAACACCCTGGAGACCAGGCAACATCCTGGTGAACCTTCTTTGCACTCTCTCCAAAGCTTCTTATAATGTGATGACCAGGACTGTACGAAATACTCCAAATGCGGCCTAACCAAGGTTTTATATAGCTGCAACATGATTTCCCAACTCTTGTACTCAGTGCCCTGGCTGATGAATGCAAGCATGCCACATGCCTTCTTAATCACCTTGGCCACCTGTGTTGCCACTTTTATGGGACTGTGGACCTGCATGCCCAGATCCCTCTGTATGTTAATGTTCCTAAGGGTTCTGCCATTTACAGTATAATTCATACCTAGATTTGATCTTCCAAAATACATCACCTCGCATTTGTCTAGACTCAACTCCATCTGCCATTTCTGTGTCCGAGTCTCCAATTTATCTATATCCTGTTGTATCGTCGGCAGCATCAGCAACTCCGCCAGTCTTTGTGTCATCTGCAAACTTGCTAATCAGACCACCCACATTTTCCTCCAGATCATTTATATATACTATAAACAACAGAGGTCCCAGCACTGATCCCCGTGGAACACCAGTAGCTACAGATCTCCATTCAGAAAAACACCCTTCCACCGCTAGTCTCTGCCTTCTATAACCAAGCCAGTTCTGTATCCATCCAGCAGCCCACCCTGAATCCCATATGATTTAAGTTTTTGTACCAGTCTGCCATGTGGAACCTTGTCAAACGCCTTACTGAAGTCTATATAAACTACATCCACATCTCAATCACGTCCCCCCTCAATCTCCTCTGCTCCAAGGGAAACAATCCCACTCTATCCAATCTCTCTTCCTATCTAAAACTCTCCTGCCCAGGCAACATCCTGGTAAATCTCCTCTGCACCCTTTCCAGGGTTTTCCAATTAAATCCAACAAAATAAAAAATTGTTTCTAGTCAATACCAAATGCTGCGCAAGTAGAGGATTCAATATTTTTCTAGCTCAGAAGAGCACCCATGATTAGTGTATAAAACGGCAGAATTTAGGGGGCGATTCTCCGGAAAGTGTTGTAGTGAGTGAGAATTGCCGCGAGTTTCCCGGCCCTCGGCCCAGCGAGACCGGCAACACTATTCAATGTTAATTTTTCCATTATTTGAGGCCCACAGGCTTCTCGCCGCTTCTTGGGACCGCCAGCTGATTCACCGGGACCCCAGCCCCCCTGCTAACAAGGTTGCGCCGCACTTACGCTGCACTTGCTCGGCCAACCCCAGCCAACATGCAACAATTGCTCCGAGGAGACCAGCCCCAAGTTTCGGGGTGCTGACCCGGGGAGGCTACTAAACGCTGTGGAGGCTAGGAATGATGTCCTGCTCCTCCAAGGGTCCCGGAGGGTCAGCCACAGAGTGGCAAGAATCTATCCACCTCTGCCCTAAAAGTATTCTAAGACTCTGTTTCCACTACCTTTCCAGGAAGTCAGTTCCAAAGACTCATAAACCTCCGAGAAAATAAATTGCCTCATCTCTGTTTCAAACAGTGACTCCGAGTTCTAGATTCTCCCACGAGGGAATATCCTCTCCATGCACACCCTGTCAAGTCCCATCAGGATCTTACGTGCTTCAATCAATTTGCTGCTTGCTCTTCTAATCTCCAGTGGATGCACGTCAAATCTTAACCCATAAAGATGCCTGACCAGGTGTTAGTCTGGTAAACCTTCTCTAAACGGCTTCCAACACATTTACATCGTTCCTTAAATAAAGTGATCAATACTTTAGGTGTGGAGTACTGTGTACAGTATAGGTGCTCCATTTTACTCCCATCATCCCAATGTCAAAACACATGAAATTCTAGCAAAGGGTGTTGGATAGACATCAGGAACAGACATAGGCTGGGATTCCCCTTTGCGAGTCCACCCCGCTCAGCCAACCTCCCACTCACTGCATCGATCTGGAGAATTCCGCTGCCTTGAATGAATGGAGAACCCCGCCCATGCTCGTAGTTTCCCCCTAAGGTACAAGATTAAAACCACAAGTGTTGCCACAGTTGAGATTAGCCAACTCAGCACGAGTAAGGGACCTTTCTGTTTTTTACTGCTTGGGTATTCATGGATAAAACTCAATGAGCCATCAGAGGAAGGCATGAATAAAAGTTTTGCTATGTAAGAAAATTATACAAGCTAAAACATGTGCATAATTTGAACCTCATGTTTCAACGTTAAATCCCAGATGATGTTGATGCTGTTTAAATTTCCCAGATCCCGTAACAGCGAGGTAACTCCCTCCCATGATTCTCATTCTGTAACTGTTACCTGACCACATTCACAAGGGAAATGTACTGCAAAACGCCATGGGATATTCTTCATTGTCTGCGAGTTCGTTAACACAACACCAACCTGTTTTTGAGCTCAGCCTTCCCTCCGCAGAAATGCTGTTGAAGGCGCAAGAAGCTGTTATTTACAAAACAAAAGCAACTACAAATATTGAGCTGTGATTCTGACTCCGAACAGCAAGTGCGAGAAGTACACTGATGCCTGAAATGAAAGACCAGGCAGTTGTATGATCATATTTTAAGCAGTCTCCCCCAGGAACTGTTGTTACTAACAAACAAAGTTGAGAGAAAATGACCAGTAAACAGCAGATGCAGCCAAAAGCTCTCCAAGTGTTGTACTTTGATGTTTACAGTTGCCCAAGGCATTTTGCAATTGTATCTCTTCACAATATTACATTTTTCAGTGTAACACATAACATACATGAAATGCTACTGTGAGTGCCTTTGGATTTTTCATTGCAAAACAGAATGCAGTTAAATTGACGCTGAAATGATTTTGGACGTATAGCCAGTTCATTTGGTAAGGAGCAACTAATCCTTGCTGAAGAGACCATAATCCTTGAATCGTACCTGTGACTGTGGCAAGATTTCCAAGACTTCACTTTGTGGGATCTGGCAGCGGTCCAATCTTGCACTTGGGGTATTTGTAGTCAGTGCTTCCTGAAGTCTCTGAAGACTCTAGATAGTAATAACAAAGAGGGAATATGTTAATAACTAGTAATGGCTACATTTCCACTGTGCAGTCTCCACTGCCCAATGAAGTAAATATGAAATGAAACCTTCTCCGTGTGGTGACAGCATGCCATTTGCTTCAGGCGCTACAATCAGTCAGAATAGACCCATTGTAATAACTCTATTTTAGCCCCTTTGCCATTCCTTGTAATCACACTAAAATTCTCACAAGATTGAAAGTCCTGGCTGTTAATTAATCAGTTAATTAAAATGCTGTTTTTCATTAAGTGCACATCGTGCATTCTGTAGCTTTGCTACAATAGTTGCTTCAGAAAGAAAACTTGCATTTAAGTGGCAGCTGTAACTCAGTTGGGAGGCGAGGTTTAGGCATCGGGGAGAGTGCACAAACTTCCAAACAACTCATCTGCCTGGTCCTTCAAACACCATGAAGTCTGTTTGGAAGCATTGTGAACTGGGAGGAGGATAGTGTGTCACTTCAAAAGGGCAGAGACAAGTTGGTGGAATGGACTGACAAGTTCAACGTGGAGAAATATGAAGTGATTCATTTCGGTAGGAAGAACATGGAGAGACAATATAAAATAAAGGGGACAACTTGAAAGGGGATGCAGGAACAGAGGGACCTGAATGCACATGTGCGTAAGTCATTGAAGGTGGCCGGGCAAGTTTAGAGCAGTTAACAAAGCAGACAGTATCCTCTGCATTATTATCGTGGAACTCCCTTCCTACACTGTCGGTGTACCTACACAAGATGGATTGCAGTGGTTCAAGAATTTTACTCATCAACACATTCTCAAGGACAATTAGGGTTGGGCAATATATACTTGCCTTGCCAGTGATGCTCACATCCCATGAAATAATAAAAAAATCAATAAGGATACAGTTGCTCTTGCACTCTGAATTATGTTACATATTTCAGGCACTAGTGCGGCTGTGGCTGGAAACTGCGTCCAGTTCTAGGTGCTACACTTTAGGAAAGATGTGAAGTTATTAGGAATTGTGCAGGAAAGATTCATGGGAATGTTTCCAGCAATGGTGAACTTCATTTATGAAGCTAGATTAGAAAAGTTGAGACTGTTTTTCCTGGAGCTGGGAAGGCTGAAAGGGGATTTGGTAGACATCATGAGGGGTCTGGAGTGAGGAGTAAGGAGTGAGAAACTGTTCCCACTCGGGTAAGGATCGAGAACAAGAGGGCACAGATTTAATGTGATCAGCAAACGAGGCAAAAGCGAGATGAGCAATAACATTTTTACGTAGCGAGTGGTTGGGTTCTGGAATGCACTTCCTGACGGTGTGGTGAATGCACGTTCGATCGAGGCGTTCAAAAGGGAATCAGGCATTTATCGGAAAAAGAACACGCAGGGTTATGGGCAGAAGGCAGGGGAGCAGCGATAGATGAGTGTCAATGCAGAAATAAAGGGCCAAAAGGCCTCCTTCTGCACTAAACAATTCTGTGATTTGGCAGATTGGAATCCTCAGAGCACTTTGAACCAGAGTGGATACAAGTCCACCTCGATCCTAAGGGACTGCCTTAAGATGGAAGAGTTGGTCGCACAATTGCCTCTTCTGAATCACAAAGTCCCAGGTTCAAGTCCCAATCTAGGGATTGAGCAGGAATATCAAGACTATCACAATAGTATTGTACTGGTGGAGCATTCCACTGTCAGAGGTGCCAGCTTTCAGATGAGAAGTTAAACTGAGGCCCCTGTTGCCAGCTTGGGTAGATGTAAAAGATCCCATGGCACCACTCTTTCAAAGAGGAACAAGCAAATTATCTGGGATGTCCCAATCAATATTTACCCCTTGATCAACATCACAAAATAAACTGATTATCTGTTGCGTTTGAGACATAACAATGGTGACTATGCTTCAAATAAAATACTTCATAAGCTGTCTGTGAAGCGGTTTAAGACATCCGTTGGTCACGAAAATACAACATTCTTTTTCATTTTTTATTAACAGCACCTCTCATCACCTCAGATGGTTCAGCACCACCTTTTCAAAGGCAATTAGGAATGGGTAATAAATATTGGCCTCGCCAACCATGTCCGCATCCCATGAATGAATAAATACAAATAATCATTGAGACTGGAGTGCTTCAACATTCATTAAGCAACAAAATCAGGCAGAACGCACACAAGAATAGCAAACAAAATTAAATTAAGAATAAGGAAGAAGTGTGAAAGAATTTAGTACAGAAAATCAGATCATTGTACACTTTTTTTGAGACTGTTTGGAGGCATATAGCCAGGAATGAATCGAAAGAAAAGCTTTCAAACCTCTTATAAAATAAGCAATTCGAACAGATTCTAGAAGACTAATGACAATAAGTTTAAGCCAACCTAGGCTCATGCCAAACAAATGTATGGAAGGTCTTGTAGTTACAATGATGGACATTATATATCTTGACCTTCAAAAAAACACTTCATAAGTTCTTCACAAAAGACCCTCGACTAAAATAAAAACTCTTGAAAAAAATAAAGTAACTGTAAATTGAATAATAAAACAGTTAAATAATAGTTAATAAAGGGAGAGTGATGAATAGTAGCAGCTATAACTGTGACTAGCTGTGCACCTCAGGGATCACTTCTGGGACCTCAGTGTTAAGCATATTTAGAAATGATCTCAATGAGACATACAGGAAGAAATGCCAGGATTGCAGGTTACATTTGAAAGCAGAATGTTCAGAGAAAAAAAACCCTCAAGATATAAAAAAAGAATATTAGCAACTGCAGTAGGGGAATCTCACATACAATTTAGCATTGAAATAATGAAAATGAAATGAAATGAAAATGAAAATGAAAAAACACTTCATAAGTTCTACACAATAATGGGGGAGCGTGCACAATTTTGGCCATTGCGTGACAGCAAAAACATCTTCACTTTCGAGAAAACACAGAGGACCAAACCAAAAACTGAGAATTGAGGTTTGCATGCTCAAGCTACAAGGAAACTGGAAACATTTACACAGGAGAAAGAAGTGAAAAGGGTGGCCGCAAATACTTTTCTCATGTGAAGAGGTATCGATAAACTGAGTGCTGAGGATTTCTTTGAGACAGTCAGATACATATTCAGGAATCACAAAGGTTGGTGACTACATAGAGTAAACTGTCAGAAGCCATTTGGAAGTTGGATACCGTGATAGGCTCAGAATTTGCGTGGAAAGTAACAGTGAGTTTAATGCAGTCACCATAATAAATATCATAAATCAGCCAACAATTTGTGTTGAGAAATAAATGCCCCATAAGTTGCAAATTGCAACAATTTGCTGGAAGATGCGTACCAGTTTGTCATTCGCCTTGTGGAAGCATCAGCTCACTATGAACCTTCCTGTGAATTTCAAGAAATTGTTGAACTTATGCAGTCAGTCCAAAAGAAACTCACTGCAGAATGTTAGGACTGGGACTTGGCCATGCAGGAAACCTTCTAATGATGCAATTTATATTCTTGCGATGCTCCTGAACCTCTCGAACCCAGAAAGGGAACAATTGAAACTGTAGCGTCTCTGCCCTGCAGGTAATGAATTGCTCTTGGAGATTTTTAAGATTTAAATCTGTGGGTTTTTAAAAAAACTTGCTTTTCCTTTCTGCCATGTGTACAGCTGGCGGCATTGCTGGAATGCAATCATCTGTATTAGTGGGATGGCCAATGGGACTTGCAATATTGCATCAGGCATGCCCATCTTGATCTGCTGGTCGGGAGCAGACAGATCAAAAGCAATTTCACAGGGTTGTGCTCAAAGGCCTTTCATGGACCAAGGACTAAAAATGTTGAAACGCGCATAAGGAGCCTTAAACTAGAAATCAGGATTAACTGACTTTGCGTGGGGAAGTTTTGGAGCCTTTTAGAAGGCATCAGTGGAGCACACAACAAAAAATGCTGGAAAATCTCAGCAGATCTGGCAGCATCAGTAGGGAGAGAAAAAAGCTAATGCTTTGAGTCCAGATGATCCTTTGTTAAAGCGGGGAGCACACATCAGCTCCCAACAAAATAGAGTTCCAATGGAGCTTTATAAAGGTATACTAAGCAGAATGCTCAAAGAAATCTATCTACTAATCCAATCTCATCTCAGTCGTTTAGAGGGATCTATCTTTGTGAAAATTGGCATTTTAGTCCTTGGATTATTTCTGAACAAAGTGGAATTCCGCGATCTTGTCTAGCCCTGTGCATTCAATTGTTCACAAGTAATACTTACTGGCAAAGATTTAATTGAACCCTACATAGGAACCACTATCTAGTAGTGGTTGTTGCTTATTCAAAAAAATTTACTTCAGGTTGTAGATCATTGCACCATGAAGAGAGGCAAAAGCCCTCTTGAAAATGAAGCAACCGTATTACACTACCATGGAGATGAACAAACATTGGCTTGATTGAGAAAATAAAAGGGTATAGTTTTTAAAGTCACTTTCGCTCAAGGATCTGAGTCTGTCAAGCACATAAACTGAGAATTTGGGCATGTGAGTTAACAGATTTCTCAGGATCTGGTGAGGTAGGTAAAGAGGTTCAGCAATATCCAGCTTCTTGACATATGTGGGTAAACATCCTCACAGGGAGCACCAGTTCATTCAAGGGTTGGTTCCACAAACCTCAGGGAGTACAGACCACCATCATTCTGATACTTCAACCAGCGTTGAACTTGGAGCACGGTTCTGTACTGGGAGTTCACAGTTTTGTTTAGAATTATTTTGATGAAAAGGAGGAAATTCCCAATTTCTTGTTCCACTGCCATCTAAGAATGCACGTGGGTAAACGGAAATCCCTGGTCAATAATATTCTGCAGCCATTCACATGCAGTTGTGCAAAAACAACATGGATTGAAATGTCCAAGATTTACCCTTTCTCCCTGCAGAAAAGCACTCCTCCCTGCTTAGCCCCATCACTGATCATCTGGTCTGTGTCAGATGGAATTTATTTTTGTATTTTCAGATTGTGAGGTTTAAAATGATCTGAAGCAGACTTTGCAAAAATCTATATTGGCTTAATTTGGAGTTTAATTCAGCATCTATTTTGACCTTTCCATACAAAAAGCTCCAAATCAATCTATTTGAACTTAAGCTGAACATGACAAGCACTATAACTCTTCTCTTTTAGATTAAGATCATCCATACATTGCTTTCAAGATCTCGGAGACAATTTATGAGAATCTGACCTTTTTCCAGTTCTAAGCTTTACCAGCCTTGCCTTACTGTCAAAGGAGGTAGCGATATTTCAATTTTTTGCACTTCAACATTTTCCTTTTGTTAGATTTCTACATGTAAAACTTTCTTCTTCATTGTTGTCGTGTTTAAGTCTGCTGACGTTCAGTAAAGGATTCATTGCTCCGAAACAATACTCTATTTGGCATCTACCATCCTCCAACTGCATGTAAATGATGACCTTGCTCTCCTGTCAAGATGTAACTTTAATAAACCAAACGTTGTCCAACAAACGAGACAAATTTGCTGTTTCTTCAATAAAGTTGACAAATGCAGTTAAAAAATGTTGATGGAGTAATAGTGGGCGCTCGGCATAACGGTGCAAAGGTTTTCTGTAATCATCCTGGTGTTTGCTTTAGATATGAGTTTCAATATATCAATGGCATGGTGACATCACCATGTGTGAGAGACATTTTCCAGACATCATGGCTGTTAACTTAATGATCAAAACAGCTTCATTAGTCAAGGGTTACCCAACAGCACACTGAGAGTTAAGTTCTGTGCTTTGATAACCTGCCAATGACCCAGCGATCGCTTTTGATCACTTAGAAACCTCAAGGCGTGCCATGATATGGTATCATCAATTTTGAATAGGGCAGAATTCCTTCAGTAGATGTGACAGGTTTCCAACAGAGTGCTTCATGCATCTTTAGTAGAGTACGTTAAATAACTTTTAAAACATTACAAATTAGACCAAGGAGGCCAGCAGTGATTAATTCAATGACTTTTTCCTTGATAAATGAAGCCTGGTTTGTTAATTGAGAAATAATGGGTCTCCAAAGTGATTTATTTCCACAAATTAAAGGTCAGATTTGAAAAGTTGCTATTTAAATCACAATTGACCTCCTTAACAGACTGGTTGAAATCATATACCTAACAACCACTAAGGAGATGTTTATTTCACCATAATGAGTATATTTTTCTATAGTAAAGAGTGCTATTAAAAATCCACCCTTCATTTCATTACATGCCATAAAGTTGATTAAACAGCTTCTAAAAATTATGATTGGTTTGTCCCTCTGTTGCAAGTCTTATAGAGTAATTGTTTTCAGACAAATGAATGATTCCTGTTTTTTCCATTTATATTACTATTCTCCACTTAAATTGTGGGCTAATTTTCCTTTTCATTTAGTGTTCATAACATCCAGGGAAGAAAGCGGTTTTCTACTTTTTTGGCATGCAGTGTCAGCATTGAGGACTCTAATGCTTGAAGGTGACTTAGATGTTCCCACTGCTGTGTCTCAATGATATCTTTTACCTCAGGAGAACATACTTACTGCATCAATATGAACCTTTCCACTTCCCACAGCAGTGTTCCCCATGTGAGTGCTAATTTAGAGTAAATTAGTGCTAGATAATTAGTCGAGTAGACAATTTCCCCAGAAGGAAGTTGCCCGAGGGCATCCAACCTCACTTCCTCTCACAGAATTACTGGGCCTTGAGATATTCAAGGCTAAACCCCCAAATTCCACTGAAAGGAGGTGATGTACGAACAGGCCACACTGCCCCTGGACAAACTAGGGATGCTTTACTGATCATTGTCGATTATATATCTTTTGTCAGAGGTACCAGTGAAAACTGATTCGATATGCTTCGAACAGCCCTAAGTAGTCAGCCGCTCTTACAGTTCAATTCCACTTACTCTAAGAATCATGTCCAATGAAGAGTTAAAGTTGCACAGAATCCAGAACCATCATTGACAATCCATTTCTATGTCAATTCACCCTCATGTTACAGCACCACGAGCAACTGTGATATGGTCACTAGCTCCCATACAATGATGCAAGTCTGTATTCACGGGATATTAATTTCACCTCCCAAGAAATGATAATTCACTGCAGAGACATGGAAAATGATATTTTACTGGAGAAAGACCATGCCTAGAGGCATTCATTTCCTTTGGTAATGTACTGGTTTGAATGAAATCCCTTATTGTATTATTTGAACAAGGTCATTAGCTCATTTGGTGCAAACACTTTAACCTGTGCATGACCAGAGGAAGTGGAACCCAGTTTCATTTTGAAAGTGTTTGTAATCTTAACGCTGACTCTCAGAGCAGCAAAACTGCAATGAATAAAATTAGGAAAGTGTGAAGATAAATTAAATATAACTGCGAAGATTTTGCTCTTCGGCATCTAGGTCTCAACGAACAACTTGTGATGAAGAAGAGATAACTCAGGACTTGTGAATCGCAAGTTATTGGCCCATTCATGCTGGTCCACCTATAGCTTCACGACAATTGCCACTTAGCCCTTAACTTCCTGTTCATTTTTATGAATTTTCTGCAATTGCACATTCACTGCCCATTGAACTCACCACAGAAAGTTAAGTCTAGTAACTGACAGGACAAGTACCATTTTAACGATGTGATACAAGGGTGGTGGTGGTGTAGGGTGGCACGATGGCACAGTTGTTTCACAGCGCTAGGGACCCAGGTTTGATTCCCGGCTTGGGTCACTGTGCACAGTCTGCATGCTCTCCCTGTGTCTGAGTGCGTTTCCTCCGGGTGCTCCAGTTTCCTCCTACAAGTCCCGCAAGACGTGCTTGTTAGGTGAATTGGACATTCTGAATTCTCCCTCAGTGTACCCGAACAGGCGCCAGAGTGTGTCAATTAGGGGTTTTCACAGTAAATTCATTGCAGTGTGAATGTAAACCTACTTGTGACACTAATAAAAGTATTATTATTATTATTATTAGCGGTATTGTGACTAGACCAGTAATTCAGAGATCCAGGGTAATGCTCTCGGATCCCAGGTTCGAAACCCACCATGGCAGATGGTGAAATTTGAATTCAATAAAAATCTGGAATTAAATGTATAATGATGACCATGAAACCATTGTTGATTGTCGTAAAAACCCATCTGGTTCACTGATGTCCTTCAGGGAAGGAAATCTGCCATCCTTACCCGGTCTGGCCTACATGTGACTCCAGACCCACGCAGCGATACGGTTGACTCTTAACTGTCTGAAATGGCCACACAAGCCACTTAGTTCAAGGGCAATTAGGAATGGGCAACAAATGCTGGCCCAGCCAGTGAGCCCACATCCCAGGAATTGATTAAAAATATATATAAATATTAATGACTGCCAATCAGCCTCCCTTGTCCAGAAAATGAACATGGGGCGGGCTTCTCTGGTGTGTTTCTAGGCAGTGGGTGGTAGGATCGTCTGGTCCTACCACTATCAATGGGATTTCCTATTGATTCCACCCCCACGCCGCCTGGAAACACACTATGGGGGTGCGCAGTTGGCAACGCCATTAGATCCCGTCGGCATGAAGAGCCGAAGATCTCGCCCATGGAGCTTCATTCATTCGGGAAAGGGATTGTTGGCAATCTAAAATGACAGCTTTTGAATTAAAGTTATTTTCTTTCAACTTGTTCTTTCTCTTTTATTTTTCACTTTCTTACTCCATTCTTTTTACCTCCATTTCTTTTTCACGATGTGGTAAACCACTGTTGCACCTATATGAGGTGATGTAAGGTAGGACCTGTACTACAGGCTCGCCGGTAGTCCCTGCCTGCTAGCTCCGCCCAGTAGGCGGAGTATAAATATGCGTGTCCTCCATTCAGCAGCCATTTCGCCAGCTGCTGTGGGAGGCCACACATCTTAGAGCAATAAAGCCTCAGTTGTATCCAACTCTAGTCTTTGTTCAATTGATCGTGCCTCACAAGACTCACTTGACTCTATTTCCTGCTCTTGCTCTGTCATTTCCTTGTACACTTCTCAATCCTGAAGGAGGTACAATGCTAGTCCTGTTTTCAGATTGCACTTCCAGTAAGTTATTCTGCTTTAAAAAGTCTCATGCTGAATGCTGAAAGTTTATCTGCTCCCACAAAGTTTGGCACAATCTTGCATCACTAACAACGTATCCTTGATGTCCTTTGACGTGAATGGCCTTAGGAAATATGGCATCTCTGAAGTTCTGTATACAATATAATGTATACAGTAACATTCAGCTGACAGGAAGATACAAGGTGATAATTCAATCAAATCTTTCTGGGAGTTATCATAATTTGCAAGTGGGAAGCTGAAATCCCGAACAAATCTCAACACAAGTTAAATATTGAAGCCATGTACAAACTCATGGCCAGTTATTTGCTATGTGTTAAGATCATTTCACAAAATAATTTAGAGGAATGGAAACAGTAATAAATTTTGTTTTATAGAGTTTACAGTGCAGAAGGAGGCCATTCGGCCCATCGAGTCTGCACCAGCCCTTGGAAAGAGCACCCCATTTAAGCACCAACTTCCAACCTATTCCCGTAACCCAGTAACCCCACCGAACCTTTTTGGACACTAAGGGCAATTCAGTATGGCCAATCCACCTAACCTGCACATCTTTGGACTGCGGGAGGAAACCGGAGCACCCGGAGAATACCCACGCAGCCACGAGCAAAACGTGCAGACTCCACACAGACAGTGACCCGAGCCGGCAATCGAACCTGGGTCCCTGGCGCTGTGAAGCAACTGTGCTAACCACTGTGCTATCCTGCTGCCCGTATCTAGTTCAAATAATGTGCAGTATGCCGAGAAGATTGATACATAAACACTGTAGTTATATTCAAACATGTGTGACATGACTTTGTCACTTTAGCTTGCTGTCATAGTGCAGCTAAACCACCATGACATTATTCTCCTGGTGTCACTGAATTTCACTTTTTCCAAGCAGCCCCTCTCCTCAATTTACCTTTTTTTTTCATTTACGGGATGTAGGCACCGCTGCTTAGGCCAGCATTTATGGACCATCGCTAGTTTCCCTTCAGAAGGTAGTGCTGAACCACCTTCTTGAACTGCTGCAGTCTCTGAGATGTAGGTACACCCACAGTGCTCTTCGGGAGGGAATTCCAGAATTTTGACCCAGAGAAGTGAAGGGACTGCTTCAGCAGAAATGCCAAACTACATAAAAAGGCACTTCTTAAAAAAAAGTAAACACTTAATTTTTTTCGATCCAATATTGTCAGCACACTGATTCATTGAAACTTCTTTATGCACGGAATAGCGTCCTAAAAATATTGACAACAGCTTGTATTTATACAGTAGCTTTAATGTGTGAATTTGCCTCATCACTTCACAGAAGAGAAACAGATGCTGAGCAGCAACAGGAAAAGATCTACAGCGAGTTACTGAAGGTATGTCAAAGAGATGGATTTTTAGGTAACTTCTGAAAGGAGGGGAGCTGAAGGAAAGTGGGCAGCACCAAGAAGGAAGCCAGATACGATACCTATGGAGGAAAAATGCACAATGTCTTTGAGCTCAGAAAACAAAGGATGCAAACTAACGTATCATGAAGAACCAAAAACGGGCTTGGCCATCGAGGGATTGAAAAAGAATAATAATTCACACTGAGAAATTAGCACCAAATAAACATAGGCAAGGACAGAGTGCTGGGCGACTTTGACATGTTGTACATAGCGGAGTTTATGATGAGTTGAAGTTTGCGTTGAGTGGAGCTTGGGACTTGTGAAGTGCTAGGGAAGACGAGCCTGGAGATGATGAAGGCATGGACAATGACACTGGACAGTGAAGCAAGTGATATTGCTGACTTGGAAATCAATGCTCTTGGTGTCAGATAGTCCTGATGGTTGTGAAATTAGGCTTTCAGCCTGAGCAAGCTGAGGGATGAGGAGTTGGGAGAAAGGGCAAGAGGCTTTGGGCAGGGGTTGAGCAAGATGGCTTTAACCTTGCAAATGCTAAGCGAGAAAAAGTATTGGCTCATGCATAATGTCCAGACAAAAATCAGGCAGCACGATAATAGTTGTGGAGCAAAGGGTGGTGGAGGAGAGAGAGTGCTGGTTATCAATAGGAAATAAAAGCCAGAAGAAGTTAAACCTACTTTTCTATCTCCTCACCTGACTTCTTCTCTTGGCTTTAAATGCCTGAGAATGGCAATGGAGTGTACCTGTTTGACAAGCTCAGCCTTGGGGAGAGTAGCTAAACTGACTGCAGGGGACAAGCTTATTGTGTTGTATAGTTTGAATCCTCCTCCTCTAACATCCTTGCTCTGCAACATCACTGCTCTTTGCCAATTCCTTTCATCCTTGTTATAATCAAGGACCTACATCATTGACAGTGACTTACCTTCCTACCCTGAAAATGTACAAGGCATTGGTGAGACTGCACTTGGAGTACTGTGTACAGTTTCGGACCCTTTTTTGAGCAGGGTATAGTTGCATTGGAGGCAGTTCAGAGGAGGTTCACTAGATTGATCCCAGAGATGAGGGATTGAGCAGTTTAGGCATGTACTCCCTTAAGTTAAGAAGAATGAGAGGAGATCTAATTGAGATATACGAGATGGTAAAAGATATTGACAAAGTAGATGTTGAGTGGATGATTCCTCTTGTGGCACGATCTAGAACGAGAGGTCATAGTTTTAGGATAAGGGGTAGCAGATTTAGAACGGAGATGGGGAGAAATTAATTCTCTCAAATGGTCGTGAATCTGTGGAATTCATTACGCCAGAGTTGGGTGGATGCTGGGACATTAAGTAAATATAAAGAGATAGACAGATTTTAAATTGGTAATGGGTTGAAGGGCTATGGAGGATGGGCAGGAAAGTGTAGTTCAGGCCAAGAGGAATTGAATTGTCTACTCCTGCTCCTAGCTCTTATGTTCTTATGTTCAGTGATGGTATAACAAGGATCAACATCCTCTTCATCGTCAGTGCTACCCATTGGCAATATCATCCGGAAGCATGAAATCAGCTTTCACTTGTCTATTGGCAACACCCAATTCCATCTCTTCCATGGACCCAAAGCTGTCTGCTAACGTCTCCAAGTGCCTCTCCATGTGGATGCACCATAATCTTTATTTGAATTTGAACAAATCCAAAGCCATCATTTTAGTTCCCTTCAGTCTTTGGCCTTGATGGCAGCAACTTCCCTGGCTTCCGTCTCAGGCAGAGTATAGAAATGCAAAAGCTGAGAATCCTGCTTTAAATCAACCTCAGTTTTGTTCCACACATCAGCTCTTTTACCAACACTACTTTCTGCCAGCAATGTAACATTGCCTACCTCTATGACATCAGGCGTGACATCTCTAATACATAGAAAATAGAAGCAGGAGGAAGCCATTCGGCCCTTCGAGCCTGCTCCATCACTCATTATGATCATGGCTGATCATCAAGTTCAACACCATGATCCCATCTTCCACCCATATCCCTTAATCTCTTTAGCCCCAAGAGCTATATCTAATTCCTTCTTGAAATTACACAATGTTTTTGACTCAACTACTTTTTGTGTCAGTGAATTCCACAGATTCTCCACTCTTTGGGTGAAGAAATTTCTTCTCATCTCAGTCCTCAAAATTTGTTCCCTTAAGAAGTTTCCCTTTCTCACCCTTCACTCATGCAAAATGATGCATGTGTGCCAATCGCCTCGTCTCCTCCAACATTCACTGACTCCCTGTGGGGAAATGAGTCCACTTTCCTCACAGCATCATTTTCAGATGTCCTCTAGCCTTGTGTCCATGCATGCACCATCTGCTTTTCTGGAATCCCTGCATCCTTTGATCCATTATTGATTCTTCCACACTCATCTGCATGCTCTTAACAGACTCTTATCCTCTGGGACCATACACCCCCAACATACCATTTTTAGGCTCCCACTTCAAAATCCTTCACCAAGCAGTGGGCTGGATTCTCTGACTCCTGCGCATGGCGGCGGCCTGCAGCAGCCGCGCCATGCTACATGGCAGATGCAGCCCGCGGGCCCAGACCGTGAAATATTGCCCCCCCCCTTTGGCCGTCTTGCGCGCCCCAGACCGCCTCCCACAGTGCCCCAGCCCTGAATAGTGTCCGCCCTACCCGCGGATCGGCGTGACTGTGGCGGCACTGGACTGAGTCCGCAGCCGCCACGCTGAGTTCCCGACGGATAAGACCATGAGAGACCCACGCCGTCGGGAACTCAGCCGGTTGGGGGCGGAGCATCGGGGGCGGGCCTCAGGAAATGTACGCCGCTTTGGAGGGAGCATCGCAAAAACAGCGCCACCCAAGTTTTGGTTGGAAACTTGGATTCTCCGGCCGTTCGCCGAACGCGATTTCGGCGTCAGTGACCGGAGAATCCAGCCCCATGTAATTAATTACCTAATCTGGCCCCCACCCTCCCACACACACACAACCTGCTTGGTAAGCACTGTTTTCTCCTCTTTAATGTCAAGTGTTTTGAGATATCTACCTGTATGTTGAGGATCAGAGCGTATTGTCAATATTCTAGGAATTGTTTTGTCTTTCTGTTTAAATGACTTTTTCGACATGTCAGGACATTCACCAAAATGAACGCATGTTTTTGAGAATCAGTCAAACCACTTGCCAAACCATAATGGTGTTATAATCTCACTGGGTGGAATTTATTGAAGGCGATGGGGGGCCTGATGTCCACTATCAAAACTGGCAATACTCCAGGCACCCCAAGAGAATGAACCCCTAATCGACAGTGGAAATCCTGCTGCCAGGACCCTGACTCCAAGGGGAACATTTAACTGCTGCCCTTTCCCAATCGGGAAGATTCCTGCCTCCAAGAGCTGTCGCCCAACCTTCACCAAAAATCATTACCAGATCCCTGGAGTTGGGCAATTGAGGGTGGGGCAGGAAGTGCATGGTTGACAAGGGGCTTGGTTTGCTGTGGGCACCCCTCCCCCTGCTACTTCATGATGCCAGGGCCCTCAAACAGGCACTGAGTGCCTTTGAATGAGGAACCCTTCTGGAAAGGCCGCAAGCAATCGTGACAGAGTGGAGCAATGGCTGCAGGATGATGCCCTTAAGTAGGTATTAATTGCCCAGTTAAAGGCTTAATTTGCATCCAGACAGGAAGGCTGCCCACCCAGGACTTAATCGATGGGAGGAGGAAAGACTGCATGGTCCCCACACTGCACTTTCCCATCCAATCAAATGCAATACCAGAGCCCTCCAACCCCTCCCAAATGCCCCCTCCAAAATCAGCCTCAGAACACACCCTTAATCCTTAGACATTAAATTCCACACAGTGTTTTTGTTCTTCTTTATCTGTGTCTCAGTCAAAGATAATCTTTCAATTGATTGATTGATTGATATTTATTGTCACATGTACCGTAGTACAGGGAAAAGTATTTTTCTGCGGCCAAAGGAACGTATACAGTACATACATAGTAGACAAAAGAATAATCGACACAGTACATTAACAATGGTACATCAACAAATAGTGATTGGTTACAGTGCGAAATAAGGGCCAAACAAGGGCATCATAGGGCGTTGTGAATAGTGTTCTTACAGGGACCAAATCAGCCTGTGGGAGAGTCGTTGAGGAGTCTGGTAGTTGTGGGGAAGAAGCTGTTCCTATGTCTGGATGAATGGGTCTTCAGACTTCTGTATCTTCTGCCTGAGGCAATGGTCTCTGAGCAAAGCAGGAGTAATCATTTATTGATCCTCTGCTTATTTCTGATATTACTTTCTTTACTTACTCAGTGAAGTAATATTTGATGGGCTGTGTTTGTTTCTCCCTTTATAGCACTGAGCATTAAACACTGAGCATCATAACACTGAGATGTTCAGTTTTAGTCTCCTTACTTGAGAAAGGACGTACTGGCACTGGAGGGTGTGCAGAGGAGATTCACTAGGTTAATCCCAGAGCTGAAGGGGTTGGATTACGAGGAGAAGTTGAGCAGACTGGGACTGTACTCGTTGGAATTTAGAAGGATGAGGGGGGATCTGATAGAAACATATAAAATTATGAAGGGAATAGATAGGATAGATGCGGGCAGGTTGTTTCCACTGGCGGGTGAAAGCAGAACTAGGGGGCATAGCCTCAAAATAAGGGGAAGTAGATTTAGGACGGAGATTAGGAGGAACTTCTTCACCTAAAGGGTTGTGAATCTATGGAATTCCTTGCCCAATGAAGCAGTAGAGGCGCCTTCATTAAATGTTTTTTAAGATAAAGATAGATAGTTTTTTGAAGAATAAAGGGATTAAGGGTTATGGTGTTCAGGCCGGAAAGTGGAGCTGAGTCCACAAAAGATCAGCCATGATCTCATTGAATGGTGGAGCAGGCTCGAGAGGCCAGATGGCCTACTCCTGCTCCTAGTTCTTATGTACTTATATCAGAAATTACCTTGCATGATGTGATAAAAACTGAACACATCCTAATGACTGAAGCTTAACATTCAAAGGATTAAGGTACTTTATTACAAGGGGATTAGCAAATTTAATATAAGACTGCATCCTTCCTCAAATATATTCTTGGTTGGAGTCTTGAAGGGTTGCAGCAAAGTGTGAAAAGTCAGAGCATATGTTTGCCACTATTAACACCATATGTTTTATTGTTATAGATAACCAACACATTTAGCTTTGTGAATAAAATCTCAGGATTATGCCAAGAAAGGAAATAAAGCAAGCTTGAGTTTTTATCATGTGTGTGCGTGTACAATTGAGTGAAGAGCAGGGAAATAGCAGTAACAATTAGCGATCAGCTTCAAAGATCTTAAGGCTCCATGAGACAATTAAAGTGAAAATCATAATAGATATCAGTTCACGTTTAAAGCCTCATAGCATGCACAGTGCTGTCTCAGTGTTTCAAAAGGCATTCTCATGCCTAGGCATAGAATTAATAAATTATCACATTGTCGGTTGTTGTTTTCAGTGTTGGCGCCTGTTGCCAAGCTGCTGTAGCCGCTGGTTGTCATGGTGACGCACACCAGCCCACAGGAGGTGTCGCCATTTCCCTCTTTTACCAGCTAGTGCCTGTCTCTCAGGTGTGTAAGCCAATGTTTAGGGCCTTCAAGTCACACTGGCAAGCATCCTTGAAATTGAAACCTCAGGTGCCCCACTGGTCATCAGGCTCCATACTGAAGGTCCTTGGGTGTGTGACCACCTTCCACCCTGGGGACATGTCCGATCCACTGAAACTACCTCTGTCTGATTAGTGCCAATATACTTGGCAGCTCTGTCCTTGAGAGAACAGCCCCGTTTGTGGATTTTGGTCCTGCCAGAACGTACAGATAACACACCACAGGCAGCAAAGATATAAATTACTGTGCTTCTTTTCCTGGTAGCTGTAAGTCACCCACATTTCACAGCCATGCAGCAAGATGCTGAGAACACAGGCCTTATATACCATCAGCTTGGTCCTAAGGGTCAGCTTGGTGTTATCCCATGGAGCCAAAGGTGGTATCTACTGTCCCTATACATGTATGAAGCTTTTCATCAAGGGACAGGTTATCTGTCAACGTGGACCCAAGGTAGCACCACTTCCAGCGGGGTATTATTTAGTGCGATCAGGGGTGAAAATCCACGGTTTTCTTAATGCTCGTAGTCAAGGAGGACAAACTATAGACATGGGAGAGACAGTCCATCAGTCTGGCTGAGATTCCATGGAGTGACTAATACAGCATCGCCAGCATTATCAGGATGCAATGTGTCTTTGTATTTGCTTTCAGCCTTGATAGACCATAGAGCGTGCCATCTGACCCAGTGTGCAAGTAGATTCCTCCCATATCTGTAGAGAAGTAAAAAATCGGAGCACAGAGAGGAAGGTGCCAAACAGGGTGGGGGTGTGGGCAGACCTATCTCACTCCATTCTTAACTCTGAAACTGATTTTCGCAGTCAGAAAGACTCTGCAGAACTTTCAAAACTGCAGGCGGGACCCATGTGGATGTCCCGTTCCCTATTTCCGACAAATCTAATTCTTGCCAGTAGGGGAATGGTGGTGGGGATGTGATTCACACAGGAGGGAAACTCAAACTCAGTCGGACCATTTGAACTCAGTGCAGAGTTGAAACAGACAATATTTTAGCTGCTGCAAGAGTTTCACCCTTCAGTGAGGGAACATGCAATGATGGTGTAAGTGTAAACACTCTTGAAGAGTAAATGAGCTTTGTATAATCTGAGGTTGTTAAAATTCCCTGCTCTTCAAATTAGAAAACACAGGCTGCAGCGATCACTGAGAGTTTAAAAAAAACCTTTGCTTACCTTTGATTGACAGGCATAGGTTAGAAAAAAGTAACATCTGTTTGTGCAGTTTCAATAGGTTTCTTTATAGACATTTCCCTCAGGGCTGTCAGTGTATCATTAGGAATGCTTGGCTGTGTTTCAAAAGCTACAATTATCTCAGCAGAGGGTCTGATTTAACAGCTTGATTTGCAGTTTAAAGAGCCCATTAAACAATTAGTTTATTTTCCTACCAAGCATGAATGAGTGAGAGCTGTGTTTGATTGTTAGAAATGTATTTATTCATCTCCATGTGGCCCCTGAGGTACTCAAATCATGCATATTGGAGATGGCATGGAAGAAATGAAGGGACTGGGGACCTGGTTGGTTGGTGGCATGCATTGGCATGGACAGTATTAGGGACCACAGTGAGTTGCCAGTAGAGTTTTAAAAATTAATTTATGGAATGTGGGCATCACCGGCTAGGCCAGCATTTATTGCCCATGCCTAATTGCCATTGGGAGGGTGGCAATGGGCTACCTTCTTGAACTGCTGGAGACTCTGTAGTGTAGTTAAACTCACAGTGCTGTTGGGGAGGAAGTTCTAGAATTTTGACTCAGTGACAGTGAAGGAATGGGAATATCTTTTTCCAAGTCAGGATGGTGAGTGACTTAAAGGGGAACTTCCAGGTGACGGGGTTCCTATGTGTCTGTTGCCCTTGTCTGTCAAGATGGTAGTGATGTGGGTTTGGAAGGTACTGCCAAAGGAGCCTTGGTGAGTTCCTACAGTGTACCTTTTAGATGGTACACACGGCTGCCACTGTGGGTCAGTGATGGGGGCAGTGAATGTTTGTGGATGGGGTGCCAATCAAGTGGGCTGCTTTTTTCCTGGATGGTGTTGAGCTTCTTGACTGTTATTGGAGCTTCATTCATCCAGGCAAGTAGAGAGTGTTCCTTCGCACTCCTGACTTGTGCCTTGTAGATGATGGACAGGGTTTGGGGACTCACAAGATGAGTTACCTGTCACAGAATTCCTAGCCTCTGACCTGCTCTTGCAGTCACAGTATTTATATGGCTAATCCAGTTCAGTTTCTGGTCAATGGTAACTCCCAGGTGCTAATAATTGGGGTTTAGCGATGCTAATGCCATTGAATGACATGAGAGGCTATGGAAGATAGTTGGTGGTTGAGGAGGTCTCGGACTAGAGGGCCTAAAAAAACTTCTGAAACAACTGGGACAAAATCCCAGGGAATTGAGGCGGGGCCTTTTAACCAGTCCGCCTCAGCACAAGCATACCCCCATGGCAGCACGGTGGCACAGTGGTTAGCATTGCTGTCTCACAGCGCTAAGGACCCGTGTTCAATTCCGGCCTTGGGTGGCTCTGTGGGCTTCGTACATTCTCCCTGTGTCTGCGTGGATTTTGTCCGGGTGTTCCGATTTCCACCCAGAATTCAAAGATGTGCAGGTAAGGTGGATTGGCCACGATTAATTCGAAAGGGTACGTGGATAGGGCCTAGATAGAGTGCTCTTTTGGACTGTCGGTGCAGATTTGATGGGCCAAACGGCCTGCATTTCGACACTATGATTCTATGCACTGCTTCCGGAGTCAGCAAGTCCAACTCCATGCTCCACCCGCTGAGAATCATGCAATTTCGGACACTTCTTATCCAATTTGAGTTATCCACTTTGGTCATGAAAATCCAGCCCAGGTTGTTTGTTCTGATATTCATCAATGCTCCACATACCCATAAACAGCTCACCATTCTGCCAATTGAAAGGTCATTCATTTTCCAAGCAGAAGAGCGAGGGAAAAGTCCAAACCCATGGGGTGTGCAAAGGTGCAGCACGATTGCACAGTGGTTAGCACAGTTGCTTCACAGTTCCAGGGTCCCAGGTTCGATTCCCAGCTTGGGTCACTGCCTGTGCGGAATCTGCACTTTCTTCCCGTGTGTGTGTGGGTTTCCTCCGGGTGCTCCGGTTTCCTTGCACGGTCCAAAGATGTGCAGGTTAGATGGATTGGCCATGATAAATTGCCCTTAGTGTCCAAAAAAGGTGAGGTGGGGTTTCTGGATTACGGGGATGGGCTGGAGGTGTGGGCTTGGGTGGGGTGCTCGTTCCAAAGGCTGGTGCAAATTCGATGGGCCAAATGGCCTCCTTCTACACTGTAAATTCTATGATTCCATGATTCCTACTCTGATTTAGTAGCCCAAATTTTGTCAAAGATGCTTTCAATGCCTTTGAGGAACGCTGATACCTTGAAATATAGATCGGATAAGCATGGCTATGAGTATCACCCTGCTCATTTTTGCAGACAAAGGTGTGGTTGTAAAGAATTAATGAAAGCACAGTTCAGATTGAATTGCACAGAACAGAATTGATACATTTTGATGAAAGGTCATTGACCCGAAACGTTAATTCTGTGTCGCTCACCACAGAAGCAGAGTTTCCCCAGCATATCCTATCTTTATTCCAGATTTCCAGCACTTACAGTATTTAAATTTTGTGTCGGAATAGTCGCGTAGCCGCAGTGCAATCTTTTGAATGCTCCACAAATGTGTGTTGTCAGAGATTCTTTTCGATGGGACCTCTCTCCTGCCTGTCCCTGCTCACAGCCCTGTCACGGGGCTTTTCAAATGGTCAGAATTTTAAGTTGCTCCAAGTAAATTTTCCTTGGGCTGTGAGGTGTTCAAATTGATTAAATTCTATCACTATCAGGGGACAACAAAAACAAATGTCAATAGATCTCATGTAAAACTTTCCTCCATGTTGTATGTTTTAGTAATCAACGCTGCCTACTCCAATATCGCTGGCCAGAATCTTTATTTTGGAACTTATACAATTATAAATGGTTTAGACTGCTTTATTATGTTCAGTATGGGTGCTCAATTGTTAAAGGTGTCAAAATGAAAAGTGCATTGCCTTGTTCCACTTCCAGCTCTCCTTCCTGTTTGTTTAACTCTTACATTCAATTCGAGGAGACAATAAAAATCAAAATGCAGCATGATTTAAAAATGACAAATTAAACGCCAATTTGCAGCATTCAAAATTGATCAGGCGTTTGCCAATTTAAACGATCAGATTACTGCAGTGGAGGAAACAGAGCTAAAGTCATACGGTGCAGATGAATTAACAGCAGGAATTTGAATGATTCATGGCATAATTACACTCACAACCTACAAGAATCCCAGGAATGGATCTATTGCTTTCAAAAAATGAAAAAAGGTTAGGTTTCACAGTATTAGTTACGTGCCTCAAACAAACTGAGTCACTTAACAGCTGGATGGCCGCAAAATCGGGTCCTCGCTTCCAACTGATTCCCATATCCTGTCCACCATTTACAAGGTTCAAGTCAGGAATATGATGGAATATTATTGCCTGAATGAATGCAGTTCCATCAATACATAAGAAGTTGATGCCATTCAGGTCAACGCGGTCCGATTGATCAGCCCATCTAACACCTTAAATATTTACTTCCTCCACCACACGGTGGTAGCAACGTGTATCATTTGCAAGAGGCATTGCAGCAATGCACCAAGACAAGACTCCTTCAAAATGTGTGACACCGACAACCGAGAAGGGGAAGGGCTGCAGGTGGGTGAGACCCAACACCACCTCCATGTTCCCCTCTAAATCACGCTTCCTGGACTTGGAAATATATTGCTGTACCTTCATAGTCACTGGGTCAAATCCTTGAACTTCCTCACTGATGTTTTCATCAGGCGGATTGCAACGGTTCGATAAGGCAGCTCACCAACACCTTCTCAAGGGAAACCAGCAAGAGGCAATAAATGCTGGCCTTGCCAATGACGTGCACAACCCATGCATGAATGAATAATAAAAAGAAATATTGGAAAACCAATAGAACTGAAGAAAAACAAAGCAAAATAAAAATAGGTGGAATGTGAATAGATTGCGTTACAATGATCTTATAAATGATCGAATAAAATCCAGCCTGAAGACACAGAGTTAAATAGTTGGCAAAAGAGCCAGAGGCAACATGAGAATTTTTGTTCTTTATGGTGCAAAACATTATGATCAAGAATCCACTGTCAAAAAGGGTGGTTGAAACAGATTCAATCATAATTTCAAAAAAAGTGTATAAATACTTCAAAGGGAAAAGCAGGATTATATGGGGGAAGCGAATGCAGTGGGGCTAATTGGAAAGCACTTCAAAGAGCTGGCACAGGCATGATAGACTGAATGGCCTCCTCCAGTGCTGTGTGATTCTATAACCCCTCTGGGTTAAACAAAACTCTTTTAATTGCCTCGTGATATATATAAACAGCCAAGTGGCTAATATGCCACAAATCTGCATAGAAATAATTATGTCAGTGGTAACACAATGGAGCGGAGTTAAAACTGTGAAATATTTTCTAAACATAATATAATTGGTAAGGTTCATGTATTTTGCTTTGTTGGGAAGAAAATCAATGATGGCGATTCTACACAAACCACGCAGGCATATTGGTATTTAGCTGTACATATGACCTTGCGACAATCCTTATAGACTGATCAATTATGTGCGCCATTTTCAATATTCTTGCGAAAATGGGGACTAGCTGAGATAGCAAGCGGAGGTAATCGCGAATAGCTGCTACTATAGCTCAAAAGGAAGTGGACTAAGATTGTGACTCTTGCAGACCAGAACATGAGTCATCACAGCCATATAGCTCCCAAAACTACTTCCCAGAGTTTACCATGTACTTACTCAGGAAACCATGTGCTGCAGTGCTAATGCAGGAAGAAATGGGCAACATGATAGCATAGTGGTTAGCACTATGGCTTCACAGCGCCAGAGTCCCAGGTTATATTCCTGGCTTGGGTCACTGTCTGTGCAGAGTCTGCACGTTCTCCTTGGGTCTGCGTGGGTTTTCTCCGTTTGCTCCAGTTTTCTCCCACAAGTCCCGAAAGACGTGCTATTAGATAATTTGGACATTCTGAATTCTCCCTCTGTGTACCCGAACAGGCGCCAGAATGTGGCGCCTTGGGACTTTTCACAGTAACTTCATTGCACTGTTAATGTAAGCCTACTTGTGACAATAAAGATTATTACTTATTATTTATTATTAAATCAAATAGTTTGGTGAACACAGTCGAATTCATTGATTTGTTCTCAGGATGCCTCCTCCATTTGTACCCATTCTGTGTTGGGTTCTTGTACCCATCCCCTCACTCTTTCTGCCGTTGCTGCCCAGTGGTAGTATTGTAGGTTTGGTAAGGCCAAGCCCCCTTTGATTTTCCTTCTTTGCAGTGTCTGTTTTGGGATTCTCGGGTTCTTACCCCCCCACACACACACACACACACACACAAACGCCATGATTAGACTATCTACGTTTTGGAAAAAGGCCTTGGGGATGAAGATCGGAATGGATCTAAACAGGAAGAGGAACCTTGGCAGTACGTTCATCTTGATCGTCTGCACCCTCCCACCAGGGAGAGTGGGAGTGAGCCCCACCTTTGAAGGTCTCTTCTTACTTCCTCCACCAGGCTGGTCAGGTTCCACTTGTGGATCTGTGTCCAGTGTCTGGCTATCTGGATCCCCAGGTAACGGAATCTGTTCTGGGCTGTTTTGAACGGGAGCCCCTCCAGCTCTCTCCCTCCCCCATTTGGGTTCACTGGGAATGCCTCGCTTTTGCCCAGGTTAGGTATGTAGCCCGAGAAGGTTCCAAACTCTTTCAGCATTTGCAGTATTGCCTTCAGGCCCTCCTGTGGCTTCGAGACATAGAGGAGCAGGTCATCTGCATAGAGTGAGACTGTACTCTCTGTCTCCACTCCGGATTCCCTTCCAGCTTTTCGCATCCCGCAGGGCTATCGCCAGGGGTTGGATGGCTACCGCGAACAAGAGTGGGGACAGGGGTCGGCCCTGTCTTGTTCCTCTCTGCAGCTGGAAGTATTTAGAGCTGGTGGTGTTAGTTCAGACGCTCGCTTTGGGAGCGTTGTACAGGAGCCTCACCCAGGCGGTGAACCCCGCTCCTAGCCCAAACCGTTCCAGTACCTCGAGGAGGTAGTTCCATTCAACTCTGTCAAAGGCCTTTTCTGCGTCCAGGGAGACGATCACCTCTGGTGTTCTCTCCCCAAAGGGGGTCATTATTACGTTCAGCAGCCACCTGATGTTCGCTGTGAGCTGCCTACCCTTGACAAAGCTGGTTTGGTCCTCTGCGACCACCTCTGGTACACAGCCCTCCAGCCTTTTGGCCAGGACCTTTGCAAGTATTTTCGCATCCACGTTCAGCAGTGAAATGGGTCTGCATGATCTGCATTCCATCAGGTCTTTATCTTTTTTGGGTATCAGTGAAATTGTAGCCTGCGCTAGCGTTGGGGGCAGGGTGCCCCTTGCCAGTGAGTCCGCGAACATGTCCCTTAGGTGTGGGGCCAGGACTGGTGCAAATTTTTTGTAGAAGTCCGCCGGGAACCCATCGGGTCCCGGTGCCTCCCCCGCCTACATGGAGCTGATGCTCTCCATGATTTTTCCCAGGTCTATTGGTGCTTCCACCTCCACCCATCTGTCTTCCCCCACAACTGGTAGTTCCAGTCCGCCTGGGAACAGTTTCATCCCCGCATTCCCGTTGGGGGGCTCGGAGGTGTACAGTCCCCGGTAGAAGGTCTCAAATGCCCTATTGACCTCCTTTGGTTCTGTTACCAGTGTGCCTCTGCTATCCTTTACCTGCGCTATTTCCCTTGTGGCTGCCTGCTTTCTCAGCTGGTGAGCCAATAGGCGACCAGCCTTGTCTCCGTGTTCGTAGAAGGTCCCCCGTGTCTGACGGAGCTGGTACACTGTTTTCCTCGTGGATAGCAGGTTAAAGTCCATTTGCAGCTTTTTCCTCTTCGCCAGCAGCTCTATGGTCGGGGCCTCGGAGTATTTTCTGTCGACTTCCAGGATGGAGGCCACCAGTTGTTGCCTGGCCACCCTCTCTTCCCTATCTCGGCTTGCCTTGTAGGCTATGATCTCTCCTCTAATCACGGCCTTCAGTGCCTCCCAGAACGTGGAGGGTGAGACCGCCCCATTTTGGTTGTTACTCACGTAGTCGCCTATGGCCCGCGATGTTTTCTGACAGAAGGCCTTGTCGGCCGGGAGATCCATGTCCAGCCTCCATGTGGGGCGCTGGGCACGGCCTGTCTCCAACCTCACATCCATATAGTGTGGAGCGTGGTCAGAGATAACGATCGCGGAGTACTCCGTTCCCGTGATCCCTGGAAGCACCGATTTCCCCACTGCAAAGAAGTCAATTCGGGTGTATACCTTGTGTACTTGTGAGAAGTATGAAAATTCTTTCTCTCCCGGGTGCAGGAACCCTCATGGGTCCACCGCCCCCATCTGCTCCATAAATGCTCCTAGTTCCCTAGCGATGCCCGTCTTTCTCTCTGCTCTGGGGTTTGATCGGTCGGTCAGTGGGTCCCGTACACAGTTGAAGTCGCCCCCCCATGATCAGTCGGTGTGTGTCAAGGTCGAGGATTTCTGCCATAGTCTTCTTTATGAGTTCTGTGTTGTCCCAGTTGGGAGCGTACACATTTACCAGTACGACCGGTGCCCCTTCCAGGACACCGCTGACCATGACATACCGTCCCCCTGGGTCCGTAACTGTCTTAGTTTCCGTAAACCTCGTCCTCTTACTAATTAATATTGCTACTCCCCTAGCCCTTGTCCCGTAGCATGAGTGGTATGTCTGTCCCACCCAGCCCTTCCTTACCAGCAGTCGGTCCTTTTTCCTCAGGTACGTCTCTTGTAGGTAGATTATGTCTGCTTTTAGGCTTCTTAGGTGGGTGAAGACTCTGGATCTTTTGACCGGGCCATTGAGTCCCCTTACGTTCCAGATAACAATCCTGGTGGGGGGGTTTTGACCCCCCGGTCCTGCGGGATCACCCATACTTACCTGGTGGACGCGCCCCTGCACTCCGGGGTTTCCCTTCATTAGGGGGCCGTACAAAATGGTCGCGGTCACCGCTCTCACCATGAGGTCGGGCCCCAGGGCTCTGGGGTTTCCTTTTGTCCAGGGGGCACCCTCCATGTCTGCCAGCTGTGTGTACGCCATGTGGCTGTGCCCCTGCACTCCAGGGTCCCCCTTCGCCCTGAAGCTCTCCCGAGTGGCTATTTGTGGCACCACCTTGGTTCCTCGCCCTGCTCCATGCCCGCCGAGGCCTGTGTTTGTGCTGCTTATCTACCTCACCTCTTCCTTTGCTTCTCTTTTGGTGTGGGCTCTCCCCCCCGACTCCTCTCCCCCCCCCCCCTTAATCCCTGTTCCTCTGTTCCCCCCTGTGTTCTTCCCCCTCCTCTGCCCTGCCCCCCCTTCTCTTTGTGCCAGGCGCTCCCTCTCCCCTGAGAAGCGCGCCATGGCCCTCCTTTCGTCCTGCCCTCCCGTGTTGGCCCTCCTTGCTAGTACGGTGGCCCCCCTCCCAGCACTTGCTCTGCTCTAGTCCTGTTTTACCTTCCTTTTGCTAGCCCTTGTCTCGCCCTACTAGCCGCCTTTTTCACCCTCATTCACCTTGCTTCGCTCCCCCCCATTACATTGAGAGATGGAACGAGCTCGGGAACGAGTTAGCACAGTCCCGCGCAGTGCACCAAACACGTGTGTACAGTTCATGATCGTATTGTCTGTTTGCGGTCTGCCCGCTGCTCTATGTTCCGATTCTTCCTTTCTTTTCCATCCCCGTCGCTTTCATGATGGCCGTTGTGGCTGTCCCTCCCCCAGTTTGTTCGCTCTAACTAACTCCTCCGCTGCCGCTTGGGTGTTAAAAAACAGCTCCTTTTCCTCAAATGTTACCCAGAGTTTGGCCAGGAATAGCATCCCAAATTCCACACTACTTTTGTAGAGTGCTGATTTGGCCCTGTTGAATTCAACCCTTCTTTTGGCCAGGTCCGCCCCAATGTCCTGGCACACCCTTATGGTCTTCCCTTCCCACGTGCTCGCTTTTGTCTGCCGGGCCCACTTTAGGATTTTTTCCCTGTCTTGGAACCTGTGCAGCTTCACGATAATCGCTCTGGATTGCTCCCCGTCTTTGGGCCTGGGTCGGAGCGACCTGTGCTCCCTGTCGATTTCTGGGGGGTTTGGAAACTTCTTTCTTCCCACTAGCTTGCCCAGCATTTAGGTGACATAGCCTGTTGGGTCTCTGCCCTCCATCGCCTCTGGCAGACCCGCTATTTTAACATTCTGCCGTCTGGACCTATTTTCCTGGTCCTCCACTTTCCCTCTTAGGCTCCCCTGGGTCATTACCAGCCTTTTCACCTCGGTTTCCTGAGTTACTATCCTGTCGCTCTGGTCCGAGGTGGCCCTCTCCAACTCCCGAATAGTTTTCTCCTGCACCTCCACCTTCCTTTCCAGACCGTTGATGGTTCACTGCATTTTTTTACATTGTCTCCGCCAGCATCTCCTTCATCATTGTGTGGAGCTCCGTCCTGAGTGCCTCCCTCATGGCATTTAACTCCGTTTTTATCTCCTCCTTTATGGCGTTTCTTTCCGTTTTCAGCATGCTTCTCCATTCCTCCCCCTGTGTGTGGGGGGAGGGGGGGGGGGTTGGGGGGGGGGGGGGGGGGTTGGTCACCGCATCCTGTTCCTGCTCCGTTGCTCGGCTCGCCAGCTTTTCCGCTTCCTGATTCGCCTGAACCTCCGCCTCGCCCCGTGGGGTCGTCTGCCTGCGCGGCCGCAGCTCCTGCTTTTTTCCTTCACCTTCGCTGCTGTTCCTTCTTACATCTCGCCGTTCCCCCCCAATTTATTATTTGGAGGCATATTTCTGTCTGTGCCTTTCTCTTCTTTTTCCTAGCTTTTGGTGCGAAAAAGAAATTCTTTTTTATTTGTTCCCCCCCCCCCAAAGAAAAACGATTTTCTTTTATAAAAAGGGATTTTCTTTTTTTTGAAAGATTTTTTTTTCCTCTTTAAAAAAGTTTTTCTTTTTTTTTTTAATTTGCAGGAGAGGAACAAGGAAGGCTGAATTTAAAAAATCTTATTTTGTTCTTGTGATCCTCTCTGTGCTCCGAATTTCAGGCCGTTTCTGAGTGATCCCCACTCCTCCTCCACGTGCAGCTCACCGGGCCCAGTCTCTCCTTTTTTTTCTCTCTCCCTCTCCAGCTCCGTGGATTGGAGCTTTGGCGCCTGGGCAGGGCCGAATTCGCGGGACCTAAAGAATTTTTTTTGTTGAAAATTCCCTGGGAAAACCCCTCAAAACCCCTTTGCTGCGGCCGCTCCGTTCGCCATTTGTTCTCATTCTTGATATCAAATCCTTCTGTAGCCTGGCCCTTCCGTGTCTTTTGTAATCTCTCCCAGACCCACAACTCTCTTAGATTACCTGTGCTCTTCCGATTCAGGCCTCTTGCTCACCCCAATTTTAATGCCTCCACCATTAGCCGCTGTATCAGGTCCTACTTAATTCCCTCCGTACACAGCTCCATTGCTCCTTTCTCCTTGAAGACACTCCTTAAACCTACCTCTTTGGCCTGGCGGCTGGTCACCTTCCCTGATGTACTGTGACTTAGTGTCAAATTTTCTTTGATCACACTCCAGCGAACATCCTTGGGACATTTTATTACGCTAAAGTGATTAAGAGGCAGCATTGCTGCCTCACAGCCCCAGGGACTCGGCTATGAACCCGGCCTTGGCTGATCGACTGTGTGGAGTCTGCACGTTCTCCCTGTGTCTGTGTGGATTTACCCCGGGTGCTCCGGTTTCCTCCCACAGTCCAAAGAGGTGCGGGGATAGGGCGGGTGAGTGGGCATCGGCAGGGTGGTCTTTCTTTCGGAGGGCTGGTGCAGACCCGATGGGCCGAATGACCTCCTCCTGCACTGCAGGGAATCTGTGGATAAAGGTACTTAATAATTCAAGTTGTTATTCTCCTTTTGAGAAGAAATCAAGGAACATGTCTTTCCAATGCTCGAAATGGTAAAAATAGCAGGATTACTAATACAGTTACAGACAAAAGTACCCAATCATGGCGTTGTTTGAGGTGAGAGTGAAAGACATCAAACACAATTCAAATGCTCATCTCCCAACAGAAAATGATTTTCTCCATTATTACAGAGGAAGCAGCTTCCCAGCCCTGATTTGAATGCCGCAGTCGACGTCTAAAGTCAAGTTATGCAAAACATCAATAAGTCAGCAGATGGTGGCTGTCAATCAAATCTCTGGTCACAGACCACCGACTGTTAACAGTGCTACTCCAAGCAAAGGCGATCAGCCCACTTCAGCATCTTACAGATAACATCAGAGGATTCAAAAGCAAGTGGTAGCAGCAAAGAGAAACTGTGAGCTGCTGGTGCAACAACAAATCTGACCTGAAATGATTAGGTTTAAAGTAACATGCTCCATCTGCTCTTCGGCAGTCTCGAAGTGACACCCTCTGTTAATCTCATCACATGTACATTGTATGGACATATTTTATGCATTTTCATCTTCTGCCAATACCACGGTGTAGCCCCACAGGTAATAAAGTTTCCCACTTGAGTGCATCGCGCCGATGTTAAACGAGGACTACCAATATACTTAAAAAATAAAAGTTTTTCAGTTCATCGAAGAGTTGTGCATACTTTCCCTGCACAGTAAGAACACTAATCATCTTCCTCTTACAGGAAATGTATTCACAGCTAGAATTTGCAGAATGTAAATTCCGGGCAATTTTCTTGAAGTGAAAAGAATCAAATGGAAAGAAAGTCTTGCATTATATAGCACCTCACCACGTATCACAAGAATATCTCAGAGCACTTCACATGCAGTGAATTACTTTGAAATAGTTGTTAAAAATTCATTCCCAGGATGTGGCATCGTTAGCAAGGCTTGCAGTTAATGACCGCGCTAGTTGTCCTGAGCAGAGCTCAGGTAAGGAGCTCCTGGATATTGATCCAGTGGAGGATGTGAAGGCAATAGGGAGGATGCACAACAGATTTAAGAGACAGGTTCTAGGGATGTGGGACTTCAATTATGTGGAGAGATTGGAGAAGTTGGAGCTATTCTCGATGGAGAAGAGCAGGTCAAGAGGAGGTTTGGTAGAGGGATCAAAAATCATGAAGGGTCTGCACAGAGTAGATCGGGAGAAAGTGCCCCACTAACAGAAGGGTTGAGAACAAGAGGGCACCGATTTAAGGTGAATGGCAAAGGAACCAAATGTGATGAGAGAAAATACTTCTCTACCCAGCAATTCTGTTAGGATTTGTGATTTTTAAAACATTCATTCATGGGATGCAAGTGTCGCTGTCATTTTTTGCCTATCCCTAATTGCCCTTGTGAAGTTGGTGCCAAGCTGCCTTCCTGAACCTATGTGGCGCATGGATTAATAATAATAACAATCTTTATTAGTGTCACAATTAGGCCTACATTAACACTGCAATGAAGTTACTGTGAACATCTCCTGGTTGCCACACTCCGATGCCTGTTCGGGTACACAGAGGGAGAATTCAGAATGTCAAATTCGCCTAACAAGGGGCTGATTCAGTACAGTGGGCAAAAGAGCTGGCTTGCAAAGCAGAACAAGGCCAGCAGCGCAGGTTCAATTTCAGTACCAGCCTCCCCAAGCAGGTGCCGGAATGTGGCGACTAGGGGCTTTTCACAGTAACCTAATTTGAAGCCTACTTGTGATAATAAGTGATTTTCATTTATCACAAGCATGTCTTTCGGGACTTGTGGCAGGCAACTAGAGCACCTGGAGGAAACTCACGCAGACAAGGGGGGGACGTGCAGACTCCACACAGACAGTGGCCTAAACCGGGAATCGAACACGGGTCCCCGCCGCTGTGGAGTACATACACCCACAGTGCTGTTAGAAAGGGAGTTCCAGAATTTTGACCCAACGACAGTAAAGGAATGGCGAGATAGTTCCAAATTGGGATGGTGTGAGGCTTGGAGGGGAACTTTCAGGGTTGGTGTTCCCATGCACCTGCTTCCCTTGTCCTTCTAGAGGCTGCACATTCGGACAATGCCTTGGCTGCATTACATGCTGTGGATAATTCATACTGCACCCATGATACACAGGTTGAGGGAGTGGACGTTTAGACTAGTGGAGAAGCTGCCAACTAATTGCCCTGGATGGTGTTGGATGTCTTGATTATTGCAGCAAGTGCACCCAACTAGTCAAGTAGAGAGTTTGCTATGACATTCCCTGGTTTATGCTTCATGTATGGTGGAGAGGCTTTAGGGTATAAGTCACTGACTGCAGAATACCCAGCCCTTCACCTCATTGTAATAGCCACAAACGTTATGGCTGGTCTGGTTGAGATTATGGTTAATAATGAGCCGCAGGATGTTGACGGTGGTTATGTGATTGAATCTCAAGGGGAAGTGGTTAGTTTCTCCCTTGTCGAACGTGGCAACTGCCTGAGACTTGTGTGGTGCTAATGTTCCTCACCACTATCAGTCCCATCTTGCTGAATGCGGGCATGGTCTACTTCATGATCTGAGGAATTGAGAATAGAGCTGAATACTGTGCGATCGTCTTTTTAACCTTATGACAGAAGGAAAGTTGTTCATGATAATTGGGTCCACGTTGATATCCTGAGAAACTGCTGCAGTGATTTTCTGGGGCACAGGTGACTTCCAACAACCAGAAACATCCTCCCCCTGGTGCCGGGTATGAATCCAGTCAGCGGAGAGTTTCCCTCTCACTTCAGTTTAACTGTGGCTCTTTGACACTATGGGCGCGATTCTCCAACCCCCAACTGGGTCGGAGAATCACCGGGGGCTGGCGTGAATCCCGCCCCCGCTGTGTCCCGAATTCTCTGCCACCAGAGATTCGGCGGGGGCGGGAATCGTGCCGCGCCGGTCGGCGGGGGCGGGAATCGCGCCGCGCCGGTCGGCGGGCCCACCCCTGGTGATTCTCCGGCCCGCGATGGGCCGAAGTCCCGCCGCTGTCAACCCTCTCCCTCCATCGTGGATTAAATCACCTTTTGAACGGCGGGACAAGGCGGCGCGGGCGGGCTCCGGGGTCCTGGGGGGGCGCGGGGCAATCTGGCCCCGGGGGGTGCCACCACGGTGGCCTGACCCGCGATTGGGGCCCACCGATCCGCAGGCGGGCCTGTGCCGTGATGGCACTCTTTTTCTTCCGCCTTCGCCATGGTCTTCACTATGGCGGAGGCGGAAGAGACCCCCTCCCCTGCGCATGCGCGGGGATGACGTCAGCAGTCGCTGACGCTCCCGCGCATGCATTGCCCAGCGAAGACCTTTCAGCGCCGGCTGGTGTGGCGCCAAAGGCCTTTCCCGTCAGCCGACGGAGCAGAAACCACTCCGGCGCGAGCCTAGCCCCTAAAGGTGCGGAGACTTCCGCACCTTTGGGGCGGCCCGACGCCGGAGTTGTTCCTGCCACTCCATTACACCAGAACCTCCCGCCCCGCCAGGTAGGGGAGAATCCCACCCTATATTTGTTCAAATGCTGCCTTGGTATGAAGGAAACTGACTCTCACCTCTCCTTTGGAATTCAGCTCATACCCACCATTGTATCAAGGCTACAATAAGATCTGGAATTGAATGGTTCTGGTGGAAACTAAAGTGATCACTGGTGACCATATTATTGCTGGTGCAGCACCACTGAATAGCACAGTTAGTAACTCCTACCATAACTTTGCTGAGATTTAGGAGTAGGCTGATGGGACATTCATTAGATGTGTTGGATTTGTTCTGCTTTCTGTGCACAGGACATATCCAGGCAAATTGCCACATTCACAGGTACCTGCACCTGGAACAACTTGGTGACGGATGTGGCTAGCGCTACATGTACTGGAATTTGAAATAATACAGAAAGTCCTGGAAATAGTCACCAGGTCTGACAGTTTCTCAGGAGAGAAGCAAGAACTGACATTTCAGATCAATGATCTTTCATCAGAACTGGAACCAATTAACGACGTAACAGGTATGTTGTAAGCTGTGACCTTAACTGAGCCAGCTCTCCGAAATCTCCTCCTACCTCCCCCTGGACCATGGTACCATCACTGCACATCAAGCCATTATTTCCAACACTGTCAGTCACCTCACCTCCTCTGGAGATCTTCCCTCTATGGCCCCAAGCTTATCGATCCATATTTCTGCACAACTCACTTCAATCCCAAATTGGACTGCCAAGTAGACATATTGCTTCAGCCTGTTGTTGTCCCACAGAACTGATTTCTGCCTACTTCAACTTCACTTTTCTACCCCTTGTACAGTATCCTAACAACATCCATGAATCTTCTGATGTCTTCTCTTACTTTAACAACAAGCCCAAAATGTCTTATTTTCACCATAGACACCCAACCCTCTCCACATGCCTCCCTCACCAGGATTACAAGGACGCTTTCTGCTTCTTCTGAAGTCCATATATCCCGCCGCTAAAATGCCTGTCCCGCCGGCGTAAATTAAACCACCTACCTTACCGGCGGAACAAGGCGGCGCGGGCGGACTCCAGGGTCCTGGGGGGGGGGGGCGATCTGGCCCCGGGGGGTGCCCCCACGGTGGCCTGGCCCGCGATCGGGGCCCACCGATCCACAGGTGGGCCTGTGCCATGGGGGCACTCTTTCCCTTCCGCCTCCGCCACGGTCTCCACCATGGCGGAGGCAGAAGAGACCCCCTCCACTGCGCATGTGTGGGAAGCTGTCAGCGGCCGCTGACGCTCCCGCGTATGCGCCGCCCGGAGATGTCATTTCCGCGCCAGCTGGCGGGGCACCAAAGGCCTTTTCATCCAGCTGGCGGGGCGGAAATTCGTCCGGCGCCGACCTAGCCCCTCAATGTTGGGGCTCGGCCCCCAAAGATGCGGAGCATTCCACACCTTTGGGGCGGTGCGATGCCCGTCTGATTTGCGCCGTTTTGGGCGCCAGTCGGCGGACATCGCGCCATTTCCGGAGAATTTCGCCCCAGAAGTGTGTAATTTGCATGCGTACTAACAAAGGGATATAAGGTAACCTCGATAGATTTTGTTGCGTGAAACCTTCGAGAGTTGCGTAAACCGGAAAATAGCTTGAGCCGTGCCCGTGTTTGCACCGCCGCTTTATTCCCCCTTGTTCCAAATTCCCAGTAGAGACAGAAGTAATTGTAGGGATGGCCATGAAGGCAATGGAACACCTTATGCATCCACAAGAGCCCGAGGTCGCAGCGACCAACAGAGCAGAACAATGTCCCATATGGGAGGCAGAGCTTAGGAGATACCTAAAGGGGAAAGGATTCCTCTGTGGTCGGAATTTTGCGCGAATGAGGAAACAAGTCCTGGCAGCATAGGACAAACTTGGTGGGTCAACCTGACCGAGATCCACAAAAAGAATTTGAGTAAGGTTCGTAAGCCGACGGCAATCGTGTCTGCTTGGCACAATTGCGAGGCACAGAGGAGGTTGTGTGGACGCTCCACAGACAGCTTGAGGAGAAGGAGAGAAGTAGAGAGGGAAATGACTTCAAGATATGAAATCAGCCATTTTAGACGCTATTGGTAACAATGGAGGAGATCCGGTAGAAGGACTCAACCGGTGCAGACAGAAAAAGGGAGAGCAACCAACAGCATTTGCTGGATGCCTCTGGATCCACTTTACCGCTGTATTTGGTAAGTTAGCCTGAGCCCAGTTATCGGGAGACAATCCGGCCAAATGGACCCGTATTCTAGTATCCCATGCCACAGAGGCAGGACAGAAGGCATGTACCAATTACAACCCCTCATACCCGGCACACAATGAAGTGTGGGTACTGAAGCGATTATCTAGAGCTTGGGAACTGTCCCTACAGAAAAAGACAGACCAGGAAAGAGTAGACGCCAACATGAATCCAGTAAGGGCACACCAAGACCCCGCATGGGTAAATAAAGGCAGAAGTAACGCACAGCACCCTAAAGCACAGGAATGTCACAATTGTGGACAGAAAGGACATTACGCATGAGAATGTAAAGCCCCCCCGAAACAGCAACGGAATCAGCCCACAAATGCCCCCCCTAGGAACAATGCCAGACCCATCCACGGCGTTAGCGCCCGGGCAGATAATTTGGCCATAAACGGCACTGATTGACGGTGTTTGGGCTCCCCAACCTGGGCCTGCGGTACCCCTTGGGATTAGTCCGGAAGAGCGGTAGTTGCAGGCACAGTCCAGGGACACCCAGTAGAATTCCTTTAGGACACAGGAGGGTCCCGAACCATGTTAAACTCCTCCACGATGTACCAGCGAGGTATATGGCCCACTACAGACACCATTACCCTTAGTGGCTTTACAGGTCACCTCCAGCAGGGACACATTACAGCCCCTGTGGATGTCCAGATCGGTAACATTAAAATGAAACACACTAGTCATTTTGGTAGCTTTACCCCAGGCATCAGAACACATCTTGGGAATAGATTTTATGAGTGCACACAACCTTTCTTTCGACCTCGTATATAAATGTGAGTGGAAAATGGCAAGAGCAGCATGAGCCCCCGCCATGCTCACAGTAAGAGACTACGCAGACAGGATTAGCTCAGTGGGAGAGTACTGGTTTGATCCACAAACCATTACCACAGATAAAACGGTTAGCGAAGTCTTGAAAAGACTGCAGCAAAGTTCCAGGAGTGGTTAACGTTACAGGTTCCGATCCTAAGCCCCAGAAACAATACGGCTTCCCCCAGCAAGCCGAGGGAGAGATAGTCAACGTAATCCAGAGTTTATTAAACCAAGGAGTGATTCGGCCGGTAGCATCAACAAACAATGCCCCGATTTGGCCCGTAAAGAAACCAGATGGTTCCTGGCGACTGACCATCGATTATAGGGAATTAAACAAAGTGACTCCATTAGCAGCCCCCACCGTTGCCACGAGTCCTGAGACCATGGTAAAACAGGGACTCAAGTCGAAATTTTTCATGGTACTGGACATTAGCAATGGCGTTTGGTCCATACCACTGGACAAAGCATGCCGTTACAAATTTGGTTTCACTTTCCAGGGCCAGCAGTACACGTGGACGTGCCTTCCACAAGGCTTCCACAACTCTCCCTCCATTTTTCACAGACAATTGGCGAACGGCTTATCTAAAGTCTCCCGCCCTGAATGCCTTGTTCAGTATGTGGATGACTTGCTCCTATAGACTGACACCAAAGAAGAGCACATTTTGCTTCTTTCAGAATTATTAGGACTCCTCAAAGAAATTGGATGCAAAATTAACCCAAAAAACACCCAAATTCTCCAGGAAAAAGACACTTATTTAGGTAGGGTCATCACGCATGGTAAGCGTGAGATAGAACAGAAATGGA
The DNA here is from genome assembly GCF_047496885.1 of Scyliorhinus torazame. NCBI lineage: Eukaryota > Metazoa > Chordata > Chondrichthyes > Carcharhiniformes > Scyliorhinidae > Scyliorhinus > Scyliorhinus torazame. Next base: position 45,166,793 of record NC_092715.1, on the reverse strand, counting down.
TAGATTTGATTACAAACGCAGCCCCACTTTCTGAGCTCTTTAAGAAACAGGCCCCATGGAAATGGCTTCCACAGCATACGGATGCCACAGATACATTGAAATGCGCCCTGAGCACAGCCCCCGCTTTGCAGGCCCCAGATCCGCACTCCCCATACGCGATAGAGATAGCAACCACCGACCAAACCCTTTCGGCCGTACTCCTACAGGAAAGGCACAATCGTTTAGGACCCATAGCCTATGCCTCACGAGTTTTAGATCCAGTAGAGCAGGGATTTTCAGCCTGCAAAAGGCACCTGCTAGCAGTTTTCTGGGCGGTACAGTACTTCTTGTACATAACCGGACTCAACCCCGTAACCATTTTGATCCAGCACACCCCGACACAGCATTATTAGACGGCAGATTAAAAGACGGCACAGTAAGCCAAATTCGAGCAGCGCGCTGGACCCTACTCCTACAAGGACGCGACATTACAGTAAAACGTAAAAAGGCGCACACGTTTCTGGCCGACAATTTACACTATGCAGGAACCTCACATGAGTGCGAGATCATTGCACCCAAACACAGCACAGGCCCCTTTGTTCCTAACTCGGTACCGAAAGAGACAGGCATCCGACCACAGACTGCTCAGCCCACAAACAAAGCTTTGAAAATTTATGTAGATGGCTCCTCCACAGTTCTTGATGGAAAAAGAGTCACAGGATGTGGAATTTATGTAGAGGATGCGCAGGGCCACGCTTTGGAAGCAATTGCTTTAAAGTTGCTGGGACATTTAGGTTCACAGGCAGCCGAGTTAGCAGCCACCGCTTACATTGTCCAGCACCCCGATTCGTTCCCGACCCCAGCAGACATATATTCAGACAGTTTATACGTCTGCAACAGCCTGACACAATTCCTACCCCTGTGGGAATCTAGAGGATTTATATCCACCGACGGAAAACCCCTACCCTCAGCGCCATTACTCAAACACATTCTCCAGACAGCGAAAGGTAGAAAATACGGAATAATTAAAGTTAGAAGTCACCATCGTTCCCCCCCCACCCGGTAACGTGAAAGCAGACGCCCTAGCGAAGGCAGGCTCACGACATGGCCACTTTTGGCAATCCCCCGAGAGTGCCCCAGTACACGCGGTTCAGGTCTCACAGACCAACATTCAAGACTTAGCTCATGCACAGAAAGAGGATGAAGCACTAAAGGAAATTTTAAAAGCAAACTTCCCAGCTCCCTATGATAAGTTTAAAGATACTTTAATGATCCATGAGGGAATCGTTTTAAAGGATGGTATTTATGTGGACCCCACCCAGGATAGGAATGAGATTATTTGCAAATTCCATCACGGACATGGACACCAAGGGATAGGATCCCCCTTGCCCACCTCAGACCTCTATGCTGGTGGCCTGATTTAAAAACCGACGTAAACCATTACGTTGAGAATTGTTTGATTTGCGCACAGAACAACCCGGACAGGTATGCGAAGAAAGGTCAGTTAAGACACACTCGCCCCGTAAATGGCCCGTGGACAAACTTGGTCCCCTCCCCCACTGCAGAAATGGATACAAATATGTGTTGGTTGTCATCGACACATTCACGAAATGGGTAGAAGCTTTTCCTTCAAGAACAAATACGGTCAAAGCCATGGCAAAAATTCAACTAAACAGATTTTCACTAGATGGGGACTCCCCTGTAGTATTGAGTCAGACCAAGGTCGCACTTCGCAGGCAGAGTCATGAAAAATGCCCTGACGATTTTTGGCATAAAACAGAACTTGCACATTGCCTATCACCCGCAGTCCAGTGGCATTGTGGAACGCATGAATCGGACACTAAAGGCCACACTTAGGAAGATGGTGCAGCAGCACAATACGACATGGGACAAGGTGCACCCATTCGCACTGGTGTTTATTAGAAACATGGTGTCGAGTTCGACAGGTTATACCCCCCATACCCTCATGACCGGAAGACCCATGAAGGGTACAGAGTATTTTTTGGGACTTGATTTGGCCAGCCCCACAGTCACCCCCCTGACCCACGAGAAAGCGGTCCAAAACATGTTGGAGAACATTAAAGCAGCACAGCTCGCTGCAGCTGTTCGACTAGGCGCTAGACGAAAGCAGAGTAAGGCCTGCTTTGATAAGACAGTACACCCGAGAGAGTATACAGTCGGACAGCAAGTCATGATCTCCCTGTACAATCCCAGTTCATTCCTGTCCCCTAAATTTGCAGGATCCTACTCAATTTCCGACAAAGTAAGCCCGTCAGTTTACAAGGGCAGCATGGTAGCATTGTGGATAGCACAATTGCTTCACAGCTTCAGGGTCCCAGGTTCGATTCCGGCTTTGGTCACTGTCTGTGCGGAGTCTGCACATCCTCCCAGTGTTTGCGTGGGTTTCCTCCTGGTGCTCCGGTTTCCTCCCACAGTCCAAAGATGTGCAGGTTAGGTGGATTGGCCATGATAAATTGCCCTTAGTGTCCAAAATTACCCTTAGTGTTGGGTGGGGTTACTGGGTTATGGTGATAGGGTGGAGTTGTTGACCTTGGGTCGGGTGCTCTTTCCAAGAGCCGGTGCAGACTCGATGGGCCAAATGGCCTCCTTCTGCACTGTAAATTCTATGATAATCTATGAAGATCACCTATCCTAATGGAAAATCAGAATGGTTCCATGTAAACCAGCTTAAGGTTTATGGAACGCAGTGCAGCCACTGGCACCACCTCTCATTGGCAATGGAAGACAACGGAGACCCGCCCACTGACAACCCAATCCCGCCCTCCCCTAGCAAGGACAGCACGTCCACAGACACGACCTCGACTCCGCCCCCAGAGTCCAATTTCACCCTCACACTTGATTTGGTTGCGAACGACAGCGATAGCAACAGCGACAGCTCAACTGACGCCCTTAATAGGCCCGAACAATGGAAACACAGACCAGACCCCAGTCACTACGGCCCCAGTGTCACCGACCACGATATGTTCAGCCACTTAGAGACAATTTATTTGCCATTATCGGAACCTGACCCACCACCAGGCGGTAGCGACACCCCCTTGCCCCTACCGCCCTACAGAATTCGAAACATTGGCACCGCGATAATTCCTGTCATCTGACACGAAACGATGTGATGGACCCCACATCAGCACACTGCGCATTGGCACTCAAACTCCAGGCACGAGTTTGGCACCCGGGAGATGGTGATAACTCCGAGTCTGACTCCCACCATGCTAACCCCTTTGAGACCCTTTTTGGAATGGAACCTTGAGGTGTCCAGATGATGAGAGAAAGGAACCGATTGAGATTTACAGTGTCCTACTCCCTGATGGAGCCTGCCCGCTTTCTTCTTTAGTTTGTTTTTAAATATTAAATGTTCTCTCTCGTGTAAGGTTTTGTGTGTCGGCCTCACAACAAATTTCTTGATGCAGTAATGACTACTCTTCTGACGCCACACGGCAGTTAAAGGCATAGGTTTGCTGAAGTCCATATATCCTCAAATTCTTCCCACTCTTGGAAGGTCACTCAGGCAGTGGAGTAACGGCACTGATCCCCCTCCTGCCTGAGGACTCCCTATGTATTTGGTCAGCCAAGCTCGGGTAGTGGAGCAATGGCACTGGTCAACGCCCTACCCGGGGATTCCACCCATTCTTGCCCTGCCGCGGATCATACGCACCCCATTCGGAGAATTATTTTCGAAACTCTTTTGCTGTTCTTTTTACAACTGTGGTTTAAAGAATGCACCTTTGCCACAACTTGTGTCCCCTTTCCGGCGACCCTTCGGTTGCTATCCCCCCACCTGCTATTTACGTGTTCAAAACACTTGATTGAAACGAGTTTGCAGAGGTCGGAGAAATTGCCCGCCCACTCAGCCCATCAAACACAGGCTGCGAGAGTGCTCGCACTGTAACATAATTTTTTTTCGGATGTCTTGTCTCCCAAATGGTTGTTTAAAAAAAAATGAGGGAGTCACACATGGTGACGATTCTAAAAGGGGAATTGATGATTAAGGAGAAACTGACAGACAAACAAGATATTAAGCAACAGGATAATAATCTCCGTATCTTCCTGTACCCCCAGGAAGATACGGAGATACCTGAAGACAGAGAAAGACACGGACAAGGTGAAGACAAACCTGATGATCTGCATCATGATCATCGTTGGATCAATACAGTTGCGCGCGTTAGCGGACCCTACACCCCTCACCACACAGGCCCTAAACATGACCACCCAACACGACACCCCTAGCGCGGACACTACACCACACACAGCCACAACCACTGATACCCCCACATGGTCTGATAATATCATAAAATGCTACTCCCTTTCATACACTTATAGGCCCTATTGGTTAAAGCTATACTTTGCAGTGTTATCCAGACGATCAGACTTCGGAAATGGTGAAGGAGAGCCTCCCGCCCTTCAGTATACACACTCAGAGCCCCTTTCCTCGGACTCCAGCATACCCCACACTCTTTCTGAATCCTTCTTCCCAAATAAATTCCGCGGTTGTTGTTTTTTTAATAAAGTTACTTTCTTTGTACATGGACATTAGTGATAAGTAGGAATGTGATGCTGCTATTGGTTATTTTGTATTGTCAGATACGTTCTTTGGTTATTAGATAGCAGCATGAGTGTAGTCTAGTTAGAGACAGTTAGAGGTTCCCCTTTTTGTGTAAAGACACTGGAATGTATGTTTGAATGTTATAGTGCCCCCTTAGGATTTTTTAGTGACATGTGTTGTATTAGGAAAACATAGGTAAATATTTTGACCCATAGGACAGAGTAGGGTAGAACCTGTCCTTGATTGAGGGTACCCAGAGTGAACAGGAGAAGATCCAGTATTGTGATCCTTCACGCTTCACATTGAGGATCAAGAGGACGGAATGTAGCCATCTGGGATGGCCACTTGCAACCAGGAACAGGGAAGGTCGCAAAACATAGCGGGAAAAATGGACAATGCGATATTCAGGCAAGCTCAGAGCCTGAATGTATATTTGTGAATGAGGAATCCAGGCGATATCGAAACCCCCAACCAATTAGCATTTATGGCCCATCTCCGCCAGACAAAGGACTGATACTTGAGCGACCAATACAGTCCCAGACATTTTGGCGCCACTCCCTGTACTAGGGAAGCGTAAACAACAGGGTCAATGACATGCCCAGCCATCAAGGCACCCGCCCCATTATTGGTTTGAATCGAACACAGTGATCAGGAGTTACCCAATTAGTGGAGTCCAGACTGAAGGACCACCCAAAAGAGTGCGAAAACCCCCAAGAATAAAAAGAGAGTCCACCATGTGTTCGGCCTCTCTTGGACCTGGCACTCCAGCAACGTCCACTTCCAAGTGCAGCACCACCAGAAGCAAGTGCAAGTTCAACGCACGCTACCAGACGGGTGAGCCCAGCTGAGCAGCAGTTACCTCTACAGACCCGACAGACACAGATCCGAACAGCGGCCACTGTTTCTCTGACCTAAGCCGGGTGCCTGAAGTTAAGTACAGGTTGTCTTAGTCGATAGGTGTAGTTTAACTAGTCGTGTTTATGTTGCATGATTAATTGTGTGTGTAAATAAAGTACCCTTGACCTTGAACTAATTAACTGGTGTCTGGCTCTTTGATCGATAGCTGGCTTAACCTTGTGGTGGTATCATTTGATACCTGGTGACTCTGAGCATTAGAATATTGACATCCAAAGGAAGGAGGGCAACCTCACTGACTGTCATATTTACAGTAGGTAAAAAAAGGCAACATAACTACTTGCCTTTTTATGGAATATGTGCAACATTCTGTGCTCCAGTCCTTCTCAGGTCCACCTCTTTTTAGAGACAGTTAGAGGTTCCCCTTTTTTCACCTCTTTTTCCAGTACATGATGGCTGTATCGGCACTGTTCCTGCTCACACTCTGAACTGGAAAATGTCATCAAATTTGCTTTCAATTTCCAGCAAACCCTCACCTTTGAATGGTCTATTTCTGACTTTTCCCATCCTTGACGTCTCTATCTACATCACTGGGGATTGGCTGTTAATCAATCTCACTATAAGCCCACGAACCTTCATAACTACCTTGATTATATTTCCTTCACCTGACCATCCATTACCTCCCGCCTTTATTTCATGTTCCAATTTCTCTTCTCTGTTGCATCAGCTCTGAAAATTTGACTTTCCTAATCAGCAAGTCTAATATATCTTTCTGTTCCCACCACCCCTCCCCCCATCCTGGTTGGAAAGACCCTTAACAGTGTCTATTCCATATCCTGCAATTTTTCTCACATCCCTTCCCCTCCTCCTAGAGCCATAGAACATAGAATATACAGTGCAGAAGGAGGCCATTTGGCCCATCGAGTCTGCACCTTCTCCCATCCAGAGCTCTAAACGCTTTCCACAGATAAAACAGCAATCTATTTGTTGTTTTTTCAATTTCACTGAATTGTAACAGTGTAGAAGAAGGCCATTCGGTCCACATCGTGTCTGCATAGGCTCTCCGAGTCAGCAGTTAAGTCTCCTATATTTTCTGCTTGCAATACAGTTTTCTCTACGCTGGGGAAACAAATAAACAGATTGGGTGCCTGCTTTCCAGAACATCCCTGTTCAATCCCCAAGCATGATTCTGAGGCTCCAGTTGCCTATCATTTTAACTCTCTGGCTTGTTCTAAACTGACCTCTCCAACCTTGGCCTCCTACACTGTTCAAGTGAATCTCAGGGTGAACTTATGGAGTAACACCTCAGACCTCCACTGTTCTTCATTCCTCTTCTCTACGTTTCCTACCTTTGCATTTACGTTCCACCTGTTTTCTGGTTCTATCGAAAAGGTCGTGACCAGACATATTTGCTGTTTCTTTCCCCACAGGGGTTACTGAGTTTTTCCAGCATTTTCTCTTACTATATTGATGAGATTAAATCTGTTTTTGATGGTATTGCTGGAAGTATTGGCTGGTAAATCCCGATTTTTCCATGCCATTCCATCCCCTCTCTTTAACATTCATCGGAGCAGGCTCAAGGCAGGGCAGAGGGTTTATCTCCAGGAGGGTTTTGCACGTGTGGGTGGCAAGGCAAGCTGGAAATGCAATTGCAGCCCCAGAAATTAGGCCCAGGTGATTTCAGACTACAAAGCCACATTAACATGGCACCACACCAAATCCTGTTCAGTGTAGGCAGGAAGCAGTTACCAGGCAGAAAAAAGAAATTGGTCTTCATCCTTACTCAAAACAGATGCAAAATTAAGCTGAGGCCTGATTATGTCACGGAACATAGAACATACAGTGCAGAAGGAAGCCATTCGGCCCATCGAGTCTGCACCGACCCACTTAAGCCCTCACTTTCACCCTATCCCTGTAATCCAATAACCCCTCCTAACCTTTTGGCCACTAAGGGCAATTTAACATGGCCAATCCACCTAACCTGCACGTCTTTGGACTGTGGGAGAAAACTGGAGTACCGGAGGAAACCCACGCAGACACAGGGAGAACGTGCAGACGCCACACAGACAGTGACCCAGCGAGGAATTGAACCTGTGACCCTGGCGCTGTGAAGCCACAGTTCTTACTCTGGTTTGCATATTTAGAGAAGGACACCGCCAGATTTGGGGATGGGGGACGGGGTACGGGGAAACAGCTTTGTGGTCCGTCCATCAACCTGCATAAGACCATAAGACCATAAGACATTGAAGCAGAATTAGGCCACTCGACCCATCGAGTCTGCTCCGCCATTCCATCATGGCTGATATTTTTCTCATCCCTATTTTCCTACCTTCTCCCCATGACCCTTGAACCCCTTATTAATCAAGAGCATATGCATAAATTGGGAACAGAGTTCCTTGAGGGTAGCTAATCATAGAATTTACAGTGCAGAAATAGGCCATTTGGCCCATCGAGTCTACACTGGCCCTAGATAGAGCACCCTACTTCAGCCCACATCTTCAGCCTATCCCCGCATCTTCAGCCTATCCCCGTAAGCCCACCTTACCTTTGGACACTAAGGGGCAATTTAGCATGGCCAATCCACCTAAACTTCCCATCTTTGGACTATGGGAGGAAACCAGAACACCAGGAGGAAACCCACGCGCAGACACGGGGAGAACGTTCAAACTCCACACAGTCACCCGAGGCCGGAATTGAACTCGGGTCATTGGAGCTGTGAGGCAGCAGTGTTAACCACTGTGCCACCGTGATTTCTTGATCTGCAGAAGGGTCATTTGGACTTGAAACGTTAACTCTGTGTTTCTCTCTCACAGATGCTGCCAGACCTGCTGAGTTTGTCCAACATTTTCTGTTTTTAACTTCAGGTAATTTTAAGATGCCTTACTTCATAGTTTGTACCGGATAGGCAAGGCTAAAATTGGTATATTGGCTAGGTGATAGTATATTGGATGGTATATTGGCTGACAGAACGAAAATGACTCCCAGCATCTCAAAACGACATGTCCTTTCCATGTGCACATGGGCAATGCACTCAAGTCCTTAACCCATGACTGACTGAGAAAGCCCTCACATTGCCTTCTCGTACAATGCGACACAGTGATATCTGCGGCAATGCTTTTCTTCTCAGATCATAGACTTTGCCGCACCAAATTGACAGTATTGAATTTAGCAAAATAAACAAGTGGAAGAAAGGCCGGCACAATGAAGCAAGGCAGAGCCCAGCAAAAGAAAGAGCGAAAACATGAAAGACGGCTTTCAGTAATTTAAAAAAAAATCTTTTACCCATTATCATCAGGGCAGATGATAGGCTCTGAAAGAAAAATTGAGATGAATAAATAAAAGTGCGACAAATCTTCAATCGGATACTTTTACCTTGCAGGGGATATAATCCTTGGCTTTTGATACAATTTCTGCTGCAGGGAAAGGCTTTCAAAGCTCAAAGTGCTGATGCATTGCCAAACATTCAAAGACCCCCCGCTGTGCACGTCACACGAAAAAATCTCTCTGAACATGTGGAATTAAATTTATCTCCCAGTAAGCCCAGTTCCTGCTTGCGCTGGGAAGCTCAGGCCGCATTTTTATGAACTTTCAAAACGCACACAAATGAGGCACTAAGTATCTCTGTGTGTGATAATTAGTGACGTTTACTCCATTTACGGGAAAGAATTGGAATTTTAAACAACTGCAGCTCAGGCTTCAACTTTAAAAGTTTTTTTTCCCTTCTATCTTAGCGGGAATGGAAGGAAACTCATCTGAAGTACAGTAATGCTCTGATGTTTGCGATGGACTCTGCAGTGCAGCGGCTGTGTTTAAAGCGGGGCTCAAGAATGGTGAAGTTCTGTGCCACACACAGAGTACTCAAATTAAGATTTCACTTCCATCACCTGGAAAAGTTACGTGGATGGATTGGAGTGGATGGGGCGTTTGTTTTGGGAGAGGTGAAGGTTGAGAAGTGATTTGATAGTTATTCAACATCATGAAGGGCCTGGACAGGGTAGATGGTGGTTAGTACAAAGGCGCCGTTTACTAATGAGACACTAAAATCCAGGCCCCGTAAACTGTGGCAGTATTTCAAAGAAGAACAAGGAAGTTATCCCCTTGGTCTTTGCCAATATTTATACCGAAAAATCTATATTGCTAGTAAAAATAAAGATGATCTCGTCATTATTGAAATTGTTTATTGGAGTTGGGTGCAAATTATTTGTCTGTAATAAAAGCAACAGTCAGTTAATGCACTTCAAAGTACTTTGGGACTTCCAGAGATTGTGAAAGGCAAGTTTTTCTTTCTTTTTGCAAATTCCAAAGCACTTTACATGTAAAGGCTTCACAGCGTTATCGAATATAAACTATAATTATTTACAGCAGTCAATTACTTTGGGATGCTTCAATGCCACAAGATGAAAAAATTATAGGGTGAAATATTTTGTGCTCGGGTACCTCAATTCTTTATCTTGATAAAGGAAATAAAAACTTCTGCTTTGGTGCTTTGTGACGATACGAATTAAGACCTATCAATATTTGTTCTTTCGATCCCACTGTGGGATTCCCTCATTAACCTTCATCTTTCAGTTTGAAAGGTAGTTCTAGACCCTGAATGTTACCATGGACACCATTAATAGGAATTGAGATGGCTGACAACAGGATCCACTGTAACAGGTTTTCCTGCTTGCTATCCTCAATCAAAATAAAACAGAAATCAATGACATTTTTGCACAACTGAATGAAAGTATTAAAGCAGTATTGTTGTCTGTCGTTCACTATGATTTGCAAATGTAAGGACATGCATAGATACTCGAGATGAAACATCAATACACCTGCCCAAAGTATGTCTACAAGAATAAAGGCCCTTTTCAAAGTGGTGCAATGCAAAAATTGCAGCATCAAAGCTTACAAAGGTGGCAAAGAGATAAGGCTTGGAGAAAATAGCTCCTATTCTGCATGCTAATAGTTACTAATCTAAACTTTCAGTCTCCTGTATGCATTCTCGTGAGCTCAGCTTGCTCCTGAAACCACCATAATAATGGATCGTCAACGTCAAACCAATAGCTTCTGGAAGAATGGGTACTCTGACTTGATTTCTGTGGGAATATTGAATAGAAGAATTGCAGTTGTGACATAAATCCAATTGATGGTGTGCTGCCAGCAGTGGAATATTGGGTGGGAGTACAACCCGCTACAAGTGAAATATGTCACCCATTTTGCGTATGCACTCAAGATAACTGTTTTGACCTACACAAGACCCATGGGGCTGGGCCGTCAGGCTCCCCATGAGTCTCATGGAGTACAAGCTGTCAGGAATAAAAGAATGACTAGGGTAAGAGTAGGGCCAGTCAAGGACAGTAGTGGGAAGTTGTGCTTGGAGTCCAAGGAAATAGGAGAGGTGCTAAATGAATATTTTTTGGCAGTATTCACACAGGAAAAAGACAATGTTGTCGAGGAGAATACTGAGATTCAGGCTATTAGACTAGAAGGGCTTGAGGTTCATAAGGAGGAGGTGTTAGCAATTCTCGAAAGAGTGAAAATAGATAAGTCACCTGGGCCGGATGGGATTTATCCGAGGATTCTCTGGGAAGCTAGGGAGGAGATTGCTGAGCCTTTGGCTTTGATCTTTAAGTCATCTTTGTCTACAGGAATAGTGCCAGAAGACTGGAGGATAGCAAATGTTGTCCCCTTGTTCAAGAAGGGGAGTAGAGATAACCCCAGTAAATATAGACCAGTGAGCCTTACTTCTGTTGTGGGAAAAATCTTGGAAAGGTTTATAAGAGATAGGATGTATAATCATCTGGAAAGGAATAATTTGATTAGAGACAGTCAACACGGTTTTGTGAAGGGTAGGTCATGCCTCACAAACCTTATTGAGTTCTTTGAGAAGGTGACCAAACATGTGGACGAGGGTAAAGCAGTTGATGTGGTGCATATGGATTTCAGTAAAGCGATTGAAAAGGTTCCCCACGGTAGGCTACTGCAGAAAATACGGAGGCATGGGATTCAGGGTGATTTAGCAGTTTGGATCAGAAATTGGCTAGCTGGAAGAAGACAAAGAGTGGTGGTTGATGGGAAATGTTCAGACTGGAGTCCAGTTACTAGTGGTGTACCACAAGGATCTGTTTTGGGGGCCACTGCTGTTTGTCATTTTTATAAATGACGTGGAGGAGGGCATAGAAGGATGGGTGAGTAAATTTGCAGATGACACTAAAGTCGGTGGAGTTGTGGACAGTGGGGAAGGATGTTACAAGTTACAGAGGGACATAGATAAGCTGCAGCGCTGGGCTGAGAGGTGGCAAATGGAGTTTAATGCAGAAAAGTGTGAGGTGATTCATTTTGGAAGGAATAACAGGAAGACTGAGTACTGGGCTAATGGTAAGATTCTTGGCAGTGTGGATGAGCAGAGAGATCTCGGTGTCCATGTACATAGATCCCTGAAAGTTGCACCCAGGTTGAGAGGGTTGTTAAGAAGGCGTACGGTGTGTTAGCTTTTGTTGGTAGAGGGTTTGAGTTTAGGAGCCATGAGGTCATGTTGCAGCTATACAACACTCTGGTGCGGCCGCATTTGGATTATTGCATGCAATTCTGGTCGCCGCATTATAGGAAGGATGTGGAAGCATTGGAAAGGGTGCAGAGGAGATTTACCAGAATGTTGCCTGGTATGGAGGGAAGATCTTATGAGGAAAGGCTGAGGGACTTGAGGCTGTTTTCGTTAGAGAGAAGAAGGTTAAGAGGTGACTTAATTGAGGCATTCAAGATGATCAGAGGATTGGACAGGGTGGACAGTGAGAGCCTTTTTCCTCGGATGGTGATGTCTAGCACGAGGGGACATAGCTTTAAATTGAGGGGAGATAGATATAAGACAGATGTCAGAGGTAGGTTCTTTATTCAGAGAGTAGTAAGGGCATGTAATGCCCTGCCTGCAACAGTAGTGGACTCGCCAACACTAAGGACATTCAAATGGTCATTGGATAGACATATGGACAATAAGAGAATAGTGTAGATGGGCTTTAGAGTGGTTTCACAGGTCGGCGCAACATTGAGGGCCGAAGGGCCTGTACTGCGCTGTAATGTTCTATGTTCTATGTTCCCAGTTGAGGGGCAGGAGAGGAAACCAAAATATAAAAACCCGGTTGAAGCGTGAGCCGGACGTGGGTGGTCCCTTCTGGGACCTGAGTACATCGTATTTTATACCTCTGTCAATAAACGCTTTGTCCACCACGTTTCCTGTGTGACTGCTAATGTGAACTGAACACTGGCAACAAGGATGTAATAAAGCTGCAGACGGCCTCATTTTCATTGTACCCCGCCGCCTCTCCGCAGACCTTGAGAGGTTGGTTCACCCACCGTAGCAATGCCGCACGTTGGGAACCTGAACACATTTGATGAAGGTATTGGAGGCTGGTCACAATATGTCAGCGGATGTGCTATTTTCTTCGGGTCAATGACCTTATCGGAGATGAGCATCACCATGATCATCTTGATGGCCTATGGGGAACCCACCTTTAGCGCAATTAAGAACCTAACATACCCCACCAACCGCCCTGGTTTCAAAGTCGTTCACGTATTTGGTAGGGCTTATGGCAGCTCATTCAACACCAAGCCATCGGTCATCATCCAAAGCTACCACTTCAATGCAGCCGGGCCGACCTCGAGGGAGTCTATGACGTAATTATTGGCACGCCTCAGGAAACTAGCAGAATTCTGCGAACATGGCACCGCCCTCTCTGAGCTGTTGAGGGATAGATTGGTCTGCGTAACCCAGCGACCCAACGGAAGTTGTTCGCCAAGCATCAGCTGAACCCCAAACGGGCTGTAGCGTTGGCTAGAATTCAATGATGGGCCCTCTTATTGGCAGCATATAAATACATGCTGGAACACCACCCTGGAACGCAGATCATGAATGCTGACCCATTAAATAGACTGTCACTTTTAACAAGACCGTCGATGTTCCCCAGAGACAACGAGGTCGTCGTTATGATGCATTTTATAGATACGTTGCTGATCACCGCATTTCGATATGTACATGGACACAGGCTGACCCCCTGTTATCCAAGGTTCATCATATCATGTTGCATGGGGCCCAGAATTGTGCCCTTCCCAGTGAGTGAAAGCTTTTACTTAGTAGTTCAGCGTGTCTGATAGTAGACTCCTTTAGAGGACAGGCTTGATGGTTCCGCAAGGGGGACAAGGCCTCATCTTGACAGATCTCAATAATGGATCCCACGCATGTTTAAGGTGAAGATGCTCACAAAAAGTTATGTGTGATGGCCAGGGTTGGACGTGGAGATTGAGTGGCTCACCCAACAGTGTAAAGTGGGCCAGGAGAAGCAGAAGTTCCCACCTGCAGCATCGGCTCATTCCTGGGAGTGGCCGGGCCGGCCATGCCATAGTCTTCATGCCTATGTTTCCGTCCCTTTTTGGGGTCCATGTTCCTCCTCCTCATCGATGCACACCAATTGTCTGGACCTTCACTGGATGTCATCAATGTCTTTGAGGGCGACGGGCGAGAATCTTAGGCTCTCATTTAGCATGCACGGCATCGCAGAGATACTGGTCTCTGACAACGCACTGACTTATCCTGATGCAGAGTTCAACAATTTCATGCAGACAAATGGAATGTGCCACATTCGCATTATCCTACATCACCCCGCTTCCAATGGTTTGGCCGAAGGAGCTGTCCAGATGTTCAAGCATGGCGTGAACAATCGGACCTCATGGTCCGTTGACACATTTTTGGCACGCTTCCTTTCCTGCTATTGCTCCACACCGCACGCCGTCACCGGCGTGGCGCCGGCGGGACTTCTCATGGGGTATTGGCTGCGAACTCACCTTAGCTTGGTGTTGCCCGACATCGACAGAAAGAAATGCCGCGTGTCGGAGCCACTGGGGAGTCACCCTGCCGAGCATGCCTCACCTCAACTATTCGCATTGGGAAACACTGTCCATGTGCGGGACTTCCCGTGTGGCTGCTTCTGTAAACTCAACAATAACGTTCTACACTCTGCTTTCCAACAACAATACTGTATTGTCAAAAGTTTTTTCTATTTCTATGTTGGAGAAAAGAAGAGCTCTACAAATGACGGAATGGTGACCAGAAGAAAAATTGGACCAGATTTTGGGTCGGAATTCACTTCAGCAGGAATAATAAATGTTGAGAGATTGCAGTGCTCTGAGGTGCTGAGGGTTCTGGGTCTCTTAATGTATGAATCACGGAAGCATAGTGCACAAGTACAAATAGCAATTAGGAAAGCTAATAGAATGTTATCATTCATTATGAGGGGAATTTATGACAAAAATAGGGAGATTATTTTCAAATTGGTGGAACCACATCTGGAATATTGTGTACAGTATTGGTCTCCTTATTTCAGGAAAGATGTAAATGCGTTAGAAATAGTTCTGATGTGGAGATGCTGGCGTTGGACTGGGGTGAGCAGAGTAAGAAGTCTTACAACACCAGGTTGAAGTCCAAAAGGGTATTTCAAATCACTAGCTTTCGGAGCACTGAGGAAGGAGCAGTGCTCCAAAAGCTAATGATTAGAAACAAACCTGTTGGACTTTAGCCTGGTGCTGTAAGACTTCTTACTAGAAATAGTTCAGAGAAGGTTTACCAGAAGAGTACCAAGAATGGTCACGTTGTCTTATGAGGAAAGGTTGGACAGGTTAGAGATGTTTTCACTGGAGTTTGCAAAACGAAGAAGCGACTTGATTGAAACATTTAAGACCCTGAGGGGTCTTGCCAGAGTGGAAATGGGAAGGAAAGAACTAGGAGTCACTGTTTAAAAATAAGGGGTTGCTCATTTAAGGCAGAGATGAGGTGAATCTTTCTCTCTCAGATGGTCGTGGGTCTTTGGAACTCTCTTCGTGAAAGAGCAGTGGAAGCCAGAGTCCTTGAATATTTTTAAGGCAGAGCTGGGCAGATTCTTGATTAACAAGAGGGTGAAAGGTTGTCGGGGGTAGTTGGGAATGTGGGTGGAAGTTCTAATTAGATGAGCCATGATCTTATTGAATGACAGAGCAGGCTTGAGAGGCTGAGTCAACTACTCCTGCTCCTGGTTCATACGTTTGCATGATCCTGATTTTCGGGTCAACAGGGGATCACAACTCAACCAATGTGCGTAAACTTCAGCTTGTGCTGACTTTCCCCAAATTGACCAATTAATGGGCAGAGAGCGAGCTCGCCATCCAATTAAGTTTGGCTGGTGGGCTCTTGAAGCTAAAGGGCCAATCAGAGGCCCTCCAGACTGAAGATTGGGCATGTCCATCTTGAGGCACCCTCTCAGCAACCTTTCAAAGTTTTAAATTAAAGAATGGCCACAGCAGTCCGCCCACCATCATGAAGGGGAAACCCCTCCACAGGGTGATCTACAGCTACAGCTGTGACCAGGCATGAGGGAGGGGGGGGGGGGGGGCTTCAAAAACCCCCCAGAATACTGGTTCCCTGTTCAACCTCAGGCCACTTGCCTTAATTATCTATTTACTCACTTCATTTGGCTACCTGTTGCCTGCAGGGTAGGGATCACCACTCCTGCAAACATTTACCCCCTCACCACTTACCTGAGTGTGGGGGCCAACACATCCCTCCCACATTTTCGCACTTAACTGCCGACCAGGCGGTGACTTCTGTTCGGTTCGAACAGAAAGGGCCTGCATTCAGCAAAAAAGCCGGAGAGTTAAAATCTCCCCAGGCATCAACGTGTGAGCTTGTTGCTCGCCCCCTCAGACAGTGCGCTCACATCCCACAATCAAATCATGACCCATATGTCCATTTTGCCTTGCTCTGCCGTTACTCACACATTTCCATTTCTGGGGGAGAATTCGTACGGGTTGCGATGGGCATAAGAGATATATAACACAATATTAAACCTATCAATCATACTCGTGAGGCAATGACCATTTACATCGGTTTCAAGAACGTTTTACATGCAAAAAACTGTCTGAAATTTAGCGACAGGAAAACCTGTTACAAACCAATGGTGGCGATTGAATGTTTCATTTGCCTGTAACCTTAATTGGACTTTTCTCTGTCCTGCAATTTCCTTATTTTTTTGTTTCCACATTATAAAGCTTAGGTTCAGTAAATTTAATAATTTTAATAAAATTTGGATATAAAATTAATTTTCGAGATATTTTCTGAGATATGTATACAAATGCTTCCCATTCTCCCTTATCTCTAATTTTCTTTGTGCCACGACTTGTGGTCAGGCATTCAGTTGCCTCGCCCTAAACTGCACATTCCCCTCCTTGCACATTACCCTCAGGCCTACCCCTCTTTCCTTCTTTTCAAAACTTTTGAAATGTCTTTCTCTCTGACCGAACTTCTGGTCACCTGTTCCTTTTCGTGGTTCAGTGTCAAATTTTATTTGATAATCATTCCTTCGCGGATTTCATTATGTTTTAGATGATTTAAAAATGATAATTATTGTTATCGGGCGGCATGGTGGCACAGTGGTTAGGACTGCTGCCTCACAGAGCCAGGGACCCGGGTTCAATTCCTGGCCTTGGGTGACTGTGTGGAGTTTGCACGTTCTCCCCATGTCTGCATTGGTTTCCTCCGGGTGCGCCAGTTTCCTCCCACAGTCCAAAGATGTGAGTATTAAGTGGATTGGCTATGCTAAATTGCCCCTTAAATGTCCAGGGATGTCTAGGTTAAGTTATGGGGATAGGGCATGGTGGGTGGAGGAATGGACCTAGGTAGGGTACTCTTTCAGATTCTATGATTGCAAGTGAATTATCTGTAAGTTTAAGTTCAATATAATCCCAACAGAGGGGCAGCAATTTGTCTGTACAAATCAATAGATGCTGCAATGAATAGTAATCCTTTTAATCTGTAATTTAATACACAATCCAGTTACTGTAACAACTTGATTCATATAACATGGCTTTTCAGTCTAAATTGACTAAAATAGTCAAACTCCACAGAGCACTTATCTTAGACTGAACACAGTCTCTATTATATTCCATCGTTCTGATTCCACTGTAATACATCACCTCTGTCAATGTCTCCCTAAGATCTTACCTCTCAAGCTTACTTCAATTGTTGCAAACTTGGTGATTTATGAGCACCGTTAGTCAGAGAGACAGCAGTAAAGATTAGTATGGCAACTTAGCCAAGTTCAGCTCAAGAGCAGCTTGTCATCAAACATTCTAATGCACTGGAACAGCAATTCACAAACATTTCCCATGGAACAATTAACATTTCATGGTTCACACAGCTGTAATGCCTAGCTGATCATTGCCACTGACGCATCAGTTTTTCTGGCCCCATGATGGTGGGCTTGGAGGTGGGAGAGCTGGGAAAATATAGAGAGCCGCTTTGGGACAGTTCCCTAATACTTTCTGACCACTGGCGAACTTTCCAGGGCTGGGTTGCAATTCGGATTAACTGCTCACTCAATGAAGGCAATCAGGGGTGGTTGTGTGGCCCTGCCAGCATTTTGCCACAGACAGGGTGGCCCTTGTTGTCTACCAAGGCCGCAAGCTCAATGGAGGTGGCCCCCCTTGCAGTAGGCTGCATGGTCATTGGAGCCAGAGACTCCATGCACCACAAGTGTGGTCACACTGGATTCAGTGGAGGAACTTCCCCTCCATCCCTTTGCTGCTCTATATTGTATATGGCTTTCAGACGAGCGATGGTGAACTCCATATTGAGGCGCACTCATGGGGCCCAATCTGCCATGGCAGTGCCTATGTCTCACTTTGGGATTACTAAATTTCCAAAGCATCCAGCCCTCTGATTGGGCCTGCCAAATCAAGAGTCCGCCATCTTCCCCTTCCCCCATCATGATCCTTAATTGGCATCAATTGAAGGTGGTCAATTATGAGTCGGAATTTTCAGCTCTGAAAATCTCGAACAAGCTCAGCACAGCTGATGGGCTCAGCTTTTATTTTCTGGCTCACCCTCAAAGCTTGAAAAACCTTTCTGGTAGTTCAGTGCCTTCACAGCAGATAAATTACAAATGCTCATACTGTTGTACATTAATTTGTAGGAGGCACTTGACCCTTATGAGTAAGTTTTGAACATGCAATTCATGTTAGATTTGCTGGTTAGACTTGCCATCATAACTCCATCATGCACTCCTGATGAAGGATATCACAGAGGAAGGAGTGAGACCAACCACAAAGAAATTCCAAATCTGCCAGGATGCCCTATCTGACCTTTTCGGTATAGAGACCATGGAATTATTACAGAGAAGGACAGGAGAGTTCTCCCTTGTGTGCTGGTCAACACTCATCATTCAACCAAGGAGGTGGACTGGCTTTATGAGGATGTATTGGCCACAATTTCCTTCAGCCAAGCAAGACCTGTGGGTACTTTTGATCCACTCCTATCTCCTGGAGTGCCTCATATTGACTTGGGCAGGAAGAGATTCGGGCGTCATATCTCTGGACCCCCTACCACAACCTCCACCCTCCCCCCGCCCCCCGCCAACGCCATCCAGAACCCTACCAACTTACTAATTAGGGGAGTCCTCGAGTCCCTCTGCACCCAACCTCATAAAGGCAGGGCACCCCGGGCTTGTAAGCTTATTAAAACCAAGATTACAAATACTGCTCGTAAAGGGATAGCGGCCTCTGTCGCTGGAATGATATTTTATCAATAATCCCACTAATTCAACCTTTTTGGTGTGGCTAAAACAGTCAAGATACTTGAAGGGAGTTCTGAGTTTAGAGCTGTACCAGGCTGCGAAAATAATACAAAAATCACACATATTACAAGCTGCAGGCTGCTATGTGGGCTGCAGCACAGTTCTCAGTGACTCCAATGTAAAATCCAGCCCCAGGTGGAATACACTTTCCATCATTTTGGTTTCCGGAAAAGTGAGTCATGTGCAATTCGACATGTGACTCAGTGCGTGTTCCCCAGTGGTTCCATTCATTATTGTGAGGATATACCTCAGGCATGGTGCTGCAGTGGCAGACTTACAATTACCCGGCCGCCAAAGGTCACACTCTGCCCTCTACCTGCGAATTGATGAGTTAAATTCACTCTTGGAGAGTGTGTGACTGAGATCAGTGAAATAAAGAGATTTTGATAATACTGGAAATATTCAAATAGCCTTTTCCAAAAGCCAGACTGGCTGTGTATATTTTCATTCAAGTGCTTCATTTTGGTGGTATGTGCTGATTCAATGTACCATTCAATGTACCATAATATACCATCTTCAAAAGTCGAAATCACCCACAGTGCGCTTCCTCACAGTTTTGGGAACGACATCGAACCCTTTTGATTGATCCTACTGTTAGTCTGTTTTAATATATGCTAAGTTTCGGCTCGAAATGAATGAACATATTAATCGTGCTGACTGAGATTTTCCAGCATTCTCTGTTCTTGCTGCAAATTCCAGCATCTGCCGTTTTTTTTAAAGGTTACACCTATTTCGTCACCTCGCCCCCCCCCCCCTTTCATGACATTCCACTTTCAGGACCTCGACCTTCAACCCCCAACCTTTTTTGCGGCCCCTTAAAACCCCCTGACTCCACCTTTCATGGGCATGACCACCCCGGCCCGAGCCCTTGGCAATGGTAACCTGGCACCTGGAAACCTTGGCACTACCAGCGTGGCACCCTTGCAGTTTCCCTGGCACCATGGCAGTGCCAACTGGGCACCCTACAGTGCAAGGTTGGCACTGCCAGGGTGCCCGAGTGGCACTGCCAGGGCACCAGGATGGAAGTGTCAAGGTTCCCGAGCGCCAGGAGGACTCCCAGTGCCCTCCTTGACCCCAGTCACCCTGGTGGATCTAATGGCCTCAGAGACCACCCCCCCTCCAATTCCCCGAGGTGCCATCACGACTTGTTCATGATTGTGGAAACCAGTAATAAATGGCGCCTGGGTGAGGCATCGCAGGTGAGGATGTGGACTCCCGGGCGCTGGATGAATGCAATGTTGTGATATTTAAATTAGCCTAGTGTTTCATTTAAATATTATCTGGATCATGACCAGTGAGGGCGCGATCAGGCGTAGCGAGTCGGGTGCCTGACACAAAGCCTGATTTGGGAATGTCCTGGGATTCACCCATCACAACCGACTCTGTGCCGGAAACAATATAGTGGCTGAATCGAGCCCCAGATCTTTTTGCTCGTCTCAATAAAACATACGGATAAAAATGTCCATATTTTAAAAAAGCATCACTCCAAACCAGGGTGCAGGGTACATCGCCCCAGCAAGGGATATGATGTTAAAAACTTACCAACTTCTACGAGACACACCATAGGTTATCTGAGATCTGATTTCATCAGGTGGAAAATTGTTCACAAATCATCACTGACTGCTGTGTGTCCTTTACGGAAACATGAGCACTGAGGACCCAGGAATGAGATGACAAAGTTTATCCTACAAGATAGTTTTGTCTTTAGAATCGAGACTTGCCATCTATTAAAAGAGGCTAACAGTAGGATCAATCAAAAAGGCATTCAGTTCCCAGAACTGTGAGGGAACGCATTGTCAGTAATTTCGACATTGGAAGATGGTGCAAAATGGACAACATTGAATTGGCTGCCCTTTGTACAATCCACTATCATCCAATTCACATTTTTGCCCAATGTTAAAATTGCCCCATATTCTCTCTAGTTACATCATAGCTGCAACATTATCTGAAATTATCCTCCTCTTGTCAAATATTCATGCCTTTGTTACAATTCTGTTTGAATTTGATCTCTTCTGTTGCAGGTATTTGTTGCTATGCATTTCCAAGTTTGTGAAATGTGGATTGTCCTGAAGTTGTCCTTGAATTCTGTCTGGAATAAGATAATGTGTACACTAACTGATAAATTTCAAAGCTACAGTGTTGTCACTGTAAAATGCCTTTCAAGTGGCAGAGTACACAATGATACATAAATGTCAACCCGTTGCTATTTGCATCTTACTGATGTTTTCCCAACTTATATTTTTGGTGAGTTTTTGTGCACGTTAGCAAGGAGGATGCTGAAGAGGTCCGTAAACAGTTTTGTCCCTCATCCGGACATGCAGTAGGTCTGAAACCGCCTCACAGCAGTTGCCAGGAATGCTTTAATATTGTAAATGTAGTCAGACATATTTTATTGGGTTGAAGGACACAGTCCACCAAAACTGGTCTTTTTTTTGTCCTTGTTTTCTATGTGTACAATGAGCGCAGCGAGGACCAATTTTGTGTATTCACTGTTTTCCCCAAACTGCAAAAGAACCCTGTTTACCCTATGAGGGATGACAGACAATAAAAGACACCAAAATATATGTCTATCAATTTCCCAATTCACGGTCTGAAACTTTCCTCATCCTGCTCATATAACTGAAACAGCTTTTGAAGTATTTACTGCAGCCATGGCTCTTTTTTATGGGCATAAAATAGGTGCAATAAAAATACTTTATTTGAAAAACTGCCTAGTATTTTAAAGTAATTCTACCGGCCAAGGTCTGATTTTCCCAAATCGTATATGAACTGTGATATGACAAGTTCATTTTCAGTGCAGTATATACAGGTATTCTTCAGACAGTCTGGAAAGATGAACACCAGGAGCGCGATTCTCCGAAATGGAGACAGACCGCGATTCTCCGCTCCAGCGACAGAGTGTGGGCGCCGGCGGTAAATCGGGCGTGTTTTACCTCGCTGCCGACGCCCATTGCGAGACGCCATTCTCCAGCCGACAAGGGGCTAGTAGGGGCATGGCGGGAAGCACGGGGCGCGGCCTCGGAGATCCGGCGCCACATAAACGATGCGGCGCCGTGGTGTCCGCGCATTCGCAATTCGGCTGGCACCAACTAGCGCATGCGCACTGGCCGTCATCCCCACGCCTGCCGTGACACCAAATGGCGCAGGGATCCAGGAGCCCGCTGTAGCCACCTGGGTTGGCCACTTCCCGACTTAAACTGGAGATCCGCAAAGACTACAGGGAAATTCAGCCAACACGGGCAAAAACTAGCAAGTGCAGAAATCCTGTGTATTAGAACTTGCAAAAGCCCAGACAGCACTGAAGCTCACAGCCATCTGCATACTAATGAGCGATCCCCGGGAACAATTGAAACATGTGAGGTGAATAAGGCTAAGCCAGACTCCTCGGCGCCAGCAGGAGCCAAGCCAAAGGAAGGCCAACGAACACTCAGGGACCGCCCAGCGATCAGGGAACGGCTCCAGTATTGGAGAAATCGATCCAAGTGATCGGAACGTAGTCCAATCACTTGGAACCAGATACGGGATCCGCCCTGAACGGCACAAAGCCCCTGGGGACTATAAAGTAGAGCCCCCAAGTTCAAGTCGGTCTTCTTGGCAGGGTCATTCAGCAGCACGAAACAACCCTTGACAGTGACCTGCCTAGCCACCGCAACAACCAAGTAAGTCTCCAGTCAATGCACACTATGAGATAGGCGCTCCTAGCTACAAGTCCATACCAGCTTTTGAATCCTGCAGACTCAGAATTGAATGAAAGGTCATTTGTTCCCCTGACCTGGTGGGCCAGTTCCAAGCTAAGTATAGGCCTTTTAGTGATAGAGATAGCCTAGTAAGTAGAGTTTTATGCATGAGTAGTGATTGACTGTGTATAATAAATGTGTTTTGATTTGAATCTTACTAATTGGTGTGCCGAGTTATTGATCAGTACTTGAACTTGAACCTCGTGGCGGTATCATAAAGATACCTGGCGACTCTAGAGCAAAGGTTTTAGAAACAGAGCAAATTAAGTAAAGATACAACGGGCAACATTTAAGAGCCAACCAAAAGTCAGCAACACTTACTGCAGAATGAAAGCGGTCCGCAGCCAGAGAGGCCGGCTCGCCGATCGGTGGGCCCCGATCGCGGGCCAGGACACCACTGAGGTCCTCACAGGGGTTGGACTGCTCCTCCCCCCCCCACAGGCCACCCCCGGGCTCTTCAATCCCGAGGTCCCGCCAGCCCAGAGCATGTTAAAACGGCGCCGGCGGGCCTTGGATTTTTTCGGACGGCCGCTCGGCCCATTCGGGCCGGAGAATCGCTGCTACGGACTTTTGCGGCGATTCTCCGTGCGGCCCGACTCCATTTGCGCGCATCTGTTTTCACAGGGGTGGGAGAATTGCGTCCCGGCATCGGGGCGGTGTGGCGCGATTCGCACGGCGCCGCGGCGATTCCCACCTGGCGGGAAACGGGAGGCAGTTCGCGAAATGGGCGCGGGCACTACCGATTCTGGCCCCCTGGTTCAAGCCGCTCCAGCCTCCCTTCCTGGTGCCAACCTGCGCATTTAGCACAGGGCTAAATCACTGGCTTTGAAAGCAGATCAAGGCAGGCCAGCAGCACGGTTCATTTCCCGTAACAGCCTACCCGAACAGGCGCCGGAATGTGGCGACTAGGGGCTTTTCACAGTAACTTCATTTGAAGCCTACTTGTGAAAGTAAGCGATTTTAATTTAATTTCATTTTCAGTTGGACTGCGCCAACCCGCGCATGCGCAGTTGGACCGCGCATGCGCAGTTGGGCCGCGCCAACCCGCGAATGCACGGGGCCTTCCTCAGTGCGCCGGCCCCGACGCAACATGGCGTGGGGATTCAGGGGCCGGCCGCTTAATAAAATAGGGCCGGGGCTGGAGAGGCCGACCCCATCGGAGGGCCCCCCCCCCCGCCCCGGGTGAAGGAGCGGTTTTCCCCGCCCCACAGGCCGCCCCCCGACCCTACGCACAGAGTTCCCGGCTGAAGGGAGGTGTGAACGGCGCCGGCGGGACTCTGCCGTTTCCGCGTGGCCGCTCGGCCCATCAAGGCCAGAGAATCGGCGGGCCGGCCGCGGACAGCGGCCCGCGACCAGCGCCGTGCCAAACGCGCCGGTGCAAATGCCGCCGATTCTCCGCTCCTCGGAGAGTCACCTGCCGCCGTCGGACTAGCGCCGTGGGAAAAATTGGCGCGAACGGCGATTCTCCCTTATGGCGCGGCATCGGAGAATCACGCCAGTCTGAGTGTTCCACATTTTCTTCTATCACAGAGGGTCAGTGCAGACTCAATGGGCTGAATGGTCTACTTCTGCACTGAAAATTCCATGATTCTATATGTTCAGGGTTCAAGTTGATGACAAAATAGACAGATTTAAAGTGAAGAATGGGTGACCACATAGATATATATGAAGAGGGGTAAGATTTTTTTTTGAAATACACATACTATTCTATTTGAAATAACAAATTCTGATGCTTTAAATACAGCAGTGTCATAATGGAATAGATAGCATTCCTCAATGGTAATTTTCTGATTTTGCATTCCGAGAACCTCACCACTGAAAATTTAGGTGTAATGTTGCAGATGATTTCGAGTTTAAATGGACAGAAAACCTTGTTCAGTAATTACCTGAAATCTCAATACCTGCTGAGAGTATAATGCAACAGCCTGCGAATCCTTTCTTTAACATTCATGTGACAAACTGAGTTACAAAATATATTTATCGTGAGGAATCTTAATTTTGGATTGTCGGACCCATTAATATTTAATATGTAAAATGTCAACTTAATAAGCTAACATTCGATGCTCTGGGACATTATGCAATAACAGTCATAAACCCAAGGTGCATGCTGTATTAATTTGTGACTGTAATGGACTTTACCTTGAATTAGTTTAATTAATCCTTTGAGAAATGCTGCAGTAAAATAAAAATTAACAACAATACTGCCAATTTTGCAGTTTGCCTCAAAACGTATATTAAGAATGTATTCTTTGTTGTGAATTGGGAGCAAGGACGATGGTCCATGTGCAAACTATTGCTGATGTGCACTCACACCAGCATTTTGTTTCCTATTTCCAACTGAGGGAAGAGATTGCGACTCGGAGCTGAACAGTTATTTGCATGTTTACTGTGCTCATCATTCTGAGGGAAAAGGTAGGGGCAGAGGGCTGCCAATTTCTCAACAGCTTACGAAAAGTTTACAAGACAAAAGGAGGAAATTTTGCATCCGTGTGCAAGACCCGTGTGGTGGATCAGTCGAGCATTCCACTGTGGTCAGTTGATATGTTATTGATTTGAGATCTGCTTATTGGGATTAATAACAATAATCTTTATTGTCACAAGTAGGCTTACATTAACATTGCAATGAAGTTACTGTGAAAATCCCCTAGTCACCACACTCCTGCGCCTGTTCGGGAACACTGAGAGAGAATTCAGAATGTCCAATTCACCTAACATGCACATCGTTCAAGACTTGTGGTAGGAAATCGGAGCGCCCGGAGGAAACCCACGCAGACACAGGGAGAACATGCAGACTCCGACAGACAGTGACCCAAGCCGAAAATCGAACCTGGGTCCCTGGAACTGTGAAGTGAACAGTGCTAAGAATTAGAGCAAGAGGCCATGACGCAGCTGCTCAGGTGTGATGTTATAAAAAAAAGATTTGCATTTACATAGCCTGTTGAATGACCTCAGCATGTTCAAAACCACTTTACCACCGTGGAAGTACTTTTTGAAGTGTTGTCACTTTTGTATTATAGGAAAAGTGGCAAATACTTTGCACAGAGCAAGGTGAAGCAATAATTTACTGCGGCCAAAATTTTCCAACACTTCCCTCCTGTGGGATCTTCCTGTCCGACTGGAGGTGACACCTGCCAATGGTGAGCCTCCTCTGTCGCTGGAAAACCAGCCACGGCGGTCCAGAAAATCCTGACCTGTGTCTCCAGCAAATGCAATGCCGATGCTTAATCTAACCAATTAACCAAATCTGAACTAATATCTGTTGGGAAATAGCATTTCCAGTAACCCATATACCAAACCCAAAAACATCCAGACTGATCCTCCAGTGCAATGCTGAGGGACAGCTGGACAACAGAGGCGAAGACTGGCCCTTCAGGTGGGTCTCAAGGATTCCATTGCGCTTTTCAAAGAGGAGAGAGGAGTTCTCTTCATTGTTCCAACCAATACTTATCCCTCAACCAATATCATTAAAAAATAGATTCTTCTTCGGCGATCACTCGCTAATGAGTATGATTGACCACCTAAGAAATTCTTTGTTGCTGATTTCCTCTTGGTGCAGGTCATCTTTTAACATGCGAAAGTCATTTCACATCAGCAGGCAGACGGTAGGTCCAGTTCCAGAGACAAGTGAACTTCGATGACTGGGGATCACCCTTCATCAATCTTCATTCACCATTGCAGCCGTTGATACCATACAAGAATCTTCCATCTGATCCGCCATTGAGGCTTGTTTTGGTTTGCACTTTGTCTGGTTCCCCCCCTTCAAGCTTACCGTCATGGGTTACGACTTCCGATGGGATTACTCTTGGGTTCAATGGAACGTTCAAGCCAGCATAGTGGTTAGCCACTGCTGCCTCACAGCATCAGGGACCTGGATTCGATTCCGACCTTCGGTGACCGACTCTGCGGGTTTGCACTTTCTCTCGTATCTGCGTGGGTTTCATAGAATCCCTACTCTGCAGAAGAAGGCCATTTGGCCCATCGGGTCTGCACTGCCCTTGGACGAGCATCCTACTTTAGCCCACGCCTCCACCCTGTCCCCGTAACCCAGTGACCCCTCCTAACCTTTTGGACACTAAGGGGCAATTTAGCATGGCCAATCCACCTATCCTGCACATCTGTGGACTGTGGGAGGAAACCAGAGCACCCGGAGCAAACCCACGCAGACACAAAGAAAAAGTGCAAACCCCACACAGCCAGTCACCTGAGGCTGGAATTGGACCCAGTTCCCTGGAGCTGAGAGGCAGCAGTGGTAACCAATGTGCCACTGTGCCACGCGGTTTCCTTCGGGAGCTCCTGTTTCCTCCCACAGTCCAAAGATTAGGTGAATTGGACATTCTAAATTCTCACTCAGCGTACCTGAACTGGCGCCAGAGTGTGGCCACTAGGGAATTTTCACAGGAACTTCATTGCTTTGTTAATGTAAGCCTACTTGTGACACTAATAAAGATTTATTATAGATGTGCAGGTTAGATGGATTGGCGATGCTAAATTGTCCTTTAATGTCCAAACATTTTCAGGTTAAGTGGAGATTTGGGGCTAGGCTGAGGCTGTGGGCCAAGGTAGGGTGGTTTTTCAGAGGACCAGGGCAGAATTGTAGGTTTTCTATGAATTCTATCCACCATGGCAAGGTGGCAATCCAAGGAAAGGAAAAAAAGAAGATTTTTGTTTAATTTAAAGTAGCCAATTTATTTAATTGAGGGGCAATTTAGCCTGGTTAATCCACCTACTCTGCACATCTTTGGGTTGTGGGGGTGAAACCCACGCAAACACAGCGAGAATGTGCAAACTCCACACGGACAGTGACCCAGAGCCGGGATCGAACCTGGGACCTCGGGGCCGTGAGGCGGCAGTGCTAACCACTGCACCACCGTGCTGCCTTGGAAAAAAAAAGAACTGATTATCACATTGTTTTTATGGAAACAATTTGTGCGCAAGTTGACTTCATTGTTTCCTTCACTACAACAGGGAATAGATTTAAATAGATTTTAAAAGCTACCAAAACTACTGTGGGGGTATCCAATGGCTATGCCAAGTGTTACATAAATGCAAGTCTTCCTTTATTTTGCAAGGAGAACCTTTCAACCAATCACAATCAAAGTTAAATAGGTGTTGTATTTGATTGTGTTGTCATTTGAATCTATTTTGTTTAAATTTGAAATGCTGAGGAGTTATTGGGTCAAGTGGTGGGAGAGAGTTATATTTAACACAGTATTGGAATGGTGCGGTTGGTGATGCACATCAAGGTTAATGAGTATTTTTCCACTGGTGTTAATTCATCTCCCTCACCTTGATTGCCTCTGTAAGTGCTGCCAGTAATGTTCCTCAATGATGTCATCAGCACTGAACCATTTGGTCAAAAGTATTTGAAAATAAACAGAAACAAATGACCCAAATAACATTTATGCTAAACATAATACGTTGTAACTAATTATAAAGAATGCTAGCCTGGTAGTTCACACCACCTTCAATAACAAAATATGGCTCTATTCTTGGACTTCCCATGGGTAGCGTCACATACATCTCCTTGTGCTCTTCAAATTGGACACAATTGAGTTGAACCGCCCCAGGGAGTAGGAACTACTAATTGAAGCCCATTATTATAGTAAATTTTAGTCTGGCTATTAGATGTACTCCGAAGTGTTTCTTCAACTGGAAGTAGTTAAAGGAACAACATTGATTCTAAGTCACCGAAACAAAGCATTCAGTCAAAAACAGAGAGCTGAAATCTTTACCTTTAGCCCGTCCATAATATTCCCTGTGAACTGTCAGGTCTGTGGCCATTTCAAATCTCTGTTTAAAAGACTGGTGATGTGAAACAATTTTTCTATGAGCTAAGGCTGGCAATTAAAGTACCCTCCAGTTGGTCTGTGAATATTCCACCACTGAGCAAAAGACTGGGGAACCGAATCTGACTTTTTACAACTGATGACCTATGGTTAAAGACCTTTTTCTCTGCAGTCTGGTCAACCTGCGGAAGGACCCAGTCCACCATAACCTGCAGAAAGACGAGATTGTTTAAAATCCTCGTGAAATCCTCAGGTGACAAATTCTAATATCACCTCAGTGGGTTTGAAGGTTAGATTGGCCGAGGTCCTACAAATGCAAGTGACTCTCTGTAGGGAATTCAACTGCCTCCAAAACAACCATTAGGAAAGGCAAACCAACTAAGGAGTTTGTCCCTTCGTGTGCTTGGAAGATCATGGACAAAAACACAACCTCAGCAGCCGGGATCGTCAAATCTTTCATACCTCTTAATATCTGTTATTTTTCAACCTTTCCGACTCCTTCACCATGTGTCTGTCTTTTATGTGTGTCTGGGGGAAGGTGGGATGTGGTTTTGTGAATAGGTAGACTGATAGACCATTGTTCCATCATTTTTATTATATGTTCAACTTTTACTCTTGTTATAAATAAACAGTTTGTTCATGTTCTACTTACAAACCTGGTGCCTGTAACTCATAGGAGCAGTCAAGGGTTAAAGGTTTCAGGAAAATACATGAGTTATTGGTTAATTCACTTATCTTGGGACTCCGGGATCTGTGGAACTGGAAATGATCGTACACTCATCCTGGGCGTCATAACAGATTGTACTGCTGACATGCCCTGACATGTTTGCTCATGAAATGCCACACCTAGTGCCACGGTCCACTTCAAAAAGGACTATTAAAAGGAAAGGACATGTCGTTTACATCTTGACAAGCTTACATCTCCAGCAGAGACCAAGAGGCTATGAAGACAATGGGAGCTGAGGACCCGGGTTCGATCCCGGCCCCGGGTCACTGTCTGTGTGGAGTTTGCACATTCTCCCCATGTCTGCGTGGGATTCACCCCCACAACCCAAAGATGTGTAGGTTAGGTGGATTGGCCATGCTAAATTGCCCCTTAATTGGAAAAAAATAATTGGGTACTCTGAATTTATTTTAAAACAAAACAGTGGGGAACGGCTCGCCAATGTGGACAGTGTGGAAGGATGTTACAAGTTACAGAGGGACATAGATAAGCTGCAGCGCAGAGCTGAGAGGTGGCAAATGGAGTTTAATGCAGAAAAGTGTGAGGTGATTCATTGTGGAAGGAATAACAGGAAGACAGAGTACTGGGCTAATGGTAAGATTCTTGGTAGTGTGGATGAGCAGAAACACCTCGGTGTCCATGTATATAGATCTCTGAAAGTTGCCACCCAGGTTGAGAGGGTTGTTAAGAAGGCATACGGTGTGCCAGCTTTTATTGGTAGAGTGATTGAGTTTCGGAGCACAACATCAAGGGTCGAAGGGCCTGTGCTGCGCTGTAATGTTCTATGTTCTATCCAGGATACACAGCCAACAGAAATTCAAGCCTCTGTGGAGGATGAAAGAGCCCCATCTCCTGTTGGTTTATATTACCTTGAAATGTGCTGAGACAAAACATCAAATGTGATTCCTTTTCTCCAACGATGACTGTAGCAGATATGGGCGTAAAATTCATTTGGAATATTCAGTGAGCAGAACTTTAAGAACTGGGTTTGCCCAGCAGAAACAGAGATATCTGGAGACGCATGCGAATGGAGCAGGAAGAAATCTCTCTCTCCCCCTAAGTTAAGCAAAGCCCGATCATTTAACAGTCTAAAAATCAGTCACTCAGCTAATGGGTGAGATTCTCTGGCCTCGCTTGTTTCTTGGCAGCGGGAGGCGGCCCACAGTTCGAGAGCGGCAGGATCTTCTGGTCAGAATCAAATCTTAGAATCCCGACAGTGCAAAATAAGACCATAAGACGTAGGAGCAGAATTAGGCCACTTGGCCCATCGAGACTGCTCTGCCATTCAACCATGGCTGATATTTTCTCATCCCCATTCTTCTGCCTTCTCCCCATAACCCCTGATCTCCTTATTAATCAAGAACCTATCTATCTCTGTCTTAAGGACACTCAGTGAATTGGCGTCCCCAGCCTTCTGCGGCAAAGAGTTCCACAGATTCACCACCCTCTGGCTGAAGAAATTTCTCCTCATCTCTGTTTTAAAGGATTGTCCCTTTAGTCTGAGATGGTGTCCTCTGGTTCCAGTTTGTCCTGCAAGTGGAAACATCCTCTCCGCCTCCACTCTATCCAGGCCTCACAGTATCTTGTAAGTTTCAAGAAGATCCCCTCTCATCCTTCTAAAGTCCAACGAGTACAGACCCAGAGTCCTCAAACATTCCTCATACAACAGGTTCTTCATTCGAGGGATCATTCTTGTGAACCTCCTCGGGATCCTTTCCAAGGCCAGCACATCCTTCCTTAGATACGGGGCCCAAAACTGCTCACAATACTCCAAATGGGGTCTGACCAGAAACTTATGCAGCCTCAGAAGTACATCCCTGGTCTTTCAGCCCATTGAGTCTGCACTGACCCTTTGAAAGAACACTCTCCCCATGTCCAGTCCCCTGTCCAGCCCGCCCTAACCCCTTAAGGCCATAATCTAACCTGCATATCTCTGGACACTAAGGGGCAATTTTAGTATGGCCAATCCACCTAACCTGCACATCTTTGGACTTTGGGAGGAAACCAGAGCATCCGGAGGAAACCCACGCAGACACAGGGAGAACGTGCAAACTCCACACAGACAAGGACTCAAGGCTGGAATTGAACATGGGTCTCTTGCGCTGTGAGGCAACAACTAACTACTGTGCCACCATGCCGCTCTCCACTGTGCCACTATGCGGTCCATGGTCCCATCGCTGTCAATGAGATTTCCCATTGAATCCATCCCATGCTGCTGGGAAACCCATGGCAGGGCCGCGTCATTGGCGGAACTGGAAGATCCCACTGGTATGAACGACCAGAAGAACATATCTTTTTTTAAATATAAATTTAGCGTAACCAATTCATTTTTTCCGATTAAGGGGCAATTTAGCCTGGCCAATCCACCTAACCTGCACATCTTTCGGTTGTGGGGGCAAAACCCAGGTAAACACGGGGAGAATGTGCAAACTCCACACAAATAGTGACCTGGGGCCGGGATCGAACCTGGGACCTCAGCGCCGTGAGGCAGCAGTGCTAACCACTGCACCACCGTGTTGCCATAGGCATATCTTTTAACTGGATTTAAATGGGTGATGTCTGCTCGCATCTCCAACCAACTCACAACAAATACACTGCTGTTTTGCAAAAAACCTGATACTTTGGCTCCTCCCGGTAATTACATCATCTTACCAAGCAGAAATCTAATTAACTCCACAGAGAGTACCCTAAATCCAAACAAAACTGCATGAGCCCAAACTTTTTATGAGGTCTTAATTGCGTCCCTGGCACCCAAGCTTTCAAACCAAGATTCTTTAAAAAAACACCTGGGGGTTTGAACATATAGAACATAGAACAATACAGCGCAGTACAGGCCCTTCGGCCCACGATGTTGCACCGAAACAAAAGCCATCTAAGCTACACTATACCATTATCATCCATATGTTTATCCAATAAACTTTTAAATGCCCTCAATGTTGGCGAGTTCACTACTGTAGCAGGTAGGGCATTCCACGGCCTCACTACTCTTTGCGTAAAGAACCTACCTCTGACCTCTGTCCTATATCTATTACCCCTCAGTTTAAAGTTATGTCCCCTCGTGCCAGCCATTTCCATCCGCGGGAGAAGGCTCTCACTGTCCACCCTATCCAACCCCCTAATCATTTTGTATGCCTCTATTAAGTCTCCTCTTAACCTTCTTCTCTCCAACGAAAACAACCTCAAGTCCATCAGCCTTTCCTCATAAGATTTTCCCTCCATACCAGGCAACATCCTGGTAAATCTCCTCTGCACCCGCTCCAAAGCCTCCACGTCCTTCCTATAATGCGGTGACCAGAACTGTACGCAATACTCCAAATGCGGCCGTACCAGAGTTCAGTACAGCTGCAACATGACCTCCTGACTCCGGAACTCAATCCCTCTACCAATAAAGGCCAACACTCCATAGGCCTTCTTCACCACCCTATCAACCTGGGTGGCAACTTTCAGGGATCTATGTACATGGACACCTAGATCCCTCTGCTCATCCACACTTTCAAGAACTTTTCCATTAGCCAAATATTCCACATTCCTGTTATTCCTTCCAAAGTGAATCACCTCACACTTCTCTACATTAAACTCCATTTGCCTCCTCTCAGCCCAGCTCTGCAGCTTATCGATATCCCTCTGTAACCTGCTACTTCCTTCCACACTATCGACAACACCACCGACTTTAGTACCGTCTGCAAATTTACTCACCCACCCTTCTGCGCCTTCCTCTAGGTCATTGATAAAAATGACAAACAGCAACGGCCCCAGAACAGATCCTTGTGGTACTCCACTTGTGACTAAACTCCATTCTGAACATTTCCCATCAACCACCACCCTCTGTCTTCTTTCAGCTAGCCAATTTCTGATCCACATCTCTAAATCACCCTCAATCCCCAGCCTCCGTATTTTCTGCAATAGCCTACCGTGGGGAACCTTATCAAACGCTTTGCTGAAATCCATATACACCACATCAACTGCTCTACCCTCGTCTACCTGTTCAGTCACCTTCTCAAAGAACTCGATAAGGTTTGTGAGGCATGACCTACCCTTCACAAAGCCATGCTGACTATCCCTGATCATATTATTCCTATCTAGATGATTATAAATCTTGTCTCTTATAATTCCCTCCAAGACTTTACCCACTACAGACGTGAGGCTCACCGGTCTATAGTTGCCGGGGTTGTCTCTGCTCCCCTTTTTGAACAAAGGGACCACATTTCCTATCCTCCAGTCCTCTGGCACTATTCCTGTCGTCAATGATGACATAAAAATCAAAGCCAATGGTCCAGCAATCTCTTCCCTGGCCTCCCAGAGAATCCTAGGATAAATCCCATCAGGTCCCGGGGACTTATCTATTTTCAGCCTGTCCAGAATTGCCAACACCTCTTCCCTACGTACCTCAATGCCATCTAATCTATTTACCTGGAGCTCAGCATTCTCCTCCACAACATTATCTTTTTCCTGAGTGAATACTGACGAAAAGTTAGTTGGGGCTGGGCAGATATTGTGGTGTCAGGGAGTAGTTGAGGGTTCTATTGGTGATTGGGAGTAGTAGGGGGGTCCCGTGGGTGGGATTTGGAGCAGGAGGGTGGGGCGGTGCTGGGGTGTGTGGTTGGTAGTGTTCAGTGCTATAACTGCCTCAGGAGTTCGAAGTACTTTTAGTCATTCTAACGTTTCCTGGTTAATTATTCTGTTCAGAGTGTTTGAACCACCTGAAGCCTCTGACTTAAATCAGGATATTGGATGGTTCCAGGTGCAGGCCAATTGCTCACGATAAGTTTAAAATTCCTATGCAATTCCCACGCAGTGCTTGTATGCGGACTTCCGAGGGGGACCCTGCTGCACATTCTGATGTACCGCTGGGGTATGACTCCCTCCCTGCCAGGGAATGGAAGATTTAGCCCTTTTTTGATTTGATTTATTATTGTGCTTTTTAAACCAGCACAAAAGATCACAGAAACCCAACTTACGCTGAACATAATTATATTGTAATGGAAGCCAGCCCAGCCCGTGCACTAAACAAGCCACATCCCCAGGTTGAGGTAACCACTTTTGCGAGGGTCTGCTAATTCGGCACATTTGCAGACACTTTAAAAATGGCGCTGGTTTTCAGACACAAGGACATAATGAGCACTTTATAAAAGCTTTTGAATATAATTTTTGTTCTAACTTACTGAGAAACTGATTACTGGAAAGGAGTATCACCAAAAATGGCCCTGTACGGGGCTGGATTCTCTGCACTGGGACGTCGAAAGCGCGGCCGGCGCTGGGGCGGAGAATCCATTTTGGCGCACAAAATCGTTCCCCAATTCCCCAGGCCCCGAAAAGCAGCGTATTCACCGCAAAGCACCTACCTGCGGCCATTGCAGGAGGCCCGCCCCACCATTCTCTGCCCCTGACCGGCCGAAATCCCGACGACGTGGATCTAATATGGTCCTGCCAGTCGTGATACTAGCGTGGCGGCTGCGAACTCAGTCCGCGGCCGCCTTGGTCGGTGGCGGGCCGATCGGAGGGCAGGGGTCCTTATACTCGGCCGGGCAATATTCGGGTGGGCGGCGGCCAACCGGGGGGGGGGTCTATTTTTAGTGTCCAGCTCTGAGTCCGCCATGGAGCACGGCACAGCTGCTGGTGGCCGCCGCCTTGAGCATGCGCGGCCTCCGACCCGGAAGTGCAGGGGCCCGTATCAGCAGCAACAGATGCTAGATTTACGCCGGGTCCCTTCTAGCCCCCTGCATTGCTGGGAATTTGTGGCCCTTTCACGCCAGTCGTTCTGGCATGAAAGCCCACAGTTTTGATGATAGCGTGGGGACAGTCCCAAAAACAGAGAATCCAGCCCATGGTGTTTCAAATTCAATTTCAATGGTTTAAATTCAGATTGCTCATAGACACTGACAAAATGCTTATAGATTGTAAGCATTTAATAAACGTGTTTTCAGCTGAATTAATCAAACTGCACAAGCTACTGTTTTTAAATGTACATGGAATATTCTTCGAAGCAATATTTCTTTCTGAGAACAATGTTTATTCCTTGTGTCCGGTGATATGCAAAGGAATTGAAATGTAAACTGGCCATCGTCTCAAAACTGGCCTGAATGCAGTTCAAATCTGGATTATCAATTGTGCCCAAAGCTGCAACTCTACCCCAAAAATCTTGTCCCTATTCTACTCGAGGAATAAGAAAAGGCAGGGTTAATTAGTTCAAGAAGCAACTTGTGACATTTCTTGAGAAAGAAGGGATTGAAGAATGTGTGATGGTGGATGGGTGTAGGTGATGCACAAACAAAAACCTGGACACAATCACCCCTTTCTGTTCCTAAAAATTACATGCCAAAATTGTAGATTTGTCAAGCACTGGAAAAAGGAATGATCATTTTGCAATTATTTTACAACTGCTGTATTTTTGACCTATGTACTTTAAAAGCTGTAAAAACATTTCTTTCAACATTTTTTGGAGATCGTGGAAATGTTACTGTTGAAGTATTATTGTGCGATGTGTGTCCTTTATCTTTTTCTACAATTCACTTAAAGTGTAGGCGGTTCAATAATCACAGTGTCTTTTTGATTTATACTATCTGGCAGGACCCATGCATAGGGATTCACAATAATGGTGTAAAGTGTCACAACAAACAGCTTGTACCTTCTTGGATGGCAACAGACGGTAA
Source organism: Scyliorhinus torazame (assembly GCF_047496885.1). NCBI lineage: Eukaryota > Metazoa > Chordata > Chondrichthyes > Carcharhiniformes > Scyliorhinidae > Scyliorhinus > Scyliorhinus torazame. The sequence goes on along the minus strand of NC_092715.1, from coordinate 45,130,867 downwards.
ATCATTTTCTAATATTCTTTGGTCCTCTGTATTCAGGAAAACCCAGCACAACATTCTCAGAAAGTGCAGTCACCATGCAGGCAAATGTGGTCCTGTCTCTGGGTCACTGTCCGTTTGGAGTCGCAATGTGTGGGCATGATTTACATAATCTTTCTGGCAAGGCAGGTCTGATAGAACTGGTTCCCGGATCGGTGCACCATCTATAAAATGCACACTGATCAGCAATTAAACCTAATGGTCCTCAACCCTGTCCATGAAGTTATTGGGAGCTCCCTCTATCTCCAGGACAATTATCGGGGGCTTCATCCTGCACCATGGTGGAAGTATCGGTGGTGTTCCCCGCTCAGTTCTCGCTCCCCCCGTGCCTGTAAGTTTCCCCCTTACAGACAGCTCTTCCAACCCCCCCCCCCCCTCCCATGGGGCCCACCCGCCAGGGCACGACACATGCTTGTCCATCTCCCCCCCAGGGGCTATATTTTCCTTTGCGCTCCTGGAGGGATGCCCATCGGCTGTTTCTCATTTTCCCAAACCTGTTGTAAACCTCCCTGACATGACACGACCTCGGTGAGGTACGAATATTTACTGAGGTGGGATCATCTGGCAGGGGCCCCCCGTTAATAATATATAAATGTGCAAAATCCATTTAAGTGAGGTTCCTGCCCTTTGTGGGCATGAACCTCGTGATGACGTCAATGAGGGGTGGAGAAAATTGGGGGACGTGAACGCCCTGGAGAGAATTGCTTTCCCCGAGTCTTTCCAAGTTTTCCGCCTGCATTGCCATTCTTTCTGAGGGCAAACGCGGGCTGAAAAATCACCCCAAGTGACTTTTCTAAGGCCGACAGTGAGTGGAGATACTCCTATGTGGGACTATATTATTTTTAGGAACAAAACTCATTTCAACATGAAGATAAACTCTAATCATCTGTAAATCATGCTTTATGGAGCAATAAAGAGCTGACAAGCTCCAACTTCCTTGCAGTAACGGCAATACGAGTAAGGAAAACTTGTTTCAATTATACAAGGCTTTGCTGAGACCGAATTTGAGTTCAATTCTGCCCTCCTTACCGAAGGAAGGATAGACGTGCCTCAGAGCAGGTCCAGTGGAGTTTTATTAGATTGTGTCCTCGGATAGAAGGGGGGCGGGATTTTCTCAGCCCGGGGCCGGGCCGGAGAATCCCCACGACTTTTGCGAATCGCGCCACACCGCCGGCACGCGATTCTCCACAGAGCGGAGAATCGGCACCATTGGCACCGCCGTGGTTGGCGCGGCACCGGTCGCGGGCCGTTCTACGCGGCCTCTCTGTCTCCCGGCCTCCTTTCTTCCACGCCGGCCCCTGCACTCCTGCACCATGTTGCATCGGGGCCGGCGCGGACAAGGGAGACACCGCGCATGACCGCGAATCGCGCCGGTGGGACTGTGCATTTGCGGGTTCGCGTCGGACCCACTGCGCCTGCGTACATCCCCCAGCGGCCATTCTACAGCCGGATCAGCAGCTGGAGCAGCGTGAACCACTCCAGTGCTGAGCTGGCCCCCTGTAGGGCCCAGAATTGCTGATCCTGGGGCCATGTTGACGCCATCAAGAAACGCGACGGTGTTTCCGACGGCATCAACACTTAGTCTCAGGATCAGAAAATCCCGCACGGGTTGTCCCAGGATGAGTGATTGTGTAGAAAGTGAGTTAATTGTAATATATTAAATTCTTAGCGGACTTGACAGAATACATGCTGAGAGGCTGCTGTTTCCCTTGGCCCAAGAGTTGAAACTAAGGGTCACAATCTCAGGAGAAGGGGCCAGGAGTTGGGAATCGTTAGAACTTTCTATCCCGAGAGCTGCAAATGCTCAGTCATTCAGCATATTTGTCCTGAGATTGATAAACGTTGTCCCGAAGGAAATCAAGAAACATCATTGAATCATAGAATCCCCACGGTGCTCAACGAGATCATTCTGCCCATCAAGGCTGCACCGACCCTCTGAAAGTGCTCCCTATCTAGGCCCACTCCCCCCGTCCTATCACCGACACATTTTTACACTGAGGGACAATTTAGCATGGCCAATCCACCTAACCTGGCACATCTTTGCATTGTGGGAAGAAACCAAAGCACGTGAAGGAAACCCATGCAGACACGGGGAGAACGTGCAAACTCTACCCAGACAGTCACCCAAAGGCTGGAATTGAACCCGGATTCCTGGCGCTGTGAGGCAGCAGTGCGAGCCACCATCCACACATGGAGATAAAAGGAGTGAAAGAAAAACCTGCATTTATATGGTGCCTTTCATGGTCTCAGGTTGCGGCAAAACGTTTTAAACGCAATGAAATATGGGACTTTTCACCTGTTACCACATTATAAAGTAAGAAACTCAGCAGCCAATTTGTGTGCAGCAAGCTTTCATAAACAACAATGCGATGATTGTCAGATAATCAGTTTTGTCATTTCGTTGGGCCAGGACATCTTAGTCAGGACATTGTGGATGACTCTCCTGCTCTTAATCAAAATGGTGCCAAGAAATCTTTATGCTCACTTGAAAGGGCAGATGAAATGAAATGAAAATAGCTTATTGTCACAAGTAGGCTTCAAATGAAGTTACTGTGGAAAGCCCCTGGTCGCCACATTCCAGAGCCTGTTTGGGGAGGCTGGTACGGGAATTGAACCCGTACTGCTGGCCTGCTATTTAGCCCTGTGCCAAACCAGTCCCCAGATGGGATTGTGATTCAATGTCTCATCTACTGCAGGGTGTTGGCTACAAATTGGTAGGTCTAAAGAAACCTTCGTATTCATACATAGATTAAGGGTACACATAGAACCATTTACAGATATAGAGTAAAGGATTCAAGCAATGCGGCCGCATTTGGAGTATTGCGTGCAATTCTGGTCGCCGCATTATAGGAAGGATGTGGAAGCATTGGAAAGGGTGCAGAGGAAATTTACCAGAATGTTGCCTGGTATGGAGGGAAGATCTTATGAGGAAAGGCTGAGGAACTTGAGGCTGTTTTCGTTAGAGAGAAGAAGGTCAAGAGGTGACTTAATTGAGGCATACAAGTTGATCAGAGGATTAGATAGGGTGGACAGTGAGAGCCTTTTTCCTCGGATGGTGATGTCTAGCACGAGGTGACATAACTTTAAATTGAGGGGAGACAGATATAAGACAGATGTCAGAGGTAGGTTCTTTACTCAGAGAGTAGTAAGGGCGTGGAATGCCCTGCCTGCAACAGTAGTGGACTCGCCAACATTAAGGGCATTCAAATGTTCATTGGATAGATATATGGACGATAAGGGAATAGTGTAAATGGGCTTTAGAGTGGTTTCACAGGTTGGCGCAACATCGAGGGCCGAGGGGCCTGTACTGCGCTGTAATGTTCTATGTTCTCTATGTTCTATTAGAATGATGCGCAGCGGTTAGCATTGCTGCCTCATGGTGCCAAGTTCCTGGGTTCGATCGTGGCCCTGGGTCAATATCCATGTTGGGTTTGCACATTCTCCCCGTGTCTGTGTGGGGCTAACCCCCACACCCCCAAGATGTGCAGGGTAGGTGGATTGATCACTCTAAATTGCCCCTTAATTGGTAAAAGAACTAAAGGGTACAACCTATGAGCTGTTTCCATGCTTGCTGGTACATACACTCTGTTCAACATGGGTGGGCGTCTGTCATATTCTCTCTTACATGACCATCTGGGTGGTACTGTACTCATTCCAATATTAACCCTGAATATGCCCCAGACCTACATATTATGTCATCCAAAAGAAGGAAACTGCAATGATGGTTGGCCAGGTTTTTATGTCCCTTCGCACCTGTGGGATTTTCGGCCCCTGCCATGGGTTCCCTGGCGGGGAGACGAGTCAGCCATGAAAATTGGCATTGATTTTGGTGGGACCAGAAGATTCCGTTGATGGCCAATTCTGAGTCACCCCCACTGTGGGACAGCCGGCTGCGGGGGATGTGGGGGCTGGAATTTCCGGCCCTGGAGTTGGAACTGAACCCACAAAAGGCCTGGGAAAGTAGCACTGAGGTAGAAGTGCAGCCATGATCTTACTTGATGCAGAGCAGGTATACGAGGCTGCTCTTATTTTTGTATTCTTCATGGAATATGATTTTTTATTTTTATTAATAATTAGTCATTTTGCACCAAGCATTGATTTACTGAAGTTTCTGTGCCAACCGAAAATTTGCTGCGGAAAAAGCAAAATACAGCGGATGCTGTAAATCTGAAATAAAAACAGAAAATTCTGGATAAACCCAGCAGCATCTATTATGAGGGAAACAGGGTTAATGTTTTGAGTCTGTACGTCTCTTCTTCAGAGCTGACAGAGAGGGAGAGACGTGATGGATACAGTTATCTGGACTCAACATTGAGTTTGACAACTTTAGATTGCGAACTTTCTCTTCCATCTTCACCCCTGTTTTGACTTTAGTTTTCTTTGTTTGTCCCAATGCAAACCCCCTCTTCCCACCTCCCCACTGAACCATCTGTCACTTGTTCTTTAGTCTTGCTTTCACTGAGCTCTGACCTCTGTTCTCCAATTAACATATCCTTCCACTTTCTGCCACTATCAGCACATCCTTTGGTCCATGGGCAGCACGGTAGCACACATGGCTAGCACTGTGGTTAGCACTGTGGCTTCACAGCGCCAGGGTCCCAGGTTCGATTCCCTGCTGGGTCATTGTCTGTGCGGAGTCTGCATGATCTTCCCGTGTCTGTGTGGGTTTCCTCCGTGTGATGAATGGTTATTGTACCCTTAACATCATGTAGGTGATGCCCCTTTAAGATCGGGTTTGGAACCCTGGGGGACTACTCCTCCAACTCCGCCCACCAGGGAGCCGTATATAAGGTGACGCCCTGTAGGCGGCACCTAGTAAGCACACGTCTCGGCAGCAGGCTAGTTCTCTGCTTATTAAAGCCTTCATTTACTGGTGCTCCGGTTTCCTCCCACAGTCCAAAGACGTGCAGGTCAGGTGGATTGGCCATGCTAAATTGCCCTTAGTGTCCAAAAAGGTTAGGAGTGGTTATTGGGATAGGGTGGAAATGAGGGCTTAAGTGGGTCGATGCAGACTCGATGGGCCGATTTGGCCTCCTTATGCACTATATGTTCTATGTTCTCTGTTCTATGTTCTGTACTGCTACCATTTGCATTCCCTTTGTCTTGTGTCCATGGCATCTTTGTCAATCTTTCCTTCGCTCCCACCTATCCCTGACCACCTGTTCTGCTCCAGCTTCTCCACCCCCCTCCAACTCTATAAGCCATCACATCTCGACCCCTCTTCAGCTCTGAAAATGAGTCATATGGACTTGAAATGTTAACTCTCTTTCTCTCTCCACAGATGCTGCCTGGCTTGCTGCGTTTATCCAGTATTTTCTGTCTTTATATTAAAAACCTGCTGCTGATGCTTAGATTCAATTTAACCTTGAACTATAAATCATTGTTCGATCAATTTGTGACAGCACATTCTTCAAACTTTGGTCACTGTGCATTTACGTTGAAGTATTCCCTTGTATCTGTTGCATGGCTTCACAGGAATGTTTCATACCTAAATATTTCTTACATTTAAACTGTAATAAAAATCAACTAAATAAAAAATATCTGGCAACAGACAAACGGTAGATGTTTTTAGTTTATCTCAGGCAGTTGGGACCAGTGATGCCTTAGACATTAGTCAATATTTTATTCTGAATTGATACAGGTAGTTCTGACCTGTGTCAATTGCACTGAGCGAACTTATTTTGATGGCTATGAGTAGAAGGTTTTCCTAGCTAAAAAGCAAGACATCAAATTCAAATAATATGAGTGCCTGTCAAAATACCAATTATTGCATTTACATGGCACCTGATATTCCAAAGCATGAAACACAATGGATGGAAACTTGTGGAAGCGATTGGGGGCGGGGTGGGGGGCGGTGTTGGGAGGGGTCTAGGCAGACGACTGAAGAGCCAGCTAGAGCCCCGTGTTGCCTCTCTTTGCGGATGCCTACCACATCTTGTTCCACCCAAGCACATGGCAGGCCAGTGGCAGGCCTTTTGTTGGGTTCAAGCCGCGTCTCACCAGCTGGCAGATGCTGACAGATCAGAAGCCGGCAGCTCTTCTGAAGAGTATGCCCACCAAGGTGGTGGTGGCCGCTGCAGGTACTTAACCCGCATGAGGCCGAGGATCATCACCTGATCCCAAGCCACGGGAGGTGGGGGAGGGGAGGAGGGCGGGGGGGGGGAGGTTTGGTTCATGGAGGAGAGGCAGAGGGGGGGGCGACATGGACAGAGGATGGCTGTCAGGATGCCACCTGTAAGTTAAGGCATAAAGATGAGTCCATTGAGGAAAACCGCTCATTCTTTGTCAGATAGTGCCCATGGAGTTTAAAAGTCCTCTGAGGTGAGACTTCAACTTAATGAATACATCCTCAAATCTTTTTGTAGGGCTCAGACCACCAGCTATATTGTGTCAGCCACATGGAATGGTATATATTTTTCATCCATTGTTGTGATCAACTCCCTATTGCAAGGCAGAACATGAGTCAGACAGGATAAAGCAAAACTTTATTTTCTGTCCTCGAAAAATATTTAAACGACAATCTTAGCAAGACTCACTATGCTGCACCGTGCGACAGTATAATTTCTACGTCAACCATTCTAGTGTATCTCAATTTAGTGGCAATTAGTGCTTGATTATTGGCAGTTTTGTGATGTGAATGTGGATCCACTGGGAACCGTGTTGAATGTTCAGTTAGAATTTATAGCTAACAGACAAAGAAAAAAGGTTGATTCTATTGGTTGAGCAGCCTTAAATCCAGATTATCGAGGCGCAATGATATTTTTCTAAATACAGTTTTCTGTTGCATCCTGCAACTGGTATGATTTCTTTCCACATATAGAGTTCATGTAGTAAATTTTCTTTCAGAATAAGTGTCCCAAACAGCATTGGCTGTCTAATTGAATTTAACAAGGCTTTTCCCGTTGCTGATAACTCTATCATTTTTTAAAAATTCATTTATGGGATGCTGATTAGGTCAGCATTTATTGCCCATCCCTATTTGTCCTTCAGAAAGTGAAGAAAGGTTTATATATATATATATTAAAAAGGCTGGACTGTTTGACGACCCACAACCTGGCGAGGGGAGCACAAGTCTTCAGTACTATTGTTGGAATATTGTCAGGTTCCATAACCATTGTAGTATCCACTGTCTTCAGCTGTTTCTTGATATCATGTGGAGTGAATCGTATTGGCTGAAGACTGACATCTATGATGCTGGGGACTTACGGAGCAGACCAAGATTGATCACCCACTCGGCACTTCTGAGTGAAGATTATGGCAAATGCTTCAGCCTTGTCTTTTTCACACATGTCTGGGCTCCTCTGTCATTGCGGATGGGGATATTGTGGAGCCTACTCCTCCAGTGAGTTGTACAATCGTCCACCACCACTCATGGCTGGATGTGGTAAGACTGCAGAGCTTAAATGTCGGAAGCGACAATGTCAGAAGCGACAATTTCTTTGATCCTAAAGCGGGACAAGGACCCACTGCAATGTGGATCGGACAGGCCGATCTCGTTCCTCAATGTAGATGCAAAGTTGCTGGCAAAAGTGCTGGCCACGAGGATGGAGGACTGTGTCCCGGGGGTAATCCACGAGGACCAGACGGGATTTGTAAAGGGCAGGCAACTAAACACCAATGTGCGGCGGCTCTTAAACGTGATAATGATGCCATCGGAGGAGGGAGAGGCGGAGATAGTGGCAGCTATGGACGCGGAGAAGGCTTTTGACCGAGTAGAGTGGGAGTACCTCTGGGAGGTGCTGCGCAGGTTTGGGTTCGGGGTAGGGTTTATCAATTGGGTTAAGCTCCTTTACAGAGCCCCGATGGCAAGTGTCGTGACGAACCGGCGGAGGTCGGAGTACTTTCGACTGTACTGAGGGACGAGGCAGGGGTGTCCCCTGTCCCCCCTGTTGTTCGCATTGGCGATCGAACCATTGGCCATGTCATTGAGGGAGTCTAATAAACGGAAGGGGGTGGTCCGAGGGGGAGAAGAGCATCGGGTGTCGCTATATGCGGATGATCTGTTGCTGTACGTGGCGGATCCAATGGAGGGGATGGTGGAGGTCATGCAGACTCTAAGGGAGTTTTGGGAGTTTTCGGGCTATAAGCTCAATGTAGGGAAGAGTGAGCTCTTTGTATTACAGGCGGGGGACCAAGAAAGAGGGATAAGGGACCTACCGCTGAGGAGGGCGGAGGGGAGCTTTCGGTATCTGGGGATCCAGATAGCCAGGAGTTGGGGGACCCGACATAAACTGAATCTGACGAGGTTGGTGGAGCAAATGGAGGAGGATTTCAAAAGGTGGGACATGTTACCGCTCTCGCTGGCGGGTAGAGTGCAGTCGGTCAAAATGGTGGTCCTTCCGAGGTTTCTGTTTGTGTTTCAGTGCCTTCCCATCGTGATCACTAAGGCCTTTTTTAAGAGAGTAGGCAGGAGTATTATGGGGTTTGTGTGGGCGAATAAGACCCCGAGAGTAAGGAGAGGGTTCCTGGAATGCAGTAGGGGCCGAGGAGGGTTGGCGCTGCCAAACCTGGGGAGCTACTACTGGGCAGCAAATGTGGCGATGATCCGCAAGTGGGTTATGGAGGGAGAGGGGGCGGCATGGAAGAGGATGGAGATGGCGTCCTGTAAAGAAATGAGCCTGGGGGCGTTGGTGACGCCGCTCTCGCCGACAAAGTATACCACGAGCCCGGTGGTGGCCGCAACGCTAAGGATCTGGGGCCAGTGGAGACGGCACCAGGATGCAATGGGAGCATCGGTGTGGTCCCCGATCAGGGGTAACCACCGGTTTGTCCCGGGGAAGATGGACGGGGGGTTCCAGAGCTGGCATCGGGCGGGGATTGGAAGAATGGGGGACCTGTTCATCGACGGGACGTTTGCGAGACTAGGGGCACTGGAGGAGAAGTTCGAGTTACCCCCGGGAAATGCCTTTAGATATATGCAGGTGAGGGCTTTTGTGAGGCGACAGGTGAGGGAATTCCCGTTGCTCCCGGCACAAGAAGTTCAAGATAGGGTGATCTCGGGTGTATGGGTCGGGGAGGGCAAGGTGTCGGAAATACACCATGAGTTGAAAGAAGAGGGGGAAGCGCTGGTAGAAGAGTTGAAGGGTAAATGGGAGGAGGAGCTGGGGGAGGAGATCGAGGAAGGTCTGTGGGCTGATGCCCTAGGCAGGGTTAATTCCTCCTCCTCGTGTGCCACGCCCAGCCTGATACAATTTAAGGTGGTCCACAGAGCGCACTTGACGGGGGCGAGGTTGAGTAGGTTCTTTGGGGTAGAGGACAGATGTGGAAGGTGCTCAGGGAGCCCGGCGAACCATGTCCATATGTTTTGGTCATGCCCGGCACTGGAGGGGTTCTGGAGAGGAGTGGCGGGAGCAATATCTCAGGTGGTGAAAGTCCGGGTCAAGCCAAGCTGGGGGCTAGCAATATTTGGAGCAGGGGACGAACCGGGAGTGCAGGAGGCGAAAGAGGCCGGCATTCTGGCCTTTGCGTCCCTAGGAGCCCGGCGAAGGATCTTGCTAATGTGGAAGGAGGCGAAGCCCCCCAGCCTGGAGGCCTGGATAAATGATATGACTGGGTTCATAACGTTGTAGAGGATTAAGTTCGCCTTGAGAGGGTCTGCGCAGGGGTTTTACAGGCGGTGGCAACCGTTCCTAGACTATCTCGCGGAGCGTTAGAGGAAGGTCGGTCAGCAGCAGCAGCAACCTTGGCGGGGGTGGGGGGGGGGGGGGGATGTCCTGGGGGGGGGGGGGGGAAGAGAGGGTGAAAAGGGGGGACTGCCTGGGAGGGTGGATGAGCAAGAGATAACATGAAGGGTTGGGGAAACTGGCACGTACGGGTTGAGGGCCAGTGTACAAAGCTGTGTAAATATATCATTTTGCCATGTATATATCTTGCTCTGCGCGATTTCTCGTTTTTTTTTGTTACGGGGGTGGGGGTTATTGTTTGTAAGGGAGAAAAATTGTGTTGAAAAACTTTAATAAATATATATATTTTTTAAAAAAGACTGCAGAGCTTACATCTGATGCATTTGTTGTGGAATCACTTAGCTCTATTACTTGCTGCTTACGCTGTTTGGCGCACAGTCCTGTGTTGTAGCTTCACAGGTTTCACCTCATATTTCGGTATGCCTATTGTTGCTCCTAGCATGCTCTCCTGCACTCTTCATTGAACCAGTGTTGATCCCCTGGCTTGGTGATAATAGTAGAATATGGGATATGCCAGGCCACGAGGTTGCAGATTGTGGTTGAGTACAATTCTGCTGCTGCTGATGGTCCACAGTGCCTCATGGATGCCCTGTCTTGAGTTGCCAGATCTGTTTAAAGTCGCCAGATCTATTCAAAGTCTATCCCATTTAGCTTGGTGGTAGCGTTACACAACACGTTGATGGATATCTTCAATGTGAAGACAGGGCTTTGTCATCACAAGAACTGTGCGGCAGTCACTTCTACCGATACTGTCATGGTCATTCACAGGAACACACATAGAAAATAGAAGCAGGAGGAGGTCTTTTGGTCCTTCGAGCCTACTCCGCCATTCATTATGGTCATAGCTGATCATCAAGTTCAATACCCGGATCCAGTCTTTCCCCCATATCCTGTGAGCCCTTTAGCCCCAAGAGCCATATCTAACTCCTTCTAGAAATTACACAGCCGTTTGTCCTCAACTACTTTTTGTGGTAGTGGATTCCACAGATTCACCACTCTCTGGGTGAAGAAATTTCTCCTCGCATCAGTCCTAAAAGGTTTACCCCTTATCCTCAAACTATGACCCCCAGTCTTGGACTCCCCCACCATCGTGAACATTTCTTCTGAATCTACCCTATCTAATCCTGTTAGAATTTTATAAGTTTCTGTGAGATTCCCTTTCACTCTGCTGAATATAATCCTTATCGATTTATTCTCCCCTCATCCCAGGAATCAGCCCTGTAAACCTTCGCTGCACTCCCTCCATAGCAAGAACATCCTTCCTCAGATAAGGACACCAAAACTGTACACAATACTCCAGGTGTGGCCTCACCAATATCCTACAGAATTGCAGTAAAACATCCCTATTCCTGTACTCAAATCTTCTCGTTATGAAGGCCAACATACCATTTGCCTTCTTTACTGCCTGCTGTACCTGCACACTTACTTTCAGCGACTGATGCATGAGGACACCAAGGTCTTGCTGAGTGTTCACCTCTCTCAATTTACACCAACTCAAATAATAATCTGCTTTCCTATTTTTGTGACCGAAACGGATAACCTCCCTTGATCCACATTATACTGCATCTGCCCTGCATGTGCCCACTCACTCAACCTGTCCAAATCCCATTGAAGCATCTCTGCATTCTCTATCATCTGCCAATTTGGAGATAATACATTTTATTCCATTGTCCAAATCATTAATATGTAATGTAAACAGTTGGGGTTCTAGCGCAGATCCCTGCACTGGTCACTGCCTGCCAATCGGAAAAAGACCCATTTATTCCAACTTTTTGCTTCCTGTCTGCTAACCAACTTTCTATCCAACTCAAGACACTACCCGTAATCCCATGTGCTTTAAATTTACATAGTAATCTGCTATGTGAGACCATGTCGAAAGTCTTCTGAAAGTCTAAATAAACCACATCCACTGGTACTCCCTGGTCAACTCTACTGGTTACATCTTCAAAGACTTCTAGTAGATTTGTCAAGCATAATTTTCCTTTCATAAATCCATGCTGACTTTGTCCGATTACACCACTGCTTTCCAAATGCTGTGCTACGAAATCCCCTGATAATGGACTCGAGCAACTCCGTACTACCAATGTTAGGCTCACTGGTCTATAGTTCCCTATTTTCTCTTTACCTCCCTTTTTGAATAGCAGGGTTATATTACCCATCCTCCAATCTGTAGCAACCATTCCAGAGTCTAAAGAATTTTGGAAAATGACCACCAAAAGATCTGCTATTTCTAGGGCCACTTACTTAAGTACTCTGGGATGAAGATTTTCAAGCCCTGAGATTTGTCCACATTCAATCCCATTAATTTATCCAAAACCTTTTCTTTACTAATACTAATTTCCTTCTGCTCCTCACTAAAACTTGTGTTTATCAGAACTTCCGATACATTATTCATGACCTTCTTTGTGAAGATCAGGTATACACTCCAGAAATGAATGGCCTTCTTCTGCACTGTAAATTCTATGATTTTATGAATTCGGCTCATTTAAATACGATTGTGTTGGATTCTCCCAAGGCCTGGAATTGAATGGTTGCTCCTGGGAGACCCCGCCATGGTGCCGTTTAGCACTGGTGCACAGAAACGTGGACCAGGCATAACGGATCGTGGGGAGTCTTTTGGGCCATCGGAGGAGCCTGGGTGATTGGGCTCTGGGCAGAATGGTAACTTGGCACTCCTGCTGGCATCCAGGCACCTTGGCACTACCAACCTGCCACCTTGGCACTGCCACTCAGGAACCCTGCCAGGGTACCTGGGTGGCACCGTTAGGCTGGCAGGGGCACTGCCATGGTGTGAGGCTGGCAGCACCATGGTGCCCGGTTGCAAGGTTGGCACTGCCAGGGCTCGGGCCTGGGGTGCCCTTCCCTTATGAGGTGGGGTGGGTGATGGGTTGAGGACCCCTTAGCAGGTAAGTTTTGGGGGTCCAGGCGCCATAGTGGGAGGTCCAGAGATAGGGCAGATCGCGGCGATTTAAAAAATAAAGATACATGTGGCCTTGGCGGGGCGTTCCTCGCCGAAGCAAAAAAAACAGAGTCTAGCCCACTATACATGCCCAAAATGAGACTGTTTTTTCCCCATTTAATTGCGCCCCATGCATTTACCATTGTACCTGACTTAAGCTCTCTCACAGCGAATATGCAGCTACACATCTTAAAGATATCTTTCGATATGAATGCTGTTTGGCTGTGAAGGAGTACGGGTGAATTAATATTCAATGAATACATGAATATCCCATTAAAAGCTACATTCAATAAACTCACAGTGAAACATATTTTAAAAGGCGTCAAAACTAGCTTGCAAACACAACGGGCTGGATTCTCCTGTCGGCGGGATCCTGCACTTCGCTGGCAGCGCACTCACGCCCGAAGATTTCCTGACGGCGTGGGGGTGCCCACAATGGGAAACTCCACTGGCTGGCTGCCAGGAGGGAAGATCCTGCAGCCGGTGGGGGTACGCCACACCAGAAAATGGGTGCGGCGGGACTAAGAATCTCACCCAATATGGTTAATTTCCTTCACACCCTGATAAGAAAAGACACTCCCGAAAAATATATTCTCAAGTTTTTTCTGTAACACCAGCATGTACAATACAAGCTCCGATGATTAAAACCACAATCGGATGGAAGAATATTAGTCCCCAAGTATTAGGATGTTGTACTTTGACTGAGAAAAAATGACCAAGATGACCATTACCTTGGTCCAGTTTTTAAAAATGAGTCCAAACAGCATTTTGTGGAAATTGATGGTTAATGGTGATGGATTCACCAAAGATGGTGAATTAATAATAGGTTGTCTACAATGAATTGAATAAACATTTTCCATGTAACCATTACTTAACAGCCCCAAATATTTACCACAAATATTTTACCCCAGTTTGAAGAAAATTGGATTTGTGTTATATTTGTTATAAGCTAACCAGTATCACACACAATTGGGGATTAAGGTAATCTTATATGAATATCCGATGGATAGCTTTTTGCAAAGTGTAAATGTCGGGCTCGATCTTAGAAAGAAGAACGAGCAACGTTTTTCTTCATGATTTGTTTCACGATTCATGCTTTGTGTCGAACTACTGAATTGCATGATTGCTTATAATAAAAAATGTTTTTGTGTGCGGTCTTTTAAATGGTCTTTTGTATCAAGCACTCAACAAACCCAATTTCTCTTCAGTTTTGGTGGAGGAAGGGAGGGATTTCACACAGACCCTTATAATACCTGGGAAAATTACAATCTGGCTAAAAACTAATTGAAAATAAGCCTGTCAGGAAGAAGGCAATAATCTTGCTGATTTCCTTTCTTTGGGTGGAGCCTGTTTAGATTCTGTGGACGCAGTTACATGTCTTTGAATTTGACTCCCTCTAGCTGAAGTTGAAGGGAGTTAATCGGGAGGTATACCTGATCCCAAATAGCCCCCAAAATGGGATGAGGATTGGAATACACCTCATGATCTCTGCCATATGGAACTTTGGGGCCTATTCCGAAATTCTGACCTCCCAAAATACAGATTCTCCTCTAATAAGAATCTTTATTGTCACAAGTAGGCTTACATTAACACTGCAATGAAGTTACTGTAAAAAGCCACTAGTCACCACATTCCGGTGCCTGTTCGGGGACACAGAGGGAGAATTCAGAATGACCAATTCACCTAACAGCATGTCTTTCGGGACTTGTGGGAGGAAACCGGAGCACCCGGAGGAAACCCACACAGACACAGGGAGAACATGCAGACTCCACACAGACAGTGACCCAAGCCGGGAATCGAACCTGGGACCCTGGCGCTGTGAAGCAACAGTGTTAACCACTGTGCTACCCTGCTGCCCCACAAGGGAATGAATGTCAGGACAAGAAACCAACATGCTGGTAAACACAGCAGCTCCAAGAAATAGGCTCATCAATAGGTTATATATCAACTTCTCCAATCCAATTTGATCCAATAGGGACTGTGGAATAAAAGAGTTTTCTGATGGTAGCTATTGAGCATGTGCAGAAGGAACTATGTCTCGAAATACATGCTTGATAGGTGAATTGGACATTCTGAAATGTCCCTCAGTGTACCCGAACATGCGCCATAATGTGGTGACTCGGGGATTTTCACACTAACTTCATTGCAGTGTTAATGTAAGCCTACTTGTGAAACTAATAAAGATTATTATTATGATGTGACTCATTGAGGAGAGAGTTGCTCCAGCTGCCAATAGTTAGCATGTAAATAAATGTTTTTGAACAAAAGACCATAGCCTACAGCGAGATCTCTTCGAGAGTAAGAAGCCACCAAATCCTGAGGTAAACCTACAATAAAAGATGGTGGCAGCAGTGACTACACCCACAGAGGAACAGTAGAAAATAGTGCAATAGCGCAAAGCAATGGGTGAAGGACGCTGAGGCCAACCCAGCAATCACGCAGGAGACAACCAAATAACGAGGGCGGGCCAGCAACTGGCACGACAAGCAGCACAATAAAAGAGAACCTCGAACCAGGGTGAAAAATGGCTGAGGGAGGTTGGACTTAGTCACGGAGCTTCAGAATTCCAGGTTGCCCTTGAGCCTGCGGGAGGGGGGAGGGGGGCGTATATTGTCTG